>NW_023416315.1:31118246-32530746 GCF_014108235.1 Myotis myotis
AAAGAATTGCACATTAAAACTATACAATTTTTAATAAATGATTTCCACAATTAAGACTGACTATATCCATCACCTTAAAGGTAGTGTGGATGAAGGGGCCACATGCTGACCTGACAAGCTCAGGGGAGGCCTGCATGGCAGTCTTGCAAACTCAGAGACCTAAAGTAACCACGAAGGATGGTCTGAAATTAAACTTTAATCAAAAGCAGTTATGGTGGGCAGTTACATCCTAGGCCAGTATCTTCACTGACAAGGTCAATCTTTACCTTAACTGAGCCTATCTGTCATTTTTGCATCTATAACAACATACCCTTGAAATGTCTGGGTAACTTGTAAGTTCCCTTTTTCTGGAGCCCCTGGGGCACAACCAAATGTGCTGGGTACCAGAACAGATACCACAAATTCCTTCATTATCATGTTAATTGTTCCTGCACCCGCCTAAGTATGTGTCCATCATTTCACTTTTGATCCAATTCCAGGGATTCCCCCCTCCCTGCCCCCCTGCTCCGCTTTGCTTTATCCCACTCCCTTAATCTATCACCAATGAATTTCATGTAACCCACCTACATCTCTCTTTTGATTGCAACGTATAAAAACAAATGTAACCTGCCATTCTCCAGAGCATTATCTCAATTCATTGAGGTTCTGCTTCCCGGCATATGTCGAAACTTTGGCTCAAATAAACTCACAAAGATTCTTTACAGGTTTCAATGTGTTTTTTTTTTTCATTAACAGTAGTATCTTCATGTCCCTTTATAATACCTTCCTTTTGCCCCTCAACCCCCAAACCTGTCTCCAGATATCACTGATCTTTCTGTCATTATAAATTAGTTTGTGCTTTTAAGTCTCTTACATAAATTCACATAAATACAATATTACTCACTTTTGTCTGGCTTCCTTCTCTCAGCTTAATTATTTCAAGTTCCATCTTTGTTGTAACATGGAACAAAGCTCATTCCTACTAACTACTGAGTAGTATTCCATTGTATGGATATTCCAATTTGTTGATGGATATTTGGATTGTTACAGTTCTTGGCTATTATAAATAATGTTGTGATAAACATCTATGTGAACATCCAAATTCTGTACTTACATATGCTTTTGTTTCTTTTGTACAAATACTTAAGGAATAGATGAGTCATATACTATGTGTATATATGTATAAATAAATTTTTAAAAACTGCCAAACTGTTTCCCAAAGTGGTCAGGTTTATATTTCCATCAGGAGCATGTGAAAGTTCTAGTTTCTCCACATTCTTGTCAACATTTGTCATTGTCAGTTTTTTTATTGCAGCTATTCTAATAAGTGCTTAGTACTATCTCAATATAGTCTTAATTTCTATTTTCTTGATATTAGTAATGTTAAGTATCTTTAATGTCATTATATACTCACTGCTGAAGCCATTTGGCTCTGCAGTTTATTTCTGTGGTTTTAATGTTCAAATACAATGTCTTTACTAGACTTATGACTATTTATGTTATATATTACTCCTTTTTTAAATCAGAAGATTTAGTAACACTGACTTTTACTGGGCTTTTTTTCACTCTTTAAAATAAATTCATTTTTTATAGTTGACATACAATATTACATTAATTTCCGGTGTACAACATAGTGATTAGACACCTCTATGCTCATTGCAGCATTTACACTAATAAAAGACAAAGATGCTAATTGACTGTACCTTCCCTATGCCCTAAGCCACGCCCACCAGCCAATCAGAGCAACTATATGCAAATTAACCCAACCAAGATGGTGGCCAGCAGCCATGGAGCTGGAGCAAGCAGGAGGCTTGGTTGCCCAGGCAATGGAGGAAGCCAAGCTTCCCGCCAGCCCTGAGCCCGCTGTGGCCTCCGCTAAAGGCAACAAAGTTTCAATTATAGAAGATAAATAAATCCCAGATACCTGCTTCCAGCCAGCCTCCACTGGAAGCTTGGGTAGCTGGGGGTTGGGGCCAGCCTGCAAACAGCCATCAGCCCCTCACCCAGGCTGGCCACACCCTCATGGGCTGAGGGTCCCACTGGGGGGCTTAGCCAGCCTGAAAATGGCCCTCAGCCCCTCACCCAGACTGGCCAGGCACCCCAGGGGAACCCCCCCACCCTGAAGGGGCTGTGGCCAGCCTGTAAACAGTCATCAGCCCCTCACCCAGGCTGGCCAAGTACTCCTATATAATAAAAGGGTAATATGCAAATTGACCCTAACAGCAGAATGACTGGGAATGACTGGTCACTATGACACACACTGACCACCAGGGGCCAGACGCTCAATGCAGGAGCTGCCCCCTGGTGGTCAATGCGCTCCCACAGGGGGAGCTCTGCTCAGCCACAAGCCAGGCTGACAGCTGCCAGTACAGCCGTGGTGGTGGGAGCCTCTCCCGCCTCCTCAGCAGTGCTAAGGATGTCCAACTGAAGCTTAGGCCTGCTCCCCGCTGGCAACTGGACATCCCCCAAGGGCTCCCGGGCTGCCAGAGGGATGGCTGACTGCCAGCTTAGGCCCAATCCCCCAGGGAGCGGGCCTAAGCCAGCAGGTAGTCATCCCCCAAGGTGTCCCAGACTGTGAGAGGGCACAGACCAAGCTGAGGGACCCCCCCGAGTGCACAAATTTTTGTGCATCGGGCGTCTAGTTATTTTTAATAGCCAAGATATGGAAGCAACTTAAGTGTCTATCAATAGAGAATTGGGTAAAATATATATGTATGAAGTTGTATCTAATGGCCAAAAAATGTTTTCTTATTACATACTCCATGAGATTTTGAAAAACATTTATATTCTTCTCTTGGTGATGTGTTTTATAAACATATTGGGTTAGTAAAATTGGTTTAGAGTGCTGTTCAAGTATTCTATCTTTGTCTACTTGTAACAAATATTGAGAGAAGGTATTGAATTTGAAGACTCTTAAGACTAAGGCTTAGAGTACTTAGATAATTGACTCAAGGTCATAGGAAAATGGCAATGCCAGATTTTGAACACAAGTAGTCAAACTCATTGAAACAGTACACTTATACTTAAATAAATGTATTTTATTGTATCAAATTGTACCCAAATAATATTGATCTTAAAAGTACATAGAAATTAAGTAGTTCCAAGGCCTAAGCTCCTCAAGAGAACTAATCTATATATATAAATCTATATATATAAAAGGTTAATATGCAAAGTGTCCCTTCAGGAGTTTGGGAGACACTCCTATGATGTGCGCTGACTACCAGGGAGTGATACAGAACAAAGGAAGGCCCCGGCCAGCAGCCAGGAGGCCCTGATCAGCCCTGATTGCAGGCCAGGCCTAGGGACCCTACCCGTGCACACATTTTGTGCACTGGGCCTCTAGTAGAATAATAAAAAGGAAACTACTAATACAAACATCAACATAGAAGACTCTTTAAGTAATTATGCTGAGTTGAAAAGTCAACTCTAAATGATTACATATTTTTATGTCACAATTTTGAAATAACATTTTTTAGAGAACAGATTCATGCTGTTAGGAGTTAGAAAAAGGGGCTAGAGGTTGGATGGGCAGAGGGAGGTGGGTGTGGTTATGCAAGTTCAATATGAGATATTTTTTTAGTTCTGTATTATGACTGTGATGATGGACAAGCAAACCTTCACATGTGATTTAAAAATACATAAAAATAATGCCTTTGGGGGGTGGGTTTCAAAGTGGAACTGATAAATATAAGGGAAATCCCAAGAAAAATTATGAAACAGATCAAGCTGGTCTTTCTCAACTCTGATCCATTCATGGATCAGAAAAATGGAAGGAAGAGAGCAAGAAAGAGAGAGGATTGAAATAAGATAGAGTGGATAATGGTAGAGAATGAACAAAAGTAAAAAATAAACAGTGATGGAGTAGAATGAATAGAACTTATTGATTGGTTGATGAGCAAATTAGGGAAAAGACAGTGTCTAACATAATTTGAATATGTCTTGGCTTAGATGAAAGGTGGAAGAGGTGGAAGGAAGCCAGTGTCTATAGGTTTTAGATAAATGCCTGCTATCTTACTATATGAATATATCAAAAACTCATGTTAAAAGATATATTTTACAAGAAAGAAAGTGTAAAATTTCTTTGGTTTCACTTATAAGTTCTTTCTGGTCAAGGAACTGCAAGGAGCTTGTAACTTAAAATCTTTTTATTTCTTTTAGTGTATGTAGCATACTAACTCCATCAGTTTCTGGAACCCAATTTTTTTTTCCTTTATCAAGGGAATCTATTTGGCAGAAAATATCTTGGGAAGAGTAATGGATTCCAAGATGAAAGATTAACAATAAAATACAAGAAACAAATATTTGGAAAGAACTCTTGGTGAATCAGGCCATCCTTGTTAAGGAAGGGGCCTATATTTGTGAAGCCAATAAAACAAATCCTTATCAATCTACAGAGTCATAGCACATATTAGTAAAGAAAAGTTGACTCTAGTTGTGATTTTTCAGTGTCAGGCTATAATGAATATAAAGCACAAAGTTCTATAATACTACAATATAACATTCTATGGAGATACAATATTTATATAGACAGCATGCCACTCCAGGAAAACATATTTGAATACTTAAGAGACTCACTGTTGCTGATCTGTACTGACAAATGTGAACCACACCATTAGTATCCTTTTCTAATAGTTGTTAAATATTAGCATTGAGATAATATTCACAGCATTGCAAATTGAACAGTTATGTTCTGCTTTCTCATCAATTGTCTTCCCTGCTCCAGAGCACCTCAACATGCAACAAAAAGATTAAGTAGCCATTTTTCTTTCTTCTTGGTCGTCAAAGAATCAGTTGCTTTCTAATTCATGTTCAAGTTTATGCAAAGTACATTTAATTGTCTGTCACTCACATTGGGAAATGTTCCAAATATGGTTGCTATTTAAAACAGTTTAAAGTTCAGTTTTTTTTCACATTTCCATATTCAATTGAATATAAATACACTGAAAAGAATAATTTATTCAATTCAGAGAACATGATATCTAGCCAGGATTTAGGAAATTGAAGTTCTAATAAGCCAAGTTTTCTTTGTTTTGAATACTGATTATTCCCCCCATTGGCCAAGATAATCCCTAAGTAATTCTGACAAAATATAGAGCAGACTAAGAACAAATACATATTTATCATATTATATTTATTCATGAGACATATACAAATATATATTTCTTATGAAATAACCAGTCAAACTGCAAAAAAAAAAAAGTGTGTGTTTTATATTTTGTGTCCCTGCTCCTGAAAAAAGAGGCCAAAATTCATCTGATAGACCCTGAGGCATACCTTAGTGTGCCACTAGAGGGTGACATTGTAGCTACAGTGCTATAAACCAGAATTGTTGACACCAGGAGGATACCACACCCTCATCTCCTTGATCACCCTTCCTAGAGACTTGAAGCAGATGAACACTGTAGCAGATATTACCAGTGATTGCACTTAGAGAAAGACAGCAATTATATCTGTGCCCACTAACAACTTCTAATCATTGGCAGCTCCTCTAGAACGGATGATAACTATAACAAGAAATAATAAATCAAAAACTGTGGTTCAGGGGAAGGATGCTACACCAGTCTACCACTTACATAACTGAAGAGCCTGGGAAAGGAGAAGAAGGTAAAACACAAAGCAATTTAGTCTTATAGGGTTGATGGACCTAAATCCAGCCATTTGTCATTCTACCCAATCTTGAACCAGTAAAGAAAGATGAGTGACACAGATTTAAATGAAAATTAAAATGTTATGGTATGGTTCTGCAAATTACATATATATAAAATATAATATACATATATAATGAAATATGTGGATAAATATAACAGGGAAAACATTCTTCCTTATTAATCTTTGACTTCTTTTTTAGTCCGATAAACTTGCCTTTAAAAACTATCAGAGGAAAAATCATTGAGAATTTAACTAAAGAGTGAGAAGGAAAATGGAGCTTCTAACTTTCCCATTTCCCCAGACATCTCCAATCATCTCCCTCACTGAGGAGAGTTGTGTCAGGCAAAGAGCATGTCATCTGTCACCAACTGGAAGACTATGTTTTCAGAGCCTCAATTTTTTCAACTATGCAATGAGGGTTATAAGATTTACCTCACACAATTGTATGAGGAGTAAATTAGGTTGTGATTTTAGAAATAATCAAATACCGAGAATGGCATAATAGTAGAAATTCCACAAATGTTAGTTTTTTTGCATAATCCTATCTGATACCACAATTAGACTGTAATACCCTCAAAGGGTTACAGTCCCAGATCTGAATTGCAAAAATCAAGGAAATCAGACTCAGAATATAGATTTGTCTGCCTAATGCTATTGCCTTCATTAAACATGACTATATTTATATGACTTATGCATAGAATAAAGATCTGGAGAGGGAAACCAAGATGGCAGCATAGGTAAAAACCTAAAATTGCTGCCTCACACAACCACTTCAAAAATACAACTAAAAGACAAAACGGACATCATCCAAAACCACAGGAAGGCTGGCTGAGTGGAAATTCTACAACTAGAAGGAAAGAGAAAAGCACACTGAGACTCAGAGGAGGTGCGGAAGTAAAGTGCAGAGGTACGGAGGCGCACGCAGAAAGGGCTGGCAACTGAGGACGTGGGTGTCTTGTTCAATCAGGAGGAAGACAAAAGCTCCCCACGGCTCTGAACTCCAGTTCTGGGTGAGTCTCTGGGGACCCAGACTCATATTGGGAGAAACTGGACTGTCTGGCATCAGGCAGAACTCGAGGGCGGCTTTCTCTCAGAGGTGTTGCAGCGATTACCCCGGGACACTGAGACCTGGGGCCACTTAGGGCAGGGCTGAGGATCAGCCATAGCTGTTTGCTCCACCCTGTTGATTCCCTGAGACCCCACCCCACCCAAGTTGTTCGCAGAGGCTTTTGCATATGAAAGGCCTGGCCCTTTGCAATCTAAAATTACCTAACAAACTGCAGCTGGGCCAGAGAGACCCAGAATATCCAAAATAAGGCCCAAGGCCCCACAGCAGCTTGCATTGCTTCACAGCTGGGCCTCATCTGGGCACCTCCAAACCCCAAACAAAGAAGAGGAATCTGAAGATCTCTCTATCGCTCCTGCTGGGTAGCCTCAAGCAGAGGCTAAATTAGCACCTCCTTAGAGATCCAAGAGCTAGTGTACCCAGTGGTCAGAGTGGGACCATCCAGATTACAACTCCTCAGATCCATAAGGGACACACTCAGGGGGCAGACTCAGAGAGCACCAAAGCCCTACTGAAGGAAGTCTTGCCCCATAAGGGTGTCTCCAGCACAGAAGTTCTCCCACCATAGACACAGCTGAATCTCACAGCCAATTGGCCTGGAGGTCAATTCCTCCCAGGGATACCAACAATAATCAAGGCTTAACTACAACAAGACTGTGCACAAAGCCCACAAAGGGGTGCACCAAGAGTGTCCACCTCCTGTAATTGGGGAGGCTGAGCCACTGAGCCCTATAGGATACCTAGCACAGAAAGCCACTCTATCAACACAGGGAAGCATAAAAAATGGGAGACAAAGAAACAGGTCACAAATGACAGAAATGGAGGAAAGCAAACTACTGGCTATAGAGTTCAAAACCATGGTTATAAGGTTTTTCTAGAATTTTCTAGAAACCACTGATAAATTTAGTGAGACCCTCAAGAAATCTAGTGAGACCCTCGAGGGTATGAAAAAGGACCAACTAGAAATTAAACATTCACTGACGGAAATAAAGAATATTATACAGAGATCCAACAGCAGACTAGAGGATCTTAAGAATCAAGCCAAAGATTTGAAATACGAAGAAGCAAAAAACACCCAACTGGAAAAGCAAAAAGAAAAAAGAATCCAAAAATATGAAGATAGTGTAAGGAGCTTCCGGGACAACTTCAAGTGTACAAACATCCGAATTATGGAGATGCCAGAAGAAGAGAGAGAGCAAGTTATTGAAAACCTATTTGAAGAAATAATGACAGAAAACTTCCCCTACCTGGTGAAAGAAATAGACTTACAAGTCCAGGAAGCACAGAGAACCCCAAACAAAAGGAATCCAAAGAGGACCACACCAAGACACATCATCATTAAAATGCCAAGGGGAAAAGACAAAGAGAGAATCTTAAAAGCAGCAAGAGAAAAACAATCAGTTACCTACAAGGGAGTACCCATACAACTGTCAGCTGATTTCTCAACAGAAACTTTGCAGGCCAGAAGGAAGTGGCAAGAAATATTCAAAGTGATGAATGCCAAGAACCTACAACCAAGATTACTTTATCCAGCAAAGCTATCATTCAGAATTGAAGGTCAGATAAAGAGCTTCACAGATAAGGAAAAGCTAAAGGAGTTCATCACCACCAGACCAGTATTATATGAAATGCTGAAAGGTATTCTTTAAGAAGAGGAAGAAGAAGAAAAAGGTAAAGATACAAATTATGAACAACAAATACACATCTATCAACAAGTGAATCTAAAAATGAAGTGAATAAATAATCTGATGAACAGAATAAACTGGTGAATATAATCGAATCAGGGGCATAGAAAGGGAGTAGACTGACTATTCTTGGCGGGGGGGAAAGGGGTGTGGAGGATGCGGGAAGAGACTGGACAATAATCGTGCACCTATGGATGAGGACAGTGGGGGGGGCGGTGGTGAGGGTGGAGGGTGGGTGGGAACTGGGTGGAGGAGAGCTATGAGGGGAAAAAAGAGGAACAACTGTAATAATCTGAACAATAAAGATTTAATTTTTTAAAAATGATCTGGCATGTAGAAAGTATATTAATGGATAAGGAGTATTTCAGTACTTCTTTTAGTCAACATAGTAACTCCTGCCATGCCCTCTGTATTCTACTTCACCCCTGGTGAAGGGGAATGATAGAGTTGCTAAAGAATTTAAATCCATAGAGAGAAATATTTGTCACAGGAAGATAGTCATAGCTATATGAAAACCTTGAATTCCCAAAGTTTCTTACATCCATAGAGTTTATGCATCTAAATATTCACACTTTTTTTTTTCCACTAAAGGAAATAAATTACTGGACAACTAGAAGTAAATTTAAAAACATGCAAATACCCCTATTTTTCCACTTTCTCTTTTAATGGTTAGACATTTTTGCAGCTGTTACAAACATCTTTAGTGTTAAATGGTTGGTGCTCTTGCAGTAGTAAGGTGATTAAGAGGAGGAGATTTTAATGCCCATAAGCCCAGGCAGTCGAATTCCCCAAATGCTTCAGCTGACTGGAATTGAGTCGTCTCATGTGGATCACGGCAAAGCTGAGGATTTCCTCCATTCCGACTTTAGTCTTTGTTTTCCTAACTTTTGCTCCCAACAGAGTTTACTTCAAATGAAATCTGAGGAACACAAAGTCCTGAGCAATCTACTCTGTATTCTGATTTCTGACACTACTTTTATAAGTCATTCACAGATTAAAAAGAGTGATTTTCCCTCTTAAAAAAAAGTGTCTTAATCATCTTACATTGGAACTCTTTTGGAATCTCTGAGAAGTCTTTGATGAAAGACCTAAGAATATATTATGCATTGAGAATGTGTTTAAGACTTTTCCTGCCCTAACCAGTTTGGCTCAGTGGATAGAGCATTGGCCTGCGAACTCAAGGGTCCCAGGTTCGATTCCGGTTAAGGGCATATACCTTGGTTGTGGGCACATCCCCAGTGGGGAGTGTGCAGGAAGCAGCTGATCGATGTTTCTCTCTCATCAATGTTTCTAACTCTCTATCCCTCTCCCTTCCTCTCTGTAAAAAAAAACAATAAAATATATTAAAAAAAAAAAGACTTTTCCTGCACCCTCTATCTTTCCAGGAGAGTCCAACGTACTGAGTCCAGATGATTCTTCCACTTATCTTTTCTTGTTCCTTAAAATGAGCCCTAGATTAAAAATCAGGAGATATGGATCACAGTACGAACTCTGCCTCATTGCAATGGTCCTCTAGGGAGGATGATGATGGCTTGGTGATGGAGATAAAAGGAAGTCAACAGAATCTAAGAGCATTCTAACATTAAAGCTGATAAGAATTGCTGACTGATTAGAAATGGGCTGTGAGGTAAAGAATGATGTCAAGGGCAAGTGCAAGAACAGAGTTTTGATTTACCAAAATAGGGATGGTTAGTCTGTGGCAGGATCAAGGCTTGGAGTTAAAATCAGGAATTTATCTTTGATCCTGTTAAGATGCCTATTAGACATTCACGTGACAGTGTTGAGTGGATATGCAAGTTTGAAGTTCAGGAGAGGTGGGGACATGATGTTGCCAATATATAGATGGTATTTAATGACTGGAAAAGAGTAGTAAGTCAGGGAATTCGAGACAGGAAAAAAGAAAAAATAGTCTGAGCATTGAGGATACTCCAGTGTTTAAAGATTAGAGACATAAGGAACCAGCAAAGGAAGTAGAGAAGGCGTGGACAAGGCAGGAAGAGAACCAAGATAAACCAGGGTCTGGGAGACCATGCAACAGAAGTTTTCGGTGGGACGGAGCAACTGCTGCTTGACTTGCTGCTGACAAGAGGAGCAAGGGGTCTGTTTTGTTGACTCTTCTAGTCCCTGCTTGGAATTTTATCCCAAATAAAAACACACAAACACAAGATTTGTGTTTGATTGTGTGACCCTAGAAAGAGTCACTTAAACTCTATGCTATTTCCCTTCTATTATATGAAAATAGAATAATACCTTTTATTTTACTATCCAGAGTGTCCAAAATCTGGTCTTACAAATGATAAAATGCATTTAATAAAATCAGTAGCAAAGGAAATGTTTTTAAAGATTTCCTGCAAACTTGAAAAGAGTCACATTAAGCTCCCTGATTTTCTACTTTCACTGAGATACACAGCAGCCAGGTGTTTCCTGCCTGGTCTCCAGTAACAGCCACATGGAGCATATTCACTGAGGTCAGCAATGGGAAAAGTTGAGTATTTCCCCCTATTTGCTGAGGAACCAACATACTTTTATGGCAGAAGTATTGACAAAAGAAAAGCATGATCATTGTTCTAGGTGCAGTAGTGTTGATATGTGCATTATGATCGACCCTAATTGAACTTGCAACATGGCATCAAGATGAAGTTTTCCTAACAATGATGCAGGATGAAAGAATATTTTTGTGGAGGACAGGTGAAATAGGAGAAGGGGGTAGAAAACTATAAACTTCCATTTATAAAATAAATAAGTGCTAGGGATGTAATGTACAACATGGTGACTATAATAATAAAAGCGTAATATGCTAATTAGACCAAATGACCTTCCGGATGAAGCTAGAGCTGCGAGGAAAGCCTGGGTCCCGGGTGCCAGAGGGAAGGCAGTACCAGCAGCCGGGGGAAGGAAGGCCTACTCTTGCATGAATTTCATGCATCGGGCCTCTAGTAGTTAATAATATTGTATTGCACACTTGAACATTGCAAAGAGAGTAGATCATAAAAGATCTCATCACAAGAAAAAAATTGTAACTCTAAGTGGTGAGGAACGTTAATGAGACTTAGAGTGCTGATCAATTTTCAATATATACAAATCTTGAATTATTACATTGTACACCTGAAACTAATATATGTCAAATACACTTCAATAAAAGTAACTTAATGAAAAAAGAACAATACTTTCCATTCTATATCCTTCAATTTAAAATCATAGGTTCCCAGATCTCTTTTTAAAAATAGAGAAAAAGAGCCAACTAACCCAACCTCTTAAAGTCACTTGTAAACATTTTCCTAACACACCTGATTAGCGGTGGAGCTGATACTAGCAAGCAAGGCCAGTAACTCCAAGTACAACAGTTGTTTTGGTTGAGTGTTTGTTTGGTGGTGTGTTTTGTTGTTGTTGTTTTGCTCTGTTTTCTTTTTCTAACCTCAGTAAAACATTTTGACTTTAGTTTTGAAGCACAATATCTAGTTAAATTAGTTAAATTTTTATTTAATTCTAGTTTTAGTTTTCTCTTTAAATACACTTCTTATGCAATTCTAAAGGCAAGCAGGATTATTAACTGTAAGTTGCCCAAATCAACCATGGGATCTGAAAGATGAGACATTTTTAATGTGCAGTCACATGCCGATAGGGATACATTCTAAGAAATGTGTTGCTAGGTCATTCTGTCATTGTGTGAACATCATAAATCGCCCTTACTCAAATCTAGACAGTATAGCCCACTACACACTTAGGCTATGTGGGTAGCCTATTGTTCCTAGGTTACTGTAGGCAATTGTAACACAATGGTAAGTATTTGTATATGTCAACATATCTAAACATTAAAAAGGTACAAAAAGATGGTATAAAACACTTTAAAAATATAGCACACCTGTACAGGGCACTTAACATGAGTGGAGCTTGCACGACTAGAACTTGTTCTGGGTGAGTCAGTGAGTGAGTGGTGAGTGAATATGAAGGCCTTGGACATGACTGTGCACTACTTTAGGCTCTATAAACACTAAATGTATAAGGCAACATGAGATTAACTCAATCACTAGAGGAAATGATGAAATCAAGAGACTTGGTAAATATAAGATGTACTAGTATGGGGCTGCTGCCAGTGTAATGTGGCATGCTGTTTTACAGCAAACTTTTATAAGTAGAAAGAGCACACTCTAAAATAACAATAAAAGTATAGTAGGGTAAATACATACACCAGTAACATAATCATTTATTATCATTATGTACTATATAAGTGTATGAGCTATACCTTTTTTGTGACTGACAGCACAGAGGTTTGTTTACACCAACATCACCACAAACACATGAGTAATGAATTTCACTTCAACATCACAGCTGCTACGATGTTGCTAGGTGATATATATTTTTTAGCTCCATTATAATCTTACTAGAGGCCCGGTGCATGAAATTCATGCACTTGGGGGGGGTCCCTCAGCCTTGCCTCCCTCAAGGGATGTCTGACTAACAGAACTTAAGCCCACTCCATGGGGAGCAGGCCTAAGCTGACAGTTGGACATCCTTAGCGCTGCTACGGAGGTGGGAGAGGCTCCCGCCACCGCTGCTGCACTCACCAGCCGTGAGCCCAGCTTCTGGCTAAGCAGCGCTCCCCCTGTAGGAGATGAACTGACTACCGGGGGCAGCTCCTGCATTGAGTGTCTTCCCCCGGTGGTCAGTGCACATCATAGCGACCAGTCATTCTGCTGTTGGGCCGAAACTGGCTCGACTGGTTGACTGTCTGCCTCCTGGTGGTCAGTGCTCATCATAGCAAGTGGTTGAGCGGCCTTAGCATATCATTAGCATATTACGCTTTGATTGGTTGACCAGCCAACCAGATGACAGGACACTTAGCATATTAGGCTTTTATTATATAGGATGGGACCATCACTGACCAAAACATCATTGTGTGGTGCACAACTGCATTAAAATTTAACTTCAAGCGTAAGAAAGACAGAAGCTAGTCTCGATAGTTTGCCGGGATATTTCTCACATATAGTGGCCATTCATAATCATTTGTGGAATGAATAAATATTTGAATACTTTTCTCCAGTTAGCCTGTGGCTTACAGTGACATTCCTTTTGAGTCTTGTCTTAAATGTCATGTTTTTAGTAAAACCTTCTCTGGCTATCCTATATGAAGTGTAAACTCCCACTATTTAACTCTCCCTCTTCTGATTTATTTTTTCTCTTTTGCACTGATCTAATTCCTTATATGTTGTGCCAAATTAGCTCATTTATTGTCTGTCTTTCATTATGAAGCTGCATACGATGGCTACTTGGATTTTCCTTTTCATAGATCAGTCCCCATTGGGGAGAACAGTGTCTGGTATCCGATATTGTTCAGTAAATATTTGTTATAGTGAATAAAAGAGTGACAAATATTTCCTTCCTATTAAACATTTTATATACATACACATACCCAAATATCTATATGTATAAAAGGCTAAGCGACCGCCCAACCTTCTGACTGGCCGACCAGCCAATAGCTATGACACACACTGACCATCAGGGGGTAGATGCTCAACGCAGGAGTTGCTGAGCGACAGCAACTTTGCAGAGTGCCCTCTCGAACTCCAGGACCCCTCAGGGGATGTTGGACTGCCAGTTTCAGCCCAATCCCCGCAGGCCAGGCCGAGGGACCCCACCTGCCAGAGGGACCCTGCTCACTCTGCAGATGTCCTTTGAGCCCCCACACCACCCCAGGTGTGGCCAACTGAGGAGGGACCATGGGAGGTTGGCTCCAGGGTGTGTCTGGCCCGTGTCACCCCGTCCCATCCCGCCGGCCACCTTCTAATTAATATCCTTTCAATGTGCACAAATCTGTGCACCAGGCCTCTAGTATATGTACATATACATATACACAAACATATAACTGTATATACACTGAGTGGCCAGATTATTATGACCACCTGACGTTTGTAGGCAAATTAGCTATAATTTCACGCTGAAGTTGCTAGAGGGCCAGACCATTATAAATATGGAAGCAAGTTGTTTACCACAACAGTAGAAGTGATTTTTTTTCTGAAGATATGTGTAAACAACACAATTTAACAGCCTTTGAACGTGGCTGTACATACAGTACAAATACTACTAGTAGTCATTATTCTTCTTTTGTATTAAATTGAGATAGTGGATTTTCCCCCCATAAAGTCTGCTTTTAAATCATCTTTGCCAAAATATTTTATTGACATTTAATACAAATCTCTTTTCTGCATCTATTTCAGTCTCATCTCTGTAGCAGGTGACATGCTACATATTGTGTTGATAAGGGCATATATTTTCTGATTCTTTGAAAATGATCATAAAGACAGTAAAATGTGTTACTTTAAGAGGCTAGAATCCCCAAATCAGGATATACAAAGATATAAATGTATAGGTGTATACTTATATTTGTGTATATTGATATAGATGCAGATATAAAAATTGGTACTACCCTAATGTATTCTTTCTCTTAATCCCACTTGACTGTCAGAAACATTTATTGTTATTGCTAACTACTTCCTTATTAAGCTGGATTTCTGTAGTGACTCCTCTACCCCTATGTGTAGACTAGCCTTCTCTCAGTGCTGTTTCAGCTCTCTAATGGTTCTGAGAGTGACTATTTACTTGATGTCTCTAAGTCCTGTAGGAACTGGTAAAAGCTGGCCTGGAAAACTTTAACTCCAAGTTAGCCAAATCCGTAGGATAAAATCTAGCTGTGAACAGATCTAAAGCACTGCTTCATGTGGCTATTCAGAGGCAGACTTTTACAAAGTCTGCCTTCATCCTCCATATTCCATTTGGAAAGTTATTAAAATCATAAATCTGAGTCATGGCATTTTACCATTTAAGATCATCTTAAGGTTGTCTCCCCTTTCCATGGAAAAGACCGCACAGATCTAAGAGTTAAAGTGACTTACTCACAATGCCTAGGCTGTGCATCTTTCCACCAAAATTCCTCTGATTTGTCTGCTATCCCCAAAAATGTCTTTTCTAATCTTGCTCATTAACTGAAGTCCCGAAGAGCATCTACCTTTTGTCAGGTGGATGTGGTTTCCTCAGAAAGGAATATCTCTGCAGTCCTAGAGATGTATCTCTATGTGAAGGTCCTTAAATAGTTCTTTCCTCAAACCATACTAAGTTTGTTTTAGTGTTAAATTTGGTAACAGGGAGTTGAATGAACCATTTCCTGTTATCCTGGGATTGTGGCTAAGGCTCAAAGCTTAGGATAAAAAAACATACATTCTAAAGCAAATACCCTGCTTTCTAAAGAAAGCAACCAACAATAGGGCCACACATCTTCCCAGGTCATTTTGAGAGGTAGCAGAATGGCCAGACTGCCATCAACCTCTGCCCTCCTATTAGTTTTGAGAAAGGAACATGGAGCCACATGGATTTGGAATGAAATAAGGAAACTGAAGAAAGGGCCACAAATAAAGTACAATGTTTATGGCGACGTCTCTTTTTTCAAAGCCAACTTAAGAGTGAGTTCTGAGAAAAGCACTTGAAAAGATGAAAGAGACTATAAAAAGAGAGATGTATTATTTCTACTAGCTGGTTGTTCTATGAGCTGCAAACTTTGTATTAGTATGTTCACTATGCTGCTGTATTAGGAGAAAAACAAAAAAAATGGGAGAATTGTTGGGGTCCTTGTCTGTGTCCCTTATAATTAGAGTGTATTTGTGAACACAAGACTGCTTCTGACACATATCTGTAAATTCCTGGAGACTGAAGGTCCATTGAATATGTGATATCAGTGAGAAAAGAAGAAATCACAGTAAAATAAACCTGAGAATAAAATGGGAGCAACACACAATTTCTGTTTCTAAGGGCACAGAAGAGGAATTCAGTGCTAACAGGGTTCCACATGAGTGATCATAAAAGTTAGAGGAGTGGAAGAAGTTACATTCCTCTCAGGAAGTATCCCTCCTGAGACCAAGTCAGATAATCCCTCCCAGAGATTGTATGGAGGCTGAAGGAAGAGATGGCTACTCCTCAGAGGGCACTGAGATAAAGATAAACCCTATTCCAAGAGATGCACACCACTTTGAACCATGTTTGCACAATGCAACAGAAGTGATGGGGATAGAGCACAGGAGAGCAAGGCCAAAGCAAACTAAGACCAAGAGCAAGACTAGAAAACCAGTTATGTAGGATAGCTTCTCTTTCCCCAGTTCTTCCTTCTTATCCTAAACACCAGGAAGCTAAATACAGAAAAAGGAGAAAACAATAAAGTAAAAAAAAGAAGAAAAAAGTATATAGCAGGTCCTGCCCTTTTCACTTTCCAAGTTTCTTAAAACAAGTCTAACCAGTAATGGGGCTTCTAAAACTTCTGAGATTAACTAGATTATTTTTTTTTTCATTAAAATAGCCAGAAGGTTGGAAGGGAAAAAGATTGAATATGATATAATTGAAGATAATGATTAAACATATATGTTTCGCCCTGGCTGGTGTGGCTCAGGTTGAGTGTGGTCTCATGTGCTGAAAGCTCACAGCTTGCAGATTCAATTCCTGGTCAGGGCACATACCCAGGTTTGGGGGCTTGATTCCTGGTCAGGGATCATTCAGGAGGCAGCTAATTGATATACCTCTCTCACATCGAGATATATATATATATATTCCTCTCCTTCCCTCGCTCTCTAACATCAATAAAAATATTATATATACATATGTATGTATGTATGTGTATATATATACATACATAAAAGGTGCAAAATGTTTGTATGTTGCTTTTGCACCATTCTTTTCAGTATCTAAGAGAGTTCACATGTCTCATTAAAATATGTTGCATTTGACTGAATGTGTGTAACTTGTATAAAAAAGTTACTTAGATGAAATTGTTCTGGTTCTCCACCTAACAAGATCAAAATTAGAAATCTGTAAACCACACTAAGAGTAACTAAGAAAACCTTTCCATACAATGAGTAGCTATAGGAGATATATCTCGGAGTTAAAATAGCAAATATATAAAACTTACAGGATTAGCAGAGAAGCCTAGCATAAATAATAATCAATAAATAATAGTTGTTTTCACTATGATGCTTAACACCTTTAACTGCTTTGAGTTTTAAACACTGTGTATAGATTCAAAAATGATTTCTTCTTGGAGACTAATAAGTTGACATATGGTATAAGCAGCTCTTCCTTTTCAAGGATATAAGTCAGCTGCTCTCATCTTCTGATCTTTATATCCTCCTGGATGTCTCATAAGAAAAGATGCCAAAGTCATCACATCATCACTGTTCTCCCACGCCCACCCCCACCTTCTTTCAGTCTGCTCCTGTATCCCCTGCCTTAGTAAATAGCAGCACCATCCACCCTGTTACTCAACCCAGAAAACGAATTCATCCTAAGTCTTTTTGTCCCTTACTCCCACATCTCATCTAATCACCAAGTTCTTTACCTCCTAAACATTTTTCACTCCCACTGCCTCCTCTTACTGTGGCTGCCTCCGTGCAAATGATCATTATCTCCTCTAAGAAGTACATCTCTGTATCGGCTTTGGCTCCCTTAAATCTATTCTCTACACATCACCCTGAGAGCTCCATGGCACAACCCAGCTTAAGGACTTGACTTAGTCTAGCGCTCAAAGGCCAAGATCCTGAGAATAGCATCCCCAGGAAGGTATCCCTCTCAATCCATTTCCTATTTTCTACATCTTGTATTTTAATCTCTAGAATTCAGCAATTTTTGGTTCCTTGCATGTAGCATGGTGTTACATGGCTCTTTGTCTTTGCTCAAGCTGCTTCCTTCTAACCCCTAACTACATTTTACTTAGCTTTCACGATTGCCTGACTCTCCACATTGGCATAACTACCTCTCTTCTTGACTGAGTAACCCCTCTTTTGTACTGACAGTGTACCCACTGCATGCTATTATCTTAGCACAGTGAACCAATTTCTTATGTACTTTCTCCCTAACTAGATTGTGAGAGCCTCTATTAAAAGGCCAATATTTAACATCTCTCTAATCCAAGTACCTCACTTGAAAAGAGAAATAAATAAAATGCTAAATGGCACTGAATATTAGAAAGCAAAACTCAACAACAGGCAATAGGTATAAAGCCCTTTTACCATGCCAGACATTGTGCTCAGAATTTGCTGTGTGTTATCGCATTTAATCTTTATGACAAACTTGTAAGGTGGGTGCTCTTGTGACCCTCACTTCACAGATGGGGAGCATGGGGCCTATCGGTTTAAGTAATTGGCCTGAATTCACACAGGCACTATGGCTAAAGCCAAAATTCCCAACAGAGTTTGGCTTTTGGGCTTAAGTGCTCAACCAACATGCTACTGGATGACTTGCAAAATTACTTTCTGTAAATGACTAAACTATAAATTCATATGTAGAAATATCCCTTAACCAATGCAAAGACTATTTTAGGAAGTGAATCAGTCATGGCTTGATTCTGTAATGCAAGGCCTTCTCACCACTCGAGAAGGATACACTTCATCCTAGATTATTTAATCATGCTGTTTCATCAGCAATCAGGCTGCTCGCTTCCATTACTCCTTGTTGAAATAGCATGCTAGGAGGGCGAATTCCTACTTATAAAAAGAAACAAGCAGTAGAAAGGTAAATTGTTAAGATCAAACCCATGGGTTAATGTGACCCCTGCCTCAAGAGAATTCTAATTATAAACAGTAAGCAAACTGCCAAATGATAGCCATCTTGGCTTCTGTGAGCAGTTAAATATAAAATAGCAGAAGCAAACATAAACCTAAAAATCCCTAGAGGGGAGTTGCAGGTATAATAAACTAGTCTACAAATGTAGAAGCTGAGCTATGTCAGGCAAGCCTTGAAATTCCATTCAGTCAGGAGCGCCTCTGAAAACATCACTTCATGTGAGCAAAAGCAGACGGTTCTAACAAAACTTATTTCTAAGGACTTTTCTTTGTTATGACATTTTAAGATTTTTAAAATGATTTAGCAAGCATAAAAACTAAAGTGAAGTTAAAACTGTAAACAGAATTTTATCATCGCATAAGATCATTCTGGGGGGAAAAAGAAAAACAGACTTTATTGTAGCAAATCAAAGCTTTCAGACACACTTGTATTATTTCCTTTAAAAAAAATTTACAACCCCAAAATAAAAATGGGAAACCATCATAGGAGGGGCTATGGAAAATACTGATTATACAATCAGTAAAATCAAAATTTTCCTAAAGTGGGTGATACTCACATCTGTAAAGCAAACTCCTCTAGAAGATGTTTCCTCTTACACTGGAAACTGAAGATCAGGCAGAACCTGGAGTTCCCTGAAAGACCTATTCATTATTTCAAGGAGTACACAGCCTGGCATTTTACATTTGAAGGGCTTGTCAAGCTGAGACATTACATTGCCATGATGGGAAGACTTTGGGTACTCTTCCCGGCAAGCTACTCCAGATGTCACAGAATAGAAAGGCTTGCAGACCAAATTAAAATGCTTGAATCACACAGCTCATTAAATCAATCTTAATCACACAGCGAGAAGCAAAGGGAAAAAGAATATGGTAAATTAACATACTTAGGCTGCAAGAACTTCCTGAATCTTTTTTCGTGTTTCTTTGTCCTGAATGCCTCATGTATGTTTCATGTCTAAGCCCTTCTATGTTCGTGTTAGGGATGCAGTAACAAGGTACCACACATTCTGTGGCTTCAACAACAGAAATTTTTGGAGGCTAGATGGTCATGGTGGCAGGGTTGGTTCCTTCCGAGGACTGTGAAGGAAAATCTGTCCCATGTCTCTGTCCCAGCTTCAGGTGGTTCGCTGGCAATCTTTGGCATTCCTTGACTTGTGCATCACCCTGATCCCTGCCTTCATCTTCACATGGAGTGTGTGTGTGTGTGTGTGTGTGTCCAAATTTCCCCTTTTATAAGGACACCATTCATATTAGATTAGGGGCCCACTCTAGTCCAGTATAACCTCCTCTTAACTGACTACAACTCTAATGATCCTATTTCCAAATAAGGTCATGTTCTGAGGTACTGGGGCTCAGAATTTCCACGTAAGAATTTGGGAGAGTTTGATGGTTAATTTTATGTGTCAACTTGACAAGGCCATGGGATGCCCAGATATCCAGTTAAACATTATTTCTGAGTGTGTCTGTGAGGGTGTTTCCAGAAGAGATGAGCATTTGAACTGGTGAATTGAGTAAAACAGATGGTCCTCTCTTACATTTGTGATTGGGCATCATCCAACCCACTGAGGGTCCAAATAGAACAAAAAGGTGGAAGATGGTTGACTTCTCTCTGCCTAGCTACTTGAACCGTGATATTGGTCATTTCCTGCCCGTGGACCTGGGTTATATCCTCAGCACTCCTGATTCTCAGACCTTCAGACTCAGACTGGAACTTACCCCACCAGCTTTCCTGGTCTCCAGTTTGCAGACCGCAAATCATGGGACTTCTCAGTCTCCAAAATTATAAAGCCAATTGCTTATCATGATTGATGATAGATAGATAGATAGATAGATAGATAGATAGATAGATAGATAGATAGATGATAGATAGATAGATAGATAGATAGATAGATAGATAGATAGATAGATAGATAGATAGATGATAGATAGATAGTTATCTCTCTCAAGATCCTGAAATGGTTTCTCTGCAAAACTCTGACAGACACAGAGCGTAAGCAGCATAATTCAATCATCACATGTGCTCTTCACTTTATCTGTCAACACATCTCACAAGCTATTTGCTTCTATAATCTTCCATCTATCTTCCTTATTTATTTCTCTTATTTCAACAGACAAAATAGAATATTCTTAAATACTGCAGGAAACACACACCATAAGACCAAATGTTTTCATTTGTAAAATAGTGCAAATATACAGGAACCCACTGACCTACAGCTTTTTAGCGGCTCTGCCAGATATACTATGAAAATGCTGTATTGAGTTGCAAATACCCAGAAAATCTTTTGATCCATTATTATCGAGTGGCCTGGCTCTTATATCAAAGCTGACACTGCTCATCTATACCCCAGGGCAGGCAGATAATGGCAGCAGGTTTCACATCCATAAACTCATGTAAGTCTTGTGAGGCTCCAAAGAAGATATCGTGTCTATTTCTAACCCTTTGAGTGCCAACCAATATCCTAGGAACTATGCTAAAATTGTCAAGGCATTTCTGCTGATTTTACAGCAGTGTAGGGGAAAAAATTATGAATTGCAAGTAAATGAAGTTACATATTCAAAAACTTAAGGAAACCTTTACTACATTGACATGTTTAGCAATATCATCATCACTAATAAAAGCAGACTTAGAACTGGACGCCATTTCGAAGCTTTGATAGCGCTCCTAGCACTTTTGGCGAAAGACAGGAGGAGCAGGAGCGCAGTTGCGCTCCCGACACTCTAGGGGTTAAACTGAGAATAAAAAGAGATCGAAGAGAAGAGAAACAGCTTTTCAAGAAACATTTTTGATCAGTTCGTTGAAAATACTGAAGAGTAACATTTTTCTTGTGGTTCTCTGTGCTTAGCAGCCCATTTTCCTTTCATTAAACTTTGATTAATATATCATAGGAATTGTGACATACAGTAAAATGTTGCAGTACCTAAGCAATTGTTCTTCTTAGTAAAAATAAAACTCTGCAAATATAATGAGAAACAATTATTACTCAGAGAATTTTTTAATTCTTCAGTATTTGGAAATCCATTGGCTAGGTACAATAATGACACAGATATTTTACAGCACAGAAGTTGAAGTTATATGTAAAAAGAAATGCCTAGGTTATGGTCTGTCCTAGAAAGACCTTAGGAGGAATGTCCTAGAAGGAATGTAGGGTTTTTGCCACTTTACTATCTTCATTTCTTTCCTCTGCCCTGGAAGTCTTCCTGTATACCCTGGCCTGTGTTTGCTAAACTTGTAAAGATATTAATTAATTGCTAGCGTATTAATTGCTGAGGTTAGGGTTAGTTCTCAGTATGTTTGCATGTCAGAGTCATCCATGGATGCTGGAAATTCTGCTTCAGCAAGTCTAGACTGTGATTAGCCAAAATTTCAAAGATTTCAGTAGGGGATCTTGATAACAAGCCAATCTGAGATCTAGTTTAATCCCTTAGTAGTTAATACAATCATTTGTAGTCATATAAAAAAAGGTGACCCTCCCCAAGCCACAAGGCCCACACTGTTCGCCAGAGCACTGTTTTCCAGAATGAAGGTCCCAAAATTTTTGCTCAGAGCTGTATTGTTAAAATAATTTTGAGCATACATGAACAATAAGTTATTTGCCTATTTATAATACTGTACTTTTATATTTTAGTGTTATAAAACATACACGAAGGAAATTTGAAAGGATAAGATAAAATGAGCCCTGACTGGTTTGGCTCAGTGGATAGAGCATTGGCCTGTGGACCGAAAGGTCCCAGGTTCGATTCCAGTCAAGGGCATGTACCTTGGTTGCGGGCATATCCCCAGTGGCAGGTGTGCAGGAGGCAGCTGATCAATGTTTCTCTCTCATCAATGTTTCTAACTCTCTATCCCTCTACCTTCCTCTCTGTAAAAAATAAATAAAATATATTTTTTAAAAAAGATAAAATGAATGTATTTAGCAGTGAATGGAACATTTTGAGCACATTGAAAAGTGGATACACTCTACTTTAGAGTTCCCTTTACTGATGTTTATTGAAGAAGACAATTAACCTTTTCTGCCACTCTCTATAGTTATTTTTAAATGACTCTACTATATAATTCAACATCATTCTATAGTTGATAAAGCATTTTCATATCCACAATGATATTTAACTCTCAACTACTAAATTTATATGAGAATAGGCTTAGATAATATTAATAATCTTTCATAGATGAGAATAGTAAGGTTCACCTAGGACATTTTCAAGGTCAGGAAACTAAAAATGATGAAACTAAGTCTGAAATTTAGGTTTTTTGTCTCAAAATTGACTGCTTCCTAACCCAAGGGTCAGCTGGATAGGTGATAGGAATTGTATTTACCTCTCTTCTCCTATAAGACAGGAGACAATAAAGGGTTGCCTTTTAATACTGTGCTTACATTAGAGATAAACACAGCTGCCTGCTGGAATTATATGTGTCATTAGATGTGATAAAAATTGAAGAGAATGTGAAGCTGGAATGAATAATTCTGCCCCCAAGGGGATTTTTGGCAATGTCTGGAGACTTTTTTGGTTGCCAAAACCAGTGAGTAGAAAGGAATTGCTACAACTATCGAATGGCTAGAGGTCAGGGATGCTTCTAAATATCCTACCACCTTACAACAATTGATAGCACCCACCACAAAAAAAGTCATAAGACTTAAAACAGCAACAGTACTAAGACTGAGAAACCCTGCTGCAGGAGTTGTGCAAGCTTCCGTCATGGATCATTATAAGTGGCTGATGAAATCTATCCAGCTTCCCCAAGCACATAGATATACACACAGACGATTGCACACTTTCAGGTGCTTACTGACTTGCTGACCATATTCAGAGTCCACAGGATGAGAGCCCTGGATCTGCAAAGTGAAGCAAATGATAGGCCCCAATGACTTGCATTGAGTAGACCTTGTTGTTTACAACTCCTCGGAGACTTATAAGACTCCTGTTATTGAACCAGAAAGTCAGAAGTTCATAAACAGCCTATGGATCTAAATGCCTAAGTGCTTTGGGGTTATTAAAGCCATTCATTACCTAGTAAAGCAATACTTGTACATTTTAATTGAGAAGGAGGTTTCATAAAATCTCACTCCACAAGACATTTTTAATTAAAAACTAAGAGGCCACTAATCTCAAAGTGGAGTTGGTGGATTGTTTTATTTCTTCTAGTCCTTTTGAGAGAGATTATAGGATTTGCTGCATAAAGTATATCAGGTAGTGATTAAGAGGGCCCCATTGTGGATTATAATATTTGGTCTCATAAGGATAAGAATGAACACACCATTAAAGACTTGTCACCTGACTTTCTGAAGTTAGGAGTCTAGGGGGAAGTTATGAAGTAAGTAGTTTGTCTTGAGTCACCTTTACTATCTTTTTCTCTATCCTTTCTTCCCTTTGGGGTCAAAATTCCATATGCCCAATTCTCTCATGCTTCCCCTATAAAAATCTGTCAGTTGTATACTTAGAAGCCATATATAGTTTTTCTAGTACATGGCTCAAACTTTAAAAAAAATAAATCTTGGAATGAAATATTTTCCTCTTTTGCAATTACTCTCAAACAGTCATAGTGTTTTCTTTTGGTTTGCTGGGGGAATATAGACCTTCGTAGACATCTGGGTACGTATATGTCCCACCAGTACAGGGTACTCTTTCTTATGAGACATCAAACCAACATGTTGTGTCTGGGATGGGGGTAGGAAAGTCAATTTTCTTTTCCCATTAGATTACTACCCAAAGCAGGACAGACAGATGACTCCCAAAGAATTGCAAACTCCAAGCCAAGATGCACTCAGTACAGGGATAGGTAGCACCATACTCCCAACCTCAGAAGTCATTGGCTCTGACCATGTCCATATCTACTTCTTCTTAAAGGACTAAATTCAGGACTAGGGATGAGTTGAGAAGGAATGGCCTTCAGATTACAAACTCCCTTTCTGAAATCAGCTTCATTGTGGGTTTTCTTGCCATTATAGCTGACCTACATACTAGTGTTAAGTTGCAGAGTTCTAAAGAGATGGTTAATGCTAGTTAGAAAGTAGCCAGATAAAGAGTTTCATACACACATATGATGAAAAAATATTTTCCCTCTATCTATCAGGTTGTAAGACATACTTTGTCATGTATTACCCAGCCAGTAGGCAAATGAGAGTTGGAAGAGATATAAATATGATATAAATTTTATTTATATTAAATGTTTATCAATATAATTTACCTTTTTTCTTTTTTGCTACTTCTTATATTAACCACAGGAGATAGGCTGAAGATTATACCAATCACTCCAATTCAGGAAAATAACCTGCTTTTTATCAATATTTTAGCTTTTTAGTTTTCAAATATAATTGATAATTCACCAGATTGATGCTTTACTGCTCTGTTAGAAATTGGTCTAAAAGAACACAACCTCTCTTACCTACTATTTCAAGCACACAGATTCCTTTAAATTAATTTCCTTTTTAGATCCCTCAGTTCCTGGAATTCAAACCTGCAATTATATTCTCCATGCTGCTTGTAATTATCTTGGCCCTATCAGAATCTGCATGGTTTCTCACACTTCAGATTTACAGAAGCATACTTGAGATTATAATTACAGCCTTGTATTTTTGTTCAGCAATTTAAAAAAATGTCTAAAAGCAATAAATCTTTTGCAAACAGAGATTCTGGAACATACTCTACATTAATGGCTATTACTCTTTTGGAATTTTTGGATCTTTTTAAAAACTGGATGTCTGTTTTCTCTAGTAAAACATGCATGCAGACACACACACACACATTTTCATATACATTTAAGGGATTTATTTACTTCCTTATGTAAGCCAGGACCCATTGGCCCTTATAAAACTACTATACCAGTTGTCTTTCAGGTTAGAACAAACAAAGGTCTCTCTTCCTTCCCCACATGATGAAATATTTCATAAAAATGCGAAGTGTCTTCTTAGACAAAACTTGTGGCATCCTTCATTCTGTCTTAATTTCTATATCTTAACACCACCAAACTACAGGAAGTTTGCAGGACATCCCATGCTGTCTCTTTTTTCTGTGCCATTTCCTAATGCCTAATATGTCTTCTGCTGTCTTTACTCCTTACTTCAAGAAAATAGCTTCCCACACTCTCTCCTCCAGTGTCATCAATAATCATGATTCCACACCTCACAGATGGTTTTTTGCCTTTACTTTACTTGACTCTGCAGTAGCGTTCAATGTTGTCGCCCATTATATAAAACTCGAACTACTCTCTTTTCTTGGCTTTTATCATCTCTCACTTTATTACATGTGGGCTTACAATGAAATTGTACAGAAAAAGAGAAGCAGTTTATGTTCCAGCTCATCAGCTGCTTCTCTGCTTCTAAACAATTTCATTTTAAGCCCACATTTAATAGTTTCCAGGATTGCTTATAGATCGGTTTCCCATATTACTTCACATTCGCTCCCTAGACAATCCATCCTAATGATAGCTTCAGCTATCATCCATATACGGATGACTTTCATCTTATCTGATATCTAATCTTGACCTTTCTGAGCTGTATGCACATATATCCAAATCTCTCCTTAGTATTTTATTTTGTATGTTAAATTAGTCATCAATTCCAACTGAATGAATGATCTCTTGGTCCTAAATCTAATCCTGTGCACGCCATGAAATAGAAGCCTGGGAGTTATTCCTGGGACCCTGATGCCTTAACCTGGGTTCTACAGAATTCAGGGCCTGAAGTAAATAGGTCTGTGTCACTACTTTATTATGGAGGACAATTACATGAAGCTACAGTAAAAGACAAGAGACCTTAGGCAAGAAGGATGGAGAACCAATATCAACATGCATACTAAGTAATTGCTCCATCTCCCAGAAACTCCTTCGACTAGACAAGTAAACTGAATTTCAAGAGCATTGAACCAGAAGGGAAAGGAGGAGAATTTATTCACCAAATTCAGTTTTTTTCATGGGTCAAAAACAAACAAACCTTTAACCTGGCTAAGACTAATTTTGCAAGGATAGGAAACACAAATTATGTTTTTGGTCACTGGAAGGATGATAAGAAGAGGCAATCCTAAGTCTACCCCTTGGTTACAGGAACTGAGAATTTTAGCTGTTGTGGACAGAATGTTGTATATCATCTGTCAGTGTTTTACATAATCCCGCTGAATATTGCACCCGGTCTGGCATTTTGAGCCTGTACCAGTCTCCTCTGATGGCTGCCTCTGGGTGGTGGGTGTATGATGAAGCAGCAGATCCTGGGGACATAGACTCTCATTTTCACATTTCCATTGTCATAAAATGTGTCCCCAACTCTGACACACTACTGTGTGGGCTAAAGTACCAATACATTGGTCATTCTGTAATTCTTTAAGTATAATTGTGAAACTGGATATACAAGTAAATAACGGAAGACCATATAGGAAACTAGAACTCTGACTCACAATCTGAACCAAGTAGTATAGTTCAGTGTAATCACAGCTTCTGTAGCCATTAGCTCACCATGGTTAGGACTTTATCAGTACCCGCCAGCTTCCCTAACTTTTGCCCCTACTTCCACTTTTGGATGAACTAGAGGAAGCCATGCATGGCGGATATAAGCGTGGCAACCCTAATTTATCACATGGAAAGACCACCTCTCGTTAGCCTGTGTCCAGCTTCCTCATGTCAGAAACCTGCAACCAGGGTAAACCTGAAGTCTCTCATTTTTACCTTATAAATATTTTACACTCCATTCTCTGCCTTTGAGTGTTTACAAACAGACAAGTTAGATGGCTGCCTTGCTGTAGCAAGCTCTGAATAAAGAGCCTTTGCTAATCATTGACCAGCAAATGGTCTTAAAACCCTCCAACAACATCTTTAAATATATTTTTCTTAGCTTGACCATGACTTCTTCAAGGATAGGAGTCATATTTTATTTTATTTGTAATCCTTAGTTCAGTGCTTGGTAAAAAATTTACATGGAATTAACATTGTTTGATGGTATGATGGAAAACAGAAAATGAACAAAAATAAGAATAGCTATTCACATATAAGAGTAAAAACATGAGAGAAAATAACAAATGGAAGTTGGGGAAGTAAGATAGTTATACGATTATAAAAGTCTGTGGTTATAAAATTCTCTAAAATAAACTCAAACATATAACAGTGGATTAAGCTCAACTCCGAGATAGAAAACAGGAAGATACAAGGGAATTTTGAGTATATTGGAGACAAAGGAAACACAGAGTGCATTTACCATGGAAACTTGTAAACATTCTCATGTTTATTTCTCAGGTCACTTTAGAAAGTGTGTAATTTTCTCAAAAAAATATGGACTTTAGCATGAAGTAAAATTGGTTTGAATCTTGACTCTGACACCACCATTAATTGAACTACTTTCATCATCAGTAAGTTAGGAAATCCTTGGCTGCTTATTAAACATGGTTCTATACTTAACTGGCAAAATAGATTAGTCATACTTCAGTTAATAGACAAAGGATATGCCTCAATACCTTCCTTGCTTAATTTTTTTAAAAACTGATAAAAAGTTTCTCAGATCTTTAATATTCTTATCTGAAAAGTAGACATTTACCTCATGATGTTATCATGAGGATGAATATTTATAATGAATGTAAAACACATATTACTTAATCTGACAGACATTTTACAATGTTAGTTTCAACCTTTCCAAATACACCAGTTAGAGAGAGAATTTAATATACTTACACATAACTGTTTTCGAGGTAAGCTCTACAAACTCCAAGTGGCTTTCAGTTAAAACTACTGTAAACTCCTTATGACTAAAACAAGTTTTTTGTGTTTGGTTTTGCCATAAAGCTTTTTAAAATAACATAGATGAGGGAGTAGTTAATTTTAACTTGAAAGATTGGCCAAGGTTTCACAAAGCATTTTAACTGAATCTTGGAACATTAGAGCAATGTTAATAGGTAGAAATTTTGAGAAAGAATATTTCCAGCAGTAGAAATAGAAATTGCGAAGGAACAGAAAGATAAAAGTGCATAGCACAATCTAAAAATGGCTCTTAATTTTAGTATGATTTTAGTTTCTAAGATGTGTTCATTGTCTATGAGGAGGCAGATATAAATGGTTTTGGGAGAAACCATTTAATTAGGGATTATCATGAAGGGAAATTAAAATTTTAGGAGAGTTTTCTAAAGAGAATAAAGAAATTTCATGGGTTTCTGCACAAATTCACATACATTTTTATATGTTTTTGAAAGAATCCCTGTTGTCCTATGCTCAGCAGAGTAAAGGGGAAAGAATTGGAAATTGGTGATCACAAAAAGGGTGTGAAGAAACAATCTCAGTCTTAGATAATAATACAGTAAAACAAATTAATAATGGTGAAGCTTAAACAATAGTGTTTATAAACCCACACTCAAGACTGAAACTAGATTTAATGCTAGTGAGCTAATTTAATAAAACTATATATTGCTTTGGCTCTTTTGTTTAGCTCTCAAAGAATTTCTTAAAATTTTTTTCAACCAGAAATATATGGATCCAAGAAATATATGATCCAAATAATGAGATCTGATGATTAATTTCATGAATCTCATTCCAGATGTCCTTGCAGATGAAGCTGCAGTGGCAGGGGCTGAGGCAGAGGTGGTTAGGGGTGATCAGGCAGGCAGGCAAGTGGTTATGGGAGATGAGGCAGGCAGGCAGAGGCGGTTATGGGCGATGAGGCAGGCAGGCAGGCAGGCCAGCGGTTAGGAGCCAGTGGTCCCAGATTGCGAGAGGCTACAGGCTGGGCTGTGGGACCCCCCACCCCCAACCCCCATGCACGAATTTCATGCAACAGGCCTCTAGTATTTATATAAAAAAAGATTTAAGATAAAGATTAATTAAGGGAACTGCATGAAAGAGGGTGAAGAGATTAGCTAAAGAACATATATTCATAGCCCATGGACACAGACAACAGTGTGGTGATGGCCAAAAGGGGAGGAGGAGCTAGGAAAAGGTAGGTAAAGGGAGGAAAAATGGGGCATAAATAAACAATAAAATAAAATTTAAGATAAGCTTCCATTTCTCCACTTTTGTAAATTGCTCTTGTTCTTAAAGTATCCCCAGATTTACTTTTCTAACCCCTTGCTTTTCTTCTGGCTTCTCTGCTTCGTTGAATGAGTTGGTTCGGATGCTGGAGGACATCAGGCTTTGCCTATTAACTGTGCTCTCCTCTCAATGGCAGTTGCCACAGACGACAGAGCTTCATCTCAATAAATCCTACAGAAAGTCCGGTGCTATGCTAGGCTTTGTTTTGTTAGCTCATTTCCCAGGGTTAAAACCTTAAGGAAACTAAACAGTGTCTTCTGAACCATCTGTTTTGCTTCGATTGTGTCCCAATCCCAACTTTATGTTCTACATCTTCAAAATAAAGAGACTCAAACTTTTTAAACATATTCAAGGAAATTCCCCTGCTACCAAGAAAAGGGTGTTGCTGCTGTGTAACTATGATGAGTCAGACATGAAAGAAAACTAAATATGAAGTCTTGTGCACTTGATTCAAGATTAAGTTTATGATATTGACAAGATTAGGATTTTATGCACATTTTTATACCCTTAACTATAGTTTCGTGGCTTCCCTTTTCCCAGACTATCATTTCATGCCAATATAGTGATTATTGTCAAGAATAATGCAACCATTGTGATAGAATGAATTATTATTAAAATAAATGATCAATCCCAGAACAGGAAAGGCTATTCATTGAGAGGAATTGTGTGAAAATAGTACCAGATGGATCATTGTACTGATCTGCATGGATTCAATGGGCTCCAACCCTGAAATGTTCAAATGACTGCTATCCTGTGTGTGTGTGTGTGTGTGTGTGTGTGTGTGTGTGTGTGTGTGTGAAAAAGAGAGAGAGAGACAGAGACAGAGAGAGACAGAGACAGAGAGAATGTCTTGAAGCTGTCTTCCTTAACTGCTTTTCATGTATAATATATCAGAAAGAACCCCAGAGACACTGGCAGTAACAATATACACAATGTGATTATCAAAAGTATTTGAAGAACTCCTAATAATATTTGTGTTGCTCTCTGGAGTCATATACAAGTTCATAGAACCTATAAAGTGTCAACTCCAATACGCTGGTTTAATGAATAAAACATGACATGTGGAATTAAGAATCAAATTCTGTTTCTTACTTTCCTAGAAATACAATGGGTATCTGGAGAGGGATTTTTAAAATTATAGTTACCTAATTTTCCCCACCTCTTCATTAAGGCTACGGATAATTACATTCACATCACTGCAAATATAAATCAGGTTAAGTCCCAGAGTCCATAGAATATAAGTAAAATATTTAGGATATCTTATTCCAAAGCACTAAAATTGCAATATTACTCTTTGCCATGAAAAAGAGAAGAATAGTCTGTTTAAGAAAATGTCCTTTTTATCATTTGGAACTGGGTTTCAATCATGTTTTGTTTTTAATTTTTTTCAGCTAAAATCAGAAGAGACATTCTTACCTAAGGGGGAAATGCAATCATATCTAATTCCATCAGAACTTTGCAAACCTGCATAAAGATGTTACTTTTTTACGTTGCTTTAATAGTGACATCTAGCATTTTCATATTCTTTTTAAAACTAATGCTTAAATGAATACTAAAATATCTATGTTAAAGTCTGGTTTCTACAAGTGCTTTACTCTAATGGATGAAAGTGCTTCCAACAGGAGAAAGACATGTTTGAAACCTTAATTACTTTCACAATAATTATAAACACATTTCACTTCAGTCTTCTCCACTGGACAGTAGTCATGAGAAGCCTCATGAAAAAAAGTTTCATAGTTTATAAAAAGGGGCAGGGGATGCTTTGTGTTCTACCCACCCTCTAATAGAATCTTCAGAAATAATACTGACATTAAAAAGTTTCTAAAATGTTCTCAATTATATGTTTCCTGGATTATCTAACCACAGAATCTTTTGATGAACAGCTATGAACATTCTTCATAACAATCCTATGAAACTATATTACAGTTTGCTGATATGACATTCTACCATTTACAACAAACACATGTCCACATCCAACTTCAGATGTAAGCCTCAAAAAAACGTTACTAAATGTTGGTGCAGCAGCCTTCAGTGGGGACTTTTCTGGCTTTTACTGAACAAATCGGGCTGCAAACTGATACATGAAGTTTACGGACTGTCTGAATTAAGACAGCTACCACTTACTGAGAGCCTTTATGTACTAAGTAAAGGCTTCTATATTACTTCAGTATTTCAAAATCCAAAATACCTTCATGATATGGATATTTTTCACATGAAGAAACTAAGCCTCTAAAAATGTAAGCAATGTGTACACACTGAATTCACCCAGAGACAATATGTAAACTTCAGTCTGTTTGCCTCCAACATCCGGACTTTTCTCCTCTTATATTACCACTCACTGCCTGCACCTGGCACGATGGAGTGAAAACTCACTTGCAGACAAGAAGGGGAATATGAGGATGAGCAGTGTTTGAACTGGGTTTAGGTAGCAAGATATTCTGGGAAAGTGCTTCCTAACTGCCTGGTTTCTGATGAGGAGGGCAATAGTTTATTAAATAAACTAATATTGCCCTGACCGCTTTGGCTCAGTGGATAGAGCATTGGCCTGCAGACTCAAGGGTCCCAGGTTCGATTCCGGTCAAGGGCATGTACCTTGGTTGCGGGCACATCCCCAGTGGGGAGTGTGCAGGAGGCAGCTGATCAATGTTTCTCTCTCATCAATGTTTCTAACTCTCTGTCCCTCTCCCTTCCTCTCTGTGAAAAATCAATAAAATACATTTTTTTAAAAAAATAAAAACAAATAAATAAATAAATAAATAAACTAATATTCCCTTTTCTCCTTTAAGAAGTGATAGGAGAGGCATCAAACTTCACTCCCTTCACTGCATTTCTGTGGCCTCACTCCAAATGTCTCAAACATCTGTTGCCACCAGGATGCCCAGCTGCTCATGGTGCTGCCCTCCAGAGCTCCACATGCCAACCAGTGCCACGCCCCCCACCCCCCACAGCAAGGTGGTTTCATTAAACAACCATTGCCTTGGTAGAGCCCAATGAAGGCTAAACAAATTCACTAGTTCTTTAAAAAAGCATAGCTAATATTTACCTTGGTGGCCCTGTGAAGATTGGTAAGAGTGAGACTCTCAAAGTGAAGAAGAAGAAACAAGAAGTAATATTTCTAATCAAACTTTTAAAAATTGGTCTAGCCAGCATGGCTCAGTGGTTGAATTTCGACCTATAAACCAGGGGGTCACAGTTCTATTCCTGGTGGAGCACATGACCAGGTTGCGGGCTTGATCCCCTGTAGAGGGCATACAGGAGGCAGCTGATCAATGATTCTCTCTCATCACTGATGTTTCTATCTCTCTCTCCCTCTCCTTCTCTGAAGTCAATAAAAATATATTTTTAAAAGTTTTTTAATTTGTCTTTTATTCTCTATTCTAAGTCTTTCTTCCCCATTATAATTTACTTGTCAAATCTTTTCTCTCAATGGGAAATAGCGGCCATGATTCTAATGGTTGAAATATGAGAACCATAAATAATCATAAAGGACAATGAATGTAGGTATTTCTTATTACACTTATTGCATCATTTTTCCATGTTGTTAAACTATGGAAAATTTTTGGTTTTTAAAAAATTTTAATTCTCCAAAATGAGATGCTCCCTTAAGGAAGGGGGAAGGGAAACATAAATCTTATATTACAAATTCTGATAAATTTTATAATACATTTTCTGTTCACTTTGTTACATCTTTCTAATTTTAATAAAGTTATTTGGCATAATGTTAGTCAAATCTCTTCCAAACTACCTCATTTATTCCAAAGTAATATGTTATTTACTGAAATGCCTGAATGAACAAAATAATGATACTTATTATTCTCTATCTCTCCTCCATTCCTCTTTGAAATCAATAAAAACTATAGTTAAAAATAAATAAATAAATAAATAAACTCACAGTTGCTCAGTTCCTTTATTTTTAAGAAGTTATCTATAATAATAAAATAGTAATATGCTAATTAGACCAGACATCCTTCTGGACGTCCTTCCAGACAAAGCTGGGGCCAGGGGGAAGCCAGCTCGGGTCCCCAGTGCCTGTAGGCAGCTGGAGGGAAGCCACCCGTGTCCCGGGTGACTGCAGGTGGCCGGAGGGAAGCCGGTGCCGGCAGCCAGGGAAAGGAAGGCCTACTCTTCCACAAATTTCATGCATCAGGCCTCTCATGTTACATAAAAAACAATCTCAGCGAAACTTTCCAAATTTAAAAAAAAAAAACACGAAAAACAATGTTAGAATTGCTTTTCTAAAAGCTTGGGATTTACTGCAGCACTAAAAAGGTGTTAAATTTAACACTAGAGGCCTGGTGCTTGAATTTGTGCACAAATGGGGGCTGATCATGCTGGGTTGTTGGGGGAGAGGGGCCATGGAAGGTTGGCAGGTCAGCCCTGCCTCAAATCCAGCTGGGGCCAGCTGGGGTGAGCGGGCACCCCCTACCCCCATCAGGCCGGATGGCCAGCTGTGGTGCTCATCATAGCGACTGGTCATTCCAATTGTTCCAGTTGCTTGGCTTTTATATATATAGATAACATATAAAGAAAAACAGCCATAACTGGTTTGGCTCAGTGGATGGAGCATCGGCCTGCAGACTGAAAGGTCCCAGGTTTGATTCCGGTCAAGGGCATGTACCTTGGTTGTGGGCACATCCCCAGTAGGAGGTGTGCAGGAGGCAGCTGATCGATGTTTCTCTCTCATCAATGCTTCTAACTCTCTAGCTCTCTCCCCTCCTCTCTGTAAAAAATCAATAAAATACATTTTTTTAAAAAGAAAAACAATATGAATGAATTTGCCCTTTAAGCTTCAGTATTCACACTGTTATTTTCTACATTTTGGTGCATATTAGTTTTTGCTATTATAATTATCCAATTAAGTTTTTAAGTGCTGATTAGAATCACTTTTAAAAAACAAAATATAACTTAGTTATTATTATTCTTTCTATAAAGTATTGTATAAATCAGGGTTCATTACAGTAGACAGGACATAGGCCACCCAGGTTATTTCATAAAGGGAACTGTCATGAAAAATTAGACTGAAGTAGCTAGAAGACCTGAAAAGAAAACTTCAGAAGACAAGGCAGCCCAGAGAACAGAAAATGCAGAAAGATACTAATATTCTTAGGAACAAGGATAGGAGACCAGGTTCCTAGGAGGGGGGGAACATCAGCCATGCTACCAGATGGCTGCTGGGTCCAATGAGAGAGAGGCTAAAACCCTGGGAGAGATGCTCCCTTAAAAAGGGAAGGAGAGAGTAGTCTGGCCTTTGCTTTTCTTGTGCCCTGCAGCTCTCACTAAACCAACCCAGAAGAAACCAGTTAGTGAGGGAGCCTGGAAACCATAATTTTCAAGGGTCAGCTCCGGAAACACAGTCGGGAATAAACCTGAGGATAGACTAAAGAATAGTGTTAATCATACAAATGAGACTTTTTTTTTTTCCTAGCCAGATAAACATACAGAGAATATTAAAAGCACAAATGGATCTACTTTAATATTATCCGATGATAAAGTGCCAATTATCTAGTGTTTTGAACTTTGCTTCATTCAGAACGGCTCTTTGGTCGTTCAACCATGTTAATATCCACGTAAAAATAAAATTAATTAAATGTCACATTTCAGAACCTGCCTCCGTATGAAGCAAAAAAATATTAAATTCTCCCTTTAAATCATAAGAATGAAGACAAATAAAATATAAGAAAATAATTAAATTCTAGAGTAGTAAAGTACCTAGTAAAGGAGACTGAGTTAGAGTAGTTACTGGGTAGGAGAAAAACAGGAGAATGTGGAGATCTGAAAAGTAGGAGAGAAAACTTAATAAGAATGAAATGGTCAACTCATTGTTGCTGAAAGAACAAATAATATGAGGAATAATTTTAAAAAATGATCATTTTCTTTGGCAAAATAGAATTCACTGATAATCTTGACAAGAGTAGTTTCAACAAGGTGTATGGGAAGAATCCCCCATGGACTGAGTTGAGGAAATACTGAAGTCATCATTATGATCTTATATTGGTATAGCTGGAGATTTTTGTAAGAGAAAATGTCTTTGCAAACAAGGAAGTTTAAGGCAACTCTGGTGTGGGACTTATAAACCTGCTCTTCCCCTGCATGACCAGAGATGACTGGGTAAAGCCTTTGAGAAGTTTGTTCTACTTTATGTAAAGCCCTGTGATAAGAAGCCGAATAGTTCAAAGTCTTTCTCCAGTCTGCCTTTGAAGTAAAACATGTAAACAGTTCATGGAAACTGAAGTTGTAAAGATACACAAAGCAAGGCCTTGAGACGGCGGTTTTGATAGATGGGTTCTGGAGCAACTGAAGTCACAAACAGGTATGAGCTTTGAGTTACAAAAGAACTATCCAGGACAGAGGATAAGATATCCATTTCTAAGCTGTAAGACCCATGCCTGGGAGAACACAGATGAGATTAGCCATAGTTCAATGTCCACAACCTCCTAAAGCTAACATCTCTAAGATGCCTCAGATTCACAATTAACTCCATTTCCAGTTTTGTGTCTTGGTTCCTGCTCTCTCATGTGGTCTTATTCTATGGATCCCACAAGACCTAACATATTATTGTTTGCCACTGTAGCACTTGCTTCCTTATTATAAACAGTTAAGCCAAGAGATTCCTGCGTGTTTTTCTGATCTATGCAACTAACAGATTCTCACTAATACAAGATACTATGCATAAAGAATAGTTTACCAGATGCTTAAAATAAACAAGATAACTAATAGCCACTGACAGGACATTCACAAAATTGATGGATTCAAGAAGTCATGTAGAAAATAAAAAGAAAAACTATTAATGTGCTTCTTAGAGTTAAATATGTGTTGATTTGTTGAGTTACTTGCATTATACTCATTCTCTTCACACCAGCAAATAATGAAGCATTGAACACTAGAAGGCAGGTCAGTTGATTCTCTACAGCAGGAAGGGACAGGGATACATTTATTTCCGGCCGTCTAAGTTTTGTTGTTACTGATGACTGAGAGGAGATGATAATTTTAAGTATTATCTAATCATTAATGTGTTAGGAATGAGGGGAAAATATTTTTCCAGGAAAATATCTTAATCTACAACTTTTAAAAAATTAGATGCAGTCACTTATCTCATCCTTACTCATCTCATTTTTCCCAAACATTGCTGGCATTTTTGCCGACATAATTATTATTTTTATGTAAGTATACTTGATACAGGACTACAGAAAAAAAATACCGGTTCCTCTACCAAAAGAAAAAAACAAGAAACTCTATCAGGGCTATCGTGGCTCAGTGGTTAAGCATTGATCTATCAACCAGGAGGTTGCTGTTTGATTCCCAGCCAGGACACATGCCCAGGCTGTGGGCTAGATCACTGGTGTCGGGTGTGCAGAGGCAGCCGATCAATGATTCTCTCTCATCTTTAATGTTTCTCTCTCTCTCCTCTCTCTCTCTCTCTCTCTCTCTCTCTCTCTCTCTCTCTCTTTTTCTCTCTCTCTCTCCCCCCCTTTCCTCTCTGAAATCAATAAAAATATATTTTAAAAAACACACAAGAAATTCTATATGGTTTGATTGTAGATGAGAAAGTTTCCTAATTAAACTTTTCCTTTGTCAAAGCAATGAAGCTTTAGAAAGTTACATTCTAAACACAGCTATGGATAGATAGATGGATGGATGGATAGATAGATAGATAGATAGATGATAGATAGATAGATAGATAGATAGATAGATAGATAGATAGATAGATAATAGATAGATGATAACAAAATGTAACAAAGAGATTTTGTAAAAGACTCTTACAAAGTGCTAAAAGATTGTCAAAATAAGTCTGCCAAGGTTTTAGTATGATAAAGCTGTTGACTAGGATCATGAAACAAGGCTTTTTGTGCTTAAACATATGACAGATCTTCTCTTAAGGATGCTAAATATACTCTGGCGGAATGTGAAGGGGCTTTTCCACTGCCCAGATAATGTGACCTTGAGCCCCTTCAGCTGAGCTCACCATTAAGGGGCCCAAACAGCTGCAATGAAAAATTCGAGCTGCCTCTGTGCTTGTCTTTGTCACAATCTGTTCACTAAAGAACCAAAGGATTCCACAGGAAGTGTAAGTTTTCTTAGGGGAGATGGGAAACACCAATATTTGATATTTTTCCCTGATATATAAGTAAGCCTCAGAAAATTATTAAATTGTGCTTCCTTTCAATTAACAATGTAACCTAGAGTGACTTCCCTGACATTCTGAAAGAGGAGAAGCAAAGAATGACAGACATGTATTTACTAAATGTTTCTTGATTATTTTTCATGTCTCTTCCTTCCACAGACTTCCACATTTCTGAAAATAGATTACTTGTTTCCCTAAATACTCTATACATTGGACATAAGTGGTAGAATAATAAACCTCAAAGTTAAAAGAGGCCTTTAAGATAATTTATTTCAAGAACCTTACTGATGCTTCAATGTTGGCCAGCTCTTCTAGTTGTTCAAGTTAATACTCCGAGGCCTTTAATGGAGAAACTACCTCTAGTTTTTTAAACTTCTCCCATGAGATTTCTGGGATTTTATTTTAATATTTTTATATTTTATATTCAGACCAAAACAAGATTTCTAATACTACCATACTTTCACCATGTTGATACCATTCAAGTCTGTTAATGCAGGCATCTGCACTACTAGCCTATGCCTCCATCAGAGGCTCTGACATTAAGAAAGGGCTCAGACACATATCTGGTTTTATTTTTGCTTCCACAGCCATAACAAAAGTGTAGTAACCTATAAATAGGGTGACTATCTATCCTGTTTTGCCTCAGACCGGAATAACAGATTATCTTCTTTTGTTCTAATCAGAGTAATTATCACTTGCATCCTTTCAATTTCAAAATGGCCCTATGTGGACAACATACTATATAGGCTCGCCATAACTATAAGTATTATTTATCCTCTTCCAATTTGGTCTGTGAGCTCTCTTTCCACTGTTACCAAGTGATCAACCACCTCACCAGTGCCCTTTCTGATTATAGCCAAAATGCAGAAGTAATTAAATGTAAAATAGTTTTTGAAATGGGTAAATGGTCCAAAGACAATAAGACACAATGCTCTATTATATATAATATGTAATTTTTTCTAGTTCTTTCCAAATTCTAAACCCTTTCTCCTCTGCTACTCTCCTTTTCCTCTTCTTTTTGGGGATGGATAGATAGATAGGTAGATAGATAGATAAATTGTTATATATATAGTCAACTGATATTTAGGGTATTCCCATATCTTGGCTATTGTGAATAATTCTGCAATTAACATGGGAGTGTTGCTTTATTTATGAGGCTGCTTGCCTGCAGTTTTAGAATGAGAAAGGTGAAAATGATAAATTGCCAATGAGTTAAAGCCAAAAATATTTGGCAACAAAATATTGGCACTGCAGATGTAACAAAATTATATTTATCAAGCATTTCAACAAATAATTTCTCCCAAATTCCATTTTGAGTGCTATTTAAAACTGCTATTTTGGTCTTCCATCACTATGGTTCCAAAAATAATAAAAACCACAATAGTAAATTTCAATTTGATGCTCCTTTTCCTTCTAATTATTGTGGCTCTTTCTTGGCACAGAACTTCTGCCACTGATTGCATAAGAAGTGTTTTGTGTGGGAGAACCATGTGGCTATTGAAGTAGAATATAAATATTCTACTTAACTCCTAGTCTTACAATTACTTTGCTAGGTATTAGTTTTCTAAAAGCAATTAAAGCTCCTAAACAGGACAAAAATTGGCAAAGCAAAATGCAACATAATTTGGAAAGATTTCACTGGCCCTTTTCTCCATTTGCCTTCTGAATGTGGTAAGATTTTCCAATATTGTTACCATCCATTGAATTTTCTGTTATAAAACATCAGACTTAAAAACTACATTTGAGTCTTAAAGAATGAATTAAGTCAGTCAAGAGGGCAATTGTTTGTGTGTGTGTATCCAGATGTGGACATGTATAATCTATGTAAAATTATATGCCCTCACCTAACCCAAAGACCCATACATTGAATAAGCTGTCACTCCTCATCTACTGGCTACCTTTTCTTCCCTAAATGCTTTGGCAAAGAAAAGTTAACTGGAGATGAGGTAAGGAAGTATGGAATCCTTTGGAATTTGGAGGTGCTTTGTTTCAGAGGAGTAAATTATTTTCATTCTGAATTCCATTAGCCACCTTTTACATGTATTCACACCCCTGAGTGTCAACTACTCTTGTTCATTGTACAATGTGATACAACAATGAAAACTATGTACTTGAAAATTTAACATCATAGGTCAATGTCTTATTTTATATTTAGATCACTACTGATTGCTAGATTTTTTACTTATGATAGAAAAACCAGACAGAAATCAACACAGTGAAATTTAAGGAGGGTTTCTGGGAAGTATTTTCTAGATGATACTTACTGATGCATGGAAATTAAGGCATGGTTTCTTTACCAATCACACAACATAAATATTCAAAACTATCCAAAATAATGTCTTGATGATGATATCCAAAATCCAACACATTTGGTTTCCTACAGTAGCAAGCAATAAAAACACGTTTTGCAGAAAATGATACAGTTTATGCCAAGATGGGGTGGTGATTTTCATCAGATTTTATGTTTAATGGTGATAAGATGTTATTACAGCTGTCATTTCTAGTAGCTATCTTATAATCACATTTAAACATAGTCTTGGGGTCACAGAGGCCAGCTCAGTGATTTAGTAAAAAAAAATGTATTTGCAGAAATGTTCCAAGCATATCAAAGGAGGAAAATGAAGTCACTTATGCAGAGGTACAATTAACTCGGTTCTCCCCCTAAGTCTAATGCCTGGAGAGAGAAACCAATCTCTTCCTAGTATTACATGCATTATCATTTCTATGATTGTCACATCATTTTTCTCCTCAAGTTTTCCAGGGGTTTCCTGTCTTGGAATAAACTAGAAGTCCTTATGATGAGCGATAAAATACCGCACAATCCAGCCATTCACCCGCTCCGTGACTCCACCTACTTCCGTCACTCTTGCTTACTCTGTTAGCTCCACTGTCCTCCTTGAAATTCCTCTAAAAAAAGTAAACAACCTCCTGCCTCAGGAACTTTAATTTACTATTTGCCCTGATTGGAACATTCTTCCTCCAAATTTCTGCATAATCCATTCTCAATTCTTTACTGTCTTTGGTCAAAGACTTACCTTGGCCATTTATAAGTGTGACTCTCTCTTCTGCACACCCCTTACCTCTAGCTTAGTCAAACCCTGAGCATCCTCTCTCCTCTTTCCCCGCCTCATATTTCTCCAAAAGGGTGTATTCCCTTTCCTGTTATGTTTCTTCTTATGTAATCTGAATAAGGTATGCATTAATTCCAACCTTTTTTATTGAATGTATTTTTACACCACTGTACGTAATGTACTTTAATACCATATTATCAGAATGATCAAATCTAAAATATATTTAAAACCATGATTTCAGCACAAATCATTATACTTTTTTATTTCCTTACTCAGCATATACTAGTAACTTTGGTTAATTTCTCTGAAATACCAATTTAATTTTTTAATATATTTTTATTGATTTCAGAGAGGAAGGGAGAGGGAGAGGGAGATAGAAACATCAATGATGAGAGAGAATCATTGATTGGCTGCCTTCTGCATGCCTCCCATTGGAGATCAAGCCTGCAACCCAGGCATGTGCCCTTAACTGGAATCAAACCCAGGAACTTTGAGTCCACAGGCCCACACTCTATCCACTGAGCCAGCTAGGGCCCAATTTTATTTTATTAGTTTATATAAAGGTGGAATTCAACCATTTATGAAGTCACATTATGTCGAACATTAGTGACTTTACTGTTATTCTTAGTTATTCTACTTCCTCTACTTTTAAGTTGCCTTTTAATTATTAAAAGAAGACTCTGAGATCATTTTATTGATTTTTATATCTCTAGCTCCTTGCACTGTGCCTGGCACATACTGGATAATCAACGAATATTAGTTACATTGAAGAATGGATAGATTTTGCCCAGCAGGTATGGTTCAGTGGTTGAACATCAACCTATGAACCAGGAGGTCATGGTTTGATTCCTGGTCAGGGCACATGCCCCGGTTGCAGACTCAATCCCCAGTGTGGGGTGTGTAAAAGGCGGCCAATCAATGATTCTCTCTCATTACTGATGTTTCTATCTCTTTCTCCCTCTCCCTTCCTCTCTGAAATCAATAAAAATATATGTTTTTAAAAAATAATAGATAGATTTAGTAATAGAATTACTTGGTAATTAGTAGTAAGAATTAGAATTCTTACTTAATAGTGACATCAGCAGGAACTTACCTTTTATAAAGCCACATTAGTAACTTTCTCTTTACCATAGGTCTAAAAACCATACATCTCTTAGAATGACATATGTTCTCACTGGCAGATCATATGAATATACTACAGATCTTCTGAACTTAGTAACAGGTCATTAAAATAAAGCTCTATGCCAAAAAATAGAAAAGTGCCGGAGTTTCTCTATGTTCCTAAAATTAAAAGATTCTGTGACAAGTTTAATATTTCACATTTTGGTTTATAAGCTATTATCACATTTTAGGACTGCCATCACAAATTCCGACAAACTGGATGGCCAAAAACAACAGGAATGTATTGGCTCATACTTCTGGAGTCTAGGAGTCCAAGATCAAGGTGTCAGCATTCTCTTAATCTGACGTCACATGGCATTCGCCCCTTATGTGGGATGCTCACACCTGAAGAATATGGATATGATACTAGCTATGTATTTTATTTTCTTTTATTGTGTTCCTCTGTTTAGTATTTTGACTTCTAAGTGATTTTTAAAAAAACTTTTTATGACAATAGATTTTCATTCTAGCTTGTCCTCAGACTTTGACTAATTTAATGACATTTTTTGCTATAAAATCAATTTAAATTAATGGCAAATACATCCCTACACAATGTTGTTTTTGTCTTAATTATTTATATATTAATTGTTTCTGTTTGATACTTCATTTCCTCCCCTAAATGATTTTCTCTGCTACAGGTTTTATTTTTAATTGTTGTGGTTTGAAAGCCAAATGCTTAATATCTAATAGTAATTTCACTTGCAAATCAACAGAATCATAGTTCAAAAATGTGTTTTCGTCTATCCTCTTGAAATTTTGCAGTAAGTGAAAGGTATATTCACACAAATTTAGCTTTCACCCACACAACAAGAAGTGTTGAGTCAAATCACAGACACTCTTCATAAATTCTCACAGCTTAAAGTAATCTTATGCGGGCTGAAATGGCTTTATTTATCAGGGGATGTTGAACTTTGCCTTATTTTCCTTCTAAAAATAAAACTACTTCAGCTTGGGGAAAATGCTAAAATAGCAGACAAATGTGTTATTATTCTGATAAACTCATTTTTTAACAATATTTCAGAAGTGAGTGAGAGACAAAGTTCACAGATTAAGTGGATGAAAGAACACTATCAGCAACAGCAGATGTGAAGTCATTTTTGTCTAAAATGTGATCATTTCAGAAGAGAGCATGCTATCTCAGACTTAATTTATTCTCTTCTAATGTGACATTACTTCAAATTGTCATCGCCATGTGTGGATGTGGTGCTCACTGATTTCACTTTTCATGTGTGCAAAAAACCTAAACTTAATTTTATAAAATTATTTCAGTTGCTATTCTTAAGCCCCTAACCCACTTCAGGAGTAGTGAAAATTTATTCTCAATCAAGGGTTCCCTTTTTTCCAGGTCAGGTCTAATTTCCAGAGTCTTTACCTAGTTTTTAAGAACTGGAGAGAAAAAGACCACCTGGTTCTCAATTTTTTTTTTAATCCTCAATGATATTTGCTAAGACATTTATTCGCCCATCTAGTCCTCAGACATCTATCTTTATAGTCACCATGGAGATTTCCCTTGTTGATGTTGGCCAGAACCCTTCAGATCCAAATAATTTTGCCCATGGTGATAGAAATCATGTTGTGTTCTCCATGCTACCCTAGGGCCGTGGTCGGTAAACCACGGCTCTCGAGCCACATGCGTCTCTTTGGCCCCTTGAGTGTGGCTCTTCCACAAAATACCAACTTCTGCACATGGGCCACAGTTTTAATCGCACTGTACGTGCATGCCCACATGTGGTATTTTGTGGTATTTTGTGGTATTTTGTGGAAGAGCCACACTCGAGGGGCCAAAAAGGCGCATGTGGCTCGCGAGTTTGCCGACCATGGCCCTAGGGCATAGCTACCCTCTGGTTGTGCCTATAGTCCTGTCGTCTTAAACTCATTTGCACAGCCAGTTTAGGCCTCACTACAACACCCTTGAGAACAGAGAAAAGGAAAAAAAAAACATATATATATATATATCCCCAAACTGTCTTATAACATGCTGTGAAGGCGAAAAATATTTACCCAATAAACCAGATAACTAGGCTCTGTGAAAATGTCTGTAACCTAAAAGGGGCAGAGCCACGACAAGCATGTGAAATCCTGAAAGCTTAATTGGTTAAGCTCCTAGTTATAACCCTGAGAAAAAGAGTTCTCACCCTCTTGCTCCTCTTGCTCAGCTCCTGCTTTCTTACACTTGCTTGCTCTGTGACCTGCTCTAGCCTGCCATGTGGCCCATGCAGACCCCACACCAAAGGACTGCAGCTGGGAACATAAGCTAACCTAGCCAGATGCTGGACTGGACGGTGCTTCGCTATGGAGCGGGAACTCTGGGCAGTGGCTTTAATTCTAGCTCCGCTGCAGACAAAACTGGACTTTTTCCATGGTGAGATGGAGGGAGATGGGACCTTGTAGGGCAACTCCCTTAATTAATGTTACATCGTCGATAAAGCTTTCCACTATACCTCACCCTCCCATGAGGGCCTCAGAAAATTCTTGTTTCTGCGGCACCCGCAGAGCTCCACTTCCACCAGTAACAAGTAGGGACATAAGGGACACCCCACCGATAACACTCTCACCCTGACTACCTCTCAAATAACTAACTCCACTTTATGGACACTTTACTGCTATAAAAGTGATAAGCACCCCTCCAGGTACTTCTGGTTTCTGTTAAAAAATAAACACTGTTTAAAAGTTATCACTTAATATAAGTAATGTTTTCTTTTCATATAAAATTCCCACTAGCACTGATATCTATTCAGGTGATTTCCCTAAACACAAATGAGTACTCAAGTGCAGTGTGCACAAAGTAACCTACTGAAAAGCAAGTTGTTAGGTTTGATCAAGCAATTGAATCAATACCCCTCCTTAGGGAACTGGCTTTTTAGGCCACTTCACTATGGACATTACCTTGGCTGAGACCACATTTCACTTGTGGTGACCACATTCCATTATCTCCCCTCTGGGTATGCATAAAGAAGTCTCCGCCCAGAAAAAGCCTGCCAAAAGTCCTTTAAAAGCCACTGACTCACTGGGTGCTGGAGCCATCCAGGCTCAGCTACCTGATGTGCAGATAATCCAATAAATTTGTAATCCCTCACCATTCTGGCCTCATGCGTTCCTCCTTTGGTGACCTAACACAAGTGATGGAGGAAACTCTCCAATGATGCCAACAATAATAAGCATAGGCTCAGTTTTTTCTTTGCTTCCATTAGTTTTTCTATATGGAAGGAGAAAATATATAATCAAGCATTATATCTAAGAAAGCTATTTGAAGTCAAGGTTCTGTATTTCTTATCAAGGCAAGGCACAGCTGATATAATATATGTAAATAGTTGATAGATTAGGTCTAAATCATCTATAGGGAACTGAGGTCACCTTTTTACATGGAAATAAGCATATTTTCTAGGGAGAGAAAGGCAGCTTGATTCTGGCTATGGAGACACTAGTATAGAAGGCGACTTTGATCCCAGTGTCCAGGAAAAAAGAATTATGATGCCTCACATAAAGTCTCGGGTCAGCCTTTACAATTGCTGCCTGAGAGCCTACAGACAACAGTGGCGCTCTGGGTGACTGAGGAGGTGGCCTCTCAACCGCTCCTCAGCAGGTGGCAAAAAAGACATCACCTCAGCCATTTGCAAATCAATTAGGCTGGAGAAGTGCCCCACTTACAGCATGCCTGACTTTTCTTACCCCATCTCTTGAAAACTGTGACTATTATTGGAGTGACAATGAAGAAGGTCACTGGGAGGGTAATTACAGAGCCACAAAAGGCAAAGCAGTACAACAAAAGTAAAGCTATAAAATAAAAGATCACTTGCTGTTTCCAAGTGTGTTCCTCAATAGTTTAGGCTATTTTTAGCTTACATTTTATTTTGTAACTGTAGTTCCATATTTTAAGAATGAAATTAGAGTACAGTCATTTGGGAAGACTGCATAATGGAGCGCCCATGCCTTCATTGTTCAGAGACTGAAAGAGTTCAAGCCAAGCATGAAGGTGGCAGGAGACAATGTGCCCTTTAGGAGAGTGTCACATAGTTAAGGGAGGCCAAATCTAAGACACCTTCATGAAATGTGTCTCAAAGTTTCCTTACAATTGTTCTGTTCTGGGACCAGGGAAACTGGTCTTTATCATGCAAAATTCTTCCCAGCCTCTTTGGAATGACCCATGCCTGTCTTTTCATACCATTCCCTCCCAACATTGTCCCTTTGGCAAAGCAGCACCAAATATGTGAATAAATAAAAGGCCTTGAAGCCTCCTCACCAGTAGGTATCTGTATTTACAGAGAACATCACTCAGCCCCTGACTCTTTCTGGTATATAATTAAGATCTGATTATCAATCATTCAGAGTTATCAATGCAAAAAAAAGTGTTTTGACCACAAAATCACCTTGGGCATATGTGAGTCAGTATGTAAAGTCCCTGGCAATGTTCTTGGTGCATATGAATTGCTGCCATCACCCCAAATAAGGAATTGATTTCAAAACTATTTATGAGTCACTCAGAGAAATCCATCTCTTCACTTTAATTAAACCCAGTCTTGATTAACTGCCTTATTCATCAAGCTTGGCTCCAAATGCCTGTCTTCTCAAATTGAATTCTTGTTCAAAGTACGGAGATCTTCAATTACTGACTCATTGTGGATATGTTTGTAAATGCCACTGGTAAATTCCAAAAGAACAGCTCAAAATAATTGACAACCAAGGCAATATTGTTTGGTCAATAAATATCTATTTCCTAAGAGTGATTACTTTGCAAGTAAGCTCACAGCTTGGGATATATATTTTGCTAGGCATACTATTATTTTATTATTAACTGAGCCCAGTTGCTCTTATACATTTGATTCTATAGATTAACTAGAAGCTTGTAGAGTCCCTAGGCCTGGCCAGGGCCTTCATTTTTCGCCACACCCTGGTCATCAGCGCACATCATAGCGAGTGATAGGTCTCCCAGTCGAACTCCCATGAGGACAATTTGCATATTAGGCTTTTATCTATAATAATAAAACGGTAATATGCTAATTAGAGCAGACAAAGCCGGGGCCAGAGGGAAGCCCGGGTCCCAGGCACCTGCTGGCAGCCGGAGGGAAGCCAGCCGGGTCCTGGGTGCCAGAGAGAAGCCGGTGCTGGCAGCCAGGGGAAGGAAGGCCTACTCTTGCACAAATTTTGTGCATCGGGTCTCTAGTATATATAGATAGTAATGCACTTGGCAGAAGTTTAGTCAAGGAAAATAAATTTTCAGTTCATCAAATCTAATTTGAAATATTAGTAATGATCCCACAAATTTTGGAATATATATTTATAGCTAATAATAATAATTAGCACTTATTCCATTCAATGTCATAACCCAACTGACTTATGCCGAGTACTAATTCAAAATTATTTATAAACATTAACTCCTATCTTTCATACTAGACCATATTAGTTATGTGTAATTATTATGTCTAATTTACAGATGAAAAGAAAAAAAGTTTATGTAACAGAGAAATACTAGAATTTGCTCAAAGTTGTATGGACCCTGAGAAGAAAACTTCCTTGATATGAACTCCAACAAGAATATTATCTACTGACTCTCTCTCTTCTTCTTAGCACCATCTTCTTAGAAACCTCAGCACTACGAGAGCCAAGTGGAGGAAGAAGTGAATGCACAGGCTGAAGCTCAAAAGAGAAAGATGAGGCAGAGGTCCAAGGAAACAGCTATCTTGTGCACCCGTGGAAGCCACAGGAGCAGAAATAAGGGAAGCCAGAGGCCAGGATGCTGGTATAAATTGTTGAACTGCACGCCTGCTGTCCACAACTTCTTGATGGATCTAGAACACGCATCACCATCTGAACCCACAACTACCTTTTGAGAGACCCACCCAGCTCTTACAAAAACCAGCCCTTTTGGTCCTTTGCTCTGGACCTGTGACATTCTGGACTGGTTCTGTTCTCAGTTGTGGCTGAATATAATGTGTACAATAAATCATCTCTTCTGTCTTAGCTGAAGAAAAAAAATTATCTGCTGAAATGGAATCCCCATGGTCAACCAAGGGCCCAAATTTCATGAGTACTGAAAGTCTAGTGGCCATTTGCTAACTGGGGCTCTTCACGTATCTGTATACTGGAGAGAACCCTGACCTGAACTCCCAGCTTCCTGTACTGTGCCCGGCTTGTTTACCGTCTGAGTCAACCACTGCAGGGACACGCCGGTTTCCTCTTTCCACCATAAATGAGACCTGCCCTGTCTAATCAGAACTGCACAATTTGGACACTTCATTTATATAAAATGAACCTGACTGAGAACCTGGGTGGCCTCACTTTGTCACAGTAGAATACAAGTTAGATTGCTACCTGAATCTGTGTTATTTATTTTGCTCAAATAAATGCTTTTTATTCTTGATTACCATCTAAAATCAATTTGGGTTTATAATTGGTAACCTATTTAAATACAGGCATTCTGAGTTGAGATCAACCTCTTAACCATCATGCTACATTGCCTTTTAAAATTTGTAGATAATTTTCAATAAGATATTAATATAAAAAGAGGGTAAAATAGTCTTATTCTTATATTCCTTATTGCCTTCCTATACTTTCCTTACTAATTTCACTTTTACAAATATATACTTTAGTTCTTTTAAGACTTTTGGATATAAGCCAATGATTATGTAAATCATCTGCTTAAAAAAGTCTAAGCTATGTTAATATATTTTATGTGTTATGCTATGTATTTTACTTTTGTATCTTCTGCCAATTACCATTTTATTAGCTTAGGAAATTCAAGCATTTCAATATTTCTAGTTTTTGCAAGTATTCAGAAAATCTACTAGTCCAGATAAGCTCTGACTAGGATTTTATAAAGCAGAAAGAAGTAATTCTAAAATACTGTCTTCCATAAGTAAAACTATAACATTTACTTGCTCTAAATTCTACATTTTGGGGAAGCAAAGCAGTCCAGAGAAATGGAGCATGCATGAATTTGATATATGACATCCCTAAGTTCAAGTTAGATTCTGCCACTTATTCGCTACTGTACTTGTTTGCCTCAACTTTCTCATCTTAATATGACTAATACCACCTCCACTTAGTGTTATTGTAAATTTGTAAAAATTGCCAGTATCATATTTTTCAACTGGAATTACTAGTCCTCTGTGCTGTGGTAACTGGAATTGGAGGAGTGTCGGAAGGGAGTGTCTGTTTTTCTTTTCCAGTAAAATATTGGGCTGGAAATTATAGTCCAAGGAAAATACAATTTCCTTCTTGTTATCCTGTTTGTACTGTGTTTTTCATATGCCTTTGTAGTCTACAGTATCTCCCCTGAGATTAATGCACTTTTAAACAGCTCTTCCATATCAATAACACAGACATTAAATACAACCAGATGTAATAGCATCTCTCCCAATGAGTCCTGGCAGGCATAGCATATAACCCCCTTGCTCCATCTCCAGTTCCCTAACCTAGGATAGCTTTTCCCCAATCCACTTGTAGAGATCAAAACTCAAAGGTCATTCGGTGAATCTAAACATTAAAGACTAAGGAAAGATTTATTCAAAGATATCCTAAAACTGTCCTCAGGAGATTCTGATTTAGAATACATCCCCACTTATCACTGTTTCACAGAGCCTTAGGGAAGCCATGCTTAACATCCAAGATTTGGGAACCACCAATGGTCTTATCATACAGCAGTCTGAACAGGCAATAACGTTAGAAGCCAAGAACTTAAAGTTGCTCTGATTAGTGATACAATATATTTCAGCTTCACAGTGGAGTCCCACTCATTATTCATCTATATATATAAAACCTAAGAGACCGGCTGACAGGACAACTGGACAACCGGCCAGTAGCTATGATGCACACTGACCACCAGGGGACAGATGCTCAATGCAGGAGCAGAAACCACAGGCATGGAAACATGGGACAGACTGATGAGTCACAGAGGGAAGGGGGGAGGTGGGAGGGTGGGAAGAGATTAACCAAACATCTTATATGCATACTAGAGGCCCAGTGCATGGACTCATGCACTGGTGGGGTCCCTCAGTCTGGCCTGTGGGGATCGGGCCAAAACTGGCTCTTGGACATCCCCCAAGGGGTCCCGGATTGCGAGAGAGCACAGGCCAGGCCAAGGGACCCCACTGGTGCATGAATCTCTGCACCAGGCCTCTAGAAATTAATAAATAAAAATATGTTCTTTAAATAGTTAAGGTAGACATCAATTGAATTATATTTTTGGTTAAGAGCATAAACTAAAAGAAAAAGTTTAGTTTATTTCTTTTCATTTTTTACCCCCCAAAAAATGTTCTAAAGATACCTTAAATTATTTCCAGAAAGTGCCAGCAAGCAAAGAGTAGAAAACATCCAAATCATAATATACTTACATTGGCTCAGTATCAAAGGGGTGGTATTTTTACATCATTTTTATTTTCAGGTCGGTGTTGCAATATCCTTTAGGTTAAATTCAAAACAATGGTCATTTTTAAAAGAAAAACAAATAATTCTTGGTATTAACATAGTGGTAGGTTTTCTTCCCAAATGTTATAATATTATGGTTAGTTAATTTTAAAATATCAATATAACTTTATTTTATGACTTTAATTTAGATTATCTCTTGTACAAACTCTTCTTAAAATGCTTCTAGAAATTCAGTTTGTCACTATTCCAATTTATTAGCTCCCAATGTGAATTTTCAGTAGGCCCAAATTTAGTATTGGGTCAATAGAGAATCCATTGGGAAAATTACGAAGACAAGTGATAGTGGAATTCTGTGTGTGTGTGTGTGTGTGTGTGTGTGTGTGTGTGTGTGTGTTTCCTTTTCTGGTACAAGTGTGTGGGTTTAATTTTTGATATTCATGACAAGATAAATTCTTGACAATAGCTTTCTTGAGAAAGGATTAGGAAATAAACATTAGAAGTAGTACAAAAAATACATTTTAGTAACTGTAGTATTTGAGTCATAATTAAAATGAAGGCCTGGGGTGAGGAGTGAGGGCAGGCTAGAGGGGGTCAATGGGGAAAAGGGGGGCATATGTAATATTTTTAATAATAAAGATTTTTAAAATTAATATAAATAAATAAATAAATAAATAAATAAATAAATAAATAAATAAAATGAATGTTGACCTTATACCCCACAAAACTAGATTTAGAGACAACTTCAATTAAGTACACAGTTATACTTTGGAAGGCAATAAGTGATCCCAAGTCAGTTTCAAACAATATTGTATGAATAATCACAGGCCAAAAAGTGTATGCTTGCATCTCTCGAATAAGAGCAAGATAAAACAATGATTCTTTGTTAGAGTTTTGGAGAAGCTTTCAAAGAATTCATCTCTTCATTCCTGCCAGCACTGCATCATTGTGGAATATATAGTCCATACACATATATTAAAGTGCAATGTTTACCCTATATTTTTATATACCTTTATGTCAGTGTTGTAACAAGTATATATTATAAGCTAATTGATAAAGAGAGACCATGTTGTTTAACCTAATATGAACAAAAGAAGTACACTGCCCTTTAGATATGTCGACTCTGAAATAGATGTTCTTTCTAATATGCTTGGTTCTATTTAAAGGCAGAACCAGCAGGTCAAAATAACAGAATTTCAAAGTATTTCCAAACAAAGCTCTCACTGAATTTATAATATTAGGTACATCCAATGGCTATATGCATTGGATGAGCAGGGGATTGGGAGTGGGTGGTTGGGTGTTGATATACAAAGGTGCATATATTTTGGGCACACTCTACTTATTTGATGCATGCTTTCTTCAATAAATAAAAAATTTATTATTTTCTAGAATAGATCATATGTTAGGCCACAAAACAAGTCTTAATACATTTATGAGGACTAAAATAACATCAAGTATTTTTTCTGACCACAATAATATATAACTAGAAATTAATTACATGAAGAAAACTGGAAAATTCACAAATATGTGGAGAGTAAACGACATGCTATTGAACAAACAATAGTGTATGACTTAACTCTATTAACACTGAACCACACAGGTAAAGACTAATGTATAGTTCTTTGCTATAATTAATATTTTCAGGGTCTACTACCCCCAAAAAAGGAAAAAAAATTGACTCTTGATACCATGGCCATGTTCTTGTTTTCTCATATAGAGGCATATCTAAATGCTGAACTAGTTTTAGGGATATATATTAATGATAATAACACTGTTGACTACTGGTAGCAGTCCAATGTTCTTTACATTGCTGACTTTAATATTGAGGGTCTTTACCCATTGAGGCAGGTTTTTGTGGTTAAATAAGAATGATGTGACCTACAGCTCTGTTAATGTTGGCCACCCATAATCAATTTCAGTTGTAATGAAAGTTAATATGACCTTAAATATATTTATTAAATACTTTTCATGAATAGATATGATCTACTTTATCAAAATATGGATAATTGTTTGAAGATATTTTATGCAAATTTTAAGCTATTTGTGTGGATTATGACCCAGGCCAGTTGGGTTTTTTGCCCTCATTCTGATGTGTTAATAACCATTTTTGGAGGTTAATTGAACGTGTTTTGTGATGTGATCATCTGATGTCGATGTCGTGATCTTAACCATAGTCATAAACAAGGATATGCGCATAGATGAGGAAATGAAATGATTGCTTTGGTTCTTTTCCCAAAACCATCTTGGCAAAGAGACTTTCACACCCCAAAGCTCCACATCTGCAATTGCTAAATAATTAATTCATTGCCAAGCCATTGTGCATATTCCAGGACACCAGCCAAGATCTAATACTGGCATGATTAAGTGAAAAATATCGTAATGTTAAATACTGTATTTCCCTGCTTCATTTAGCCAATCAATGATGTCAGTAGTATCCTGTTCTTTAGGAAACTTAATTAAATTCTTTCATTCAGATAATCAACATTTGTGCTTCCAACCACTCTTCAAATAGAGTCATTCTTTGTCTGGCAGCTGTGAGAACTTTTTACCCTCATCCCCTCACAGAAAAAAAGTTCATTTAGCACTTAGATAATGAAATCCTGTTTGAGATACCATTCAGTGGCATGTTGCAGTTTTACCAGTAAAGCTTCATCCTGAGATTTATTCAAGCCAAGAGAGTATCTGAGTCAATGAGGTTTGGTAAAAATGAATTAATTGCCTCAACTGATCACATCAAATTGCCATCCTCCCTTCCAAGCCATATCAGATAATATACCCACTGTGAATAATTTGGCTTTAGAATTTTGAGGTATATTATATAAAAATCATACATTTTAGTTTATGATTAATGTAAAAGGAAGAATTTTAACTATAAACAGACCTTCGTGCAAATCAGAACCAAAGTTACAACATCTTGGTAAAGAGAGATGTGTAAAAATATGTGTGATCTCAAGCAGTGTCTGTTTTTTATTTTAACGTTTTGGCTAATATATCCCTAGTGTTCAATAGAATAGCAAATAAAATCATCAATAGATAGTTGTTTTTCTCTCAACATATGCACACTTGTGCCAATGCATATACACACACGCACACACACACACACACACACATTTTCCTCAGGCCATTAAAAAACCCAAATATTTAGGTCATTACATGTATATTTTTTACATACCCATTCTGTATATTTTTAATATAAATGGTACATTTGGAAACTGTGGATGAAATTGTTACTTAACACATTTCGTACCGCTCAGGAGGTTCCTCGTGTTTCGCGCGCCATCCGTTAAGGACCGCTCACGAGTGTTCTCGTTTTTCACGCCCATGGAAAAAGGAGCAAATTTAGATACTTATGCAAATTTTGTTTGGTCCCTCTTCATAGAGGAAAATGTTTTACGCAGTACTATACGTTAAAAAAAGTACTAGGAACTTTAATTGTTTAATTGTTTTTGTAAATAAAAATGTTATAATTATTGAAAAACAACACCTAAAATTCATTATGATGATTTAAATAATGTGCAGTTTGCCCAAAAACGTGCGGTCCCTGGCGTATGTCTTAGAGATTTCTATGCGGTACGCAATGTGTTAAGACGTTTGAAAAAGACATTTGCGAATATTTAAAATGTTTATGGAAGTGTTGATCTTTGATCTTGAGCAACTTTTGGGATTAGCATATAATTCAAAGCCACACATTTATTACTGTTACACTGTTTTCTCTTATATAAATGAGCCCTAAAAATAAGAACTAGTGCTAGTAAAGTGTATGTATAAAACTTTTTCTCACCATCTACATAAACTTCAACCAAACTATAAGTTAAAGAAGCAAATTTGAAGACCATTTGCCTTATATGTGCTTCACATTTTAGATAGTATAGCCATCTTAGGTAGTCTATATAATAAAAACACTGTAAAGCTGACATATTTAGTTGATTAGGCAACATCTACTAGTAAACCCAGTGATGTAAGAAAATGCACGCCATTTTTTGTTTGAATTCTTTTATTTTATACTAGAGACCTGGTGCACAGATTCATGTACCAGTGGGGTCCCTCAGCCTGGCCTGCAGGGATGGGGCTGAAACCAGCTCTCCAACATCCCCCGAGGAGTCCCAGATTGCATGAGGGTGGTTCTTGGGTGATGCACCCCAGAACTGAGCTCCCTCCTCTCTGGTTCCGGGTGCACCACCCGAGAACTGCAGCTCAGCAGCTCCTGTGTTGAGCATCTGTCCCCTGGTGGTCATTGCACATCATAGCTATTGGTCAGACTATCAAATGGTCAGATGGTCACTTAGGCTTTTATATTTATACTAGAGGCCCGATGCATGAAATCCATGCACGGAGGGGAGTGGGTCCTCAGCCCGGCCTGCACCCTCTCCAATCTGGGACCCCTCAGGGGATGTCTGGGACCCCTGTGGTATCAGGCCTAAACCAGCAGTCGGACATCCCTCTCGCAATCTGAGACCACAAGCTTCTAACCACTCGCCTGCCTGCCTGTGTGATCGTCCCTAACTCCCTCTGCTTGCCGGCCTGATCACCCCAACTGCTCCTAACCACCCCCTGCCACCCTGGCCACCCCCTAATTGGCCCCCTACTGGCCTGGTCACCCCCTAACTGCTCCCCTGCCGGCCTGGTCACCCCTAACCGCCTCTGCCTTGGCCCCTGCCACCATGGCTTTGTCCAGAAGGAAGTCAGGTGTCCGGAAGATGTTCAGTCGACCCAGTCTAATTAGCATACTACCCTTTTATTAGTATAGATAGATTAACACAGCATAAATTAACTGCAACTCTCAGTTTTATTTTTGTTTCAGATGCCCATAAAGTCTTTGTACTTTGATGTCTTTGGTGGAAGTTTCTCCCCAAAATGATTTGAATTCAGCTGTTTGACTTCCTCCTGTTGACCTCCCCAAGCCAAATAATGAAACATCACCTGCTTAATTATCTTTAAACACATACTTTTAGCATTGAGCATATTTGGCATTTACTAGGAGAAAGAGAAACTATGCATCTGAATATAAAAAGACAACAAATAATCATAGATAGCATGTATATTTTCATCAAGAGTGCTTGATACAAAAACAGGGCACATGAAGCCATAAATCTATTGCTTATTATACGTAAAACTCCATTCACTATGATTTGGTTCATTAGAGTTCAGCACACATATTTCTTGGCTCTAATTCAAGGTAATGCAAAAAGTCTTGTTTTGAGAGAACAAACCTACTGTGAATGAATAGAGGAATATTTTTCTCAAGCAATGGAATCAACAGTGCTTTTATTTCATAATGGGTTTTCTATTTTTACACTAAAAGTATGCGGCACCGTGCTCTGTAATCATGTTCAAGAGGAAAACATACTTTCCCAGTGCAATTGCTGAAAATGAACCATTTCCCTCCTATTTGGAGCTTTACCCTTGCTCCCCAGCCACATGCTCATTTCCAAAATCACTGCTAAACTGACATGCATTTTGCCTGTAGACAATGTTTGAGATCCTAATATTAGAATTTATTTTCTAAGATAAATATCCCAATCACTAGAAATATGTAATTTTACCATACCTCGGAAATCTTAAGGATGTTTCAACTCAGTGAAAATATATGCAGCCCACACATAATGAATTTTAAAAGGCTTAAACAGATTGTATATATTATAAATAGGTATAATGGCCTTTGCTGAGAATGAACTGGCGTATGTGAGCCACAGTCACACAGGTCACTTTCCACAATAATGATTGAAATAAGAAGCCCCCCTGCCATCTGCAGAGGAGCGTAGTAAGTTTTTCTGTTTATCATATTGTCAACACCACATGTGAGCCAAAAATTCAATAAAGATTTCCTTGGTAATAATAATAATAATAATAATAATAATAATAATAATAATAATAAATGTTATTGTTTCCTTTTGTTCTCACCAACAAGTGATCTCTTCTGATAAATTAATAGTGACTACAGAAGGGTAAACTGAAGGTGCTACATTGGACTTACAAACCACACTATTTGAAGTTCATTCTCATCCCTTTTTAATTATTATAAAGGAGATAAAGATGGTTAAATATGTAAAAGGAAACAAAATCTACTGGGATGCTTTTCTTCCTGGTCACTAGACCATGGCATAATGTGCCATTGCAAGAAAATTCTACTAGAAAATCAAAATCCCACACTGACTCCAAGCATTCCTATGTTTTAAGCTTGGGTTAGCAGTATAATTATTGCAGTTAAAACAGGAAAGTGTTAGTTTTCATTACTCACATTGGCAAATCGGTTTAAAACAATAAAACAAAGCTGGCCAGAGTAAAGGAAACAGAAACGTATATACAGATGGTGAGGAAGTAAATTTGTACAATTATTTGGATTTCATCTAAGTTCATGATTTTAACTATGATAGAGGAATTATTGTCTTCCTTCTTTACTTATCTCTGTATCCACATCCTGTGTAGCTTTGCCCTTTCTCCCACAAGAAGTACAGTGAAACTTTGCACTTTGTGACTTTGGGTTTGCCCTTGTCATTTGGTCTAGCCAATGGGATGATATTAGACATGTGCTTAAACAGTGGTCCCTATCCTCGTATGCCTCTGCTATCATCATAAGAGGGTAGCTGCTGCCCTTTAAACCTGAGCCCAAAATGAATACGGTTGTAGAAGATCAAAACCCAACCCCTAATGAGGAGCAAAGTCCAATTTGACCTTTAGCTTAAGCAGAGATATCCAGAGAAGCCCACTCCTAGAGTGAGCCAGCATCAAGTCAAATTATAGACATGGAAAATTAAAAATCTTAGTGTAGAATTCTATTCAGATTCCGTGGTTCTTTGTTAAACAGCAATACTGACAGATGCAATGCCAATGACTCCCAAAAGTATTTGTCTGTCCCTGACTTTTCTCTTAAATCCAACTCCTACTACCTACTCAACATTTCAAAGTCCTGATATTTTTCCTTAAACCTACTCCTCACTGGCTTTCTCATCTAGTGACTGGCAGTGCATACTTCTAGTTGCTAAAAGCAAAAAATAAAAGTAAAAATTGGAGTCATCTGTATTTTCTTTCTCTCCCTATTTTCAATCTTTCAATAATCCTGGCAGCTCTATCTTCAAGATCTGGCTACTTATTATCATTTTCACATCTATCACTTGTGTTCAACTGACATTATTTCTTTCCATGGTATTGAAATAGTCTCCTAACTGGACTCCTTGTGGAAACTAATGAACAAAATAAACTGATGAACAAAATAGGACCAGAGAGGCATGGATACATGGAATAGACTGACAGATATCAGAGAGGGGTCAGGGGGCTGGAAGAGACGAGCCAAAGAACATATATGTATAGGTTCATAGCCTATGGACACAGACAGACAACAATGTGGCAAAGACTGGTGGCGGGGTGGGTGGATTTAGGAGGAAGGAGGCAAGGGGGAGGGAAATGGGAGACTTCCGTAATAGTATCAAAAATAAAAATAAATACATAAAATAATAAAAATATATTATTTTAAAAGAAATGAAAGAAATTATTTAAATAAACCAATTTAATGAGTACCAAGTGCAAGAATTTCAAATATGAGCTGATTTCATCGGTTTTTGAGTGTTCATGCCCTAACACATGTTTAAATTCAGTCTACACAGTAATATACAGGAAATCCTTAAACATGACGTGATCTTTAAGTTAATTTGCTGATAAGTCATGGTAAATAAGAAAATGATTACATTTATAAAAAGATGGTAAAAACTTTTAAACATACTATTTGATAATATGTAAATACTTTTTTAATCTTAGTATAGTTTTATTATTTAAAAAACTAAACTCGAGATTTTTTTTTAAATGCCTAAACAGTGAGAACATATAGCTGTAAAATCCTCCCCTTAAAGGAAGACAGTTCCCTTTCTGAAGGTAGGAAAAATGAAATCCTGGCGAAAGCGCTGCAGGGCAAGCTCCTCACACAGCAAGGAGGTGTGGCTTCCTTGTAAGCTCACTAGGCTTCATTGCTTTAGCATCTTTACTGCTTACAGCCTGCTGGAGCTACACAAAGGGGAAGGGGAAATGAAGGCAAGAGAGTAGTAATTCCTCTTGAAATGACCTCAGGTGCCTAGAGCACATCATTTCACATTGAAAACAAGAGAGAGATCATGCATTTCCAGTGAACTATTTTCCCAATTGCAGGGATGGAAGAGACTTGTGAGAACACAGATTTTTTGTTTGTTGGTTTGTTTCCGGATGATAAATATTATCTTGTGCAATTGCCCATCTCGGTGGGTTCCTTTGCCTGCCAGCTAATGCAAAACACGAGGATGTCTGAGCATTTGGGCTTAGAGATGAAAATGCCATGCCGAGGCTTATCTTTGCTCTACAGAACTCTCTCAAATTGACAGAAAAAAAAAAGCATGGTATCAAAGTTGGAGTTTCTGCTCCTCCTCCAAAACTTAGAACAAATAGGCTGGAACCCTACAGCTGCAGGTGACTCAGACTCACAGAGAAAACTTCAAAAGCCGTCACTCTGCTCTCTTTTCACTCTGTCAGTAGCAAATTGATTAGATTGCTCGCCCAGTAGCCAGCGCATTCCACACTCTAAGGGCCTGACCCAGCCATTGTGTGTTAGAGAAGGCTGTGGCTCCCACATAAAGAGAAAGAGAAAAAGGTCACCCTGGACTAGTGGTCGTGGATCTCATTGCAAACAAGCACAAAGATCACAGGGGAATGAAAATATATCCATGCAAATTGACTAGGTTTCTGTGCCACTATTACTATATATATATATATATATATATATATATATATATATATATATATATATATATCCTATTTTTACAAAAAGTACATCTATCTATCTATCTATCTATCTATCTATCTATCTATCTATCTATCATCTATCTATATTCATAAATATATACACACATGAAACACCCAATCATCCATACTGGCACAGAAACTAAAAAATTAAAATGTATGAAAATGAAGAAAAAAGACATACAGGTCATTAGAGAGAAAACCAAATATCAAAGCCAATTCTAAGATATTTGAGGTAAGTAAAGTTACAAAGTTTAGCAATAATGGAAATGCAGGTAAAGCTGAAGGCTTCACCTTGGCAATGCTTTGTGAACCAGTGCTTTCAATTAAGGATTAAAGTGTAATCATTTGTCTTCATTTTACTTTAATTGAAATATCTTGCCATTTTCCTAACATATTTTGGATGTTAAAAAATTAGCTGAATTGGATTTTATTGAAATTATATAGGTGTATGTTAATATGGTGATCACTATCAAATGTTTAAAGTTGTTATGTACAACTTTCTGTGTCAACAGATATGTTTTTTATATCAAATGTGAACTATGAAACTTTTATCTTTCTTCTTTCAAGGGTGCAAAACACCATCATCACAACAATTCCCATACTCTGTCCTGTGACTGTGGTTTTGAATTGTCTGCATCTGGAGAATGAAGTTCCGGTTTCTTCAAGCTGGACCAGGAAGCCTCAACAATAGTCAGTGCCCTCAGTACTGCCTATTCCTGGCTGCGTGGTTACTGCACAATAACTGGATTTCTTGTGTTGCCCAGATTTAACTTTAAAAATAAGAAAACGAGATCTCTGTCTATACAAATTAAAGCCACCTATTTCTCACATACTTTTTTTTTTAACATAAACATTTCAAACACCGGACAGAAAAGGATGTCTGTCCCATGTACTGATGAAGCGGTAGATGCACCGCCAGATGTGACTCGGGGTCTAAACTCCAGGGTTGAACAGGGCTGCCTTTGTACTTGACATAAAATACGGATTATCTTCTGGTTCCACTACAATTTTCTTTCCTTCTATTCATAAGTTTTCTATTACCTGCTGGACTATTGTGTTACTAATAGGAACACACAGTTCTTTGTGCGGAAGGACCATCCATGAAATAAGCAGCCTTTTATCCAGCCACTGAAAAACCTGTTTTTAAGAACTAAATATGTACCTTCCCAAAATGCGAGGGTTTTATCAGGCTGGTAAGGAGAGAAATGAAATATGGAGAGAGAAAAAGAGCATTTATATCCTTTTGAGCCTTTGCATTCTTTGCATATCATCAGTTCTTGCTTCTCCAAATGCCATCTAGACCTTTCCTTTTATTATTTTAAATTCTGAAAATTGTGAGCAACAACCTGGGGGAAAATTGGGAGGCATAAGATACAGTATATTATCATTCATCTTACTAGTATGTTTCAGGTAAAAAAAAATGAAGTAATCCATTATGCCTCTATAGAAGGGCTTTTGATTTTTCTATAATCCATAAAAGTAATCATGATTAACATTACTTTATAATATTATCTCTCTGATATAACAGAAATAAACAAACTCATCCTTTACTTATTGATATTACTATTTTTTAAAATATGTTTTTATTGATTTCAGAGTGAGGAAGGGAGAGGGAGGGAGAGAGATAGAAACACTGATGAGAGAGAAACATCTATCGGCTGCCTCCTGCATGCTCCCTACCGGGCATGTGCCCTGACCAGGAATTGAACCTGTGACCTCCTGGTACATGGGACAATGCTCAACCAACTGAGCCACACTGGCCAGGCTTGATCACACTATTAAAGCATAATGGGCCTTTTTGTGGTGAAGCAAAAATATATTTCTTAATATTTTTCTTCTTTTGGATAACCCAGAATACTTGGTTGATATTTGGTCAACTATTCTTAGAGTAACATAAGCTATTCTGTCTGCTGGTTTCATTCCCCTCTAACGTGGTGTTGACTCCAAATGGTGAGAGGTTCTGATGGTTAGTGTTAACTAACCAAAAAGATAACTTGTTTAGGTACACAATGTAAAAAAATAGTATAATAAAATGGTGTCATAAATGAGCTGTTTAATGAGAACAGCTAGTTAGTTTCTTCATCAGCATTGCTACTTGTAAAGTTGAAACAGAATCATACAGGAACACATAAAAATTAGAATGCAAATGATTTCCTTTTGCTGATAGAGTCTGAAATTTTAAACAGACAACAAAAATGCATCAATGTGCTCGCATGAACCTTCTTATACACAGCAACATGACATTTACTTTAATCAAAATAATCCCTCATATTGTATTTATTTTGCTAAGAATGGGTCAATTCTTTAATACATTAATTTTTAAGATCAGACCTCAATAAGAATAGAATTTAGCATAAATAACATCTCACCTCAATGCATCTGTTTTTCAGTTTTATAGTAATAGATAATATTGAGTTACCAATTCTGGTATTAGAACAAGCATTCTCAAAGTGATGTCTAGGAACTTCTAGGATCCCTTAAACTTTTTCACAGAATCCATGAGATCAAAACTATTTCATAATAATACTAAGATATTATTTTCTGCCTTGCACTCATTTTCTCATGAGTGCACAGTGAAATAGTGCAGAGGCTACATGACATGTGATAGTCTAACGGGAGCAGATATGAGATCCAGCTGTCATTTTTTAAATCAGACAATAATGAGATTTGCAAAAATCTTCCTATTAATATTTCTATTATTTGAAACATTGTTTAATGAAAATGTGTTATTTATATTAATATGTAATACGTTTATTATTGCTATTTTAAACAAATAAATATTTTAAATGCCTAGAAAATTTAATTTTTAATATGCTAAATATTGATAGACTTAAACTATATTTTTTTAAAAAGCGTTTTGGGGTCCTCAATCATTTTTATGAGTGTTTGAGAAACTCTGCCTTAGAACATAGTTGGTTTTTATGATACTCTTCTTTCACAAACCTTATAATTGAAAAAAGAATACTGAATGCAGGTACCAGTTCTGCTAATTTTTTTTTTAATCTTCATTTTTCACCCAGAGCAATGTGATAAGCTTCTCAGTAAATACTTATGGATCAATAGGCAATATTATGACTGAGAAAATAAGACAACATTATGTTTCTAGAAGCTTGGCAACTAAAAATAAGCCCCTTGCTGACAATTTCATAAAAATCACATCAGGTTTTCTCTAATCATATTTTTCCTAATAGTGTAGCAAACTCTTTAGGAAAATGTACCCAGAGCACTGCTAAAGAGACTAAGTCTTCTGTGCCTAGCAGTAGTAATAGATAATAGCTGGGTGTGAACTTGTATCTTTTTTTAATGAGTTCTCTGTCCTTCCCCCACTGACATCACGGTGTAGCTAGTATAAGGTTGCCTTGGTAATGTTTCATAACATTCTACTTAGTATATGAAGATCAGGCACCAGACGTCAAAAGCCAAAAATCAAACAGTTCTTTTGTGTAATTGAGTCATTCTTGCTTCTATACTGGGTCTGACACAATCTCATTTGAATTAAATCCTATGACATGTAAATTGAGATTGTTCAGTAGATTGAACTCTTTTCAGCCGGATTCTCTCAGGATCAGAAATACGAAACACTGAATTCGTGCTCCTAGACTTGGGTGTGGGTTTCTTTCTTTCCATTATTTAACAGAGAGGTGCTAGCACTTTGACTCCCAAGTCAGTCTCAAATGCTGCCTTGATCTCATAAAAGAAGTCTAAGCTAGGAATCCTTCCCTTACATGCTGCAGAGTAAAGGAAAACAAAGCAGTATTTCCCATGTTTGGACTACTCAATAATTGTGCCATCCTGTCTGCTATTATTTTAGGTGGAAAAAAGTTCCCATTAGCTGTGTACCACCAAGTTTAGTGTGTTGGAGTGTAATCCCATCAGATAAATCCAGTCCTTAAGTGATGGAAGTGTAGGGTGACATTTCCTCCACACAACACATTTCTAATTAGAACCTTTAAGTTGATGTTTTCAACAAGTGCAGGGTGGTGTGATGAGTAGGAACCACTCAAGCTAGAAAGCTAGAAAGGCGTGTGTGTTGGTCTCACCTTCAATACTTAGTGGCTATGTGATATTGACACATTAAATTTAACCAGACTAAGTCCCAGTATCCTTTCTGTAAAATGGAATAGTAATGTTTATCTGGAAGGACAGTTTGCTATATGAAAAAATCCTAGTACTTTAACTGTCACGTGGAAAACAGTTAATTTATAGTAACTATTATATAGCTAATAAATTAGGGTAGATATTTTTGTTGTCATTTACATAAGAATATTAATATAGAGAGTTTAAAGAAATTGGAGGTGATGAGCTAAATTTGCCTAAGAAGTCCAAGGACCTGGTGAAATGAATGGGATCAAGAATTAAATGTTCCTTTGCAAGAAAAACAATGTTTTTAATTTATTCAGATAGACTAGGATGCCAGAATCTTGCATGTTAAATAATGCTAAATGTTTGTACCACCAAGATTTGTGGAATTATAGTCATGGACTTATGCAGAATTTGGGGGACATGTCTGAGTTCATCTCCAGATATTAATCAAAGCAAACAGAAAATCAATTACTACCTTGAGAGATTTCTTAGCTAAGGGTAGTGGTGGGATGGAGAGAGAAAACACTGGACTTTATGTTAATTTGGATAGATAAGTTCTTGACTATTATAATTTAGAACCCTGTTAGGTACCTCAGTAATAAAGAAATACCTAATAGTGAGTAGGCAAGCACACACACAGTGTTCTAACTTTTGTTCTGTGGCACAGCCAGTTTCAGCAAGGGTAATCTTAGTGATCTTATATCACCTGTGCTATTTCCTTGGGCATAATTTCAGATGAATGGGTAGAGACATGGCAAAAGAAAAAAAAAGGAAGTATACAAATATACTTGCCCAAGCTTCTTAGTGTTAGGAAAGCTGCTTATTGTATTGTGATCAGAAAGAGACTGTAAATACCCTAATTAATAGAGTAGTACTTACACGAAACTCTGTGATGTCTACATATCCAATAAAATGAGCTTTCACTGAAAATTACTGAGACGTGGAAATTATTCTGCATTGATTTCTAATAATGTGGTATTTTTTAAAATATAACTTTTTGAGAAGTATATCAAGATCAGTTTATTAAATAGTTCTTCTAGACTAGATCTTTGTCTAGAGCAGCAATTTTCAACCTTTTTCATCTCATGGCACATATAAACTAATTACTAGAATTCTGCAGTTCATCAAAAAAAATACTATTTTGCCAATCTGACAAAAAATAGGTAAAATTTTGATTTATTCACAGTAGATGGCTACTGTTGTGTTGGCTGTTTTTATTTTACAATCTAAGGGAAAAGAGGTCAGTGCCCCTGACTAAGTAGTCAGGTACTACATGTTTTAAAAATTCTTGTGGTACGCTGGTTGAAAATCGCTGGTCTAGAGCAATCCTTACAGATTGACCCTCAGAACCAGAATTTATTTATCCTCTTACTGATGACTCTACTATCAAATGTTGAAACAGTTCCCAGGATGTGCTACTTTAACACAGTGTTCAAACCCTGGATAGCACACTACGTCAGCCCAGATTCTCTAGCTCAGTTGGTATTGCAAAAATATTGAATCCCTTCTACCCTTATGAAACAGATTCTTCCCCATTGAGCCTTGTAGTCAACCCTTGCCTGGGCTAACACACCATCAAAACCAACTTTTATATATGATATTTGTCCCCCTTGATCCTGTCAGTACATATTAAATGAATACTGCATTTCCTTTGTAGTATAGACTATTTCTTACTTGTAAAGAACTTACACTTATCTTCTCAGGGTGTTCTAAGACTTGATTTTTGTTGTAGGCCTAGGAGCAATGAGTGCCGGTGGTAATGTGTCTTGTGGGAAACAGACATCATCTGGGAAGGCATGTGTGTAAGAAAAGTCATTACAGGGTTCTGCTCTGGCAGTGAGGAAAGGGCTTCTGCCAACAAGGAGATTCTAAGAGATTGAGCCAGGGTTCAAGATACTCACACTCACTGAAATCAAATGTCACCTTCCACGTTTCAGAACTCCACCCCTTTTCCATTAGAATCCTGTCTTTGACAGTAGATCTATTGAGACTGGGAGTTTAATCTCCTTTTCAGTATATGATGAAATCCTAGGCCTGATGTTCAGCAAGCCTACCCCGTGGCCACAGGAAATAAAAATCTCTTTTACAAATCCCATACAAGCCCTCACCTTTAGAACATGACGTTTAAGTTTGCAATTAACTGTCATATACCTATCATTTTCCTTCCGAAGTCTCCTGTGCCATTAACAGCAATTACCCTACATTATTATCCTTAAAGGTATCATTGTCCCATAATAATCAAGTGCTTCAGGTACTTGATGTCTAAATGCTTCCTCTCTAACTGCACTTCTTCCCAATTAACCACAAGTTAAGGCTTGATGTAACTGAAATGACTGCATGCCATGAGTTAATGCCACACCACCAGCACCAGCAAACGGGTCTTCATTTCTTTTACACAGGTGAGCAATTCACCTCCAAATGTTGTCCTAAGAGTTTGCTTTTTAGAACCACTTTTGTGGTTCTAAAGACCCTGAGGCAGGGATTAACTACTAGTAATTAATTTGAGGGTAAAATTCCAAGAAAACAAAGCAGAGAAGAAGGAAATGAAACAATGTGATGTGTGAATGCTTCATGAGAAGTTTATCAGATTTCTATGAGAAATCTCTAGAAAGGATGAATGAAGATATTGTGGGTCAGAGAGTTCCATCAAAGGGGGAAAGCCAATTTATCTGTCCAGGTTCCTCTCATCTCCTTCCACTGGGCTAAGTTCTCCCTCACCGTTTTGGGTGGCATCATCCAGTCCCTTTGTCATCTACTTGAAAGACATATCTATGCCTTTTCATGTGATGTTTTTATCCAAGAACAAAAGTGATGAGAGATACTAAAGACTCCAGATTCCATTGGTCTCAGAGGACAAAAACACTTTGGCTAGCAAGGAGCTGGTCATTCATGGTCATTCTGGGTGGAGTATTACATCAGAGGCTCCAGGAGACAGTTGAGCCAAGAAAATCTGAAAAAGTACAGAGCATCTACACATGCTACTGAAATTTGCAAGAGTGCCAATTCAAAAGGCAGAAAACAGCAGACATTGAAGGAAAACCTTTTATACCTAATATTTGAGACCATCCATAATCTCAAGGTGAATAACACTTGATAACAATTATTAAATGCTCCAGCAAATATTTAGGAAAGTAGAGAAGCAGACAGCTGTGTAGTTAACTTCCTGACCACTTTGTAGATTGTTGGAAAAGTTATGTTTGCTCATATATCAAAGATAAAAACTATATGTTAAAACAATGAAGAAAAAATGCATGAAAATAGAGATGAGGCTTCTTAGTTTGAAACTGTAAAGGCACTCAAGATCTGACTGTTAAACCACTACATCACCTTCTAACATCCTCCAATTACTAAACGGTGAATATGGGAATTGCTCAGAGCAATTTAAGAAAGGCGAACAGAGCAGAAAAGGTGATTAAAGCCATTGTCAAAGGCTGTGCTTGTGTACCACATCAGTGCTTCTCAAATCTTAATACGCACACAAATAATCTAAGGATCTTATTAAAATACCTATTCTGCTTCAGTGGTCTTGGAATGTGGTCGAAGTGGCATTGATGCTAACAATCTGAAGATCACATTTTGTAATATTACAAGATAGCATGTAACATTACTGGCTATTACAGCTAAAACTTGATACTACAGGAGAAATCCCGATAATCTTAATTGTTTTCCAGAAAACGGGAATGCTTTTTTATAGTCTGATAAAAGACAGGTTTCTGAGATAGCATCACAAATTGGACAAACCCAGTCTGTTACCAGCATGTGGATGAGAGGGATAGGCAGATAGATTGTAATCAAAATAAAAAATTGTTCTATTACAAAGGCAATATAAAGGGAATCTGGGGAGAATTGGGAAATAGCAAAGGGGCTGGAGGAATGACCTTCTCTTGGCACTCACATAGTTGCTGCATGCCAAATGGGACGGCAGCCCCAAGTTCCAATGGTCTATGAAGTGGAAGGCAGAGGTGGCGATGGACATGGAAGGAATTTGGGTCTCGATATTTCTGGATTATTGGTCATAAGTGGCTTTGATTTCAAAATCATTTAAATAGAGAAATCTAATTCACACCCCATCATGGAAATTAAAGAGATTAGAATTAAGTGGTTTGAATACAATGACCAGAAGTCACTCAGCTGTTTTTCTTGCTAGAATTCCCTGACAGCCTAGAGATCTTGAGACTCCAGATCCAAGAAACTATGTGTGCGTGTGTCATTTGTGAGTGTGTGTGTGTGTGCGTGTGCGTGTGTGTCAGGACTGGAGGGTTTATTTATTTATTTTTTTAACAAGATCAACTTTGACTCCCTAGAAACATTTGCCTAATGCTATGGGTTGCAGGTTTGTGCAGAAGCTAATATAAAAATGAAAACAGAAAAGGTACTATTCTATCCTCCATTTGCTCTTTGGAGACAAATCCAACTGGATCCTTGAAATTTAATTCAGAAAACTGTGTTCCTAGAAAATTTTCAATATTTAAAATGTAAAAAAAAAAAAATGAGGGGAAGCTATGAATAGAGAATAAGGATTTACCTCACATAGACAGGGTGAGTGGCCTTGATATGGATCTTCAAGACCCACAACACCTAAGGCACTTGGAATAGGTCTACAAATGTTGCAAACTTTAATTTGTGTTTAAGATCTAATAATAATCTCTTGATAAAAATCATCATGTTGAGGAATTAAGTTCACATGTTTCTTTCATTGTTCAGAAATAGAATGAGAGTTCCTGAGGGCTTCTAGATCAATTCTAGAAAGAACCCTCTGAATAGAACTAACTCATGAGATTACCTTGAATAACAATCTCTATGGACTTAATAACATAAGATAATAAGACCAAAGTCTTCAAACTACACTTAATACCATCTCCTTGATATCCTGTGAGCACTTCAAACTCAATACATATAATATTATATTCAACATCTTATTCCCTACCACTAAAACTTGTTTTTTCCTTTTTATTGTTTTACTATATTTTGGTTAGTCAACATCAGATATCCAAGGTTCCATAATCAGAAATCAAAGACTCACCATAAGTTTCTTCCTTTCATCTCCTACACTCACATCTTGTGATTCTTTAAAAATGTCTCTACCAGCTTGTGAAATTTTCATTAGTTAAGGCCTCATTATCTCCCAATCAGACTATTGCAACAGCTTCTCAACTATGCCATCACCTGTAGCCTCACTCCCTTCCCAAACAGATCTCCAAACTGCTACCAATCTATATATATAAAAGCCTAAGTGACCGTTATGACCGGTCAATTGAATGACCAGTCAACCAGTCGCTATGATGCACACTGACCACCAGGTGGCAGACGCTCAACGCAGGAGCTGCTCCCTGGAGGTCAGTGTGCTCCCACAGCCAACCTCCCGCAGTCCTTCCCCCAAGCTGGCCAACCTCCCTCGGTCCCTCCCCACAACTGGCCGGCTGTGATCAGGACTGGCCACTAGCCAGACTGAAGGACCCCACCCATGCATGAATTCCTGCACTGAGCCTCTAGTCTGTAGTATAAGTCTGATCATGTCTCCCACCTGGTGGTGATATTTTTATTGGTTCCTTATTTTGCGTAAAGTCTAAATTCTTCAATGTAGAATGTTGGGTCTTATTTGATTTGTTTACATAACTAGTCACCTCCCAACAACTATTGATTCTCCAATAATAAACTGAATATAGATCCCAAGACATCATACTCTGTGTCTTTTCATGTGCTGTTCTCTTTTCCTGGAAAGATTTTTCTTCTCCAACTCTCTGAAATGCCTATAAATTCATATTCACTTACAAAACTTGGCATAATCATTATTACCTAAAGAAGCTTGTTTTCTCCTCTCCATATTCCCCCCAAACAGTTAACCACTCCTCTCCTGTGCTACTTGCATATTTTAGACATAATTCTGCCATTGCGATTAGCTCATTCTGTGCTAATTTGTTTACATACCTGTGCTCATTATTTGACCATGACACTGAAGGCCAGTGTAGGGACCAGTCTTGTTCATTCACATCAAGCACTGTAAACTGAGACCTTAACAAATCTATACTCTATAAATACATGGATACATGCCTACTTGCCTGTAAGCATGAACAAATGAAAGAATGAGTATTAATTAAGTCCATTCCTGCCGGAAGCCGGTCCATCCTTGCTGCTTGACACAGTCGCTGCAGGAAAGAAACATCTGCACAGCATATGTTTCAAGGGACCTGGCGTATATAGCATACTGTTCTTAATATGTTTGCTCCCCTTAGCGCTGTGTGTTTTAACCAAGGTCACCTCTCCAAGAAAGGTTGTTTCCCCAGGTAGGAATTTTTCCCTGAAGTCAGGGAGGGGATGCCTCTCCTAGAAAGGTTGTTTCCCCAGGTAGGAATTTTTCCCTGAAGTCAGGGAGGGGATGAAACTCCTTAACTAAGTGCCAGGCGGGTAGTTAATCACTACAAACAATCATGTTTAAGCTACATAATCTTTACTCCCTGGAATGGAGATAAGAAACGCCCTAACCTTTGTAATAGAAATTGACAGGATTAAAATCAACTGGTATAAATATGGATGTAACAAGACAATAAACAGCAGAACTTCGCTGGAGATCCAGACCAGAACTTGGCTGGAGATCCTGGCTAGAGATCCTGGCTAGACTGCTGATCAACTGAATGCTGTCTCCGTGTCCTTCCTTCTTCGCCGACTCCGTCTACGCCTTTGGGAACCCCTGGACCCGCTGGGGTTGGACCCCGGCATCTGGCGCCCGAACAGTGTTCCCTTAGGTAAGTCCCCCCGTACTTGGGACGGATAGGACTGCACCGTAGGGTGCTTCAGACCCCCCCCCATAGAGAATAAGTAGGGTAAGCGGGTAGTTAGTACAGAACTTAGATTGACAAGATGGGTCATACTGAGTCTAAAGAAAAAAGACTCTGTATTAATCTTTTAACGCATATGCTTACTAGCAGAATTGGAGTTGAGGTTTTTCCCAGTGAGACAGAAAGTTTTATAGAAGAAGTATGTCAATGGCTTCCAGAGGATGGAACTGTTAATTTAAAAACTTGGGTTGAAGTAGGAAAGCAATTAAAGAAACACCATGAATCTGACAAGGTCCTGCCATGTTTCTTTTCCCTCTGGGATTCAATCTGTGACACCTTGGCACCAGAGGCAAAAACGGTTGAACTTTCTCAAAATTTAAATAGTCCCTCGGCTCCACCCAGAGAGGACACATCATCATTGTCTTCAGCTCAATCTAAAAGCAATTTAGCTATGCCTACTGATCGGGAGGAGAATAAATATCATAAACATGACCATTGTTCCTTTCCAGTCAGTAGAGAGGAGAATGGCCCTCCCATTCAAAACAGGCTCCCCAAATTAGAAAGGAAGCCTAAACCAGGTCCTGTGGCTCCTATGAGCTCCATGTCTAAATTTCAAAGGGCAATAAGAGAAGCTGAAGCTAATGGAGATCTTGGATTCTCACTCTGCTTCCCAGTTACATATGAGAATGAGTCTGGTGGGAATAGAAACCCCACCTTGGAGCCTATACCTTACAAAGTACTTAAAGAATTAAAATTGGCCTGCTCTGAATATGGACCTCTAGCTCCTTACACACAAACCTTGGTAGAAACCCTAGCCAGTAAATGGATGACTCCTTATGATTGGTCACAGGTTTGTAAATCCTGTCTCTCAGGAGGCGATTACTTATTATGGAAAACTGAATATGAAGATCTTGCTAAGAAAGCTGTAGCCACTAGCGAAAAAACCAGAAAAAGAATAACCCTAGACATGATATTAGGAGAAGGTGATTTTAACACGGCTGAGGAGCAAATGAATATGCCCACAGAGGCACTTACCAAAGTAACCAGTTGTGCAGTAAGTGCCTGGAAATCCCTACCTTATACAGCAGGAAAAACCACCACCCTTACAGAGGTTAAACAGAAGGTCGAGGAACCATATCAGGATTTCCTTTCTCGCCTCATGCAGGCAGTCAAGAGAGTAATCAATAACAAAGAGGCAGCCGATATCCTAATCAAACAACTGGCTTTTGAAAATGCTAATAATACCTGTCAGGCTTTATTAAGGCCGATTCGCAGAACAGGAACTATAAATGATTTTATAAAACAGTGTGCTGATGTAAGTCCAGCATTTATACAGGGTGTAGCTATAGCTGCAGCTCTCAAAGGGGAGACATACCCTCAATATGTACAGGCTATAGGACAAGCTAGCAATAATACAGGTAATAAAAGAAATATGAACTGCTACTCTTGTGGCTTATCTGGGCACTTTAGCAGAGAATGCCCAAATAAAAATAATAATAATACTCAGGCCAGATGGCAAGCTCCTCGACAGCCTGGAAATACATTAGGGAATAATATTAATCCTCCAAAAACCGTTTGTCCCCGATGTCAGAAAGGATTCCATTGGGCAAAGGAATGTAGATCAAGATACCATAAAAATGGTCGGCCTTTAAACTCTACAAATAGCTCCCAAGGAGGTTATATCCCATCACCTCAATCGGGAAACTTGAGAAGGGGCCAGCCCCAGGCCCCTGCAATAATAGGGGCATCAACCTTCAACCCCTTTGCAAATTTCGATCAGTCAGTGACCTCTTCAGGGCAACCCCAGGCAGTGCAGGATTGGACCTCCACTCAACCACCCATGCAGTACTAACCCCAGACTCGCCAGTAGCAGCCATTCCTACAGGAGTGTCTGGGCCACTGCCTGAGGGAACTGTAGGTTTAATATTAGGACGGAGCTCCACCTCGTTACAGGGGATCTTAGTCATCCCAGGAGTTGTTGATGCAGACTACACAGGAGAAATACAGATTTTACTTTCCCCACCCACCACAACTATACAGATCCAGCCCAACCAGAGAATTGCCCAATTAATCCTGTTACCAATACATAAAATAGGGACAGCTGTTACCCAGGAAGCTAGAGGGGCCGGAGGCTTTGGATCTAGTGATGCAGCATTTTGGATACAAGAAATCCATGCTACTAGACCTACAAAAATTTTACAAATTCAGGGAAAACCAATTGAAGGTCTGTTGGATACAGGAGCAGATGTTTCCTGCATAGCAGAGAAGGATTGGCCCTCTTCATGGCCCACGCACACCACCTCCACTTCCCTAGTAGGACTAGGCAAGGCATCTAATGTAAAAAAGAGTTCTTAGATTCTAACTTGGACTGATAAAGATCAACATTCAGGAACATTCTGTCCCTATGTAATTACGACTATCCCCTTTACATTATGGGGAAGAGATATCTTGTCTCAAATGGGAGTTGTATTATATAGCCCCAGTGATAGAGTAACATCACAGATGCTAGACACGAGATTTAATCCAGGAAAGGGATTAGGAAAGGAAAGTAATACCTCACACTCCTCGACAGGATCTGTAATTGGGGCCATTGCCCTTAGGACTGCTGATCCCATAGTCTGGAAATCGTCACAACCAGTATGGGTTGAGCAATGGCCCTTAACATCTGAGAAAATATCAGCAGCCCGACAATTAATTGATCAGCAATTAGCAGAGGGACATATAGAGCCATCAAATAGTCCCTGGAACACACCCATATTTGTAATAAGAAAGAAATCAGGCAAGTGGAGACTTTTGCAAGATCTAAGAGCCATAAATGCCACCATGGAAGATATGGGCTCCTTACAACCTGGATTGCCCTCCCCTGTGGCAATTCCATAGGAGTATTGTGTTGTTGTTATTGACTTACAGGATTGTTTTTTCACTATACCTCTTCACCCAGCTGATTGTCAAAGATTCGCATTCAGCATACCATCAGAAAACTTTAAACAGCCTTATCAGAGATACCAATGGAAGGTTCTCCCACAAGGGATGAAAAATAGTCCTACATTATGTCAAAAGTTTGTAGATCAGGCATTGCAAGTTATTAGAAAGAAATTTTCAGATCTATATCTTATTCATTATATGGATGATATTTTACTAGCTCATAAAGATCGGGCTACTTTACAGGAAATTCTTACTCAGACCATCCTTGCTTTAGAAGAACATGGTCTAAAAATAGCCCCAGAAAAGATTCAGACTGAACCTTCTTTTTCATACTTAGGCAGAATATTACATACCTCTACTATCACCCATCAGCCTCTACAATTAAGAAAAGATCATTTAAACACATTGAATGATTATCAGAAACTATTAGGTGATATCAACTGGGTCAGGCCATATCTAAAAATAACCACTCTTGACTTAAAACCTCTATTTGACATTTTAAAGGGAGATTCTAACCCTAAGTCTCCCCGACAATTAACTGTAGAAGGAGAAAAGGCTATAGCAAAAATAGAACAGGCCATCAATAAACAGCAACTACAGTATCTAGATTATTCCAAATCTTGGGCCTTAATTATTCTAGCCACTAAATATACTCCTACAGGATGCTTGTGGCAGGAAGGACCATTAGAATGGATACATTTACCTGTCACTCCTAGGAAGATTGTACCACCCTATCCCTCCCTAGTGGCCACTCTCATTATCAAAGGTAGACGTCGCAGTATCGAACTCTTTGGAAGAGAAGTTACTGAGATAATAATACCTTATAAAAGAGAACAATTAGACACACTATTACAATTTGAAGAAGAGTGGCAAATAGCTATAGGTAACTTCCCAGGACAAATTTTACATCATTTGCCAAGATCACCTATATTGCAATTTCTCTCCCTACATCCGTTTATATTTCCTATTAAATGTTCAAAAGAACCATTATCACCTCCTGCCTCCTTAGTATTCACAGATGGTTCCTCTAATGGTAGGGCAGTAACAATCATTGACTCAATAACCCATGTTCAACAAACTCTAGAGACGTCAGCTCAGAGAACAGAGCTTTTGGCAGTCATTTATGCTTTTGAACAATTGCAACAGGTTCCCTTTAACTTGTACACTGACTCTCAATATATAGTTAAATTATTTCCTCATATTGAGACCGCCTCTCTCCCACAAGGAAGAACAGCCATTTTCTCTTTGTTAACTCAGCTACAAACTTGCATTCACAAACGAGAAAAGGCTTTCTATATTGGACATATTAGAGCTCATTCCTGCCTACCAGGACCCTTAAGCGAAGGAAATTATCAGGCGGATTTACTAACTCGCCCAGTAGTTTGTACAGCTCTAGAAGAAGCCCGGCGGTCTCATGCCATTCACCATCAAAATGCTTCTGCTCTCCGTCTATATTATCGCATATCTAGAGAAGCTGCTCGAAGTATTGTGCGTGACTGCGGCCATTGTCCTACTCATTTTCCTAGCCCTGCTACTGGAGTTAATCCAAGAGGACTTAGACCCTGTGACTTATGGCAGATGGATATTACTCATGTCCCATCTTTTGGCAAACTTTGCTATGTGCATGTTTGTATTGATACCTTTTCTCATGTTATCCTTGCTTCTGCACGTACAGGAGAAGCCTTTAAAGATGTAAGTCAACATCTATTCCAATGCTTTTCCTACCTAGGAATACCAAGGGCACTTAAAACTGACAATGGGCCTGCCTATACCTCTAGAGCTTTTAAAAACTTATGCTCTACATTCGGCATCGCACATACTACAGGAATACCCTACAATCCTCAAGGCCAAGCAATAGTAGAAAGGGCTCACCAAACTTTAAAAACACAAATTAAAAAATTACAAGAAAATGAGTTTAAATATTCCTCTCCTCATCATGTTCTACAACATGCTCAATTTGTAATTAATATACTAAATGTAGATTCTGAGGGAAATTCCCCGATGTACAGGCATTGGAACCCTGATCTAACTAAACCTAAAGCCCTCGTCAAATGGAGAGACTTGCTTACAGGAGCCTGGAAGGGACCTGATGTACTTTTAACCCAGGGGAGAGGATATGCTTGTATATTTCCACAGGACGCAGACTCACCTGTGTGGATTCCAGACCGTCTAGTCCGACCTTATGTCTCACCGCCCGCCATCTCTGCCTCATCATAGCACACCTGACCAGTGCCCTTCTGCAGCAGATGTGCAGACCTGAGCTGGAACAATCTGTCCATTGGGAGGATCACATGTGCCTCCGTTTTGTCTTTCCACATGTCCCAGCTTTGCCCCACATCTCCTTTCCTTTTTCCTTTTTTTAAAATCTAACTACTTGTTTGCTGGTTCTTTGGCCTTTCTCCTTCTTTCCTGAACACAACCTTTTCTAGAATCTCCCTACCCTACTGTTCCAGGAAGGGCATCTCCCTTTTATGCCGTGACTAGGGGTGTTTGGTATATGCCCCATACATGGAGTTGTCTTGGGCCAAGAGCCTGACATCCTGGGCTGAGAAAGCCCTGTTCCAGGACTCTCCTTTGTCCTGTATTGGCCCCTCTTACCCTGTGTCAAGAGGGACCCTCTTCTTACAATCCAATTGCCCATAGCTGTTGCCTGAGCTCTCTGTTCATGCTGAGGTTGAAGCCTCATGGTGGCTGGTACCATGGATCTGTCTCTGGCCCAATGGCTTAAGCTGGGCCCTCTCTAGTGAAGAAAACTGAGTTCCCTATGATCAATGCCAGAGCCCCGCCAGCAGGCGAGGGAATCCAAGGCAGTTGCTGGGCATGGAGGCCAGAGGGACATAGGCTATCAAGGAGACAAAACTGAACCTCACATCACCCTACTTGGCCCAGAGATGGCTGGTAGTCAACGACGGGTAAGACTCCACAGGGTGGGGCAACCTAAGACAGGCACAGTCGGGGGCCAGTAGGAGAAAACTTGGGGTGCAACAAAGGTGGGGCACAGACCCCCCTCCCCAATGGTGCAGGGGCTTGAACACTCGGCCCTTCTGAGGAAGGTCTCCTGTCCCCATGGCTGCTTCCTGCTTCCCATGCCCAGCTCAGATCGGGACCCAGGTAAAGACAGAGACTGGCTGACAGCAGCTGCCCTCTCACTGCAACAGGACTTGTTTCCCATTTCTACCTTGGACCACAGGGAAAGGGGCAGCTGAAGGAAAGGGCTGTGTCAGGATGCTGCATTCTTCCCTTTCTTCTCCCTCTTTTTTCTAAACACTTCCATGCCTTGTAGTTTTTTTGCTTTCTCTTCTTTTTCTACTACCCTCCATTTTCCATATCAGCTGGATCCAGAGGGCACAGCTTTCTCCTCCTCGGACATCGACACCACCATCAACCACGGCCCTGATGGACCCTTTGATGCAGCCCTTCAACTTGCTGACGCTTCGGGAAGCCTGTCGCCAGTGACGCCGCCCGCTAGCCAGACCAACAAAGACAACCAAACCAACAACTTGAGGACAGCTGAAATCCCTTGACTGAAGAGGCTGGCAACCTTCTACAGGAACGGGGCTCCTTCTGCGCTCCATCCACTATGTTTATAGCTATGCTCACTATCATTGCTTGCCACTCTTCTTCCGAGACTTAAATGGCCCAATCTGAGAGGTGGCCACTGATTTGCATGCGCTATCATTTAAAAAATAAAAAAGGGGGAATTTGCCGGAAGCCGGTCCATCCTTGCTGCTTGACACAGTCGCTGCAGGAAAGAAACATCTGCACAGCATATGTTTCAAGGGACCTGGCGTATATAGCATACTGTTCTTAATATGTTTGCTCCCCTTAGCGCTGTGTGTTTTAATCAAGGTCACCTCTCCAAGAAAGGTTGTTTCCCCAGGTAGGAATTTTTCCCTGAAGTCAGGGAGGGGATGCCTCTCCTAGAAAGGTTGTTTCCCCAGGTAGGAATTTTTCCCTGAAGTCAGGGAGGGGATGAAACTCCTTAACTAAGTGCCAGGCGGGTAGTTAATCACTACAAACAATCATGTTTAAGCTACATAATCTTTACTCCCTGGAATGGAGATAAGAAACGCCCTAACCTTTGTAATAGAAATTGACAGGATTAAAATCAACTGGTATAAATATGGATGTAACAAGACAATAAACAGCAGAACTTCGCTGGAGATCCAGACCAGAACTTGGCTGGAGATCCTGGCTAGAGATCCTGGCTAGACTGCTGATCAACTGAATGCTGTCTCCGTGTCCTTCCTTCTTCGCCGACTCCGTCTACGCCTTTGGGAACCCCTGGACCCGCTGGGGTTGGACCCCGGCACATTCCAGTTTTAAACTTCCTTGGGTTCCTCTCTGTACCTGGCAACCATCTTAATCTTCTTTTTTAGTATATTCTTACTGTTCATACAGTAACCAATTCAATCTTTACATGTAGTAACAATAGCAACATAGCTTAGAAACATGAAATAGGTTTAAAAAACTGCGTATGTTTTTCATGTTGTTTCCCTCATTCATAAATAAAATTTAAGTGAAACAAAGTCAATTATAGTTCCTTATGTGATTCATTCTTAGTTAGGCCCATGAAAATCTTTAAACTTTCCTTATTCTTTCAACTTGAAATGAAAATAAGTTTTCTTTTTTTTCCTGCTAGTCTCCACTCATTTCCTCAATTTAGGGCAGGGGTGGGCAAACTTTTTGACTCGAGGGCCACAATGGGTTCTTAAACTGGACCGGAGGGCCGGAACAAAAGCATGGATGGAGTGTTTGTGTGAACTAATATAAATTCAAAGTAAACACCATTGCATAAAAGGGTACGGTCTTTTTTTTTTTAGTTTTATTCATTTCAAATGGGCCGGATCCGGCCCGCGGGCCGTAGTTTGCCCACGGCTGGTTTAGGGTCTTCTAAAACCCTAAAGGTTTTGTGGGAGCAGAACAATAAGGAAGAACTTGTAGTTTATTAAAATTACCAAAATAAAATGGATCACATAGAAGCCAAGAAAACATCAGAGAGGTATTTTGTTATTTTACACAGGAAAAGTCAGCTTAGACTTCTTTCCATATAGTAACAGCACGACTCAATATTAACCACATATTAGAATCACTTGGGGAGCTTTTCAAAGAACATCCCGATACCCTGACTCCCACCCCAGAGATATCATTTATCTTGATTAGGGCTCAGGCATCATATTGTAAAATCTCCCCTGTGGTGGTAATGTGCAGTTTAGGAAGAGAAACACCATTAATGGATTTGGGAGACACTACTGGAAATGGATAAAACAAAGCATTGAATAAACCACCTCTCTCAAATGTAACAGAAAAGTGGTGCAGAGAGAAATAATCTCTAAACATATAGACATGCACCCCATCTGTGTGCTAAGTGCAATGCCTTTCCACAGATGTTATCTCTTCTGTCCTCTAATTACCTGTGTATGGTCTTCCTACTTCCTCCTTTACTGATCCAGCGGGTAAGTCAGCCAGGAGGAGAAACGAAAACTTATCTTACTGGCATACTGTCTCCTGACAGTTGGTAAATGACAGCCTGGTTCTGAACTGAAAGAACTCAAGTGGTAAACTAACCCCTGATGCGCAGCACTTCCCAGCCGCTGCCCAAATAGAATTATCTTGGAATAGACAAGATCTATAATTAATCTAAACTCCTATTGTCTATGGGCCTGAGAATCTATTAACATAAATATAAAATAGATCATTTCATGCCATACATAACTTCTCAAACTCCTCCAAATTTGTCTTCTTACACTTACAAGGGAAGCCTTTAATAAACTTCAAACTAATTGTCCTGTAATTCTATCTTCCTTCTTGCCCTTAGGCACAGAAGAGAAAAAAAGTTAGTAAAAGCAAAAAGACTAGCATGATTTATAGCCTTAAAAAATTCTAATCTCCAAAATGATGGAGACATATTATTGAACATTTGTCCAAATCCATTGTATGTATAACACCAAGAGTGAAACCATTAAATGTAACCATGAACTCTGGGTGATTACAATGCAGTAATGTAGGTAGATCTATGTTATAAATATACCACCTTGGCTGGAGAAGGCTGTGAACGTGTGGGGACAAGAAGTATTGAGAAATCTCTAGGCCTTCCCTTCAATTTTTCTGTGAACCTGAAACTGCTCTAAAAAATGAAGTCTTAAAACATTTTCATCCCAAATTCTAATGTGACCATGATGTGGGGGTGGCAGGAGAAAAATTTAATGAGAGAGAAGGAGACAGGGGTGGGAGAGTGACAGTGAAGATAGAGGGAGACTGAGAACCCAATGTTGGAGAAAAAGTCTGAGAAATACATGTAAAGGTCTTCATAATTAAGCAGTTTAACCCATTCTGCATAAAATAACTGCCATCTTAGATAGAACTTTTGCAAATGGGAAGATGAGGAAAGTTCTGAAAATATACTAGTATACTCTTGAAAATTTGTGCTTTAATATCAGTGATTCTTTTACCAAAATCACACTATCACACTTTAGGAGAATGTGCATATGTGTGCGTGTGTGTGTGTGTGTGTGTGTGTGTGTGTGTGTGCGTGTTCCAAAAAGTCTTAAATCTGAGAAGAATTTACAGATTTAATGATAATTTTCAAGTTATGAGTAATTAAGGTTGCAGATATTCTGTAAGAAAAAAATAGAGGAAAAGGAATTTCCAGGTAGAAATTATTTTTAATGACAAAGCATTATAGTTTAATAGCTGAAACATTCTACATAAATGAGACCTTCACATACAATATTTAGTGTACTTTCACAATTTTATTTAATACATATTTATTAAGCTCCTACAATATGACAAGTACTATTCCAAGTGTTGGGGATACAGTGCTGGCCGTGGCAGATAAAGGCCCTTAACTCATGAGGTTTGCATTCTACTAGGGACAGGATGTAAGAGTCAACAAATAGATAATTGTTATAAAAATTCTGAATAAATAAGAAATGTTACCTGATAATTTTTTTGGTGATAGACAAAAGGTTGTTATTGCCAGGGTAGAAGATTTTAGGCACATGGAAACACATAATAGTTTCTAGACAGCCAAAGATTAAGTGCTAAATCAGTAATGGTTTATGGGTTATTATCATACACGTACATGTTTCAATTTTGAGTTCTTGTTATGTGTTTATTTTTTTTTCCAAGCAAGTACTTACTCAAACACACATAGGCATGGAATGTTGTAGCTTTCCCTTGTAGGGACAGCACAGTTTTACAGCCACAATTTACAACATAGAACACACATGTATACACACACACACACACACACACACACACACACACACACTGGTATCTCTAGGGAAAGGTTGGTTTACATGGTTCACGACCTTCAAAGAAATCTTCTCAAAGAGCTTTCTTAAAATAAACTATGGATGCACTGAAATTTTGGATTATTGGTATGGTGTTGACCTAATCTGAATCTTAATTAAACAGGAAGGGCTCCCACTTGTTACTTTCAAAATGTAACATCTATGTGGTAGTTCACAAAAAGTAAGTTTGAAACTTTTTTAAAAGTACTTATTCAGATTGTTTTTAAAAACCTAAGCAATTTTGCATCTTACATGAAGCTTTGTGTGGTGTGCACATGCTGGGGGAGAGACAAGGGGGAAGTGTTAATAGGATAAAGCAGGCACCATGGAGATGTGGTCATTACATCCTCAGGGTGAGCTTTGGAAATGCAATGTGCATTTTCAGTGCAATTAAGGAAACAACGTGCTTAGTATGAACAATTTGATTTCTCTCTCTTCTGATCATCTTACAAATAAAGATGAAAGAACTCTCTTCATTGCTCACAAAGTTCCACACCTGCCCTTTTCCTCTGTCTCTAAAGAAAAGAAAAAATGACCCTCCTTTTGAAAGAGTCATGATTTACAGAATTAGGAAATGTCCTTACCACAGCTGTTTCAGGACTGGTTCAGCATTTAAATCACTTTGTAAAAATCAGGTTTGCAGAGTAAATCATAAGCTTTGATAGGTAATGGCCAAAAAATAAAAGTAATGCTTACATGCTTTGCTCCAGTGATAATTAGAAGAGCCAATCACATAGCATAGAGATGAAAGGAGGAAAGATCAGAACAGCGTGAAAGGGACTTCAGGGCTCCAGATGGCCAAGTGGTTAGAGTGTAAGCCTAGGCTGCGGACGGCAAACTGCGGCTCGCGAGCCACTCTTCACTGTGGCTCTTCCACAAAATACCGACTTCTGCGCATGGGCCACGAAGTTTCAGTCGCACTGTTCGTGCGCGCCCGCATGTGGCATTTTGTGGAAGAGCCACACTGAAGGGGCCAAAGAGCCGCATGTGGCTCGCGAGCCGCAGTTTGCCGACCACGGGCCTAGGGGATGGCATGACTTTAACTATAGAACTGTGCCCCTTGAAATTTGCTGGCACATGCAGATCTCAGCAAACACATGAGGAACATGAGATGTAGAGCAACGCTTTTTACTTGTCATTTCCTCGGGAAGCTGTGCGGGCGATAGGGCCACTGGACAGTTGAAATGAGAAAACTGTGTCCGAATCCCAGGATTTGCCACAGACTGTTTTGTGACCGTGGCGTGCTGAACAAACATCTGTAGAACATGACTGTTTCTTCCTCTTAGCAGACTGAGCCCTTGAGCCCAATAGCAAGGGGAGCGCCAGTGGGCATTTCATAAACACTGATCCTGATGATGGTTGTTATGGGAGATAACTGGTGATTAAAAGGAAAGTAATGTACATGCAAAGTGGTGTGTAAATGTTGAGCTCTATCGTAGAGTCTGTTTCTGAAAAGGGAGTAAAATGCCTGAGAGCTTCTGCAACAAGGGGCTGAAATGAGAGTGAGAAATGGAAGCAGCAGCCCCAGACTGGGCTCAGGTGAGGGGACCCCTCTCTTCTGTCTGCAGCTGCCCAGGTAAGCGGGGATATGGCTTCTGTACCATGCAGCTGGGGCGGGAGGCAAGGGCTTAAGGGAGCAGGTATAACTCAACTGCCACAGGTTCTCATTGCTCTTACTGAGATGAGTACATTTCTGTGAATGAATGTTTTTTTCTAATAGCTCTGTGTCCGTAGGACAATTTCCAGAGACTTTAAATGATTGTTTCATTTGTCATTTTAACCAGATAAATTTGTGTTTCGCTGGGGAGAGGGTCCATCAAGTACCTTACTCTGCCATTCTGCAAGTCACCGCTCCTTTACACTCCACAGCTTGACTTTTAGCCAAGTAGCATAAATATATAATCTGAATGGCCTGCCCTTTTCAAATTCCCTCTGCTACCTCACAAGGTCAGGAGTATGAGATGAGAGGAAGAAAGGCAGAAAAATTGTCCCTGTGGAATACATTTTAATTTGCTGATAAATGCCTTGACCAATTGCAATCTGCCACACAAACTCTACCCATAGGATGCCTAGATTCTGAATCAGACACAGAAATCAAAACTATCTCTGAATCAGGCTTTGCCTGAGGAGGCCCCTTCCAACTTCTGGGCTCCTAAAACCTGTTTAGGCAGCAATTTATTTTTATCTGAATATTTTTTGTGTGTGTGTTTTTCTTAAACCTCAGGTTCTTTCAAGTTGATACATATTCTCAAAAAAAATGATAAAGTTTGGCTTTTTTTTCTTTTATTCCTCTTTTCAAAAGATATTAAATGTCAACCCAGGTGATAGGCATCTCCAGCTAGAATCAATATCTACAAATATTAAGGACACTTGCTGCCTGTTCCTTAAAACATCAGGTCACATCTCTGGCAAAATTAAAGTGCTTGAAATTGCCAGAAGGAGCTGAGCAGGTCTAAGTGTCCACAGAGTGTTTATTTAGTCATTAAACGATGTTGGCTGCCAAGCCTGGTAACCCAATCTTTAGATTGGTAGAGCACAATATATTTTGCAAGGACATTGCCTACGTATTATTTGTGGAAGAAATTCATTCCAGAAATGACACAATATGGTTATCAATGACACCAATGAAATCAAAGCAGAAGAAAATTCTGAGATTGGTTCTTAAATGGGGTAAGGAGTTTATTAAACTCAAAATTCATAGTTCAAGTACAGCAATATTACTAAAATGTTCTATCAAATATTACCCTGAATAAAATTAAATATAAGCAATATGGCTTTCAAGAACCACTTCCAAATAATGAGGGCATGCTGATATCTGCCTTTGTGTATCCTATCCACCTTTAAGTATTCATTGTTGATACCCGTAAAAGCCGATATTCACTGGCAATACCTTGTTTCTCAATTTTTTAAATGACATGGTGTTATGTTAGCTGTGCTTGGTAAGTCTTTATTTCTAATAGTGCAACAGTGTCCTTTTCATGTATGTTTTTATTTACTTTGAAAGAAAATTTGGGCGATAAAAGGAAAGCTATTAATGTGCTAATGACAGTATATGGTTGTAAAAAATGTTATTTTTTAATTTTCTAAGTTTATGTAGAAATATTATTTAATGTATGAGTATTTAGTAGTGCAGACAGGCACAAGTAACCAGTAATAGTAACAGCAAAACTTCAACTACTTATGAACTACATAGCAAAACCTAAAATATACTTTGCAAAGATCCCCTAGAGATGGAAAGATCTGGAAGGTTGAAATTATGCCTTGTTAGCCTCTCAGATTTTTTTTCATCCTCCACCAGAATGTTTTTATTGTTTTGGTTTTTTTATTGATTTTAGAGAGACACACAGAGAGAGTGAGTGATGGAGACATCAATAGGTTGCCACCAGTATATGACCCAACCTGGAATCAAACCCACAACTTAGGTATGTGCCCTGACTGGGAATCAAACCTGCAACCTTTTGGGGTATGGGACGACACTCCAACCAATGGAGTCATCAGGCCAGAGTTAGCCTCTCAGACTTTTTTGAATGAGACTTTAACTCAAGTTTTCATATACTTTTTAGATCAGCACTATCCAATAGAAACATAATGCAAGTGATATATGTAAATTTTAATTGTCTGATAGATTAAAAGATAATGACAAAAAGGTAAGATTAGTCATTGCTTTTTGCCATCTCTCAATCTAAGAGTTTTCTTTTATATACAAAAATTCAAGTCATTTACAAGCTCAAATCCTGTTAAAAATCATTTTAAGATTTTTGTTATACATTTAATTCTCACTTCACCTGATTTATTTTTATTCTATTTTAATTTTTATTTCAAGTGTCTCATTTCATTGATTCTTTTTGTTGCAATAAAATGTCAAATTTACTATGAATTTGTTGAAAATGTCTTTTTTTACTGTCCACTTTATATTTTAACATCATTTTACACAGAAATAAAACAGCTTTTTTGGTTTATTATGTCCTAGTTTTTGCAGTTGCCATTCATCATGACATTTGTAACATTTCATCTTCTAATCTCTTTTCTCTCTTTACTATCCTGGCAGTGGTGTCTCCATTCAGTGCTGCATCAGCAGCAAGACCTCCTTTCAAATTTAAAAATGTCTTTGTACTTACTTTATAACTAAAATAATAACTTAATTATAACTAAAATAACAATTAGTATTTCATTTCAATTACAAATTATATAGATATTACTGCATAACATATCAAGTAAACATGCCACAATTTTACACTGATGTATAGAAAAAAGTGCCTGCCTAGGGCCAGGGTGGCTCAGCTGGTTGATTGCTGACTCATGCACCAGAGGCTCAGAGGTTGGTTTGCTGGTCAGGGCACATGCCCAGGTTTCAGGCTTGATCCTCAGTAGGGAGTATGCAGGAGAAGGTGGATGTTTCTCTCTCACAGGGATGCTTCTCTCCTTCTCCCTTCCTCTCTCTCTCTCTCTCTTAAAAAAAAACTCAATAAAAACATATTTAAAAAAAGAAAGCCAGTCCATTGACAGTGACTAGATGCACATACCAATAAAACAGCAACGTACACAATGCAATGGTTCAATTAAAATGCAGTTCTATCAAAACAATATAGCTGTGTTTAATAGAAAAATATTTTACACTACGTCAGTTTTTAAATTTAATTTTAGGTAAATTAAAATTACCTAAAATTAAAATTTAATTCCTCATCACATTGGTTGGTAGTTGATATAGTTCTAGATAAATATTCACCAAATCTTACTAATTAAAATCAATTATTGCTACACAGAGATTCTCCTAATATTCCTTAGGTGATCCCCTTCTGCAAGCTCTCAAGGATATTATTTATCCACAAATAGCATTGCTATCTGAGCTGGCAACTGCCAACGCGTGGAGCCAGTAGGCAAGCTAGAGATCGCAGGAGAATCTGGGAAGTAGGTATTTCAAAGTGTGGATGTGGCACCACAAAACACTGATGGTGGAGACGCCTATGGAAAGCTGCTGCCTTTGTGTAGTTACTGCTTCTATTGCTCCGGAGCCAAAAGTTTGGTAATGGGGCTGGAGGCCCTGGCTGGTCCTCAGTGTCAGTGGTCAGGATGACAGTGAGCACAAGCCAGAACCTGCCATCATATCTGTGTTTATGGCGCATCTCACCACACTAGCTTTTAGATAGCAACAGCTCCTGCTTCCCTTGTACCAGCCACACGGCTTCCTCCTTTGTTCAATTCTAACCCAGGGTCACAGAAGGAAGGGAGCTTCCAAGAAGCATAATTTCAGCTTGACACAGTATAAACTACCTCGGACGCTGTGTTCAAAAGTTTCCCCTAACCTACAGAAAATATTTTGATTTTTTTTTCTAAATTACCATTGGAAAAGACAAAATTCCAGTTTCAAACAAGATCAAGGGAATGGAGTGAATACTGACATTTTGACAGGACCTCTACATAGAAGTGTAGCTAAGTGTTTTATAGTCTCCTTACTTGAGAAAGATTTAAAATTATGCTTTCTGTCACAGAATATATAATTTTAATCATAATTTGCCAGTCTTTGAGAAGGTTCTGCCTAAAGGACAGATACATCAGAAAAGAGATACCTTTAAATAATGTAGCAATCCCTTGGTCAGAACACTATTGTTGAAAGAACAGCAAGATTGCCTATTGCGGACAATCATTTCTATTTATTGCAACACAAATTTTATCTTCTCAAGGACAAATAGGAGCCACTTGTATTTTTATGAATAGTACAAAAATGCTGAAATAGATCTAGGCAAGTGATGGAAATGTGGGCTCTAAAGGAAAGATTATATGTAAGAAGTGATTCATACTTCTCCGAGTCACCTGACCTGTAATTGACACATTTCTCAGAACAAGATAAGTGCCTTATTAAAGACCAGACTTCTCAGTAATTATCTATGAGCATGTGTGTTCTTTTACAGAAATGCTGTTCCAGGGAAATGGATGTGAAGGCTACTTTCACTGTCAAAATTCAAGTTATTCCCGACCAGTTTATTTTTCCACCTTCAGAGATTTTCATTCAACTCTAAGGCTTACCAGGGAGTTAGAAAAGCTCATACATGTCTTCTGGGGAGGTCAGAATTGTGTGTCTATTCTGATCTTTGGCTGGAAGAGCAGTCAGTACATGAAAGGTTCTTTAGATTTAACTGTCAAGTTGGGTAAAAATATAATCTTTGCTTTTGGTGAAAAGTATTGTGACCAAATTTTACTCCTATTGGTGAACTAACAAAATAGCTGAATGGAAAGAAGGCCTTTTCCTGTTTTGTGGTTATAGCTCTGTTTTAATATTATTACTTTCATTGGTATTGTCTGAGGAAAACAGTGGCTACCATCAGAAAGACATCTCCAGCCCAGGCCAGTGTGGCTCAGTTGGTTGGAGCATCATCCCATGTACCAAAGGTCACGGGTCAGACTCCTGGATCAGGGCATCTATAAGTTTGATCCCTAGTTGGAGGTGCATACAGGAGAGAAACAGCTGATGGATGTTTCTCTCTGGCTTCAATGTTTCTTGCTCGCTCTCTCTCCCTTATTCTCTTTCTAAAATCCATAAAAGCACATCCTCGAGTGAGGATTAAAAAAGAAAAAAAGAAAGACATCTTCAGAGGACCAATGCCAAGAAAGGGGAAAGTGTTCACAGAGCAAAGGGTGTAAATATCATCTAGCACCACCGAGATAGATCTCTTCTGCCCTGCGTGTTGCTCATCTCCATGCCTCTGCTGTGCTGGCCACGAAAACGCGCTTCCTGGTATACCAAGAGCTACTCCTAGGACACCGTAAAGAATGATCCCAGTTGTGATTGAAACACTGAGAGCTGTCATTCTTTGACAGAGGATGCCTCAGTGGAGAGAGACAGTGTGCTCAACCTTCGTGAGAATGATGCAGAATGAGGCTACTCAGCAGCAAGCATGAGCCCTTTATTATGGGGAAGGAAGGATGACTCAGAGCATAAAGCTAAGAGTAGAGCAGCAGTGCTCAACCTGTGAGTCGCGACCCCTTTGGGGGTCGAACAACCCTTTCACAGGGGTCGCCTAAGACTATCGGAAAACATATATATAATTACATATTATTTTTGTGATTAATCACTATGCTTTAATTATGTTCAATTTGTAACAATGAAAATACATCCCGCATATCAGATATTTACACTATGATTCATAACAGTAGCAAAATTACAGTTATGAAGTAGCAACGAAAATAATTTTATGGTTGGGGGTCACCACAACATGAGGAACTGTATTAAAGGGTCGCGGCATTAGGAAGGTTGAGAACCACTGGTCTAGACACAGTGGTCGGCAAACCGCGGCTCGAGAGCCACATGAGGCTCTTTGGCCCCTTGAGTGTGGCTCTTCCACAAAATACCACGTGTGGGTGTGCACGTACAGTGCGATTGAAACTTCGTGGCCCATGCACAGAAGTCGGTATTTTGTGGAAGAGCCACACTCAAGGGACCAAAGAGCCGCATGTGGCTCGCGAGCCGCGGTTTGCCGACCACTGGTCTAGAGGAAGAAACCAAAGCCACAGAAATGTACACCACTTCCGAAAGGGGGGAGGTGACAAAGAATCTTCACCCAGCGAGGGCTAGGCAAACAATGGACTCAGGTGATGTCCATTCTATTTGTGTATTTTTTAAAATTTTCTTCATCTTATTTTAAATAATCGTGATACAATCAGCATGTGAAAATAAAGAATGTTGATTAAATGCCTCTTTATCTTTATTTGCTAGAAATAGCTTATAGAGATAAACTTACATGTGGAATAACTCAAAACTCCATTTTTTCCCACTTACTTTCTATTGAAGTCCAGAAGAAAATGATTCTTGAGCTTGCAAGCTAAAGAGCATTCTCAATCTTTTGACATAAAATTTAAATAAAACCATATTACCTTAAAGATGAATTTCATATAAATCAAAACTTAGATTCCTTGCTTTGCTGACAAGGAAATTGCTAATTTCATCAATTTTTAGTCATTTGTTTAAAATTATTATATCTGCTCTAACCATTTGGCTCAGTGGATAGAGCATCGACCTGCAGACTCAAGGGTCCCAGGTTCGATTCCGGTCAAGGGCATGTACCTGGGTTGCAGTCACATCCCAGTAGGGAGTGTGCAGGAGGCAGCTGATCAATGTTTCTATCTCATTGATGTTTCTAACTCTCTATCCCTCTCCCTTCCTCTCTGTAAAAAATAAATAAAATATATTTTTTTAAAAATATTATATCTGAAATACGCTGTGAAATTCAAACACTTTTGTTCTTTGTTTAATTTTGTTTGGATTTTTTTTTGTGTGTGTTTTCCTTAATTACATGTTTTGCAGATACTATTTAGAAACTAAAAACCACTATGATACACATTAAAAGGGTTGTGGAATGTGTAACAAGATGAAAAGAGTACAATTTAAAATATAAAAAAAAATGTGACAGGAAACACATATTCTTATTATCTTAAGTAATGTCATAAAATATTAATTTCATACTTCCTACTTCTGAATTTAATTTTAGCTAATTAAGAAAGATCATTAGAAACAAATTTAGATAACTTTGATGTCCTCCCCATTGCATTATTTCCTTTTTCTTTTAATTTTTAGTTCTTCTTCCTTTTGTTCCAATCCCTAGTGATTTCAAATTACATATGCACAAGTTTCCTCTTTTTCCTATAAAAATAAGGTCACAGCATGCACAATGCTCTGCAGGTTGCTCTCTTCGCTTTCATTTCAGACAATCTTTCATTAACTATTATTCAATATATAAATTAATAACATGCAAGGGTATAAAAGTTCACACAGCACCATTTAGTATGTTAAAATGATGTCTCTCCCATTTCCCAAGCCCAATTTCTATCCAAGCCACAAGCCAAATTGTTTTTTTTCACTAACATGTTAAATTTGACATTGAATATTCCATAGTACACATGTGACTGTATCATTTTTTTAAGTGTGAGCATATCATATCTTGCACTTCAATCAAAATATTACAATTGAAAGGATGCTCATTTTAGTATTGCTTGTAATATGGAAACAACTTAATGCCTGGTCATAAAGTCTAATTTTAAAAAACTATGACACAGTCATACACTGGAAAAATATAGAGTTATTAAAGCAATATTCTATAGCATCTTCAACAGACTATCACTTGAATACTTTTAATTACATTAAATTCAATATTTCTTTAATTTCCCCCAAGTCATCCAGTTATTAAACTTTTCTTTCTTTTAATGAACTAAACAGTTCCTCCCTGTAATTTCCAGACTTTGATACGCTATAAAAATGCACCATAAACCTAGCCTTTTACACATTGTATGCTTCTCTATTTGAAAACAGTCTTCTACTCTGCAAGCTAGGCATCCTGAGTTGCTTTGGTATTTCTGTGTATTGTTTGGTTTCCAGACATTTGTGCAACATGAATATATAACATCTTTTCTAAACTGTATCATGTCTTAGAATTTATATCTCTAAGCTAAGCTGCAATTGGGGTCTCTTAGGTGATATAGGACGAAGTCAACTATTCATGAGTACACTATTATATAACAAGAACTAATCTTTATCATCCTCATTTTAAAACAGGAAAAAAGAAATAAAGCCAATATGGCAAAACCAGTAAATGGCAAACCAGATCTCTTTATGACGTGCATATTCCACATTCCTTACTCACTTTTTTCCCCTGCAACTTTGGGTTATCATAAGCTTGGAGATAATAAACATTCAAAAAAATTTACATATGAACTTTTGCAGAGCTTCGGCTCTCCCCTTCTTGACATACATGATTAATTTTCATTTTTCAAATGTACCCAGCTACAATTATTTATGCTATCTCATCTTATTGTGTATGTAAGGTTTCCTCTTTATCATGATATAGTCAAGCATCCATCATTGATGTTGTCAATGGGAATCCTGCCTTTGTCTTTTTGAAATTTTATGCTGACAGTTCTGAATGTAAAGTAAGGGCAACATTCAGAACTCAAGTCTTAGCAGAGTTCAGTAAAAAAACATATAAAATATGTTAGTTTTTCTAATTAATTCTAATAACTAATTAGACTTAACATTATACAATAAATCACAGTTCCATTATAGTAAAGACTAGTGGCCTGGTGCATGAAATTTTGCACATTAAAAGGGAATTAATTAGAAGAAATATTTTAATATTGTTATTTGCCCCATCCTCCAGCTGGTGCTGGATGGGGAACGCAGCCTCACACCCCCCATCAAGCCGCACCAGGTGGGGGATGCACCCTCATGTCTCCCAGCCTTGCGTGCATGCAGCCCTGCCCACCCACGCCTGCTGCGCATACAGCCTCCTGCTGATCGGTCCTTACGGAGTGAGGGCATCATGACTATTTACATATTAGCCTTTTATTATTATAGACTAAAGGCCCATTGGACAAAGATTCGCACAATAGGCCTTCCTTCCCCTGGCTGCTGGCACCAGTTTTTCTCCGGCACCCGGGACCTAGCCTCTGGTCTGGCTGCAGCAGAGAAGCCAAGCCTCAAGGCAAGGCTTCTCTGCTCTGGCCGCAGTGAGGCTTGACTTCTCCACTCCAGCTGCAGCAGCAAGGCTTGGCTTCTCCACTCCGGCCACAGCAGAGAAGTCAAGCCTCTTCTGTCTTCAGTCTTTAGTCATCTTCAGTCTTTGCTCAGGCCAGAACCTTCAGTCTTCACTCCGTGCCTGCATATGCAAATTAACCCACCATCTTTGCTGGGTTAATTTGCATGCTCATCCTGATTGGCTGGTGGGCGTACCACAGTGACAACCAATTTATATATTTCTCTTTTATTAGTGTAGATATTCTAACCTTTTACTGAATCACTGGCTTTTTCATTTATATCTTGCTTCGAATAAATAAAGTACTGCATGTGCTAACTAGGCTTTTACCTAAAATTCAGCAGAGGAAAATAACACATTCATAGCAGGAGTATCAAAGTAATTGCTAGTCCATTGAAGCATAGCCCATTCATTGGATAATCACTCTGTGTAAGACAAGAGAGATAACAAGAAAAATAAATTTTAATCCTTGTGGTTAAAGAGCTCATAGCCTAACAAGTAGGAGAATTACATAGATCAACAATTTGTGGGTAGAGTACTATTTAATATTTGACATTCAATTGTAGTACAGAGGGGGTTGCTCATTTAGCCTGGGGACAATGGTTGTAACAAAGATTTATAAGCAGTGGGCATACAGGTTTTCCTTAAGACTATAAACTATTTTATAATGGAAGTGGAATTTGGCAACAACCAAAGAAGAATGGAAAGAACTGAAGGAGAATTGAATTTGAATTCTGAGTCTACCACTTTCTAGCTTTGGGATTTGGGCCATAGGCTTTAGTTTCTTCATCCATATCAGAGAGAAAATAACACCTAATGTGTGTGATTGTAAGAAATTAGACTTAACAAACCTACCATGGTATTTGACACATGCTGTGTACTTAAAACAATGGTAGATACTGATACTAATGATAATAAACAGGTGAACAGGCAAAAAGGAGAAATGAAGAAACGGACCTGAGTCAAGTAATGATTCTAAAATTAAGGACCTTGTAAAAGTCTTTGAGTCTAGCTTCTTTTTCAGGGATGACCCATATTAAGAGTTATAATTTAAATGCCCATTTTATGATAGAGACATAACACTTGGTCTTAAGCCATTTAAACTAATTAGATAACTTTGGAAAGTGAGAAGAGGTTAGGCTATGTCTAGGCTGAGCTGCAATTGGGGTCACTTAGGTGAACAACAGACCTCTAGGGAGGTCACAGGAGATTGTTTGCTTCAATTCAAGTCCATCTACGGCTTTCCAAGTAGTCACTTTGCTCCAGGCCATCACACAATGGAAATTAGGTTATTAAGAATGTAGGCTATTCAAATAACAAGAATGGGCAGCATTCTAAGTCAGCTTAATATTCAGTTCAATTAAAGAAACGCCAAGCATTTGTGTCGCCTATTGGTTTTGTTTAGAAATACTGCTGCAATTTCCTGTGTTGCTGGTCCAATGTGAACATTACAATGCGATAATAAACTTGCAGCTTGACAAACTGGTAGTTTCTCCTATAAATGTGATTTTAAAATGTTTATAAAAGAGGGCTGTAGAGAAATCTTTTTCAGGCTCTTTTTGCTCAGCTCAAGCATTCATGAAAGCAATAGCAGTTCAAGCTAAAAAGATCAAAAAGTAATTGCTTGGCAGTTGTCAGCATCAGGAGAATGCTGAAGTTGTGCAAAATTTAAGATTTTGATGAAAACAAAAACAGTTGTGCGAGTTGTTTCAAATTATGCTAATAAGTCTAATAAAAGATTCTCTCTCACTTTAGTTAATTCCCAGTCATTAATTTAAATGTGCAAACCCCTTTGCTTAGATATTTCAATACCAGTTATTTTTGCAAACAGATCATATTTTGTGAAAGAGATCAGAAATGTAAAAGACAGAATTTGCAATGCACACTATAAAAAAATCAGCTGCATAATTTACTCAGTTTGAGGAATGGGATATCAAAAAATTCATTAGGTTAAAAACAATTTAAAGATTAACCTGAAATAAGAGAAGATATATAACATTTTCATTGGTTAACAGAGACCAAAATATATATTACTATTCTAAGCTTTCACTAAAAAAAAATGCTTTCAAAAACTAAAAAATCCCCACCAGTATGGCTCAGTGGTTGAGCTTCAAGCTATGAGCCAGGAGATCACAGTTCCATTCGATTCCTGGTCAGGGCACATACCCAGGTTGCGGGCTCCATCATCAGTGGGGGGCATGCAGGAGGCAGTCTAATCAATGGCTCTCATTGATGTTTCTATCTCTCCCTCTTCCTTCCTCTCTGAAATCAATAGAAATATATATTTTAAAAAACAAAAAGAAAATTTAAACTTTCACTAATTCCTATAACCAAGATTTTTTTCTTAAAATAATGCCTAGAAAAATTTTTAAAATATTCTGGGGATATTTTAATACTCCTATGCTATTATTATTTTATTATTAATTATGAAATTCAGAAACCAAAACTATACAAAACTGACAAGCAAACAAAAATACTTCCATTTTGATCTTCCAGCAATGGTTTGGGATTCACGCTTACAAACTTTACATACTTTTTGTCATTGTCAACATAATTGCAAATGCTTTTTCTTTTTAAAAATGAACCATACAACAGAGGAACATGTTTTCAAAAGCATGGGAGATTCAAGTCTTAATATATATATTTTAGAAAATGCTATAAGCAAAGCAGTACGGTTTCCTTCAACAATAAACACTCTAGAACTGCAAAAGAAAAAGAAAAAAGAAAGAAAGAAATTATCTTTTGCTATATAATAAGTCACCCAAGCCTGTGGTCTAAAATAATGTGTTCATTTATTCTTATTATCTCATGGTCTGCTGAGTTGATGAGTTCAACTAGGGCCCAGTGGTTCTCAACCTTCTGGCCCTTTAAATACAGTTCCTCATGTTGTGGTGACCCCCAACCATAAAATTATTTTCGTTGCTACTTCATAACTGTAATGTTGCTACTGTTATGAATCGTAATGTAAATATCTGATATGCAGGATGGTTTTAAGCAACCCCTGTGAAAGGGTTGTTCGACTGCCAAAGGGGTTGCAACCCACAGGTTGAGAACCGCTGAACTAGGCAGTCCTTACTTGGGGGCCTCTTTTGCTGTTACAGCAAGACAGGAGCTGGGGTTAAATAAAGCATGAGTATTACTTAAGCTAATAAATTATCATTCCTAACTAAAAAGTAAAGATAAATTCAAATTCTCTTCTCACTCCTCAAAAAACAAAACAAAACAGTGGTTCTCTCTTGATAAAGAAGGTTGCTTAATGTATTTCAGCTCTATATAACAAGGAGAATGTATGTAGTCAGATTCTATCTATTCAGAAGTTGTTTGGACAGACTTTCTACTTCAGTCTCTTTATTGAGAATTCTTAATTCTCTATCAAGTACCACAAGTTACATGCACTCTCTGTATTTCTGAGAAAATGCGCTCTCTGTATTTCTGAGAAAATGAAGCATATTTCTGATTGCAGAAAAGATGGAATAAGGACTCACTTGCCCCATCTTCAGAGGCAGGCATGTTGGCTCAGCATCTCTAATCCTCTCTTCAGAACCATAGTCGGGGCTACTTCCTGCTGGTTAGTATAGCCTGCAGTTTCTCCCAAGTCGTGAGTTCTAAAGTATTGGTTTCTACAAAGCTGTGTAGGATTGAACCCACAACCTTTTGGTGTACAGTACGATGCTCCAACCAACTGAGCCACCCAGCCAGGACAGTCAAGATGATCTTTAAGAAAACCTCAGAATACATGTCTGCATTCTACATGTTTCATCTTGATGATAAAACTCATCAGATTGTAACCACCATGAAATCAGGGATGATGTCCATCAGATTCACTATTTTTCCCCTAGGACTTAGGATTAGTACTTCACAGGCAATATGCATTTGATAAATAAACAAATCACCACATTGTTGAATAAAATAATATTTAATTTCCAAATGACTTTCTCATGCTGCCAAAAGGACAAATCAAGAAATGGAATTATTTCATTCATTCTTTTATCAAGCCACAAAGCAACAGATCTTTACTGAGAGTTTATTATAAGATAGGCTTTATGTGATACACTCACAATGTAGCAGTGAATAAAGGTATCCATATTCCCTACTGTTATACTCATAAACAGTGCTTATTTCTAGTGAAAAAAATAAAGCATTTGAATCTCCAAAAGGAGAGGCATTCTTTCAGTACAGAAGTGTCTGTGTTTTCCACAAAGGTGATTGTTATGCAGCTGTGAGTCACTGCAATAAAATCCAAGACAACATTTCATGTTCACTGTGACTTTTATAGCTGAAATTTGGAATCTGTTTCATTTATCAAATGATCTGTGTGGGGCTGAATGCCCATTTTCTCATAAGAGGAAATTTCAGTGAATACTCTCAGAGGCAAAGCTTTCAAATCCATGACCTCGTCACCAAAACACATTCTCTACCGGCTCTTGGATTTATTGGAGAAAGGATTTTTTTAAATCAATACTTAAACACACACACAGGTGCACTAATATTTTCCTAGCCATGCATATGGGGGTATTACATTAAGATTGAAAATGATACGCAGGGAAGATTGGCTTAGGTAAGCAGAGTAACCATGGGATTGTAAATGACAGAAACAGTCAAATCAGATCAGAAACTAATTTCAATCTATTTCCTATCTCTGGAGTTATTATCATGAGAAATTGTTAGAAATAGACTTAGCATCTTATTTCCTTGGGAGGAAGATGAAACATTTCCTCATTGTTTTCTTAGAAAATCTTATCAGAAAAACATCTGCCCTTAAAATTTCAGTTTCTGCAGATTTTTATGTCATTCTCTTCCCAAGCTATACTCTCTGAAACTGTCCTGTTTATCATTTTAGAAATTTTGTAAGTCCCTCACCCCTGCCTGAAACAGGGGTTCTTAAATTAATTTGAATTTTTAAATATCCAAAGGAGTTCTAAATAATGGGCATAAGTACATGATGACATTCTGACTAAACAAAACCAACTCAGTATGCTTTTTCCATATGCATTTCTGTGAGACTAAACATTTTTTATTCCTCTACTTAAATATGATAACAGTGAAAGAAATATAGTCTACCTGATTCATAATCTTGGTTAGAGAGCCTCTTTTACTTTGTTAAGGGGGAGAGGGTCTTAGAGAAGTGTGTGACAAAAATGAGGCATTCTGTAGTTATGTGTTGTTGTTTCTACCAGTGAACCAGCACATGGCCTCTCCTAGATAGCCCAGCAGCACACTCTGAGAAAACACTGATGTTGTTAGGAAGTAATGAACAGATATCTCGGTTTATAAATGTCATACCCAGTTGGCTTCCCTGTGCTTAAATAGATTTTAAGCAGGGAAAGTTACCATCTGAATGCTAGAGTAGCTATCTCTTTATAAGTACTTGCAATATCTGAGCTAAACTTAGGTCAGAATGCTAGGTCATTACATTATAAGACTAATGTAAATATGAAAGGACGGGTATCTCAAACATTTCAAAACCACCAGGATCAGTTAAAGTCCAGTTTGGAATTTTCTCGAGTTTGTTATTGTTTTTCAGACACACACAGCAGTAAAATGTGATTTTGAATAATATAAAGCATAGCTTTTCATGATACAATTGATGCTAGACCTTAAGAGACATAATTCAAACTGTAATTGGAAGCAGTGGAAAGTGTAGGAAACCTATGACAGATTTATCTTCTAAATACATTTACCTTAACCTTAGAAAGATCACATAGAGAATGAGTTAAAATCCAGTAAGATCAATGTCGTGTGCACTTTAGCACAGAGAGTCAATGAAAGAGATGATTAATTAGCCATTTATCTTCTATCTAACCCAGCAAGCTTTCCAAATGTGAATTTTCCACAGCAGCAGTGAAGATGTGAGAAATGCTGAAGATGTGCTTGAATGAAAATGAGGGAGGTTTAATTAAAACCTAAAAAGATGCTTTTGGGAAATTCAAATTACACCGGTAAGTTATTTTGTCTAAACAAAAATGCCTTTGACTAGAGGCAGCGAGCCCATCTCCACTCCAGGTGATTCACTGCTCTGTAATCAATAGAGGAACCAGAAAGAGCCACTTAACATACAGGTCACATCATGTACCTTGTCTGCTCCAAAGGATTCACCAGCTGCCTTCTCATTCAGAGACAGCCCCGGTTGTTTTGGGCCCACACGACATGGCAGAGCCTTTTCTTCACCCCTTCCGGCTCTGCCCTGATCCTATCCCTGCTCCACTTCCCCCTGCCCTGCTGCACTGGCCTCTTTGCTCTTCCTCGAACCTATGAAGCAAGATCAGGGGCTTTGCTTTCCTGCTTCCTCTAAGTTGCTCCCCCAGATTTCAGTGTGGCTCACATCCACACCTCCTTCAGGGTTTGCTCGCCTCCTCAATGAGACCTGCCCTGACCACTCTATTTGAATCTTGGAGTCCTCCTGACCTCCACGCTTACAACCCTTACCGTCCTGCCCTGCTTTATGTTTCTCCATATCACATATCATGCATGGATATGCTAAGCCATATATCTCACTTTCTCTAACTAGAAGGTAAAGTACACAAGGGCAGGGCTCTATTCTGTTTGATCTCTGCCGTATCCCCAGTACCTATAAGAATCCTTGTCAAATAAGGGCCCAATCAACACTTGTATACATAAATTAATGACAACCACAAATCTCAAATGCTCTGGGAATATTAGCACAATTATTAACTACTAGAGGCCTGGTGCATGAAATTCGTGCACAGGAAGGGTCCCTAGGCCTGGGGGGTGATCAGAGCTGATCTGTGGGGTAACCAGCGGGGCGACTGGGGGGACCCCACTCACACCCACTTTGGCTGGCCTGGCGCTGCCTGCTCACCGGCCCTGCCCCCCGCCTCTGGCAATCAGGGCCTGCGGGCTGGGGGCAGCTTCTGCATTGAGAAGCTGGTGGTCAGTGCATGTCATAGCAACTGGTTGTTCTGCCATTCAATTTGCATATTAGGGTTTTATATAGATAGATGTTTTGCTAATTCCCAAACGTCTATTTCTGATCTCAGTGTCTCCTTTCACTTCCTAGCAACATGGTCGCCTGCCGGTTGGTACTTCATCTTGGTTTTCTCCTCCTTATCAGAAACTTTAGTTTACCAATAAAACCATTTTCCCAACCAGTTCTGTCAGTGGCTTCTTTGAAACTCCTTCATATGAAAATCCTGTTCATTACCTTCATATAATAACTCACATAATTTCTTTTTTTCTATGCTTTTTACCCCAGTACATGCTGTCATCACACCCATCCAAACTATTTCCACAGGATTAATATCTGATCACTTTACCCTAATTTCTCTCCAACCCAATCAGTAAAGCTATGCTTTCCCCAACAAAGCTATTTTGACCCTATCAAGCTAAATAGAAACGCATACAAATTAATACAAATATAAAATGTATCTTCCCAAAAATACCACTCTGATTTTGTCACATGCTCAAAAGTATATGACTCAAAAATTTATGTAATACCTTGCATACCTTTAAACACAAGCCTTCTGCCCTGGCAGATTTGGCTCAGTAGATTAGAGTGTTGGCCCGCATACCAAAGGGTTGTGGGTTCATTCTATCTAAAATAAAAAAGCAATAGAAAACTATCCTCAGGTGAGGATTTAATAAAAATAAATTATACACACACACACACACACACACACACACACCCCTTCTACAATGTGTCCCCAACTATATCACTGTCTACTTTTTTTTACCTTAAGCCTTTGCTCTTGCTAACATATTCTGAGACTCCATGTCAAAGGAAACTGTGTGTATCTCCATCTATATCTTATTCGGGTGATTGATACCATCTCTTCTACTTACCATGCATCTAATTTCATCTACCTTTCAAAGCCTGCTAAAGATACATCTCCTCTTGGAAATATAACATTTCCAAGAATATGTATAAAATAAATGCAATGTGTTAGGTATTCCCCCAGGCATATCAGTGCACACAGACATTTAAGACAGAATGTCTCTCCTTGAGCAGTTTCATACTGTGAAATTCAGGAAAAGGTGCATTCCCAAACGTTCCCCATGTGTTCCCACAGTGATTATCACTTGCATTGACAATTTGGCCATTGTGCAATCATGTGTATATTCATTAGTCAGTTTCTTTTTCATGCACTCAATACATATTTATGGGGTCTCTATTACATGCCTGGCACCATTCTGGGTGAAGAAATGGCCATAAACACAATGAGTTCCTCCTCTCAAAGAACTCACAATCCAGGGTGTGGAGAAGCTAGTAAGCAATAAATAAATGCATCATTGGTATAAGCATGAGTAAGTCGGTGATAAGTGCCATAGGGAAAAATAAAGTAGGGAGCAGGAACAAGGTGAATATAGATTGTTTTATATTAGGGGGTTAATTACCTAATATTTACCTAAGATTTCAGCAGAACCCTGACAGAAGTGGTGAGCCATAGTGACATTTTGATAGGAGGAACCCTGGCAGTAGAACAAATGCAAAAAAAAAGGCCGAGACCAGCATGCATGTGGTGTCTTCAAGAGGCCAGTGTGGATGGGCAGGGCGAGGGAAATGGAGAAGGAACTGAAAGGGCCGGGGAGCAGGATCATGGAAGGTCTTGGAGGAGTAACATTCTCAGGCTGCCTCCCCAACTCCCATGTAAAGTTCTATGAGCAGAGACCCATCTTACACATGCAATTTTAAATCTCCCATGGAATGTGCACTGAGACCGTGCACAGAGTAGATGTTTAATAACATTAACTGAAACAAAAGACTGCCATTTGAACACAAAGAAATTTGTAGCGAATATCTTGAGCTTCCTCAAATGAGCACTATTTACCCCTGGAAACATGAAATGAATTGTAGACCAATTGAATTACCCTACCTGTCACAAATTAACAAAATTTAGGCCAGAGCAGGAACATTCCTAAAATGTATGCTCTCTATTTCTTTGCCATTTTCTCCCTAAAATTATTATATCATTCTAAATATGTTCTATTTTATTGTACTTACTTGGGGTTTGTACTTGTTCATTAATCCTTGGTTTCACTTGTTTTTATACACACCATTTGCAACTTCAGACTGCCTGGTGTCACAAATGTTAGCGTGCAGTCAGTCATCCACCAAATAGACATACAGTGAGTGCCAGGTATACTACCTGGATACTTAACCTAGGCATTGGGATGCAAAAACACAGGGGAGATTCAAGTACAGATGTTGAAACTAGAGAGCCCAGTTGGATGTGGAGTCCCTTTATTAGCTGGGAAACCATATTTGGGAGAGATGGGTAAGAATAGTAAACATAGAACTCTAGTGAGGCTTAAGTTTAAAAAAAAGTCATATAAAGTGTTGAGCATAGACCTCTCCCATAGGAAAGGCTCAGTATATATTATTAAAATAAAAATTATTTTGAATAATTATATATTTAATATACTATAGTTTTACTCATATACAAAGCAAATAAGATGCACAACTTAAACTTTAGTCTTTCTGCATCCCTATCCCGGCTCCTGAGCTTTGTCCCCAGTGACATTTCTACCTGAACATTGACCCAGGGCCTACAGTTAATGAGTCTGGAACAAAACTTTCAGCACCACCTCTGGCTTATGATATACAAGTATTTCCAACACTACCCATAGATCTGTAAAGCATTCACAATGAAAACAAGGTACAGTGATAGCTTTCTAAATGATCCTTTTGCCTCTAGCCTTCCTCTCCTCTAATATGTGCAGTTTTTTATTTGACATTAGTAGTCTTTATTATTACTTGTTACATGAATGAATTGATAAAGAAAGCAAAGCAAGTGATATTTTAAAAATGTCAGGCTAGCATAACAAAGGAAGGAAGTCCTGTCATTTGTAACAACATGGATGAACCTGGACATGATGTTATGTGAAATAAGCCAGACACAGAAAGACAAAGACTAAGTGATCTCACTTATATATAGAATCTACAAAGGCTGAATTCACAGAATCAGAGAGTAGAGCAGTGGTTGTTAGAATGTGGGGAGAAGGAGAGACGTTGATCAGAGGGTACACACTTTTAGTTATAAAGTGAATAAGTTCTGGGGATCTAATGTACAGTATAGTGGATATAACTGATAATACTGTACTGTATACTTGAAATTTGCTAAGAGTTAGATCTTAATTGTTCTCACCAGACAAAAAGGGTAAGTATGTAAGATGAATATGTTAATTACCTTGATTGTGGTAATCATTTCTCTCTCTCTCTCTCTCTCTCTCTCTCTCTCTCTCTATATATATATATATATATATATATATATTCTATATAATAAAAGGGTAATATGCAAATTGACTGAACAGCAGAACAACAGGTCACTATGATGCACACTGACCACCAGGGGCAGACACTCAATGCAGAAGCTGCCCACTGGTGATCAGTGTGCTCTCACAGGAGGAGCACAGCTCAGCCACAAGCCGGGATGACTGCTGGCAAGTGCAGCAGCCCACCTCCGTGGCAGCACTAAAGAGATCCAACTGCTAAGCTGTCAGTCGGACATCCCCCAAGGGCTCCCGGACTGTGAGATGGCACAGGCTGAGGGACCCCCACACACACACCAGTACATGAAGGTCGTGCACTAGGCCTCATATATATATATATATATATATATATAATCATGTTGTACACTGTACATATATACAGAGTGATACTAGTACCTATATATATGTGTGTATATTTTTATTCATAACAAGAAAAGTCCAGCTAGGAAACACACTGGGTTCTTTATTATTAAACTAGAGGCCCAGCACACACGAAATTGTGCACAAGTAGCTCTCTTCCGCTTGCCTCAGCTGGCCGCCCCGCCCAATGCCTCTGTAGCTCTTGGCCACTAGTAGCGCATGCCCCGCCCCATCTGCCACGAGAGCCGCTGCTCATTTGGTGGTGACAGTGTGACAGCATGACGACCACGGGTCTTTTATATATGAGATGACATGGTTTTCTTTAACCTAGTTTCTCTCAGTGGAAACTCTTAGAACAAGCTTTTCTTCAGCCACCTGCCACCAGCTCACCTGGAGTGAAAATGATTAGCTGCCTTAGGCAGGTCACCTGGCCACAGCGATAGAGGTGAGAATATGCTAAGCCGATCTTCCTTCCCTGGGCTATAGTGGGAAGGTTTTGCTTTAGGTTTTCTCTCCTCTTTTTAAGGGACCTTTCCTTTCCTTTATTAGGTGCACTTAAGGCCATGATTAAAATTTTGTTTTGCCTTTTGCCCATTAATGTAGAAATTTTATAAACAATGTTTTGCAATTCTGATTTGAAAAGCTAAAATGCCCATGTTTAGTATTCAATTATTTCAAAAGTCTCAAGTAAGAAGTATAATCGTACATAATTCCAAAAGATTTTAAAGCCATAAGCTCCTAAAATGCCCATTCATAACTATAGAAGAAAAATATGCCTTATCAGCTTAAATGAGCTGGTCTTTTTTGTTTCTTTTACCTCACAATAAATAAATATACCAATAACCAGGACATGTGATATCTCAGTGTGACAGTGATGCACATTCAGTTTTCCATTTATTTGGCTTATTTTTCCAACTTGGCAAAAACCAAGGTTAATATCAAAAGAAATAACTTGAGAAAGTCTTGAGAAATATGCTGTTTTCCAAATATTTGAATAGCCATTCAAATAGAGTTTATGGTTATTTAGTAAAATTATAAATTAATGAATTATCCTACTGTGGTTTTTAATGTAGTATAGTCAGCAATGTGGAAATGAGTTTGTCTCAATTATTTCTTCATTCTGTATGTGATGAGAGCAAGCTTTCTCTTTTAAAATTAATGCCTAAAGCTACATAATTGAATAAAATCTTTTTTATAGCTGTGGTCATTATCAACATGTCACAATTATATTAATAGGCTCTCTTGCCCTTTTTCCTGAGTTAAACATTTATAAAATTCTTACTCCAGAAATTAATTCTACTTTACTTAGTTGAGGTTCTTTTGTTTGTTTTCTGCTCACAGTGCCTGCCTATTTCCCTATTATCCTGCAAAACATGGTATATAGTACTTGAAATCCAGATAAAAATTTTTTGAATTAGAAAAGCTCTCCCTTTTACCAAGTAGCTGTAAATAAGATACTGGTCCTAAGAAAATGCTCTAGAATGGGAAATGGCAATTTCCACTGTTCTCATTTTTCTTATGTTCAAAATATTTCTTGCCACTTCTGAGAATGGAAGATATTTTTTATTTAAAATGTTACTTGTTTTCTCATCTACACTAATAAAAGACAAAGATGCTAATTGACTGTACCTTCGCTACACCCATCACCCAATCAGAAGAGTATGCAAATTAACCCAACAAAGATGGCTGTTAAATTTGCATACTGCAGGTGGGGTGGGGCAGCACCATCTTGTGCCTGCCCCAACCCCAGGATTGGGCCTGCCGTGTGCACGACCCGGGGTGGTGCCCCAACCCCAGGATCGGGCCTGCCATGTGTGACCCGGGGAGGCAGGGCAGGCACTGTGGGATTGGGCCTGCCATCTGCCACCCGGAGAGTGAGCCTAAGCCAGCAGATGGTTATCTCCCGAGAGGTCCCAGGCTGTGAAAGGGCACAGGTCGGGCTGAGGGACACCCCCCCCGCCAGTGCACAAATTTTTGTGCACATGGGCCTCTAGTCAATAATATAACAGGCAGTTTTGTTGTTGAATGTTTGTTAACTGATTTTGTTTATCCATCTGTTTAAGTAAGTTTTTAATGTTTCAATTGGGTGAAAGATTTTCAAAATATAAGACAGGACTCCAGCCACTGGAAAAAAAAAAATGCAAAATTAGACAAGTGGCACTAAGAACTGAAAAGCTTCTGCACAGCAAAGAAAACAATAAACAGAGTGAAAAGGCACAGTGCAGAATGGGAGAAAATATTTAAAAGCCATATATCTGATAAAGGGCTAATATCTAAAATACGGGATGGGCAAAATTAGATTTACAGTTGTTTGGATGGAAAATAATACAATAATTAATAAATAACAATAACATAAAAATAAATTATGTGTTTCATGAACTCAAATCTATAAACCTACTTTTCTCAACCTTGTATAAGGAACTCCTATAATACAATAACAAAACTGATAAACTATTTTAAAAGTGGGCTAAATCCAACAGATGCAAATCAAAACGACAATGAGGTACCATCTCACACCTGTCAGAATGGCAATCATCAACAAATCAACAAACAACAAGTGCTGGTGAGGATGCGGAGAAAAAGAAACCCTCTTGCACTGCTGGTGGGAATGCAGACTGGTGCAGCCACTATGGAGAACAGTATGAAGTTTCCTCAAAAAATTAAAAATGGAACTCCCATTTGACCCAGTGATCCCACTTCTAGGAATATATCCCAAGAAATCAGTAACACCAGTCAGAAAGGACATATACTCCTATGTTCATAGCTGCACAATTTACCATAGCTAAGACTTGGAAACAGCCTAAGTGTCCATCAGCAGATGAGTGGATTAGAAAACTGTGGTACATCTACACAGTGGAATACTACACTGCTGTAAAAAAGAAAGAACTCTTACCATTCACAACAGCATGGATGGACATGGAGAGGATTATGCTAAGTGAAATAAGCCAGTCAGAGAAAGATAACTATCACATGATCTCACTCATTTGTGGAATATAATGAACAACATAAACTGATGAACAAAAATAGATCCAGAGACAGAGAAGCATTGATCAGGCCATCAAACCATCAGACCTTCAAGAGGGAAGGCAGGGTTGGAGGAGAGGTGGGGGTGGCCAGGGAGAGGTCAATGGGGGGAAAGGGAGACATGTGTAATACTATGTGTGATATTTTAAACAATAAATAATTTTTAAAAATAAAAATAAACCTAACAATGTGATAAGGGAAGTAAAATGCTGAGTAAAGTTAAAAAAAAAAAGTGGGCTAAAGACTTCAATAGACATTTATCCAAAGACAATCGTCAACAAGTACAGTATATTAAAAGATGCTCAATATTACTAATCATCAGGGGGCAGTAAGGGCGACCAGGCCAGTGGGGTGGGGGGGGGGGCAGTTTGGGGAAACCATGCCTGCAGGGGGGCAGTTGGGGGGGGACAGTAAGGGGTGACCAGGCCAGCGGGGGAGGGCAGTTAGGGGCGACCAGGCTGGCAGAGGGGGGCAGTTGGGGGCAACCAGGCCAGCAGGAGGCGGCAGTTAGGGGTGATCAGGCTGGCAGTCAGAGGCGTTTAAGGGTGATCAGGCTGGAGGGGGGGGGCAGTTAGGGGTGATCAGGCAGGTAGGCAGGTGAGCAGTTAGGAGCCAGCTGTCCCAGATTGTGAGAAGGATGCCCGACTGCCGGTTTAGGCTCGATTCCCAGGATCAAGCCTAAACCAGCAGTTGGACATCCCCTGAGGGGTCCCAGATTGGAGAGGGTGCAGGCTGGCGGAGGGGACCCCCCCATGCACAAATTTCATGCACTGAGCCTCTAGTTCCACCTTTAAAAAAGTAAATCCTGCCACACAAGACAACATGGATGAACCTGGAGGACATTATATAAGTGAAATAAGTGAGTCACAGAAGGACAAATACTGCATGAGGTAACTAAAATAGACCCCTAGAAGCAGAAAGGAAAATGGGTATATCAATTTTTCTCAAAAATTTCCAACAAAGCAGAGTATTTATAGAAGAAAAGAAACGAATGGTGGTTGCCAAGGGCTGGGGTGAAAGAGTTATTAATCAATGTGCATAAAATTTCAGTTATGCAAGATTAGTAAATTCTAGAGATCTGAACTTATTATTATTGTTTCTATAGTAGCAGTGTTGTATTGTAGACTTAAATATCATTATGAGACTAGAGATCATGTTAATTGTTCTTACAAAATAAAAAACAAATTAAAGAGGCTAAGTAGTAAAATAAACATTTTTAAAAGACAGGGCCCCAGCATGTGACTTCAGTCTTCTTTCTGTCCATTTCTTCCCCCATATCCCTCCTTCATTTTCTAACTGTAGAAAATGTCAAAAGTTTAAGAAAATGCAAGGGGAAAAACTACAACTCTCTCCAAGGTGAGAGGAGCAAGCAATGTGTTCCATCCATTTTTCTCAGTATTTCCTACTAAAGTGAGTGTCCCAAAGGCCTGTGGAAGAGATAAATAAATGAGCCACAGGGTGTTGAATGGTCCATCCTGAAGCAGACTGTTATAAGATCAAAATTTGTTATTTGAGAGCTTTCAAGTGAATTAGAATTTTGCATACTATATTCTGTTCCACGGTTTGTTTAAATGCACATATATGTATTGATATATTGTTGCCTCACACAACTGTAGTTTTCAAATTTACAATCCTTGAAAAGTTACACCATGTTTATAGGACTTCTTTGACTTTTTTCCCTATATAATAGCTTTTTCCCAAAACCCACAAAATAAGTAAACTGGAAGAGTGTTCTTTCTAAAATATAGCTTGAGGCAGACATAGGGAACTTACTTGTTTCTGTGGGTCACATATGAAAGAAATATGCCCATGTTTGAATGAACCCCAAATGCCTTTATTTGGGTACATATACCAAACAAAAGGAACAAAGTGTAGCATAGGAGCTGATGTGAGTAAGTGCCATTTCCCTATGTCTTGAAAGAGTCATCTTTTTAGCCTTTATTTGGCCTTAAAGGCATTTTTCTCTTTCACCTCAATGGAGAAGAGAGGCTGACTACTTAGATTCCATCCTGCCTTGAGTGGATCATCTTTGCAAGTGTTTCTTAATGAGTAAAGTTCAAAAACGGGCTGTGGGAACTTTTGCATGGAATACAGTCTTTGGATACAGAGCACCTGCCTCTATCTTAGCAAAAAAATGACATGCACTCTGAACCAGAGCTAAATTCTCCTAGCTCAAGTTCTGGGAAATTCTATTCCGGGACAGAAAAGAGTTTGGATATATTTTCAAAAGGAGCCTTTGCTGACAACCCTGTGAGCAGTCCATCACTTCTGTCCTCCTCTGTGTGCTTAGTACTCTAACGAGTGCTCCTGTGACAGCTCTTATCACACTGGCCCAGCCAAGCAATCAGTTGTCTACACCCTTGGTTGACCTACTAGGCACTTGGGCTCCTCGAGATTAGACAAGTTGTGTCAATTTTCTGTTTTATTCCTTGTCAGCCGAAGTGGGAGTGTCCTGAACAGTGTTCAGTGCATAATGGCTATGAGAAATGATTATTGAATGGAAATGTGCAACTGCTAATTAACTGATACAATGAGAGGTATGCCCCTTTCTCAGGTAAAATGTCAAAACAACCGATGTTCTTGCATGGAGGCGGTGGGCTATATTTAGGGCCCATATGCTTCATGGGTAAATTTGAGCTCTAAGAGGCCAGTGGAATACTGGGATTGCTTTTATAAAAATATATACCAGCCACTTCCTATTTCATTTTACAGAAGGAACCGCCTCTCCTCCCTTCCCAGCAGCCACTTCAGCTTGATCAAATTTGCTTACTTAACACTGCAAGAGGCTTTATTTTTCTTTCATCCTTCCCCCTTTTTCTTTTTGTGTTTTTCCTGATTCTTTCTTCTCTCAGAGTCACCCAAGAGACTGCAGCTCTGTCATTTACATCATTGGTCATTTATTTCAATCACCATCTCTTTATTTTTCTAAAATAATGCAAGTTTGGAAGAAGTTTTTTTCCCAGAATTCTAAGTTTCCTGCTCCTTTTTTCTCACCCTCTCATTTTTCAATACAATTTTAGCATTTGGAACAATTGGGGTATTTTTAGAGACTATTCAACAGTGTTGTATGAATGAACAAATATGTTCATAGTGAGGCAATCACCATTTTTGTTCTCATATTACTTCATGTGTCTGTTATTAAATACTTGCTAATTTTTTATATCCACCTCCTTTTGGTCCAGCGTTTCTGTGCTTCTTACTTCTTGTGCATTTCTTGCCATCTTTTTCATGGACTTCTTGTTGGAAACAGTGATAGTGAAGGTGAGCATGAAAACAACACTAAACATTTACATGTCATTTTATATTTTACAAAATATTAAAAAATGGATTTCCACATGGATGCAAATATATTGGAGTTTACTCCACATTTTTTTTTTCAAAAATTTTCTTCTAACACAAGTCACTATGTTTATGTCATCACTTTTTCTTTTTCTTCTAGCGTGGCAACATTTACTTACTTATACTGTTGAGTATTACAGAGTTTGAGGAGAATTTTTCACTGACCTGAATTCATATGAATACTTTCATTAATAGTAATAAGCATGATGCATTCACCCTCACAATGTTCCTCCAAAGAAGGCACCTTCACTGCCCCCATTTTGCAGACTGGTAAGAAGTTACAGGGGTTAGGAACATGCCTGAGGTCACTAAAATTCTGGTATATGACATTAGCAAACCTGTATCCTTAACAATTACATTCTCAGACTCTTCTAGAGGTGCCAACACACAGCCCATCGCTTGAAATGTTCTGCCATGAGCTTGGGTCATGAAGTGAATCAAAAGGCAGGTCCTCTGACCTCTATCTCAGCAATTTTCAAATTTTTCCATCTCATGGCACACATGGGCTAATTACTAAAATTCTGTGGCACACCAAAAGATACATTTTTTGCCAATCTGACAAAAAAAAAGTAGGTCTAATTTTTATTCATTCACACTGGAGGCTATTGTTGTATTGGCTGTTGTCATTTTTTAATTTGACAACCTAAGGGAAAATAGGTCAGTGCCCCTGATTAAATAGTCAAGTATTTCATGCTTTATAAATTCTTGCAGCCCACCGGTTGAAAATCACTGCTCTATCCCATAGCATCCTACTACACTGCTATTTTTAATTCAGAAAAGACAAGATGTCCATATATATAAAGTATATATATATGGTCAGCATTTGAAAGAGACATACATATTAAAATAAATCTATTTTGTGAAAACAAAATAGCAAGAATAATATAGGAATTCTGGGCATCAGAATTTGTGGGAAAACATCCCTTGCACAATTAACCATTCTTAATTAGGAAGGAGAAACCATTCTTCAGGGATGGCGATTCGTAAGCTATGTGGGTAACGGGAGAGCAGAGCATCCATTTGGAGACCTGAGAGGGACTAAGCATGTGTTGTTCAAGGTATAGTTTGGAGGAAATGGTCTAAGGCAGTGGTCGGCAAACTCATTAGTCAACAGAGTCAAATATCAACAGTACAACGATTGAAATTTCTTTTGAGAGCCAAATTTTTTAAACTTAAACTATATAGGTAGGTACATTGTTATTAGCTTAATTAGGGTACTCCTAAACTGGCCCTTGCTAAAAACATCCTCAATCTGAGGGGTTGACCTCAGTGAACATACCCCCACTTCTTCTAACGCCACTTCTTCAAAATAGACTCGCCCAGGCCGAAAACCGACTTCTGCTCATGGACCACGAAGTTTCAATCGCACTGTACGTGCGCGCCCGCACGTGGTATTTTGTGGAAGAGCCACACTCAAGGGGCCAAAGAGCCGCATGAGGCTCACGAGCTGCGGTTTGCCGACCACTGGTCTAAAGTGTCACACGATGGAGTGAAGGGTCCACATTCCTTCTAGGAAACCTCCCATAAATCATTGTGCTGAAAAGCTTATGTAACTTTCCATAAGCCTGGAGCATGTTTTCCTTGCGAACTTTATGGCATCTGTCATAATGAATGGATGTTCCCTGCCCAGTTATGCTTAAAACATTCCTGCTACTGGGGAATAACCCAAATATTAAAGGCTCAGGGAATTAGTCTCTGCCTCATTTAGTCATTCCAAAGAGGCTTCTGATATCTGAAATTAGAAATAAAAGGGCTAAAGCACTTCAAAGAAAACAAATCCCACTGATATCCTTATTTCCCCTTGAAAAAGAAATAATATTTCAGCATGGCAGCTGCTCCAGATTCCAAAAGAGACCACATGTTTTGTGACAGCTGCTGACACAAGCAATTTCCTCAGATTAAGTCTTTCAGCATACTTCCTACAGAAGTATCCAAGTCTTTCCCTGCAGACTGAATTTGAATTTGAAAGATGGTCCCACTTGGTTCTCTCAATGTATGCATAAAATAACAAAGACAAGAAATCTATTAATGTATTAAACAATCTACAGCATATGAAAAAGTATACAATAAAAGAGGGTTGAGAATTTATTCTAAAACGTTTTCTTGGGTTGTCATAACAGTTGAACAGTTTGCACTCTTGAGAAATATCTAGCACTCTACCTCTGAGAATCCAGGCCTGGCAACTGTGGCATCTGAAGCTTATTAATTCACCTTCCCATATCCAGCCCTTACTGCTCGTACCTCATACTGGTCATGCATAAAAACCAGATAACATACTGAATTTGATGTAATGTTTAAATATGTTCAAAATCTTTTAAAAAGCACTAAATAGCTCTGGCTGGTATGGCTCAGTTGGTTGGAGTGTCGTCCCATACACCAAAAGGTTGCGGGTTCAATCCCCAGTTGGAGCATGTACAAGAGGCAACCAATTGATGTTTCTCTCTCTCTCTCTCTCTCTCTCTCTCTCTCTCTCTCTCTCTCTCTCTCTCTCTCTCTCTCCCTCTCTCTCTCTCAATTTTAAAATAAATAAAAAGTACTGAATAGCTTACTGAAAAACATGTAAATACTGGAGATTCCTTCTGCTCTGGAAGATTGAAAATAAGCATGTAATTAATTAATGGGAAAGAAATGGTACTCTTTGGAGAAGAAAAGCACAGATGCCTAAAGGGAATGGAGCCATGTTTGCCAAAAATGTGAAGCTCTGAGGTACAAGTTCCAGGAAGAAGACAACGAAGTTCTTTGTAGCCCAGGCATTCTGCCCTGGAAATGGTCCAAACAACCTCAGGTGGTGATTTCCTTGGAACACAATTTCAATGTAGAATACTTTTCCAAGATAGATGGATTATAATAAGCTCCAACCCAAATTTTTATCTCAAAAAAAAGCTGTCTTTCTGTTTAGCAGACATATTTAGTACTTAATGATATGTGAAATAGTACACTTCATTTGTTTTAATTAATAAGAAACAACTTATTAAAGGCAAAGATTTGGCTAGAACCAATGTTGCTTCATTCTTATTTTAAGTCCCTTTCACATCCTTGCTCTGTTATTCTGAATACTGACCTACTGAAAAGAAAGCATGCCCATAATTTATCCTAATTAGAATTAATCAGAAATAAGTGTCCTCATTAGAATTAACCAAGAGCCATCTTAGTCAAAAGGGAACAATAAAATGCGATGATCAATTGGCAATAAACAAACTGAGCTGAGAAAAAAAAAATGGATAGTCTTTAGTTTGGTTACTAAAACATACATTATGTACGCATACAGGGAATTTGGGTAACATTTCTAATCTTATGTGGAGGTGATGGACTACAGACACCTAGGTTCATACCACATTACAATTCCAGGTTTGAAAGCCTTCTAAAAGACCATCCAGTTCAACTACCAGTCTAAGGTCTGAATCTCCTTTCTGCCGTTACCTCGCATATATTTGAATGTATTCATTAGAAGTCTTTGTTAGTAGCAAGTAATAGAATCCAACTAATTAGCTTAAATAATAAAGATACTTTATTGGTTCATATAACTTAGGCTCTGAAGTTAGTTGGATTTCAAGGAATTCTTAATTCAGTGGCAAAACAAGACCACCATGGCCCCACCTTCTACCCACACCTCTGTTTGATACTCCATGGTGACAAATCCTCCTAAAGGTTAACTCCTCTCAGGGTTAGCAAAGAGCCAACAGTCTTCAGAGTGACATGCTACTTTCTACACATCCAGGAGGAACACTGTCCTGTCAATCAAAACCAAGTTCCAGGCTTGGTATGATAGGTTTCTTTAAGTCACATGCTCGTTCAACAGCCAATAACTCTGGCCCAAAGGTTTGAATCAGCTGTTTGGCTTAGCCTTGATCATGTGCTCAATGCTCAGAGCCAGGATTTAAGTTAGCTTTTCAGGAACTACATGGATTCTCAATAATAAATCAGAAACTGATGGAAAGTGAGGAAAAGAGAATGCAGGACCACATACTAACTGTGTCCAAATATAGGGGTCTTACTATTTCCTCCTGTCTTTGGGTATAGCTGAGAGCCAGAAAGTATAACAACTATTCAAACACCATGAGTTCTAAAGATCAATTTTGCCCACCTCAACTTGCCTGTACACATCTACATTACATTTTCATCATCTCAGTAGAGATCTCTTATGTGAGAATTTTGCCATGTTACCTGTAAGTACTACTATTTTATCAAAGGGACAGCACTAAAAAGATGAGGAGGCTGAAGGGTAGATTGTAGCTAATTTCTAGTAAATTTTGTGTAGCTTGCCTCTATCTAAGCTGTTGGTGAAGCTGCAGCTGACACTCGAAATTTGGGAGCTTAACAGCCAAATTTTAGTAATGGGGGTAACAGATATGTCTTTTAAAAATGTACATGTGCTCATATTATTCTGAGAATGCCACATTTGTGCATGTGTATGGTTATTCCCACATACCAACTAGGGTAATTTATCATCTAAGTTGTGAGTTATACATTCTTATTTTACTTATGAGTCTAATGTTACCCAAAAAAATGTGCTTTTATTTGTTGCCTTGCCAACCAAGGATTTATTTTCATGACCTGCTAAGCTAAAACATATCCCAAATAATTTGAAAGCCAGGAAAATGGAATCCTCCACCTCCCCTTTAGACTTCAGATCTTCCAGACAAAATTGCCTAACTGGTTTATACATCTGTATCCTTAAATTGATGCTTTATTTGTTCACGTGACTCACTTTCTATTCAGGTCATCTTTCTCATGATCCTGTATGAATAAGCCAGGAGAAATTTGATGGTTTGGGAAAAGAAAAATCAGAGAAAAACTTAAAAACTATTATTTGAAGATACTTGTTAAACTCTTTAGATGAGATATTCTTTAATACAGAGCTTCTAAAAACAAAGTTTACTTTTAACCCCCAGGGTTTAGCCCAGTGCTAAGCACAAAGTAGATCTTAATGCATAGTAATCAACTAAATAAATTTGACAATCTTTTGATATGTCTTGACAGCATATTTTATCAGATTTCCTCTACTAAACTTTGTTGATGAATATAATGATTTGATTACTTAATTTTTTAAAAAATATATTTTTATTGACTTCAGAGAGGAAAGGAGAGGGGGGGGGGTAGAAACATCAATGATGAAAGAGAATCATTGATCTGCTGCCTCCTGCATGCCCTGCACTAGGGATCGAGCCCACAACTTGGGTATATATCCTGACCAGGAATTGAATCATGACCTCCTGGTACATAGGTCAACGCTCAACCACTGAGCAACACCAGCTGGGCCACTTAACTTTTTTTATAAGTACAAATGCCAAATGGATGAAATGAAAGACTATCTGGTCAATTATTTCTAACTATCAAAACTCTTTTAAAAGTAAGCACTGGATAATGGAACTGGAGGGGATGACAACTCTTCCGCTGCTTCAAGGTTTGGTGTGGCAGACTGGAGGACATATTTAAATGGTTTCCTTAGAAACATCATCTAAGCTTTACCAGGAATTATCCCTACACACTTGGTGGCATTGCTTTTGCATAATGGCATCTGACTTTTTCTATTTCAGATTCTTCTTATTCTACAGCATGGGAAACAAATGGGACTATATTTAGGAGCAGAGATTGTTGCCATATAAAGAAACAACAACGTACGGAATGAGACCTCTCCCAATCCAGAGAAATCTTTGATTTTAAACAAGTCTATAGATGACAATGACTACTCCAAAGTTTATTAAATTAAATGCTTTCTCTGCCCCTTCTAGTTCTAAAGCTATATAATTTAATATATGACCAATACTGAAAGAAGAGTTGTCTTGGTTTAATGTATGAAACAACTTGAAATCATCTTGGGTAAACCCACTACTTCGCTGTTAATAGTGAATATGTGAAACTAATAAACTACAGTGGAAAATTTTTTTTCTTTAGTATTTTACACTATTCAGTGGGCCATTTTATAAATTACTATCGCTATCTCGTGCTAATAACAAATGTTTGACTACAATGTGAATGTGAATGATTTGGGTTTTTTTAAGTGAAATAAAAATGGACTTTTGTTGTAATCACACCCCTACCTTCAATACATGTATAATAATACCCTCAATTGATAATATAGTCATGAATTGGAAACTATGGCCTATATACCATTCCATCTTCCATTTCCCTTTTTGAAATCACAGGATGCATTACTATTAAAGTGTAAACTTTATTGTGTGAATAAATAACACCTTTAGACAATGCCAACTGAACAATCATCCCCTCTATATAGTTTACAACAGTGATCTGCACTTTTTTGATAGAGAGGTGAGAGGGTCTGAATTAGAAGATTAAATAAAGCAAGTCCATATAGGCTTAACCAAAGACAAATGTTCCTCACAGCTAGAATGCCTTATAAAGCCTTATCTTGTGTGGAGAAATAGGAAGTGTGGGGTTTGGGGGCTTGAGGACTGACAATGTAGTACCACCTGTCCTTGAACTGCTGGGTTCCAAACCTTACCAGCAGCTCATTCTCATGTCCTTGCACCTTTGCAAGCTCATAACTTGCTTGGGCCAATAAGCTGGGTTTGTACTTGTAGTCCTACCATTAATCCTGTTATAGAAAAACAAGTCTGTCTGGATGCTAAACAATTTAATGACAAGACAAACTCTTTGTAGTCAGCGCACAATTATGAATCTGAGCTGCTCAGAAAGAACACTTGCTTGAACATTGACATCTCCGCTCAATTTTTTTTCAGAGTACTTTAAACTCGGCCCACGTGTCACTGCCACATTCTTTATGAGACACATAGAAAAATTCATAGAGAATAGGAGTTGATTGAGAAAGATAGCCAGGGACGGAGATGAAACTGAGTTAACGTGGACTAAATCAAGCCTTTGGAAAATCTTCACATGCTCCTCCAAAATGAAATAAGCAACCCAGAGAAGGTGCTTTAAGGTACCGCACTCTTTTTCGTGTATTAAGTCAGTAGGCTGCCCCCATAAATCCCTGTCAATGCTTATTCATAGTCACTAACTGTGTCAACAGCACACTCTGTTCCCTTCTAGTCCACCTTTAGACATATACACACACATTTCTTATCTGATTTGTTTAAATTCTGCTACAAGCATTTTTATGTTTCATCATCATCTTCATAATTGTCGCTGTTAGTAACTGCACAATATTCTATCCAGTTAAATGGATTTACTACTGACTCTCTCCAGTGATTTCTGATACTCTGCTACAGATAACATCTTTGCAAGCAAATTTTTCCAATTTTAAGTTTTTTACCTTGAAATAGCTGTTTAGACGTGTTGTTATTCAGAAAAAGACTACCTAATCAATTTTATTACTCTTGAAAGTTGTTGTCATGTTACTTGCCAAAGTGGAGTGGTTTTCATTGATTCGGTAATACAGGAGTGTTTTGTTTTCACTATACTTCACTAGGGGATGACATTTTCCCCTAGAATTGCTCTTATAAGACCTATCATGCATTTCGTACTTAGAGATGTCAGATACTACAAAGAAGGTTTGGGTGTATAATCTTACTTAAATCTCAGAACAACTATATGAAGTAGGTGGTATTTTTATCTTCATTCTGTTGCTGAAGCAACTCAACCCAGAGAGACTCAGTCATTACCCAATTTCACAAAGCCTTTAAGCAGAGGGTCCAGGCTCATCTCAGGTGTGACTGGCTGAAATCCATGCTATTAACTAAAGACTGTGCTTCCTTATATGTCTTAGTTATAAATTGTTATTAAAACATCTTTCTGCTTGCTTAGTTACTGTTTTATTGCTAATCTATATTTCTATAGGGAAATACTTTTTTTCAACCTGCTTTTTCTTCACATTCCAAAATCACATACTGTGTTAACCTGCTTTTTTTTCCTCACATTCCAAACTAGTGGTCCACTATTTAAAATCTACTAAGAATATAGATATTACTCCCAAATATACCACATGTTTTCCATTTAGCCATAGGAAAGCTTCAATTTTACCATAAATATGAAGGGAGCCACTTATATTCCTAATAGAAGGTATTAAAACACCATGACATTCCAAAGAGGAAAATGTTTTTAATGAACTATATTTCATTACTAATGACTACATTTGGGGAGGTGGATTTCCAGAGTCATTTATAGACTCAAAAGCAAAAAGAAAATACTAGAAACAGGTAATCAGACCTCAATCTTAATTAGCACTCAGCTTATTTTTTGAAACCCAACAATAAGTTCAGAAAAAAATCAGTTTTTAAAATACACAAAATTAGTTCACATTTCATTATTTTATAGATTTTTAAATTCTATCTATAATTTATTTTTTCTTGGTGAATAAAATCCCTCTGTTTTTGAGCTAGATGCAATGCTTCTTATGCCAGCATTTGATCAAATTTAAAATAATGATTATATAGTTATAATAACTTATATTGCCCTAGTCCGTGGTCGGCAAACTGCGGCTCGCGAGCCACATGCGGCTCTTTGGCCCCTTGAGTGTGGCTCTTCCTAAGCCTTAGGAGTACCCTAATTAAGTTAATAACAATGTACCTACCTATATAGTTTAAGTTTAAAAAATTTGGCTCTCAAAAGAAATTTCAATCGTTGTACTATTGATATTTGGCTCTGTTGGCTAATGAGTTTGCCGACCACTGCAGGTGGTTTGGCTAAGTGGATAGAGCGTCAGCCTGTGGACCAGAAGATCCAGGGTTCGATTCTGGTCAAGGGCACATTTACGGATTGCGGGCTCAATTCTCAGCAGGGGGTGTGCAGGAGGCAGCCGATCAATGATTCTCTCTCATCATTGATGTTTCTATCTAACTCTCCCTCTCCCTTCCTCTCTGAAGTCAATAAAAGTATTTTTTAAAAAATAAAAATAAAAAAATAATAACTTATATTAAATTCTTCCAATTGATTTGAAAATGCCTATTGGTATTCAATATGAGGTCAATACATATATGCATATTTGAACAAATAAGAAGCCAAGAAACTCCTACATGTCTAAAAAATGGAATTGGAGAGACAATATTCAAAGGAAAATTATATAAATGCAAAATCCTAGAAACAAAACATATATCCATCGTTAATGGAATGGTTCAGTACTTATTGGTAGCACTCATATGACAGCACTCATATTAAAAATAATAACTAAGTATAAACTTGGAATTACCAAATAAAAAATGTAGAAGAAAATTTAGAAATCTATCTTAAATAACAAATCAAATAAGCTGCAGCTAGAGTAAAAATTTTAAAAATATTTAGAGGAGGAGAATTTACAGAAATGTATAAAATGTTTACAGTATCTAGGAACAAATGATCATGTTGTTAACAAGAGAAAAAATTCCATGAAGACATCACTGACATTAAAATACAGAGTGGGGCAAAAGTAGGCCTACAGTTGTTTGTATGGAAAATAATATAACAATCCTATCTAATAATAGAGAAACATGGTAATTAACCATAACTTCACTACTTTCCCATTGGCTAATCAGCAAGATATGCAAATTAACTGCCAACCAAGATGGCGGCCGGCAGCCAGGCAGCTGAAGCGAACAGGAGGCTTGCTTGCTCCAGTGATGGAGGAAGCCAAGGTTCCCTGCTTGCCGCTGCTGGGCTCTGAGCTGCAGTCTAAGAAACAATGTTGCAATTATAGAAGGTAAATAAACCCCAGAAACCTGCTTTCAGCCCTCAGAGCTGGAGCTAGCAGGACCACAACAGTGTTACAATTATAGAACCCAAACAAACCCAGATACCTGCTTTCAGCAGCCAAGGTCTCAGAGCTGGAGCTGAGCCTCAGAGCTAAAGCCAGCTCTCAGTTCCAGTGACAGCCATAGAAGGTAAATAAATCCCATAATTAAAAAAAAAAGAAAAAAAGGAGAGGTTGAGAGCTTCAGTCACCTGCCAGCCTGAAAACGGCCCTCAGCCCCTCACCCAGACTGGCCAGGCATCCCAGTGGGGACCCCCACCCTGAAGGAGGTGTGACCAGCTGCAAACAGCCATCATCCCCTCATCCAGGCTGGCCAGGCACCCAAGCAGGACACCCACCCTGATCCGGGACACCCTTCAGGGCAAACCAGCCAGCCCCCACCCGTGCACCAGGCCTCTATCCTATATAGTAAAAGGGTAATATGCAAACTGACCCTAACAGCAGAAGGACTGGGAATGACTGGTCACTATGACACACACTGACCACCATAGGGCAGATGCTCAATGCAGGAGCTGCCCTCTGGTGGCCAGGGCACTCTCACATGGGAGGAGCTCTGCTCAGCCACAAGCCAGGCTGACAACTGCCAGTACAGCGGTGGTGGTGGGAGCCTCTCCTGCCTCCTCAGCAGCGCTAAGGATGTCTGACTGCAGCTTAGGTCTGCTCCCTGCTGGCAAGTGGGCATCCCCCGAGGGCTGCCGGGCTGCCAGAGGGATGTCTGATTGCCATCTTAGGCCCAATCCCCCGGGGAAGTGGGCCTAAGCCAGCAGGTGGTCATCCCCCAAGGGGTCCCAGACTGCGAGAGGGCACAGGCCGGGCTGAGGGCCCTCCTTTCCCCCCAAGTGCACAAATTTTTGTGCACCGGGCCTCTAGTGAATAAATAATCAAGAGTAAACTGTGTTTTGCATACTCACAACTATAAACTAACTTTTGCCCCATCCTGAATGTTAATATTTTAAATATCTGTACTGTGTAAGAGAATAAAAAGACTAAGAAAATATTTGAATGCATAAGATCAAGCTTAAAGATGTGTTAAGCGTTCTTACATTTAAAATAATTCTTAAGCACTTGATTAAATAAGTAGAGAATATTACAGAAACATGCACAATTACTTATGGGAGACCTACAAGATTGCTTTTTAGGATATATCACACTTTTGGATTTTAACTATTCCAAGACTACTTGTTTTCCAATAGAATTTAAAAAAAACTAAAGAACCACACTGGGAGTAAATAGACTTATAATTTCTGCATTATCTTATTTACTCAGTTTCAGATTCCATCCACCCATTAAGGAGAAAAGTCAGTAAATACCAACTGGTTCTTGAAACTAATCCAGAGAGAAAGCAGACCTATCATTTTGCATAATATTATGTTTACTTCTAGTCCATTTCTCTTGGCAAGAGAAAATATTCTTGTGAAGGGGAATGGCCACAAAGACCTCTTAAAGTCCATAATATATAATATTGGAAAATAAAACACTTTCCATAGTTATGCCATTAAATTACACACACACAAAAATCACAGTGGTGTTTGTTTTTTATTGTCTCATGGATTCTTTTAGCAGAAAACCATTACTCTGTCCTTGGGAGGCAAAATTAAATTATGGTAATTGTGCAGAATAAACCTTCAATTTATACTTCTGAAATCTGAACTCCCCAGGGGAAAAAAGTTAGCCTTGGGTAAAAAGAAAAAAAAATGATGTGGTGCCTATTAAATTTTAAAATAAAAACGTAAATTAAGGTTAATCACAAATAAACACATTTTGTTTCCCTAAGGTTGCCTAATAGGAGTATTTACATATATAGAAATATATCTTTGTGATAAGTTGCATATTAACTAATTTGTCCCATCGATGTAGGCACAGAACAGTTTTGGATACTAAATAATTGTTTTGTAGATTAATTTTGTTTTAATCCCATATCAACAATATTATTTCTTTCAATCTAGTAAATCTATTAGATTATTTTCTGTTAATACTTAACATCTGCATATGCCTTATTGAGTAATTGGAAGAAATGAATTCATATGTGATTCACTTAAATTATCCAGGAAAGTATTATTATCAATTCTGATGTTTAATGAGACTAATTAGGTGACCTCACAAATACCTATAAATGGAGGAGACTCTCTGGAGGAAAGAAAAGTTCCCTCTCATTTGCATTGTTCTCTCTCATTGCCATTCACAGGTTCTTGTTATTCTACAAGCTCTATAAGTGGATGAGCTGCTCTATATGAACACATTATGGTTAGGGTAGGGAGAAGACAGAGACAGTACGTTGAATAATGAAGTTCATGAAGATAAAGGATATAGTTAAGACTCAGTGAGCTTTGAATATTCCTGAGAAGATGAAGCTCAAGTTTTGATTAAAGATTAGTGTAATTATTTTCCTATCAAGTGTGTAAAAGATAGTCCAGAAAAGAAGTTATTTTAAGAAATTAAACAAGGGAGATGCTAAAAGTTTAATACACATTAGCAAGTATATGGAATCAGGAAATTAAAGTTGGTAACAGGTAATCCATGTATAGATTAGATTTTAAAGCACCTACCGGAAAGGAAGCAATCAGTATTAAGAAAATTTTTCCTTAGGAGGCAAAGCTCATGACCACTAGGCTTGTATGAGGGGAAAATTAATGTACAAAAGTGGAGACATACCTGGAAGGACTTTAGAATACTAAAAAAAATAGTTTAGAACACTGAAAAGTTTACTGGGGAGAGTACGGTGTGAGGAGATTGGCATACCAAGATTTCGTCACATGGATACAGATATGAGGACTTGGGAGCAAGTATTTAAGTTGGGGGTTGAACTTCAGGAAAACAAACCAACAACCTACTGAATCATGAACTAAGAACCAGTCGTCTACATAGCGAGTGTAAAAGTAAAATACACTCAGGATAAAACTTCTTAAAACACCTCCTGCCTATTTTAAGATTGGTCCTGAGACAATAGTGAGCATATATAAATTTGGGCAGATGTATCCCCAAATGGTGGAAAAAGGATACAGACTCTGAACTCTAAGTAAAGCCAACCAGCTGCAATTTATGAGAAACTACAGGTAAGTCTTGAGAATCAGCTAGATCTACACTGTTTCTCATATCATGAAAAGTGTATTCACTTATCCACTATGCACTTTGTTCTGGGAATGATCAAGACTTTCACAGACCAGTGGGTGAGGCAGAAGAAAACCAACAAACAATGGATTGCGATCAATGCTTTGTTAGAAGAATGCTTTGTTAGAAGAATGAGCACACGTGGGAGGGGCAGCTAACCTCATGACAGAATGTGTCTCTGAGGAGGTAATGTTGGCTCTGCTATTGGCAAGTAGGCCTTAGAGAAGCAAAGGAGTTGGATAAATCAGGTACATGGCACAGCTACAGTAAAAACATGTGAAATGATGGAGCCGTAATATAGTATAGAATAAGAAATTTACTTAAGAATTTGAATTCTAATCCTCCTTCCGCCATAACAATAAACAATGGATTTTGTCAGTTTAGAGAAGTCGCTTTGTTAATCTGTGACTAGGTTTTCTTATTGGTAAAATGGGCATAACATCTGCCATACATATCTAATAGGATTGTTTTTAAGGCTTGAGATCTATCTATCTATATATGGCTATCAAAAACATGAAAAACATCATAAACATGTAAGCGTTTTCATAAGGCTGCTTTATATCTAAATATAGACACACATCAAATTCCAAAATAAAATAGTTAAATGTTACCCTTCCTCCCCTCAAAGACAGTGAGTGAAGGAAAAATCTATGGAAATTTGTTTCTGAGACATGTCTACAATGACGGCATAAATGTCTTAGAACGATCCAGATGGTAGCTATCTCTCACCACTGAAGATTTGGCATACATCTGCACTACGATGTTTTATGATTCTTATTCCAAGACCAATTCTCTTTTGGAGGTCTAGGTTAATTATTGCTTGGATCTGATCAACATGGCCAAGCAAACCAATCCAGATGAAACAAAACAAGCTATTATTTACATAAGTAACATAATGTCTGCCTTGAAATTTACATATGACTTAATTGCTTGCCAAGCACTTTCTCCTACTTTAATTCTCTTATCTTTACATCCCTCCTGTAAGGCAGGGAGGACAGGTGTCATTAGTCCGATTTTAAAGGTGACTACAACAGACTCTACAATAAATGACTTAACCAAGATCAGATTTTGAGGACCACAACTAGATTTCTCTTTTTTAATTAAAAATCCAGTGGCTGTTTTTCCTATTATGACCAACATTCTATCTAAAGACCAATCACAAAAGGAGCAGCACACCCTTTTAAAATGTCCCATGCCTTTCTGAGCTCCCTAAATGTCTGCATTCCTTGGATGGATTTTTAAATATTTAAAATGGTTAAAATTTGTCCTTTTTTTTTGCAAATACCACTTGGTGTTTGTAAATAAACAGTGACCACTGACTGTGTCATTCTGAAATGTAACTTTTAAAAGAGAAGAACTTTTGTTTGTGCTTAAACATCCCAATCTAATCCAAGATACAGATGTATAGAAAGAGACAGATTTGAATCTTGGACAATAATTTATACTGTATTATAAAAGTCCAAGAGAACAGGGGACCGAACACTACATTTAAATCTATCTTGAATCATAAGTGGATAAGAACTTACATTCTAGTTGGTATATTTGAAACCATATTTTCTAAATATTTAAGTGGGAAGCAGACATACTATAGTAACAGCCTGGAAAAGTTTTTCCTGGATCTTTGCATCTCATTGACCTTCCACATGTGCAGACAAGGTCACTCTGGTTTCTGGAATACCCCTGCAGGGAAAAAAGAGGACAAGCTACCAGCTCTTGAGATGTCAAGATTTTGGTGGATCATATAGGAGTATTTGACTCTCCTTTTCAGATGGTTCTTAAGAGAAGCCACAGGCAAACAACTGAGTCATACAAAGCTATTTTAAGTCAGGTTCCTTTAGGATGAACTGTACAGACTTGTTGAGCTCCTGGCTGAGTTTGCACGTGTCCTTCATTAAGTATATGCATCAGCCTGAAGGGGAGTCATCCTGCTTGTGCAATTTAGTGTGTTTATACCTTTCTGTTTGACAAAGGGGTTGTTTGTTGTCTAACCCAGCCTGTTCGTACACGTGAAGGATAGATAGAATCTTCTCACACTCATGCACCTAGCAGAAACAGAAAATTAAATTACAATGCCCAAATGCAGAATTTGATTTCCCATCTTGTGTCTTCCTAGAATTCCAGGATATTTTCTTATTTAACAAGAATTGCAGAAAGGATTAGGAATACATGCATTCATAGAAAGCACCAAAAGATATGAGTGCATTCCCCAATCATATTTATGTAGTATTTTCCTTCAAGGTTCCAAAATATTTTGAAATATTAATAATGCCCACTTAAAAAATTTAGAAATATAAGTAGGATATATGTGGATATATATATATAATCCTGGACAAAGAAGCTGTGATGGAAATAGCAGAGATAAATCTGGGTTTATTTTGTTTCTCTTTGCAGATGCACCATGGCATGGTACAGCAAGTTTTTATCCAGGGAGCATTAAATATATGCCTCCTGAGATCTCTTTGTGCAGGGTGTTTGCTTCAGCTGCCCCACCATATTTTTAATTCAGTCCAGGATCATTGCCACTGAAGCCTTTCCTCTTGTTCTAATTTAAATTGGCCTTCTCTGTATTTATGGTTTAGTTATAAGAAAAATAAGAGCTGGCCCTAGCTGGTCTGGCTTAGTGGATAGAGCGTCAGCCTATGAACTGAAGGGTCCCGAGTTCTATTCTGGTCAAGGGCACGTACCGGGGTTGCGGGCTCAACCCCCATTTGGGGGTGTGCAGAAGGCAGCCCATCAATGATTCCCTCTCATTATTGATGTTTCTATCTCTCTCTCCCTCTCCCTTCCTCTCTGAAATCAATAAAAATATTTTTTTTAAAAAAAAATAAGAGCTGTTGAGGATTTTTAGAGTTACAATCTGCTTACTTTACATATAAGGAAAGCAAGATGTAGGGACATTTTAGGGGCTTCTTCAAAATGACCCAACTAGAACTCACTTGTCTTTTCTGTGCACTCAGTCCTTGTTTCATTATGCCCTGCTGTTTATCTTTAATTATGGCATGTCTTCCAAACCCCACCTTCATTCTAAAGTTTTCATAAAAGCCCATTAAATCAATCTACCTAGAAATCTTTATTTTCCTTCTTTCACAATCATATGCAATTATAAGCAAATCATCAACTAATTTTCTGATGAGCAAAATTGGAATATTGATCCCTGTTCCATTTCTTCATGGCATGGAACACATTTCCTACAAAATGCATCATCACAATTATGACAATTTTACAAAGAGTATGAGAAAAAACAAAGCCAGATGTTAAATTCCTGAGCCCATCCCTGAAAATTATTTAAAGTCAAGAGTTACAATGTTGTCTTGGAGCACATGAACTAGGGATACATTATCCATAAACATGTTTCTATTCAGGAAATTTTGCACATGGAAGATGAACATACCATACTTAGGGATGTTTTCAGGAAGGCTTTAATAAGCTATATGTATCACATCAACCTCTGAGTTTTCCTTTGACAACAGTAAGCAGCTGAGGCCCGTCTTCTCTCTCTCTCTCTCTCTCTCTCTCTCTCTCTCTCTCTCTCTCTCTCTCTCTCTCTCGTGTGTGTGTGTGTGTGTGTGTGTGTGTGTGTGTGTGTGTGTGTGTGTGTGTCTTTGATGCTGGACTGCAGCAGTCTTGTGAGGCAAACCCACTGTCTTGTGTCTGGAAGAATTTCCATCAAAGAAACTACAAAGCACTTATATATTATTCAATCTATATTCTCCTACTTTTTCCCTTCCTTCCCTAACAAAGAAAGAAAAAAGGAGTAAGACACCAAAAAGGAATGGGGATCAAGAAAGAATACATGCGAACGTGATTTAAAATTATACAGTTCTGTGTAAATATCAAGGGAGCCAAAAGACTTGGATAAGGATACCACACATAGAAAAATTCATGGAAATAAGGAATGGCTGCTTTTGTCCTCTGGGGCCTGAAACCTTCCCTTGTCAGGGCTAAGCCTCTCTGGACCTAACACTGGTAATTTCAATATAAAGAGCATTTGATAAATATTCATCTTTGAGTCAGAGACAGTTGATTATCTTTCTGGTCCTCCTGCATATCCTATTTTTATCCAAAGCCAGGCCTGGGATCCCAGTGGTTAGAGGTCTCTGAAGAATCTAATCATCAATTAAAAATAATAGAAGTTTAGAAGGTAAGGAGCGAGGGGTTCCAGACTTCGAGAGCCCCAGACTGCGAGAGGGATGTCTGACTGTGGACATCCCCCAAGGAGTCCCGAACTGCGAGAGGGTGCAGGCCATGCTGAGGGACCCCTCCACCTCAAGTGCATGAATGTCATTCACCGGGCCTCTAGTCTTTCATAAAATACTTGGTTATGGTGCTGATCCTTGGTTGTATAGTGGAAGGAGACCAGGGGAAGGAAGAACAAATGTGAGGAAATGTCTGTGTCATGGGGAGGAGGCAGTGGCCATAGTAGGCAAAAAAACTTGGACAATCACCATGCTCACTGTTGACCTTTCAAATTCAGAAATATATTCTTAGCCAAATATTCTGCAGGATTTATAAATTTCCCTTGAATAGAAAAGAATCACTGAGGGCTAGTGAGATCAATCATATTTAAATGTGAGTTGTTCCATCCCTATGATGGTGGGAGAAGTAATTTTGAAGTCTGAGATATTTAAAGGCAAGCATGCCTGGTGAGTGACCCTTGGCAGAAAGATAACAAAGAGAAATTGGAGAAGATAGTTTACCTACTTGGCAATTTTGCCCATTGTTGGCAGTCACTTTTTCTTGGATCTGAGGCAATGGTAGAAAGGACACTGGATACATTTCAGGCAGGACACAGAAGGCAGTTCTACTACTAACAATAACAACAACTAAGCAATAAAAGCAGCCCATTGTGTATGGAGTGCTTCTGTAAGCCAGGCACTGTCCCTTCGCTTACTGTACTGGTTGTTACTGCTTCATGTTCATCAAATTTAAGTCGACCTCTCCCCACCTCCCTTTGCAAAATGCTTTTCTAATTGTGTGGTTGTGCTAGGAGTGCCAGTCTTAGAATGTGGGCATGCTGCCAAAAGGCATGGCCACTGAGTTATGCAAAGCCAAGTTGGGTAGTGTACACCACCACACACACACACACACACACACACACACACACACACACACTTCAGAAATTGGCAAAGGATACAAGCAATCAAAACACTCTCTAGTATTTCCCAATCTGGACATAGAAGAAAGGACTTTATCCTTCATGAAAATGAAACTGTAAAAATGTGATCCTTGGGAATGCAAATGCCTATAAGCTTCAGCTCATGAAGACATATACACAAAGAGAGAAGCGGGGACAAGAAATGAAGAGAGGAAGTGCTGTAGTGTTTAGGCATGTAATTGGTCCTTAATTCTAGTACTCCATTAGGCCAGCTCTACACCTTGTACGAGCCAATAATTCTATCCTTTCCCTTGTTTTCAATCTAAATCCTGTCTTCATTTATAAAAGTACATAGAACATCTCACTTACTCCTCACACCTTAACCCCAAATTTTATCAATAAATGGCAACTTAAGGAGTAAATAGTTAACTTTCCTCAAGGTCACACAGCTAATAACTTGCAGCTCAGGTCCAACTTGCTGGCCCTGAGCTCTTAACTACTAGTTTGTCCACCAGGATCCTTAAATATCCTATGCTTTATGCTTTCAGAGCAATTTTATTGGCCATGTGTTTTTTTTTAATATTGAGAGGATCAAATGAGATAACCTAAGGAATATCACTTTGATTAAAGCAAAATGCCATAAGCAAATGCATTTCCCACTGGTCCAAGTGCCTGATGCCTGCTGGCATATCTGACTTGAAATGCAATCTATTCTATGTTAAATTGGGTTTGTTAAATTGTTTACAGATCCTACCATCGATGTCTTGCTTGTCTGTTTAATCTGAGCATTAATGTCTTTATGCTAGATAAGAACGTATGGATATAAATGATCGTAACATTAATTAAAACTTTAAAATAGAGACAGTACAACCTAAGTCAGGCGCATGCATTCTAAAGTTCTGTACTAACATAAAAAGATGTGAGAAACAGGGAGGGTGTTAGAAGAAATACCCTAGAAAATAAATGACAGCTCCCAAAATTCTAAAAGAAAGAAAGAATAAAAGAATATTGCATCATTTATGAATAATGTAAAAATGCCTTACATTCAATTGTTACTGACATGTAAAGATATGAGAGATGATATATCTGACAAATGTACAATCTATGAAAGGAAAATTCTACTTCATATTTATTGAGCCTGATACTACCCATGCCTAAGGGGTTATTTATTCATTGGCACTTCAACAACTATTTTAAAGCACTAAAATTTTTGTGTTACCCTTAGAGAAACAGAATGTAGTTATTGTACATGCAGTCTTTGATGGAATCAGAAGTTATATATAAATTGCCTGAGCCCCACGCTCATTGTGGTCTGTGACCAGTTAGTCATTTTTTCTTACAAAGAAACAAAAGTATCTTTGTTTCCATAATCACTGAGCAGATTAAATCGGAGCTAAATTTTACCAGAAATTTTAGGATATTTCTATCAAAATAATAATAATTGATTATGAGCACTAACTGGATATAAGAGGAATCGACTTGACCTAAATACAATAAGCAAAGCTACATATTGCCCTCAATTATAGGAAAAAAAAGTCTTTACACATCTGCATGTCTCTGTCTGTAAAATCCAGGATGGTGTAATGAAATCCTCTTGCCCTTTCGCAGCCAGGAACAAATTAAAGCTGACCTCGGATACCACAACATGGCTTCCAGGGGGAGGAATTCAATGCCCTCAACTCTTCTGGGAAGCTGATAACTTTTGAATACAGACAGCGGGGAATCTGGCCCGGGCTGCTTTCTCTTTGGGTTTTATACAAAGATGCTGCCAGGTTGGAGACTGTTACTCATGGTAGGAAAGTAGGGCAGCAGTCTCTAAGGAGAGGCTAGAATTAGAGGAAAACCCTCTGTATGCAAATTTCCCTGGCTCCTTTATTTACCTACACATTTTTACAAGGGATTGGTAATGTGTGTAGGAGGCTGAGCAACTACTGTTACTTGTCGTAAAATAGAAAAGTTTACATCTGAAACAGATTGTTTTCTTTCAAATAACTGAGGTTAAGTTTTCTTCCTTCTTCACTTTGATACTTGTAATTGTTCATTAAAATTTGAAAGTGTACGAGGGAAGGCACATCTTGTTTACTTCTGTCATGCTGAGCTGGGGTACTGCTCAGTGGGAAGTCCCCAGAGGACACCAGCTGGCTATAGAGAAATGGTGCCCAACGGGGCGAGCATACAAGGCAAGCTCTTTAGAACGCAAAGCCAGCTTCGCCATTCAAAGCTTACAGATCTCCTCTTGGTCAAAAATAGAGTGAACCTGACTTTTAGAAACAGGTTAGCTTGTGATGAAGGCACTGGTTCATGTTTCTATTAAAACCTTAACTACCCTAACTGGTTTGGCTCGGTGGATAGAGCATCAGCCTGAGGACTCAAGGGTCCCAGGTTCGATTCTGGTCAAGGGCATGTACCTTGGTTGTGGGCACGTCCCCAATAGGGAGTGTGCAGGAGGCAGCTGATTGATGCTTCTCTCTCATCGATGTTTCTAACTCTCTATCACTCTCCCTTCCTTTCTGTAAAAAAATGAATAAAATATATTTTTTAGAAAAATCCTTAACTGAGGAAATCCACATTGAAGAGCGATTGAGACAAGCTCTTTAGTTGTTGCTCAAGATCATTAGTTCTCAAATTTTGAAGAGGGAAATACACACATACCCACACCCACATCACTGGGAGGCATATTAAAATGTGTATTTCCAGAGGGATGATTCATTGGGCTGAATCCCTTGTTTCCAACAGGCATAGCAAGTGAGGCATGGCGTGTCCTTCAACTTTATGCATTTATCAGATCATATCTGAGATAATCTGCACATGGACTAGTTACTATAATTTACCACAGAAGTGGTTTCATAGAATTGTAATTGTCTTGACTTTCCTAGTGTTTGTGAAAGGTTACTATATGAAGTGATTATATGAAGAACCATTTTGCCTTTTGTGAAACTCTGATTGACAGGCAACGATGTCCATTTTGTCCAAAGCCCTTTTTATAACGAGCAATATATTTTTCACAGCACTCAGTGTCAGAAAAAAATTTCCAAAGAATTTGCTACTGAGGGTTATAATTTATCATAAGATTTGTCTTGGCTACCTGAAATCACAAAGACACATTTTGTTCTGAAACATATTAACTTTCATTGACCCTTTAGTCTTACTTTAATAATGTTTTTTTCTTTAATCATAAGTACATCAAATCCTTTTTGGAAACACTTAGACTAGAAATAATAACTAAAATGACAAAGGCAGGTGTGGTTTTATAATGAATGTCTTTGCATTACAGCTGGTGGGGAATTCATGCAAGTTTGCTGACCCACTAATTCATATAAACATTCAAAATCACAAATTTAAGTGGTACAAGCACAAAGTCAAGACAACTTACCAATGTACACTGATAAGTTTGATATATTTATACACCTTGTTGCACTTTCTCTGAGTATGGCCATTATTATCTTGTCCTGCTCAACCTTAATAATATGCTATTTTATTCAGTATATCAAACAGTGCCTCTCATAGCCTTCCTTGTAAGTTAGATTTTATTCCCCTACTAGCCCAGTGCACAAAATTCCTGCACTGGTAGGGTCCCTAGCAGCTGCCAGCTGCCAGCCAGTTACTTCCTCCCTTCCCCTGCCTGCCTGTCGCCACCAGGGTTTCCCTCCCTTCCTCCACCTGGCCCCACCCCCTGGAAAAACTCCTGGACAACTCCCAGTCAAGGGGACAGTTTGCATACTACACTTTTATTATACAGTGGGGCCTTGACTTACAAGTGTCCGAACTAACGAGTTTTTCGAGATACGAGCCATCTCTCGGCTGTTTTTTTGCTTTGAGTTGGGAGCTAAACTTCGGGTTACAAGCCAGCTTCAGATACCCCACTGCTAGTTGGCGCAGCGAACATCACGGTGAACACCACAACATCAGCCCAGCATTTCAATTCATTGTAATGGTGAAAATTAATTTGACATACGAGTAATTTGAGTTATGTGCTCCGTCACAGAACAAATTAAACTCGTAAGTCAAGGCCCCACTGTATAGGACTAGTGGCCTGGTACACAGATTTGTGCACATTGAAAGGAAATTAATTGGAATTCCTGGGGTGGCACCACAGCTCAAAGGGCATCTGTGTAGTGAGGGGAGGTGGGTGGGGGGTAGAAGGAGGAAAAGAAAGAAAACTCACACTTGGTTCTTCAGACTTGTGGCACTAGCTCCTGTGCAGGGACTAATGCAGGCAGTCCCGGGTGGTGGCTGGCAGGGTGGGATGGGGAGAGACAGGCCGGACATGCCCTGGAGCCAACCTCCCATGGTCCCTTCCCAGCTGGCTGCACCTGGGGCAGCACTGTGACTCAAAGGGAGTGAGCGGGGTCCCTCCAGCAGATGGGGTCTCTCAGCCTGGCCTGCAGGGATCAGGCCGACTCTCCGATATCCCCAAGGGGTCCCGGAGTGCATCACCCAAGAACTGTCGCTGCCAAGTCACTGCAGCTCAGCAGCTCCTGCATTGAGCATCTGCCCCTGGTGGTCAGTGCGTGTCATAAGTACTGGCTGGTCGGGCAGTTGGACAGTCACTTAGCCTTTTATATATATAGATTTCTACTTTATTCAAACCAAGGGGCATAGCAAGTTAGTACCTTACACTTAGATTCTCTCAGCCTGTGACATATCTTCCTGTGCCAAACATTTTATACACCATTGCCAAATTAATCTTCCTGGGGACTAATTCCAATAAAATGTAAGTGAATTTAGCCAGGCATCCACAGCCTTCTATGTCTTGATACAACTTGTCTTTCAAAGTCAATTTCCCACTGTGCCTCCCATAAGCATTGGCCAAACTCTTCCCACTTTATTTCCTTTTGCTTTCCCACTTCCAGGTAGAATGCCATTTAGTTGGCTTTTAAACACTTAAATTAGACTTATCTTTAAAGCCATCAAAAGCCTTGCAAGAAACTGCCAGTAAAAGCAATACTTTTTCCCTCTGTAACTCTCATAACACCTTTCATATTTTTTCTTACCACATATATCTTTCATTATCAGGATTAGGGAATAGGTCTGCTTCCCTGCAAGAATGAAAGCAGGATCTGTTCTTACCATTAAGACAATCCCAGTACATTCTCTATGCACAATGGGCAGACACTCAACCATTTGCAGAATGAATTGAACAAACTGCCTTTTTGAGAAGCTATTTGGCATTTGTACTTTTCTCAGGGGGAATCAGTGAAGCAGGGCGTAGATCTGACCTGCTGGAGGAGAGTTCACTGGGGAAAGCTCACGGATTCAGGATGTGTAGCAAGTACACCGGTCTCCCTCCTGCCATCATACCCTGGGGCAGTGCACAGCACCTCACAGGGCCAGACATTTGAATCCTCCTAGATGTGTTGTGCTGAGGGGCTTCTAAGAATCGTATGCCAAGAAAATATAATTGTATGCCATCACAGAATCTTGTCTCCAGTCCTAACCTGCCAACCTAGTGTTTGTGGGGCTAAGTGTAGTCCTTCATATGGTCAGGCATCCAAGCCTTAAAATTTCAGCTGCGCCCTTGCTGGTTTGGCTCAGTGGATAGAGCTTGGACCTGCGGACTGAAGGGTCCCAGGTTCGATTCCAGTCAGGGTCACATGCCCCTATTGTGGGCTCAATCCCCAGTGGGGGATGTCCAGGAGGCAGCCAATCAATGATTATTTTTCATCATTGATGTTTCTATCTCTCTCCCCCTCTCCCTTCCTCTCTGAAATCAATAAAAATATATATTAAAAAAAATTGCTGCTGCAAGACATAGAAATCCAGCAGAATTCATCACAACAGGCATCCTGCTCAGGAAAGCACTAACCCCTGCCCTGGCATGACCGGGGAGTTGTGGCCCAGCCCAGTGGCCGACAAGTGCTCCCAGCAGGAAGTCATAACTGACCTCTATGGTGTTTCATAGGAGGCAACTCTCTCTCGAAGATGCCAGCTTGCAGATCAGTCTTAGACAAATTTACTCTTTTCTTTCATATATGCATAATTCTAAAACAATCTGAACTACATTAGTTATATAAAATATACGTGTTAGGGGACAGGCCCAAGTATACACCATGCAGGCCACATCCAGAACCTGCCATGTGTGTGTGAAGCCCTAGGCGGCAGGGACGGACGCTTTACTAACATAAAACTGACCTGCGAGCTCAATCAGCAGCGCACCCAGTGTGGGTGGGTGCCTCGGGTATCTAGCGCTCCACGTTCAAGGACTTTTCTCAAGGTCTTCCTTCGGAATCAACTGAAGGGGGAAGCCTTTTATGTATTTTTACAATACAAGGAAATATTAACATTCATTTCCTAGGAGACAAGGGGACTTGTGAGTCCAAAGGATTCTGTTTCATCATTGCTTTGAAGTTTAGAGAAGCATGATTCTGGTTGTCATCCATTTTAATGGGCTAAAGATCAAAGGAAGGACCGTCTGAGTCAACCGCATATCTAGCTACTGGCCCCATAAAAATATAGAGGATGCAGATTATTCACCAAAGTGCTCTAGGAGAAGGGCTGTGGTGCTCAGAAACAGTGTCCAAATCCATGACAAATCCCCTCCTCAAAAGGCAGGAATGACAACAAGAAAAAGAAGCTTGCTCTGTCAGTTATCAGCTGGGAGGTGTAGTCAGAGCAGCTACCCTCTCACCACCCAGGGGCAAGATTAAAAAGGGAAAGGACAACTCTGACTAACTTATGCCAGCTTGGGGTCCAGTGGGTGACAGCTGTCAGAACTCAGTCCGGAAGCTCAGAGAGGGGCTGAGGCATTGTCCCAACTCCCCAAGACCTGGACTGCTGGCCAGGATGAAGCAGAAGGCCCAGCAAGACATAAGGAGAGCAGGACTTCCGCATAATTCCTCCAACAACTGCGGGAGGGAGAAAGGGGAGACAAAGTGTCAGGGGAGAAACAGGTCTGAGCTCTGATATCATCTTCCTGGATGAGGGACCGAAGGGTGTGGTCACCAGCTACAAGGTCATCCTAGAGCATCAAACAGCCTGGTACTCCCTGGCAGGGCCAACATCCCCCGCACAAAAGCTTTGTTCTGCTTTGTTGCTCAGGGGACTTGGAAATGGAGTATAATTTTTAAAATATTTGCTACTTTGGTCATGTTCCCACAACTGAAAAAAAAAATCATTTGCAATTTAAGGTACATAGAGACCCATGTTCCCAATGTCCATAATGTTGGCCTTGGAGATCATTTTCAGGAGGAAGGAAGAAAAGTGAATTTTTATAAATGAAAAATATTTACCAAAAGAAACAAATTTCTATTGACTCCTTCCTGATTATTCTTAATTTAGAGTCCCAGATGTTGCAGTCCTGGGATTTCTAACTTTGTACACAGAAAGCATTGTATTTCTAGTACTATATTGAACAGTGTAGTGTTTTACTCCTGCTACGTAGCTTTTGCAAAATTGTACAGCTTTACCAAATTCTTAGTTAAGATGGCCTGTGTCTGCAGGTTGATCATAATAGGTTTTGTGCTTTTGAACAAAAAATATTAAGTTCTTGTATTTTCATAGTTTACTAAATTTTCTTTTTCAAAGTTTAATAACCCAGTTCATTAAAAGAAGTATATTAAGCTCCATGCTGTCTATATAAATTGTCAATGTTCTATTTAAAAGGGGGGGGGTTACATTTTCCTTTAACTGACTCACCAGATGCTCAGACTTTCAAAACTTTCCATCAGTGATTCAAAGTAGCCTGGCATTTCATTTATACATTTTTTAATATCAAAAAATATTTACTGAAGTACTTTACTGGGTGTGATGCAGAAATTGAACTACTATGTTATTGTGTTCAAACTGCTAGGCTAACTGGTCTTTAAAGGCCTGGCTGATATAGCTCAGTTGGTTGAGCATTGTCCTATGTACCAAAAGGTCACTGGTTCGATTCCAGGTCAGGGCACATGCCCGGGTTTTAGGCCGGGGTGCCTGCGGGAGGCAACCGATATTTCTCTTCCTTAATCTCTCTAAAAAAAAAAAATCAATAAAAACATTTTTAAAAATAAATAAACAAATGAAAGTATTTGAAATTATACAAAACTCAAATTCTTCATGTAGTTTTCTAAAGAACTACAATACCCACTATGAAAAACGTATCTGCTTTAACCAAGATAATTCTTACTTTATAGAAAATAAGTTTTAAACCCACTATAATAATCAGACTATACATGCTATTTTCTTTGTAAATTTTAAATCCATTCATAGGTGTCTCCATTTCTAAAATACTTTCATTTAATATTATGCTCTCTTTTACCAATATGCCCTTATCTTACCATTCCCTGTAGTACAGCATTTGAAAACAGTTTCACAATGGCACCAACTAATATGACGAGGCAGAAGATAGAAAAAGAAAAGGAATGAAGGAGAGAAAAAAAAAGGACAGGCTGCAGACCCAGAGGTATTGCATACTTCACTGCAGACTGCTTTTCCCCAGGCAAGATGGCATCCCACCCTCCTTCCCTTTGCAGACAGAAAGAGACCCTGACTGTCTCACGTGGTTTATTCATGGTTTCTCCCCTGTGTTTTATTTTATGCCATTTTATTGAGGTAAAAAGAGGTCTTAGCTCGTACAATTATCTCTCATGCAGCATAGAATTGCTTAAGAAATATCACACATTCCTCATGCATGGTCTCCCAGCTATTGCACATTTTAATATAATACGTCAGTATTTTTTATAGTGCCTCATGCTGGAATGAGCACGAGATGAATTAACGTGATGTCAAATGGGTTTTCGATCAATAGCTATAAATAATTAAATCTACTCTTTGCAGGGCATTTGATGGGGTAGTATATAGTTTGAAATCATTGTCTCTTTCCCAGCATTTCATTGTCTTCATCTCAATCTAACAAAAGTGAAATAAAAATGTACAGTAGACATGCCTCACATGAATATATATATATATATATATATATATATATATATAGACACATGTAACATTGCCAACATTATTCTGAGTAGCCATTTGAGCAATTTAAATGACTCAAGGGGAAATTCATTCATAAAAGTAAAGAGGAGTCCTTTTTACTGTTATGATCCCTAATTAGGTGGATCAACAGAATAATTGTCACATTATGGAAGGCCATTCAAATCTGGTAATTAATCAAAAGTAAAGTTCATCAAAACTTGGAGTATATTTATTGTACTTCATTTTCTACCATTAGCTGTTAGGAAACTGAAGAGCTCTCATTTCTAATTGTGCTCTTGTCTAATTAGTTCAATGATACCACCGTTTTGTTTTTATCATAAAAGTTACACACAATTCCCACAACCACTAACATGGAGAAGTCACCAGGGTCAGGTGCTAACAGACCAAATTAGAACCCATCTCACAGGAATTGGGCCCACTATTCATCCCTGACCTCATTTTTTTTTGCACTGTGGAAAGTGTAAGTCACTTAGTTTATAAAGCACAAAAAAAAAAAAAAAAAAAAAGCCTGCTAAATGGTGCTATCATGGGATCATGGATTTAAAGTATCTCAGAATCACTCAGCTGGAAAAATGGCTTAAAAGGCCAAAGGCATTGCAGCTATACCTCACTGAAGCATAATGCTAATCCTTATCCTTTGTTTTCATTAAGTTAAGAGTTATACTTTCTCTTATTTATATTGTCTTTATCACCCCTCTCCCACCAAGAGACAAAATCTATATAACCTCTCAATTTGTAAACGTTAAAAGAAAATATATATATACATATAAGAAAGATGCATGTAAGTAGCTGAATTTAAAATAATTCTATGGGTTCTAATTCAGAAATAGTTTCTGAGTTTAGCTTCTCTTTTTTAAGCCCTCCACCATAGCACACACATCAGCATCTATCTAGCCAACAAGAATGTTTAAACACAAGTTAGGTCTGAGGTACATGGAGAGATAGCATTAGACAGTGTCTCCATCCTCAACTCATAGGAGGCCATCAAGAAAGCAATGAACCCAGCCAAGTGGTTCAGTTAGCTGAGTGTCATCCTGTGCCCCAAAAGGTTGCTGGTTCAATTCCCGTCAGGGCACATATCTGGGTTTCATTCAATCCCCAGTTGGAAAACCTACAAAAGGTAACCAATCAACGTTTCTCTTTCACATCAATTCTCTCTCTCTCTCTCTCTCTCTCTCTCTCTCTCTCTCTCTCTTTCTCTCTCTCTCCCTCCCCCCCCCTTCCTCCCTCTGCCTTCCTCTCTGTAAGCCTGTCCTTGGTGAGGATTAAAAAAGAGAGAGAAAGCAATGAGACAAGAGCAGCAATAAAATATGCAAAATGTGGTAAGACAGTAGGATCAGATCTACCTGGTAGGGATACCAAACTCAGATTGAGGGAGAGGTGTCTGAGGGAGACTTGTCGAGAAGGCATTTTTGAGGAAATGACTTTGATGTAGCTCTTGAAGAATAAGAACTAACCAAGTAAAAACCTAAGGTGGGAGTGTGGGGGAGGGTAGTGACCACAAAGGCAAGGAATGAGCATTCCAGGAAGAAGGAACATAGTGTAAAAGTTCAGAGAGGATAATAAGCCTCCTATGTTCTGAAACAATTTTTCATCAAGTTTTTATCTTTTTCTTTTCTTTGTTTCCTAATAATCTTAGGAATAAGATTTGGAAGTTCAAAATTAAGTGCATGCCAAAGAGGGGAGCTCCAACTGTAGGTGGTGAAAGCCATTGAAAAACATTTCAAGTAGCAAGATTGGATTTTGGTTTTCATGATTCGGGCAATATTTCTGAATTAAGGCTGGGAAAGAAGAGGGAGAAAATAAAAAAGCATTAAAATTTTATTGAGTATTTACTGTGTTCCAGGCACTGTGTAGGGTATATTTCACATTAAATGAACATCTTTACGTCTCTCAATGATATCTACACTGTGTGGTCCTAGAGGCTGACCTCACAAAAAATCCATCCTTACACATCCTAGTCATTTGCACAGAAAGTTTCACACGGCGTTTTCTTAATTTTTTTTTCTAATAGAATATTGGAGTCTAGGTAATACCACTTCATGTAGTGAAGGTGTGACATTTTAAAATATGGAGGCAATTAGGAAGGAACTTCTGAACATATCCTGTTTATACCCCTGAAGTTAAATAATGTTTTTTAAAATGCTCTGACTCCCTCATGAGTCTTTTGGAAAAAAGCAGTTGATGAGGGAGGGAGGTGGTGAGGTTGAACAGAGGGTACTTGCAGGGAGTGGTGACTTTAGTACAATTGCCCTATTTATCATCACAGATTACTAAAATGACAAAAATAGAATAGCAAAGTGCGCATCAGGGACAATAAATTGTGCTGTATGTCTCTTCTCTATCATCATGCTGTGGACTTTTTCAGTGTAGGTTTCTGTCCAAATTCCACATCTAAATACGATTATCAACTTGTTCAGGAAGACGATGATCTCACCCTGGGAATGAGGCAAGAGAAGGCAAAAGTGAGGAAAAGGAGACCGCCAGGAAAAAAAGCCAAGAACAAAAATATGTATAAGAAGGATGCAGAGGAGAGAAGAAACAAACTTTGGGGAAAAAATGCCAAGGGAAGATATTTTTACATTTTTCTGGTTCTGAGATCAGCAGGCTGAATGCATACTATAGTCAGGATCTAAGAATGGTACTGAGTACTGTTCATGGTCAGAAGGAAATTTGATTTAATAAAAATACAATATTTCTGGACACTTACTACTAATTCAGAATATAAGTAAATTTTCCAGGCAATACTGGCAAATTAGATGCTTCCTATGATTTCTTTTTCCTTTTGAGGACTTTTTTATTCTAAATATATCACTTTCATTTACTATCTTAAAGTAAACATAAAAGTTATTTACTTTTACAGTAAATTATTTTTTATAATAAAATGGTGCTTATCTTGTCCTTTACCTTGTCAATTTAGAATTTTTTAAAATATATTTGTATTGATTGCAGAGAAGAAGGGAGAGGGAGAAAGAGAGAGAGACATCAATGATGATGAGACTGTTTCCTGCACTCCCCACTCTGGGGCTTGAGCCTATAACCCGGGCATGTGCCCCAACTGGGAATCAAACCCAGACCTCCTGGTTCACAGGCCAATGCTCAACCACTGAGACATGCCAGCCAGACTAGAATATTTTATTCACTAACAGTTTTCCTATACATTGTGGTATCACTCCCTGGCTGCAATTTGTCCAGCTATGTCAATGCAGTCAAAATAGGAACATTTAAGGAGCCCAAATTAAGATGAGTTTAACAAATACATGTACTAGTGTTATTTCAGCAAGATTTTTCCCATTTTTAATATTCAGAAGTATTATTATTATTTAGCTGCTATTCTATTAACCAAGTGTTCTTAAATTGCACTTCCAGTATTTCATCATTATACAAATCTATGTGGTGAACCCAGAAATAGCAGGGAGCAGAGAACATTATGAAAAGTAAACATGTTGAAGTTCAATGAAAAGGAGAGGTAAAAGAGAACATTTAGGTTTTTATTGTTGTTTTATTTCAAGTTGATGTTTAGACCTAAATCCAGGGAATGACTAATATAACTGAATCTTGAGTCTATCATTACATTTACATTTGTAATTTACCTAATTATTTCAGGAGTCAAAATAATTTGAATCCTTGAAAACACTTGATATTCAAGTTTTGTAGGTAAGAATCAGGTATTAGCCAACTCCACAGGCAGGATGATTTTTTTTTTCTTGTTCTTTCAATCAAAATATCAATTGGCAGATGACCAACCTTAGGAAGAAATGGCAAAAGTGGGGCACTAAGGGGAGCTTGGGGCCATCTGGGGACTCCGCAGAGCACTTGACCTCCCATGCACTCCTCACACCTGCAGAACTGACTCCGGCTTGGCAGGGCTTCCCATGGATCAGCCTGCACCCACTAGTTTTGTTACCGAGCTAACTTGCCTGCTTGTTCCCAGTCTGTTTGTCTGAATGTCATGCCTTAACCGTGCCTTCATGCTAGGTTTGAGGGCCAAACCCTGCCTCATCCCCACTTCCTTGGAATGTGTTCCTGCCTAAGCTGGCCTTCCACTGTCAAGCCAAGAGAGTTCCTGGCCTGGACAACCCAACTACACCTTTATCTGTGCTGTGTACCTGGGTTGAACATCTAGAAAATTATGATAATGGGCATGATAGTCACTAATATTTGTAACTGCTTTAAGTTTTTTACTGAAACTTTTGTGTGTTTTTTTAAAAGAGTGTAACAGGAATATATTTGTTTATATGATGAGGAGACAAATAGCAGAATCAGACACTATTCCAGTGCGGGAACATTTACATAAGAGCCCCTGTGATCTTAGAAACCAACAATGAAAAGAATCTGGAGTGCCTTTAAGTGGGTACCTTAAGAATGTATTGAATTTTATTTGCCTTTGAGATAGGCTCATGCTCTCAGTGAGAGTTGGAGGGGCAATTCCACTTATTTGTCAAAACAGTGTTTGAATTATTTTCTTAGCTTCCACTTATACTACTTTTGTATTTGGGATATTGTGAGGTGTAGGTACTTCTGAGCTGAGACTCCAGCCCTCTCTTCCTTATGTATTTTGCTCATCATCTCTCATAATTACTGGTGTTAAATTTTCCAGGATTCTAAACTCTATTGTCCATTGGTTTGAATTACCTAGGGAGCCTTAACAATTACTGGGGCCTCACCCTCAGAGATGCTGATTTAATCCTGGGCACCCAGCTCTTCTGCTCTCCAGTGATCCTGACTGGCAGCTAAGGTTATACATCTCCAGTGCAGGAGTCCCTGGGCATCATTGGCAAGTCCTGGAAATTCACTAGAAATATAGTTTCTTAGATGATTCCTCAGACATACAAATTCAGGGACTATGGAAGTGAAGTCAAGCAATCTGTATGTTTTTTAAACAGATTTGAGATGTAATTCATATGTCATACAATTCACTCATTTAAAGGGCACAATTCAAAAACGTTAGTATCTACAAAGTTGTACAATTGACACCAAATTAATTTTAGAACATCTCCGTCCCTTTCAAAGAAGCCCTGCAGGCTTTAAGTCACCCTCAGTCCCTCCCCTGGGCAACAACAAATCTTTTTTCTGACCCTACAGATTTACCTCTTCTGGACATTCATTATAAATGAAATCATACACTACCCATCAAGGCTCCACCTCTCTCATAAACAACTTGATAACTACTCCAAACTATAACTCAGAGTATCATAAGTGTGTGCCTGCCTAAGCCGTTTCCTTTCATCCCCTTGCTACAGAATGAAACATGCATCATTAGAATGATTTCTTTGGGTTAAGACATTATGACCCCGCCAGAACCGGTTTGGCTCAGTGGATAGAGCGTCGGCCTGCGGACTCAAGGGTCCCGGGTTGGACTCCGGTCGAGGGCATGTACCTTGGTTGCGGGCACATCCCCAGTGGGGGGTGTGCAGGAGGCAGCTGATCAATGTTTCTCTCTCATCGGTGTTTCTGGCTCTCTATCCCTCTCCCTTCCTCTCTGTAAGAAATCAATAAAATATATTTTTTTAAAACAAGACATTATGACCTGTATTGCCAATAATATGGAACAGCATCTGTTGCCAGAGCCTACTCTATTGGATTATTTATCTGAATACAAAACAACTATGTGTACACTGAGGAATAGGATTAGTGGCTAAAATGGCACAAAGCATGAGTACTAACTTGAAGGGAGCACAGGGCTTTTGAGCGAGGCTCCTGGCTAGTGTGCAATGAGCTAAAGGAAACCTTTCGTGTCTGCAACAGGCATGAAAAAGGAAGCAACAGGGAAAAGAAATCTGGCTCAGTTAATGTCAATGACTATAGTACTTTTTTAATGTAACTTGGGAACACAACACTGCCTCTGCAATATTATAGTTGAATTGATAAACTAATCAACTGACAAGGCTTTTTTTTAAAAAAAAATGTTAAGTGAATTGGAATAGAAATTATTTTCCTTTTAGGAAACTGGTGACTTCTATTTGGATTTACTAATCAAGCTGTTTCCCGTGTCTGAATCTGATGTTAACCACAATAGTTGACTTGGAGACCTGTTCCTTTGTTTAGAAAACTAGTTTCCTAATATGTTCCTAGAGAAATGTTACACACCGCTCCCCACCATGGTGGAGGGCTATGGGCACTTGGGCCCGCTCAGCGGAGAGCTGCATATAATTATGCGCAGAGTAGAAGAAAGTTAGCGGATAAATATGCTCGTGCCTCCTGGTAGCCAAGAGAAATAAAGATGACCTATTTCAATGGAGCTTCCACAAAACAGCACAACTAGTTTATTATTCATTCACCTTGTAAAATTGGGTCAAGTTATCAGATTTCCTGCTTTTAAAATGTCAACTTTTCTTCTAAAATGCATCCAACTTGCAATTACCTAGAGGAGGTTTAAGCATTTGGGCTTGACTTTCTGCAAGGCAAGTTAGGGCAGACTCACAAAATTCCGAGGAACTGTCTTCTGACACTCCTTCCCCCACCCCCTTCCTGCTGACAGTCTGTAGAAATCCTCCAGCAGAAGTCAGAAGACTTCACTTTTCTTCTTCCCAATGTCAGGGGCCTTTCTCTGTGTGCTCCTGTCTTTTCAGAAGGGATCCTTTGACTTCTAATCAGAAAAGGATGGGCACACTCCACATTTATAGATCTCTTCTCCACGCTCAAGTCCCTTTCATGTAAACGGGGGGTGGGGGGAGGGACTTAAACTCAGCTCTAAGTATATTTCCTACTATTTACTCCCCATAACTCCTAAATGAACCTTTAACTTCCTTCCAAGACTCATACAAATTTTCTCCTCTATACTCTTGTTTTTATTTCTCCTCCTGTTAAAGTATACTTCTTTTTATGCCCTAATATTCAATCTACACCAGTGACTTATTCCTTTCTGGCACTCTTTAAAAATCTGCAAGCATCCTGCAGTTTTAACATGAGATATTATGGTGTGTTTCCCATCCAAAAGCTGTCTGAAGTTACCAGTATGATCTTTGCACAAGTGCGATCAATTCTAACATTTATTCATAGTCTTCCAGACTATTTTGTACATGTTAATACATAGTCTTCTAGACTGTTTTGTACATATGAATACATAGAGTCTCATTTCAGTGCTATGTACACATTGGGAACAATTATTACTATCTACATGTTACAGACAAATTTGAGAGTCAGAAAAACCAAGGGAATTGTCCAAGATCTAGACAATAACAGATAGCACTAGGCATCCACCCAAGGCAGTTTGGTTCTATGCTGTGCTCTGAACTACTGCTTGCCCCACAACATGTCACTAACAGTGTGACTTAAGGGAAATCTTAGCTTGCCAAGTTAAAAGTCATTCTACTGTGACACCACTTTAATATATGCATGTGTTCAAATACAGGTGTCTCACAATAGAAATCTTTCTCCATCTCATAAATGGTGAGTAAACAATGATAAATTTCATAAAATTATCCTATGAGTCATGGTGGAAATAACGTAGAAGGGATGTAATCTGTCTGGACTCCAAGAATATGTCCCTTTAATCTTTAAGTACAAGTAAAACATTAGTGAACTATTTTACATAAGTGTATTTTATGTGGCCACCCAAGGAAGTAACAAATTGTTCAGAAACAACAGTCTCCTAGAATCTAAGTTTTATATCATGTCTTAAATTAATTGAAGGATTAGGAAATAGACTAAGTGAAACATGAAATAGTACCTTTACTCTAATTCACTATTCTTTTCATATGGGTAGCAAAGATTATAATAGGCTATATATATATATAACTTAGGTCTACATTAAACTAGAAAAAGAATGATAGGTGGTTCCAAAGTGTAACCATTTATCAAGTATTAAAAGGACATAGCTGATATTTGAATCTAACTTTAAACATTTTTAACTATTTTAAGAGCTACATTTAATGTTCCTGTGACTGTGAGAGTCAGTTGTGAAACAAAGAAATCCTTAATTAGAGTCAGAGGCAAGATTTCTTCCAATTGCTCATTTCAGTGTTATGGGAAATACACATTGCTTCAACACAAAGTCTTATAATTCATTCCCAGGTAATGGTCAGCTAAAAGAAGTTTGACATTTTTGAACAACTGGTTCTACTTGAGAAGTAATAACATGCTAGATGATAACCAAATTGAAAGAAAATTACCAGAGAAACCTCAGGTAATGCTCAAGGCCATTGGATTCCAGTCCTTTTCCAGATATAGATCCAAAAGGATGACTTCTTCCCATAGTAACTTGTAGATCAGCCAGCCTTAAGTCTGCCTTGCACAATCCAGACAGGGAAAGTTCACATGCATCTTATTATTTAATCCACAAAACAACCCTCCAAGGAGACCTTTAAAATTTGTCTAAGGTTTGTAGCTGAGAAGATGGGGCCTTGGATAAGTTAAGGTCACATAGCATGAAACTGGGGAAAAAAATGAAATATAAGCAAGAGGTCTCTAACTGAAAATCCTGTGTACTTTTCCATACACTATCTAGAATTTACCTCAGCACCCTACATCTCCTAACATAGAGATAAGCTATAACTGATAGAACTTTGAGAAGGCTCTTTATGAGATTACCCATTCAGGAGACACCTGAAATAATTAATCATATACAGGTAAAAAATAGAAAAATGTACATGCAGTTGAGTTATTTTTCACAGGGCCAGACATGCTTTGAATATATATAAATTGCAATGTTTTATCTGCATTTTTCTTCTTAGTTGTTCTCACATATTTACTAAACTGATTGATCACAGGCATGCATAGCAACATAAACATGTTATTTTAAGTTTAGTATCTATAAATGAATCTCATTCATTGGAAGTTTGGGGATTTCTTGATATCTCTTCTAATGCCTTGAACGATGGCCAATGTGTTTTGCCTCACTTAGTCTTTCCTAAACCGAGGATAACATGTTCTAAACACCGGCCTCAATCTTCTACAAGCAGAGACCTGAAACAAAAACATGAGTAACAGAAACAAGAAGTGACTTTCCCTTCATGTGCTCTAAAATATGAGTAACAGAGAATATGTATGAAGTGATTTTTCCTTCATAGACTCCTAAAATGGAGCAAAAGAGTTCTCCATTAGTCAAAAAAAATCATTAACTAAGCCATTAGTGAGAGAGGGGAGAAGTTGTTTCAAAATGGCATGTCACATTTCTGGGATATTTTCTTCTGAATGCAGCCCAGGGAAGTGAATTTAGAAGCACAGGAGGAAGAGGAGTCACTAGTATTCATTCCATGCAATGTGCCGACCACTGCATGGCGTATTAATAGGAGCAAGATCCCGCTCGTGTTCTGGGGAAACTGTTTATGGAGAGAAAGCAATTTGGACTATTATCATAATTATACCACAACTTGATCAATGTCATTGTGAATGTATAGCATTAATGTGAAAGTACAATGGCCAAAAAATGTATCTATAGCTACTGGAAAGATCTTCACAATTTTAACATGCTATGCAGGGAATGATAAAACATGCCATTACCAAAAAGAGGGGTAAGTGAGGAAACAACAAACATAAAGGTACCCAGTGGAAATGCCAGAGTGACATCAGGCAACATAGTTTCAATGAGCATGAGGAGAGGAATAGGAGATAAAGGTCAGGAAGGTTTAAAACAGATCATTCCTGTGAGGTCATGATTCAAATCCTGGGACTGGTCTTAAACATGTTTTGCCATTAAAGGGTAGTAGCTCTCATATATTAAAATATATGAAATTCATGAGGATGAAATTAATTGAAAGTTTTAGTGAAACATTTTTATTATCAAATATATGCATAAAAAGTTACTTTTCAGAGTTTTTTTTTAAGATATTTTTATTGATTCCAGAGAGGAAGGGAGAGGGAGAGAGAGTTAGAAACATCAATGATGAGAGAGAATCATTGATTGGTTGCCTCCTGCATGCCCCCTACTGGGGATCAAGCCCACAACCCAGCCATGTGCCCTTGACCGGAATCGAACTCGAGACCCTTCAGTCTGCAGGCTGACACTCTATCCATTGAGCCAAACCAGCTAGGGCTCAGACTTTATTTTTTTAATGGATTCCAATCTTATCATTAGACATCCAAAACCAGAAGGTCTCAGGAGTGTTCCTAGAACCTGCTTTTAGCTAGCCCAAGGATGAGTTTGAACCTGGTGACTGTAGGACACACTGAGAAATACTACCATCCTACAGCTTCAAGGTGGGAGGCATCAGCCTGGAGCTTCCACGGCTCATGTGGATTGGCTATAGGGACCCAGAGAATAGTATAGTTCACAACACTAGTGCAAAAACAGGTTCCCATTGCATGCTATCTGCAGGAAACAAGCTCAAGGACTTTAGAGATTATATCCTACTTCAAGTTGGAGGTAGGGAAATGTTTTGACTAGCTTTAGAAGAGAACTTCCCAAATTTCAGCATACATAAAAATTTCCCAGAAGACATGTTTAAAAATACAGGTGACTGCCCTCGCCGGTTTGTCTCAGTGGATAGAGCATCGGCCTACAGATGGAAGAGTCCTGGTCAAGGGCATGTACCTCGGTTGCAGACTCCTCACCAGCCTAGGTTTTGGTTGGGGCACATGCAGGAGGCAATCAATTGATGTGTTTCTCTCACATTGATATTTCTCTCTGTCTTTCCCTCTCTCTTCCACTCTCTCTGAAAAATCAATGAGAAAATATCTTTGGTTGAGGATTAAAAAAAAAATACAGGTAACTGATGAGTTAGCTCTAGAGTTCCTGATTCAATAGGGGTGAGTAATGCCAAGGATTCTGCATTTTTAATAAAATGTCAGAAACAAGTGATGCGGATATAAATGATGCTCAGAAGACACGGGGAAACATTACTCTAATGGATTCTTATAAGTATTTTATAAACTGATGTTCATATCAATGTCTTATTAGACATCTTGTATAATTTATAGCAGGTTCATCTTAATTTCTTTTAGGCCTTAAATAGCTATTAAGATTTACAGATAAAACAAACAATAGAAGTTAATCTAATTTGTTTACCCTTTATACTCATACAATGATCATTTAATGTACATATGTTTTGCTTCTTTAGCATTGTAAATAATTATCTTAAAGAGTCATTTTCTTGATCACTGTCCTGTAAGATTTTCAGGTAATTAATATGGGAAACCTATATTTATTTATCTCAGTCGCTTCGAAGTGAGTCATAATCTCTGGGTAACAAGGTTTATTTTATTTAGGTGAATGGGTGTCAATTAAGCAGCACAAACCAATATATAGGATCATAAATCCCCATTAGAAACTATAAAATAAAAAAATTCAATGCAGACTTCAATAACCCAATTGTGTACAAGTTTACAATGTAATTAAAGTACTCTTTGCCCAGGGAAGCTTTTCAAGATTAGATTTCCCATCAGCAAAATGTAAGTTTGCCATTAATGGAACCCCCGGTAAGCACAGCAAAGGCAATGGTTGTATCTACCTTGTTCACTCTTGTATCCCTGGCATCTAACACTGAGCCTGACAACATAGGAAGTATTTAATAAAATATTTGGTGAGTCAAACCTTCCTCCCAGACAACAGAGTAACAAAAAAAAAGTTTTCATCTCCCTGCCAGTGCACCCATCTAATGAAGGTGCTCAATCTCCTCTATGAGAGAGTCCATATACACAAGAGTAACCAGAACACACTGCTCAGAGAACAAAATGAGGCAAGAGATTCATGATGATGCAATTTCTCCCCTCATCCAAAGTCTGAAGAAACAGGAATTCTGTTTATACTAGATTTAATTAGAAATCATGTATGTTAATTATGACTCTGAAAGCTTATTTCCTAATGTTTTCTTACAAATGTGATTGTTGCTAATGCCATATCTTTTTACTCTGCTCACCTTCAAAATACTAAATTTTAGACTTAAAAATGATTCTTATGCTAGAACAAGAAATTAGTAGCAATAATTTTTGTAGATAACTTTCCAAAAGGAGCTCCAAGAGTCTTTTCCAAAGCCTCAGAAATATATTTTTACTAGTCCGTGCAAAACAGTATCATTTGGAAGGCATGATGACATAAAATGATCTGTTTTATTATTATACAAATGCTCCAGAAATTTAAAAGACATAAATATTTATATCAAATTCACCATCAAATTGGAAAAAAACACACAAGGATTTAGGTAGTAAAATTTTTAAAAAGAAAAAGAAAAGCTACAATCTATGCCTACAAAAAGTTAATTCAGTAAAATTATAAGATGGAATCTGACATTTGTATAAAGTGATTTTCAATGTCTAAAATGAAAATTATTTATCATCCCTTTTTGCCATTGCTCTAAACTTATTCTTTTTCCTAAAATTTTGAGAGGATATAAAACTTTTCTTGTTTGATTCAGACCATAGGGCTATACTGAGTTCTTCAATGTCCTTTTCATTTTTATTCTTTTCTTAATGTCATCTAACCTTTTATTTTATTGTTCTCTTGGGATGTTATAACTTTTTTTTTTTATTTTTCACTTACAGTTGGCATACAATATCATATTAATTTCAGGTGTACAACATAATGATTACATATTTGTATAACTTACAAAGTGATCACCCCAATATGTCTAGTACTCATCTGATACCATGAATAGTTATTGCAACATTATTGATCATATTCCTGATGCTGTACTTTACACCTCCATGAATATTTTTATAACTGCCAATTTGTACTTCTTAATCCCTTCTATCAAAGCAGCATGGTACTGGAATAAAAACAGACAAATAGATCAATGGAACAGAATAGAGACATCAATCCATGCTACATGGTGAATTAAACTATGACAAAGAAGGCAAGAATATACAGTAAAGAGTCTCTTCAATAAATGGTATTGGTAAAACTGCATAAATAAGAGCAAAAAAAATTGAAACTAGGCCACTTTCTTATACCTTACATAAGAATAAATGCAAAATGGGTTAAAGATTTAAATGTAAGACCTAAAACCATAGAACTACTTACTATAAGTTAACATGGGCAGTAAACTCTGTGAAAAATTTTTGGATGTCTCCTTGGGCAAACGAAACCCAACAAAAATAAAAAAGACTACATTAAATTAAAAAGTTTCTACACAGCAAGGGAAGTCACTGACAAAACAAAAAGACAACCTACTGAATGGAAGAAGATATTCACCAATGATACATCCAATAATATATAAGGAACTCATACAACTTAATATCAAAAAATAAAAAAGCTTATTTTAAAATGGGCAGAGGATGGAAATAGGACACTTCTCCAAAGAGGACATACAGGTAGCCAACAGGCATATGAAAACATCTCAATATCAGTAATCATCAGGAAAATGCAAATTAAAACCTCAAGATATCACCTCACACCTGTCAGAATGGCTATCTTCAATGGCCATTTTAGTGGTGACTTTCTCATGCTCACCCCTGCTCCTCAGTATATAGTACCAGAGAAAGCAATTAATTTTCAGAATTTTCCCAGAGTAGAAGAGGACTATGAAAGTAAGATAATACTGGAGTAAAAAAGTGACAGGCAAAAAGTTTTCTATCTCTATTGCTCTTGCTTCCTTTCCTCTTGATCTCCCATATAGGAAACAAAAATAGGTGTAGGTAATACAAATTGAATTTCACTATTTTTTTTCGTCCTCATTTTGGCCTTTTATTTTTAGGTTAACACTGTCATAACAATGAAGGTGCAAATATTTCCATCACAGCAGAAGTTCAATCTCCCACGTCTTCTGCCAGAATCAGCCGCAGATCTGTTCTCTGTCATTGCGGAATAACTTGATTATTCTAAAATGTCATATTGTTACCGGGAAGGGACCATGCTGGTGTGGGTCTGCCTCAGGCAGGACTGTGGTATGTGAGTTCTTGACATCATGTCGGAAAGCTTTCATAACACAAGTTCAGGTGATTTTAAGGGTGCATTTAGCAGAGTTGGGGACAGTGAAACAAGAAGGGCCTAGTGTAGCAGAAGAAATGGAAGTTTGACAAGGTGGGGCTGCTGTCAGTTCCCTGGAAAGTCAGAGGAAAGGGGGCCTTGGAGATAGATGAGCTGCCACTGACCATTGTTTTCCTGGTTGCAAGTCTTGTGGGTGGATTTCACTTTGGATCTGCTTTAAGGAAAGGGTTATAGAATCTTGACTGGGATCAGAATTATAAGGAAATTATTAGGAATTTTATAAGGCACTGACTCACCAGGAATTTGTTCCAATATTCCACAGCCAATATAATTTAGACCAGTGGTTCTCAACCTTCTGGCCCTTTAAATACAGTTCCTCATGTTGTGACCCAACCATAAAATTATTTATGTTGCTACTTCATAACTGTAATGTTGCTACTATAATGAATCGTAATGTAAATATCTGATATGCAGGATGGTCTTAGGCGACCCCTGTGAAAGGGTCGTTCCACCACCAAAGGGGTAGCGACCCACAGGTTGAGAACCGCTGATTTAGACCAACATGTGATTTTATAAGTATTGATTAAGTTTTCTTTGATTAAAAGAAAAGGCAGGAATGGGCTTAGTGACACTTTGCTTTGAATATTTCAAACTAGAAAATGAGAAATAACCCATTTCAAAAACATTATCTGAAAACAAAAATTATATATCAACAACCAAATTAACCAAATATCCAACTAAGTCTCTTATGTGAATTTTTGCAAATAAATGCACATACACACAAAACAACAGTCCCCAGGTTCTTAAAACTTCATTTGTTTTTGAATCTTTGAAAGTGATAATGACATAAGGTGAATAACCAAATATCTTGCAGTTTGCTCTTTCAGTCAGATCTATTCCAACTCATCTAAAAAGACATGTAATGAAAATGACACCTGACTTCCAATTGTCTAGTACAAAAATTTTTACATATTGTCTTATTCTGGGTTCAAAAAATTCAAGTGAGCTAGAGCAGTATATTATAATGCCACTCGGGGCATGTAGTAAGTGAAGATAAGAAAGTAACAGTTTGTTAAAAAGCAAGGCTCAGATTACTATCTTTAATCTTTAAAAGAAAAGTATTAGCAACTTGCTATATTCACAACATTGGGTTAGTTCCTCTGTAAGAATCAAAGAAATAAGTAATCTAGATCTTCATTTACTAGTAACCCTCAGTAATTTCCAGTTCACCTTATTCATTCCTCTGATCCATGTCTCCCACCCCCCAGAAGTGAAGTATCAATAGCTATAAGTGTGAAGGGCCCAAGTAACTTCATCAGAACTTTTTTTTAAGTTATTCAATTTTTAATAAAGTAGTAATACTTCAAATTTCATTTGGATATAACTATTTCTTAGGTCAAAAGAATCTGACCTATAAAAAATAATAATTGAGTTATTGCACACCTTTTACATGCAAAACAGTGTAGAAAATATTCATTGAGATGATTATGGCCCTTAACAGATGTGAACCATGTAATTAAGTGTTCTATCAAAAAGACTCCAGCAATTTGCCACAGGACTTTTATATTTGTTTTGGTTTTGGGTTTTGTTTGAGGTGATTTTTTTCATTTTATTAAAATTATTTGTTACCCTTTTTCTTTTAGTAATAGATCAATACAAGTTGTAGGATAAACAAACTATCAGGTAAAAATTTGGTCAATTTTCCAGAGGTTGAAATTGCTAAGAACATGATTATCTCCCTCTTTATTGCTGGGTGAAAAATACATTATGGAAATAGATGTCAGGGAGATTAATAGATTATTTTCACACTTATTCTACTTATTAGAAAGAATCTAAAATAAAAATCTAGCAGAAAAATCAGTTTTGGTAGATTAGTCTTTTCTCATTGAATTTACTGTGGTGACATTGGTTAAAACCACACAGGTTTCAAGGGTACAACTCTACAGCACATCCTCTGCATACTGCACTGTGTGCTCACCACCCAAAGTCAGGTCTTTTTCTGCCGCCATTTATCTTCCTTTGTCTTCTTCCACCTCCCCCTACTTTGCTTTCCCTCTGGCAATCACCATAATGTTATTTGTTTGTTTGTTTGTTTGTTTGTTTGTTTAACCCTTTCATCTTTTGCACCCAATCTCCCAGGCCCCCTCCCTTCTGACAGCTATTCTCTCTATCCATGAGCTTGTTTCTATTTTGTTTATTTTTTTCATTACATTCCACATATGATTTAAATCATATGGTATTTGTCTTTCTCTGACTGGATTATTTCACTTAGCATAATGCTCTCCAGTTCCATCCATGCTGTTGCAAAAGGTAAGATTTCCTTCTTCCTTACGGCTGAGTAGTAGTCCATTGTGTAAATGTACCACAGTTTTTTTGTTTGTTTGTTTGGTTTTTTTTGTTGTTTTTTTTTTAAATATTTTTTATTGATTTTTTACAGAGAGGAAAGGAGAGAGATAGAGAGTCAGAAACATCGATGAAAGAGAACCATCGATCAGTCGCCGCAACCCAGGTACATGCCCTTGACCGGAATCGAACCTGGGACCCTTCAGTCCGCAGGCTGACGCTCTATCCACTGAGCCAAACCGGTTTCGGCTACCACAGTTTTTTTATCCACTCACTCATCTACTGATGGGCACTTGGACCGCTTCAAAATATTGGCTATTGTAAATAATGCTGCAATGATCACAGGGATGCATATATTCTTTCAAATAAATGGTGTCGTGAAAATTGAACAGATACATGCAAAAAAATGAAACTAGACCACATCCTTACATCATACACAAGAATAAACTCAAAATGGCTAGAAGACTTAAATGTTAGGTATAAAACCATAAAATTCTAGAAGAAAATATAGGCAGTAAAATCTCGGACATTTCTTGTAGTAATATTTTTAGCGATATATCTCCTTGGGCAAAGGAAACAAAAGAAAAAATAAACAAATAGGGCTACATCAAACTAAAAGGCTTTTGCACAGCAATGGAAACCATCAACAAAATGAAAAGACAACCCACTGAATGGTAGAATATATCTGGCAATGCTATAGTATATCTGATAAAAGGTTAACATCAAAAAATTATAAAGAAGAGGGGAAAAAAATTATAAAGAACATATACAACTCAACACACACACACACAAAAAAAAAACAGTCCAATTAAAAAATGGGCAAAGGATCTTCAAAGACACTCTCCAAAGATGGCCAATAAAAATAGGAAAAGTGCTCAACATCACTTACCAACGGAGAAATGCAAATTAAAACCACAATGAGGTATCACCTATCACCTGTTAGAATGGCTATCATCAAAAAAGAAATAAATAAGTGTTGGTGAGGATGTGGAGAAAAGGGAACCCTAGTACAATGCTGGTGGGAATGCAGACTGGTACTGTCACTGTGGAAAACAGTATACAGTTTCCTCAAAATAATTAAAAATGGAATTGCTGTTTGAGCCAGGGATTCTATTTCCAGGAACATATCTGAAGAAGCCTGAAACACTGATTCAAAAGGACATTTACATTTGATTCAAAGACTAGCATAAGAAAATCACTAAGTAGTATCACTTAGAAAATTAAAATTGTCATTTTGTCCAACTTAATATGCTAGGAAATGGCCCTCCATGGCATTTCATTCCTATAAACAATACCATTTAGAAATCCTTGTCATTTCCTTCCCAAATTGTACAAAGCAAACTATTTTTAAAAGTCCTCTGAGTAAACATGTAAAATTCAAGCTTTTAACAAATTACAGCATGATTCTTCCTTAGAGATCTATTTTGGGTTCCCTAATTTAATCACGATCAGATGATATCCAGTGGGTAAGCTTATTTTTATAATACTGAAAGTAAATTAACTATTTTCACTGCAATGTTCATTAAGTAAATCGTATCTCAGTGTCAATCCCCATGTTCTTCAAGCAGGGGAAGCAAGCTCATCTCCATTTACAGACAGCACATGCTTCTTTTTGTGCCTTCCAAGAGATTTAAGAATACACTGGAATGGAAACTAAAATACCATAGCAAAGGAGAAGAAGAGAAGCTAAGCTGTTTCCAAAAAACAAAAAACAAAAAACAATCCACAGATTTGAAGAAACACAACTTCTGCAAGTTGTTAACAATCAACATGACACCCAATGGGGCAGGGGGAACATAGTTGTGAACTCTCATTTATGTATTATCACAAAATCACCCAGGAAAGTGAAGCAATATTCTTGCTATTAAGAAAGCCTAAAGAGAAAATGCATATCCATTTGTCTGGTTGGCTACTATGCTCCAAAGAACAGAGACTTCACTTCATTGATTATGTTCTTTTGTTTATAGTAAATGGTCTGATAATTAGGTCCTGGAAAGGAGCTCTAAGTTTCAGGGGAGTCATGACTTACTCTTCTTCACTGGAAACTTCTAGTCCAAATATATGTAGTGAAAAATTGCTTCCCCCTTGATAATTAGTACAGTAATGCACCTTTCACAAATTTCTGGAGGTCACTAACATGAACATGTGGATTCTTCGATTCCATTAAAGAGAAAATAAAGCAGTTATCAAGGTCCTGTGGCCATGTAGATAATTCATCACTTTCATTGAAATTGGAAGAGAAAAGGAAATTATAATTCCAAGACTTATTCTCATGTGATGTCCAGGATGGAAGATGGGCTTCCCCTAACTTGCCTACTTTATCTGAGGTAGTGGTTGCCCAGAAAGCCATATTTGAGAAAAATTTGGAGCTGTATCCAGAATCAGCCACAGTGAGTACTTGGTTATTTCGCAATTTTGTCTATCAAGGTGAGAAGCGGCGGGTATTCTGTCAGGTACATGAAGAACCTCTCTTAAAAGATGTAGATTTATCACATGCATGGATCAAACTCACTGAAAAATACAAAATCATTATTTTCATATTTTGTTGTGTATTTGGAAGTTAGTACCACTAAAATAAATACTTTACCATGTTTTCAACCTGCTATTGGAATAAAATATAGAATGATAAATATGCTACAGTTGATAAAAAGAATATTATAAACATAATTAGAAATAAACCAAATATTTAACTTTTAAGCATGCAAAAAATACATTCCAGAATAGGAACTATAGGAAGATCACTTTTTACCCCAAATAGTTAATAAGATTTTACTGCCAACAAAAAAATGAAATATCCACCCTGGAATTCACTTTTACTAACTAGCAGTTATTAAACATGATTTATTAAAATGTAATTTTTTAAAAGCTTCATATATGTGAAATGATGTAATTCCCTACATTTTAATTTATATAAAAAGTAATTATGACATATACAAATGTGACCAAGTTTATTATCAATTTTATTTGCCTTCAAATTCTTCCAGTTAAAATATGTCATGACATTATAATTACAATATAAATAGCCTATATTATCAAAATTAACAATATAAGCACCATTTAAGGAAATAATGGAACAATAAGAAATCTGCACTTTTGATTTGGGTGTATTTTTCTAGTAAACGCTACATTGAAAATTTGAAATATATCTGAATGAAATATAAACCCAGGAAAGTTGTCTTTATCTCATTTAAAAGCAAAGACATAATAGAAAAATTATCCTTGTTTAATCAATAGAAACTATATCTGGCTAATTACTAGCCTCAATTTAAACAAATATATGTTATGGCCAGGTTAAAGGGTCATGAGCATTCATTTATTTTCTTGACAAGTTCCAGGAGAGGCAAATCATGGCTTTAAGCGTCACTAGATAAGACAGAGTGGAGAAAGATATGGGAATGGAGGAGATAAAAGAAAGAACCCAGGAATCGAATAAAATAAAGGCTTTGAAATTCCTGGATTAAAGACTTAAACATGAGACATGATATCATAAACTCCTAGAAAAAAAATAGAGTTGAAACTCCTTGACATTGGATTGGGCAATGATTTTTTTTTTTCTTTTTGGCTCAAGTAATAGAAGCAAAAATCAACAACTGGGATGACATCAAACTAAAAGGTTGAACAGAAAAGGAATCCATCAACAAAATGAAAGGTAATCTACTAAAAGGAAGAAAATATTTGCAAAATATGTCTAATGAGGGGTTAATATCCAAAATATATAAAGAAATCATACAACTCAATAACAAGAGTATCTGATAAAAAATGGGTAGATGACCTAAACAGTTTTTTAAAAAAGCTATCTAATGGCCAACAGATAGTGTATTGAAAATATGCTCAATACACTAATAATCAGGGAAATGAAAATCAAAACCACAATGAGATATCATCACACACCTGTTAGAATGACTAGCATCAAGAAGACAAGAAATAACATGTGTTGGCAAGGATGAGGAGATAAGAGAACACTCGTGCACTATTCGTGGGAATGTAATTGGTTCAGCCACTGTGGAAAACAGTATGGAGGTTCATCAAAATTAAAAATAGATCTACCATATGATCTAGCTATCCCATTCTTGGTATGGATCGAAATAAAATGAAAACATTATCTCAAAGAGATATATAGCACTCCCATGTTTATTGCAGCATTACTTATGGATAACCAAGACATGGAAACAAGCTAAGTGTCCACTGAGTGATGAGTGGATAAAGTTGCAATTATGGACAAAGATATTATTGTATATAGATAGAATGAAATATTATTCAGCCATGAGGAAGAGGGAAATCCTGTCATTTGAGACAACATGGATGGGCCTTGATGGCATTGTGCTAAGTGAGACAAATATTGTATGACATCCCTTATATGTGGAATATAAAAAAATTAACTTTGTAAAAATAGAAGAATGGTGATTACCAGGGTTTGGAGGTTGAAGAAATTGGGGAGATGTTGTTTAAGAGTATAAACTTACAACCAGTACACAAAAACATCCTGAAGATCTTAGTGAGAATAGATAACAATGATATGTATTATAAACTTCAGAGTTGCAAGAAGACTAGATCTTAATTCTCCCCAAGACTAGAAATAATAATATGATGTGTTAGAGGTGTTAGCTGATGCTATGGTGGCAATCATATTGCAATATATAAATATCTCAAATCAACATGCTGTACAACATAAACTTACACAATATCATTATATTTCAATGAAAGATAAAGAAAATTATGAATTGATATTAATTACCTACATTACCATAAACATCAGACATGAATAGAAAGAAATGAAGTAACACATGAATTATTAGCACTGCTGGTGGGAATGCAGACTGGTGCAGCCACTGTGGAGAACAGTATGGAGTTTCCACAAAAAATTAAAAATGGAACTCCCATTTGACCCAGTGATCCCACTTCTAGGAATATATCCAAAGAAACTAGAAACACCAATCAGAAATGATATATGCACCCCTATGTTCATAGCAGCACAATTCACCATAGCTAAGATTTGGAAATAGCCTAAGTGCCCATCAGCAGATGAGTGGATTAGAAAATGGTGGTACATCTACACAATGGAATACTATGCTGCTGTAAAAAAGAAGGAATTCTTACCATTTGCAACAGCATGGATGGAACTAGAGAGATTATGCTAAGCGAAATAAGCCAGAGAAAGATAAATATCACATGATCTCACTCAATTATGGAATACAATGAACATAAACTGATGAACAAAAACAGATCCAGAGACAGAGAAGCATTGATCAGACCTTCAAACCTCACAGGGAAGGTAGGGGAGGGTGGGGATAAGGGGGAGAGATCAACCAAAGGACTTGTATGCATGCATATAAGCCTAACCAATGGACACAGACAACAGGAGGGGGAGGGCATGAGTTGGGGGGGTGGGGGGCAATGGGGCAATAAGGACACATATGGAATACCTTAGCCCACATTTTTTACTTTGCTTTAAAACTTAACTTGAGTTCAGCACACATTTCAGCAAGATCTAAGATCCTAGCCCACTCATATATATTAATAACCACTCTATGTCCCTGTCTTGGATTCCATATTTATGATGCAAAATGCCATACAGTCACTAAATATGGGTAAACAGCGAATGCCAAAGCAGCACCTCTTGTACTAAAGGACATCTTATATTTCCTAACATTTGTCTCACGCATACTAACCTAGATTCTAGAAATAATAAAGTCTATTTTTTCTAATGATTTTTCTTCATGCTATGTCTTTCTTGGTAGATTCATCATCTGAATGAAGGGCTCCTAAAATTAAGGTCAGGACTAATTTTCTTTTCAAAGGCTGCAGATGCTGTACTCTATTTAACTCTAAAAGAACTACTTAATGTCAATATTGTTAATACCTCATCACCCTTTAAGGAATGTCAGAGTGAGGCTGTGGGGAGGGGGGATCACAAACCAGGGACACTGGCACAATTTTACGAAGAGGAGGAAACAAGAAGTGGCCTTTGCTTGACAGTACCTGTCACACGGAATGTCCTCCAGGTTCCTCTTTCTTTTTCCCTTTATCTACCTATTTTTTAATCCATAACTTTATTTTGCTTGAGCTTTCTACAGGTTCCCCTGAATACAAACACTTTAAAAAGCAGAACGGGCTGTTTTGTAACAACTTTCCAATAAATTGAGTTATGATCTTTAAAATTTCTAGCTTGATTCCTCATTCATCACTTCTGTATATTAATTGTGAGCTAATGATATAATTGCTTTTGTGTTGCTTTTGCAGATATTGTTATTTTAGGGTCCTAAAAATATTTCAGGCTTCCAAAGAATCTAAAATTGCCCCTCCTGACCTAGCAACCAGTCATAATATCCTTTGGGGTGTAGAGGTTTAGTATAGTCCGCATTTTACATCCTTGTGTTAAAGAGTAAGGAGAGTTATTGGATGCAAGACAGAAAAGGAAGCATGGTACCCTAAGCATTGACAGAAAGCAGTTGGTGAGTTCTACATAGTTTGCCATTATGGGAGTTGACAGGAAACAGTCCTTAGCGCTCCAAACGTCAGCAATCATGTCATGAAAAAGCGGAAGCATGTGTCCTACATTCCAGGTGGTGGTGGGGAGTGAAGGCTGCAGGTGGGGGTGGAGCAGCAGGTAGCAGCCAAGAGATAAGCTGCACACAGGCTGCTCTGGAGAGGATGCTAAAAGGAAAAACAAAGCAAAACAAATAAAGAGCACTCCCAATCAAGGGGCTCTGCAAGAGATGACACACACTTCCTGTTTAAAGAATTACATTGAAGAAATTTTCAGACACAAATTTATAATATCCTCTCCAGAGTTCTTCCCTATTAGTAAAACACATTTAATTAAGAACTCCTTACTTTTTGGAATCTTCCATTACATATGGGAAATTTAGCTACCGACATTTCAAAGGATCATGAGTCACCCACAAATATATTTTCCCTAGAACCTGATTTCAAGTACCAGCAACCATCTATTTGCATGTCTCAAAGATTATGAAACAATTGCAATAACTAAATTTGACTGCAGTATGGGTATTTTCTTAGGAGATAGTGGCTTTAGAATGACTTTTTTAAAAAAAATTAAAGTTTGGTTTTTGTTTTCTCCTTTACAAAAGCCTTGTTTTCTTGGCATACAGATAGAAAAAATGATATTTGCCCTCAAAATAGGGCAGTTGAAGGCATCAGATTTGGGTTCCAATTCACATAAGTTGCCATATTCACAGGTATCATAACAGGTCTCAGGTTCCCGCATCTTTGGAGCTTACTGAATTATCACAGAAAAAGCTCAACTGTTAATAGCTCAATGAGAAAGACCTACATCAAATATCCTATTCTTGGGAAAAATGATTTCTAAATTACTTGATACAGAATATTATTAGGAAATACCATTCCATTATTTTCCATGTTTGCTTTTATATCTTAAGGGGAAAAATACCTAGAATTTTAGAGAAAGCATCTCCCTTTCATCACTCCCAACAAAACTGTGGAGTAGGCATTTGAAAAGTCTTTCTATTTCTATAGACTTAAAACTGTTCTCCAAATTCCAAGGATTCCACAGGGGTGCTGCTGAACGTCTACTAATATTTGATTGTAAATTTTTAAACCTGCATATGTTTATATTTAAACTGTAATTAAAAGCCACTCATAGCTGATACATTCTAGAAAACAGTAACACAGCAGGGTCCCCTATTCACTAACTTGCAGAGGTGTCCATCTGCAGCAGCACTTTCTTTTTAATGCAAGAATCTGTACAGTGTCTAGTGTCATGCCAAGCATGGCTCAGGTAGAACTGTTGTCCATATGTTGAACTCATGGAGCAATAACATAAAACATAAGTATGTGTGCCACTAGGCCAGCATGGGTCAGTGGGTTGAGAACTGACCTAGGAACCAGGAGGTTGCGGTTTGATTCCCCAACAGGACACATGCCCGGGTTGTGGGTTTGATCCCCTGTGTGGGGTGTGCAGGAGGCAGCTGGTCAATGATTCTCTCCCATCACTGATGTTTCTATCTCTCCCTCTCCCTTCCTCTCTGAAATCAATCAATCAATAAATATATTTTTTCAATTAAGTGTGTCTTACTCTTCTGAGATATTATATTATGAATAGTTTTAGTACCTGCTAAGTTATTTTCCTGAATGACTTTTTATTTTATTTATAACTTTTTAATATTTTCCTCTATGATATAAAAGAATATTTCATGAAAGTAATTACTGTTTTATTTATTACTGTGGTCTAATAATTGTTAAACAGAAAAACACTAATTCTAAAGAAGATAACTTTCAAAAATGTTAGTAATAATACGTAATTTATCTACTTTATTAAGTCTCAGTCTTTAAAATGTGGACTTTTCTGAGATATTCATGAATAATGGGTTCCAGAATTTACTTTACCAAGCTAAAATTATTGGTTTCCTGAGGGTAAGATTTCAGTTCAAGTATATCAAATAAAATAAAATAACTTCTTCTGATAGAGAAGTAGCCACAGCTTGGCTAAATATCTCCCATTATAACACAGCTTTATTAACTTGCTAAAAGAATTTATTAACATGCATATGACTTTGCCTTTATTTATTTACTTATTTATTTATTTATTTATTTATTTATTTTAATTTAGACTTTGCCTTAAAAAAAACTCTCACCCAGGTGGCATGGCTCAGTGGTTGAGCATCCATCTGTAAACCAGGAGGTCACTTTGGTTCCTGGTCAGGGCACATGCCAGGCTTGCAGGCTCAATCCCCATTGTGGGGCGTGCAGGAGGTAGTCGATCAATGATTCTCTCTCATCATTGATGTTTCTATCTCTCCTTCTCCCTCTCCTTTCCTCTCTGAAATAAAAATATATTTTTATATTTTTTATAAATAAAATATATTTATAAAAATATATTTTATAAAAATATATTTTTTATAAAAACCTCAACCATACAATGACTTTGGCTTTAAAAAAAATCAAAATTAAAAAATTCAGAGTTCAATATGCTAAACAAATTTTTCATTGAAACTTTTTGAACCTCTAGTAGAGGTACTACTCTCCTCTTTTCAGGCCTAACATTTCCCAGTTACTGAGACTAGGTCAAGGGATCTGTGTTCCCTACACAAGGTCTCGTTTATGTTGAAGTTTTCTATCCTGACCAGTCGGAACAGGCAGCTTGTAGGTACTATTCTTGTCCTTGTTGGAGCACCAGACACTATTAGCTCTAATTCTTTTGTGTGATCCCACCCCCTCTACCCAGCCTGCCTGGCAGCCAGCAGTTTTCTTACATTTGCTGCTCACAGATTCATACTTTTTGACAGATTGAACATTTTAAATTTGTATTTTATGGTAAAACGGAATATAATTCTCAAAGGTTAGAATTATCTCTGGGCTATTTGATTGCATGTGATTTTTTTGTTTGTCATGCTGTGTGTAGTATCGCCCAATTGTGCTTCTTTTTACAGGTGAAGTGATATGTCTATCAGGAAAAGAGTCTCTTAATAATGTTTGCTATTTAGGATATTAATGAGCTTTGGGGGGCTAGGGAAGATGAGACCTCCAGGGTGTGTTAAATAGGAGTTGGAATTTTACTTAGCATATTTTGAAAGTCATAATGAGACCATGTGAAGATAATTGAGAGCCCCAGACATCTTCATTCCCTTCCTTATGTAATAAAAGTGGGTTGACTATGACAAACACACACAAAAATCTTCAGAGAGAAAAAAATGATCTATTCTAATCTAGATGCTTATTGTTCCAGGCAAAGTTATCATAGCAGAAAACTAGAAACCTTAACTAAAAATCAAATGGGGCGTAGACATGAAAAGACAGGGGGAAATGCCTTTTTTTAAAAAAAATTAATGTAAAGATTGATTTTTCATCTTCACTCGCTTTGTCAAACAGCTTATTAGTTAGTCTCAAATAATGTACGTTATTGCTTTATATAACAAATGCCACTTCACACAAGAATACCAACCTTGCGTTTCCAATCTTTTAATGAAATTCAATGACCTATGTATGCCTTGTAGATGCACAAATTTTCTCTTGAATGACTTGCCAGCCAAGTGTATTGCTTTGGGTTTGACTTTCATTATGTACACAATATTGATTTGGGTGCAATTTGTACTTTCCTTTTCAATACTTCTATTTTTATGTTTGAGTGGGTCAAAGCAAGACCTGTCATACATAGGGCCAGGAGAACCATTTTGTCTTGATTCACACTTAAGAAAGCGTTTAGATTTTTGCTGTTTTCCCCAAATAGCTTATTCCAAATTACTTAATGCTTATAATACACTAGTGGCCCGGTGCACGAAATTCGTGCATGGGGGAGGGTGTGTTCCTCAGCCTGGCCTGCACCCTCTCCAATTTGGGACCCCTCGAAAAATGTCCTGCCAGTTTACAGGGATTGGGCCTAAACCAGTAGTCGGACATCCCTCTCGTAATCCGGGACTGCTGGCTCCTAACCGCTCACCTGCCTGCCTGCCTGCCTGCCTGATTGCCTCTAACCACTCTGCCTGCTGGCCTGTTCGCCCCCAACTGCCCTCCCCCCCACTGCTGGCCTGCTTGCCCCCAAAGGCCCCCCTGACAGTCTGATCACCCCAAACTGCCCCCCCTGCTGGCCTGCTCGCCCCTACCTTCCATCCCCACTGGCCTGCTCATCCCCAACTGTCCCCCTTCTGGCCTGCTCACTCCAAACTGCCCCCCCACCCCGCTGTCCTGATCACCTCCAACTGACCCCCACTGATGGTCTGCTTGCCCCCATCTGCCCCCCCTGCTGGTCTGCTTACCCCCAATGACCCCACCCCCAACCAGCCTGATCACCCACAGCTGCCCTCCCCTCTTGGCCTCTAACCGCCTCTACCTCTGCCCCACCACCATGGCTTTGTCCAGAAGAACGTCCGGAAGGTCTCCTGGAAGGTCTCCCAGTCTAATTAGCATATTACTCTTTTATTAGTATAGATATATTTGTCTGTAAATATGGTTATGATTGCAGATATGAGTAGGACCAGGTAAAATTTTATAGAATGGGCCTTTTATTATAGGTGGTTTGCCATGTATGCATTTTTTTTAAAGAAGTAAAAATTACTTTAAAAAGTGTTTCAGGAAGACTTTGAGAAATTTACAGTATCTGCTTTTCTTCCAAGAAAGTTGTCACTTTTATGCCAGAGTGAGAATTATTTGTATGCTTTGTATGTCAGCATTGGGCCACTGTGACTGGGGGGCACTTAGCTTGACTTGAGGGTAATTATCTTGCTCACTGGCTGGGAGGGAGGGTGTGTGGCAGAGGAGATAAATACTGGGTTCTGGATTATTCATAGATTGCTGACTTTCTGGATTGATTGTGCAAGCCCCTCCTTTTATTGATGTCCACCTTCTGTTGACAGACATCTACCCTGGGAGAGAAATGAGATGAAACTCTCTTGTCATTGTAAAAAGCATTTGAATTCCTAAGGTGTGATAAGGCCACCCATCCATCCACAGTCAAGGCACACATTTTCATGGAGGATGTTCCCACTCTTGAATAAATTAAAACAATTTTTTTCTTTTAATTTAAATTTTCTTCTATAACTGTTTTCTTGTTACTTAAAAACTAGATTTTTTGAAACTGCTTCCAAAGCTTTTCAAGCTGTATATGTCCTTGGAATGAATTTATAAATAAGAATTGAGGCTGGCAAGTGTGACTCAGTGGTTTAGCATTGACCTATGAACCAGGAAGTCACAGTTTGATTCCCGGTCAGGCCACATGCCCAGGTTTTGGCCTGATCCCCAGTACGGGGTGTGTAGGAGGCAGCCGATCAATGATTCTCTCTCATCATTGATGTTTCTATCTCTCTCCCTCTCCCTTCCTCTCTGAATCAGTAAGAATATATTTTAAAGAGAAAGAGAGAGAGAGAGAGAGAGAGAGAGAGAGAGAGAGAGAAGAGTGTATATGTTTGTAAATAAGAAAACATGTATTTGATGCTCTTAGAAAGTCTTATTTTCTTTCATTAAAACTTGTGCAGTATAGGGAACTCCATAGATTCTCTCAATTTGAAGAAAGTTAGGGGGAAAGGTATTAATTCAGAGTTCCTTGGGAAAATGTATCATATATATATATATATATATATATATATATTAAATATTCAGAAAATATATTTGGATCTAAATATCTTCTATCATTTTAACCCCAAAATATCAATTTAAATATTTTAAAAATGGTTGGGATGATGTTGTTTTTTAAATAAATTAGGTTACTGGAGTTCTACATGTTACTGGATCACCTGGGGTAATTTTCTGATTGGAAAATTAAGAATTATAGTCAGAGGAAAGGACATTAGAATTTTAAAAGAACATATTCAATTTACTTTAGAAGCCGAACCTATCTTATCATGTGACTTGTTTTATATGTCTGTTAAACTATATTATCACATAAGCCTTGCTGCTATTGGGACAAACAGTGACAGTTGATTCAGGTCATTTGAATGTCCACTGTATGTTTTAATTTGTATTTTCGTTTTGACTCTGTCATGCTCAATCTTCAGTGGAAGTCATGAGAACCTATTATTTTTGCCTGCTCCCTCCTTTACATTGGAAATATTCTTTTTTACCCAGAGGGACCTTAACTTTGATGTAAGGGATTGTTTCCATTGCCAACTTTTTTCTTCCTTGCCAAGTAAGAGAGTTGTTGTAAACTCTTCAGTGATGCCTTCCCCAGGATATTTGCAGATGTGGTTGGGAAAAGTCATTTCATCCCGACCTTTGCATGTCAAATGCTGGGGTGTCCAGGCTCTCCCACCCTCCGATCACCATGGCCATCACGGGGCCACAGAGTTTTATTTGTTTCAGAGGAGTATAAATTATTTAAGAATTAAATCTATGTGCACACGGCCAAAAAAAAAAAATCGGCTCCACCAGTCCCACCTGTCCTGGAAGGGACTGACAGCAAAGCCCCTCTCCATCCTGAGCCCTCCAGCCCCATGCAGACAGAGCCCCCCAGGTGAGAGCCAAGCAGCGTGGACCTGAGGGCTGTGCACCTGGAGCGACTGCAGAGGGAGAGGGGCAGGCAGGAGCAGCAAGCCAAGGAGGGCCCACGCGTGGAGGCCCGGGGCTGCGGAAGTTGCCATAAAAGAAAAAGAAGAAAGATGCAAAAGGACCCCGGCCCTGGATCTGCCCTCCAATGGAGGACTTCGAAGCCCTGGTCTCGGCCGCCATGAAGGCTGATAACACCTGTGGCCTCCCCAAGTGCCGGGCCAGCATGGTGACTCTGGGCCAGCTCTGCCCACACGGCAGCCACCGCTACTGTCTCAGCCACTGCCTGCCCGAGACCCATGGCTGTGTGAGAGGGCCCGTGCCCAGGCCCGGCAGAGAATCAGCCGGGAGGGAGTGCTGTATGCTGGCAGTGAGGCCAAGGACGGGTCCCTGGACCCCGCCAAGTGGGCACAGCTGCAGAGGAGCCTGGATAAGAAGCTGGACGAGCTAAGCAGCCAGAGGAGGAGCAAAAGGAGGGAGAAGGAGATGTGAGCCGGCCCTCACACCCTCCAGCCTTGTCTTTGCAAATGCGGGTGGGGGCAAGCAGCCGTCCCTGGTGCTTTCTGTGCCTTATAGCTGCTCCGGTGACATAACCAGGGCTGCATGAGCAAGCGAGGGGCCTCTGGGAGGGGATGGGTCCTCGGGCCCAGCGTGCCCTGCCTTGCTCTGGGGTGGGGGCGGGCTGCAGTGGCTGTTCCCTGGACCTTCCTGGGGAGAGCCGCCCCAGGTCTCAGTTTTGCTGGCACCAGGGCCCCCTGGGGCTCTCCGAGGTCCCTCGCCAACTGCTTTAAGAGAACCTTTAAGAAAGGTTCCGGGAGTCCAGGGTTGCCGCCTGGCCTGCGCCCCGGCCCTCCCGTCCTCCGGTCGCCATGGCGGGGACCCGGGTTGCCTCCTGGCCTGCGGCCCCGGCCCTCCCACCTCCGATCACCATGGCGGGGACCCGGGTTGCCGCCTGGCCTGTGCCCCAGCCCTCCCGCCTCCGATCGCCATGGCGGGGACCCGGGTTGCCTCCTGGCCTGCGGCCCCGGCCCTCCCACCTCCGATCACCATGGCGGGGACCCGGGTTGCCTCCTGGCCTGCGGCCCAGCCCTCCCACCTCCGATCACCATGGTGGGGGTCCATGGTTGCCACCTGTGCTGCACTCAGGCGCCCCCCCCATCGCCATGGCGATCGCCAGCTGCAGGCCAGCGGGCAACCCCGCTTCCGATGGCGATCACCGGCTGGGGGGTGGGGAAAGGTGGCCTTTGCTCACCCCCCAGCTCTTGCCTGCCGCCTGGGTTGCCCATCACCATTCTTCAGTCCTTCCCCTTTCACCTCCCATCATTGCGAGTATGCAAATTAACCGCCATCTTTGTTGGCAGTTAACCGCCATCTTGGCTGGCAGTTAATTTGCATATCACCCTGATTAGCCAATGGGAAGGGTAGCGGTTGTACGGCTAATTAGCATGTTTCTCTTTTATTAGATAGAATCTTACAAGTGTTTTTTCTTATTAAAAACATTTCACTGTAAATGAAAATGTAGTGGGAATAATATTTTCACATTAGTCATGTGTCTATTAAACCTCAGTAACTCCCTTTTGTATCATGATTGGACCCTCATGTTAGTTAACAGCTAGGATAGTGTTGGCTTCTCACCCCAGAAAGGTGAAGTCATAGCTGATCAAAACAGAGGGTAAAAGAGTCAGTTCTCAACCTTTCCACATCAATATGAAATTTGTGAAAGTCCTGGCAGAGACAGTAAGATGAAAGGAAGCAAATATATGCTTGAATAATATATTTAAGAAGAATGAATGATGATGTTACGTATCAGTTTTCCCACCCTGACCTGAAGAATGTAAGAGCTTAGGGAGAGAAGGAATGAGAAGCAGAGAGTATGAGCTTCTGCACACTTGGCTCTGAAGCAATCCTACGGAAAGGAAACAGACAATACAGATTCGTGCATGTTACATTCCTTAAAAGTTTCAATTATGCAGAGAAAAGGACAGGGTCCAATATCTTTCTGGAAACCTGGGAAGTGACACCTTGGAAAATGTTTCATAGGTCATACTAGAGTAAAAATAATAGAGGCTGCTAAATAGATTGTCCATCATCACAAATGACCCAAGGCAGCCCAGAATCTTCTGTGGCCTTGACCTGGAGGAAGTGGACCAGCTGAACCTTCCATGTGTTTCCAAGGAGAAGACAAGGTCGCTGCATTCCAATTCATATCAAAGACACAACTCAGACAAAAACGTATTCGGAGACGAGCATGGATTGTCATCTGAAGCACAGGTAAAAATAAGTGTACCTGAGCCTTACGCCAATTGGAGGAGGCTGACACCAGAAAACGAGACGGAACATCTCGCTTATGCCACTTTAGACACAAGTTGAGAACCGTAGGACAAATGCCTTTCCCCACTGCATTTTCTGTCTCAATGTAGAATAGAAACTTGAAATCGAAATTAAGTTGAACTATAGAAAAATAGTTGCTTTTTGCACTCCAAATTCACAAAATAACTGGGACAAATAAGAAATTTACCAAGATGTTTTCTGTCATTAGAAATAAATGAGGGCTCAAATAGAGATTAAGTTCACTTAAAGAAAACCCTTTTTTTCTATACCAAAGTTTACAGTTGGATAAATGTATGCTCTAATATATATTTTAAATTATCCACAATTTTTATAACCCTGTTCTGACATTGCTGATAGTCCCAGAATATGAAAGAGGCCCTGATATCAAAATAGCATGATCTCATTGTATTCTTTCATTGAAATTTTGTTTCTGCACCAGCATGGATGAACCTAGGTGTTACACTCAGTGAAATAAGTCAGTCAGAGAAATACAGTCCCATGATTTCAATTATATTATGGAATCTAAAGAACAAAATAAATGAACAAATTGAAACAGACTCATATACAGAGAGAGAACTGGTGGTTGCCAGATGAAAGGGGTATCTGGAGGCTGGTTGAAAGAGGGGAAGAGATTAAGAAGCACAAATAGGTAGTTACAAAATAGTCATGAGGGTGTAAGTAAAGCACAGGAAATAATATTGCAATCATTATTTCAATAATATTGCGATAATCATGTATGGTGTACTGGAAATATCGAGGCGAGCATCATGTAAAGAATGACTATCTAAACACTAAGCCATACACCCAAAACCTATACAAAATAAAATTGGGAGAAAATGAAAATTTTTTTAATTTGGTTAATTGCCAGTGTCTCATGGAATCTGCTGATATCGACACAGTATCACCAAGCAACTAGAATGGAATCTTGACAAAATGAAACTTAATAGCATTTGGATGAAAGCATATGACATGTCACTTTTTTTTCAGTACCAGACTTGTTAAGTCACAGACTAAAGGCTCCACTCCAGAACGGATATAGCAGGAATGAACTAAAATCCATTCTAAACTAGATGAATACTAAAGAGTTATGTATCAGATCATCTTCATAGCATGAATTCTATATAGAAAATCTGACCAGTTGACCATTATGTTTATTACAGTTATAGAAACCCAAATATGTCATTGTGATATTTACTACCACAACTTCATAAGAGATCAGAATTTTGCACTGAATCTAATAGGTAATCAGTTTCAAATCCAAGTTTAGAGCCCTGAATTTAGGTACAGAGATGCTCTACAAAGCTGGTTCTTTCAGTAACGTATCAAGTTACTGAAAGTTACTTAGCCCCAGAAGCATTAGTCACTAATCACTGATAAATTCCATGAGTGGACTCACAACCTAGTAAAATTTGTCTGTTTTGTTCCACCATCTGCTTCAAAAACATGTATTTTGGGGATATCTTATCTAACCTTTCTAAATATATCCCTTTCCACAAGTCCTTCACTTAAGTGAATTGAATTGATTTCATGGAAATATTGCTATATTGGTTTATGTATTTCATGCTTTCCTCTCTGTACTCTTAAGATTTTAGATAAATTTAAGATAAATAAATTGTAAACCCTCACACTAGCATTAAATGGCACATAGTTCTAAAATTTTAAATTTTTATTATTTAAATTGACTTTCTCACTGATTTTTGTTTGAAGAGGCAGAGAGTCTCAATCCCTATTGATCTTTACTGTATACCCTATGTAATCATCCCAATCATTTACCAAAAAAAGAGGACGTGAAATCAGCTAATCTTTCCACTGAATTAATGAATGGAGAGCTATCTCATCCAGGATGCCACTATCAAATCTGAAGGAAATGAGTAGGTTGAGAAGATGGTACTCACAACTAGGATTCCTTGAACTAAACTTGGAGCACTTTTTAGATAATATTGCTTCATTGCTCAACCACCACTCTGAAGATTTTAATAAAGCATTTTAAAATAAACAAAATAGTATTTAATTACTATTCTTTCTACTTAGGAGTCTTTACTATAAAAAAAAAAAAAATTCTTCAATGGAGCTGCACTAAGGTGATCTCTGGCCAATGGAATGTCAGTTGTAAGATCTGTGTCAATGAGGGTCCAGGAGGCCTATGGATCTCATATTATAACTAAGTTGATGAACTTGGGAAAATTTTATGAAAATTTTTGAAATATAAACCCTAGAAGAGTCTTCTAGATTGAGACTTGGACACTGTTTCTAAAAGAAGCCATAATGCTATAATGCTATTATAACTGTTGAATTTGTTACCAGGCATTTTTATACACTTTAATGCAGCAAAAATAGCCCTCTAAAGATTAAAAGGGTATATTCCCTTAACAGTATCTAGGGGGGTGGATATTTCATGTATTTATATAAAATATTTTTTTTCATTTCTGTTGATGTGCTAATATTGAAAATTTATAAAGAATAAAACTTTAACATAGAATGTCATGAACAAAATTTTTTTTCCATGTATATGTTTGTCATAAAACGAAAATCTTTATTAATGAGTTATACACAGATACAAAAACACACACACCCTCACTATGGCTACAGAAATATCCCTTTACCTTAGCAGCACCCTCCATCATTATACATCGTTATATACTCACATAATGTAAAAATTGAAAATATTACCTATGTATATATAAAAGCCTAAGTAACCGTCTGACCGTTCAACCGTCTAACCAGTAGCTATGACACACAATGACCAACAGGCAGCAGACACTCAATGCAGCAGCTGCTGAGCTGTGGTGACTTGGCAGCTGCGGTTCTCGGGTGACGCACCTAGAACCAGAGAGTGGGGAGCCCGATTCCGGGGTGTGTCACCCGAGAACCACCCTCTTGCAATCTGGGACCCCTTGGGGGATGTCAGAGAACCAGTTTCAGCCCGATCCCCACAGGCCAGGCCGAGGGACTCCACTGGTGCATGAATCCGTATACCCGGTCTCTAGGATTTTATAATTTTTTAAGTTTTTGAAATTTTATTCGCATGTGGCATAAATTTCCTCTTACAAAATAAGTCTACTTCCTACTGACAATATAAGGAATTAGAAGCATGATAAAATAAAAAAGAGAGAGAGAACTAGTATATGCCCTTTTAAAAATCCCATTTGAGGATTAAATAAAATTGAACCTATTTTAATAAGTAGAAGCAATATTGAAATGTATATTATTTTGAAGACAATATTTTATTATGAAAGACTCTGTAGTTGACTCATTCCTAAAATGAAAGAATGACATTTTATAATATATTACTTCCTGACATTAAAGGTTTTATGTAAAGCCTTAGCCTTTGGAATCCTCCAGTTATCATCTTTCAACACATTGTACTAGTTGACATTTAAATTCTGTACAAGCTCATGTGGTATTTTGGGCCTGTCATTACTTTGTTGCTTTACAACAGATTTTCCTCAGGAATGAAACCCGGTGACCCAACTAACAGCACCAAAAGGGTATGAACTCATTAAAGCCAAGTAGATATAATAAACTAAGTCAGTAATCCTTTAAAATATTTTGCTTCCAGAAATCTTTTGTTCCTAATGATTTAGCTTCAACAATTCTTTATCCAGAATCATTTTCAATAGGGCTGTTCCAAAGAAATCTAGTCTAATTAAGGCTATTTAAAACTGTTTATCCCTCCCCTATTGGGAAAGTTTCTTTAAAAATTTAAGTTACTAGTATTTACCTTGTTAATTATAAAGAAACATTAAGGACTAGAGGCCTGATGCACAAAAATTCTTGCAAGAGTAGGCCTTCCTTCCCCCAGCTGCTGGCACCAGCTTCCCTCCAGCACCCAGGACCCGGGCTTCCCTCCTCTAGCCACTGACAGGCACCCAGGACCCGGCTGGCTTCCCCCTGGGCCACCCACAGGCACCCGGGGCCCCGCTGGCTTCTGCAGCCCCGGCTTCATCAGGAAGGATATCCGGATGACATCCAGTATAATTACATATTACCTTTTTATTATTATAGATGGTTTTATTATTCAATATCACCTTTCTAAATTCCCCTTTCTTCATTCTATTGCATTACCATTTATCCACATTTATCCACTCCCATGTTTTTTGGGAGTTTTTGTACTTGATTCTTTTCTCCATTTCCATCCCAAATGATCAGTTGTGTCCCAGTTATTAAATTCAGTTCTGCTTTTCTTTCCCTCTCCTCCTCACCCCACCATACACTTTTGCTTTCTTTATCCCTAAAACAGGTCTTTAAAAATCTTACTCCTTTTTAGATCTTCAAACATATTCTTGCCAGCAATTAGTATTAGATTCCAGTTATTCACATTCAGGTTTTGTCATCATTTTCTTCAACTTAACCATCTCAAAATACTTACTGTAAGCAGTCAGAAAGTGATAGATACTTTTTAAAAATTATAACTATACTGAGTTCTTAACATGTGTCAATCTCTCTAATAAGTGCTTTGCATTCACTTTTATAATGATAATTAATGGCACAATAAATGATTGTTATAGGTATCTCAGATATGAATACACAGGTAAATTTAAAGATATATAGATACATAGAATTTTCTGCATTTCTTCAATTAGTATATTCTTGAATCAACCATTTCTCACATATATTTTTCATTTTTATTCCATAAACTGTGACTAACTTTTCTGCCAAGCAAATTCTTTGTATTCTAACCCTTAGATTATAGTTATGATCTGAATGTGATTATTATAAGATAGAAGTGAAACATCAGTCTTTTTTCATTGAAAGGGAGCAAGATATGCTTTGTGCCAAGTATTTTTTAAAAAGACTCCAACCTACTATGAGTGTACACAAACACACACCCAGATCCCACTCCTGGGCCAGGAAGAAGTCCTCTGGGAGTCCATGCCTCATCTCTAACCCAGGCCGTGTGGGGACAGGGAGGAGGGCGATGATCATTGGAGAAATCAAAGACACCCATTTTTACTCTAGTGAAAACTGGAATAGGATCTCTGCTATGAGCCACTTTCTGCTGTATCCAAAGAGATCCTTACTTTCTTAGTTCAACGGTTTACACTCTGTGAACGTGTATCACTGATATCCCCTTCCACATTTCATTCGAACAGTGTGAGGTAGCTAACTGGTTCCTAACTTCCAACGCCCAAATCACTTCGTTGGCCATTGCCCTACACAAAGAAATCATACCTTTCAAGAGCAAGGGTGAAAATGAGCTGCTAACCTAATAATTTAAAGGAATGTTTTTATTACTCCATATCCTCATCGTGTTTATTTAATTAGGCCTCCATGAGTGCGGTGAGAAGTTGCAAACATCATAAAGTTTTCATTAAAAGCACGAGCTTTGTGGGCGGCACTCTGGATTCATATTTCAGCTCTCACGCTTTCTGTGTGTGCAATATTTGGTAACTTAACCTCTGTGTATGTCTCTTATCTGTAACAGAAGGGTAGGAATAGTATATGTTTCATAATGTTGTTGCAAGAATAAAATTATTCAATAATAAGTAAAGTGCCTGGGGCATGAAAAGCACATTACAGGTGTTTGCTTTGATTGTTATGATTATTTGTATTATGATTACCATCATTGCCATTGCCATCATCTCATAGGTGAGAAAACAGGGACTCAGAGAAGCCTAACAAAATAGCTTCTAGGTGGCAACGTGGGAATGGGACTGCACGCCCATCTGACTCCAGGCTTGATGAAGTCAGGCATCAGACTTGCTCCAAGGGCAGCGAGTTACTATGGCATCTCTTGGAACTTCTGCCATGCCAAATTATTAGCCTGCTTGTGAAGTTGTGCCTTCTTCTTAAGTAATTCAGACTTTATTTAGAACTTGAATATTTTGTCTTTAAAACTAATGTTTGTTTTGGATGCACTTGAGGATATTTACCAAATAATTCAACAGTGGCCTCAAATTACTAGATATTAATTAGTTCAATAATTAACAGAGCAATTAAAGCCACTCACGTGTATCTACCTTATCTTTATCACTTTTTGAATGCTTGTTTGTTTGTTTGCCAGTTTCACAGTCTTCTCTCTCAGAAACAGCCATGAGATTACAATTTGTTGACTAACACTCAGCTTTTATTTTCTAATTCAGACAGGTCACCACCTCCTTTTCCTGTTGTTGACTTTTTCATCCAGATATTCCTTAGAAACTGAACCCCGCTTCCCAGTGTTCTGGCTACAGCCGCTGAATTTAGTTCAAGTTGATACTTTTGGCATTTTCTTATTATGACCTTATGACTTCTCTCTAACTCGCCTGATCATTCAAAAATTAAAAAAAACAACCAAGCAAATGAACCACAATAAAGCAAAATCCCCAGGCCCTCATACAATTAAATAGATTTTTATCTTGCACTTAAGCCATAATGAAAATAACTTCCTTAGCCTAGATTACTTTGCATTTTCACTCATATAATTATTTACAATTTTTCTTTTTTCCTTTATTTAAGAAAATAGAATAACTCCTTGACTATGACAAAAAAAAATTGTTTTTAAAAATCAAATCCCTTGCATAATTTTCTCTTTCCCAAATCAGCACTTCATAACATGCATTCCATTCTTCCACAACTCCCAGGTTTTTAGGAAAATCAAATTTTGTTTCCCCACTACCCCTATCACTGTTCTTAGCAGCAAACAGGATGGACAGCAGCAAGAAGTTTCATCTGACTGGGGCGGGTTGGGGGGTGGGGGGGCGCAACATGAAGAAAGGGATGAGAAGGGGGTTTACTCACAGGCAAAGTATGAATATTTCAGGGAGTAGTTGTTTTTACAATATCTACCATATAAGCACTCCTATCAGTTTCCTATTGCTGCTGCGACAAATTATCACAAACTGAATGAGCAAAAACAACACGAATGGGTTAACTTACAGTTCTGAAGGCCAGAAGTCCAAGATGGGTCTCACTGAGCTCAAATCGGGGTGTGGTGAGGGGTGTTCCTTTCTGGAGTCACTAGGGGAGAAGATGGTTTCTTGCCTTTCCCAGCTGCTAGCGGCTGCCTGTATTCTTCGGTTTACAGTCCCCTTTCTCCATTTTCAAAGTCAGTCCAGCGAGTCGGGTCTTCCACACTCGGTCTCACTCTGACTCTCCCAAGACCCTGTTTACTCATAAGGACGCTTGTGACTACATTGGGCCCACCTGGATCATCCCGGCTACACTTCTCAAGGCAGAATTAATCCCAGTTGCAGCCTCCGTGCCCTTTGCCTCGTAACACAGCATAGTCACAGGTTCTGGGAATTAGTGTGTGGACATCTTCACCGGGAGGGATTCTTCTGCCTACCTTACTTTCTCTCAATACTTTCTTTCTCTCAGTACTCCTTAAAATCCCAACTAGCTCACTATTTTTCTGGGCTCCCCCCAAAAATAATTCACAATACCTGGCCTTGCATGTGTGTTTCTCTCAGATCGAACATTACAAGAAACTTTATGGAATAATTAGTAGACCTTTTAGGAATTGGTAAAACAAAAGATAAATGAGTGCCAACTAAATGCTTAATGGGACACAACTGGCTTTAGCGTTTAACTGATTTTTGTTCCCAGAAGCATTTTTAAAACTTTAAGTAAAAGAAAACTTACAAATTTAAAGCATTCCTAATCTTACTGCAATGGAAAACAGTTATCTCTTTTATACACATTCATCCAGACCATGTTATCATGGAAATATTACTATCAATAATTACATATTTAAGATCATGATTTATGTCATAGTGTAGATGTACTGTAATTTATATTAACTGTTCTGTAGGGTTTGGGGCTACTTTTCAAAAGATGGATAAATATTTCTGTGTATTTATCCTTAAAGTAAAGTGCTAGGGGTAGAATTGCTATGTCAAAGGTTATACTTATTTTTTTAAATTGTCATCTCTGCAGGTTACATATTAGTTTTTAAGTGAAGTATATTCATGAACTTCTTGGTCTGGAAGTGAAGTTTAATTTTGCCCCCATAATATAAACTATTGCAGTTTTTCTAATTTTGTGATTTTAAGAAATCTTTTAATTCAAGTGGTAGCGTTATAAACGTAATGATCAATACTTAGTAAACACAGCAGTCACTGAAGAGTCAGTAAATGTTTTCTGAGGAAATGGATGAATGACCATGTTTGGAGCAGCATCCTCCATACACCGGAAGGTGGCAGGTTTGATTCCCAGTCAGGGGACATACTGAGGTTGCAGGTTCAGCCCCTGGTCCAGGAGTGTATGGGAGGCAGCCAATCTCTCTCCCTCTTTTCTCCCTCTCCTTCTCCCTCCTTTCCCCTCTCTCTAAAATCAATAAGCATATCCTCGGGCGTGGGTTTTAAAAATGTAATCAGCTAGACGGCATGAGTGATCTTACATGCACGCTGTGCAGCCAACATAGCCAGATAGGTCCTTGATTTTTGTTCAAATGACAGATTATATTGTTTTGGAGCAGTGACTCTCAACCTTGGCAGCACATCGTAGTCACCTGGCAAGTTTTAGGAAATGCTGCAGAGTAGGCATTGATTTCTAAAAGCTCCCTGATGATTCTACTGTGCAGCCAAGTTTTTATGCTCTATTACGCGGGCTTGATACCAGACCAGACCATAAAATTAGAATCTCCAGGGGTAGGACATGGGCAAGAGCATTTTCCAAAGCTCCCTGGGTGAATTCATGTGCAGACCAGCGTGAGAACCACCGAAAGCGTCCTCAGATGAATTCCGCAACCTCTGTTTTACAGGCGAGTATAGCTGAGACCTAAGCACTCCATGGTCTTTCCCAAAGTTAAATGGCTGAGTAAATTCCATATTATAGGTCAGGCCACGTCTAGCACAGGGACTCAAAGAACAGAAGAAACGATTTTTAAAAAGAAAAGAAATGCGAATCGAAACCACGAGATATCACCTCACACCTGTTAGAATGACTATTTTCAATAAGACAGGAAATAAGTGTTGGTGAGGATGTGGAGAAAAGGGAGCCCTCATACACTGCTGGTAGGAGTGTGAATTGGTACAGCCACTATGGAAAATTGTATGGAGATTCTGCAAAAAATTAAGAATAAAGCTACCATATGACCCAGCAGTCCCTCTTCTGGGTATCCACCCAAAAAAATTTGAAAACACTTATTCATAAGGAAATATGTATCCCTATATTCATTGCAGCATTATTCACAGTGGCCAAGACATTGAAACAACCTGTGTCCTTCAATGTTTGGATAAAGAAATGGTACATGTAGAAAATGGAATACTACTCAGCCATAAAAAGATGAAACAGTACTATTTGCAACATGAATGGATTTGAGAGTGAAATATAGTAAAGGACAAGAACTGTATGCTTCACTCATATGTGGTATGTAAAACAAAAACTAACAAATGAACAAATAAAACAAACAAAACAACCATATATATACATATATATACACTCAAATAAAAGACAAACATGCAAATTAACCGTACCTTTGCTATGCCTTAAGCGACGCCCACCAGCCAATCAGAGCGACTATATGCAAATTAACCCAACCAAGATGGCGGCCGGCAGCCACGAAGTGGCTGAAGCCAGCAGGAGGCTTGGTTTCTCCAGTGATGGAGGAAGCCAAGCTTCCTGGCTGGCCCTGAACTCCACTCAAAGCAACAAAGTTTCAATTATAGAACGTAAATAAATCCCAGAATTTAAAAAAAAAGAATAAAAGGAGAGGCTGGGAGCTTCCATCACCGGGGGGGCTTGGCCAGCCTGAAAACGGCCCTCAGCCCCTCACCCAGACTGGCCAGGCACCCCAATGGGGACCCCCACCCTGAAAGGGGTGTGACCAGCTGCAAACAGCCATCAGCCCCTCACCCAGGCTGGCCAGGCACCCCAGTGGGACCCCCACCCTGATCCGGGACACCCTTCAGGGCAAACCAGCCGGCCCCCACCCATGCACCAGGCCTCTATCCTATATAATAAAAGGGTAATATGCAAACTGACCCTAACAGCAGAATGACAGGGAATGACTGGTCACTATGACACACACTGACCACCAGGGGGCAGACACTCAATGCAGGAGCTGCCCCCTGGTGGTCAGTGCGCTCCCACAGGGGGAGCTCTGCTCAGCCACAAGCCAGGCTGACGACTGCCAGTACAGCAGTGGTAGTGGGAGCCTCTCCTGCCTCCTCAGCCGCGCTAAGGATGTCCGACTGCAGTTTAGGCCTGATCCCCGCTGGCAAGTGGACATCCCCCGAGGGCTCCCGGGCTGCCAGAGGGATGTCTGACTGCCAGCTTAGGCCCAATTCCCCAGGGAGCGGGCCTAAACCAGCAGGTGGTCACCCCCAAGGGGTCCCAGACTGCGAGAGGGCAAAGGCCAGGCTGAGGGACCCTCCCGAGTGCACAAATTTTTGTGCACCAGACAGGGAGAGGATACAGAGGGTGAAGGTGACTAGACTTTGGGTTATAATACAAAAAAATAAGGTGTACAGATGTTGTATTATAAAGTTGTACACTTGAAATTTATATAACATTAACCAATGTTATCCTAATAAGTTGAATTAAAAAAATAATCTGTGTGTGGGTGGGGGGAATAAAAGAAAGTTTTCAGACTATCAAAAATAGATAAAAATATGGCAACATTTAGAATCTTTTAGAAGAACTAGCCAATGCGTCTTATCTAGTTATTGCTTCTTCACCCTCTGGTCAGATTATTTACTAAATCATCTAAGCCCATCTTGCATTTTAAGTGATTCTGAAAAGCCTAATTTGGGGAAGAGTCTTGGGAGTATGACTGTTTTATACCGGAGGGGGGCGGGGTGTCCCATGTCCTAGTAATCAGTCCATTAATGCATTAATGGCTGGGGTATAACAGAATGGAAACAATGGGAAAAGAGAAGGTACATCTTTAGAGGACTGACTGTTCTGTGCTGGGTTTCCTGTGTGGAAAATCAAACGACTTGCTACTAATTGTTTGTGTGTGAAAGTCTTTGGCAGTGATGCCAACAAAAGCACAGGATAGTGTGTCTGTTCAAAGCAAAACACATCAGATTATGTATTCAGCAAATTCTTATTATCAGAACCTTCGTCATGTGAATGATTTGCTTTTAGGCTGGGCTTCAGGAGGCCCTTCCTGTGAACAGACGACTGGGCTATTAAACACAGAGCTGCCAAGGCAGAGCCACAGGTGGCCATGACTTGGCAAGTGATAAAACACCAGCACCCTGAGGACAATAAAAAATGGACAGGATTTTCCATCTGGTTTTTAATATGTATATACAGCACAAAAGAGTTTCTTGGGGAACACTGAGTTTTACGATTGGACATAATGCCCAGTATATTTCCCTGTTACCAAGCCCATACTTAAATTTGAGAATTTTTTACTCGAAATAACTGATTTAAATATCTGCATAAAGGCAGTATTTCTGCTGAATAATAAGTAGCTGTATTCTTTTACTAATCCCCCATTTCTTCTTATGTTTTTAAGGATTCGTCGTTAATATTTACACTCTGTGTAACCTTAGAAAAAAGGCATGTAGAACGTGTGTACTGAGAATTTTACAAATCCACACACTTCACCTTCTCTCTCACTCTCAGCCACAATACAATGCTCACAAGATGTCAATCACCTACCTGTACAGACCTTTGCACTCATTCCCTCCACAGTACATGCACATATTCCCTATTAGTCTGATCCTTCCCAAGCTCCTGAGATTCTCACGTTAACCCAAACTTTATTGTAGCTACCACTTTTCAATTTCACTCCATATTATGTTCAGTATATGATCCCCTATACATAATATATATTTGCTTTCCTGTAAATCCTCCAAATTAATCCTATATAATAAAAGCCTAATATGCAAATTGACCCCTCAGGCAGTGGTTCCATGGGAATTTGACCACTCACTATGATGTGCGCTGACCACCAGGGGGCGGTGCCAGGCCAAGGCAGGGTGCCAGATGGAGCTGTGAGGCTGGGGGGGTGCAAGCCTGGGGGCATGAGCTGGGGCTCAATCCCAGCAGGCCACCCTGAGGGACCCCACCCGTGCATGAATTCATGAACCGGACCTCTAGTTTACTTAAATAAGAGTTTCTTAAAATGAGTTTCAGAGTTTCTCATTGATAAAGCATTCTTAAAAAAAAAATGTATTTTAAGTGGCAGTTACTTTATTCGCTACTAAGGCAAATTAGGTATGACCTGAATCAACAAATGGATTTAATTGAGAAGGATTACTTTGAAACTTTTGGAATTCTATAGCAAATTGGATTAAATTACTTATACCACATAACTCTCTTGAAAAAATGGGATTTGATAAAGCAATCACTTTGAAAAGTATTCTAATAGTATATACCTGAGTATCATGAACACAACACAAGGACCTACGGGTGTTAGTCACTAACTCCCTAAGGCAAACACTTTTGGAGGGAAGCAGTGTTCATCGTGTCCACGACCTCACTTCTCTGAAAACTATATAGCTGCCCATGCTCCAAAGTACACTCAATACTTTCCCTTATTCAAAACTATTTTCATAGTGCCTCCCTCCCTTAGTGAGCATATGAAAAGTAACCTTACTCTGCTGTTCTTAATGAGATAAAAAGTAAAGAAAAATAGAGATGAACTACCTCAAATATCCATTACTTTAAAGGTAAGTCACACACACACACACACACACAGGCAGAGAGACAGAAAAGAACTCTAATCCCTCTGTGAGAATTTTTCCAATTGAATGGCAGAGAAATTAATCAGACAAAGGAAGGAGACAGGATCCATTAGAGAACTGAATGTCAAATGCTTACACCTTTTATTATGTCATTTCCTGAGGGCGGCATATGAGAGAAAAGGGAGCATTTCTGAGAAGGGTACAGAAACCCTGCTCCGGAGAGAGTAGGTAACTTACCCAGCCAGGTCTTGCCCCCAGTGCACTGTACAAATAAGAATTCTTCCTACGTGTGCAGTGTCAGAGCAAATTTAAAGAGCAATACTTTTTTAACATGGAGCCCTCTCGTAGCCCACTAGTAGTCTATCCTGGTTGTCAGAAATTGGCAGTTGAGAAAGCTGTTGTAGCCATTGGTCAGAAGCAGAGCTGAAGTGCCCAGTGGAGCCAGGGAAGGCCACCTCATGGTCACCAAAAAAAAAAAAAAGTTTTTCAGTTAATCCTGTGGCAGCTATGCAATGATGTTGTGATCTGAATTATGGACACAAGGCTCAAATCTATTGCAATTTCCCTTGGAAATTCTGATGTGTACTGCTTCGATTATTTGGATAGTAAAAATGCTGATGTACTTTTGAAACCAAAATGTGGGGTGTTGAGTCAGAGTTCATAGTCTTGCAAAATCGAAGAATGAAGTTGCAGACAAAAATGGTTATTGGAACCAAAGTTTACTGAGAGCATCCATGGGAATTAAAGTGTATTAGTCCATGTATAGAGTCCCATATGGCCATAAGCCACACTGGCGCTGGGATGTGCTCCCCTGCCACTGCGGGTTGGGGAGAAGAGTGCACCTTTTCATTTAGGGTGTTGAGACAGCCTTGCGAGCTCCTAATTGGTCTTTTCAAAGAATTCTGCCTTAGCAACATCCTTGGGATTGGTTTATATGCCTTACTGCCTTGTGATTGGTTATCTGCACATTGTCTGTCTCAGCAAAGTTGGTATGTTTTAAAGGTCATGTCAAGTCTCTCACCCATGCCCTCTTTTCCCTGCCCAGTTGGGGTGCCTTAGTAACTCCCCCTAGCTGGGTGCCCCGGTTTTATTTCCTTCCCTCCCATGGTCCCAATTCCTGACTACCTAGCTTCCGTCTCCTCCCTTTGAGGGAAAATAAGCCAGCAAAGATTTTCTACTAGAGCTGAAAAGTATCATAAAACCAGTGAGACAATGAGACTCATTACAGAAGCCTTTGTTGCCCTCGAGTCACCTGCAGTGGCGGTGAGTCTTCTGACGTTACAAACTCTGTGCTTGGCAGCACTTAGATTGAGATGTGAACAGGTCCACCTTTCCTGTGGGGGATACAGTAGGTTATCTCTCAACTAATAACAGAAAAGTAAGTCTCCTAAAATTTTACTTCATACAGTTAAGGTGCCTCATCTTAAAGGACAAAAATAGTCATCAAAGAGACATAAAATCTTCTCTAGTCCCAAGTGATTGAAGGTAAAAATAACCTGAAAGGATCTTAGAAGAATGTAGAACAGCATCAGAGAGAAATAGTTAAAGGTTTTGAAGAAAATGTTCAGCTTCAGGAAAGCCTAAACCTGCTTAACACAGTAAATTGCTAAATGGTATGAAAGAGTGGCAGCTGGTGTGGCTCAGCTGGTTGAGCGTTGTCCCATGCATCAAGAGGTTGCCAATTTGATTTCTGGTCAGGGCATATGCCCAGGTTTCAGGCTCAATCCCCAGTAGAAGGTGTGCAGGATGAAGTCAACCAATTTTTCTCTCTCATCTATGTTTCTATCTCACTCTCCCTTTCCCTCTAAAAAAATCAATAAAGACATAGTAAAAAGGAGTGGCAGAGCTGAAAGAACAGAAAGAAATGCTTGAACATTTGAACACATGAGAAAACAGGATAGAGAGTCCATTAAAATCCATGACTGCATCCGGACTGAAGCTGATAAACTTACCTGCTCTCTTTATAAAACATTACATGACTGCAGCAACAGGAAATAGAAACAAGAGTGAAGCAGAAAATGGAGACCAATATTGCCGGTCAGATGTTGATTTGAGGAAACTCATCGATTATATTAACTTAAATGCTACCTTAAACTCAAAAAGAGAAAAACAAGGGGTATCTTCAATTACATGAAGAAAACTACTTGCACAAATTATTTATAGTGTGAATTTTAAAACCTCCAACCAGAGTAATGTGAAGATTTAAAATTTCACAGTGAAGTTCAAAGTCTTCAGGTAAGACTCCACAGACATCCTGATCCACATCCAGAACATGAAATGCAACTTCAAAGGAGAAGGGAATTTACCACTTAGAAATAGAGGACAACCTGCCAAACCGGTTTGGCTCAGTGGATAGAGCGTCTGCCTGCGGACTGAATGGTCCCAGGTTCGACTCTGGTCAAGGGCACATACCTTGGTTGTGGGCACATCCCCAGTAGGAGGTGTGCAGGAGGCGGCTGGTCGATGTTTCTCTCTCATCGATGTTTCTAACTCTCTATCCCTCTCCCTTCCTCTCTGTAAAAAATCAATAAAATATATTAAAAAAGAAAAAAGAAAAGAAATAGAGGACAACCTTCCCACAGTATATGAAAACATCAGCCTTACACATCAAACCCTTGATTCCTGCAGGAAGATGGCAAAACACCTGGAGGAAAAATATTTGAAAGCACATGGCCTTCACAGGAGGGACAGTTCTCATGAGAAAATGGCTCAAGAATGTTCGTTGACAATTCGATTGACCAAGAAAAAGAAGCAGGCAATTGACTTTGACTCATATTTTAATGGTACTTCAAATTCTTGTTGCCTCTCTAAACATATCTCTGAACCAAAGATCCACTGCTTTTATAAGTTAACTTCATTATCATCATTTGGTGTGTTGTTGTCTAAATGAGCATTATTTTTCAATACATCAGAAATATCTAAAAACTTTTTAAGTATTACATTTGTATACTTTGGAAAGTAAATAATTCTCTTGAGCTATCCCTCTGCAAATCCAAGTTGATTAAATTTGGTACCTTAATAAATTATTTACGGTAATTAGTTGATTAATGGATTAAACAACTAGGAGTTGCTTGTCATAGAAAGGATAGCACTGGCATAGAATGGTTGGTAAAAATAGTATGATGGCCAGAACAAAAGCTTTGGGATATATACTAGTACCTTCCAGGGGAGCAAAAAGAAGAGAAGCAATTAATTTGTACTCTGGCAGCTGGGCCCCGTGCAGACACCAGGAGGGCCGATCCTGGATGCCACTGCCCAAGTCAGAGGCTGTTTCCTGCCATATGGTGTTGGTTGTTGATAAGCATGTGTTTATCTAGGTCTGGCGGCCAGACTCTCCACTGATAAACACACCAGTCTGAACACAGCATCGAATGGCACTGCCTCGTCATCAGTTCCCTGCATACGTGTGAACCTGGAGCAAAATATACCGGAGAGAAAAGACTAATTTTAGAAATAGAGAGAAATATTGAAGAAAAACCACCCCCAGCCTCTAACTTCTTATATATCCTAGCCAAAAATGTTAAATGTGAGGAGTTGGTGGAGATTGGGGGGAAGGGGGGAGTGACATTATACACATAAACTAAAAGTTTTGTATATATATATTTATATATATATCAAACCAACTAGCCAAATTTGCATCTTTGCAATAAAAAACATAACTCATAAAACTGCCAAGATTGCCAAATTTTAAAATCAGGCTCTGACTTTTCTCCAAAAATGCTTGTTAATAAAAACAAACAAACAACAAAACAGAAAACCAAACAGGGGGGGGGGGGCAGGGAATCATAAAAATAGATAATATTTGGCCTGGCTGGCATGGCTCAGTGGTTGAGCGTGAACCTATGAACAAAGGAGGTCACGATTTGATTCCCTGTCAAGGCACATGCCTGGGTTGTAGGCTTGATCCCCAATGTGGACATGCAGGAGGAAGCTGATCAATGATTCTGTCTCAACAATGATGTTTCTATTTCTCTGTTCTTTCCCTTCCTCTCTAAAATCAATAAAAATATATTTTAAAAAATAGATAATATTTGTTGTATACTTAGTGCAAGGGTACATGGATTATCAAAGCTCACAACAATGCAAGGAACTGGTAATATTAAACATTTGGATTTTCAAGCTAAAGAAATGAAATTCTAGAATGGTTAGATAACTTGCCCTGAATTTGAACCTGGTCATCTGACTCCAAGCGCCATGAAGTTCTGTGTTAAAGAATACACACGCTGCCCTTTTCAAGCCAGTGCTAGCCTCCAGAGTATGAGGAATGGGACTGCTTTCCCCATAACAACAAAGCGCCCTCTAAGAAAGCACACCGGCTTAGCTTGATTTACCAACGATCACCTTAGGAGTAGACAGCTCGGGGGAGGAAAATTCTCTTTGATTTTCTGATGCCTCCTGAAGCTGAAACTTGGCAAAAGAAATGGGGTCACCTCTTCCTTTTAATATTAATTCATCTGCAGTGTGAATATCTGAGAAATGTCTGAATAGGTGCCACAGCAGCACAGAATATAATGCAGGAATTATGTCCCAGTTCCTGGTTTCAATTATCACAAAAAGCAAATAAATGAAAAATACTTGTTATCATGCCTTTCCAGCCTATTCTATAATGCCAGGGATGGAGGGAATCTTCATTCTAGAGAGCCATAATAGCTACAGAAATATTTTCAGCATTCACCTAAGTATAAACTCTGAATAACTAGCATAAGCTTTTAATCTCTAAGTAGAATGGGACTTTAAACATTATTTTTAAAGTTACACATTTTTTAGAGAAAAGGGAAAGCCAGCACCAATTATACATTAGCTAAAATTCCCAAAAAAAGTATAAGAATTGAAAAAGCACAAAAATTATAAGAATGAAGCATGAAATGATTAAGTAATTTATTCATCTTACCAGGTCCATCAATGTTACATTTTAAATATATTTGAATTGATGGCTTCAATTCTCAGTATATATCTTTCAGTAAATAATTGAATAGCATATGTAAATGATTTTGACGTTACTAGACTGAGAAAATTTATCTGTACCCTCCTGTTCTTCAGAGGTTATTTATCATTATCATGGATAGTTGAGTCTGTGGTTCTTTCATAAATTCATGTTTTTATTTATATGTGCATTGAAAACTTAAAAGTCACGCTGCTAGAACATGGGTCAAAAAAGCTTGTGAAAATGACAATTTTATTATTCATGACCTATTTTTTTCTTAAGGCTCTTTCTTATTCCCTTGAGATTTCATTCTCTTCCCTAGACCAGCCTATACTAGTATGTTAACCCTCAGAGGTGATGTCTGTGATATAATAGAAGCTTCTGGAAGTTCTATTGCTGAGAATTTCAAACTCTCTGAAGTTTGGATAGACAGTACCTTGTAACATCAATAATTCAAAATGTGATCTGGATTCTAAAAAGAGAAAAACAGAATAATAAGAATAAGAAAAATGGGGGGTTCTATTTTTTAAAAATCATCAATACACTAGTTCATTTCCCCATGAAGAAATTAAACAACATTAACTAGGCACCTGCTAAGAACTTGTCTTCCTAATAGAGATGCAAATAAAAAGGTGACCAAAACAGCCCTGGCCAGCTCAGCTCAGTTGCTAGAGCGTCAGCCCATGGACTAAAGTATCTTAGGTTCAACTCCGGTCAAGGGCACATACTTCAGTTGCGGGCTCAATCCCAAGCTCAATTCCTGGCCCTGGTTGGGGCACATGTGGGAGGCAATCAATCAATGTGTCTCTCTTACACCAATGTTTCTCTCTCCATCCCTTCCACTCTCTCAAAAAAGCAATGGAAAAAATATCCTCAGGAGAGGATTAACAACAACAAAAAAGATGACTAAAACAGGGAAGTCCTAGACTTTGCTTGCAGGAAAGTCCTAGAAGAAACCACGAAACAATCATTACACTCATGCTATCAGTTCCATATGCACATGGAACAGAAGAGGCATAAGCTAGCAGGGCCCAAATCTTCCAAGTGAGACAGAATGAGAAACACAATGAAAGCCTTCAGAAAAGGAAAAATGTTTTTTAAAAGTTTTGAAGAGTAAAGGCATGTAGCAAGGTGACAGGGAGTTCGGTGTGGAGGAAGCAGCAGGTGTCACAGCTCAGGAGGGTAATGTTACACGACTCATGAGTGGCACTGTGAGTGGTTTCGAATGGTGGGCAATGCAGTTGAAGAGCTAGACAGACCAAATCATGAAAGGTCTTAAATTCAATGCCAAGAGTTTGATATTACTTCCTGAGCAATGATGTCAATGTTAATTTTGTGTCACTATTTCTCTGAGAATCCCAATTAATACACAAGGAAAATCACCAAAAGGTTGTAAGCAGAGAATAACATGATCCATTTTACATTTTGAAGAGTAATTTCAGTGACAGTGAGTGTAATTCAACTATTTTGTTAATTTTTTTAAAAGTGTGTGTGTGTGCACGTGTATGTGTGTGTGTGTGTGTGTTCCTTTCCAACCTGGGCTTGGTAGAAAGGCTCCCACAAACAAGGGCAGCAAAAAGAAGGGCCATTCTGCCATCAACGAGGTAGTGAGCAGAGAATACACCATCAACATTCACAAGCACATCCATGGAGTGGGTTTCAAGAAGCGTGCCCCTCGGGCACTCAAAGAGATCTGGAAATTTGCCCTGAAGGAGATGGGAACTCCAGATGTGTGCATTGACAACAGGCCCAACAAAGCTGTCTGGGCCAAAGGAATAAGGAATGTCCCATCCAGGTGTGGTTGTCCAGAAAACATAATGAGGATGAAGATTCACCAAACAAGTCCCATACATTGGTTACCTACGTAGCTGTCACCGCTTTAAAACACCTACAAACTGTTAATATGGATGGAACTTAATCACTGATTGTCAAATAAAATTATGAAACCGAAATTTTAAAAAGTGAGTGTGTGTGTGTGTGTGTGTGTGTGTGTGCGCTGCGCGCGCGCTCATGTGTATTTAGTATCTATGGTGTATAAGGCACTGAGATGGCATTAGGTTATAAACATAAAAAAAATAAACAAATACCACCCTTGCACCCATAAGTAGTTAAAGTACTTACAATATACACTTATTGAGTGGGAGATAAAGTAAGAGATTATTAAAAAACCCCATCAAGAAAAAATGGAAGCAGAAATGACAGGCTAACTATAAGATGGATCAGGGAGATTACCATTGGCAAGACCCTAGCTAAACAACTGAATGTGCGTTAGGAGTGATTTAAGAGAGAAAAATAAATAGAAGATGATCCCCAGGTTTCTGTCTTGGGAACCCCAGAGAAATAACATCAAGAGTGGGAGATTAAACTATTCATTTAAAAGAGTTAAATTATATTGTTAACAGATCTAGACACTTCACATAGATTAAACCATTCTATGGGGTAAGTATTATTACTCTCATGACCATTTTTGCTGAGTGTAGGGAAGATTAAAATGTCTAAACTGACACATTTTGCAAGTGGCAGAGCTGGACTCAGACTCGGAGAGGGCTGAAGCCCACCATGGCCCTTCACAGGCAGCAAAGTGGCCAGAATGTGCTGCCTCTCACATGACTCAGATGGCTGAGTAAACAGAAAGACACAGGCTTAGAAGCTCCTTTAAAATATGTAATTCTTTATAGCTCCGCCCCTTCATTTCAACTTTTTTCTTTTTTTTATCTTCATCCAAGGATATTTTTCCATTGTTTTTTTTCAAGAGAGTGGAAGAGCCGAAAGTGGTTTGGCTCAGTGGATGGAGCGTCGGCCTGCGGACTGAGGGGTCCCAGGTTCGATTCCGGTCGAGGGCATGTACCTGGGTTGCGGGCACATCCCCAGTGGGGGATGTGCAGGAGGCAGCTGATCGGTGTTTCTCTCTCATTGATGTTTCTAGCTCTCTATCTCTCTCCCTTCCTCTCTGTAAAAAAAAGAAATCAATAAAATATTAAAAAATATATTTTTAAAACAACAAAAAAAAGAGAGTGGAAGAGAGAGGAAAAAGCAAAGAGAAAAATCCATGTAAGAGAAACACATTGATTGGTTGCTTCCTGCATGAGCCCTGACCAGGGCCCGGGCCAGGGAGGAGCCTGCAACAGAGGTAGGTGCCCTTGACCGGATTGAACCCGGGACCCTTCCGAGGCTCTATCCATTGAGCCAAACCAGCTTTAGGGCTCTTCATTTTAACTTTGAAATAAGAAGTTTGTAGACTGCCATAAGCAGTTTCCCTGTCTGATTCTTCAGGCATGTGAGTTTAGCATGAAAAATTATCAGTTTTTTGGAAGTCATAAACCAATAGATACTTGCTAGTGGACTGATTTATTGAACTAGAGAGGTTTTCCTTTAACAAACTATCTGTAAATCATTGACCCAACACTTCCTTTTCACTATTTCAGCCACTGCAAATAGTATCCCTAGGTCTATGCATGGATTATGTACATGTACTTGGTTCTGATGTACACATGGTAATTCTATTCCAGTGCAATGATCTGGATATATTTGACCAAATGTGCTCTTGCTATACTTTTGAACATTCTCTTTAGGCATCATAAAGATATGCTTTCTTATGATCCAGCGATTCCACTTCTGGGAATATACCCGAAGAAACCCAAAACACTAATTTGAAAGAATATATGCACCCCTAACCTCATTGCAGCATTATTTACAATAGCCAAGATTTGGAAGCAGGCTAAGTGTACCCAACAGTAGATGAGTGAATAAAAAAGCTGTGGTACATCTATACAATAAAATACTACCCAGACATAAAAAAATAAAAAGCAAAGGAAATCTTACCTTTTACGACAGCATGAATGGACCTAGAGAGTATTATGTTAAATTAAGTAAGCCAGGCAGAGAAAGGCAAATACCATATGATTTCACTCATATCTAATGATAAAATAAACAAACAAAATAGAAATAAACTCAGACACTGACGGCTGTCAGAGGAGAAGGGAGTCTGGAGGAAAAAAGTGAAGGATTAAGAAAAAATAAACCTCACAGCATAGACAACAGTATGGGGGAGGGGAGGGGCAGGTAGAAGCATGTAAAGTGAAGCTAAATGGTGACAGAAGGGGACCTGTGGGTAGTGAACACACCATACAATCCTATATAATAAAAGCCTAATATGCAAATTGTTCAACCAGGAATTCAACCAGGAGTTCAACCACTCACTATGATGTGCGCTGACCACCAGGGGGCGGTGCGGAGCATGGTGAGTGTAGGCGATGCAGCACTGGCAGTGGGCGGCAATGGAGGCACTGCTGGCCCCCAGTAGGCCCCAAACAGAGTGGGACTGTGGTGGGATGGTGGAGCAGGTGAGCAGGCGGTGCCAGGCCAAGGTGGGTGTGAGCAGGGACCCAATCACCCCACAGATGGCGACAAGCAGCGGCTGTAGGGGCAGGGCCACTGCCCGGCTCCCAGGTGCTGTGGGAGCCAAGTAGGGGGCCCAGCCCCAATTGATCACCCCACAGGCAGGATGGTGGAGCAGGTGAGGGAGTGGCACCAGGCCAAGGTGGGGTGCCATGTGGGGCTGCAGGGCTGCAAGGCTGGGGGTGTAAGGTGAGGCTGCAAGCCTGTGGGTACGAACTGGGGCCTGATCCCCACAGGCCACCCCGAGGGACCCCACCCGTGCACGAATTCATGCACCAGGCCTCTAGTACATATATATTATAGAATTGTATACTTAAAAAGTCACCCTAATAAATTCAATATTTTTTCAAATATGCTGTGCCACTATTTTTTTCAAATGCAGAAAAAGTTCTTCAATGCCAAATGATAGCCAACATTTATGTAGCACTTCTGTACCCACTATATCCACTGCAACCACTGGCACCACTGTAACCACGTCACAGATACCTATCTCGTAAGGCCATTGTCAGATAGGTATTATTATCACCATCATCATCATCATCATCTCCATTTTACAAATGGGGAAACTGAGACTTGTAATGTCAAAGTCACAGGGATAGAAAGCCACAGAGACAAAGACAGAACCCAGAGTCCACAGTCAGCTCCTAGCTGCTGCACTGCACTGCCTCTCACAGAAAGGGTCTTCATCCTTCAACCTTCAGCCTTCCACTTCCAGAACTAGCTGTACTCTTCCTCAGGGAATATTAAAAAGAAACACTGAAGGAATTCTTCCAAGGCACAGAACAAGGGTTGGAAGTAGACTACAATTCTGAGTCACTACAGTCTGTACAGTACAGATTTGAAGAAGCCCTGTGTCACATGGGTCATTTTCTTTCCCTGCAGATAATCCAGGAACTGAAACCTTGAGTGGACTTCATGGCTCACCTTTCACTCAGGTCTTCCAGGAAAGGCAGGACTAAATGCCCTATTGCTGCCTATGGGGCAATGCAAACGCAGACCAAACCAAGCTGTGGCTGAGAAGAGAAAGATAACAGGGCTGAAAATGCACACCTCAGGAGCCAGAGTCCCTGCCAAGAATTTAACTGCCAAATCATTACTAGTGGACTCTGGACTCTTCATTGCAAGATTGAGACAGCATGAGTTGGAGGAAAGAGCCAACGTTTTTAATTTAGACAACCTTGAGATTCAGGCATGGCCTGCATTTGCTTGGTGAGTAACCCCATAGAACATTTGCAATCTGCCAGCATCTGTGTTCTCATTTGCCAAAAGAGATTGCAACTATTTTATAATGTTATTTGAGATATGAAAGAACTATATTTAAACTGTAAAAGTACTACTCAACAATGAGATATTATCATTATGGCTAAGCAACCAGAGTTTATTATCCACTGTTGCTATGCACATTATACAATTGGCTACGCCATTCTGAGTATGAACTAGTGGGTCAAAGCATTTTCTCTATGGGATAGGCCATATTTCATTAGTATTTACGTGCATCAGGCTACCTTTTAAATATATATGTATAGATAGGGTGTCCCAAAAAAATGTGTACACACTTTGAATAATTATTAGTTCTAATTGATTACATTTGAAAATAAAGAAACATCAATTGAGCTATCAGAAAAAATGTGTATACATTTTTGAGGGGACACCAGGTATTTTTATAAAATGTTTATTTGTTCACATTCTGCTTTCTAAAGACCACATTTGGATGATTTGGTTTCTTTATGTTATGCCTCTCCTTAGTATCTTGACTATGCTGACACTACCTAATGATATTTGTTTCTGGAAGATGTAAAAAATGTGGAGAAATGAAAAAGAGAGGAAACTTTCTTGGTAGGAAATTCCTTGTTTATAACAAAAGGGTTCAAATCATTTTTTTCCCTAGATATTCATTATTGGGAGCATGTATGTGTATCTTCTGGGAAAAAGCTATGATTTAAAAACCTCTTTCCTGACATACTTTATCAAAATTATACTTAATTATTAAAACTTACAAGAGCAAATAACAATGAAGAAAAGAATCTACGTACAATCTTTTTTCAAATGAGATCATTTAAAAATTGTTAATAGAATTATATAGGTTTTATACTAGCAATTGAATCTATAATTCAGCAAGTAATTATTCTTCTTGTTTTGTTTAGGAGGAAGAAAATTGTTACATTGTAAATTTCAAGTTTTATTTCTTCTAAAGAAAATACTTTTTAATGGCAAATGTGCAGCATACTGAAAAATATTTTATCTTATTGATTCAAAGAAAAATAACTTCCAGGTAAAATCTAAATATAGGTAACAATCTTAGTGAAAATTTACCACAAGCTGACTTCTTTTTAAGGATTTTTGGGACTCTAAATACAAGCTCTGAAGAGGGAATAAAAAGGTCTGAAAGAAAATACAATAGGTTCAAGATAATAGCAGCCTTGAGAAGCAGTCAGGAAAAGGATTAAGTTTAGAGATGGTGGTTGAGCTTTGCAATGAAGAAATTTCATTTATATTAATTCAAGGCCATAACTCATAACTTCAATTTAAATTCTACTTTGCCCCTACTAATTTTGGAAACCATTCAGATATAAAGCCCATGTAAGAAAAGATAATGATCATGTATATGAATATCCATATTTTTAATATCAGCACCAAAATATATATATATAACTTTCCCTACTCTTTCACTCAAATATGAAATATAGGCTTTATACTGTTTTCAATATGACTTATTTTCAAGTACATTTTTTCACTTATTTTCTAACTAAAGAAATATACACGAAAAGATTTCATACAAAAAAGGACTTCTGAAATGTAGCATTAGTGAAAGAAAGAAATAAACATGATATAAAACACTTTCACAGAACTGATCATGTCTCTTAATTGAGAGATGCTTGTTTTTTCTTAAAGTTTTGAATAGATTGTCTGGTGTCACAAAATGACATGCCATTATATTTAATACTATGACAATGTCCCAAAGACAAAGTCAGAGATGCAGCATTTTCCTGTACCACATTTAAAGCTGGGGAAAAAAAAAGAAGAAAAAAAAAAAAAGCACTCCATGGAGAACACATTGTGCTACTGAGAATACCAGGTGTGGCCATGTGAATGCCAAGGTGAGAATAGCAATGCAGGCTTTCATGAGGATTACAGACCAACACAACATCTGCAGGCGACTCGGTGGGTCCCGGAATCCACCCAGTGATTGCACTGACCTGGTAGTAAAGTGATCTTCATTCATGCTTTTAATCTTCTGCTCTGGAGATTTTATTTATGAATGTGAACTTAGCTTCAGTACTCATGGGTTTCTAAATTTGGAGATTAGACATTGGAATAGTAATTAAAGAGTCACATGTGTTTTTAAAAATCCAATTCAATAGCAAATTATTTTGGAATTCTCCCTTACACATTGGCAAGATTTTTTTGAACTAGGTTTATTTTTAATTTTTTTTGCTATTGCCTTTTATGTTTATGCATTGGTTTATCAAGTTAATCAGTCTAGGGATATTGACCAACTCCTTCAAATACCATTGAAAATGCTCTGTGTTATATTTTGGTTAAACTCTGATTCCTGGATCTAGGTAAAAACTACCATGAAGGACAAAAGGGTAAAAAATTCTTAGGATATAAGGGTTTGTTTACTAGAGAGCCACAAGTTAGCTCTTCTCAAGATTTTGTTGATCTTTGAAGGTAGCTCCTAGTACAGGATATTAAATCAACGAATTGTGGTGTAAGTATGGTTATTCTGAAAAGCAGTGGAGGGTAGCACAATTTGCCACCCCAAAATAAGCCACTTTGGCATATTGATTATTTTAAAGTGTAGCACTTGAAAAACAGCAAATGCAGAGAGAGGCTTTATCTGAACTTCCCTTATCTTCCTAAAGACAGGTCCTTCAAAAGGAACTCAATTGTCATAAATTCCCTCTCCAGGAGTTTCATCAATCAGGGAAAATAAACTCTCATCACAGGAGCGAAGACTGGAAGTCAGTCCATACTTCACCCAGACAAACTTTGTCACAAACTACCATTCCTCCCATCTATCTTCTAAAGGTCCGTTAATCTTTCCTAAAAATCATTTATTCTCCTTTAAGAGGCCTGTACTCCCTCATCCCTTTCCCTATTAAGACAACATTGAAGCCTGAATTCTAAACCACCTCTTTGAGCAACTCGTTTTTTTCTAGGTATCTCCCAGGTATACATGAATTGTGCATGTTAATAAACTTTTTTTTATTTTTCTCATATTAAACTGTCTTTTATTTGAGGGGGGGTCTCAGCTAAGAACTCAAGGGTAGAGGGAAAATTATTGTTTCCTCCCTACAGCAGGACACCGTAAAAGTTATAACTATTAAACAATAACATTGCTTATACTAAGTGACAGCCTCTGAAAATTTCATTACCAGTTCTATGTAAAAATGGGAATGGGACAGAAGTCATTTGATGGGAAATCTATGTGTATCTTTATGAAGGAAATTTCCCTTATTTACAATCAGATTTCTGAGAACCTGACCCAAATGGCAACTACTAAAATTAAAATATAATTATTCTTGGATTCTTACAGGCCACTAAATGCTACATGCATATGAAATTTCTCTCTTCTGGAATAGTTCAATAGCACACCAGCAGCATTTTTTAATTGATTTCATTATAATTGTAAAACATAGTAATTGTAAAAATCTCAAGCTATTCGAAGGATAAAAAGCAAAAATTAAAAGTCCCTTTACTTAAAAAAAAACCCTGTAGTTTTACTCCACTTAGATTCAATACTCTTTAGTTTCCTATGCATCCTTCCCACATTCTTAAATCTTGCATTAATTTTTAACTCTCCTCAAAAGATATAATTATCTAGTCATGAGCTAAACTGAAAAGAAATTAGTAATGAGTACAATACATTTAAAGCATCAATTAGCAACTTTCTCATGCAGAATCTTTTTGTTTCTTGTGCATACATATAGGTAATCTGTGTAAATAATTATATAGGAACTAGGGGCCCAGTGCATGAAATTTGTGCATGGGAGGGGGTCCCTCAGCCAGGCCTGCACCCTCTCGCAATCTGGGACCCCAGGGATCGGGCCTATACCGGCAGTCGGACATCCCTCTCGCAATCTGGGTCCACTGGCTCCTAACCACTCGCCTGCCTGCCTGCCTGATTGCCCCCCAACCACTCTGCCTGCCTGCCTGATGCCCCTAACTTCTCGCCTGCCTGCCTGATCGCCCCTAACCACCTCTGCCTCGGCCCCCACCACTGCAGCTTCGTCTGGAAGGACGTCGGAATGACGTCCAGAAGGCTGTTTGGCTGTCCAGTCTAATTCGCATATTATGCTTTTGTTATTATAGATAATATAACTATCACAAATGATCCAAAGTTACTCAAAAGGAAACCTTACAAGTTTCTAGAAAATTACTGCTTACCCCCTGAAGGATTTCTCACTCATATAAGAAAATTTTAAAAAATTATTTTAAATATTAAATTTGAGTGTTTTATATAAATATCTTTATTTTAAACTCTATTTTGGAAAAAGCAACAACAACTGTTTGGGGATCCAATAAAATCCTGGCTGCTTTTAAAACAATTTGTGGAAATCCTGGGTGTTTGATAGATAAATGTTTGCCCACTCAAACCATCTGCATCACAGTTTAAAAAAAAAAAAAATCACAACAGTAAGTTTTAATACTGCACTATTGCAATATAAATAGAGTTGTAGTATTCATTCCAAAATACAGTTTCCCAAAAAGCCAAAGATTTCTGAAGAGCAGTACAACTAGCCCAGACATTAGGAAATCCCTTTAATGACAAACAAAAAAGTTTATAAAAAGCATTTTTTCATCCTAATGTATGAAGAGCAGGAAAGTAAGGTAAAAAAGAATTATTATGCAGCAGAGGTGGGATTCCAAATCACTTAATTATATCCAATTTATCTTCCTTTGCTATGTATATTAATTTCAAACAGTTCTTTATATTGGAATTAAGGATTTCTCGAAGTTATTAATAACTAATCTGAACAAATACATGAATAATAAAATAGTTATTCATAGGTATTTATTGACTTTCTATAGATTACAATGAAATTACCTAAAAATAAAGACAAAATGATAAATGATAACATAACAAATAATTTTATAATGAACCTGACTTCCTGCTAAGAAAAAAAAAGAGTTTTCATTTTTGGCAGGATAAGGAATCTTAAAAGACGCATAGCTCTGGAGTTCTTTCCCTATCTTGGTCTACAGGTTTTCTCCAGCAAACACACTTATGATAGCTTTTCCTCCATTAATTTTACAGAGAATATACTTGGAAGCTATACCCTATGTCTATAAACACATATACACCCATGCTTCCTCCCTATTCTTCATCACAGACAATCACTAGGAATCACCCGTAGCTGTTTGCTGGAGAACATGTCTACCTGAGCCTTGGTAATACATCCGGTCTCTAGCAAAACTCATCTGGAGAGATGTGGGAAAATCAGCTTATCCAAGTCTTGTTTTGCCTTTGACTTCAAAGGACTCAGATATGGAATAAGCTTTGTGGGATACAAAAGGAAGGGAAGGATTTGGCCAAGAGAACAGAAGAGTGAGATCAAAGTACAAAGCTGTGAGAAAGCCTGAAAAACACTTCATTGCACTTCAGGGCCACTGGCTCTGCACTTAGAACAAAACCAAAGTCATCCAGACTTGTCAACTAAGTGAAGAAGCCAATGAGGATAAAAATGTCATTTTAAATGTTTTAATAGAATGGTTGAACTTATTTAAGCATGAGGAATTTTTTCTCTTCATCCAAAGCCAAAGTAAACTGATGTATATTTTTGAATACTGCAAATTCTTATTTGCCATTAATTTTGAATGTGGAGAGTAACAATTCAAGTATGCTCGGGGCAAAAAATAAAAATCAATATAGTGCTTATTTGAATTCTAAAAATAAACCAACCTTTTACATATATAAAAGTATAGTCTACCTTCTTTGTACTATATGTACTTATTTTTCCAGTAATGCTACTGTCATTCAAGTATTTTTTTAATTCTCTTTATAATGAAATTGGGGCCTCTGAAGAAAATTTCCCAAACTTTGACAGGTTTTTAGTGGAAATATTTTGTTCTGGCCGCAGACTAATATATCTCCCTCATGTGATTTTTTTTTAATTTTTAAATATAGATATAAAAATAAATAAAATAAAATCACCCACAATTCCTTTGTCACATTAAACTTTTAATATCTATTCTTCCAGAATGTTTCTATGAATCTGTCATGTGGCGATAATATTTTATAAAATGGTATCATTCTATATATGCTATATTTTACTTATTATATATGTTATATATAATGCATACATACCTATATATTTAATTATAACATACGAAGCAGCACTGGGATAATTCTTAGTCTATTACAGAACAAAAGGGGTGCTGAACAGGAAGTGAAAGGGCCCTCAGGAACATCAAGCAGCCAACTTGGGGGAAATGGGGAGTTACTAAAGAAAGGGAGGTAGGACAGAATTGGAGTGTTTGAAGGTGAATACTTGGCCGGCTAGGGTGGACTAGAGAGGAGATGCAAGGTGCCTTGGCTCAAGACTAAACTCTTGCCAGAGGCTATAATTAATTTTAATCATTTCAAGAGCCATTTTGCTAAATTACCTTTTGGTTTTTGCTTCACTACTTTTCATAAGTAGTGCTGATTCATCAAGGTTAATTCCACCCTTGGAGTTTTCTGATTTTTTTCTCCTAAATGAACAAGTTAACATCATACAAAGGAGCTTAATATCTAAAAATAATCCCTCTACTGAAAGGAAGCAGCACGAGTTTGCCGAAGTCCACGCTAACTGGGATAATTGCATCTCATCCCCTAGTATTTTGAGCATAATAATCACCAGCTCCACCTCATCCTGCCTCCGTGACAGCCAGAGGGAAACAAATTATAGGAAAATCACTCCCAGTAGTTATAATGGATTCAAAAGCAGGACAGAAACATCATAACTAATTACAACAAAAAAAAAGATAATTAGGTGAGCGAGAGAGACAGAGACGTGTTTGTTTATCTAAGCTTATTGAAGTACTGGACCAAAACTTTTTTGGGTTAGTTGCCATCAATAATTGAGAGAATGAGAAGATGTCTATTTAAGACTGAATGCTAAGCAGGTGAAGACTAAATTAAGTCATGATGAATTGCTATTATTGGTCCAGTGTCTTTATGTTCCCTGGATAGTCACCGGGAATATATGCAAACAAATGGACTTAATAATTTATACATTCTATATATATAAAAGGCTAAGCGACCATCCGACTGTCCGACCATCCAGTAGCTATGATGCGCACTGACCACCAGGGGGCAGACGCTCAACACAGGAGCTGCCAAGCTGTGGTCACTTGACAGCGGCGGTTCTTGGGTGATGCACCCCAGAACCAAAGAGGAAGGAGCCCGATTCCTTGCAATTCCTCTTACACTCCGGGACCCCTCGGGAGATGTTGGAGAGCCAGTTTTGGCCCAATCCTTGCAGGCCAGGCCAAGGGACCCCACCTGCCAGAGGGGCCCCGGGAGGGGAGGGACCACGGGAGGTTGGCTTCAGGGCATGTCCACCCATCTTGTCCAGTCCTGCCCCTACTGCCACCACCCGGGACCGCCTGCATTAGTCCTTGCACCGGAGGGACTAATTTCCTTTCAATGTGCACAAATCCATGTACTGAGACACTAGTTCTCAATAATTCTATTGGCCATGAGGGTGAAATTTGATGTATTCAAACTCAAAGTCATTTATGTGAAATTGCTTCACCAAAAATTATCTATTGAAGTCATGTTAAATGGTCTTGCCATTGATTTGCATTGACCATCTTTAACTTCTATGTATTAAAGTTCATTTAATATGTTTTTTATAATAGTTACTACAAATGTCAGTTGCCTCTTTCTTCAAAATGTGGCACCTTAAATTCCATTTACATCAATGTTGTTCCCAACTGAAAGGAAAAAAATATTATAATTCACTTAATAAAATGTATTTCCTTTAAAAAGATTCATTGTCCTTTTCATGTGCACAAACTTGAACTTTAAAAAAAAAAATCTTTTTTATGTAAATTTAAGGGTTTGAATCATAAACCCAGGAGGAAAACAAAGATAAGACCGGCTAAGTAAATATACCATCCCAAAGCAGTTAAAATGACAATTTCATTTTTACTCTTTCTTGCTATAAAATTTTCTTCATACCATTTGATCTGAGAAAACTTTCTGACTTCTAGGCTCAATATAGAAATGAGTTATTGCAAGCACTAGAACAAAGACGTGACTTAGAAAGAAAGGGTTTCCATTCCTGCTATGCTTTAAGTCCTTCGGTGGCATTAGACTTTCTATAACTTTAGAAAATAAACATGCTACCAACTGTCCTCAAAACTAATTTTAATGAATGAATTTGATACAGGATATAATGTGATACATAAGCCTAAATGTTATCCCTGCAGACCTTTTATTGAACTATCTTATGTCAAGTCTAAGCACAGTATATAGAGAGAATTAAAGGTCTCAAGTAATCTCAAGAGAAGGCAGTTACTTCCATGTTGAGTACCATTCACATAAGTTAAAATTATAGACACCCAAATGCAAAAGAAAGAAATTAGATACCTACCTTACACCGTTCTGAAAAAAAATCACTCAAATTGGATCATAGTCTTAACTGCAAAAGCACAAGTGACAAAGTCAAAAAAATAAATTAGATTTAATCAAATTTAAAAGTGGTTTTGCTGCATTAGAATATCATGAAGAAAGAGAAAAACAACACACAGAATGAGAGAAAATATTTTTTAAATCAATCTGATAAAGGTCTAATATCCAGAAAGAAATGAAAAAAAAAAAAAAAAAACACACACACACACACACTCCTGCAACTTAATCTAAATAAAGATAAACATCCCAATTAAAACGGGTATTCATTTTAATGGGCATTTCTCCTAAAAAGATATACAAGGTGCTAAGAACATGAAAAGATGTTCACCATCATGTGTCACTAGGGAAATGAAGTTAAAACCATAATGAGATAGCATTTCACAAGCATTAGGATAGCTATTATATAAAAAAAATAAAAATAAAAATAAAGGCAGACAATGAGTTTTTCATGAGGCTGTAGAGAAGTTGGAACTCTCATACACTGTTGGTGAGAATGTAAAATGGTGCAACCACTTTGAAAAATAATGCATCAAAATGTTAAACATAGAGTTAACGCGTGACCCAACAATTCAACTCCTAGATAATAAATCCAAGGAAATTGAAAACATCTGTTCACTTGCACATAAACGTCTACCACAGCATTATTCATAATAGCCAAAAAACTGAAACAACCCAAATGTCCAAAAATTGGTGAATGAACAAACTGAATATGACATATTTATATCCATACAATGAAATAACATTTGTCAACAAAAAGAATGTATTAGTAATGCTCCAACAAGGATCAACCTCAAAAAGATCATGCAAATGAAAGAGGCCAGATATTAAATGATTCCATTCATATAAAGTGTACAGAACTGACCAACCTATAAAGACAGAAAATAAATTAGTGGTTGTCTAGAGCTGCGCAGCAGTACCGGAGAGGGAAAGAAAGGTGGGCTAGTGGGAAGTGACTGCTAAAGTGCATACGTAAGCCTTTGGGGGGATGATGAAAATGTTCTAAAATTTGATTTGGTGATGGTTGCACAATTGTGAAAATACACTAAAAACCATTGAATTGTGCATGTTAAATTTTGAAGTCTATACATTTAGATTATATCTCAATAAAGCTGTTTTTAAGGCATGCATTTAAAAAGAAACTATGCAGAACAAATTATATCTTCAAGCCCTGCCTCTGAGACTGTATTCTCAATCATATAATGTTGCATACAGGGAATTCAATTTGATTATATATCTGGTCCTTAAATTTTTTTTTTTACTGCTTAAAGTATTACAAAGAGTATTACATATGTCTCCTTTTTTTCCCCCAGCCCTTGACAATTCCCTGGCCTCCCCTACCCCCCAGTGTCTTATGTCCATTGGTTATGCTAGGTCCTTAAAATTTTTTACTTCATCCTACACAAACCATTCTGCTATTCAATTACCAAGCAGAACTAAACTCCTTTGCTAAGGACACACACAAAAGCCACATTTATTCCGAAAGTAGGTGCCAAGAACATTGTTGGAGCGGAAGTAAAAGAAGACTAATGATGCTAGAAGCCAGGGGTATCATGGTTGAAGGGAGTGCAGTGACCTTTCTGAATCACTGTAGTGGCATCCTGCAGAGACTTGGGGCTGGATTAGTGAACATTTTGGAATATACTAGCCCAGTCCTTCAAAAACGTGTACTGATCATCTTGCTGGTCCCAGTTAGCACACTAGTCTCAAGCCCACAACTGGGTCCAGGTAGGTCTGGGCATGGCTGATAGATCATTGCTTTGGCCACATGGGGAAATGAAGGGTTTTATGGCAGAAATCCAACGGGAGGAGGACAGTAGGCAGAGCAGATTGGCCCAATAACCCAGAGCATGTCAGGAGGGTGGAGCACAGCCCTCTGTGGTCTCGGTCGCTTTGATTTGCTTTCCAGTCCCAGTTCCCAAGGATTCATGTCTGACACCTATGACAGAGAGTAGACTATGAGTAGAAACTGAAGAAAACAGATCTCTTCCCCAAACATATCTTTACTTTCCTCGTCCAGGTATTTCTAGCCTCAAAATAAAGTGTAGAACGGTATATACAACATACCATCATTTGTGTGAAAAGTAAATATTTTTGTATTTGCTTGTATATACATAGAATAACTCTAAAAGAATTAACAAAAACTAATAAGACATTTTAACTCATATGAGGGGACTTTGGGGTCTGGGAAAAGGTGTAGGAGAGAGTTTTTATACTTTTCTTTTGTGTATCTTTTGTTCTTCAAAAATTTTTGAACCATATGGATATATTATCTGTTCAAACATAAAATTAAAACTAAAAAGTGCCATATATATGTACACATATATGTATGCATATATGTATGTATATGTGTATGTGTGTGTGAATATAGATAGATAGATAGATAGATAGATAGATAGATAGATAGATAGATAGATATAATTTCCTGGGAAAACTCTATTTATCTGAAAAATAAAAAATAATCAACTGAAAAACTATGAGAAGCCATAAGTAGCTTACTAATTAAGCTACTTAAAAAATTAGTTCACAAAAATCAATAGCTTTCCTATACTGAAATATATATGTGCATATATGCAATACAAAAGAAGGGATGTTAGCATTTGAGAAAACAACACAACTCTGAAATAATAGGAATAACAGGTAAAATATTCTAAAACAGGGTCTAGGGTAAAGAGAACTTGAAAATTCTAATAAGGAAAAAATAAATAGAAATACATCTTGTTCTTGGATACAAAGACACAATATTGTAAAGATGGCAGATCTCTCTGAATTAATTAATAAAGTCAATGTGATTACCCACAAAATTACAAATAAAATTTTATATTTTGGAACTTCATAAGAATTCTATGGGGAAAATAGAAATGAAAAATATAGAAATATAAGCAGGCTGGGATAGCTATAATAGACATAAAAAAATAGCAGTTATGGAAAACTAGGCCCTTATGTATTTAAAACATACATTAAAACATGCTTCAGGAACAAACAGCTCATCAGGGTAGAACCCCAAAATAGAGCAAAATGCATGTGATAATTTAGTATATGATAAGGATGGCTTTACAAATAAGCTAGAAAAAGCTGTATTAATCAATTAGCTAGTTATTTGTGAGGGTAAATAAGATCATTATATAAAAATAAATTCCAAATATATAAAATATTTCAAAATAAAATATGAAACCAAAAAACAATGGGCACTTAGGAAAAGAACTTAAACTGGGGATCGAGCTGGGAGCCTGGGCATGTGCTCTTGACCAAAATCAAACCCAGAACCTTCAGTCCACAGGCTGATGCTCTATCCACTCACCCATACTAGCTGGGTTTTTAAGTTTGGGCCTAATAAGAGACCCTCTCTCCTCACCTACTGGATTAATTCCATGTCTGGGCTGGGTGTGGCCTTTCATCAATGCCACTATCATCCTAGATTAGGCTCATAAATGCTCATAAAGTGTCTTGTTCTATCTAGTACTGCCTCGTCAAATCTCTCCAAGACTAAACCTAAAGGAAACAGATGTAACACTAAGAGAAGACTCATAGAATTAGCAAATAATGTCTTAATAGTGTTTGTTTCATTTCCAATAGTCTGGGTGGGATTTTTCTTACTATCCAGTGTAAGGGGTTTGAGGAACCCTATATCCCAGATATAACATTGAGTTCAAAGAGATTAAAAAGGAAATGCATTATAATTAAGGGTACAATTGCAAAGGACAACCTACATTTATTTCAACAGGTTTATTTGAATATCTGCATGAAAGTACGCTGCACACGTCTGTATTTACCCTGTGGCCTTTGCTCATGTTTCTCTTCTGTTTTTGTATTTTGCTTCCCAAGCAACATTGATTAAGTATTAAGCAAGATCAGAGAGGAAGTTTAAACAATAATGATTGTTACTCAGAGACACTTCAAGTCAAAGCATGTCCTACAGAACACACAATAAATTTTGGAATTCTGATGTACAAACCTTGTTAGCTTACATTACTGGAATTAGTGCTCTTCTCCAATTCCATTCTATTTACTAGTGTATAAATTAGGATTCCAACAGGAAACAGATGGTGCACTCAAATTGGGATAATTTGAGGAGGGTTTATTTACAAAGGGACTATTTACAGAAGTGTGGGTATCAGAGTCACAAAGGATAGTGTGAGAATGCTGAGCTGGTCACAAGTTGACACCCTATGTCCATAAGGACTTGAGAAGGAGTAGTCATTGGATGGGGCAGACGAGAGTCATACAGAGACATCCCCCTTAAAAGGATGAGCGACCTTCCAAGGAGAGTACAGCCAGCTTCAGAGCATCTGTCAGGGAGGTCACTCTCTTCCTGTCTCCAGTTCAACAACCCAACAGAAGGCATAGAGGGAATGGCAGCTTTAATGGCCTTAGTCACCAGTGCCACTTGAGGATACCTCTCCACAAGGTATCAAGGAGAATAAATACTTCTGGTTCTGCTGCCGGGATTCCCTATAGCGATTCTCCGATGGCCAAACCTAACCAAGAGCCAGAAGACACAGCGCCAGTTGATAAAGTATAAATGAGTCAACTTCCTGGGGCAAAGATCAAGATAGAAAAAGGAGGCCTAATAACATACCCAACACATATGATTAAATTGCTGTGCCTACACATGCTCCATAACACACAAATATACTTACATGTATAACTTGAAAAACACTCCGAAAATAATTTTCCCTGAAAACTTGTACCTTATTGATGTCTTTCATGTTCAAAATTTCCACCATCTGATACTTCAGAGATGTAATACTGCTGAAAATCTAATGTTGGATAGCACTGGTAGTGAATTGGAAAGGAAAAAAGGAACTAATATTTTTTAATACAAGCCCCCCCTACATAGCCTATCTCGTTTATTCTTAAAAATAACCCTATGAGTTATCAGTTATCACCCACATTTTAAAGATAAATTGAGACTTGAGTAGTTCAAGTAATTTTTCCAAATTTACTCAGAGAATACAAGGTGAATCACTGAACCCAGGCCTGTCTGATTCTAAAGTCCATTCAGTTCATCCCTCACCACATTGCTATTGAGCACTTTAATCCAAAACAGGTTAACATTTTCCTAGCAGAAAGTAGGAAGAGCAAGAGCCAATTAAAGATATAAAAGGGGAAGATTAATTGTACAGAATCTAATGTCTATCTGGTAGAATATTAAAGGGGAAATCCTAGAGGTTAAGGAAGTGGGTTAGTTAGGAAGGAGCTTCATGTCTAAGGAGAAAGGGAAATAGATTCAATACAATCTTTGAGTTCTTCCCACTCCCCTCTCTTGCTGAGACAGCCCTGCCATTTTTCAGAGCTTATGGACTTTGCACCTGAGATTTACACCTTTCCACAGAGGAAGCATTTTATTATGTCTGCAATGATGCAATGCCTCACCCAAAGTAATACTTTCACCAGCCTCCCAGATTCCCCTGTTCCTACTTGCTGTAGGACAGCTGTGAGCAATGGTCAATTGATTGTAGGTTCACTACAATTACCGGAGGGGCAATGACTATCTCAGTTGCACCTGCCTTTGTACACGTGTGTTGTTACAGTAAAATTAAAATCACACCTACTCACATAGGAGGATGTTGTTGCCAATGAGTTTACATCTTGATAGAATTAGATGAGTCAGTGACTCCAGGCAGACATCATGATATCATAGAAAATCTTAAAGGGAATGTGCTGCTTGACTAGGGATTCGTCTGCCTAGAGCAGTGGTCGGCAAACTCATTAGTCAACAGAGCCAAATATCAACAGTACAACGATTGAAATTTCTTTTGAGAGCCAAATTTTTTAAACTTAAACTATATAGGTAGGTACATTGTTATTAACTTAATTAGGGTACTCCTAAGGCTTAGGAAGAGCCACACTCAAGGGACCAAAGAGCCGCAGTTTGCCGACCACTGGCCTAGAGAACAAACAACATGGAGCCCAAATATGTGTGAGTTCTCTTCTGCTCTAAGGAGTCTGAAAGCATGGTTTCAGACCCCAGACAAGAAAATCCGCACATCTGTGCTTTTCCCCATGGGCAAAAATGGCCAACCGGAAGTGACCAGTAAGAAAGATTATGGAGTAATGCTCTTTTCATCTTTTTATAAAAGCTGAATTTAATACCCTGCTAAAGCCTTCCAATATTCTTTTTTTAAATAGAGCTAGAAACCTCTAAAAAAAGAACACAAAGAAATAACTTCTAGGGCTGGGCAACCACTCCCTGAGTCAATGGGGAATCACAAGCAGTACTTTTATTTTTGACTCAAATTCCACAGTTGTCATAAGGCCTGACATTCTCATGGCTTCTTCAATTTCCACATAGAACTTATTTGAGAATGTTCTGTTTACCCAGCTAGCCTTTCTGCCTGAGCTGTGAAATCATTTCAGACAGCTAACTGGGTAAAGAGCTTAAAATAGAGTGGTATTTATTCTTTATCAGCTTAAAACTGCCAACCAGCAATCAACTTGGGTCTTAGATAAATGCAGAAATGCTTTTGAGCTATTTATATTTCCTTTGCCATCCATAGAATAATTTAATTCAGAAGTAACTTAAATAAAGGAGACTCTTTAACTCATGAAATATTTTTTTTATCAAATATCTGATTAGGCCTCATTAAATTACTCAAATGATTCAAATATTGAGAATGAATTCATTGTTTGAAAATTTGGGGATGTTTTGAAAATACTTTCTCTCCAAAAATTCATATATAGTCATAACTTAAATGTTGTGCAATATTTATGTTATTATCCATATGTACTATTAGACATTTAAGGGTCTGTGTGTACATGTGATGAAAAAGCACCTAGTCCAGGGGTGGGCAACCCCTGGCACACGTGCCAAACATGGCACACCAGTAACTTTTGCTGGCATGCGAAACCCTCTTTTATAATCTTCCATTTACAATTTTTTTTCTTAATATCGACTTTTTTATTTTTCAGATAAATTCAGTGTAGGTGCATCTTAGATACATAAATAATTTACATAACAAGTTATCTTAAAGACCACAGACATGGATTGACGAGAGAGGGGAAGAGCAATTTCTATGCCTCTGCTTTAACTCTCCCTGCCTTCCTAGATCCGACCAGTGTTTTGGTTTCATCCACATACGCTTGTGAATCTTTGTTCTCAGTGATGAATTTTGTTAAGTCTCGTAATAGGAGTAGCCTGACGGATGAAAGTAGTAGCTCGTGCATATCTCTGAAGGTCATGAAATATAAACCTGGTGTAAAATCTCTGTCATCAATGATGCAGCAGCAAAAGTCCCACTGATAATATCAAACAGAGTCATAAAGTTTTCTGTCAGATTATCAGTGTACATATATACATTAAAAAGTAAATGTTGCCGAACCGGTTTGGCTCAGTGGATAGAGTGTCAGCCTGCAGACTGAGGGGTCCCAGGTTCGATTCCGGTCAAGGACATGTACCTTGGTTGTGGGCACATCCCCCGTGGGGGGCGTGCAGGAGGCAGCTGATCAATTTCTCTCATTGATGTTTCTAGCTCTCTGTCCCTCTCCCTGCTTCTCTGTAGAAAATCAATAAAATATATTTTAAAAAAAGTAAATGTATTTTTCATCATCATATACTGTGTTTTTGTCGCTCGAATGAATTTTATTATTTCTTCAAGGTTCTTCACATACGTACACCTTAAGAGATATCAAGTAGGTGTAACATGTTCCCAAAAAGTAGGGTTGGCATGCAGAAGAATTTTGAGTCAAATCTTTTGCTGGTTTTGGCACGCACTCACAAAAAGTTTGCCCACCCCTGACCTAGTCTATGAGGCAGAGTCACAAGATTTGAACCATGTCTCTACCACAGGTTACCTAGTCATATCACTTACAATGCCTCAGAGTCCTTCTCTGTAAAATGAACAGGTTGGACTAATATATAGTTTTGAAATCATGATCTGAAGAGCATTCAAAACTCTGAAGGGGTGACTCAGTAGCCATTGTTGGAGGTGGCAATTAGGCCTCCACATAACCCTGCCACCACCATTGTCACCATCGTCACCATCAGAGCAACTCCACATTTTCCATTTTTGTGTGAGATTTTGGTTGGAGACCACTTTTAAAAAGTTGAAAGGATTTGTCTACAGTATCTCTTTGGTGAAATTCTATGACTCTGGGTTTTTAGTTCCATGGACATGTAGGTATGCCTCTTTGCATAGCAAGTAGCATTTCCTTTGATGTACTAAGTAGAAAAAACTCAGTGTGCCCCACAAGATATAAGTAGGACAATGATCATCTCATTTTATTCCTCTGAAAATGAGCAAACTCCTCTGCTTAGATAGATTACTATAATTTTCCTTATAAGAATGTTCTACTATTTATATTTAAACAGTTTGATACGTCAAATGGATTTTCAAAGCTGGGTAGGAACTAACGTAACTGGCAGAATAACATCTTGCTTTGAAGTGGCTGAATTATGGAACTGATCCTTTGAAACATAAATACACAAATACAACACACACACTACTACAACACGTCTGCATTTAGACAACCAAAATCCCTCAGTGATCAAGATAAACAAAGCAGGGTGGTAGAAGTAGAGCCAGGATAAGGAAAGGGGTGTGATTTTCATGGCTCATCTCTCTAAGTTTGGAACAAAAATAAAAGAGGTCTGGATCTCACTCAGTTAAAGCTGCCTTGGAGGCCCACACACATATATGGGTGCAGGTGGGGCGAGGGAAGGGAAGAGGGCTGCTGGGAGAGGGAATGGAAGCTAAATCCCTGGGGAAGAGCCTAAAGGAGGCAGGCTTATGCTGTCAGTCCAAGAACTGCTGCAATGAGAAGGACTGAAAGCCAGAAGAACCCAGGGGACGAATCATTACACTGGAAGCAAAACAATGAGTAAACTGAAGACAAAGATGTGTCTAACAGAGTGGGATTGGACTCAAAGCACAAGAGAGGGAAAGGTTGTTAGAGAATGAATTTCCTAAATAAAGCTCATCTCATGTGACATAATTTTCAGGGTTTGCCATATTTTCAATGGATTGGAATTTATCCTCAAAGTGCACCACACTTCATAAGGGATATATAAGGATACACAATCCTGTGTGAGACAGCGAAGGGGGTCTTGGACAGCATGGACTTTTCATTGCAATATAAAAATTTATGTTGAAGTCCAAACACATCTTTTTCCCCACCTCAGAGCACTCTATGGTTTCAATGACTTTCACATGTTAGTGATTTGGCTAAAATAACAACTGTATATTTTAATAATTTCATGACATTTCTTTGGATAATAAGAGAGGTCCTCATGTCACACAAAAGTAGAGAAAATTCAATTTTTTAAATATCTTGTTGGCTCTAAGTGCAATTATAATTCCATCCCTCAATAGTACGTACTATTGTTAATAAATATATTTTACATTGTTTGAACTTTTTCTTGTCTATTTAAATATTGTACCAAAATCCTACCAATATACTGCTGATAAAATAATTATAGTTTTTCATAAAACAAAGCTGGAGCAAAAAGAAATTCACTATTACTTCTGTAAAAAAATATACTTTTGTAATAAGGAAAATTTGGTTTCAGACAAAATTTCTAAGTGACTAGCCCTTGAATTTAAATAAATATAAACTTTTGTCCCCACTCAAAAAAACACTGGAGAGAAATTTTGGCTTCAGAACTGGGTTTCATAAGCCTTTATTTCTGGCCTCTAAACAGTCTCATAAGTAAAAAAAAAAAAAAGGTCAGATTTACCACATTTCTCAACTGTCACATATACAAAGGACGGTTATGATTTTCCCAAATTAAAATAAGCAATAACAGGTTGTGACAATATACACAATTTCCCTACAGAGAAATGTCATTATTCTCACTTTTATTAACAACAGTCCTTGGGAAAAAGCCATAAATCACTTTGACGTAAGAGAGGTAACAGGAAGTTGGCTAGCGACTGAGGGACCTATGCCATGAGTGGAGATAGCTTAATATTTTGTTTGCACGTGTTTTCTTAGCCTATGAAGCAGCAGTAACCTGGACTTTTATCTACCAAACCATAGGAATGTTATTTCTCTCATGATCTTCTTTATTCAAAAATCATAGAATTTTTTTAAATCATGTAATTCCTCTGACAACCCCATTCACCATCTAGGTACTCTTATTGCTTTGCGGGGATGGGAACACTGAAATAGAATGTATCTTGAATTAAATTTCTCCTAGCATCTCAAGGCACAAACTGGAATTTCTAAATGGATTATAAAAGAAACTAAACAGAACATCAAGAAACTATGTAATATGTCACTGGTAGCATTTTAATAGTCATTGATGATCCTACTAGTTATGAACGCATTTGTGCCTTTAAGTATATATTTTCGGCCTAAATGATTCTATAAAGAGATTTCAGATTAGCCATTTTATGACTACTGACCGTGATTGGAACGTATTATTTTGTTGGTACTACTACTAAAGACAAGATGAAAATCAGAGGGTCCCCAAGAAAAAGACCAAGGAACGGACCTTTGAGTGCAGTAATCTTACTGGGGAATGCTCTGGGGATGAAGTCCCTTTAGGGGAATGAGAGAAGCAGGATCTGGCAGAAGTTGAACTTCAAAGCAACAGAAGCTTCCCACAGGGTGCTATGGAAACGCAGTGGCCTTTCAGAGCTGTGCTGGATGAGGCAACAAGTCCAGGCCTCCTCCGCTCCCCTCCTCCACCAGGGACATGGCCCAGTGCTGGGGAAAGTTTGTAAACTTGGGTGAAGTAGCTCCCTTCAGCAAAGGCCAATGTCCTGAGAAACACTCAGATGTGTGAGCCTTCAGCAAGTGGTACAATGAGTGCTCACATCATAAGGAAGGCACACACGCAGTGCTCCACAGCATCCATTACAGTGATAAAATGTTCACAAGCCTAGGATTTTCAGGATATTATTCTAAATGAAATAGCATTATATTTAGTTTAGTAAGCCAAACAGTTTAAACTTTAGCATCTCTATAATAACAACCATCAATATATCTCTCATAAACTAACATGAAATAAAATTCAGAGAGAGAACTGATAGAGTAAATCATATCTTTAAAAATAATTTCAAAGAAACTAATCATCTTTGCATCTTATGATAATTCGCATGCAACCAATTCTCTTGGAAGTCTGAACTGTAAAATCATTCTTTGAACTTATCTCTGAGTCACCTAATGAGAATAATAATTTTTAAAAAATCCTTACTTCCTAATAGGCTTTCATTGAACCTGTCCTAACTTTGTAGTGTGGTTTGGTTCTTAATGTGGAAGAGCCCATCTGAAGTAAATGGACAGCATGGGGAGGTGAGTGGGGTGGGGAAGAATATCGTGTGCATATTGCAATTTGGCAGAAAAGACAGAAAGATTCTCAGGACACTGGACAACCTTCTTCTAGCTTCTTTTTGTGGACAAATGTGAAATGGATTAATTCAGCTTACAAGTTCCCGTGAGTTCATTTTCTCCTGATGCTCCCGTTAGAAGATACTCAGAAGATGTCCTTTATCTTCTAGGCCAAGAATAACTAAAGTGAACTTTAAGAATAGATAAGAACAAATACAGGCCATTTTCTAAAACCACAGTGGGGGGTTATGGATTATGTTTGAAAAAGAAATGAACATATCTTGAGACTACATTTCAATTTTCTTGAAACATTTTTCTAATCTGAGAAAAAAATATTATTTGGCTGTGACATGTGTTAAAACAATATATGTCAAGAGGATAGTTACTACACATCACACAAAAACTTTTTAAATACTACCTTCCAGAGTTCTGGAAAAGAACAAAAGGGGAAAAATAAAGACAATAATTCACTTTCATTTTAAGTTACAATTGAGACATGAGATACTTGTCTTGACAAGAGGCCTGTGCACTTTCATAAAATACTAGGATTTGTAAAAAATGAGTATATTGTATAAGAAAATAAAACTGTGCCTTGGGACAGTTTTTACTGGAATGATACCTTCTGCCAGGTGCAAACAGGTACTCCATAAGGTGGTAATTGCTCTGGCACATACACCAGAGTTCAAGGTCTGCTCCTCAGTAGCTTTGCCAGCTTAGAAATTTGATATTATGTTCCAGAATAGTTTACTCTCAAGAATACAAATTCACACTAACAAAAGTCCCTAAAGACTGATAAATAAACCAGGTTATTAATGTATAGCAAGTGTCAACCAATGAAACTAACTACTCCATTGAACAGGCAGTGGCTGGATGAATGTGGAATATGATTTGGTCCTTTAGTGGAATCTCACTGTGATTGACAGACACAGACTTTATTCTACACAATTGATATTTTTGAGAAGTAACCAGGAAGCTATATAAGCTGGGCAAGCTAACATCTCCCCTGGATAAAGAGTTCTTTGATGGAAGCTGGTACTGATTGTGTGATTATTCTTTTTTTATAATTCCATGAATAGCCCCAGATTTGATCAGCATTAGAATTCCATGAATAGCCCCAGATTTGATCAGCATTAGAATTCCATGAATAGACCCAGATTTGGTTGATACTAGAATTTTCCCTCAGGGAAATATATATAAAATTAGATATAGAAGTGTTTACTTATTTAGAAGGACAAAAGAAACCACATTTACAACTTTAGGGAGCTGATAAATATAAAAAAACATTATAAAATCTACAAAAAATATATACTTGCATTAATATTAACTAACTGCCTGATTACCATTTAATATTTTTCTTACATTTTGAATTCCTTCTTCATATGACTATAATTTTGCAATATCATTTTCTAGAGAGAGAATAGAAAGATACTTAGGTCTTTCCTCTAGCACGGCATATCAAAATTTGTTTTGTATTATAGAAGTTTAGAAAAGTTTATTTTACTTTCTCAAGTTGTTATTATAATGCCACATCTGTATCCTCCTCCCTGGTTTCTTGCTCAGGCAGCGGGGAACGAGTGGGGACCCCCTTGGAGGACCCCAGCCCTTTGATCTCCCTGACTCGTAAAGCGCCCTGCTGCTGCAGCTGCGCCAGCACAAACATCAGCCCTTGTCTCACTTCCCTACCCACTCTGCCCCTGTGGTCCTGCTCGGAGGAGTGAAGAAGATGGCCATGAACCTGGGTTGTGGGAGCTTCCAAACTGCTCTTCAGCCTCGAGTCCAGATCTTCTCCTTGGGGTCAAACTTAGTGCTATGATGTATCCAGATCCACATGGGCCCATGGAGATATTTCTGGAAGTGGAGGCCCACTCCTGGCCCCAAGACTGGCCCTAACCAGTTTAGAACAGACCCCTAACCCCCAGGTTTGGCCATCTTTCTCCACCGAGAACACAGTAGGCCTTGAGCAGAGCCTAGTGAGTGTGGGTCCTGAAGTTTAAGCTTCATCATAGTTGGATAAGTAGAACCCTGCCTCAAGCAAGTTAGACAAGCCTTAGTAGGGGACCATCCTCTCTCGAAGGGGGTTAAACATACAGATTTCAGACCCTTCTCTGCGGGTTCTGCTCCGAATTGGAGGCAGCACCCAGACTGTGTTGTTGTTGTTGTTGTTGTTGTTGTTGTTGTTGTTGTTAATCCTCACCCGGGGATATTTTCCATTCATTCTTAGAGTGAGTGAAAGGGAAGGGGAGAGACAGAGAGAGAGAGAGACATCGATTGGTTACCTTCTGCACTTGCCTAGCCCGGGCCAGGGATCCAGCCTATAACCAAGGTATGTGCCCTTAACTGGAATTGACCCTGAAACCTTCAGTCTGTGGGCCCAAACATCCAGGGCAGACTGTATTTTTAAATACCCTAGCTGATTCTTACACTCTGATACATTTAGAAACAGGGCTTTGAAGCAACATAATATATCTCAACTTTGAGCTTTTAAACGTAGATTAAGTAGGCAGTTTATTGCCCATAATAGGAAATTTATTGCCTTCATTTACACGTTTTTAAGGCATGACTATGTGGACGTGTGTGTATGCATGGTAGTGGTGTGTGTATGTGTGTGTTTTGTGTGTGTGCATCTGTATGTGTGGTGTATGTGTAGTGTATGAAGTGGGGTGTGCAGCCCCAGAAATCCGGCACAGCTTCCTCAATGTCTATCTGGTTTTATGCTTTGGAAGCAGAAAGACCTATATTTGAAATTTTGCTCCACCACTTGAGATTTTGAAACCTGCAAAATATAGATAACAATACTTACTTCATAGATTTGAAGAAGTGTAAATGGGAAAACAATCAGTAAACAGTTGCTTATTTAGTTATACATTTCATTTTCTTCTGCCCCCCCCTTTTTTTTAATCCTTAGCCAAGGATATGTTTATTGTTTTTAAAGAGAGAGGAAAGGAGGGTGAGAGAGAAACAACTACATGTTTGTCTTCTGTACACACCCCTGCTTATGTGCCCTATGGGGATTCGAATCCGTGGCTCTTTGGTGCACAGGACAACGCTCCAACTAACTGAGCCACATCGGCCAGGGCTAAACAAATGTGCTTCTTTACTTTACTCCTCTTAAACAATAACATATGTGAAATCACTTATTTAAAGTTTAGTTGTGTTATGATACATGGTAACATGAATATATAACTATTTTTTTAAATGTTTCCTTGAAACACCTGAAGTCATGTTCCAATGTCACTGGGGTACAAGCGCTAGGCTTCAGCAGCATTGGCCAGAACTAACGCATTCTCCAGATTTATCAGTGAGCAGGATCCCGCTCCTTCTGCTAATGGCCTGTCCTCAAATAGGTACTGCTGAGTCTGTTGCATACATTTACCACAGCCAGAAAACAACTTGGAAAGCCCAGAGTTAAGCACTAAATAAATCCCAAGAAATCGTCAAACTTTCTTGATAGCATAGTGGACCTGTATCATAGATCTCTTCCAGTTGATCTCTAGCTTATACTGCTTTTGGAATTCTATTATTTGACAGAAGTAATGAATTATTTTTTTAAACGACTGCATCATCAAATTTCCCAAAGCAAATATGTTTAAACATGGTTTAATAAACTCACAAGAATTATAAACGACTTATCAGACTTTGAAACAAACTGCATTACTAATATTTTTAACTCCTTATTTTGAAATAATTATAGAATCACAAAAGTTGCAAAAAAAAACTTTACAAAAAGATCCTACCAGCTCATGTTTAACATCCTACATGATTTCAGTACAATAGTAAGACCAGGTAGTCAACATCTGAACAAACCAAAATGCTTATTCAGATTTTACTAGTTAACATAAACTCCTTTGTGTGCACATGTGTGTTTAGTTCTAAGCAATTTTATCATAGGTGTAGGTTCATGTATCTACCATTAGAGTCAAAATATAAAAAGTTCCATTATCACAAAACAGCCTGTGCTACTACCCCTTTATACCCCTTTACATCAACCCCCCAACCCTAAGGCCTGGCAACTACTGATCTGTTCTCTTTCTCCATAATTGTGTTATTTAATAAAAGTTATATAAGTAGAACCATGTAGTATGTAACCTTCTGAGATTGGCTTTTGTCATTCAGCGTAATTTCCCTGAGGTTCATGCAAGTTACTGTGTGTATCGATAGCCTATTTCTTCTTGTTGCTGATTAGTATCCCGTGGTTTGGATGTTTAACCATTCACCCACTGAAGGACATTTGGGTGGTTTCCAGTGTTTAGCTATTACAGCTGTTATGAACATTCATGACCAAATTTCTGTGAGAAAATAAGTTTTCATTTCTCTGAAATATGTACAATGGCTGGGCTGTGTTGGAAGCGCATTTTTAGTTTAAGGAACTGCCAGACTATTTTGCAGAGTGTCTGTGTCTTTGATACACTCCCACCAGCAATGCATGATGATCCAGTTACTCTGCAATTTCACCAGCGCTGGGTATTATTCTGATAGGGGTGTGGTGATCTCTGGTGGTTTTAATATGCGTTTCTCTGGTGGCTGATGATGAACATCTTTTCATGTGCTTATTTGCCATCTTTTTATATCCTCTTTGGTGAAACATCTGTTCCTGTCCTTTGCCTGTTTTCTAAATGGATTGCTGGTAGTATTTTTATATTGAATTTTGAAAGTAATGTATATTTTCTAGATATACGTCCTTTGTCATACATGCATTTTCTTCCTATTCATGGTTGTCTTTCATTCTCTTAAGAAAAGGAAGGTTTATGATGAAGTTTAATTTCTCTAATATGTTTTTAAGGATATTTTTCCTGTTTACTTTACAATGCACACTTACCAATTATTCTTTAAGTGTGGAACATTTTCTTTCAATACATCTTTTGAATTTTGTATTGTAATGCTCTTAACTTGAAATACCTTGTAAAGGTAATGGTTTTATAAAATTATTCTAGAGCAGGGGTGGGCAAACTTTTTGACTCAAGGGCCACAATGGGTTCTTAAACTGGACCGGAGGGCCGGAACAAAAGCATGGATGGAGTGTTTGTGTGAACTAATATAAATTCAAAGTAAATATCATTACATAAAAGGGTACGGTCTTTTTTTTTTTTTTTTTTTTTAGTTTTATTCATTTCAAACAGGCCAGATCCGACCCGCGGGCCGTAGTTTGCCCACGGCTGTTCTAGAGAATAAATCCATATACTATACATTCTGGGGATCATTTTTATTTACTTCAACAAACATGAACTGATTTATGAAGATTGTCCTTGTTTCTCTCATCTCTCCATGGACTAATAAAAGCTTTGCCACGTACAAAGGCAGGTGCTGAGACCTGCCCTGGAGGCCACCCCCCTGAAGCGTAAAGTCCACTGCATTAGAATCAGGAAAAGAAGGCTGGCTTGCCTCAGATTACTCTTTTGCCAAGGGGATTCTGAGCATATTTCAGCTCTAGAAAAAAAAAGGGAGTGAAGAAAGGGAAAAAATATGACATATGTAAAGCCTTGAGATTCATTTGACAAGTGTCAAGAGAAGAGACTGCCCCTGCAATATATAATACAAAGTCGAATTTCTTACTTGCTAAGGGGAAACTGCTGGCAGAAAACAATCTCTGAGTGAAGCAAAGAGCCCAGTTCATGCCACGGTTAGGGGGAGCCAGCAGCTCAGGGATTGGCTGATTTTTCAGGTCCGGGCGCTGAAGCGGCGCTGGTGCATGGAGCCAAGGACTGGTAGACCAGGGATGGATTAAAATCTGTTCTGCGGCAACTTGTGCTGAGTTTAGTACTAGAGGCAAAGAATCAGTCTTGTCCCTGATAGGAACTTCAAGAAAGAATTTTTTGTGTGAAAAATACAGAATCTCAGTCCCCATCCCACACCTGTTGAATCAGAATCTCTGGTGATGCCCAGGTAGATAACAATAAATTTAACTAGGTATACATATACATATACATATACATATACATATACATATACATATACATATACATATACATATACATAAACATATACATATACAGACACACGCACATATATTTGTCAGTCATGCATTTCCTGGTTAACACAAAACAATGTGAAATTGATTTGGGTTCGTGATCATTTGAGACCATTGGAAACATCCAGAGGCAGAACAAGCCAAGGTGGGGAAATGAATAGAAAGCAGGCTACAATCTCGACAGGCTTCTTTGGAGTCAGCAAAGGCACCAAGAGCATTAACTAGAGTGATCCCGCTTGTGTATCCCCCAACATGGGCGCCCTGCTCTCATGTCCAATTCTTTTCCTCCGCAAAGAGCCTGAATACTGGAGAAGGAAAATCCTCTCGGACTTTGGCCTCCCTTCTATCCCTCAGAGAAAACCTTAGCACATCATAGGCTTAGTTACATACTATGGAGGTCAAAGTTCTTTTTATCATTGCGAAACCAAAGAAACTTTAGATAAATTAGAGTAATTCAGCTTAGTTATTGAGTCATTTACTAAAGCAATTAGCTTATACCATTGTGCCCTTTGGGATACTCAGTTCTATTAGAAGTTCAAGTCTTTATGTTCAGAGCAAATCGGCCCTTTTTTTCAGCCACATGAACTTTACCTAATTATCTGCTCACTTATATTTGACCCTGGATATTTTTAAACTTAGTTACTCCTTTTACCAGTAAAATGCCTAATTTAGTAATACCTATAAGTGTTAAATCAAATATAAATGGTTTTATAACACCAAAAGCAAGAAAAATATCTCTCCTTTCTCACAAACTCTCTCCTTAAAGACAATAGCTTTTAACTGCTTTGGGTATTTCTTGTAGTTACTTCCATACATATATATATATTTTTTTTTTTTAAATGTGGTTACTGTATTAGTTCTCTGGGGCTACTGTAACAAATCACCACAAATTAGGTAGCTTAAAATAACAGAAATCATTCTCAGACAGTTCTGGGGGGCAGAAGTCTGAAACCAAGGTGTTGGCAGGTCCCCAAAGGCTCGGGGGGGGTCGGGGGTGGGTGGGCGCGGGGTGGGAACAAATTTATCTTTGGCTCTTCCTACCTTCCAATTACATCACTCTGATTTCTGCAGATATACATAGTTGGCAAATGTGTACCACCACCAATATAAGATTTCTATCACCCAGAAAAATTTCCTTATGTACATCTCCATTCAAACTCTCCCCGGTCCAGCCAAAAAACAAACAAAAAATACTTTCTTTTGCTTTTATTTTACTACAGATTATATTTTCTTTTTTAATTTAAAATATATATATAAGATGATACAGTATGTATTCTTTTGTGTCTGGCTTCTTTCCCTTAGTATAACGTTTTCGAGATTCAACCATATTGTTACTGCATCAGTAGTTTGCACCGATTATATGGCTATCTCAAAGATTGTCAACCTTTTTCAGCTCAGTACTAAAATTCTGCAGCACACCAAAAAATATATTTTGGGCTGATCTGACGAAAAAAAAATAGATATAATTTTGATACATTCACACCTGATGGCTATTATTGTATTCACTGTTGTCAATTTTTTTATTTGACAAGTTAAGGGAAAAGAGGTCAGTGCCATGACTAAATAGTCAGGTATTGCATGTTTTAAAATTATTGCAGTACACCAGTTGAAAATTGCCAGGCTATATCACAATTTGTTTATTTATTTCACCTATTAATGTTTCCACTTGGAGACTATCCTATATAATAAAACCCTAATATGCAAATCAACTGAACGGTGGAACAACAGGTTGCTATGATGTGCACTGACCACTGGTCGGGGGCAGCTCCTACATTGAGCATCTGCCCACCGAGACAGAGGCCACCAGCCAAGGCTGGTGTCAGCAGGGGGCCCACCAATCGCTCCACCCACTGGTCGCCCCACAGATGGCCCTGATCACTGGTCAGGCCTACGGACCCTACCCTATATAATGGGAACAGTCTCTTAGATTTAAAAATTAAAACCTGGCAAGGCTACTCTAACACTGAAGAAACAGGATGATGCAGGGATGACATGCATGGACTCTGGCTTGCACATTTTATGGTCAGCCCTGATTCTGACACTTATAACTGTGGGACAAAGCCAATTACTTAACTTCTCTCTGCTTCAGTTTTTCCACCCATAAGATGGGGGAAATGGTACTACTGCCTCAGAAGCATCATGTTATGTACTACGTCTTATAATCAGGGCAAAAAAAATGTAGCTGCCCATACAACAGCAAGATGCCTTTCATCTGTATGAAAAGTATGGTCACTGGTGCATGCAGCATTCCAGACTGTGAGAGGGATGTCTGACTGCTGGTTTAGGCCTGACATCCCCTGAGGGGTCCCAGATTGCTAGAGGACGCAGGCTGGGCTGAGGGACAGCCCTCCACACTCCACCCTTGCACAAATTGCATGCACCAGGCCTCTAGTTGTGAATAATACCACAATGAACATTCATGTACAAATCTTTACATGGACATAGGTTTTCATTGATCATTTAAAAACCTCTTTTCGTGAAGTACCTATTTAACATATATTTTTTTATTTTTAATTGGGTTGATTCTCTCATTATTGAGTCATAAAAATTTTTCAAATCTTTTAAATGCAGTCCTTGGTCAGATGTATCCTAATATTCCTGGAATACAGTCTAATGATACTTCCCAAGAAGGGCTAAATACTGTGGTCCTTAGATATCTAAAAATATCTTTATTTTCCTTTAGTCATATTTTAAATTTTGACTAAGTATAGAATTCTAGTTTGAGCACCTTTTTTTTTACTACAACTTTGAACATTGTCTTCTAACTTTAGGATTAGTGTTGAAAATATAATATCTGTCTGATAACCAGTTCTGGTTGATTTTCCTTTCCCTCTTTCGAAACTTTTAAGTTTATTACTTATCCTTCATAACATTAAGTTTGACTAATTTTCTACCTTCTTGTTGGGCTTTTTTCAATAACTGACCTAGGCACGTGGGTCCTATCAACTTGAACACTGATTGATGTTCTTTTCTGTTCTGTTTTGTTAATCCTCGCCCAAGGATATTTTTTTCCATTAATTTTTTTAGAGAGAATGGAAGAGAGGGGGAGAGAGAGGAACATCATTGTGAGGGAGACACATTCATTGATTACCTCCCTCTCTCGACCTGGTCAGGGCCAGAGATGGAGCCTGCAACTGAGGTACATGCCCTTGACCAGAATCGAACCATCCCAGGGCCCATGCTCTAACCATTGAGAAAACCAGTTAGGGCTGACTAATGTTCTTCATCACTGGTTAGGAGCATAGCCTCTAGTGTCATGCTACCACCATACTAACTTCAGACCATTGGAAATGGTTTATAACTTACCTGATATGAGGATTTAATTAATTAATACAGTTCAGTAAATAGCAGAGCATTATATTATTACTGTTATTACCATTGGTTGTATATTAGTATTATCAGTAGTATAATCACCATTAGTAGTAATAATATTAGCATCACTTTTGTAGTATCCTCTCATCTCTTCTCCCTTTCTGGGATACCAATTTTTTCTATATTTTTTACTGATTTCAGAGAGGAAGTGAGAGGGAGAAAGAGATAGAAACATCAATGATAAGAGAGAATTACTGATCAGCTGACTCTTGCACACCCCACATTGGGTATCGAGCCCACAACCCAGGCATGTGCCCTGACCAGGAATTGAACCGTGACCTCCTGGTTCATGGGGCAACACTCAACCACCGAGTCACACCAGTCAGGCTGGGATACCAATTATTGACATGCTGGACACTTTGGGTTGACTTTGTTGTTTCTTTTCTTTCTCTCTTGTGTTGTCTCTGTGTTTTTGTTATGTTCCCTGGATAATCTCATTGAGTTTATCTTTCATCACTAATATCAATATGTTTGGTAATTATGTTTTTAACTTTTAAGGACACTTGTTCTTCTGAATGTTCCTTTTCATTGCATTCTGTTCTTGCTTTCTACGTGCAATTCTCCTTGACGCTATCTAAGAATACATATTAGAGTGTGGAGATTTGTTCACTTTTTTTCATTGCTTTCTTTACATAAGCCTTTGCTCATTGACTGTATTCTGCCAGGAGAGAGGAACCTCAGAGGTCTGTGTCACCTCGAAAGCTCGACCCCAGCCCTGGAGCAACATTCATATGCCCAAGAATAGACCACAAGCTATGGAGGTGGCTGGCTTCAAGGGCTCAGGAGGAGTTGGCACCTTAGCATCTCAAAGGCACCAGCAGACGCAAAGACCAGAGGACCCTCACTGAGTGCCACACTCTGTGTTAGACCCTTGGATCCTTGTTGAAATCTGAGAGAGGGACAGCCCACGGACCTCCTCCTGGCAGCCCTGCTGACTAAAGGCTTGGCATCAAATTAAATTTGGCTTGAAGAAATGTTTCAATTTGTATACATCCAAGATTTTGGAGTTATTCACTATACCTCTTATCTACATATCCCTTTTTCCCCTAAACTATCAAGTCCCGAATTCACATCTTTATTTCTACTTCCCTTTAAAAAAGAAAGATCTCTATATTCCCAAGTTCCTTGAATTTCCATGTACCACTCTTGTACATTATCTCTTCCTAAGAATCTGCTTTGAACTATACTTTCCTCCTTGAAAGTTTCTTTACAATCATGAGCAAAGTAGTGTATTTGTTGTATTCCAACTCTAGGTTTTATTATGATTGCTCTACAGAATATATTGTTGCATTAACAGTATCAGATTTTCTGCCAATCTTTAATTCTAATTATTTTCATCAGTCATTTCATGTTATATGGCCATGTCTGCAAATTGGGTGAGAAGAATGTGGAAGAAAACAGCACAGCTCATGGAAGCAATACAATCCATCTCCTCTCCAGATCAGCCTAACATTCCTTCACCCTAAAACCATAGAAGATATATCCTTTGATGACAGCTGTGTTGGAAGGATTTTATAGACATTCAAAACATAGTGCCTTGTTTAAATGAATCACTGTTATTGTTATGAATTTGAGGGTTGTTGTTTTTTTTACATTTAAACATCAGCTTGAAATACATATGATTGTAAATTTGTTAAAGGAAGAGGCATATTTTAAATGTCTTATTCTGTTATAAGACTTTTGGTACAATGTAAAGTCTGTTTGCAGGTCCAGCCATTTCCACAAATGGAATAATTTTTGGTTTTGTTTTTAATTAAACTATTTGTAGTTGTATCATGTAAAAGCAAGAGGTGTCAGATAAAAATCTAAATAGCTGACTTCCTTTGCTAAAAGATCCGGCATGACTAAACCCACTTTCCTTCATTTCTTCAGTTCCCTCACATGCCAACAATCAGCTCCCTTTTTTTAATTTTTTGAATCTGGTCTCTCAGAATCTCATACTTGGTCCACTTTACTCAGAGTTACCTGTGTGGCTCTTAAAGACATTTGGGTTTGAAAATCTGGCTTACATTTTCTTTGGATAATCACAAACGACTGAGAATTCTGATAATTGATGAGATTCTTCCCTAATTCATAGCAAATAAAACTAAGCTATGCAGTGTGTTGTTGTTTGAAGGTAACATTGCAGAGAGTGAATCAAGTAACTAAATACATCTTATCTAAAATTACATCTAATATATCTTTGTAGCAAGAATTGAAGCATGCCCTCTTGCTCAAAAATAAATGTCAGCGTTGGCTGTGGAGGGATAATTACCTCACTTTTTAGCCCAGTATACCTCACCTTCTTCCCTTGGGAGTACTGTGAAACTATGCCCCATAAATAAATAATATGATAGAAAACAAATAACTGTGATGACAAAATAGTAATCTCTAGAGAGAGAGAGAGTGACCTGGATGCTGACGTAAAGCCTGAAAGAAATTCAATATCCTACCACGACCGGGAATAATTTCTATCATCATAGAATGAGAGGCACTAAAATAAATTGGCAAAATGAAACCTCTCTGCATATGGTGTTTACTCAGAAGGGTGAGGTGCCAAAGAGACTGTCAGCCACAGCAAGTTGGACCTTCTCTGGCCCAGTATCATTTCAAGAGCTGCCCCTGACAAAAGCTCAGGCCTTTGCGCCCATTAGACTCAGTGTGAAAGGTCTCCATTCATTTGCCAGCTGGCATAGTAGACCGTTATCTAAAGATGTGAACAGCTACAGCCCTGGCCTCCCTGCAACTGGAAACCAAAGCGACGATTAATTATGGATGGAATGCGGCCAGGCAAGGCTGCAATTGTAATCAAATGAGACCACAGTGAGGAAAAATAACATTTTATTCAGTACTGGGTACCTCACAGATAGATTTATGACTATGCTGCCAGTTGGAGATAAAGTAAAAATCAATCATATTATTCATATGAGTAACACAAGCAAATGCTGGTGAAACAAAAACTATGCTTCCTATGATTGTGTTGCAGATACTTCATTTATATACAGCTTTATTCAGCAGAATCACACATCCACAACGTTTGTGTGTGGGTTTTTTTCCAATGCAAGCTGAGAAATACACTATCAGCTGGTACTGTAATGAAGAGATCTGGGAACTTTTCACATGCAAAGCCTTGGTTACAAAAATATATTAAAATATTTCCTGCTGTACTGCCCTGCTCATATTTTATTATGATAACTCTATTGCATTTTGACATGTGGAGCAGAAGTTACAGAATAGCCAGCCAACAAAATAGAACAGCTTGTTAATTATGTCTATAGAAAATCAAAAGAAGAAAAAGTAATGCTACTTCTGTGCAGTAAAAATGCTAGAGAACTGATGTTTCTAGAAAGACCATTGAAATCTCAATCTAGTTCTGCAAAGGAAGGAGCATCTGAAGCTGAACGTGCCCTAAAAGGATGGGCTTTGGAGGGTGAACTTGTCAAGCTAAACAGAGAAAATGCTACAATAAACCACAGGCTAGTAGGGAAGAGTGTCTCATGGACTAGAATTAATTATCATCTAGCAAGCCCTAGTTCACTTAAAAAAAAAAAAATAACCATCTGTTGGTGGCACTGTGATGATGGTATGCAATTATCCTTTCATAGCAGAAGTGACATGTTCTTTTTTACATCCCTTAGAATGTGACGCTTTTACATAGAAGTTTAAGTAACTTTGGCAATGAAAATGAATAGGTATATTCTGAGACCTTCAGATCAATAGCCTAGGAGATTTTACATGGAAATTAGAATCTATCTGCCTGAATCTTCAATTCTACCTCACTTCTATCCCTTTCTATCACTTACCAAGCTATCTGTGCAGTGAGTGGGGTGACTGGAGGGAAGCCAGAGGATTCCAGCAGAAGAAGAAGGGATAGAAAGAAAAAGTGGCAGAATGCCACAGCAGGCTCCACTGTTCTGGAATATCTCTGTTCACTCACCACCCTCCTGTGCCTCCTCCCTACCCCCAGCAGCAGAAGCCAGAAGACCCCGGTGACTGCAGCTTCTATGGGGGTCACAACTAATAACTGCTTAGTCAACAAGATGTCTTCATTTCTTTTCAGGGTTTCTCAACCTTTTAATTTATTTTTTATTAAATATATTGGGGTGACATTGGTTAATAAGATTATATAAGTTTCAAGTGTACAATATGATAATACATCATCTGTATATTGCATTGTGTGCTCCTACCATCACTCAGCCATAAGAAAAGATGAACTAATGCCAATTACAACATGAACAGATCTAAGAGTATGATGCTACATTAAATAAATCAGAAGGAAAAGAATCATATGATATATAAAGCAGAAAGCAACAAATAAATGAACAAAATAAACAAAAAGAGGTCTTCTTAAGAAATGGAATATTAGGCATGATCATGGGAAGAGGAGCGGATAGATGGTAAAAATGATAAAAACAATAAATAAATAATCTACAAGCCCAAAATGGGGTGATTGCATTTGTAAGTATCTTTACATTCCTCACTCTGAAGAGGGCTGTAGCTTTGGGTATAGCTTCTAATTAAAACTAAACAATAAATATTGCTGAAATGGCAGTGGTCTTTTCCAAGGCATCTTTGTTGGTGTAGTGTGGCATAACTGATTTTGCCTTTCTTGGTTGCCTTGCTCCTCAAAATTAAGTAATTAAACACATTTGTTCACTTTAAAGTAGTTTTTTGCTTTGGATCATTTGAATTCGGAATCAATGAACAAGTACACTGTAAAGAACCATGAGGAAATCTAGGAAGCAGATGCTTTAAAGGTGGACGGGGGGAAGCGCCATCCATGGACCTCTTTTTATTTTTATATATATTTTTTCATTGATTTCAGAGAGGAATGGAAAGGGAGAGATAGAAACATCAATGATGAGAATCAGTGGTCAGCTGCCTCCTGCACACCCCATACTGGGGACGCAGCCCAGGCACATGCCCAGACCAGGAATCGAACCCGGGACCCTTCAGTCCACGGGCTGACACTCTATCCACTGAGCCAAACTGGCCAGGGCCCAAAGATCTCTTAAACATGAAGATTAGGGCGCCCATTAACAATAGTCTCCTGGAACCTATTTACATAAGTAAATGAGGCCCACCTAAAGGTGAGTAAAGCTTCAATTTGCCTTTGTGCAAACCGAACTCCTTCCTTCTCTGTAACAGAGTGACAGACACTGGAATTCGGTCACTCTTCACTTCGCCCTGAGGTGACAAGGAACACAGAAACAAAGTTTTCAAAGTGCTGCAGAATGCAAATGTGTGTGTGTGTGTGTGCAAAAGTATGCTGGGAGACAAAATAAGACCATTACACTAGAACACTCATTTCTGTCATAATGCAGCATTCTGTCTCGATTTTTGGAGAAAATATCTTCATCTCTCTTCACACTGGGTTTTGTCCTCAGCCCCAAACGAGGGCATTTGTTTCCCACAAGGGTCTATGGAATTCTTCCTATAGTCCCAGAGCCTGTCACCTTCCTAGAGGCTCCTCCTCCTGCCCCAGGCAGAATTAAAGAGTCCATCTACCTGTGTCCCTATACTGCAACTATACTTACATTCATGGCATTAAATTTTTAGTGATTTCTGTCCCCCCACAGCCTCTCACCCTCCATCCCCCTACCCACCCACCCTGGCCCCCCATCTGCACCCCAATTCTCAATTCCACTGAGACTTATTTGAGGCCAGAAAGCATATTTTATCTACTTTGGGATCTGAAGTACTGCATGCACAGCCTGACACCTAATAGGTCCTGAGTATAGTGCCAAATTGAATAAAGCTTAAGAATTCAAAATATATCTGAAGAATAATTGCTAGGTATACGTAGTTTTTAGTTTATGTGTTCTGTCTCAGAAAATATGTTCCAGAAGACATTTTAATCTACCTAATCTTACTGCCCCTTTAGTACAGTCTCATAGAAATAACCAACGTATATGGGATCCCTAAATGATTAAAATTCACACATATTTAACGCAAATATCTGTAAAGTGCCTGGGAAGCATGATCTTCAAATCAACAGCCTAGAGAATGTTACATAAAAACTGCAGTCTCTGTTCTCCATTCAAACCTTGTTCCCCTCATCTTGCACTCATTTCTATAAATGACTGAGTTCTGTGCAAGTAAGTGGAGAAAAGTCAGAAAATTCCAGGTAAAAGAAGAGGGCACTTAGCACAAAGCACATGTGTATTAAGTGCTCTGCATATATTCTCTTATTGAACCCCAAAGTGTAGTTATTAATATCCCTGCTTTACCAATAAGGAAACTGAGGCTGAAGGATTTTAAGGCACACATGTGAGTACACATCAGGGTCATGATTCAGACTCTTTTGTTTCTCTGATGTTAAAGACTCAGTGGCTCTCTCTATAACCTCGCAGAGAACTGTTGTATGTTTAATGCATGGCCTTTTCTTGCCTAGTTAGTGAAAAGTATTTCTTCAATAGGTACTTGTTGAGTGCCCAAGTGATAGGCACATAATAGCTGATACATGTAATTTTTTTAAGAAATCTGCATAATGCCCTAATTTCCAGAAACCTGCTAGAAGAAAAACAGAAGCCTACTATTGCATCCTTTGTTTTTCTACCAAAGGTGTTTTAGAGTAAATATTCTGGGATCAGAGGATTTATACACATAGGTCCCCAGCTGTGGCTTGATTCTCTATATAATAATTTACATTAAAAGTGCTTCAGATCAGTATATGTCATTTTTATTTTGAAAGGTGGCATAGTAAAATTTGTAGTTTGAGATATTAAAATACTTTAACTATTTTCTCTCACTAGCATATAGTCATAGAGAACAACTTATAGAAGACTTTTATGTATTGTTCATGTAACAGAGCCTAATATAAACTGTACCTGTGCCTGTAATGCACCTGCACAGACATTCAAAACAACAAAGGCCTTTGCTCGTCTCTGGACCCAGACCAGCCTCTACTTTTGAGTTCAGAAAGCAAACTGTGCCCTGTCCTCTTAGTGAAGGCTCTTTTCACAAAAGGCTTGTCTCGCTTAGAATACACTTTTCTGCCTCCTTGCCATCATTTGGCTACTTCTTCCTGCTGTTTTCCCTTAGCTTAGAACAAACTTCCTCCCAGGCATTCTTAATCTGAGACCTGTGGCCTCCATGGGCAGGATTTTATTTCATTATAATCCATTTCCTTGGTAATACTATATACATCTTCTTTCATGTATTTATTTTTTCTCAGAAGAGGTTCACATCACAACAGAGATTAAGGCAGTCCCTCCGTTAGGGCCCACAGTGCCCTGATCCCATTCCAAGATCAAAACACTCCGATGTTATTCGCCTCCACTGAAGGGTAGATGCCTCAAGACAGGAGAGCAGCAGTGTCCACACTGTACTCTCTCTACCCACACGCTACTTGTACACAGAAAGGGAACAAGAGGTGTCTGTGGAAAGGATGATGGATGACAGGATGGATGGATTATATCCATCCACCTAAAGTGGCAACCCTGCATATGTTATACTGCTCAGTAGCTCCATTTGAAAGTTATAGATGAATAAAAATGGGACCATAAATTATGATTAAATGCCACTTGATAGAAAAAAACCCTTCAAATAACTGCAGTTCATGAGAAGAATAAAATTACAATGTGACTAACAGACTGTAAATGACTCCACAGGTGGTCTGCCTGATTGTGAAATGTTTTATTTCTCTAACTCTAATTCCAAACTGTAGGTTCTTTACCACTTCATACCAATTCCAGTCTTGGAGAGGATGGATACAACAGGCTGAACCTGTACAGTCCAGTTCTTTGTGACCACTGGCTTCCCAATGACAGATGAGAATGTCCTTGTGGCCCAGGGCATGGCATGGCCACTGAACTTGACTGCTGCTCCCCAAGTCCCTGGGTTTGTTTCCTGGCCTCAGTTGCCTTCTTGTTATTTAAGAAAACATCTATACTAATAAAAGGGTAATATGCTAATTAGACCAGGTTGATCAGCCATCTTCCAGACATCCGACTTCCTTTCAGACAAAGCCATGGTGATGGGGGCTGAGGCAGAGGCAGTTAGGGGTGATCAGGCAGGCAGAGGCAGTTAGGGGCAATCAGGCAGGCAGGCAGAGAGGTTAGGGGTGATCAGGCAGGCAGGCAGAGGCAGTTAGGGGCGATCAGGCAGGCAGGCAGAGGCAGTTAGGGGCGATCAGGCAGGCAGGCAGGTGAGCGGTTAGGAGCCAGTGGTCCCAGACTGTGAGAGGGATATCCGGCTGCCAATTTAGGCCCAATCCCAATCCCAAAACTGGCCCAATTGGGATCGGGCCTAAACCGGCAGTCGGACATCCCCCAAGGGGTCCCCAATTGGAGAGGGTACAGGCTGGGCTGAGGGAATCCCCCCACGTGCATGAATTTCGTGCACCAGGCCACTAGTATTTTAAATAAGAAGGATGGAGTAGAGGGAAAGGAAGATGAACTAATATTCATTATGCATATAGTGCAAATATGTACTATAGGCTAAGGATAGATATAATTTGTTTTGAATTATTTTTAAATGGTAATTTGTTCAACATCATGTGGTGATTAAATCAAAGCATTTAGCTTGACCCAAATCTGCATGCTCTGAAAGCTAGTGTCTTAGGGGTCTGGCTGCTGGGAGAAATGAAGTCATCAAAAGCAGATGGTTGCAAAACCATTTTGATGCCAATGGACGCAGTGATTCCCAAGCATGTGCTTGGGGATTACTATCTTCCATATAACATTTCTTTCTTAATATGTTATCTCATGGCCCAAAAGGTTATTATGAGAATGAAAGAGTTTCTCCAGGCAGAGAGCCTAAGCTCTAGACCCGTGGTCGGCAAACCGCGGCTCACGAGCCACGTGCGGCTCTTTGGCCCCTTGAGTGTGGCTCTTCCACAAAATACCACATGCGGGCACGCACGCACGTACAGTGCGATTGAAACTTTGTGGCCCATGCACAGAAGTCAGTATTTTGTGGAAGAGCCACACCCAAAGGGCCAAAGAGCCACATGTGGCTCGTGAGCCGCGGTTTGCCAACCACGGCTCTAGACACATAGTAGGAACCCAAATAAAAGTGACTCCTTCCCTTTAACTTCTTACCTAAACTATGATTGGCCTAACTTCCACCTGAGTGCATCTTCAAAACAATAGGACAATCTGCCTAATACTTCCACATGCCGCCAGTTCAGATGCTAGTTCTTCCCTAAATCCTTTCCAGACTCTTTTCAAACAGATGTTTTTGTTCACTTTTCTAGCCCTTGATTTCATTAACTCTAACTCACCATCAACCATCAGATACATCCATATGTACCAATTAAAGTAAAACAAATCAATTGTAACTTACATCCCACTTCAAACATGTAAAAATGTGAAAAGTGTGCTTCTTAGAATCATTGCAAGACTGTCTATGGTAGTAAATGTCAGACTGTGTCCTGCCCAGGAACTGGGCTTGTGGACTCATGCGCAGTCAGGCCTTTTGGCCTGGTCCACCCCGGCGAGTGTGAACTCCCAGACACTTCCAGCAATCCAGTCTCCCAGCTGCTGGGCAGAGCAGCTCAGCAGGCCAAAGATAGGATGTGGAAGAGGGCAGCAGGTGACAGCTGTCAGTGGCAACACTGTTAGCAAAGAAGCTGGGGACTGGGTGGTCAGACTCAGTAAAGGGGATACAGCAACAACATTCACTACTGGACATGTTTTATATCTGACTAAGACAGGGAGGCTGCTATTTAAGTGTGGGCCATGTAATCAGATGTCTCCCATCATAACACATTTCATATATCTAAGATAACCTCGACTATATTTTGATTTAAAATAATAATCATGTTATGAATTATTAGAACTTATCTTTTAGTGGTTTCTTTTAACACATCAACTATATGTAACTTATAGTGATGTTTACAAATTAATTTTACTTTTTTTGGTCCTTAACTAAGGACATCCTCAATGAACATTCTATAAATATTCAGATTATATGCAGGACAATCTCTTTAGTCAGCTTGTTATAAGTGAGTTCTTTCTTTCTTCCTACATATTAACTGAATAGTTTATGCCACTGAGCTCAAACACAAGTAGCTGTTAATATTCTGAGAATTTGCTATGAACATTTTTGTACTTGAAAAGTGGAGAAATTTTCTACTTCTATTTGTCACTAAAGGATGTATGGGATTTGACATTAAAGCCTCTATTATTTAAGTTTCTCTAAAATGGGTTTTATAAACCTTCTATCCTATCCCTATATATTATTTGCAATTGCACGTGTGTATGACATTTTGGGTATTTAGAAATTCTTTTATCTACATTAGTGGGATTTCCCCCCTTTTTAAAAAAAACCCCTATGTGTACATAATATGGGCATGTCTGATGGTCTTTGAATTTTCAAAACTTAAAGCCAAAAACAAAGAAAATAAAAGTAAGCCTAACTCTAAAAACCAAGCCCAGACCTTTTGCTGGATTTTGATATTAAATGAATATGCCTATGCAGTACCTGGGGAATATTGCTAAATTGGGGGTGAGATATAAGACTTCATCTCTCAGTTTTTAGAGTACTATAGGCAGGGTGTAGCAAGACTAAACCAGGAAAAGGTGTGGATTTAATTCCAAAGACTCAGTGTTCAATTGCATCCCAGAAGCAAAGACAGAATCAAGAGACAAAGCCAAGGTCAATTATGACGTCAAGCTAGAAGACACCAACTAATGAATGCATAAGTATATGAGTTAATAGTCATGGATGAAAGCCAAAGGTAAATGAGGAAGCAGGAAATTGGGGGACAAAGAGAATATCCAACTTAATTCTGGCAAAGAGCACTGTGTTGGCCTAGGGTTCCTTTAAAAACAGGAGGGCACTCTTCCTCTCATGTACAGAGGTGGGAAGGGCATTTAGAAGACACTGTCTATGCAAACATATGGCAATCTTGTACCTGATTGAAGCACCACATCTATACTAATAAAAGGGTAACATGCTAATAAGACAGGACGTCTTCCAGACGACCTTCCAGACATCCTTTCTGACAAAACCGGGCCCAGGTGAAGCCGCCCGTGGTCCCGGGTGCCTGCAGCCAGCCCTGGCAAAGCAGGCCTGGCTAGGTCTCTGGTGCCTGTGGCCGGCCAGAGGGAGGGAAGCCCATGTCCTGGGTGCCTGCGGCTGGCCGGAGGAGAGAAGCCTGGGTCCCAGGTGTGGGGGCCGAGGCAGAGGCAGTTAGGGGCGATCAGGCTGGCAGGGGAGCAATTGGGGCAATCAGGCAGGCAGGCAAGCAGATGGGTTAGGGGCGATCAGGCAGGCAGGCAGGTGAGCGGTTAGGAGCCAGTGGTCCCAGATTGGAGAGGGTGCAGGCTGGTCTGAGGGACACCCCCCCACACACATGAATTTCATGCACTAGGCCTCTAGTCTATAATAATAAAAGGGTAATATTCTAATTAGACCAGACGACCTTCTAGATGAAGCTGGGGCTTGCAAGGGCCGAGGCAAGCCGCTGCGGCTGCGAGGGCCGAGCCCCTTGCATGAATTTCATGCATCGGGCCTCTAGTTGTCTCATATGAAGTTTGTATTTCTTACATCTAGAAAAGATGGTGATTTAAAATCTTATCAGTGTCGTTTCATAGAAACACATTTGCCCTAGCATGCAAGAGCCACAGCCACCTTCCCTGGGAACCTCCGGTTAAAAAGCTGAGACCTATTTAAACTTTGACTTCTTGTAGTTTTTCTTTACTTAATACCACTATTAAACATTATCTATTTAATGGTCCAAGGAAGAATTTTTAAACAGTGTTAATGGAATGTAGCTCATTGTCATCTCAGTTTCTCAATGACTCAATTATGTGATATTTACTTACGCCCTTTGAATGACAACAGTCCAGCCAGCTGCTGGCTGAAGGGGAATTTTCCAGCAGCACTTAAATAGACTGTTCATCTTCATTAGCTCTTTGTTAGAATTCACTGTGAATAGATGAGGGGGCTGTCATTCACCTAATTCTAGAGCAATACTATCCCTGTTTTATACAGTTCTGTATCTACTTAGCTCATTCTTTTCTAGCTACTCCTTTCATGTTTAAATGTTTAATTTATATTATCACTATGTTTTAATGCATGCCATGCATTAATCTTTATCAAACTGTAATGTTTCTGGGTTGCAGGCTCAGTCCCAGTGTGGGATGTGCAGGAAGCAGTCGATCAATGATTCTTTCTCATCATTGATGTTCCTATCTCTCTTTCCCTCTCTCTCCCTTCCTCTCTGAAAGCAATAAAAATATTTTTTTTAAGTAAGTGGAATAAGTGGCAGAAAATCTCAACTAGGATTCATATGAACTTTAGATGGCTCTGTGGGTGTATTACAGAAGTTGTTTATAATCTTTTCTTGGCATGTAATACAATAAATTCTTAGACATGATGCTTAACAACAGGATAGTGTAGTTACTTAAGTTTTTCTTATGTAACATTCTCCATTTACAATTTTAAAAATGCATAACACTAAATCTATGTTGAATAATCATATTTTGATCATGCAAATAATATATCTTCTATTGCTGCACAGAAAAAATGTAGAAGTGAATAATAGAGAGCCCAACTAAAAGCATTAAGGTTAAAATACAGTTTCCCATATGACTGTATGAATTTCAGATTTCAAAAACATAGCTAACAGTCTCCCATCTTTGAAAGAAAAACTGGTCTTAAGGTTGAGTCAGGTTCAAAGAAATTTAAAAAATAACGGGAATTTTTAAAAGTATTGCATGTAATATTATTATATTTAAAATCGTTTTTCTTAAAATATTAAAGTTTATTGCATGTAACAATATATTTAAAATCATTTTTCTTAAAATATTAATGTTGATTGCATGTAACAATAGTATATTTAAAATCATTTTTCTTGAAATAAAAAAACTTTAGTAAAAAAATAATAATAATTGGAAAAAATAAAAGGAAAATATATTTCTAGAGCTGTTGAGAAGAATATTTTTTGAATATATTTTTAATGATTTCAGAGAGGAAGGGAGAGGGAGAGAGAGATAGAAATATCAATGATGAGAGAGAATCATTGATTGGCTGCCTCCTGCACACCCTCCACTGTGGATTGAGCCCACAACCCAGGCATGTGCCCTTGACTGGAATCAAACCCGGGACCCCTCAGTCCGCAGGCCGACGCTCTATCTACTGAGCCAAACCAGCCAGGGCATGAGAAGAATATTATTAATTACGATGTGCCCATGGGAATTCCTGGCCAATAAACCTCAATTCTCCTTTAAAGAGCTCCTCCCCACTTGCCACTAACAATTTTATTTACATTCATAATAGGAACATGTTGGGGAGCACAAGAGACTTGGTTGAAAAGTTGTAAGGAGGACATTCTGAGAAAAGGGAAGTGTGCGGAAGGCCGCCTGCCCTGTTTATCGGAATTCTGACTTAGGAGAGACTTAGGGGAGTGCCGAAGGCGGTGCCCCTAATTATTCCTTGACCTTTCCAAACAAGTCTGTGCACGCAGTCCCCTGGGTGTCTCTTGCAAATCTATCATTGATTGGCTCATTTATTTATTTATTAATTTGTGTATATCGACCTCCTCACTCATCCAGTAGAATTTCCAGCAGGGCTTTGTCTTCTACCCCTCTGAACCCCTTACCCTGGCACATAATAAATGCTCAAAAATGTAGATTGAGCAAAAGTATGAATGTTTTATAAGTGTTATTTCATTGAATTCTCCAAACAATCCCCATGGGATCATTTCAAAGGAATTGAGGCTCGCATATCTTAAGAATCTTGCCTGAAGTCACTTGAGAGGTGGGCAGCACAAGGATTCAAGCCCTACTCTTAATTTTTATGGATTTTTTGCTTCTCATACTAACTTATTTAATAATATTATTTTTCCAGCACCTGCACTAGAAACTTAAAATCCACTCCAGTCTTCCTTTCCTTTTTGTACCTTAACCCAAACAATTGGTTACCAAGTCCATCCTTCCTTCCAACTTGAGCTCTCCTCTCCAGCTCTGTCTCCACAGCCTTAGTTTTGGCCCTCATCATCTCTCTTCCACACTGTCCTTTGCCTCTGAATGGTCTCCCTGCTACAAGTGACTATCTTCATCCTCAACATTTCCCCAGACCAACTGTACAGATTTAACACTTCTGCTGAATTGGCTCAGTGGCTTCCCAATCATTAGAGTAAGATTCAACTCCTTAGCTCTGCAAAGCCCTTGAGGACCTGGCTCCTGCCTTCTTCTCCATGCTCACTTCCCTTCCTCCCTACGTTAGGACCTATGCCCAGTGCCTAAGTCATTAACTTTCTCCAATATCCTTGTGCTTTTTATCTGTTTCCTCTGAGTATTTCCCCCACTTTGCCTGATTCAAGACTCAGAACAGACTTCGTCTTTGTTTGAAGGCCTCACCTGATCTAACCCCCATATAATTCAACCACCATCCTGAAGCAGAGACATGCCCCTGTTCTCCCCCAGAAAACCCAGAAAAAGCCTCAATATGATGGAATTTTAGAGTGTGTAGTAATGGTCACATTTTGTTTTTTGTATGTTTCTTTTTTGTTATTTTATTTTTTTTAATCTGGCAGTCTTGGGTGGACTCCGTGAGGGCATGTTCCTAGCATAGTACCTAGTGTGCAATCATTTTTCAAAAGTTATTTGTTGAAAAAATGACTCAAAGAGTGAACATATTTTTTTAACATGGTTGCAATTAAATTCAATAAAGAAAAGAAAGTGAAGTATGGATTGTGCTATGAGTTTATTAAGTAGGGCCAATAGCTGTGCCTCAGAAGCACAGAGTATTCTGTTTCTGACTGTGGTGCTAAAGAACCCTCTGTAGAAGAGCATTGTGGGACTATTCACTACATCAATCCAGGCCCTAAAATAGCTTCAAAGTACTGTGCGCAGTACAATGAAAGATACATGAATAAGACAGCCAGCCTGCTTTGAAACCTTGCAAACCAATGGGAGAGACATCATTTTCCAAAGAAATTCATACAGACTCTATGACTGCCTTTTACTCAAGACATCTGACCTATAAGTTCATCAGATATAGTTTGACCTGATCTTAGTTTTCTAATAAAAAAAAAATCTTGAAATAGCAAATTGCCTCTAATAATTAATTCTATTTATTTACTCTAAAATTCTGTTCTTCAAGACCTATTTCAAAGATTTTTATAATTTGAAGAGCAACACCATGTTCATAAGCTCAGTAGCTGCTTAAATGTATACTTTTTTTTATCTTATTGTAAAAAACTTCTGGGTTCGAGGAGAAATAACTTTCTAGTCATTCTCACCAAATCCTATTTTGCAGATTCCAGAGATGCATAATGCTGTATCTAAATTTCAAACAGGGATTCCTAGAGAGCAGGGACAGTGCCAGCCAGCTGAACTGCTCAGGGGGCACAGATCCCTAAACAAAAAGCAAGGTGGAATTTATTTTTTCCTTGTGGGCCTCGAAGAATGATTTTGCTATGCCTTTGTCCAGGTTGCTATGGAAACTGCACTCCTGGAATGTGCAATTCTTCAGAGCCCTCATCTGGAATGCAAGCAAAAGACAAACCTGAGCTGTGATCTATTTTAATGCTGCCATGACTTGGCATGGCAAGAAATAATTGTTATATTCGTAAACAAGCCAGTCAACATGAAAATGAGTAAAATGAGCATACAGTGCATCAGTTGACACCTTTAATTTTCTCCTTTGGGTTAAATATAATATAGTAATCTATAAGGTTTAGGTTTCTTAATAATAAACAGTATAATAGCAGTGAGATCCAAAGCTACCAATGATCAGACTAATCTTTATCCTATGAACTTAAATGAAATGAAATTTTTTAAATTTCAAAATCATATAACTAGATACTGAAATCACTTGATCATTTTTAGAAACAACTCAGGAAAAATCCCATTTTAAGGACCAGTAAAAGTCATAGAGATAATGTTTTTGGTTCAGAAAGAGTTTAATGTTGAGGAAGAAGGCCCATGCTACATATGAGGAGCCCTTATGAAGCATTATAAGCAGGCAATATGCTAAAAATACCAATACCATGTATTGTAAGAGCAGCACAGAAACTCCCAAAATGCACAGAGGAACAGAACAAGAAAAGAAGACTGTCAGGTGTCTGGTCTAAGAAGGAAGGGAGGCAATGTTTACTAACAGGGTCAGACATGCCATACACTGCTCTGGTTTCGCCCAGTCAGCATTTACTCAAGGAGGTGCTAGATACCTGCTAAGTAGGAGAGATACGATTCCTTCCCTCAGGAAGTGTGTCTCCCAGCAGAAGGCAGAGGAGACATTCATACAAGATCACATTTTACAATTACTGAATTACAAAGTGCAAAATGTGCTATCAAAGGGAAGTGCAGGGTTCCACGGGATGATGTAAGGGAGGAACCTAGACTTACTAGTACACATGCTACCTCCCGCACAATAATCCCTTGAGTGAGATGCCATAAGACTGTTTCACAGGCTCTAAGAGAGGCAGAAAGAAGGAAAGAAATTCCCCCCAACGTCATTTGGGAGCTAGATATCAGAGCCAGGATTTGAGCCAGTGGCGGTCTCTCATGGTTTCATCTTTTTCCTATGTCACATGATTTTGTGAAGTGGCTGTCTTCATTTTATTCTAAATGCTGACGTTAAGGATTAGAGAAAGAAAATACATGTGTCAGGAGATGCTAGAATTTGTGTGATGTCTAGATTGTTCTGAATTATTTTGTTATTAAGCACAGAAAGATTCTCTTATAAGAAAGCCTTTGGAACCAGTCATTCTATCATAATGACTCTCCACGTAAATGTTCATGAGTTTGTAAAACACAGGCGCACCCTTGGTGAGGGTTCTCAAAGCCAATCAAGGGGCTGGGTGGGGTAGTCAGCACATTGGCATCGTTAAGCTAGCATTTAAGTTGGGGATAATAGGGAGCTCCATACTCCACCCTCGTTCACATCATCTCCCTAATCAGCCATTGCCTCCTCTCATTCCCTTTATTATCCTGGTACATGCCTTTCACTCTAACTCAACTAGAAACAACTTTGAAGATATAAGACACATCTTGGTTATCCTGGTACCATAGTGAAAAGCACAGTACTTAGTCATTGTACGGATTCAATTGTTAAATAAAAAAATAAGTTAAAATGCTCTCCTAATATTTGATAATAAAACTTTAATTAAATACAACAGTTTCAACCAGAATTAGAATTTCCCTTTTATCATTTGGATATCGGGTCACAAAAAATTTAAGTGACCTGTTCAAGATCACATAGAAGAATCCCATTAGAATTCAAACAAGAAACTGCTCTCTTCTGTTCCTCAAGTATAAGACTCTGAAAATCGTCATACAGTCTCTTATAATCACTCCTCTGATGAAAAATGTAGCTGAAAAAAACAATAGTGTAGCTCAAAACACACATTTTTAAAAAATACTGGCCCTTTTACAAGGAAGGAAAGGTTAGACCCAGAAGTGTTATGACTTGACCAAGTTAAGAGAAATATAAAAACTGTTGCATAATCAAGGTCATCCTATATAATAAAAGGGTAATATGCAAATTGACCTTAACAGCAGAATACCAGAATGACCGCTGGACCAGTCACTATGAGGTGCACTGACCACCTCTTAGTCCCTTTCCCCAGAGCAGGCTCCGATCGCCTGATGGCCACCCATGGTGGGGGCGGGGCCGGTAAGTGGGCAGGAACAGCCAACCTCTCGGTCCCTCCCCCTGGCCATCAGGCACCAAACACCTGATGGTGAATGGGGGACCAGGGGTTGGTGGTGGCAGGAGGTGAGGCTGGCTGCAGGCAGCTGGAAAAGACAGCCCTGATCACAAGCCAGGCCTAGGGCCATACCTGTGCACAAATTTTGTGTTGGGCCTCTAGTAGAAATATGAAAGCCACTGCACAACAAGCCCAACTCAGAAATTTCACTTGTATGGATAATGTGAACAGAGAAAAGGTGATTATGCTCTAACCAGTGTGGCTCAGCAACTAAAGCATTGGCCGGAACACCAAAGGGTCTTGGTTTCGATTCCTGGACAAAGGCATGTGCCTCAGTTGCAGGTTTGATCCCCAGCCCTGGTCAGGGCAAGTGCAGGAGGCAACCAATCCATGTGTCTCCCCCACATTGATGTTTCTCTCTCTCTTTCTTCCTCCATTCCACTCTCTCTAAAAATCCATGGAAAAATTATCCTCTGGGGAGAATTAAAAAAAACAAAACAAACAGAAAACGTGATTATGTTTTACCCTTTCTAGTATCTCCATCAACTTCTGAACTCATTTTCTAGTTTATTTTTCATCTCTATTGTTGACATTAAATTTGTCCTCTAACAGTGCTCAGTCCTCTAATTTCGGAGAATAAAAAATGTGAGGTGAGCAATTTAATGAGGTCAATCACTTAATTTCTTGTGCTATTTTGAGGGAACTGGGCTAATAATGATTTTTTAAAATCTGTCCTTTATAAACTTCTTTCGCCTTTTGTAGAACTAATGTTAGTAATACACCAGTAACATTTGAAGCGAACATAAGTTCATGAGTGGATATACCCTGCCAAATCAAACATAATCTGATATTGCCTTTAAAAATGATATACGGTTTTTAGATGTGATGTGCTTGAAAACAGCCAGGCATTGGAGAGATACAAATTAAATATATATATTAGATATATTAGATATTACTATATACATATAATTGATATGGAATGTGTCTTTTGTGAGGAAGGGGGAAATTCCCCTTTCCCTCCTCTTGTTCTTTCAGCAAGCCAAATACTCAAATCAATAGGAGGGAGATTGATATGAGAAAATTAAACTTAATCTCATGCACACAGGGAATCCCACATACATGAGAGAATCAGAGATCCCACATACATGAGAGATTCAGAGAGAGAAAGAGAGAAGTACATGAGGCACCCTGAACTAGGGATGAGGTAAGGTGCCTTAGGGCCTTCAAAAGGTCAGTGCAGGATGATAAGTAGAGCAAACCTTTAGTAAATAGAAGTTTGCCCTGTCCTATAGATAGGTCAAAAGAAGTCACCATTGATAACCTCTTATGAGCAAAGCCCCTAATTCAAATTATTCTAGTAGTTTCTCTTAAGCCTAAAGCTAAAACTGCCTTTAGCTCAAAGTAATCAGTATACCACTAAGGCTCATATCTGGGTGGCACATTCTGGACTCCCATACCATAAAACTTTTCACTGGCTTTCAGATCCTTTGTTGACTTCAATGTCAACCTTTCTTCGGTTTATAAGCATCCTTATTATTTTGAGTTGATAAAAACCTGGCTGCTGGATTTTTGTGTTCAAATATATTCTTATTGACTTCAGAGAGAGGAAGGGAGAAGTAGAGAGAGGCAGAAACATCAATAATAAGAGAGAATCCACCAAGCTAGATAAGTCACTTACAATTTAGCCTCAATTTCCTCATTTATAAAATTGGAAGCTGCCAAGTCTACCTGGAAGGTCACTGCAAGAATTAATGTGATACAAATTGTAGACAACCTCGCATAAAACATGAAAAGTAGTAGATATCTTACTACATCTTTGCTTATATACCTCTCCAATGGAACCATATTTATTCTGCTTATATATCTTAAATTTTAAGTGCATGTAATAAAATTTCTACTTTGCTCCTGTGTAAATGTCGTACAAGTAAGTACCCTAAACTCATTGCTTTATTTCCAAGCACACAGGACTTCTTTTCATTTGTTACTGTTGTTTTTGGCCCAGAGAAAAAACATTTATTGATTTGTCATCTTCCTGAATTTGATCTTTTTTATATCTTTGTCTAAAAATTGAGTCTTTTTTCTTAACTTTAATTTTTAGCCATACGATGCCATGCAGGCATTTACCCTATATATTTCAACACTCATATGCTCTATAGCATGACATCAAACGTTTCTCTTAGTACTTCCTCTCCTGAGAAAGTTGTAATACAAAACAGATCACAGGTATCCACTGCCTGGAAAACTAAGGTATTTATACCTGACCTCATCCAGAAACTCTACAAGTAAGTGGAAACCATGGTACTCCCTGACAGTGACTATTTTATTCCCTAGTAATTATGATCCTTCTTTGAAAATCTTGCCTGGAGCTCAGATTGTTAAAACAAGTAATCCAAATGGCACTCCACCTGAAACGAGGCATTCGAGGATTTGTAGATTTGTGATGAACCACACCCTCTCTGGGCCCACAGATCTGCAAAGCTGTTCTGTGGCACTTCTCTTGTTTCCTAGAAATGCAAATAATCCAACCACGTGCAGGAACACTCTGCTGGCCCATTCTACTTACACTAGAGAACTTGCTCAATATTGGTTTACTTCCATAATCAATCCAATTCCATATTTTCAAACCGCATGTGGAAATCAAATTAGTGTGTTGTAAATAGCATTTTTAAAAGTGAAGGAAAATAAAATAATACGTGATGGAACCAAACCAAATTCGAAATAGAAAATATCAGAGTATATCACATACAACAGAGACAAGTACTAAACTATTAGTTTGTGAAACTTTTGTATGTGTGCATGCATGTGTGCCTGGGTGGTGGTGTAAAAGGTGTTTCTTATTGTGGACTTTAGTAAAAAATTGTTGAAAGTCACTGACTTGGTGTAATGGACATGAAGATTAGCCACCCAGATGTCCAGTTGCAAAAAGGCTGTCATCAAACACCTTCAGCTATCAGCCCCTTCAGGGTGGTCTCTGCTGTAGGCCCACCTCACACCTCAGTTAAGATCTCACCCTTCCTAGGGTGTCCCACATCCAACAATTGACATGAAAAAAAAAGACCAGGCTATTTTGTTCCAAACCAAGACAACTCTGACAGGACATTTTAGCAACATATCTTTCTACGGAGTCAACCAAGACTATTGAGATCTGCATAGCAATTCAATCTCTTCCTCTACCCAGTCCTGTTTCCTTCTTTCTTCTACAGATGTTAATCCCAAAACACTTCCTAATAAACATCCTGTACCCTAAACTTTGCTTTAGCATCTGCTACCGAGAGAACCCAACCTGTGATATCTAACTGATGAAGAAACAAGTTTTGTGGGTCAGGTCAGCTGAAAAATCCAAGCATATAAACAAGTATTTTCCTATAAAGTACAGTGCTCAATTTTTCAATGACACTGCACATTCAAAGGCTAACATTATAACCATTGAGGGGGACCAAAACCGTAAAGCTGCCTTTTGGTTTACTGATGTTAAGCTGGTTATTAAGAAATAAAACTCTTAAAGGAGAGATCTGAAAGGCCTACTCCAGGAAGAAAAGCTTAGGGTGTTGCCCTTATCCTGATTTGAAGTAAATATGGTGAGTGGGAGAGCAGGGGCCTGTTTACTAGCTCACCCCCTGTGTTCTACGGAAGGAAGCGTTTACCTGAGATGTGTGTGTGTGTTCCATTCTTCCCCAGTTACCTGTAAATTGCCCATTCTCACTTTTGGAAGCTTAGGCCCCCCTACCCGCTTTATTCTTTGTCCAAAATAACATATATACCCGGTGTTACCTCACTTTGGGGATTTTTATGTTTATGTTATATTCCCCATGTACACATATTAAAATTTCATTTTCTCCTATTAATCTGTCTCTATTAATTTGATTAGCCCAGCTAGAAGAATTTGGGAGTTGGGAGGAAAAGTTTTATTTTATTATTATTTTTTTTTTAGTCCCCATACCATCCACTATTTACTCTATTGGCTACTGATGTATGTGATGAAAATGAGCACACCCATTCCTTAACAGTGATTAATGGTTATCATTTTTTCCTTAACTTGCACAGCTGTCCTATCTCAAAAGAAGAATTCTGAAGTGGCTGTAAATGGTGCTTTATTTTCCTGCCAGTTCTACTTGCATTCATCCCATCTTAGAAGCTCTTTGGTTATTCTGCTTATTCTTTGTCTTACAAATATGCTCACAACAATGCAGCTGAGAAACAGTGACAAAACCATTAATGCCATGAACTTGGGGGATGGAGGAAGAGAGCAAGGTGGGAACAGAGGATATTAGTAATGAATCTTACAATTTATTTGTGTTAAGTACTATCCAAGGAGAAATGTTGAGAACATTGTTTAATAACAGGGCTGGGTTTTCTGGGGCAATCAAATAAAATTCACATAGCAGGTGAATTATTCTCATGGAAGATTAGTTGTTTTCTAGAATATAAATATTGGCAACATAGCCTGACTCGATCATTCTCAGTGACTAATTTGGTTAGTGAAAAAGAGAAATGTATATATTGATTTTGGTTCTTTTCTTTACTTATTTTTAAATTAAAGTATTCAGGAGTTACCCTGCTGTCACATGGGATATTTCTAACATCTTGATTCAACTTTAACACTATTTTATTTTCTTCCTCAAATACATTTTGAATATGTGTCCTCTAGACAGGAACCAATAGTGGTCAGTGGGTCAAATGTAAGGGGGGAAATTTTTTAACAAAAGATGGAGAAAGTAAAAAAAATTAAGTAAAAAAATCTCCAAGTTAGGATGTTAGGAAAGTACATGTAAACTTGACAAAAATATGCATTTTGCTCTTAATATTTGACTCAAATATAATCATTGTATAAATTCCAGCAAAGCTTGGCATGTTCAGAGTTCTTTCTATTTTTTTTTCCTAGAAAAATCATGGTCATTTACTGCAGTCTTTTCTTTTTTTTTTAAGTAAGTATGGTTAAATAAATAGTCTGATAAGTCGCAGTAAATCTGTTGTGCTTTCAATAAAATGAGGTTTATTTTCTTGCATTCCTGGAGTACATTCAGAGAGGAGATGGAACATCAGGGGTTTCAACGGGGGGAATGGAGTACTAAGCTTTGACCTAGGCCCACAGCCACAATATGAGTGAATTAGAGGAAACAGCTGCAGCCTAACATCTCTCAATGAAGTGATGCAGGGATTCCGTGTGACCTGGAGCTCACAGTGTCTCCATGGTCAGCCAGATTTCTTTGTTTCTCATGCATTTTCTATGCTGGGAATGTTGTCCCAGACCTACCACTCCACTTTAGGAGTGCAGGGATGTGGCTGCCTGAACTGGTGACACCAAAATAGGGCCTCCATCTGCCTTTTCTTTCATGCCATCAATAACGCTGTCATCCAATATAATAAAAGGTTAATATGCAAATCGACCAAATGTCGGAACAACCGGTCACTATGACGCGCACTGACCATCAGGGGGCAGACGTTCAACGCAGGAGCTGCCCCCTGGTGATCAGTGCGTTCCTACATGGGGACCGCCACTCAGCCAGAAGCCAGGCTCACAGCTGGAGAATGCAGTGGTGATGGCGGGAGCCTCTCCTGCCTCCATGGCAGCACTAAGGATGTCTGACTGCCGGCTTAGGCCCGCTCCCCACAAGGATGTCTGACTGCTGGCTCAGGCCCACTTCCTCTGGGGAGCAGCAGCTGGACATCCCCTGAGGGCTCCCAGACTGCAAGAGGGTGCAGGCCAGGCTGAGGGAGCCCCCTCCCCCACCCCCACAAGTGCACGAATTTCATGCACTGGGCCTCTAGTCTATAATAAAATGACTGAAGAGGCACACAGACAGGTTGGGGATTGAAGGAAGATCCTTCAAAGATTCAGTTGCAAATGCAGCTGTAGACTAATTTATAAGGCTGAACAGGCTCTAGAAGGCAGTTCTCATTGGAAACCCGGACCTTGTGTGCCTGCTCTCATTGAGAATGAGAAAGAAGTGGAGAATTTTAACAGGATTAGACTGAAGCCATATTCATACCGTCTCCTGCCCCTGTCATAGCTGGAGGAATCACATTGTTCCAGATGAAGGACAATGAGTGATCTCCATTGTGTTTAAAGTCTGACCTCTGTGCCAGACACACAATTTCAGGCTTTTATCAGTGAGACTTTTATCACGCGATCTTTCTGTTTACTTGAGGACTTGGATTCAACAAAGCAACCGACAAGATTGAACATAATCTATTTCTGCAGCTGGACGCTTACACTGAGGACGAGACGTCACGTTCTCACAGTGTCCTTCTGCCACTCAATGTTTTCACAGTTGAGTTTCAGAGGCTGGTAGGCTACTGCTGCCACTTCCTTCAAAGTACAAATTTCAAGTCATTCCACCTACCAAGTGGGAAATGTCTAGGATCCTTGTTTTGACACCTGTAGATACTCAAAATAAATACAAAAAGAATGAGACTATCTAAGAACAAAACAAAACTTAAAGAATTTAGTTATGTGAACTCTAATCATACTATCTGACATAAATGATGATGTCCTGTCAATAAGTGGTAAGACAGTCACACACTGGCAGCAATGAAAGGCAACATTCTAGACTCAGACAAACTACAAATAACAAATATTTTCTGCCGTGATTTCACCTTGAGACAATTTGGCACAGGTACTGGTGTAGAGTTATCGTCCTGGCTTTGGTTACATATAGGCCATAATATCTAGATTCCATCCCTCAGAGCAGTGATTTTTTTTTAAGTAGTTTCCAAACAGTTTAAATTAACCATCCTCTCCCAGAGAGAAGAGCTTACCCTTCTCTAATTATACGAACTGATTGTGAACTGTGAAGGTAAATGATGTTAATTGCTGGGCAGACAGAATAAAGGAGGCAGAAGAAAAGCCTTTTTTCTTTGACCCTTTCATCCCTCATTAGTCACTTTCCTGTGAATTCTATAGTTTGCTTCTCAAAAGAAATGTGTGATTTCTTACTTTTCCACTTTTTCTAAATAGTAAGCACAATCCAGGCTGGCTCATTCCCATTCTCTGTACTCTTAAAAAAAAAAAAAAAAAAAAAAAAAGAGAGAGAGAGAGTGAACCATCTCAATAATGTTAGAACAGTTTCTTCACATAGTATAATAATAATACATGGTTGGGCAAAAATGGTTTTACAGCTGTGAGTATGTACAAAACACAGAATGAATAAAGCTATTGTAATCATCAAGACCTGCATGTCTTTTTTCATATGAACAACTGTACATCTACGTTTGCCTGACCTGTATTCCTTAGCTCTGGAAAAGTACTATGAAAGAGTGTATTTTTCTCTATTAATACATCACAAATTATCCCAATCTTTACAATGCAAAACAATAAACATTTATTCACCTCACACATTTTCCGAGGGTCAGGATGGAAGTGGCACACCTGAGTGGTTCCAGCTCAGGGTCTGTTAGGAGGTTGCAGGCAAGACCTAGAACAAGGTTGCAGTCATCTCAAGGCACCACGGCAGCTGAAGAATCCATTTCCAAGGTTTATACGGCCTTTGGCAGGAGGCCTGAGCAGCTCACCACAGGCACCTCTCCACAGGGCTGTTTGAGTGTCCTCATGACATGGAAGCTGATTTCTCCTAGGATAAGAGCACGGGCATGGACAATGCCTTCAGATCTAGTCCTGAGAGTCGCATGCCATCATTTGTGCAATATTCTCTCTTTATTAGAAGCAAGTTAGTTAGGCCAACCCACTAACTAAAGTCTTGCCTTTTCTGACTTCTAGGAATCTTGTGTTCAACCTTTGGAATTTGTGGACATATTTTAAAATTATCACACAGGGGAAACCTATGTGAAGTTCACTTATCTCAGCAATCTCATATACAATATCTGGAATCTCCATCCAAAAAGTAGATGAAGCCCTAGCAGGTTTGAGCATCAGACTGCAGACCTGGGTTTGATTCCAGTCAAGGGCACAAGCCCAAGTTGTGGGCTCGATCCCCAGTAGGGGTCATGTAAGAGGCAATCAATCAATGATTCTCTCTCATCGCTGATGTTTCTATCTCTCTCTCCCTCTCCCTTCCTCTCTGAAATCAATAAAAGTTAACAAAATAAAAAGTTCAAAAAGTAGATGAATAATTCTCCATTAAAAAGAAGGAAATTCTACCAGATGCAACAGTAATGGATGAACCTTGAGAATATTATGCTCAGTGAAATAAGCCAGTCACAGGAGGACAATTACTGCATGATTCCACTTATATCAGTAGTCTAAGTCAAACAGTTAAGTCATAGAAGCAGAAGGCAGAATTGTGGTTGCCAGGGGCTAAGGTAGAGGGAAATGCAAAGGGTATAAAGTTTCAGTTATGTAAGATGAATAAGTTCTAGAAATCTGTATACCACTGTGCTCATAGTTAACAATATCCTAGTGTACACTCAAAATTTTGTTAAGCAGGTAGATCTTATGCTATGTGTTCTTACCAAATATAATTAATTAATTTTTTAAAAAGGGTATGATTCATAATAAAGAGTTACTCCATGTGGTTTTCTGGTGGCTAAATATAGCTATAGGTAACTTGTTACATATGCTAGCACTTCCAGATGATTAAAAATTTTTTTAAAGTTTTTCATTAAAACTATTCACTGAACCTTCTAATTATAAAAATTAGTAGGAAGATTTTCTAATGAAAATTGCATCATACAGTCATTTTTATGATACATTTTTATGTATTAGTTTCCTATTGCTGTTATAACAAATTACCAAAAACTTAATGGCTTAAAACAACAATCATTATTTTACAATCCCCAAAATCAGAAGCATAAAATAGGTCCAAGCACTGTGCTCCTTCTGGAGGCTTTAGGTGATCATCTGTTTTCTTGCCTTTTCTGGTTTCTAGGGTCCAACTATATTCCTTGTCTTGTGACCCTTTCCTCCACTTTCAAAGCCTCTTCTCTCCTCTAACCTGCCTCCCTCTGATGAGGATCCAGTGATTACATCAGGATAATCCAGGTAATCCTGGAAAATATGTCTATCTCAAGATCTTTAACTTAATCACATCTGCGAATTTTCTTTTGCCCTGCAAGGTAACATATTCACAGATTCCAGGGATTAGAGCATGGGCAACTCTGTGGAGCCATTATTCTGTATATCATAACATATTTTAGGAGCATGTCAGAGTTCACTTAAACTATGGAAAATACCCTGACAGACGTATCACATATGAAGAAGGCTTAAATTCATCTGACCTATCTGTTCACACACAACTAGTGACCAAAATGACTGATTTTGTGTGCCAATATCCCATTTTCCAAAATCAAGCTTGAAGAGGCCAGCAAGTCACACCTGCTTTCAATACTTGCAGTTAACATCTTAGATAAACTAGAATGAAAGCCTGAGATATGTGCAAATAATCTCTGGAAACATCAGTTTCTTTCACCAGTGGCTTCAATCCCACACTCTTATCTCAATCACCCCACAAATGATGAAGAAATGCAAACTGCATTGAGAAATGTCCATTTTGAAATACATGAAGTTTGACACAGAAACTCTCATCAAGTTCTTTTGAGACTGGAAAACAGCTTTCCATAAAGATAGAATCACAGCACTTATAGAGTGTGATGGAACCTAGAAAATCTAAAAATAAGACAGTTATTCTCCACTCTCCATGCCCACCCCACAACCTTCAATTTATATATGAAGATTCAAAGGATCAAAGGGTTTAATATGCTTTTAACCTCTTAGGAAAGCTGGAGGCCAGGTCTCTGATTCCTGACCCAGTGGATTTTTTACTTTATCACATAACCTTCAAATGCCCAGATTTATTCCTTGTTTTTTAAAAAAATTCAATGTGTGTGAAGGCTGTATACGGTGTGGGGCAATGGTGGGAAAGGCTGCCACGTATAGAGGACGTGCAGAATTCTATAATAGACACAATTAAATATATTATTTGTCAATATTTTCTCAAAAGGGTAGGAAGCATTACCCCTGCTTTTAAAATTAAAAAATGACGTAACAGCCCCAGCTTGTAGCTCAGTTGGTTAGAGTGTCATCCCAATACACCAAGGTTGCAGGTTCAATCTCTGACCAGGGCACATACAAGAATCAAGCAATGCATAAATAACAATAAATCCATGTTTCTCTCTCTTTTCCTCTCTCTCTAAAATCAATTTTTAAAAAATTTAAAGAAATTGTACTATACCATTTTAAAAAACAAAATGAGATAACATATTTTTAGGAAGGTAAGTAAACCCGATCATAGCAGGAATGCTAGGCTCTGGCCTAAATCTCTCCTTTTAACAACAAAGCTCATGAATAAATTCTCACTACATTTCTGAAGAAAGAATAAAGAAATATACAAGTTGAATAACCAATTTCAAAATGTCTGTGATAAAACATTATGAGAAGAGATTCCTACCAATTCCATGCACTAAGAATTACAAAACCACGCACACAGTGTTAATAGATTCTTTGTTAATTCAACAAACACCCACTGAGTATTAATTATGTACCAGGTGCTAACTCTATAAGATGTGAAAAAGCTAAATTAGGTGCCACCCTTATTTAATAAGTGAATCATAAAATTTCAGGTAGTGACACCAAACATGTTTTTAAAATCATAATTTCAGCCCAGCCAGCATGGCTCAGTGGTTTAGTGTCAACCTATGAACCCGGAGGTCACGGTTCGATTCCCAGTTGCCGCAACCTTTTGTGGTGGGGGTTCAGGATCTGAAGAAGGGACCAATGCACAAATGAAAACACTAGACAAGAAATATGAATTTAGAAGGCATGGGAGGCCAGGTGGAGACCTCTCTCTTGGAGAGGCACACTGAAACCTGGCCTTGTCTGCTTTTTATTCAATTTTAGACACACATCTTGCCCTCAATAAAGCACGGCAAACAGGTAGCAAAGAGACCGTCTCTGAGGTCAATAAAGATCAGTAAAGATCAGTAAGGTTCAGTAAACATTTACTTTGAGGCTATTAGGTCAGGAAATTGCTTCGAGCCACCACTATCTCAACAGAACAATGATGCTTGACATTAGCCCTGCTAACGCCCAAGGTCCATCAGCCTTCCGCATTCCTTGATGCACTCTCATGATAGTATGGGCAGTGGGTGACTTCCTGCACCTGGTCAGGGCACATGCCTGGGTTGCGGGCTCAATCCCCAGTGTGGGTCATGCAGGAGGCAGCTGATTGATGACTCTCTCATCATTGATGTTTCTATCTCTCTCTCTCCCTCTCCATTCCTCTCTAAAATCAATAAAAATATATATATTTAAAAACCATATAATTTCAGCAGAGTAGAAAGGGAACAGAGTTTTAGAGGAAAAATCTCTCAATAAGGTGACATTTGAGAAACAACCTAATGATGTGATGGAGATAAATAAGAAAAGGCTTTGGCAAAGAGTGTGTTAGGCAGTGGGGAAGGCACTGCAAAGACTCAGATAAGGGCAAACTTTGCCCTGCATTAAGGCAGCAAGAAATCCGACATGAGCTAAGGCCAAGTGGGCCAGAGCAGGACATTAGGCAAGGTCTTGCTCATGTATGGCCTTGTAGGTCACTGAATATATTTTGGCTTTTACCCCGAATATGATGAAGAGACTAGGTTTCAATTATAAATAGACTGAAATCTGCTATATGAAGAACACAGTGAAAAAGACTGATATACACAGGTCTTTGTAGCACAAATTGGAACTACTTAATCTGGCAAAAGGACTTGGTCAAAGTACAGATGCCAATCACTGTTGTAGCCCTAAGGAATAACCCCAAAAATCTGAAACTAGACTAAATGTGAGGTGACCAAAAACAGTGCCAGGGTGGTTTTGTCATTCCCTACCCCTCCTTTTAGTAGCTTTCTATTTTATCATTTTCCCCTATTTGTTTAATCTGTAAATAAGTAAATATTAAAATTATAAAAGAACACAGGGAATACCAATCTCTGCTTCCTATCAAAGATTGAAACATTTTTCTTAGATCTTAAAGTAGAGTATAAGAATATTTTCTGGTTATGCACATAGCACAGCTGCATCTGGGCTGTTAGTTCATTAAATTCTAAGAACTAGAATCTTTTTCTATATAAAAGAAATTTAGGTGTTATTTTAAATAATTTTAAAATAAAACTTTATTTTATTTTAATTTTAAATAAACTTCAGGTATTATTTCAATAATATCAGTAATGCAGAGCTGATGTCATTGTGTTGTGGAGGAGAAAGAAGCTCTCCTCTATGGGAAACTTCCCTTTTGCTCAAAATAATCTCAGGCCACAGAGTCGCATGTAAGGGTCATTCATCCTGGACCCCTATAACATTAAGTCAGAAAGTAGTTTTTTTCCATGTAGTTTAAAATTTACTGTGTTGTAAATACAGTTATAATCTAAAACATTAAGTGATTCGATTAACGTGAAAAATACAATTATTTTCATGTCTTTTAAGTTTGGGTTCTCTAAAATTTCATAAGCTATATATAATAGTGTAATTTATAAGTGTAATAATGGTCAATATATATTGTCCAAAAAACAAATTGCTTTTAAAACATTCTTATTTTTTGTATTTCCTTTCAGGGATAAAACTCATATACCTACTTCCTGACTATTGTCAAATATGGTTTTATTCACCAAAGAAATATGTTTCCTATATCCTGAAAAACAATATGAAACAATTTATATGATAGAACACCTGTTTTCTTGCACAAAGAATATTAATATTTTCTTGTAAATTATTTTAACATCCCTCAGAAATGAGTCGCATTTATGATCATCTTAATTTTTTTTATCCTGATAAATTAGGGTTTAGAAAGGTTGGATGGTGTAGTTTTATTTGGTTTAAAACAAACACTATGTCCTCTACCTGTAGTTGATCTAAAAGGACCAGAGAGGCCCTGATTTGGCTCAGCATCGGCCCTGGGCTGAAGGGTTTGATTCTGGTCAAGGGCATATGCCCAGCTTGTGGACTCAATCTCCAGTAGAGAGCAACTGATCAATGATTCTCTCTCTTATCATTGATGTCTCTATCTCTCTCTTCCTCTCCCTTCCTCTCTGAAATCAATAAAAATATTTTAAAAATTAATTAAAATAAAAGGACTAGATATAATCCTCTACTTGCCACAAATAAGCCTTTCAACTCACAAATTACTTTGAAGTGAGCAGAGGTCCAGGATGGGTGGATGATAAAGACTTCGTATGGGATTATGATTCCTAATGTACCTTTGAAGGTAACTAAATTTATAGTGTATCTGATAAACATACACTCTGTTGGCTCTCATGAGAGAGTTGCATTACTTTTTAGATACAGAAATACTTGTATTCATGTTTACCACGATTATCCATGTTGTTCAAGCACCTGATTAACTTGTATCTAATACTTGATTTACTAGAAATAACTAAGAGTACTTTTTTCCCCTTTGTTCCAAGTACAGTCTCACAGACTACTAAATCCTATTGAATTACTTTTCAATAATGCCTACTTTTCACTAGATCTCATGGAAAAGTAATTGACTACAATCTTGTTTCTTAAATTTACTTGGTCTAATAAGGAGCAACAGAGTTTGGAACAGAATTTAAAGATAGGGGTTTGGGGCAGATTCAAAGGGAATCCTTTTTCTTGCTCCCATGGTTGTTATCAGTGTAAACCATCCTTTTATTTTGGTAGTTGACAAAATTTATTGTTCTTGGGGTCCAGAACAAGCCACCCCGAGATGTACATCAGTGGTTTGCAGATTACTTTGAGCTAGAGGTGATTTTAGCTTCAGGCTTAAGAGAAACTTCTTTCTCTCTAACTATTCAGAAGAATTTGAATTAAAGGCCTTGCCTACAAGAGACTATAAGAAATAATTTCTTCTGGCTTTTCTATAGGCCAGAACAAACTATTTTTTAAAATATATTTTTATTGATTTCAGCCGAAACCGGTTTGGCTCAGTGGATAGAGCGTCGGCCTGCGGACTAAGAGGTCCCAGGTTCGATTCCTGTCAAGGGCATGTACCTGGGTTGCGAGCGCATCCCCAGTGGGGGGTGTGCAGGAGGCGGCTGATCGATGTTTCTCTCTCATCGATGTTTCTGACTCTCTATCTCTCTCCCTTCCTCTCTGTAAAAAATCAATAAAATATATTAAAAATATATATATATTTTTTTTTATTGATTTCAGAGAGGAAGGGAGAGGGAAAGAAAATCGTTGATTGGCTGCCTCCTGCACGCCCCCTGCTGGGGATCGAGTTGGCAACCCTGGCATGTGCCCTGACCATGAATTGAACCCTGACCTTCTGGTTCATAGATCGATGCTCAACCACTGAGCCAGCCATTTAATTTATTAATTACTAATGTCTGTTCTTCTTACCCTTCAATGACCTCTTGAAGCCCCCAAGACACCCCACCTCATCCCAAGCCCAGGATGTCTTATATACTTCAATCCCCCTTTCTATCTCTGAACCTCAAATGTATGCAGGGTTTCCGATTCTCTCATGTATGTGGGCTTCCTGTGGGCAAAAGATTAAATGTGATTTTCTCTAGTCATTCTGCCTCCTGTTGATTTGACAATTTGGCCAGCCATAAAGAAGCAGAGGAAAGGGGAATTTTCCCTCTTCCTCACACTATGCTGAAGCACATATGTGTGTATGTAAGTACAAAGAATACAGGAAAAAAGGAAAGAAGAAAAAAATGCTATCATTTCCTCAAGACTGGCTTGGACACAATTCTATCTATCTCCAAACTCACTCAGGAATCAGGAAGCAAAAAGTATTGTTTTTCATAGACAAGAAGAGGGGAATGTGTATCCTACAGAAATGGACCAAAGTATTCCTTGAATTTGATTCCAAAAGACTGACAGAAATCAATAATTTTTAGGCTTCTGTGTAGCTTCATGTAATAGAAACATAACTATAGTGGCTTAAGCAAGTAAAGTTTACATTTTCACATAACAGGAAATTCTAAAGTGGGAAATTTAGGGCCAGTGCATTAACTCCATGATCCTTCAAGAAACCAGACTCCTTCTTCTCTTCTGCTCTGCCATTTTTTTAAATATATTTTTATTGATTTCAGAGAGGAAGGGAGAGGGAGAGATAGAAACATCAAACATAAGAGAGAATCATTGATTAGCTGCCTTCTGCACGCCCCCTACTGGGGATCAAGCCTGCAACCAGGGCACATACCCTTGACGGGAAACGAACCTAGGACCCTTCAGGCCGCAGGCTCTATCCACTGAGCCAAACCGGCTAGGGCTGCTCTGCCATTTTTAACGAACTATAGAAACAATCCCTGAAAATGCAGTATTTGCTATATTTGCTACTTTTAATATGCGCCTCTCCTGCAGACACAGCAGAAGCTCTGAAAACCAAGTAAAATTTACTCCTTTAAAAGAGACACTTATATTTATAAGGGGCATCTTCATTTGTAAAGGTGTCTCCCTCAGTACAAAGAGGAGGTTTATCAAATCTTTAGAAACGTTTAGGAGTGGAAAAGGCACCAACTTAAACCCCCATAACAACTACCCTTGTTTACTGTGCTTTTCCTGGTGGCCTCCCATAACTGGCCTCCCTTCCGCCAACAGCTTTCTTTGGTCTTTAGCTGGAGATGGACTTTAAGATGGTGGCATGGGCCATTTCAGGGAGGTGCTCAACTTCCTGGGTATCTCCCATGTTCACAGAGGCACATATGTGTGTTTTCCTCCTGTTAACCTGTCTTTTATTACAGGAGGGTCTCAGCCAAGAACCTAGAAGAGTATCGGGGAAATTACTTTTCCTCCTTCACAACAGATCTATAGATAGACAGACAGATACATACATTCTATTTGTTCTGTTTCTCTGGATAACTCTGACCGATACACCAACCAAGTCGAAAGGCTGAAGAAAAAAATTTGATTGAAGAAGTTTAAGAGTATATCTATAAACTAATTGGGAAATATGCAGGTTAGACTGATGTACTCTGCATGTTAAAATAAAGAGATGATAATAAGCTAATAACCAGCTAATAACCAGTTTTTTCCACTGAATGCAAACTTTTTCTTCAAATCCTCCTTTACAATAGCAGCTGCTGACGAATTTAGAGGTACGCTTGTTTTTAATCTGTACTTGTTTTATAGTCTAGACATAATAGATGCTTCAAAATACCTGACTTTGAATCATTACTTGTATTGTACTAACCTTTTCACTTCACCAAAATTGGGTTTGTAAACTTCTGTACACAATTAATTTACTTGTGGAAGTCAGAATGTCTCAGAGGAGTTCAGTGAAGTTGAGTAAAATCAGAATCTAAAGTGTGATGGCAATTTTAAAAAGTGTATATCAATGCAACCACGTGTACACATTTTCTAATATTTTGCTAGACCTTGAACTTAAAGAGAGTATACTTTTTTTTTCTAAAATACAAATTTCCAACACCAGTAATGTGTTAATTTCCCTTTACCTAAAAATGTGTCTATAGTGACAGCTTTAGCTTTATCAATATTTTCAAGAGACTTCATGGGCATGGGTGTGGTTCAAGAACCTGTAGTCCTTTGATTAAAAACACACACAAACATGTTCTAAGTAAAGGCAAAAACCAAAACAAACATAGAAACCTGTTTATTAAAAAGAAAATAAATCTCTGTGAATTCAACTAGTATTAGTTTCTCTTAAAATTCAAAACAGGAAATCTAGATTTACCAATATATTAGACCAAATTTATATTCAGAATAAAACATGTTAAACTATAAAAGAATAGAACAAAAATAGAAGAAATGAAGAAAAATGAGTACACAGTAAGGATTAGATATTTTTAAATATATTTTCTTTAGAAACAAAGTATACACTACACCTAAAACCTATATGTTCATGTTAACCAATGTCACCCCAATTAATTTAATAAATTAAAAAAAATAACGAGTGTGCAAAAGAAAATTAGAGTATTTCTTTTTGTTCTTGTTACAGACAGAAACTTATGTGAACTGTGCCCACAATTTTTGTTGTTTTTGTTTTTTCCTTAGGTCATGTAGACCCTGTTACTTACAGAAAACAGCCTGCCTTACCCCGTGTGTGGTGTTTTCTTCCTGATGTATCAGCACTGCCTTCCCCCTGCCTGGCCACATTCATATGCTAGAAATAACCTAGACCAGTGATGGCGAACCTATGACACACGTGTCAGAGGTGACACGCTAACTCATTTTTGGTTGATTTTTCTTTGTTAAATGGCATTTAAATATATAAAATAAATATCAAAAATGTAAGTCTTTGTTGTACTATCGTAGCAAATATCAAAAAATTCCTATATGTGACACGGCACCAGAGTTAAGTTAGGGTTTTTCAAAATGCTGACACGCCGAGCTCAAAAGGTTCGCCATCACTGACCTAGAATGAATGTTTTGTAAAGTGACTGGGATACCCTTAAAATTGAAACTCAGATATGCAAGTCAACACATGTTGATGCACAAGACTTGGGAATCTTTTTCTCCCCAGATGCTCACCCTTTGCTCCAAGCCCAAGCCAGAAGGCCCTAGGTTTTTTCTTTAAAAGATTGGGGTAGACAGCTACTCATTAAAGGATGAGGAGAAGAGAAAAGAGGAGGGTGACAAAGGAGTAGATCTTAAACAATGAGTATTTCACAACAGAGAAAGAGCAGTGGGCAAGGCAGGAGCAACACAGGGATGCTGAAGGACTGGATCCTGTTTTCCTACCTTGCTGCTAGGTGTGCCAATTTGGGGAATATATGCTGTTTTCCTACCCTTTGTAATCTTACTGGGAGGGATTACAACCATTTATAAAACAACTAGAGGCCCAGTGCACAAAATTCATGTACTCAGGGGTCCCTCAGCCCGACCTGTACCCTCTCGCAGTCTGGGAGCCCCCGGGGAATATCCATCAGTGGGACATCCTTAGTGCTGCCACAGAGGCGGGAGAGGCTCCTGCCACCACTGTTGCACTCACCAGCCGTGAGCCTGGCTTGTGGCTGAGCGGTACTCCCCCTGTGGGAGTGCACTGACCACCAAGGGGCAGCTCCTGCATTGAGCCCCCTGATGGTCAGTGCACATCATAGCGAGCGGTTGAGCGGCCTTAGCATATCATTAGCATGTTACACTTTGATTGGCTGAACGGATGACTGGATGACCTGACACTTAGCATATTAGGCGTTCATTATATAGGTTTGGTCTATCCCATTCCCAGATTCAATCTTCCTTCCAAACCCTTGCCAGATCTCCCAAGGTGAAACCTAAATTCTGTCTATCCAGCCCAGTTTTAATGATGTCTCCCTTTTTTTCCATGTCTATAAAATGATGGGTTTAAAAAAAATACAGTAAATAGGTGACATTTGGGAGAAAGAGGACTGTACTTGGAAATGTAACATGTGGGTAGATGTACGAGGTCTGCCAATCAGAAGCTGTGCAACTTGCAGCATATAATTTTTGTGGTGTTGTGCTTTAGAATGAAGTAGAGGAAAGAAATGTTCAATAAGAATGGGTCAGTCTTATCTCAACCTCAGTTTGCTCATCTGTAAAATGTGATAAAATTTCCTAACTCTGGGGCGAAGAGAGGGTGGCTGAGGGTGTTAGGAGATGAGATTATGTATGGGAAACACCAACATAGTTTTGGCACGTCCTACTTCAGAAAGTGATTTCTTCTCCCTTTCCCTTTCTGAGAGGCTTGCATGTTGGTGCTGGGAAGCCAGACTTCTCCCGCGTCTGTGGATGCCATGATTAGTAATCCAAGCCCCCCACCTTGGTGGATTATACATTCTAGGAACTGTAGGTTTACCTGGAGGAGTAACTGAAATAACACATGGTAAACTGAGTTTTATATGTTATGTTTAAAAATTAAAATATCCTCTCTTAAGAATTCAGAAATTCAAATATAGAAAGCAGCAATTTTTTTTATGCAAGAAAATGCTATTCCTTGCATTTTTCATTATCTTATTTGACTAACTTAGTCTTCAGGCTATAATCCCAAATACACAGGCAAGTTTTGTTTTTTTTTAAATAAACAAGACAAAAAATCTAACGGAAGACATCTATTTTTGGCTTCCTGCTAAGCCATCCCTTGCTTGGCTGTAGTTATTCCAAAATTGGCCATGGTTTAGTTTGTACAGTTCTAAGAGGGGGGGAAATAAACTTGTATAATGGATTTCTAAGTATGCACTACTAAATGTAATTCATTTTTAATGCAAGTTTAAGTGAAGCAGGCCATGCAGATATTTATCACTAACCATTTATAAAACAATTGGTCTATCCCATTCCCAGCCTCAACCTGCTGCTGACCTTGCTCGGGGTCCTGACACCCCACAGAGGGTAAGACAACCCCCCCTCCTCACCTCCCGCCTGTCAGCCAGAGCCACCCATTGTCTGGCTGAGGGAGTCCTGGAAACCGGCCAGAGCTGTAGCCTGCGTGTGTGGTTTAGTTTTGTTTTGCTTTGAATGATCACACACTTTTTGACCTACACACAGACAGAAGTTTTCTTTTATTTATTTAAAAGAGAAACCCCAGAAAAATGAGTTCTAGATGATTGTCTAATGTTATAAGAAATAAATTTAGGCCGAAACCGGTTTGGCTCAGTGGACAGAGCGTCGGCTTGCGGACTGAAGGGTCCCAGGTTCGATTCCGGTCAAGGGCATGTACCTGGGTTGCGGGCACATCCCCAATGGGAGATGTGCAGGAGGCAGCTGATCGATGTTTCTCTCTCATCGATGTTTCTAACTATCTATCTCTCTCCTTTCCTCTCTGTAAAAAATCAATAAAATATATTTAAAAAAAAAAAAAAAAAAAGAAATAAATTTAGGTGAATGATTATCATAGAATAGCATGGCTAAAGAAGAAAGAAATAAAGAAAGGAGTCAAGCATGTCCAACTTATTGAAAGAAATCCTCAAACATATCACCAATATTAACTTCATGCATTGACACAAATTTAAAAAATTAAAAATCAGTTTGCTCTCCTGCCGGAAGCTACAGAGGAAAGAAAACCGTTTCCTTGGAGTAAGTCTGCAAGAGTTCAATGTTTTTCTTGGTGGTTAAGAAGAAAATCTGAAAATAAAAAGGCATATCATTTTGCCAACAATTATATTTCTAGACTTTCAAAAGTATTAGTGAACAGCGACTCTAAAATTAACGTGTATATAAAATTTAATCACATCAAAGAATTCACACAGAGGAAAGTCTCAGAAACAACCTCCTGCAGATGATGTCAGCGTGCAAAGAGGCGTGTGGAGAACCACTTGTTTTTTCGTAAACTCTAGTAAAAGGGTTCAGACAGGCGTAAGGCTGGATGTCAGGAAATGAGCTTAAGCAAAGGAAATGGGAGATGTCTGGTTCAGGGAATCAGAGGAGGGCTTCTCCCAGTGGGCACTTTTGTTTTGCTTTCCATGCTAAGTCAGGATACATGCGTTGCCTTCCACATGTACGAACCAGAAATCCCAAGGTGATAACATCTAGGAGGGCATTAGCCCCAAGCATTTTCAGGTGAAAGCTGTTCACTTGCAACCTCGTGCCAGCTTTTCTTGATTTGGGCTGAAACATGCAGGAAGAGGAAGGGAAAATGAACAACAGGCTGAGTGCTGATGTGATGTGTTTTTTTTACCAGATGGAAACTGAAGCTGGGACAATATTCCCTGGCCTGGGAACTTGGAATCAGGACGCTGAAAGGGCACATCGAGTCCTCTGCCAGAATGCTCACAGGCAGCCCAGTGCAGGGGGTGCGTGATGGTGTGCAAGTGGGTGGCTTAAACACCCCCATAATCTCATCCAAAATTAACATACAGCCTAATTTAAAACTGTTTGCTCAAATCTTCTGTACAAGTCCCATTACACTCCCACCACAACCACCAGAGAATGTTGTCTCTAACCCTTTCTATACAGAAATTTTGGAAATGTTTATAGGAAATTAGTCTCTGAAGACCAAAGAATACAGCTAACTCCCAGGGAGAAGCTGAGACAAGAGTCCCTGTGGCCCAAGAAAGGATGAAAACAGAGAGTCAGTCAGTTCCTAACCAACGTCCAGTTTGTGTGAGCCCAGTTACATGCCCTGCACTTTTCTTTCATGAGAGCCACCATGATGCTCCCTAGAAAATTCCTAAGCCAGGTTGAGTGGGTAGCACGGCAACCTAGTAATTTCGCACCAAGACAGATAGGACTTAGAATGAAACAAAGTATGCTCAGATGGAAGCCTTTTTGCTATGGGAAAACTAGTCGGGGAAGATGGGAATGCAAACAATTTTCAGAGTTCAGGGACTGCCCTTAACCCACATTGGAGAACATTTTATCTCCAAGACTGAGACCAGACATCTTCCTTGTGTCTCATGTTACCTGCTCTCAAGGCACATCAGAGTTTGCCAACCTCTGGCAAAACTAGTGTTCAGAAAATAGCATTGTTCCAGAACTGCTCTTCCTAGAAAAGCCTCTACTCCAAAACTGAACTTCTAATACAGTAACACCATCTCTACCTATGTCCTCCTTCCCACTCCCACCATCCTACCCCACCCCACGTTAAAACTTATCTTCACTCGGGCCCTGGCCAGTCTTGTTCAGTTGGCTGGACATTGATTGTCCCATGCACCAAAAGGGTGTGGGCTCGAACCCAGTAGGGGGTGCGCAGGAGGCATCCAATGAATATCTAGCTCTCACCTTAATGTCTCTCCCTCTCCCTTCCTCTCTCCCTTAAAGATTATCAATAAAAAAAAAAATCTTAAAAACAACAACTTTCTTTGCTCAGGAAAGCTCATCTCAGCTTATTGATTAAAGGAAAGCTATTGATGAAAACATTCAGTTTAAGCTAAATAGTGGCAAGAAGTGTTAACCCTCCAGGGAAATTACATAGCTGTGAGTGACTTGTAAAGTCAAAGGAAGATTTATTGATGAGATTTCTGTGAATATATTTTGGCTAAAGCTTTCCCTCATTTTATACTTTGTTCAAAAACAGTCTATTTTATTATGAACAAACTCTGCTCTTCATGGACTTATCTCTTAACGGAAATAGTACCTGGCCTTCAAGGAAGGGAGGTGTTGAGTAGAGGGGAAAGCTAACCGAGGAGGAGCCAATGGATGCCACCTGTGGGGAAGGGTCAGAGAACTGCATTAGGCATGAAAAGGGAAGGACCATTCCTGAAATCAGCCACTTGGATGCAGAGCTGTCTTGCTCCACATGTTGAGGGGAAGCACTGAGGTTCTCTGGAAAGTGAACACACTCTACGGTCGGGAATGTCTGGGGTTGAACACCACACCCCACAACTTACTGTACAGGGGAATCTGGGCGCGTTACTCAACCATGCTGATCTGATAGGTGCTTTCTTCACTTCAGAAATACCTATGTACATCCTGGGAGAGAGTTAATATCCGAAGCACAGAAGGACGCTGAAATAAATGTTACAAGAGCCATAGGAATCAAGATTTATGACAGTGTAGGCACAGTGAAAACCTTGGGCTCTCCTCATATTTTCTACTTAGCAGCTGGTTAGCAGTCCTACCAGAATTCCACAACTCACTGAACCTTACTTCTGACCTTACCCACAGCAACGCTCCTTAAAAACAACAACTACTACAAAAAACACTTAAATGTAGATAGAAATGAGCTATTTATGGCTACCACCCAGGGCTATCAATCTTAGAGGCAATGTGGGTGCAGGCTTGGGAGCTCAGGGTCCATGGGAGTGTAACTAATTAAAAGGGTGGGTTCTAATGAGCTGTGTGAGACAAGGGAGAGGATTTTTGAAAAGGGTGAAGAAAACAACAGAATGGTGAAAGGTGCAGCTGTGAACAAGTCTGGAGGAAGAAAAAGCTAAAGATTCTCTTTGCTGTTAAAATAATAATAAAACAAGCTAAGGAGTCCCACTTCCTTCAATACAATAGACCCCAGATTTTCCATTAGGTTACAGAACTGACAATTCTCTGTGTATAAACTATCACATTAAAGACTAGGAAAGGTCAAAACATAATTAAAATAAATTTTATAAAATGTTTCGTCATATCCAAATAAAACCCAACATCCTTCTTTTGAGGGTAAAATATGTCTGAAGGCAGTTTTGTCATATGAAATAGAATAGCAATATCCCCTGAACATGATTTAAAATGTTTTTATAATCAAGAACACTCAATTTTATTGAATGAATAATTTATTTATTAAACATCGAAAATGTGTAATTCCTGGGAACTTATTCTCTAGGGAAAATTGTGCAGATGTAGACATTTCTGAGGAAAAAACAATCTCAGGATGTTTAGAACACTGTTCAGTGCTTCTTACTACTAATTCAAATATGATCATCAAAGTGAGATTCTAGAGAAAATAAAATGTTGATTTAATACTTAAGAGAGAAGAAAAATACAGAGGAGAAATGAAAACATATCAATACCTTGATCGTATTATTCATTCACTTAATGAATATTATTGAATGCCTTCAATATGCTGTGGGCTGGGAAACATGTCATGAAGAAAAGAGATCTGTTCCCCATCATCCAAGTGGGACATGGGAATGATGGCCAAAGGAAAAAATTATAATTGTGATGAATGCTACAAAAAGGAAAAACTGAATCCAAAGGAAGGTGCCCACCCCAAGAAAGATGTATTTTTTCCCCCTTAAGATCTATTAAAAGAAAACTGACAGAAAAGTAGAATTTTCTAAACAACTAAAGGCTGAAGGACTTTGGGGTGGTGGGTGGCAGGACTATGCTAGACAAGCTTGGATGCAAAAGGGAGGGGGGTATGTTTAATGAAAAGAAATCCAGAATTGCTGGGGGCAGTGGGAGGGTGGGTTTGGGGGGTGGGGAGAATCAAAAGGAAAAGTAGTGAGAGATAGCATCGGGGCTTTAAATTACAGTAGACAGATCATGAAGGTTCATGTAAATCGTATAAGGGTCAATATTCTAAATCTGTCTCAAAGTCACTGAAAAGTTTTGAGTAGAAATATGACCATTTGATGTGCATTTTTAAAAGCTCACTAATGTTGGGTGGTTGATAGGCTGAAGCGGGTAGCAGTGGAGCTGGATCGTAGCAACAACTAACAATTGTGAGCTTCCTAAGTGCCACACACAATACAAAGAGCTTTACACACATTACCTATGAAAACCCTTTGAGGGAAATACTATTTGATCCCCATTTCCTAGAAGGAGAAACTGAGGCTAAGCAAGGTATGGACAAGCAAGGATTTTGAAACCTAGAAGTCAGACCTCAGAGCCCTCACTTTATTGCTATTTACTGTGGATACCAGAAGATTAGTTAGGAGGCCACTATAGAAATTCAGATAAAAGATAACTGTGGCCTAGACTAGGGGGTGTGACAATGGAGTTAGAGAAAAGTGTAAAGATATGAGATACGGCATGCATTCTGATGCCGGAGAAGAGGAAGGAAGAGGAGGCAGAGAGCTGGCCCTAAGTTTGAACATTTGGGTAGATGTTGCTTCCTTGAAGATAAGAAACACTGAGCAGAGGAACATAAAAATTTTGCTTTTGAACAAGTTGCCTTCCCAAAGGAAAAGCCCAAGAGGCTGTTGGTTCTCTAAGGTGTGGAATGAAGTCAGAAATTTGAAAATCTTGAGCAAATGTATGGTAATTAAAGCCACAGGAGAGAATAAAATTTCTAAGGCCAAAATTTTCAAGTGCAATTTGTCCCAGATTCACTCGAAGAACTTGTTAGAAAGGCAGATCCGTGCTCCCACCTCCCTCCAACCCAGACTCTTCCTACTCTGCATGTATCCAGGGAGGGGATGACAGGTGACTTTTATACACTTGGCCGATTAAACTCTAAGAAACTCTGAAAGAGGGAGAGAATGAATAACAAGAGGGAGGATTAGGACAGGATCTGATGAACTCTACCAATTAAAGGCTAAATGTATGGCCTGGCCAAAGTGGCTGAGTTGGTTGAGCATCATCCTGTACCCAAGCATGGCACACTCACGGCCGGCCAGCATAAACAAGGCATGTGGCCCACTGGCTGCAAGTTTGAAGAGGCTTGCCACTGAAAGGTGCTGGTTCGATTCCCGTTAGCATATATGCCTGGGTTTTGTTTGATCCCCAGTCAAGGTGTATACGGGGAGGGCAGGAGGGCAACTGATATTTCTCTCCTTTTCTCTCTCCCCTCCCCACTTCCTCTCTCTAAGATGTCCTCAGTTGAGGATTTAAAATAATAATAATATATATAATAAATAAACATAATAATAAAGGGTAAATATATGAAGGGGATAAGAATATACCACCACAAAATATACCACTTAGCATAAAGATTTTGAGCTGAAGGCAATTGAGAAAGAACAGACAGAGAAAAGCTCTCTCTGCCCTCCCCATTTCTGCCTTGTGGACAAAAGGGGCCACATGCTAACCTGACAAGCTCAGGGCAGGACTGCATGGCAGTCCCGCAAACTCAAAGACCTAAAGTAACCATGAAAGAAGGTCTGAAATTAAACTTTAGCTAAGCAGTTATGGTGGGTAGTCAGTCACCTCCTAGGCCGGTATCTTCCCTGACAAGGTCAATCTTTTCCTCAATTGAACTTATTATCTTTTTGCATCTATTAAAACATATCATGCGCCGAAACCGGTTTGGCTCAGTGGATAGAGCGTCGGCCTGCGGACTGAAAGGTCCCAGGTTCGATTCCGGTCAAGGGCATGTACCTGGGTTGCGGGCACATCCCCAGTAGGAGATGTGCAGGAGACAGCTGATCGATGTTTCTCTCTCATCGATGTTTCTAACTCTCTATCTCTCTCCCTTCCTCTCTGTAAAAAATCAATAAAAAAATATATTAAAAAAAAAGAATATCTTTAAAAAAAAACATATCATGCAAGTAAAGTAAAAAATAAAACTATTTGCTTTTCCTCCTGTGAATTGGTCTTTTGCCAGTTTAATTTGCAGTCCTCTGAGACTGAACCTAAGAGGGTAGAGGAAGTTTTTCACCCCTTTTATATATGAGGAACTCCCAATGAAATGTATGGAAACATAACAGCCAGAATGATAGGAGACATATAGATGAGAATTGTCTAAGAAAATCCAAGTCAGGAGAATATGTTTTAAGAGAAAGTTGGCAACAGTGTAAAATGCTGACATCTTATCAGCATTATATGAGGGCCAATTCTGTTCTAGTTTGAAAACCCAAAGGAGAACACATATAACCACGATTAAGGGGAGATCCAACTACATCTGCCTATCACAGCATGTACTATTTCTTTTATGCTTTATAAACTTTATTTTACTTAAAACATATATGGACTTTTATGGCAGGTATTATTAATATAATTAATTACAAATAAAAATTTGATATGTATTGAGGTTAAACTATATGTGTGAGTTTCGGTAGAATAAATGGAAGACTCATAATTCAAACCCAGATCTGTCTGATTTCAGTGACAATAATCTTTCAGCCTCTTAGGGTTACGTCAGAGCCCTGTTTCAGAAGCCTAAAGGAGGGAGGGGCACATTATTCAGAAAGGTTGAGACAGAAGTGTCAGGAAGGTTACACAAGAACTGAGCCTTGAGAGAAGGAATTGGCCAGTCATACAAGGAAGGGAAGGGTGTTTTCTGCAAAACAGTACATGCAGTCAGGATGGAAAAAAAGAGCATCAATTTCAGGGAACTTGTGAAGCACAGGATTCATGTAATGGAGATGGGGATCTGAGGGAAAAGTGTGGAGGTAGGAACTTCATCCTGAAGAGAAACCATTTAAATATTTTAATAGGGGACCGGCTGGGGCAGATTTGCATGGGAAATCTGTGTCGACAGTGTGAAGGATGAATTAGAAGAAGAGGATGAATGCAGGCTGGACAGGCCAGAGCCTGGACAGTAACCTGAAAAAAGAGTTTGTCAGAAATATCAGACAGGCATAAAATTAAAGACCTGGACAACTTCAGCCAAGGTGGATGGGAAGGGGAGGTAACAAAGAGAAAGGTATTTGGAATGAATATCTGGCAGGAAATGAATAGAGGAAAGCAGGGGAAAACTGTGAGTTCAGTTCTGGGGTTTGCATTGCCAGTGGGGCTTCCAGGAGGACATCTTACAAAGCTGGCTGTATGGGCTGACACTTTCAGGGCCGTTGCTAAAATCATGGAGTATGTATACACCAGTGATCCCTAAACTCATCTGGCCAAAGCAAGTATTCTGAAAAGAGTTTAGAATTCTGTCCTGGGGAAATGTTGAAGCTTTATCCGTGAACCTTCCCCATTTATTTCAACAATGAGATTGTCATTAAAGAAAGCAAGGAAGAAGGTAGCAGGGGCCTTATCTGAATCTTCTCCATAGTCTTTATCATTTTGCTAAGGATTCTTTTTATCAATTTGCTTGAAAACTTATAAAAATATCATTCGTGAGGACAAACAGAATTTATCTAACACAAGATACATTTTGATTCATTCTTTTTATTATTATTATTATTATTCAGTTTTCATTTGTTTGTGAATTTCCAATATCCAATGACTTGTTTTTCTCAGTTTTGGTGTACAATTTGGATTAGATCAGCAATTTTCAACTGGTGTGCCGCAAGAATTTTTAAAACATGCAATACCTGACATTTAGTCAGGGACGCTAATTTCTTTTCCCTTAGACCAGTGGTCAGCAAACTGTGGCTCACGAGCCACATGCAGCTCTTTGGCCCCTTGAGTGTGGTTCTTCCACAAAATACCATGTGCGGACGCGCATGTACAGTGCAATTGAAACTTCGTAGCCCATGCACAGAAGTTAGTATTTTGTGGAAGAGCCACACTCAAGGGGCCAAAGAGCCACATGTGGCTCTCGAGCCGGTTTGCTGACCACTGCCTTAGATCGTCAAATAAAAAAATCACAACAATAACTGTCTGATGTGAATAAATCAAAAGAAGACCTTTCTTTTTTTGTCACATTGGCAAAAACACATAGTTTTTGGTGTGCTGCAGAATTTTAGTAATTAGTTTATGTGTGCCTTGAGGTGAAAAGGCTGAAAATCACTGGATTAGATAAAGAAAAAAAGGTGAGGAAGTTAAGTTGTACCATCTTTTGTACTGTGACATTTTAAGTAATCAAAACAATTTAACTGTTATGTGAAAAATTCTGTCGTCAAAAAGACAAAAATCAATTAATAAAGAATGACAAGGATGATGTTTATTTTGTAAAGTAACAGGCTACTAAAACTTGTTTTAATTTATCTCTAAAGGCAACAGTGTCACAGAGAAGCAATTTCACATCTCTTATTCTTGGGGCAACATACGTATTCTTTAAGAAGTTTAGACAGGCCCTAGCAGGTTTGGCTCAGTGGATAGAGCATCGGCCTGAGGGTCCCAGGTTCAATTTCAGTCAAGGGGGCATACCTCGGTTGCAGGCTCCTACTGGGCCCGGCCCTGGTCAGGGCTCATGAAGGAGGAAACCAATCAATGTTTTTCTCTCACATTGATGTTTCTCTCTGTCTTTTCCTCTCGCTTCCATTCTCTCTAAAAGTCAATGGAAAAATATCCTCAGGTGAAGATATAAAAAAAGAAGAAGTTTAGGCAGAAATATTGCACAATTTTCTAAAGTAATGCCTTTAAAGGGGAATTTCCATAATAATTATGTAATAATTAAATGAAAATAGCGGCATTGCTAGACAGGAAGGCCCATCCCAGAAAAAAAAAAAAAAAAAAAAAAAAAAAAAAAAAAACACTGGTAGATTTCCGTTAAAAAGTACTATTGAGAGGTTGATGAGGTAAGAAATAAGATGAATAATTCCAGTTCATGAAAAGAGAGGCCGTCCCCTTCTTTTCTGGCATGAATGCACTTTCTCTTAGAAAGATGAGTCATCGTGTACAATCCAGCTTTTCCTTCTGTGATGCACACTGACTTGATATGGATCAAAATCCCATCCAAAGGAAAGGTGAATACCATCCATAGACTTTCACTGAATTGTCCAAATTAAGAGTATTTGCTCTATTGTTCTCTCTAACTAGATTCCTTCTCTTTGGGGGAATTCCTGCAGTTGTACACTTTTTGTCAGTTACTCCAGATCATATTATAAAATTTATAATTAAATTAACCTTAGCCAAACCCACTGAATTAGAGGCTACTTAATCACCATCCACTCCTATTATATTTGATTACTCCCAAAAGACATACTAGGCAAAAGTTGGCAGTCTAAACTAGGCATACATGTTCAGGGAAGAAATAAAAATAAAATTTGTAGGGCTGAGGACAGAGAAAGAGCTTATGTCAAGGAGTGTTGGGGAATCATGTAGTCTAAATTCTTTCTTAATCAGTAAGGAGAAAGAAGAAATGATGGAGCAGAAAAAGAAGTCTTTTGTCTACAATCATTATTGATAAAAACATTATCTTATCTCGGGCCAGTGTAGCTAAGTGGTTTGAGTGTCTGAAGGCTCACAGGTTTGATTCCCAGTCAAGGACACATGCCTAGATTGCAGGTTTGATCCCTGGCCCTGGTTGGGGTAAATGTGGGAGGCAGCCAATCAATGTGTCTCTTTCACATTGATGTCTCTCTCTCTTTTCTCTCTCTTTCTCTCTCTCTCTCTCTCTCTCTCTCTCTCTCTCTTTCTCTATCTCTCTCTCTTTCTCTCCCTCCATCCCTCCCTTTCACTCTCTCTAAAAATCAATGGGAAAAATATTCTCAGGTGAGGATTAACAACCATTAATAATAACAACAACAAAAAAATACATTATCCTTTATTTCTTATAATTGATTACTTTTGTTTAAAAAGAGAGAGAGGAAGACCAGTTTTTGTTGTTTCCACTTATTTATGCATTCTTTGCATCAACCAAAGAATGCATAAATAAGTGCTCTGACTTGAGATTGAACCAGCAAACTTGGGATGATGTTCTAACCAATTTTACTACCTGGCCACGGCCAAACATTAACTTTTATGATTCTTTACATGAATGTTCAAGTAAAGGGGGTCATGAGTATAAAAATTATTGAAAATTTGGTAATATTGTATAGTAAATATTATTAGGATGTCGGACTAACCCATGTACCACTAACTCCCCCTTTCTGAAAAACACCCTTCCCATAACCAGACCTGATTATAGAACAAGATCTTGGTCCCATTCTGGCAATTGTGAATCAGGGCAGAAAGGGAACAAGAGCTCATCCAAATGATTTGCTTTCCTAAGCCAGGAATAGAGTTGGGTTTCAGATACTTCAGTCCTTCTCCTGGCTGCTAGCACTGGGAAGTAATATACAGCAGAAAAGCTGGTCTTTAGAGAAAAGAATGAAAGAGATGTAGAGGAGAGGTATAGAAACAAGAGGCCATGAAATAGCCTGAACAATAGGGTAGGTGGTGCTTTAATGAATTAGTGAAATAGTGAAAATTAAAAGTCTTCCTTGGTGCCCTAACTGGTTTGGCTCAGTGGATAGAGCGTCAGCCTGTGGACTGAAAGGTCCCAGGTTCGATTGCGGTCAAGGGCATGTACCTTGGTTGCGGGCACATCCCCAGCAGGAGGTGTACAAGAGGCAGCTGATCAATGTTCCTCTCTCAATGATGTTTCTAACTCTCTATCCCTCTCCCTCTCTGTAAAAAAATCAATAAAATATATATTTTTTAAAAAAGTCTTCCTTGGTACACGTTAAAAACACTGTCATTATACAGATGAAGGGCGTGTGGACTACACATCTGGAACTAAGGAGGATGTCAGGACTGAAGAGAGAAATGTTAGACTCATGGGCATAGAGAAGGTTTTGAAATTTGTGGGGTCAGATGAGATCAGAAAGAGATAGAGAATAGATAGAGAAGGAGACCACAGCCAGATCCAAGGTCCTTCAGCATTTAGCAGGTGAGTAGAGAAGGAAAGACTAGCAAAGACAAGCAAGGAGAAATAGCAAATGAGGCAGAAAGAAAACAAGATAACTGCGGTGCCACAGAAGCCCTGAGCACAGAGTGCTTCCAGAACAGGTGAGCAAGTCATCTCTCCTAAAAAAAGAAACACTTTTTAGAATTACTAGCATTCAGTTTAGGGCTCACCAAATGAGCGCTATTGGTATTGGCTAAATTAAAGCCACATATCTAAAATTTTAAAAAAATTTTAAAAATAACATAAGCATACATAAACCAAAAATATTTTACAATGCCTCAGACCAGACCCAATTGGATTTTGTTAAGAAAAAAAAAAAAAAAGGCAGGAGTAAGTTGCCTTACAATATTTCTTGCAATGATTGAAATTGGTTGCAGGATTAGTCTAAGTGTGAGACTTTAGAAAAATGTCGATGATAACAAGTTTTTGTGAGGTTCACTTGCAGAAGGATTAGGATATAGTTTGATGGCCAATAGTGAACACCTATCCCAGAGAAGGGGGTTTGATAATAAAAAGGAAAACTTCAATCAGGTGTACTTGGCTGGAGTGAAGACGATAATCCCAAATTGTCTATGAAGTCTGTGAACCTATAGAAGAGACCATGGTGATTCTAGGTGTGGGGTGAGGCCACTGGGGGAAGGTGCTTAACTATGTAATAATATCTATCAACATCATCCCCTCCTCCAGTAAGTATCCAATCTAAATAAAAACAACAAGCTTCTTGTGCCACCTTCAAGGGAAGTCCTTTGGTCCCCAGTTTGAGCAGACCGACATCCCAAGCCCGCCTTTTAATGCAAAGGCTGGTGTAATGAATGGCTGAATTTCTTACTGGTTAAGATCTTGAGCTCTGCACTCTACCAGGCAGGCCTTGTTAGAATTCCAGTTCTTCCCATTATTAACTGAGTGGCCATGTCAAGAGACTTAACACCGCTAAGCCTCTCTTTCCTTGTTAGTGAAAAGAGGATTATAGAAGTTACCCCACCACATCATGCAGAAAATTAAATGAGAAAATGAATATAGCATGGTTAAAGCAAAAACCACAGACCCAAAATGGTGTCACTTGTGCTAAAAGCCCATGATATCAAACCTAGATTTAATACCTGATTTCATTGCAGTTTCAATCTCTCCTAGAAATGTAATTTCCATCAACCAGTCTGGAATTTTCTGGTCAAGCACCAGTGACGTAAGCTGTCACAAGGACCCTCCACATCCCCCATAGGAAGAAGAAGCAATCTGCCTGGTATAAATCCTTGCCACTTCCTTTCCTCCAAAGGAAGATATCCTGGTCTAAAAATAACCTTTTTTTTTTTCTTTTGTTAATAGCTCCCTTGCCCCACCCTTCTTTCTATAAAAACCTTGCATTTTGTACAACTCCTCAGAGTGCCCCGAAGGTTGTTAATGGGGTGCCGGCCTCACTCATGAATCATTTAATAAAGCCAATAAAATGTTCACATTTACTTAGTTGAATTTTGTGGTTAACAGCATTCAGCACGCTGCCTGTAATCAGCATTCAATAAAAGATAGTTTTGTATTATCTCTCGTATACAATAGAGTTCGGAATGGAATGTGACATAGGATGCATTTGAACCTGTAACAGGGTGTGAGGAGACTAGGAAGATGATTAAAATCTCATGAAGGTGATTGTTAGAGGTGATTGGGAAGCAGGAGATTTAGTTCTCCAGTTTCGGGTCAGGTTCCAAGGTCAGCCCTCCCGGGCTAACACCGCTTCCTAGAGCTGCCTGTGGAGACCAAAGGTTCCTTTACTATCCTGGCATACAGAAGTGGGTATTTGCTAGACATGAATGTGTTGTTACAAATAAAAGTATGAATTTCTCTAAATCAAAACACAGATCAGCCCACTTCTTTCTCACTGTCACTGCACTTTCCCTGTGTGTATAACAGATGGATTTCTGAGCCTATTTTAAGTGATGGAGTGGATCTTCGTTCAAAGCCTTCACCAGCCTGTGAGTCCCTGAGTTCCCAGTCCTAAGACTCTGCCTTAGACCCAGAGAATCTCCCCGGCCGGACACTGCATCACAATAGGCGAGCCCCGGAGAGGCCGCTTAGAAATCCCAGGGCTGCGGTCGAAGTCCAGACCTCCAGGAAGGACACAGTGTTCTGTTTGTGTAGCACAGGGTGTGGCTTCGGCCGCGAGTAAAATAATCTGAACACAAAGGCCCGGAGCTCCCGCCGAGCCGGCCGTGAACTGACTCAGCGGAAAGCGGTGGGAAAGGAAGCTCGGGCTCGGCCTCCGGAGCCCTCGGAGGCGGCCCCCGCCCCGCTGCGCTGTCACCGGCCGGCCGGAGGGGGGTCACCAGCTACGTGCTCGCGCACCGAGCAGAGGACGAGACCAGCCCGGGGTGAGCTCGGGGAGAGCCCAGCACCCGCTCTTGGCAACCTCTCTCCAGGCCCCTGCCTCATCCTGGTTTCATTCAAGTGAAACCTGGTTGCTTCCAGGGACTGGGGAAGGGGGGCCCTTTACTGCGCTCAGTCACCACTCACAGCTGCGGTGAAAGAGGCGGGCGCATCAAACACCCCCAGTTAATATTGGGGGGACTTAGGGAAGTGAGAAATGGCTCACCGGTCCGAATTTCAAATGACGGACTGGGGAACAGAAGCAAGGCGAAAATGAGCCTTTTAATAACACTCTGGGAGCGGGTGCCCACTGTAGAGGGACACAGGTGGGGCAGGGACACAGCCTCTTTATTTAGTCCCTCCCCCGGTTTCTCATTGGCTGAGCCCTGTGAGACCGCCTTTTCCCCCCACAGGTCGCCTAGGTCTTGCTGTTTCCCATTGGGCCATTAACATATGGGGCTGAGACCTTTCTAGCTGCCTCCCCCTGGGGAATCTTCCTGTAAAATGTGCCAGCAGCCATGGTGCAGCTCTCCTACCCTCTCCCCACCCCCCACATCCTGTTTGCTCTGGGAAATTCAGGAAGGGCCTGGCCACATGCTGTTTCTATTCTATGGAGATGAATGGGAAGCATGTGTCTTACAATGAATATCATTATAAATAGAAGCTTTGATTATCAATGTCCAAAAGAGACCTGTGTTTTGAAAGCAAAATACTGACAGTTACACATTCATTTCGTACAAATTAACTGGTGAGTTAAAATCTAGCAAGGTTTTGCTCAGGTACTTTTGAAGGTTCTCCACAGGCACTCACCATTACCACCACCAATTTAGGCTTCACGAGTAAACAGGGCACATTTTAGAAAGTGTTAGGTAATTTAAATCCTCTGATCATGTATCTGAAATTTTAAAAAAGGAGGTCTCAATTATGCAAAATCAGGCCATAGTGATTAGATTTTCCTTGTAATTGCTCAAATCTAATTTGACTCAGATCATTTTGTCTAAATGTCACTTAGTCAGCTTCACCTAAAGATGTGGAAACTTTTCCTGATAAAGACCAGATAGAACTTCATATTCTATTAATAAGATTAATGTTCTGCCCTGGCCCGGTAGTTCAGTTGGTTAGAGCTCCTCCCAATATGCTAAGGTTTCGGCTTCTTTCCCAGGTCAGGGAATTTACAAGAAGCAACCAGTGAGTGCATAAATAAGTGGAACAACAAATCAATGTCTCAATGTCTCTCTCTCTCTCTCTCCCTCTCTCCCTCTCTCTCTCACTTTCTCTCTCTCAAGTCAATAAATAAAAATTTTAAAAATGATTAATGTTCTGTGGAGCTTATATCCAAATAAACATATATTCAGGAAAAAAATGTACTAGGATGAACAAGAAACACTTGATTTACCTTTTCTTAAACTACCAGAAAACTGATTAAGAACAAATTAATTTTTTATTCTCACCTGATGATATGTTTATTGATTGAGAGAGAGAAACATCGATGTGAGAGAGAAACCTCCAGAAATTGTGTGTTTTTTTTCATGAACCCCGACCAGGATCAAAACTGCAACCTAGGTATGTGCCCCCACTGGGAATCAAACCTGCAACCTTCTGGCGCGAGGGATGACACTCCAACCAACTGAGTCACCCTGCCAGGGCCAAATTAATTTTTGTTTAAAAATTCATGAATTAAACATAATGGTACATTTACCCCCAAAAAAGTTCCAAAATATGAAGATAGTTAAAAGAAGCTTTATTGTGAGCTTTTTGCCAAAAAACATTTGAAGTTAGCCCCAGAACAACCTAATCTGCTGACAATATCCTGTGGGTTAAAATTTTATATATTTATGAGTCTTTTCATTAAAGTTTTAAAAAATAGTTAAAATATATATAATTGGTAAAATATGGGATTTCCCTTCATCTAGATTAGTAAATATGATAATGTAATAGGGTTTGGGTGGGTGTTTTTAAATTGGTCTTTTTAAAGCTTTTCTTACTCTGACTGGATTACATGACTCTTTTCTTATTCTAGAAGTTCTGAAGTGCAAAACGGGGAGTAGCAAAAGATAAACTACACTGCCTATAATGATGTGATAATTGGAATCCATGAAAGGAAGGTTCCTTACAAAATATGAGGCCGGTGGAGAATATTTTTGGAAGCAACCTAAGTGTCCATCGATGGATGATTGGGTAAAGAAATGGTGCACATGAACAATGGAATATTACTTGGCCATAAAAAAGAAATCTTAACATTCACACAACATGGATGGACCTGGAGAAGTACTATGCTAAGTGAAATAAGTCACACAGAGAAAGACAAATACCAGATGATTTCATTTATATGTGGAATCTAAAAAACAAAATAAATGAATAAAACAAACAAACTCATAGATACGGAGAACAAACTGATGGTTGCCAGGTGGGAGGGGACTTGGGGGACTGGGTGAAAAAGGTGAAGGGATTAAGAAGTACAAATTGGTAGTTAGAAAATAGTCCTGTGGCTATAAAGTATAGCACAGGCAATACAGTTAATGATATTGGAAATATCATGGGAATCACTTCATAAGTTATATAAATATCTAACCACTAATATTGAATGTTCACTGTAATTGAAATTAAAAATAATACTACCCTTTAAAATGACATTTGTCTTTGGAAGATGTGTATTTACCCCCTGAAGAGAGTGTATTGAACACCTAAGTGTATACTAGGCAGTGTCCCACCCAGATCCTGGGACTAACAGTAGGAAATAAGACAGACAAGTTGCTGTTCTCACGGACCCTATATTCCTGTGGAGGAAGGCAGGCATTGAAACACATAAGCAACTAAATCAACAAGAAGGGAGATTGCAAAAAAGAAAATTACAACAGATTGTAATAAATAAATAAATAGAGGTAGGGTTGCCAGGCTTAGCAAATAAAAATACAGGAAGCTGAGTTCAATTTGAATTAAATAATAAATAATTTTTAGTGTGAATATGTCCCATATAATATCTGGGACATACTTTTATTTAAAATACATACATTGCTTATCTGAAACTCCTGTGCTTTATCTGAATACCTACCTGGGAGACTTCTGAAACTGGGAGGTTGAGAAAGGCCTCCATGAGAATGTGATACTGACAACATGCCAGATATAAGCTATAGCGAAAGCCCTAGAGCAGAAACAGTGTGTGTGCAAATTACAGTGTTGAGAAATTGTGAGGGTCAGAATTGACCAAGAAAACACTTTCTCACCATGTACCAGAGACGTCCTACGTGGGGAACAAAGAAGGTAGGATGGAGATGGACTGAGAGAGGAAAGATGCTGTAGTGAATGCAACTGCAGAGTGGGCAGGGTTTGGAGTTTCTGTGTAGCATATTAGAGTTCCTCACTGGAAAGGCTAGGAGGAGGAGGCACTTTGAGAAAAATGTGTGAACCTGAGGTCAGAAGAACCTACTTAGGAAGAGAGGCTCCATAAATGAGAGTTCCTTAGGAAAATTTTAAGATTTTAATTGATTTTCTTGTATCATCAGGAAAGTCATACAGGGCATAACTTTAAACTTACCCCATTCACAACGTAATTCCTTTTGAAAATTGTCTTAATTCTTTAGAAAAAAAAAAAAAAAAAGAGGGGGAAGGAAATGGAATATACTGAGACAAACACAGCAATTTTTGGAAAAAAGGAGAAAACAATTAATGATAGGGAAGCCTGGATTTTCTACTCCATACTTCAAAGGAGACAACAGGAAGGGGTGGGAACACTCTTGGGGACCAGCACAAAATATGTGCCACCCACAACACACGACACCTCGAGATATGACTGGAGGGTAATCTAAAGTTGGTCCTGCATACTTTTCGTATTTGATCAAATTTCCTAAAATTATTCACCAAATCAGAAAGCAAGGTATTTTAAAAACAATTAAGAGGCTTGAATAGGTCATTGCTTTACTCTCTCTTAGAGCAAGAATGGTTCGTATACCTGATGTATAACAAATACAATTGATAAAAGAAATTAAAATCTAATCCTATCTAATAAAAGAGAAACATGGTAATTAGTGTATGACCGCTACCCTTCCCATTTGCTAATCAGGGCGATATGCAAATTAACTGCCAGCCAAGATGGCGGCCTGCAGCCAGGCAGCTTGAAACTAACATGAGGCTTGCTTGCTTCAGTGACAGAGGAAACCAACATTCCCCGCCTGCCTTGCCGGCCTCTGAGCCTGCAGTTTGAAACATTGTAACAAATATAGAAGCTAAACAAAACCCCAGAAACCTGCTTTCAGCTAGCCGGGATCTCAGAGCTGGAGTTATACATTGTTTCGATTATAGAACCGAAACAAACCCAATACCTGCTTTCAGCAGCAGAAGGCCTAAGAGCTGGAGCCTCAGAGCTAAAGCTGGCCCAGAATAAAAAAAAGAAAAAAAGGAGCGGTTGGGAGCTTCAGTCACCCCCAGCCTGAAAACAGCCCTCAGCCCCTCACCCAGACTGGCCAGGCACCCCAGTGGGGACTCCCACCCTGAAGGGTGTGTGACCAGCTGCAAACAGCCATCATCCTCTCAGCCAGGTGGGCCAGGCATCCCAGTGGGGACCCCCACCCTGATCCAGGACACCCTTCAGGGCAAACCAGCCGGCCCCAACCCGTGCACCAGGCCTCTATCCTATATAGTAAAAGGGTAATATGCCTCCCAGCACCGGGATCAGCGGAGCCGCGAGACCTCCCGGCACCGGGATCAGCGTGACAGGGGGCAAGGCCCAAACCTCCTGATCGCCCTGCAGCTCTGTGTGTGACAGGGGGCGGGGCCACAACCTCCCTATCGGCCCTGCTCTGTTTGTGACAGGGGAAGGCGCCCCAACCCCCTGATCAGCCCTGCTCTGTGCCTGATAGGGGGGAGCTCCCCAACCCCCTGATCGCCCTGCGGCTCTGTGTGTGACAGTGGCGGGGCCCCAACCCTCCCCCCCCCCCCCCCAACCACAGGCCCTGCTCTATGTGTGACGGGGTAGAGCCATAACCTCCCCATCGGCCCTGCTCTGTGCGTGACAGGGTACGGAGCCCCAACCCCCCTGATGGGCCCTGCTCTGTGAGTGACAGGGGGTGACGCCGCAACCTCCCCATCGACCCTGCCTTGAGTGTGACAGGGGGCAGTGCCCCAACCCCCCAATCAGCCCTACCCTGAGCGTGACTGAGGGTGCCATCGCAACCTCCCGATCCGCCCTGCTCTGTGCATGACAGGGGTGGCGCCCCAACTTCCCAATCGGCCCTGCTCTGAGCCCGACCAGGGGCTGCACCTAGGGATTGGGCCTGCCCTCTGCCACCCGGGAGCAGGCCTAAGCCAGCAGGTCATTATCTCCCGAGGGGTCCCAGACTGTGAGAGGGCACAGGCCAGGCTGAGGGACACCCCCTTCCCCCCGAGTGCACAAATTTATGTGCACCGGGCTTCTAGTGGTTTATAATAGCAAAAATAATTGAAAATGATTTCAGTAACTAGAAATTGAAGCATTCCTCTTTTATGGACTATTATGCAGTTATTAAAACTGAGATAGATTAGATAAATAGATGATAGATAGATAGATAGATAGATAGATAGATAGATAGATAGATAGACAGATTTGCAGGGTGTCCCGAGAAAATGTATACACATTTTAACAACTGATAGCTACATTTTTTAAGGTGCCCGTACATATGCTGACAGAGATCTGCAGTAACCAGAATCTTGCTTTGTCTGGAATTGGGGGTCGGGGCAGTGCTCAGGATTTTCAGTGTTAAAATAAGGACATTCCCTACAAACCTGGACCAGTTGACCAACCTAGCAAGATCTCCAAAAACACTGTGATAAAGGCAAGTTGGCATATGAGGTAGAAAACAAAACAAGAAGTATCTACATCTAGATGCAGAGGTATATGTATTCAAAGACTAGGGTTAGAGAGGAAGTTGAGCCTGTCACCATTTTTATTTGTGTTACATTATTACTTTATTTGTTTGTTCATTTATATATATTTATTTATTGGTTAATCCTCACTCGAGGATATTTTTCCATTGATTTTTAGAGAGAGTGGAAGGGAGGGGGAGAGACAGAGAGCGAAAACTAATGTGAAAGAGACACATCAATTGGTTGCCTCCCACACAAGCCCTGAGCAGGGCCTGGCATCTAGCCTGCAACTAGGTACATGCCCTTGACCAGATCAAACACGGGACTCTTCAGTCGATAGGCCAACAGTCTATTCACTGAGCCAAATTGGCTAGGGCCATAACTATTATTCATTTAAAGAGCATATCTTGTGTAAAGGAAAAAAATGAATGCTTTTATGCTTGTATATCTTTAATTTTAGGATGAGTCTTTTCAATGTTTATTTCTATTGATTTCTGTTTATATTTTAGGTAGATCCAGGTCTTCAAGTAATATTATTATCTTACATTGTTAGCTGTTTAAAACAAAATACTTTCAGTCTATCTTTATATGTTTTTTTCTTGAAAACACATTTTACAAACCTATTTTAACAAATCCTCAACCAGACTTTTATACTTCAGTTTAACAGTAATATTCACCACCACTGTGAGTTGGTACACCTCATACAACTTTTATTCCTTAAAATCATATATATTTTTGGTTTTTGTTTTTTTTTTAATTTATTGCTGACAGTATGACAAATGTGCCCCATTTCCCCCGTCTTTGCCTCCCTCCACCCAGTGTATTTGCAAAGTCCTGTGACATTTATTATAATTTAAAAATACATTAGATATTGTTGGCAGAAAAAAATGCAGAATGTGCTGTTTCCTGATGTTTGTGTTACAAAAGTTCAAAGGAATTGACTTACCAATAAGTAATGATTTTGTTATGTAATATTTATACTAGTGGAGTTTTGTAATAATGAACATAATTTCAGTGGGCTGATGAAATTGCTGGATTTCAAAATGAAAGTCTCTTGTTGACACTTCATTTCCTTTATTGAGAGACAAACACTGTAGGCATTCCATAAAAGCTGAGAACATGTTGGAAGGCTAGTGTGAGGAATTTAAAAGAAAAGGTGCCAACTTCAAGTCCTCTGTCAAACTATATATTCCCACATATTTAAGAATCAATAGGATTCAATGATTTACCAAGTCATTATAGAATATCATTAGCTAATAAATCTAAGGACAAAGGTCTCTCTGAACCATGCTATAGGATGTTCCTTCAGTGGTTTCGATGGTTGTTAATTACACACATTGCAAGAGTCATAGGCATACAAGAAGCAAGTCTATCCTGCTATGTTTTATTATCGCTATCATTACACTGCTGTTTTCTCAAATACGTATTTTCAGTAAATGCTTGTCAAAAGACTAGTTTAGCTAGAACTTAATGATTATTTTAAAATCACTCATTACTGTCAGCCTTAATGTTTCTATCACTAAGCACAAAATAATAATACTTATTACCTATTTCCTGAGGCCCTGTATGATAAGGTTAGTATTATAATTTGCTGAATATTATGCTTGATAAAATAGTTGTGAAAATAATGTATCATAGTATTCTACCAACTAAAGCGATCCAGGAGGGAAATCTAAGAAAAGTATATTCCTTTAACAGCTTTGAAAGCAGATTTTCAAAAACTCTTTTCTACTTACATGACTTTTTTTTTTTAAACAGAGTTAAAAATGAAACCAAAGGAAGTAGGGAGAAATTTCTAAAAGAATAAAAAAGGTGATTGTGCTGGACTTAGTGATTTTCTGGTTTTAAAATCATCCAAATCCAAAGCAAGTAATGAGAGTTTATTGTACCTCCACCAAGACAGGATTCCAAGGTGACAACCGTGACAATTTCTAGATACATAGAAATGAATAAAAACTGAGACCTAGGTGCCCCCAAAGTACAAATTGCCTTTTATGTGGCTACTCATGCATTTTGTTTATATGAATTCCTATGAACTTTGTGAACTTGTAAGCTATAAGGAAAGTGTCCCTGTGCTGTGTCCAAGGTGTAATTATAATGGGCCTCTCCTGCAGACTCCACCCTGAGTTTCAATCAGCTTTCAACAGGCCTGAGATCCTTGTCAGGATGTGATCAGTATCCATGCCCCATATCAAATATAGAGAGACAAATGCAGTTCTAAGTAACACTAGTCCTTCATTTAAGAAATATCTTTATATTTTAAAATATATAGGGTGTCCCAAAATTCACGCAAGAAGTAATTTTGATAGAACACACAGGTTTATAATTAAAAATTGTAAATTTTTATTGATTCATAAAGTATATAGTATAGGGTTATGTATGGAATAGCACATTGGGTAAATGGCCTCCATAGCTTTGCTGGCACATATGCAAAGCTATGGTCTTCATTGGTCTTCATTGTCCCTGCTCCTGAGCCATAATTGGTACTTGGTAATGCTTATCAAATTGAAGGGACTGAAATCAAAGGGCAACAGATATTAGAACATGATTCAATAAACCAAGTAAAATTAGGCTTTTATTTTTTGTTGTTGTTAATGCTCACGCAAAATTCAAATCTTGCGTGAATTTTGGGACATCCTATACAATGGTGGTGTAACAGGGTTAATATAATATTAAAGAGCTGTCAATTTCTGTAATGCAGAGAGAAAAGAGTTTTAATGGATTTTTAATTACATTACAATTGCCCTTTTTTTGGTAAGCTCAAAGAATATTTTTTAATGTGAATTGATTTTAATTAAAAATTGAGCATTTCAAATTTTTGAAGGCCAATACTGACAAGGCACATGGCTTTCTGAGGTAGAATTTGACACTCAATTTCATCTATTTATCTCTCAGATGAGTTGAGGGAGAAAACAGGTCAAGGATCATTCATCTGGATTGATTCATTCTATTTGCAGCATGGAAAATTGAACCAATTTCTCCAAGTACCTTACCTTCCTTTCTTGGAAGGCATGGAGCAATAACTTTTATTTGGAGAGCAGTAAAATCAACCCACATTTCCACATTGTTGAGAGGCTTAGCCAATAAGTATGTTTTAAACACACTTTATACAATAAAGGGGCTCTTACTGGACAAATCTAGGAATTTTGAGCATCAAAATAAATAATAACAGTAAGCCATGCACTGTTTAATGATGGGTGTATGTTCTGAGAAATGCTTCATTAGGTGACTTTGCTCTTGTGCAAACAGCATAGAGTGAGTTAACAACCAAATGGTATGTGCTACACTTTCATAGGACTGGTAGCGTAGTAGGTTTACATCAGCATCACCAAACACATGAACAATGCATTGCACTCGGCAATAGGAATTTCTCATCTTTATTACAATCTTATGGGGCCACTGTCATATATGCAGTTTATTGTTGACAGAAATGTCATTATGCAGGGCATGATTCCACTGAATTATAACTCATTGAATAAAATAGGAATTCATGAATCCTCAATATTATAGATAAATAAATAAATGGGAAGAACAAAACGCTCTTCCTTACAGATTAATATCTCATAATGTAGAAGGAATGAAGGGATTAGAAAATCAACATTTTTCAACCAATCTATATATATAAAAGCCTAAGCGACCGGACAACCAGACAGTAGCTATGATGCACACTGACCATCAGGGGGTAGGTGCTCAACGCAGGAGTCAGTGGTCAGTGTTCTCCCACAGTGGAAGCGCCGCTCTGCTGACAGATGGGTGCCAGATACTCTTACGGACACTCCCCCTGCACACCTGAGTGGTAGCGGTGGCAGGTGCAGCAGGGCTGGGATGAGAGGGAGCAGCAAGGTGCCCAGCCCAGGCTCAGGCTCTTCCTCAGCTGCCTGCCACTTGGTACACTACTTTGTGCTATGCGGGATCGACACAGACAACGGGCTGGAGCTCAATGAGCTTGGCAGGTAAGGCTGGGCTGCAGGGGCATGGAGGTCCACTGATCCCCGCAGGTCAGACCAAAGGACCCCACTGGTGCACAAATCTGTGCACTGGACCTTTAATCCTATATAATAAAAGGCTAATATGCAAATCAACCTAACAGCAGAACGACCAGTTGCTATGATGTGCACTGACCACCAGGGTACAGAGGCTCAATGCAGGAGCTGCCCCCTGGTGGCCACTGCACACCCACAGGGCGAGCGCCACTCAGCCAGAAGCCAGGCTCACAGCTGGCAAGCCCAGCAGTGCTAAGGACCCCTCGGGGGATGTCCGACTGCTGGCGTAAGCCCGCAGTCGGATATCCCCCGAAGGGTCCTGGACTGCAAGAGGGTGCAGGCCTGGCTGAGGGGGGACCACCCCCCACCAGTGCACAAATTTCATGCACCGGGCCTTTAATATAATAATACTTAATCAGGCAAGAAATAGCAATGGATGCTAAAACTAATTGGTGAATGAGGGCTGAGGAAGAGGATTTTATAGTCTCAAAATTCTCCCCACAAAATAATGATTAACTTCAAAATTTTTAAAAAATCACACATTTATAGTAGAGAAACCTCAGAGACAGACACCATCTTAAAGTGATTAAAATTAACATCACAAGTAATGAAAAAAATTGACACCGTGTGCCTGCCATCTGACTAGATACAATGAAAAAAGAACACACAGAAAAACAAAGCATCATTTCTGTAAAGTTTTGTTCAAAAAATTATATGACCTGTATATAATTATGAGATGACATTAAATAAACCCAAATTGAGGCACAGTTTCCAAAATAACTGGCCTATAATCTTCCAAAATGGCATGGCTGAGAAAGTCAAGGAAAGAAGGAAGAACTGCTCCAGAACAAATGAGACAACCAGGTACCACAATAGATCCAGGATTGCATTTCGTATCTACAGAACATTAGACAACTGGTCAACCACGGATAAAGTCTCTGGGGAAAGATTATACAAAAATTTTTATACTTGCAACTTTTTTATAAGCTTGAAATTGTTCCAAAATTAAAAATGGAAAAAAAAATTTTAAGTGCTCTTTTTTCTACCATGACTCCAATGGTTGAATTTCCCAATAGTAAAGTTCATATAAGAAATAATCTAATACATTTGCCAAACCAAGTTTAAACACTAAACACTCAGTAAGTGGTAACTCACCAAATGCCTCATCTATGCATTACTATTATTGTTATTATTAATACTTAACATTTATCTAGCACCCGCGTTGTTATATATAATATGGCAAAAGTATTGGTTCCCTCAAGGAGCACTTCTAAAAAAAATAAAAACGTATATACAGGGGCACATATCCAAATACAATGTTTATAAAGGGACAGAGAGCCAAAGACAAAACTAGACTCAGCTATTCTTCTCCCTTTTATTTCAGGTTAAAGGAGATACAAATCCAGGTGTTCACACATTACCAAATTACTGCTCTGTAATTTGAAAGGAATGACAATGACATCCTGTTGTGGTCATAGGCAATTTAGTATTACAGTACACCTGTGAAACTGAGCCATCAACATTCTGGCAAGGCTGTGTAATTAAAGAGGTAACACTTACTACCTACATTATTGTTGACTTCCAGGATGCAGCCCTCTGTCTACCTGACTTTCATTTACAAATGGGGTCAGAGGAACCCAGTAAAGGCAGCACCTAGACAAACCTGTGGCTGGCTGCTGCTCCTCCCTTTGAATCAGAGCTCCCTAAACATTCCCTTTTGCAGCCAAGAGGCAAAATTTTAGTGCTGACTCTTGAAAAATGTCTTTATTTCTTGCATGTTTATTTATGTCAAAGTCTTCCTTCCCTTTTCCAACACTAAGTTTTCAAATAAACATTTGCTTGTTATTCTACAGACCACAGACTGTCATATAAAGGAGAGTCATAGCTCATTTAGACAGCCGAAGAATCTCTAAAAATTACATTGATTGGCAGAATGTCAGGGATTGCAGAGATCCACACCAACCTTATTCTATCTGGGAAACTTCAGAGAAAACTTTATTGGTAAAATAATAATAATAATAATGATAACCTAGCCAGTTTGGCTCAGTGGATAGAGTGTCGACCTGCAGACCAAAGGGTCCCAGGTTCGATTCCGGACAAGGGCACATACCTTGGTTGCAGAGCAGGAGGCTATCGATGTGTTTCTCTCACATCCATGTTTCTCTCTGTCTTTCCCTCTATCTTCCACCCTCCCTAAAAACAAATGGAAAAATATCCTCTGGTGATTAACAATAATGATGATGATGATGATGATGATAATAATAAATTGAATGCTTACTAAAGTGGGTAAGATTCCAAATACTTAACATGTAATGATTCTTGTAATCCTCATAACAACTCTAAAAGGGACTATTATTGTCCCACTTTAATGTTGTGGCCCAGAGAGGTTAAGTAACCTATCCAAAGTTGATAAATGGGTAAAAACCAGCATTTGAATACGAGCAGTTTCCAGAACCCAAGCTCTTAATATCAACCTCTCTCAGCAAGCTTTACAGGTCATCACCACCACTGGCTTCCCAATGAAAATTAAGCTTCATTTGTTCATTATGTACATATGTGGATGTGCAGTATGTGCATGCATGGGTCATATAGTGTTTTAAGAGCTAAAGATACAACAGTGGATAAATTCCCTGCCCTATTGGAGCTGACTTTCCAGCGTAGGAGATAGACACAGGACCTCTGTTTCGCTTACTGCTGTATCCCAAATACCTGGTAGCATGAGGCAGTCATTCAAATACTTCTTGATTGAATGATCTATGTGCCAGAAACCATGCCAGATGACTTATAAACCTTTCATTACCTAACCCTTAAAGAGAGGTAGCATCATCATTTTAAAGTGAGAAGGGTGAAGCTCAGAGACACTAAGTAATTTACATTTAGTCACACAGCTAATGCATGTAAAGATAATGATTTAACCTCTCTAAAACTTAAAGCAAACACCCAGTTTTTAGCATGGGGAGTTGTTGACAGACTGAGCAAGAAGGACCATCTTTCTCTGCCAAACTGAAAGCCTGAAAGTGTTTTATTTATTTGATTAATCAAATGTGTCAGGTTTTAGTCTAGGCCATTTGACAATGCCCATTTTCTTAAGATGTTGCTACTGTCATATACCTTTTTCTTTCCCATACCTTTAGTCCCAAAATAATTGGCATGATCCTGAAATCTATGACACTTTTCTACTTTACTAATAACTCAGGGTTTTTTCCTAATAACTCAGGATTTTCAAAGTTTCCAAGAGTATTATGAAAAAGCAGCATTGTGGGCACCAATTAGCACTTTATTTCTGAATCTCTAACTCGTCTCTATCTTTTGTGAGATGAGCAGGGTTACTTGTTAATTTCTAGGACACCTGACTCTTCTTAGCACAAAGTATATGCAAGGCCTACAGAAGGGAAAGCGTTTATTCCACATTGCCTTTCCCCTGAATGCTCTCAAATTTGCCCTAAGCCATCTGTTCTGAGACATCCCTGGATCAATGTTCTCAAGTTTAGATACTTTGACATCAATGTCAAGCTGATGAAAAAAATCCCACCATCCAGAAGAAAGGGAATCAAAGAGAGCCAGGTAAATTTTCACTAGGACTGTCCTATTTATGATGCTTTTTTTCCTGCCACTAAAAGTACATCCCTCCGTCATTTCCAACAAAGCAATGGTTTCTAATTCTGGCTGATCTAAGTGTGCTGGAAACCTAAGAAGAGTTCGAATTTTAAAGTACTGGCTCCATCTCTTAGAGATTTGATTCAAAATGTCCAAGGTAGAGTCCAGAGATTTCAAAAGTGCCTTAAGCCATTTTGAAGTAAAGCCAGTTTGAAAAATGTTGTTCTAAGGAATTCCCTTTTGTCATTGACCCATTTCAGAAGATCTACAGAGATGAAAGATTAAGAGAAACAAGTACATCTTGTTTTAATATTTAAAAAATATGTTGGCCTACTGGATGCCATGATTTCTAATTACTTGCTGCTTAGTTATTCAGTTTCTGCATTTAAAATTTAAAAAATGACTATTTATATTCTTATTGATATTACTTACAGCTGCAATAGGATGGCAAGAGTCCATTTTCAACCAGAGACCATTCTACAGCAGATGTCTTCCAACACAAACTATATGAACTTAAATTTTCATGAAATAATTATACTGCAAAGTATGGGTCTCAAACTAAAAACAGGGCGGGGAGGGAATACCTAGAGAAAAATTCTTCTTGATTGTAGAAAATATTCATGTAGCTCAATTTATAAAAGAGAGGCTCCTAAAATGTATTGTGTAAATTTTTTATTCTAAATTAAAGACTTTAAATATATTGGAAAAATTATATATATTAAACAAGCCAGAGTTAACATTTCTATAAAGCAAATTTTTAAAAATGTGAAACTCATGTATCTAAACATGTAACAGTTGGTGACATAATCACACTTTTTAAAATATTAATTTTTTGAAGCATGAGAAATGACTTAAAAATGGATTTTCTGTCAACTTAATGGTTAAGTTTAGTAAATATCAATCACTTGGAGGGCTTATGAGAACAGATTGCTGAGCCCAACCTCAAATATATATTTGTAGGTCTGGGGTGGAGCTTGAGAATTTGCATTTCTAGCCAGGTTCTTTGGTAATGATGATGCTTCTGGTCCAGGGACCATGCTTTGAAAACCACTGTATTAACCCATACCAATTCCCATCACTGAAAACAGGTAATACAGTATACGTTGAAGCTGCATTACCTGAGTTAGTCTTCAAACAGGAGGAGTGGGGGTCAGCAACAATGCTCCAGGTAATTCTGTTGGGGCATTAACTTCTTCCTTATTTCAGACGTAGAGAAGACAGGGCCCAAGAAAATATGGGTTTATTTTTTACTAATAACTCAGTGTTTTCTACTTAATTTGTTTATGACCCTGTGCCTAGTACGAGTAATCTCAACTCCAATAAAACATAAGTAGAAGATATAAGACTGAAATTTCAAAGTAATTAAAAAATAACACAGTGTAATACTTTAAGCAATAAATAAATAAATAAATAAATAAATAACACAGCACACACACCTGCCCTACAAACACAAACCACCACCATCATCTACCAGATGTACCCACAACACAGTCAAGTTTCCACAGAAGGGTCAGAATACAGATCCCTACTTACCATTAGATAAAATTTATGAATTGACTGCTATCAATCTTGAAACAGTTTGAAGAACCACAATATATAGACAGTTCCAGATTTTTAATTACTGAAAAGTAAATTATGTCTATATGAGAAAAGAACCATGATTTTAAATTTTGTTTCTTACAGAGAAAGATGAGATTATATTTGCTAAAATAGATTGGTGCTTTAGAAATTGAAGGAACTGACCCATATTTCAAGACAATTTAGTATGATTAGTATTTCCCATGTTCTATTAAGCTCCCATTTTGTGCCATGTACACGAGTGCTAAGAAAAACATATTAAGAGCTTTTTTTGAAGACTTTCAGTCAAGATGGCAATGTAGGTATATACAGTGCTTGCCTCCTCTCACAACCACATCAAAATTACAACTAAACTGCAGAACAACCATTATTCAGAACTTTCTGAAATCTGGCTGAATGGACGTCTTACAACTATGAAAATAAAGAAGCCATATCAAGACTGGGAGAAGAAGTGGAGATGCTGAATGGGCTGGTCCCGCACCTACATAAATCAGGACGGATATCTCAGCTGTGGAGATATCCCCTGAGGAGCAAGGGGTCCCAGCCCCACACCAGGCCCCCCAGCCCAGGGTTCCAGTGCCAGGAAGAGAAGTCCTCATAATTTTTCTGACTATAAAAACCACATCAAAGCACCACCACCCAGTCATCTACACAAGTGGGCCCCTACACAGCTGATCCTCCACTGTCGCGGAGGTTGGTGGTCAGTCAGTCCTTGCAGCTGATCGGCCTGTGGGTAAATCTCTCCCATTGACATGCCAACAGCAATCAAGGCTCAACTACAAGAGGTGGGTGTACACAGCCCACAAGTGGGACACACCTCGAGCGCCCAGTTTGGGTGGTTGTAAAGTCTCTGCCACTGGACCCTAGAGAACACCTAATGCATCGGGCCACTCTACCAAGCCTCAAAGACATAGCAGCTCTACATGATACATAGAAACAAACACAGGGAGGATGCCAAAATGAGGAGACAAAGAAACATGTCCCAAATGAAAGGACAGAAAAAAACTTCAGAAAAAGAACTAAACAAAATGGAGACAAGCAATCACTTAGATGCAACGTTCATAAAACTGGTTATAAGGATGCTCAGTGAACTTTGTGAGAATCTCAACTGCATGAAAAAGGAACAGTCAGAAATGAAGGACACATTCACTGAAATGAATAATTTACAGGAAATCAATAGTAAAGTAGATGAAGCCAAGAATCAAATCAGTGATTTGGAATACATGGAAGAAAAAAATACCCAATCAGAATAGCAAAAAGAAAAAATAATTAAAAAAAAAAAGAGGATAGTCTAAAGGAGCCTCTGGATGTGTCAGAAGAAGACAGAGAGCAAGAAATTGGAAACCTATTTGAAAAATAATGACAAACCTCCCTAACTTGGTGAAGGAAATAGATATAAAAGTCCAGAAAGTGCAGAGAGTCCCAAACAAGATGAACCCAAAGAGTCCCACACCAAGACGCATCATAATTAAAATGCCAAAGATTAGAAACATAGAGAGCACCTTAAAAGCAGCAAGAGAAAAGAGCTACCTACAAGGGAGCTCCTATAAGACTGTCAGCTGATTTCTCAACAGAAACTTTGCAGGCCAGAAGGGAATGGCAAGAAATATTCAAAGTGATGGAAAGCAAGGACCTGCAACAAAAATTACTCTAACCAGCAAAACTATCATTTAGAATGAAAGGACAGATAAAGAGCTTCCCAGACAAGAAAAAGCTAAAGGACTTCATCACCAGCAACCCAGTATTATATAAAATGTTAAAGAATCTTCTTTAAGAAGAAAAAGAGATAAAAAAATATGAATAATAAAATGGCAATAAGTACATATCTATCAACAATTGAATCCAAAATAAAATAAATGAACAAGTAGAACAAAAACAGATTCATAGATACAAAGAACATTTTGACACTTGCCTGGTGGGAGGGGGGTTGGCAGGATGGGTGAAAAAGGTGAAGAGATTAAGAAGTACAAATTGGTTGTTACAGAATAGCCATGGGGAAGTAAAGTACAGCATAGGGAATACAGTCAATAATAGTCTAATAGCTATGTAGGGTGTCAGATGGGTGCAAGGTTTATCAGGCTGATTGCTTAGCTATGTAATGTCTAGCCACTGAGGTGTACACCTCAAAATAATATAATAATGTATATCAACTGTAATTGAAAAATTAAAAAAAGATATAAAAAAGAGCTTTTTTTCTGAAATAGTCCCCTTAAAAGTAAGTATTCTTAAGTACAGGTCAGAAAATATTCTATTAATAACTATCAATTAAATGTCTACTATGTGTCAAGGACTCTGCTAAATATCATACAATGTTTCATTTCATCCTTTCAACCAATTAAACCTAAATGGTAGTTATATATATGCCTCAGTTTACCAATGAAGAAAGCAAGGCTGAGAATAAATAAATTGTCCAAGATAAAACGAGTAAGTGGTGATCTAGGATTCAAATCTGGGCTTGAATGGTTATTATAAACTATACTACACTGCCTCTCAACATATATTGAATCTATAATATCTACCATTTACGGAGTTATCAAATGTTTGGTAACTAACCAAACTAGTTTTCTAAATAGTTTACAGTATTTCATTCAAACTCCTCAAAATTCTATGTGAGTCTTCATTTTACCAGGAGGGCATTTGTATGATGGCAAGTTTCAAGGAACTTACCAAAAGGTCACATGTATAATAGCAAGAGAGCCAGGATATGAACCCTGATATGACCCCAAAGCTCATACTGTTGTAAGCTAGTTCACTTAATCCCCCTAAAGTAGCCTTCCATATAGGCATATTTATAACTCTCATACCCAGAATAATACTTCAGCTGTGGTTAGTTGAGACTGATTGTCAAACATTTTAATATTAACTTTATTAGTTTAGCATGCTCTAGCAGTTTGTATTCAGCTTTAATTTAGTTCAATACTTCAGTCTTCCATTTAATGTAATTAAATCTGGTCTCTACATCAGGTTGCTCTCACTCTGCTCTTAGCTGATTTTGAAACTAAGTGTACATTTAACATTCTGCTACATTTTTTTATTGTGCTAACATATACATAAAATTTACAATTTTAACTATTTTTAGATGTATAATTCAGTGGCATTAAGTACATTCACAATGTTGCACAAGCATCATCACTATTCATTTGTAGAATGTTCTGCTAAATTTAAACTTTAAATTAAGATTCGTTGTATTAGCTAAACGTTAAGTGCTGTATCACTGAAAAGTTTAAACATTCTTTGTGTGCCGAAACCGGTTTGGCTCAGTGGATAGAGCGTCGGCCTGTGGACTGGAGCGTCCCAGGTTCGATTCCGGTCAAGGGCATGTACCTGGGTGGCAGGCACATCCTCGGTGGGGGATGTGCAGGAGGCGGCTGATCGATGTTTCTCTCTCATCGATGTTTCTGACTCTCTATCTCTCTCCCTTCCTCACTGTAAAAAATCAATAAAATATATTTAAAAAAAAAAAACATTATTTGTGTGTTATCGCTGATGAAGCCATCCTGTGTGCATTACTGATGAAATTGTATTAAATAGTACCTTGAAACACTCCACCAAAGACCTCCTTCCAGGTCAACATGTATAATTAATGAAACATTCTTTAAGTGTCAAATGCCTTGTACAAACAAAAACATTCTAAGTCTATGCCTTTCCCTCTGTTCATAGCCATCATTCTTCTATAGACTAATAATCCTCTCTATATACATATATTTATACCTAGTGACTTCATTTTTTGGCTTTCATAATTTATTCATATTTTTATGATTCTTAGTGAAGCTATGCAGGCTAAAGTGTGTGTGTGTGTGTGTGTGTGTGTGTGTGTGTGTGTGTGTGTGTATATATATATATATATATATATATTGATTTTTTTACAGAGAGGGAGAGAGATAGAGAGCTAGAAACATCGATGAGAGAGAAACATCGATCAGCTGTCTCCTCTACACTCCCCACTGGAGATGTGCCCGCAACCAAGGTACATGCCCTTGACCGGAATCGAACTTGGGACCTTTCAGTCCGCAGGCCGACACTCCATCCACTGAGCCAAACCAACTACGGCAAAGTATACCTTTTTTCCCCCCTAAATGTTTATAATCCATTTTATAACAACTCTGGACATTTAAGTCACTGTAAGTACCAAAAAGCTGTTTTTAAAATATATATATATATATGTATTTATTGATTTCAGAGAGAAAAAGGGAGAAATAGAAACCTCAATGATGAGAATCATTGATCGGCCTCCTGCATACCTTCTACTGGGGATTGAGCCCACAACACAGGCATGTGCTTTATCAGGGAATCTCCTGATTCATAGGTTGACGCTCAACCACTGAGCTTACTGGCTGGGCAAAGGGCTTTAAAAAAAATTATTTAATGTTGCCTTTAATAGCAATTTGAAATTAGATTTGTCGAGTCCTTGATTTTTATTTGGTATTAAACTGAATAACCTTGAATATAAGAAAATATTTTTATTGATTGATTGATTTTTTAAAGAGAGAAAGAGGGAGAGAGATCGATTCGATTTATTGTTCCATTTATTTATTATTATTTTTTAAAATATATTTTATTGATTTTTTACAGAGAGGAAGGGAGAGGGATAGAGAGTTAGAAACATCGATGAGAGAGAAACATCGATCAGCTGCCTCCTGTACATCCCCCACTGGGTATGTGCCCACAACCAAGGTACATGCCCTTGACTGGAATCGAACCTGGAACCCTTCAGTCCGTAGGCCGACGCTCTATCCATTGAGCCAAACCGGTCAGGGCTATTCCATTTATTTATATACTGGTTGCTTCTTGACCGGATATCAAACCCACAACCTTGGCCTATGGGGACAGACGACGCTCTAACCAATTGCGCTACCCCGCCAGGGCCTATAAGAAAATATTTTAGAAATACACTTTAGAAAAGGTAAACCTTAACTTTAAAAAAAAATACTGGATATAAAAACATTGTCTATTCTTCAGGGTTTGACTCATTATCCTACTATCCTAATGGTATTAACAGCTATAGTGTTAACAAATAAGTGTTGAGGAACCTGAATTTAGCAACCCGGGAAGATCTTACAATAGTTCTGTAATTGAAAATGTACTTTATAAATAAAAGCTGGTATGGTGATCACATTACTTTTTTTCATTGTTCACTAAATTTAAAAACTTATATAATGGACTGTTTATCAAATTCTTAGGCTACAAAATAAATATTAATGCAAAAAAAAAATAAACACGAAGTAAACTTTTAAGAGACAGTTAAAACAGTACTATTTTATACAGCAAGTATAAAGTATAGGAAGTCTGGGCATCTTTTCAATCTTTTTCTCAGCAAGCTTTGTTAATCCACCACGAACCTAATGAAGTTTGTAGTATAATACATGATTCCATACCAGTGAAGGGTAAAATAGTCCTCCCAGAAAACAGCTTTCAGTGCCTCTCTTAACATGAGCAGAACCCAACTACCATAGGACTAGGTAACCCAGCTGGTCAAAGTTTTCACACCACACGCCTAACTAAAGGCTGAAGCGAAAGTGGAAATACATTAAACTCAAACACTGTTCTCCTGCCTCAAGTAGTTTATTGGTAGTCATTCTCCACATTTCTATAAATATAAACATTCTAAGTGACTGTCACTAGTGCAGGTACATTTAATATATGTAAGTAGCTCCACAGGAAGCTACTTCATTGGTGTGTGTAACAAGAATCAAGGCTCCAAAACTCAGCTGTGCCACAAAAAAAAACCCCAAAATACCTTGTTAACAAAGTGAATTTCTTTTGGTTATCTTCATTACAAATAAATGTTGGCTTTACATGTAGAAATTATGTTGATTTGTTCATATATGATCACTGGAAGTTAAGTCTTTGCCTGTAGATAAGAATTAGATAAAGGTTTTTCCTCCTTTTAATTTATAGGGTTTGTGCATTCCAATGTAAACAGCACCAGTGAATTTCACAAAACACAGCTTTGCTACTTTCCCCTTCATTTTCTATAACTGTAATTCTTTTCTGCAGTACTGTATCATTTCTTCCTACCTTATAATCAGGACTGTTCTGCCTGTGTAACACTGTTGTTTGTAAACAAAAAATTAAAGCTCAGAGTATAAGATAAGATTATCTCTTACATTTTTCACTCCACAGTGCATCAGGTGCTGTTTATAAAGCTATTGCTCCTTTCAAAACATTACAAAAATATATGAAAAATCACATCTGTGTTTAGCCAGCGAATGTTAATAAAGCATTTTACAACTGGAATACTTTAAAGACCAAGTATTGCAAATTACATCCTCTTGTCTGAATTCATCAATTGCTTTTTTCATAAATCCAGGCATACATCCAAACATACGCATTTATAACAAGTCTACATGCCCAAATTTAGTATATGAAAGAATTAAGTGAAATTAGGTTTTCCAAGTAGAAGTGCTTCTGATAACAAACTATTTCTAAATCCCCTGCCCCCCACCAAAAGGTGTCTTAAACTTGACTGTGTAGAAAGATGTATAGCTATTTCTAAAAAGTAGAAGACTACACACCAAAACATGCTGTGTTGGGAGAACTAATCCATGCACTTGATTTGAATATGCCTCAAATAGCTCATCTTTATTAATTTAAGTTAGACCAACTTAAACATTGTCTAGAAATAAGATACAGCATTACATTATTTGACTGCAGAAAATATCAAAATTCATTTGGCCAAAACTTAAAAAAACAAACATTTCCGTTTGTCCCTTACTAGGTGGACCAATATAACCAATATTACTGTATATATATTAATCTACCTTAACATTTCCATCCATTAGCATTTTATCTTTACATAAAAAGCCTTGTAAGCAATTTCCTTGCAAAGCCATTCCCCTCCCCCACCCCCGCCCCTCAAGAAAACATAAGCACAAAACACTAGGCAGACATTCTTCTTCAAAGTTTTATTTCTCTAACTTCAGGTCAAATTTCAACAACTGTTTTCTGGTCAATTTACTATCCTTGCTTGGCTTCCCAAAATGGCAGTACCAAAAGATTTGTGGGGTAGGGAGAAGAGACCATTTTAAGAAGCACTGCATTTACTCATCTTCCACAAGGAAACAGAGTTGGGCATCTGACTGTTCAACAAAACAAAGCTTTAACAGCATCCAGAAGGACAGGCAGGCAAACCAGGCTTCCATTTGTCAAAATCAGACCAGAGGAAATCTACTCCACACAGATATGAAAGGTTATCACCACTCATCTTTTCTTTTTCTGTTGCCGCAGCATTTTTCTTCTTTTAATTATCATCTCATGTAGTTTCTCCAGTCCTTCCTTGAGTCCATCGCCTATGATTGCACAGGTGGGCTGCAAATGCCAGGGAGTTGACGAGGTCAGTTCCCCCATTGCTAACAATTTCTCAATTTCTGAGAGAGACAATGAGTTCCTCAGGTCTTGTTTGTTAGCAACTATAAGTACAGGGACTCCTTGGTTTTCTGATATCCTAGTTATTTTATGAAGTTCGGTTTTCGCTTCTTCCATCCTTTCAACATCAACAGAGTCCACAACAAACACAATGCCGTCCGTGCATCTGGTGTATGACTTCCACAGTGGTCTTAATTTCTCCTGACCACCTACATCCCAGAAGTGAAAAGTGACTGTCTTAGAATTTCCCAAGGTTACCTTAATTTTCTCGGTGTTAAATCCTTTGGTGGGCACAGTATTTACAAATTCGTTGAACTGCAGCCTGTATAACACAGTTGTTTTTCCAGCACAGTCCAAACCCAGAATAACAATGTGATAGGACTGGAACGAGGGCAGGCTGGACAGGATAGAAGTTTGGTCTGACAGTCCATTCCCCATTTCCAGTTGCAAGTAAGTGTTCCAAATTGAAAGGCTTTCTTCTCAATGCTTTACAACTTTTCTTCCCAGGGGATCCAGCTACCAGACTGCTGAGGGGGGTAAATGAATAAGTTATTCTTGTGGAAAAAAAAATGCACGGCTTTTCTCTCTTTGTATAAAATAAGCAACACGAGGTACCGGATAAATAAAACGTGCTTCAGTAAACAAACCAAATGAGATATGAAACGTACGCAAACCGAGGCAAAGGAGAGAACAATCACTGATTGAAATTCTTTAACATTCAGTGAAGTTGCAGTAATGCGTACTTTTCTCTACCCCTCCCTGCCCCCTTGAGTCCCCAAACCTCAAAGACTTCACCCCGGAGACAACCTAGCCACCACCAACCAGTCCAGGTTGCAGTAACCATACAAGTGCCTTTTTTTGGCTGAAAACACACATCCCATCTAGAGGAGCTAATTCCGTATATTTAAAAGCATGCCCAAGGTCACTGGTACCCTCCCACCTTACGCACCCCGCAGAGAACCCCCCAAGGCTCACCTCCCGAACTGGACTCTCCCAAGGAGAAAGCATTGGTAGGCGTCGCTACGCGGTGGGGAGAAGCCCCGCGCGGCCGCTCAGCTCGGATGTCCACGCAGCTCTGGCGCTCGCTGCACTGAAACCCTGGTTTCAGGCTCGGCCACGCCCACCCCTCACGGCCCACCCAGGAGCCCCAACCCCATTGGCCGCCCGCGTCAGCTCGTCCGCGCTAGGCCCGCCCCCGCGCCCTTGTCGGGGGAGTAACTGCCGCTCCCAGCGCGGCGGGGCCGGGCTCCCCGTAGGTCCACACGCACCACCTGTTGCCCTCAAGTTAGAAAACCAGGCGCCCGCGGAGGGAGCCGAGCGGCCCCTGCAGGACAGCGGCGCCCCGGCCGGTCCGTGGGGCCGCCAGCCCGCCGCCCCGCCAGCCCGGGCGCACCTGCAGCGCGGCCCACGGGCGCCACTCGGCGGCTCGCACATCCGGGGCCGCGTCGCCGCCGGCGCCTTAACCCTCCGCTGGCGGGAGGGACCCCCCAGCGGCCGCGCTGGCTCCCCGGCGAGCGCACCCGACCCGCGACACCCAGCGTCCGCGCAGCCGGAAGCCTTCCCCTCGCCCCTCCGCACCCCGCCAGCGAGTCCGCCTCGACAGGGCGTGGCCATCGCCGCCGCCCGCCCGCCCGCTGCGCTCACCTGACGGACCGTCCGCGTCCCACATCGCTCACTGCCCCTCGGGAGCGCGCTGGGACCTGCGGGGGCACCGGCGAGGCCGGGCCGGGGCGGGGGCCCAGACGCCGCTGCGAGAGGTGCCGGGCGGGCGCCGGGGCCAGGCTGCCCTAACGGTGCTCCGCCGACCGCTCCCGAGCTGCCGCGGCCCCGCCCCCTCGCCGGCGCGGGCCAGTAGGGGCGGGCGGGCGCTGGTCGCCTAGCAACCGCAAAACAAGGTCACGTTCGGACCCTCCCGGCGCTGCGGGCGCGCGCGAGCTCGGGTGGGGCTTCAGGGTTCCGCCCCGCGAGCCGTGGCTTTCTGCAGCCCACGGCTAGGGTCAGGCGGGCCCCACCCACCCACCCACACCCCACCCTTGTCCCAGCCCGCGCCGCGCCGTCTGTCTATCCGTGACGCAGGTCAGGGGTTCCAGGGGACACCCGCCGGGCGGGCCCCTTATATAACGGGTGACTGGGACGTGCACTCAGTCACTGCCCTGAGTGGCCTGGACCTGACTGGTGTCTGAAACGCACCTTTCTTTTGCAAAGCAAATAAGTACTCTCTTTGCGCTTGATCCTAGCAGCATGTCTGTGAGGTGGCGACGGATAGAAATAGCCCGATTTCATAGATGAGGACATACACGGAAAAATTAAATGGCTGCTTCTAATGACCCAAGGAAAATTAGTGGTGGTCCTGGAACTTGATTTTAAAGTTTACTAAGAAGGCAGGGGAGGGTGGGTGGATGGAAGGTGATCAACCAAAGGACTTGTATGCATATATGCATAACCCAGGGACACAGACAATGGGGCGGTGAAGGCCTGGGGCAGGGGCGGGGGCAGGCTGGAGGGGGTAAATCTCGGGGGACAAGGGGGACATATGTCATACTCTCAACAATAAAGATTTTAAAAAATAAAGTCTACTAGTCATTAAATGCATAATGCCTTCTATTGGATAACTCTGACTAAGTGCAATTATGTATTTGACCCATAAATTTGCAAATATTTTTTGAACACCTAATAGGCAGTAGGAACAATTCTATGTGCTTGGATGTAGAATGGTGAGCAAGTGCAGACATTGTCTCTGCTCTCCTGGAATACTGAAGTCTTGTGGGAGAAAAAGAAAGTAACCAGATTTCCATATGAATAAATTTAACAAAATGTGATTGTTGATGATGTCAGAGTCTTTGTGACAATAGAGAAGGAATGGTACTTAAAGTTCTGAGAAGGCATTAATGAACAAACATCTTTTGGTGACGTTGCAAGTTTGGAACTTGGGAGAATCTATATGGTGCACTTTATTTTTAAAAGTTTACACTTTTTAAATATTGATTGAAATGTCCTTAAATGTCCTGATTTTTCTCAAGACCATTATTGCTAGTGATATTTATCTCCTTTATGACTAGCATAGGAACAGTACTTGTTCTACTTGATTTTAAATAACTGACATAAAGCCTAAGAACTAAGCATGATGCTATTTCCAAGACAGTCACATTAATTTTGAAAATAAAGCTAAAAGCCTCAAATTGCATATTTTACCAAGTTATTAATTGAATCCAGTATAAGGTAAGACTTGTTTTATTAGTTATAATTGTGGACTCCCATTAGCCATCCTATATAATAAAAGGGTAATATGCAAATAGTTCGAACTGCAGAACAACCGAACAACCAATCAAAGAATAATATGCTCATGATATGCTAAGGCTGCTCAACCACTCGCTATGACATGCACAGACCATCAGGGGGCAGACAGTCAACTGGTCAACCAGTTGCTATGACGTGCACTGACCACCAGGGGACGGATGCTCCAACCGATAGCTTAGCTTGCTTCTGGGGTCTGACGGATCAGGACTGAGTGAGATGGGCTGGACACACCCTGGAGCCCTCCCATGGCCCCTCCCTGGCCTGATCATGCAGCGGTGGGGTCCCTTGGCCTGGCCTGCATCCTCTCGCAATCTGGGACCCCTCGGGGGATGTTGGAGAACCAGTTTCAGCTAGATCCCTCAGGCTATTCCCTTTGGGAGGGCACCAGACACAGGGCTCATAGCTGGTGAGTGCTGCGGCGGCGGTGCGAGCCTCTCCTGATCTGGACTGATTGGGCGCGACCCCATGGCAGGCACAGAAGGGGCCTGGATGAGCAAGAGCGGCAGGTATGAGCTGCAGGTGGCATTGGACTGCAGGTTTTGGCCCAATCCCTGCAGGCCACCCAGAGACACGCCCCCCCCCGCCCCCGCCCCCCCACATGAATTCGTGCACTGGGCCTCTAGTATACAATAACCAGTAAGCAAGTGATAAAGGGCTTAATGCAATGACTAAGTCTAGTCCAGCCGTGGGCAAACTACGGCCTGAGGGCCGGATCCGGCCCGTTTGAAATGAATAAAACTAAAAAAAAAAAAGACCGTACCCTTTTATGTAATGATGTTTACTTTGAATTTATATTAGTTCACACAAACACTCCATCCATGCTTTTGTTCCGGCCCTCCGGTCCAGTTTAAGAACCCATTGTGGCCCTCGAGTCAAAAAGTTTGCCCACCCCTGGTCTAGTCTTTTTCTTGGAAATTTAACAGGATTCATTATTAAACTGGAAAAATTTGCAGATTCTCATTAAAACAAGACTTAAGAGCATGATGCAAGGACAGCTTTCTGTTTACAAAAGCTTTGGAATCAAGTAGGTCCTTCCCATAGTAGGTGCAGGGGTGCATTTCTGCAGAGACTTCCCTGGAGCGAAAGGTGAGATAGGAGAACACTGAGAGCTTCCAGCCTTGCAGAATCACCTCCACTGAACGGCACGCTAACGTTAGAAGCAAGCTTATAACTAGAACGGGGTGGCAAATTACAGCCTGTGGGCCAAATTTGAGAGATAAGAATGTTTTTTACATGTTTAAAGGGCTGCAGCAGGAAAGATAAGAATGTGCATTAGAGACTGTCTGTGGCCCACAAAACCTAAAAATATTTGCTCTCTGGCTCTACATAGGGAAGTGATACTCCTGCTTTATGAGCAATAACAATCATATAAAACTGCAACAAATGATATAAAAAGTGATGAAATTTATGAAATACACTGTCCACTTTGTAGCACAATGTTCCTGTAGAAGGCCCATTCAGATCTTATATTTAGATGCTATGCCAGGAAAATGCTCCCTTTAGGCTATATTTCATCAACTGTGCTGAGCAGCTCAGGGAACTCATGGGGATTCTATAGAATATTTTACTTTTTGAGGGAAACATAGTGCCATCTGTTGGACATTTTATTTTAAAAAAATACATATATATATATACACATATATATACGTATATACATATATATGTGTGTGTGTGTGTGTATATATATATATATATATATATATATAGATAGATAGATATATAGATATAGATTGATTGATTTCAGAGAGGAAGGCAGAGGGAGAGAGAGCTAGAAACATCATTGATGAGACAGTATCATTGATCAGCTGCCTCCTGCACGCCCTCTACTGGGGATAGAGCCTGCAACCTGAGCATGTGCCCTTGACTGGAATGGAATCCAGTCCAGGACCTTCCAGTCCGCAGTCCAACGCTCTATCCACTGAGCCAAACCAGCTAGGGCTGTTGGACATTTTAAAAACTACAAATATTAAGGTGTCTGGATCTATCTATATAAATGGAAGCTTGGATTATTTCTTTCGGCCTGAGCCACCATGAAAAAATTACTGAGACACTAGGGACTGTGTGAAACTCTGTCTTTATTTCTGATTTTCCAAATTGGCTAATAATAAGAATTACCTGGTAATGTCTGTAAAATTATAGATTATGCCAAATCAGAATAATCAGGAGAGGGACTAGTGATCTGTATTTTCAACAAATATCTCAGGTAATTAATGATTCAACATTCTGAGGAAATGGGTAAATTTTCTCCCTTCAAAAAAACATAATCCAACTTAAAAATGGGCAAAGGGCCTGAACAGATATTTTCCCAAGAAAGATATAAAAATAGCCAACAGTTACAAGGTTGCTCAACATCACTAATCATCAGGGAAATGCAAATCAAAACTACAATGAGATATCACCTCTCACCTGTTAAAATTGTTGTTATAAAAAAGACAAGAGATAATATGTTGTCAAGGATGCATAGAAAAGGGGAGCCCTTGTGTATTGTTGGTTTTCCACTATGAAACACAATATGGAGGTTCCTCAAAAAAATTAGAATAGATACATTATATGACCCAGCAATCCCACTTCTGGGTATATCTTTTAAGGAAATCACTATCTTAAGAGATATACACACCATGTTTATTGCAGCATAATTCACAATATGTAAGACATGGAAACAACCTAAGCATCAATGGATATTTGGATAAAAAAGTTGTGATATGTATAATTTTTAGCCTTAAACAAGAAGAAAACTCTGCTATTTGCAAAAACATGGATAAACCTGGAGGTCATTATACTAAATAAGTCAGATAAAGACAAATACCATATATCACCTATATTTGAATCTTAAAAAGTTGAACTCATAGGATCAGAGAGTAGAATGGTGGTTGCCCAGGGTTGCGGGGGAAGGAGAAATAAGGGAGATATTGGTCAAATCATTATGGGTATAAACTTCCAGTTATAACAGCGGTTCTCAACCTGTGGGTCGTGACCCCTTTGGGGGTGGAACGACCCTTTCACAGGGGTCGCCTAAGACCATCGGAAAACACATATATAATTACATATTGTTTTTGTGATTAATCACTATGCTTTAATTATGTTCAATTTGTAACAATGAAATTGGGGGTCACCACAACTTGAGGAACTGTATTAAAGGGTCGCGGCATTAGGAAGGTTGCGAACCACTGAGTTATAAGGTAAATATGAAGATCTGATGTACAGCATGGTGACTATAGTGTAACCATACTGCATTGCTATTTGAAAGAAGAGAGTAGATATTAAATGTTATCACCACACACACACACAAATGGAAACAATGTGAGATAATGGATATTTGAACTAACCTTATTGTGGTAGTCACTTCACAATATACATGTCTATCAAATCATCATGTTGTACACTTTAAACTTACACAATGTTGCATGTCAATTATATGTCAGTAAAGCTGGGGGAAATGTGCTAGAACAAGGCATTTTCCCGAGCCTTTTGATAGAATGATGGGAGAAAAATGGATGCAGTTTATGTTTCTGAAGTGTATCAATACCATTCACAAAAATACTCATTACCAAAATACTCATGGTAATTTATTCATGCTTCATTACCTTATAATCAGAAAGTGTTTTTGAGCTGGACTCCATTTCTAATTGCCTCTTGAACTCATCTGCCAAATACCCAGCATGTTCAAAACTTAATTAGCACTTCATTTTCCCTCCTGCTAAAACATGGCCTCCTCTTTTAGTCCCTGCTTGGGTTGATGGTAATTCATTTAATAGCCTCAAGTAGAAACCTCGGAGTCATTTTAAAAATTATCCTATGCCCCACTTATGATGGCCTCCCTCACCCCATCTTTAATCCATTTCTTTCTTCACATTCCATTTCCGCTCCTTACATCTGGCTCTCAAGATGTCTCCCCTAAACTAGTTAATTCACCTCCTGACAGATTTTTTTCGTTCATGGGCAGTGGTGCTGGGATTTGTCCCCTATGTCTGGCACCAGAGTCTGTTCTCTTAGTCATTACACTCTAGGGAGTCCACATTTAGTTAATTCGCTTTGATTCACTGTAGCATAAAGCCGGGTATAATTTTGGACAAGTCTGTAAAGACAGAATGTCAGAAGGGAAGTGCAATCTAAAATTCATTTAGAATGACTCCTAGGTAAGAATCCACTGGAAACACCTGTCCAAAACCCTCCTCATGAGGCCCACTCAGTTTCTAGGCATAGGCGGTCTGTTCCTTCCTCTGGGGGGCGGGGGGCCCTCGTGGACATCTGGACACCACTGCCAAACGGCCAAGCGGTAGAAAGGTGTGACACCACCCTCCATTCAAGGCCTACTTCCTATGTCCCTGTTCCTGTCTTGGACCTGCCTCTTCTGGAATGATTGACAGTGAGAATGTCCAGTCCAACAGGGCCCCAGCGAGGCTATTACATCAGAACAGTTGAGTCCTGATTCTTCTCAGTTTAACTGGCATTCTGTGTTATATTTTATTTCACAATCCATTTCTGTCCAATCCTTTTTGCATTTCTGTCTTCCATCATGAACATTTTAATACCCTCTGACAAGGGTTTCATGTCCTGTGGTTGGAGTTCTCCAAGACTCAGCGTTTAGGTCTTTACTTTGCCCCTAAATAATTGCCTCCAGTACCAAGATTTGAAAAATCCCTTACTCTCCCAAATTTGTCTCTAAACCTGGACCTCTTCCCTGAACTCCACAACTGAATATAAGCACCTCTAACAACTCCTAAACCGACCCCTCCGACTCAGCATTTCTCATCCTATGTATTGGCAACCCGATTCACTACTTCCTCTGAGCAAAACCTGGGAATTGTCCTCATACACCACACTCATCAGGAGCAGGTTCTGTGGACACACATCCACACCTGACCACTTCTCGCCACCCACTGCCGTCATTCCAGTTCATGCCCATTGTGTCCCTGGTCCTCTCATGTGGGCTCTTTCCTAAGGAAGGCCTTCTCTGAGCATCTTATCTAAGGTATCTGTCCTGCCCTCCCTGCCCTGCCACCGCTCTCTATCCCTTACCCCTCCTTACATCTTCTTCCTAGCACTTCCTAGCAAGGATGTCATGTGGCTCTTATGTATTCAGTCAGAGTAACTACAAAAACAGTGGAATCATTAACAAACAATAGGAAGCCCAACATTGACCTGAAATCAATGTGGTAGACAAGACAGCAAGTCTGAAATAAGCATGTAGGTTTGCAGTGGTGGTGATTTACACATAGAGAACGGTCTAGCCCAGTGGTTTTCAAACCTGTGATTAGAATCACCACTAAGGTCTGTTGGTTTAATGCAGAGATTTCTATTAGACTTGGAATTTTAGATTATAGGCTGATATATCATGACTGATTATTAAGCAGGGAGCACATTTTGATGTTCTCACACTGCTACAAACGACCATTGATTATAATGCTATCGTGAGCAGAAAGTAGCAGGGAAATAATGATTGGAAATCCAGCAGCAGGATTATGAAAGTAAACGCTATTTTCGTGGGTAACAGCTGCTTTACTCGGCTTTGTGCCTCCTATGTCAACAGTTTTTTAAAGTAGTCTAAGTTGCAGGCCTGGCTGCTGTGCTCAGTGGTTGAGTATCAACCTATGAACCAGGAGGTCGTGGCTTCATTCCCAGCCAGGGCACATGCCAGGGTTGCTGGCTCGATCCCCACTGTGGGGCGTGTAGGAGGCAGTTGATCAATGATGCTCTTTCATCATTGATGTTTCTATCTCTGTCTCCCTCTCCCTTGCTCTCTGAAATCAATAAAAAAATAAAATGAAAAATAAAAGTGGAAAGTTGTATATAAGAATCCCAGTGCTAATAAGAGCTCTGGTGGGGAGAAAGGTCAATTGTAGGCAAACTTATATGAAATCATATGTGAATTTGCTTGATATTGTATCTATTTTCTTTTCTCTTATGTTTATACTAGAAGCCCGTTGCACGGAGATTCGCGCAATAGGCCTTCCTTCCCCTGGCTGCCGGCACTGGTTTTCCTCCAGCACCCAGGATCCAGGCCTTTGGTCTAGCCACAGCGGAGAAGCCAAGCCTCTTCAGTCTTCAGTCTTCAGTTTTCAGTCTTCACTCCTTCACTCCGGCCGGAGCCTTCTGTCTTCGCTCTGCGCCTGTGTATGCAAATTAACCGCCATCTTTGTTGGGTTAATTTGCTTAGTTGCTCTGATTGGCTGGTGGGCATAGCAGAGTGACACAAATTTGCATGTGTAGATATTTTTATTGATTTCAGAAAGGAAGGGAGAGGAGAGAGAGATAGAAACATCAATGATGAAAGAGCATCATTGATCAGCTGCCTCTTGCATGTCCCCTACTGGGGGATAGAGCCAGCAACCTGGGCAGGTGCCCTTGACCAGAATCGAACCGGAACCCTTCAGTCACAGGCTGATGCGCTATTCACTGAGCCAAACTGGCTAGGGCTATTTTATAGCCATACTCTTATTATCATTTTTAAATGGTACAGGAAAAAATTATTTCTCTATGTGACTGAAACTTTTTAGTTCCTAACTCTCTTTCATTTGTCATTGACAATAGCATATTTGGTGATAATGTATGGTCTTTTAGGAATACAACTCTAATGTATGCTCAAATGATTTCACAGTTTTCAGATCTAGATGTACTAAAGCAGGCTACCTAGGAATGAGGTCTTTAGAACTTTCTGGAATGAGAAGTAGCTGGAAATCCTTGATTGAAGCTGTGGATAAAAGTAGGTGCAGGATAAATCACCAGGGTTTCTGGCATAGATGCACGGCTGGTGTGATTACTAGAGAAGACGGGAGGACAGAAATCTGGAGGAAAGCCTGTATTTTCACATACTTAGCAATTTAAAAATTATATTACTTTATGCAATTGCCCAACTGCCAGGAGGAGGTCAGAAGAGGTGTATCTGCTCTGGCAGGGGAGACGGCTTCTCCATTTCGTGAACAATGCAGCTCAGTGTGTATCAATATCATGATCAGAACCCAAAGAGGGCTGGGCAGAGGCTGAGGAAGGAATTGCTACTGGTCAGCTGAATTGAGTCAGCATTGCTAGGTGGCTGACACATGGTCTTCCTTTCACCAGAAGGGTGTGCTGTGCAAGTAGAACAAGCTGACAAGGCCCATCAGAGACAGAAGTGGGAAGGGCGCCCTCTGTAGGTGGTACAGTGTCAAAGGAAGACGCAAACAGAACCTGAATTCTCCTATTTTCTAATACTAATCCAGCCCCTGGCAACTGACAGGAAGTTAGAAAATATCTGTAGAATAAATACATTAAGTGTGCTTAGAGTCTTTGTGCGTCATTTCCTCCTTGGGTTTTCTTTGTGGGAGTGCATTGAGTAAAGTTACTTTTGCAAAACACCAATATTTGTTAGATAACACAATACTTTATCGATATTTTATTTTTTAGCTTCCTAAAGGTTACAGAATTTATTAAATCAACAGCATTTTAGTCATAAGAAATGAGGATTTAAAATTATTTTAAGGTACTGAGTATTTTTGGTGTGAACCAGGTAAACTGAGCAAAGAGACTTCATAATTTCTGACCTTCCATTGAAGAAAGTAATAAAATTGCTGTCTACGTTCAACTAATTTAATGAGAAACTTGACATTTGATAAGTCATTTGCATTTTTATAAATATAAGTATTTGTTAAACAAATGAATAAAGAGCACTTACATTTTATAAAATTACTTAAAAATTTTTCCTTATTTATCAGTTATCCTCCAACTGCCTTATAAGGAAAGCAAGATCTGTGTGGTTTAGTCTGATTTTATAAATGGAGAAACTGAGGCTCCATGAGGTTAAATGACTCGTTTTCTGAGGGTCACTAGACAAGTGTTTTGGAGATGTAACTTGGCTGACTCCAAGTCAGGGCTCTGCCTGTGACCACATGCTGACTCACTCTGGGATGTGGAGTGTGGAGGAGGAAAGAGGTTCTTTCATAAGGTTTCCACTATAACAGATTAAGGCAGTAAAAAAAAAAAAAAAAAAAAAAAAATGGAAGAGCACTATGTCCCTGTTTAAAAGTACATTTCCTGATTTTAGCAAAATAACCCCTCAGTATGCTTCATTTATCATGAGGATATAAGATTTAAGGATGAATAGCAATCAATCTGGAATGTATTGAGAGCTGGCAACAAATTTACGTTCTCAATCCAGAAGGATTTTATGGTCCTAAGACATATCCAGATGTAGTTTCAAAGTCAGGGAGTGAAATGAGTTTAAAGTTTAACCCTCACACAAAAATAACTAGTGTTGTGGAGTTGCCCTGCTGTCTTTTATTTAAAGATAAAACTGCCTTTTAATAGAAAATTGGGGGTTTTCTTAGTGCCCCAATGACCATCATACGTTAAAGCAACGGGTCTATATTATTTAGAATAGTAATTTTCTGTGATATAAATTGAAAGTAGGCTGGATTGCTTATTAAACTTAGAGACAGTATACTTCTTCAGGAACCTAAAATTAAATTGGTCAGATATTCAGACTGGGAAGTCACCCTGCTTTACATCATAGCTTAAGACATTAGATAGAAATGTTGTACTAAGACAGGTTCTCAAGTAGTTCTGTAATTCTGAAATTAAATTTGTCTCCAAGGTATCCTAAACACTAAATATTATAAGACAACAGTGTTTCAGGAAACAGCTGAAATATTAGAAAGCTGTGTGTTGAATAATTACAAAGGCAAGTAGCATTCATTTTGAAGTCCTGATCTATATAAAATAGCTTATGACACAGTACACAAAATGGAACTCAATCCCACCATTTTAGTCTCATACTGTAACAAAACTTTATTTCATTCTAAAACAGATGTATACAGAAAGTATAAATGATCTACCAGAATATTTTGGGATTATTATAGATGTGTGTGTGTGTGAGTGTGTGTGTGTGTTAAAATCTGACCATAAGAACAATAGTTGCTAACCTATTAGTATCAAAAGATCAACTTAAGAATGTAATATTTGTATCTAAGAGAATGTAATGTTTTGTATCTAAGAGTAAAATTATAATTAATTCTTAGTTCTACTTATTTATAGCTATAATTGGTAAATATAACAAGTGTTGACAAGAATGCAGAGAAAAGGGAATCCTTCTGCACTGCTGGTAAGAACTTAAAGTGGTACAGCTACTATGAAAAACAGTATGGAGGTTCCTCAAAAATTAAAAATAGAACTGCCATATGATCCAGCATTTCCTCTTAGGGTATTTATCTAAAGAAAAAAACCCCTAACTTTAAAAGGTATATGCACTCCCATGTTTATTGCAACATTATTTACAATAGCCAAAGTAGGGAAACATCCTGTCTGCTGATAGATGAATAAAGAGCTTGTGATGTGTGTATATAATGCATATTACTCAGCCATAAAGAAGAGCGAAATCTTGCCATTTGCACAACATGGATGGGTCTCAAGAACATTATGCTAAGTAAAATAAGGCAGACAGAGAAAGACAAATATTTTATGATTTCACTTATATGTAAAATCTAAAAAAAAACACACAACCACCCATCCCTCTCGCTGACCCCCCCCCCCCCCCCACACACACACAAAAAAAAACCCTCAAGCTCATAAATACAGAGAACTGACTGGTGGTTGCCAGAGATGGGGAGGGAGGGTGAGATAAATGGGTGAAGGGGATCATGGTTCATGGGTCAACACTCAACCACTGAGCAATACCAGGTGGGCCTAAAATGGATTTTGATGATGGTTATACAACACTGACTATACAAAAAAATCATTAAATTGGTTTAAAAAGAGGTGGGCGGGGGGGACAATAGCAATAGCTCTAAAAGTAATCAGTTTATACAAGAAAATCAGGTTTCTTTTAAAAAGATTTACACACTTGCCCATGCGCAAGGATATTTAAATCTAGCACATTTAGAGAGGGAGAAAAAAATCGTTTGCAATACTCCTGCTCTTCAGGGCAAGCTCTTATTCATGTGGAGTTCAGAAGAACTAACATTTGACTGAATTCATTATAGCTCTTTTACTTCAAAGGGAAACTATCATCAGGCTTGGATAAATCTCCTCGAGTTTCTGTATCAAAATATCTGGTCATCCGAAGAGTGACTGTTTGACAAGCAAATAATTAGCATATACGAGCTGACTATGTCCAGTTACACATGCGAGACTCCCTAGAACAGCAGAATGCCTTTGAGGGGGTCAGTTCAGAATTGTGCCCATTATGTGTTTTCATCTCACAGATAATCCACTCCAAATAAAGTATAAAAACTGCATTGCTGCAACATCAAAGAAGAGAACTAAACAAAGACTAACCAAAGGTATTTGGCAATCTACTGTGCCAGTGGATAGAGACACAAATCTCAGTTTGGCAGCCGTGTTGCATACATTCTAATCCAGGCTGAACGTTCGGACCCCTCAGCAAGCCAAATGCCCATGAGACTAGTAAAACTTGGGCGTAAACACAGACAGTGCTCTGTATATGAGTTTCCTTGGCAGCCTGATATTTACGTTTTGGAAGTTAAACATGCATATATGCAAAGACAGACTATGTCAGTACAAAGGCATCATATTTATACACTGCCTTCCTGCCAGCACTGTTCTAGGCTCTGGGGAAATAAAATGCATTATGGTACCTATTTATAAAATCCTGCAAAAGAAAGACAGTATGTTCTTTAACCATTATTATAATAGATCTCACCACATAATTTCCTTTCATGATATTAGCCCTAAACAAAAACCCTTAAAAAGAACACCCTAAATAAATTTAATAAAATACACAGAATACTAAAATTTAAATTTTCTTTGTGTCTCCCTTGTGCCTCTTCTAGGAACATAACTTTAAGTGGCTTAACAGAGATCTGGATGCCAGATTTTTTTTCCATCCTAAGGAGCCCAGACAACAAATCATTTCACACATGGAAGGGGGGAACTGTTGGTTCATTTTTAGATTTTTGAGATAAACGTGGCTAAAGCAACTTTGGGAACTCTTCTGAGATCACGGAACTTTCTGCATTATTCACTGATGTTCTGGATCCACAGCCCTCACTGAGGTCAGAATGAGACGTGACTACATTTCATATCTTCTTTCAAGGAAATGTCGACTCTAACATTTTGGTCTGCATGTAGCAGTCCAAAGAAATAAAGAGATAAAGAAAAGGAAGGAAAGGAGGAACGAAGAGAGGGAGGGAGGGAGGAAGGGAGGGAAGAAGAGAGGGAGGGAGGGAGAGAGGGAGGCCTCTGGAGGAGGAGGTGGAGAGATGAGTAGCAGCCCCTTTCAGCAAGGCTAAACGCTGGTCAACAACACCTCGGCCTCCCAGAAACATGACGCCCTATATTTAGGGAGACGTGGGCTCTAAACTCTTGAGATTCTGAGCCATTCTCATTTCTCACCTTGTCCACACTCTCCTTTAAAAGGCTTCAAGGACATTTTTCATGTTAAACTGTTACAAGGTCACAATCTTCCTATTGTCTGAGAAATAAACACATAGATGGCCCATTGTTGACGTAGGTGCTCAGAATTTTTCAAGGTGCTGGAGCAATTCCCCTCCTCTCCTGACAAAGACAAGGAAGAGTGATGGCACAAACTTCGGTCTGACAGATGGAAACTTTCTTGACATAAGACGACGCTTCCAGCCTTCAACTCCTCTAATGCACGTTCTGAATTCCTTCTGTGGAAAAGCTGCTCCAAGTTCTAGTGCAGGTCTGGTTAGCAGGGTTCTTATTACTAGGTGGAAGCAATTATTCGCTCCTGGGAGCACTACTGATGGGGCGTAGAGGTTAGGGATATAGGCTGTTCACACACAGCTCAGCCCATCTCACTAGCCTGCACTCTGGATTATATCACAGAACGTAACAGTCCATCGAGGCTTTTACTTTGTACATAGTTACACAGGAAAATCTGAGTGTTCGTTTATACATGTGAATGTGAAAGGGAAGAGTTCAGGAGAAATTTCCACCTCCATCGCGTCTTTGGTGGGCCAGCGCTCCATAAAACATGTCCACATCCATCTTGTCCTCTGACCATTCTAAGGAGTTCAGGGCCATCCCTGTCATTCTCACTCCATTCCAGCTAGTCCCGTGGGAGGAAAGATCTGACAGAATCTATTCCAACTCTAGATCTACCACAAGCTAAGGCCAATGTCAGACGATTAGGAAAACAGAAATGAGCTTGCTCTTGTTACCTGGGAGTTGGCATGAGCCAGAATGATTTGGATAACAGCAACATCAATCTTAATTAATGAATTATTAAAGCCGAGACCAGTGGTTCTCAACCTTGGCTGCACATGAGAATCACCTGGGAATCTTTTTAAAATCCTGATTTCTGGGCCTCATCCTCCGAAAATTCTGTTTCTTTGTTATGGGGTGGGGCCACAACATTAGTAACAAAGAAACAGAATTTCCGGAGGATGAGGCCCAGAAATCAGGATTTTAAAAAGATTCCCAGGTGATTCTCATGTGCAGCCAAGGCTGAGAACTACTGCCTTAGACTAAGTCATGAATACAATTTTAATTCACTACTGTTTGCAGTCATTGCAGAAATAACGGAAAAGCATTTTATGATGAAACATTTTAATAAAGGTGCCATTTTTATTATAACATTTAAAAGAATTCCTCGAGATAAGATGGGCTTTTTTATGTTTACTAAATTTAAAAAAAAATTTCACAGGGAAAAGAAGACATTATGACTATTGAATTCTTATTCTTGAATTAGGAAACAAATACGTTAGAAGTCCTGATTCTGAAGAGATGGAGACTTGATAAAAATACATGCAAATATCATAGTCAACTGCATACTGGAAATGCTGTGTTGGTAGGGGACGGATGTGGTCAAATAACAGGCTGCTTTTCAGATCAGGAGAAATGAAAAAGAGAAACACAAGTTGCAAAACACGTGGGATAACAATACCTTTGATTTGTCCTCTGCTGACTGCATTACACAAGGAAACTGCTAATCAGTATCTTCATTTCTCTGCCAATGTAAAAAGGAAATTTATCACTTAAGAATTCAGCATATCCTTTGGCACTCCTTTGCATGCATTCTGTTGGGTATGTACCATAAAGTGGTATTTCTAGGTTGTAGGGCATGTATATATTCATCTTAATAGAAAGTGAAAGTTTTTCAAACCACCGTATCAATTCCCACTTTCGCCAGCAGTGGATGAAAGTTCCAATTGCACCACATCCTCGCTAGTATTTTTACTTGGCATTGCCAAGTAAAATATTTGATATTAGCCATTCCCTAATGAATACTTAGGTTATCGTGTTTTAGAGGTTTAATGGCTTTTTTATATTATTCTTTGTGAAGTGCATTTATAAGATCTCTCTCGATCTCTCTCTCTCTCTCTCTCTCTCTCTCTCTCTCTCTCTCTCTCTCTCTCTCTCTCCCGTTGTTTGTCTTACCCAGGGACAATAGCAGACTGGAACAAATGGCCATTCTACATATGCTGAGCATATGCAGGCTTTGAAATTCAGACCCAGTTCAAATGCATTAGGCTTAAGTAAATATTAGCTTTTTAAATTTTAATTCAAAGTAAATCTCAACTTATTTATTTTGGTAGAGAGGCTGGTTTTTCTATACAACAGTGTACATTTACAATGCTTAGTTTTGGAAAATGACCGGTAGGCATGACTGAATGGTAAGCCAGGTGGACAGATGCTTAATGTTTATTTTTTTAAAAATTTTTTAATCCTCACCCGAGGATATCTTTCCATTGATTTTTAGAGAGAGTGGAAGAGAGAGGGAAAGACAGAGAGAAATATCGATGTGAGAGAAACACATTGATTGGTTGCCCCCTGCACGAGCCCCGACCGGGAAGGAGCCTGAAACTGAGGTACATGCCCTGGACTGGAATTGAATCCGGGACCCATTAGTCCGCAGGCCGACACTCTATCCTCTGAGCCAAACCAGCTAGGGCTAATGTTTAAATCTATAGTGGGTTCCTAGCCCTTGCTGGAGGCCAAACATTACAAAAATACAATGTGAAGGCAATTCTTCCTCCCAGGACTGTTAGAAACAGGCAGTGTAAAGAATTATGTGATATCCTGCTTGTATCAAGAAATGAGAATACCAAGAGTTGCGCTTAAATAGATGATCTTACAGATTACCTCTAATTGTCTCTCCAAGGCAGGATCAGAGAGGAGAAATGAGACTGGCCTCTGCTAATAGATGTAGATTCTCCGCTTTCTCTTGCCTTTGATTAAATGTTACAAACATATGCCAAATATCAGTTTGAGCAGATTAGCTTGCTTGAGAACACATATATCCTTCTCTCTTCCGTAAGTACTCATCTAATGTCTTTGATGTTAGATTAGTGCACATTTGGTAAATAGATAATGTTTCAGGTGTATTTTTCTTTACTAAAATAATACTTTGTTATAGATAAAAAAAAAGTTTTGCCCAATTTATACACCCATTTGCAGTGTATCTGTGAACCTGTTTTCTATATTCTGATGGCCAGTAACACTTTGATATTTTAACATTTGCCAATTTAGTAGATAGACAAAAATATGATTCTTCTGTTATATTTTAAATGTATTAAATTATGAGTGTCTTAGAATATCTTTTTAATATTTGTTGGTAATTTTTATTCTTTTTTTTTAATCCTCAGCTGAGGACATGCTTATTGATTTTAGAGAAAAAGGGGGAGAGGGGGAGAGAGGGAAGGAGGCAGGGAGGGAGGGAGAGAGAGAGAAACACAAAGCGGTTGCCTCCTGCACACACCCTACCGCAGATCAACCTAGACTGGGGGTTGCACCCACAACATTTTAGTGTATGGAATGATGCTCCAACCTACTGAGCCACACCAGCCAAGGCCATTTTTATTCTTTTCTGTGAACTGTCTTGTCGTGTCTTTTGACAATTTTTCAATTGGGTTGTTGACTGTTGATTTATAAGAGTTCCTTTTCAATTAAAAAAAATAGTATCTGAATAACTATAATGTTAGCTATATGTATTACACATTAATTTCTAAGCTTCTCATTGGTTTTTGGTTCTTATATTTTCATGTAGTTAATTGTATCGTGTTTTTCTTTCATGAGTGCTTATGTTTTTGCTGTGATGCACTCAGAAAGGGTGTAGCTGTGTATCCTCCTTTTGCGAGCAGGTTAAAACATTCTGCAACACAACTGAGTAAGTATTTTAGTCTCTCACTATATTCTTCCTTATTATCTTGTCACCTATCCCATGTTTGAGATTGCCATTCAATAAGTATTAACTGAGGTCTTACTATATGCCTAGCAATTGGAGATGAAAAAAGTCAGTAGGTAAACTATGGAGACAGTCAAATACAATTTAAATTAACCCACTATTTTGTGAAAAAGTACTCTTTAAACATGTTCTTCTCTCTAGCCTTAAACAAGTATAATATTAAACTTGCCTCATAAGATACTTAAAATTTTTTTTTATTTTTCCCTCCATTATTATTCCAAGAAATAGTTCAATGCTTTCCTATATTGTTCTTGTTGAATGCAGGAGAAATGCTATCTTTCTTAGTGTACAATTGAGCTGCTGTAGCAAAAAGATTCCTTTTTAGGGAAATATCCTATTGGGTAATAATCAGTACTGAGTCATGTGGTCATAATCAGCTCCAAGTGAGGCTGGGGAATTTCATTTCTACCTGGACAACCACAAATTTTGCTAAAATGGTGGTAGTTTCTATGCTTGGAAGGAATTAAGGGATATTGATTACTAGAAGGCATTAAGCAGTTCCTACCATCACCTATTTGCATGGTAACTCAATTATCTCTTCTTTCTTCCACACGAACACATCTCCTTATCAAAGGTGAACTATGTAGAGTCTAATCCAGTCTAGCTCAAAATCCAGAATCTCTTCATGATGCAAAGTTCTTTCCATGAGTCCTGATGTGGTTTTTTCCGGTTCTGTGACCAATAAACTGGTAGATGACGTCACTGTCATTTCCCCAGCCCCCAAGGTCCACACACACAAACACACAAAACACTAATATTCAGCGGTGGAACAGAACCAGGATACCTGCAATAAAATATCATACTTTAGAAAGAGAAGAATGGGAAGCACAGAGAACCACTTGTTGATAGGAATGCTGAAATCTGGCTGGGCAGAAATTCCGAAGACTGTCCTCACTAGCAATAGAGTAAGTTTCTGGATGAGATCCTGCCTCTGCTTTTGGGGAACTTCCTTGTTGCACTGTCCTTTGGGTCTCCTGGCTTTGTCCTTTGGGAAATTCTTCTCGGTCCATGATCCCCTGAGACACATTACTGTGCACGTTGGAGAGCATCCCTTCTTTTCTGCTTAAGATGGGGCGGTGGACACGGAGTTCTAGTTTTAAGCCGAATACAGCACGCGTTTCTTAGCTCTCTGTTACTGCTGGGTTAGGCTCTCAGGGGGTGCTTCATGGTTAAACAACAACAAACTTGTGCAGACTAGACTTCTAAGTTCTTTAGCAATATAATTTGCTCAAAAACATGTTGATTATTTTTGTCTATTTGGTTCCAAGTAGTTGTATATGAAAGAAACCACAACCAAAAACTTCATCTGGATATAAATCTGACAGTGCTACCTGCTCCCCACCCCCCACCCCCACCCCTGCCCCTTGAATTAAGAGCAGCCACATTGGGTGAGAAAACAACATCCTTCATCTGATTCTAGATTGGCTTACACGTCTGGTTGAGGACACTTAAGGGATGGCTCTTGAGCAATGTCCTGAGTGGCAACTTTATCTACTGTTATTTTGTTTACAGAAAACAGTTGGCTTTTCCAAGTTACTAATCCCTTAGTCAACTTAGATTAAAGGCCACCTGCTGCGAATAGAGCAGAATTATAGCTCCTTTCATCTCTCCTTTAAACTGATTCATTCTTGCCTGACTTCACCTCTCTTACAGTAAGTATATTGCTAAAAGCTGCCAGAACAGCCAGTACACATTACTATTCCGAATTCTCCCAGCCCCTTTCTCTGCGGGACAGGCTTGGTCTATCCTGCCTTCTCAGTTACCACTGGTAACAGTTTTATTTGAATGTTTTGCCATAAAAAGGATTACTGGCTCCCCAGCCGGCCACATCTATTCACTCTTCACATATCTACAATTAAGGCAGGACCACAAGTGTTTAGAACATGTTTGTGTAAACCTCCACTTCTGATAACCAGCTTTTCTATTAATTAAGGTACAGGCTAAACTGCTCTAAAAAGAGACTCCAAAATACAGAGGTTCAAAAGAGAAAGCGAGTTCTTTCTTTTTATCTATCGATCTTTAAATAAACAGATCCAGTCATGGTAAGGAAGCTCTGCCAACTGCTACATGAGGCTTCCATCTCCGGGCCCGAGGTGCCTACTCAAGTTCTCATCATTTCCTAGCCAGTGGAAAAGGGACTAGGAAAGGGAAGGACAAAGATTTCCTTTTATAAGAAGAGACTAGATACCTGGATCCCTGCCCTTATGAAGCAAAGACCTTTTGCTCACATGTCATTGGCCAGAATTCAGTCAGATGACCACACCTTGCTGCCAGGGACACAGAGAATGTGGCCTACTACGTGGGTTTCTATTACAGTACTAAGAGGAAAAAGGAAAGAATGGATAATGGAGACCAATTAGCAGATATAGATATTGCATTAATATAATTTGTTCCCCCCTTGCTTGTTTTATTATTTTTGTTGTTGTTGTTTTGACAGCACTTTGGGGGAAATAGCATGCATATTTAGAAATAATATTTTTAGCTCCCAAATTACATTCAAAAATTACACATTTTCAAGCCAGATTTCCTATCTTTGGAATATTCAGACTGTTTATCAACACCAAGTCACTAACCAATAAAAATATTTTTTCTTCGTAATACATTCTCTGTTATTGTTCTTAGCCTAAGTTACACTCAGTTTTTATCAGAGCTAAAGAGAATACTTCTCTAAACTTCTACATTCTACTTTCCGAAATGTTCAATAAAATCAAAATTTCTTACTGATGTGTTTGATGGTGGGAGACTGTACGTGGTAAATGCAAAAGGTGAGTGAGTACATAAAATGATTAATATCCTTATCAGAGGTGGGTTTTATTTTTCCTTCCAAAAAGGAGGAATTTTCCCTGTATTCTGCATAGGAGTTCATTTCTGAAGATTTTACATCTCACCTCTGCATATATGACAAATCCCATTGAGCACAAAGTACTTCAAGCTCATGAGAGTTTCTGGCATCCAGTTTTCTTCATTATCATCCCACCCTCATCACCATTATTGTTTTATTCATTCTACTCAATCCTTGAACTTCTCTCAATATCCGTCCTGCCCCAGATTTCAAAGGCTTATAATTTCCTTCCTTGACAGATCTACTTCTGATACATCTATTTATTTTGGTCTTGTCTTCTGTCTTCATATTCTGTACATCCAGAGACTGTGCCAAGCTCTCCTCAGTCTCCTTCTCTTCTCATTTGGCTTAACCTAGGGTGGAAGCTCAATGATCTCCTCCTGATTCCGGCCGTTGTGTTGGTTTTATACCAGCACCCACACTAACCAGGGAAGACCATCTAGTACCTGGACTGCAAGGTGAGTAGGTAGGCAAATGCATTCTTAACCAATAGAGAAACTGAAGTTGAAAAGTAATTAAGTGATATAACTAATATGCCTGGCCCAACTAGTAATGGTGGAGCCAGGATTCTTCAGAAGGTCTTTTAATCTAAGGACCGACCTGGACACCACACAGTGTTCTTTTGTGTTGTACTGTTACTGTAATCAACTGCACTGCTTTCAGACAAAGCAAAGGAAGGCCAACGGCATCAGAAATGTGTCCCTTAGATTTGGTCATTAGGTTTCATCAGGGAGATGCCCAGGAGGGGATCTGCCTCTGCCAAGACTGAGTAGATTACTTTCTAGGGGGGGAAACACATGCCTAGAAAATTGAAGAAAATTACACCCTTTTCTTTTTGTTCTCACTTAATAATCATCTTAAAAGCCAGCCAGTACAAAGTACATTTTTTAAAACCCACAGAGCTGGACATTTTAGCATCATAGAATATTTTTTTGCACTACAGGGTACCTGCAATCCTTATAAGAAAATAGAACATAATTTCCATACTTTTTGTTAGCTCTTTTTTAAAATTAAAAATTGGGTATTCATTGTTCCGTGACTATTTTTGCCTGCACGTTCTTCTGAGCTTTGTGGCAGTTTGGGTGCTGGGATATGAAATAATTTGCTCCTATGTGTCGTCTATAAAATTTCTTGAGACATATACCATGCTTGGCAGTGACCTCCTCCCTTAAGGCATATCATCATGGAATCATAACAAAGGGGTTGTGTGAGTTCCACGGAGACAGTTAGGCAGTATAAAAACTCTCTGCTTTCAGGCTCTGATGACCTCTTGGGGCCAGAAACATTATAAAAAAGAATAAAATGCAGACTCAAATGAGCAGAAGATTCAAGGATTCCAAAAAAGACATTATCTCTGGTGCCTTCAATGGAAGTTCATGTCAAATAATACTTGATCTTATAAAAATATGACCTTTTTAGAAGCACTGTTATATTCAGAAGTCAAATAATGCTTCTTTTCATTCAAACCTGGGTTGAATATTATGCACCATTAGAGGCCTATTGCTTAACCTCACGGAGGACCCCGCTGAGAATATTACCATTCTAGCAATGTCCCTACTGGATCTTCAAATACATAACTTCACAGATATCCTGTGACTGAGAACAGAAAAATGCCACTCTCAAAAACCAAAGCTCCAAATTATCTTCTTAAATTAGAACTCTAGTTCAAAATATTTTGGTTTTGGTTAAACTCAAATGAGATAGCCTACCCACCTATACTTTTGTCTTCCAACTAGTGTTGTTATAATTGTGCAGATGGCAGCTGCCTTATGTGAGCTCAGACAGGGACGTTCTTTCTGCCTCTGTATATAAGTGTCAGGTTGGAACAAGACCAGAAACTTTGAAAGATTAGGAAAGAGATGAAATGCTGACTAGACTTTCCCCCAGCTACAATTATGTTTATTTTTTATTTTAGAAATGAGGGTGTAGGCCGAAGGTGGAATTAATGGAAGAGAGTGGGAATATCTACTTGTTTCTCAGGTTATCAGCTTTTACCCAATATGCCCACCCATTAGAACACTGGTTTTACTGCATACCTTTTCACACAGAGTGGTAGACAGGGTAATAGCCTCCTTGACCATATCCTGCCTGGACCCTGAGTGTATATTACCTTACAGGGCAACGGGACTTTGCAGATGTGATTAAATTAAGGATATTGAGAAGTGGAGATAATCCAGCTGGGCCCAATATAATAACAAGAGTCCTTATAAGGGAGGGAAGGAAGGAAGGAAGGAAGGAAGGAAGGAAGGAAGGAAGGAAGGAAGGAAGGAAGTCAGAGTCAGAGAAGGAGATATTACTGATGGTCACACAGCAGTTTAGATAGAAAAAGAGATCTCTGAAGCTGATACACTGCTAGCTTTGAAGATGGAAAAAGTGGCCACAAGCCAAGGAATGCTGGAGGCCACTAGAAACTGGAAAATGCAAGGCAAGGATTCTGCCCCTAGAGCCTCCTGAAGAAATTCAAGCAACCCTGTTGGCCCACTTTAGAATTCTGAGCTTCAGAACTAGAAGGCGATCGATCTATTTGTCTTGTTTTAAGCTACTAAATTTAGGATAATTTGTTATAGTAGCAATAGGAAATGAATACACTAAGATTCAACAACATCAATTTTAAATATAGAATATAAAAATTATAGTGTTTAAAATTTTCAAAAAGTTATTACCTTACACACATACCTGTGCCTATATATTTTAGTACTGTTAAATAATTAGGTCTTATAGAGTTCCTATTTCATGATGATAAAAATATGGCAAATTTAGTTTATTAATTCAGATATCTTATTTGGTTCTTTTTGTAAAACATTATATGAAAAATAAAGCAGCTGCCCTATCATGTGGTATTTTCTTATTTTTGTTTGTTTTTTAAAACAATTTCTCTGTAATAATACACTACTTTATTTCCATGTTGAAAGGTAGTTATTCTAGGTTAGTGATTCTCAGCCTTGGCCCTATTGACACTTTGGATGAGATAATCCCTTGCTGTGAAGGGCTCTCCTGTGCACTGTAGGATATTTAGCATCATTCCTGGGTTCTACCCAAGAGATCCTAGTAACACTAAGATGTCCCCAGTTCTGACAACCAAACATGTAACCAGACATTGCTGCCAAATGTCCCTTGGGGAGCAAAATCAGCCCCAGTTGAAAATCAGTACTTTAGGCAATGCACAATTTGGTGGTAAATATCCCATAAGCATCCATTAGAACATTTACAAGAATATTTAGTTATATTATTAGAAAATTATCAGAAAGGCATGGGTAGTTGCTTCCTTATAATTCACCTCAGCAAAGCATTCCCTCATGGGCCCCCTCCACTTTCTTCTTGCCTCACTGGGATCTTTTCCTCCTCATCTTCTCCAGCTCCTCCTCTCCTCTTGCACCACTAGGTGACAGAACATTCCAGGGGTCAGTTGTCCTCTCAGATGTCTTCTTTATCTATACTCACACTCTAGGCCACCACATCCACTCTGTCTTTAAATGTATCTATACACTGATTCACAGCAAACATATGTTCCTGGCCAGGAATTCTCTATTGAACTTGAACAGCCTACTCAATAACTTCAATTGACTGTCCAATAGGATAAACATGTCAAAAAATGGACATTATCAATTCCTTTTTCCCCAGTTACACCTTCTCCTCACACAATGTTTCCAAGATAAATAAATAGCAACTCCTGTGATACTCAATGTGTCTCATTTTCTCACATCCTGTATCAAATCCATCCTCCTCCCACTGGCTTCATATGCAGTCCCTCTTCACCACCATCACCACCAGCTCTGCCTGGATTATGATCACAGCCTCTTACTTGGCTTCTTCTTCCAGGCTGGCCTTACTTGGCCTCTCCTTCCAGGCTGGCCATCCTGCAGGCTCTCCTCCACTCTGTAGTGAGACAGAGCCTTTCAAAATGGGAGACAAATCATGTCACTCCATCTTATCTCACCCAGTGGGAAAATGGAAATCCCACTGATCTATGGACACCCACTACCTTTCTGACCTCATCTCTTACCCTTCTCCATCTCTCTCAATCTCTCTAGCTATACCCCTTCCTCACAATTCCTTGAACAAGTCAAGCAGCTTCTTAGCCCTCTGCATGAAAGGCTCTGCAGGTCCCCACCCAGAGATATGCCTAGAGCTCTGTATTAGTCATTAGTCATGGTTCTCCAGAGAAAGACACTAATAGGCTACGGTATATATAAAATGACATTTCTTACAAGAAGTTGGCTCACATGATTATGGAGAATAATGTTTAACCAGATATCTGGGCATCCTTTGGCCTAGTTAAGGTTATACACCAAGTTAACCATCACAGACTCCTTCCCTCATTTGTTTCAGGTCTCTGTCCAAATGTCACTGTGGAGGGGCCTTCTCTATCTAAAATATAATCCCTCACCTCACAATTCCTATCCCTCTCTGGCTTTATTTTTCTTCATATGGAAGAATTTGTATATAAATATTTGCTTGTTTTCTGTCTCCACCCACTGGACTACAGCTCCATGAGGGCAGGGTACCCTTAACTATCTGCTCTCTGCTGGTTCACCAGCACTAGGATATACACCAGGATATAAATATACAAACATATGTGTCAGGATACCAGGATGTCAGGATAGCCTGTCAGGTCACAAATACATTATAAAATGAAGATGATTGCATGCTATTGAACCTCAGAACTGGAAAACAGTGTAAAATACTCATAGAATGGAACACAGTATAAAATGCTTGTAGGCTAGCATCACAGCCACATTAACCTTCCTAGAAACACACACTTTCCCAATCTACTAGGAAAATAAAAGTGAAAATGGCCATTTCTCAGTGTTTTCAGGAACTAGCAAAGCCGCTCTTCATTAACATGGACACAGAGCGCCCTCTACTGTGCTGTTGGGGTGTGCACATCTCTGAAGGTATTTTTTCTCTCTCCCTTTTTAATGGCTAAATTATGGGTACATCTCCCCAAATCCAAAAGCATTTTGTGGTTTATTTGAACAGCATACAATAGCATAAATTACTTTTTTCCCTTTTTGTTGAATTTATTGGGGTGACACTGGTTAACAAAATTATACAGGTTTCAGGTGCACAATTCTGTACACTGTATTGTGTGTTCACACACACACACCCCAACTCAAGTGTCCATCCATCACCATTTATCCCCCCATACCCTCCTCCACCTCCCCCAGCCCCACAATCACCACACTGTTGTCCCTGTCCATGAGTTATTTCTTTTTTGCTCAATTCTTCCATCTCACACTCTTCCCCGCCACCCAACAGCTGTTAGCTCTGAGTCTGTCTCTATTTTGCTTGTTTCAACTTTTATTTTAATCAGGCAGAACACTGTTTTAAAGAATTTAAAGAGATATACAACAGAACTTCCATCCGTAATGCTTTAAATAAAAGTCTATTTCTAGAATAAACAGAAAGTAAATCTTATGCTGTTGACGAATAGATTTTAATTTTTTTAACAGAGTATTCACTGCCTCAAATGTTGAGACCAGGGTAAGACATATCAGGGCTTTTAAGTCAAAGGAATGTTTTTCCAGTTAACTACTGTGTCTGGGAGTTTTTGCTACTCTGTACATGAAAATACAGTTGACCCTTGAACAACACAGGCTCGAACAGCGTGGGTTTACTACGCATGATTTTCCCCCCGTAAATACATCCAAGCCTTAGTATCCATGGGTTTCGCATCTGCAGATTCAACCAACTGCAAACCGAAAACAGTATTTTCACATTCCCAACCTTGTATCAAAAATATTGGGGGGGGGGGGGAGTAAAGGATGTGCGTAGTGGTGGCTTCGGCACCCCTGATGCAGACATACCTCGGAGACGTTGCAGGTTGGGTTCCAGCGCAGCGCAGCGCAGCAAAGCGAGTAAGGCCAGCTGTAATCATTTTGCTGGTGAAGGGTCTTGCTTTTATTTGCAGAAAAGGAAACACCTGTGAAGTTCAATAAAGCGATGTGCACTAAACAAGGGCCCTCTGGATAAGGAAACCCCCACAACGCCCTCCCCCCCCCCCCCCCCATTGTCAGAGCGCCGAGTCCCAGCTGAGCCGGGGCGGCCGTCCAGTCCCCACCTGTGCGGAGCGTGTCGGGGGCAGAAGAATGGAAGCTCCAGGTGCCTCTCGAGGCCGCGGCCCGGCCAGCCCTCTGGCTGCCCTGCTCCTCCTCGCGCAGCCCCAGCTCCCAAACTCCTGCGCAGCGTCTCCTCTCCTCGGAGCGCCCGGCTGGGGCCAGGGCGCCATGGGCCAGGGGAGCACCCAGGACTTGGGCCTCCAGCATCTCTCCAGCGGCCTCTTCTTGCGGGAAGACATCAAAGCCAACACCGAAGCTGGTGATCCCGCCAAGCGGTACAGACCATGGCCGCGTGGTCCCAGGCCACGCCTGGTGCGGTGGGAGCTGGAGAACCGGCGTGATCGCCCCGGCGACTAGCGGTTTTCCAGGGACCACAGTTTAGACTGAAGCCCTGGACGGGATCTGTGCCCTGGCTTCGTGATCACTCTGAGCACCGCATCCCGCATCGGAAACACCCAGATGGTCCCAGCCGAGGTTGGACGCGCCCCCTAGCGGGAGGGTGTATAACCTGGACTTCAATCCACCTCTCCCACCTGGGTGATGACGTCACCGGCGGGCGGTGGGTCCAGCAGGAGGATGCTAGCGGAAGCAATGTCAGGCTAAGCCAGCACGAGGAGGTGGCCGACCCCGTCGTTAAACTATGCAAGACCCAAGGAGTGCGCCCCCAGTTTTCTGGAACGGAGACTGACCAAATCTGCCCCTGCGTTTACACGGTTTTCTCCAACAAGATCACACCTATTCATTCATGAGAAGCAAGGTGAGCGCGCCCAGTGGGAGAACCAAGACGATAGGGTCCCTCTTTGAGTTGTATGTGTAGTGTAGTCCCAATCGGAAACCTGCTGAGATAGCTCGGTCTTTTCTAGTTTAGAAGATGAACTGATATGAAAACTAATGAGCAAAAGGAGCTCCTGAAGAGGCTGTTCTCTGCCCTTCCAAAGAAGCGGCACCTGCCCCTGCTGCACAGGCCTCGAGCCCTTCACAGGAAAGCGGGGGCAGGCTGGATTTCAGGCGGTGCCTAGCCCAAGCGCTAGCTGATGTTTGACCGTCATGTTGTTGCCATAGTGGTAGCCTCTGTACCCATGAGTGGTGGTCACTGATTCTCCCCACCCCCTGAAGGCGGTTGAACCATAGCACCAGTAGGCCTGCCAACGCCCAGGGCGGTGGCCCGGGCTTTGTCCCACATTCTCTGGAATGTTCTCCCCTGGAGACAATGAGGTTGAAGCCAATTTCTCGCGGTGGTCACTTCTCTGACTCTGAGTGACTGTACCCACAATTTATTGTTTGTTAGAGAGACATCTCCTTTCCTGCATCCATGCTCCATAGAAGCTCTCCTCTTCAGACATCCTGCAATGAACGGACTTGGCTTCTGCTGTTTTTACTAGACGGTGTTTTTTACCACATCTGTTTCCTCCTCTCCCCTGCTCCCTACAGCCTTTCTCCCTCTGAACTTCCTTCCTAAGAGCTGAGAGTGAGGGGAGGATGTCAGATCACTTCATGCACCAGGAACTGAGCTACTTAAACTGCTGGTCTGATTCTCCTGGGTGGATACTGTTCCTTTTTTTGTGTGTGGAAAAATAAAAATCCTCATGGTCTTATGTAAATCCTCAAAATAAGAAATATTCACCTACATAAATGTTAAAAGAGCCTATCTTATGTATTAGATGCAATAAGACCATAGGGAGTTACTGGACTAAAAGAATTGTTTACTTTCTATTCAAGATTTTTAAAAAAATGTATTTTGAAAATGCTGCTAGATGTTGATGCTGACTGTTTTTCTCCTGGGAGTAAATAGTTGGTAAAGGGAATGGAGCCTATGGGGTTGCAGAAACATGTTGTACTAGCTGTGCCTAGACTAAGGGTGACAGCTTAATGATGATGAGAAAACAAAATCTTAATTTCTTTTCTAGTCCAAAGATTCTATAGGGTGGCCATAAAGTCTAAAAATACAGATAACACTATTTTGTCACTCACTGTAAGGCAATATCAATAAATCATTTGGTAAAAAACAACAACACAAAAAACATGGGAGTAGGGGAGCGGGAAGGATCTAATGGAGATCCTGTATTTGTTTTTCAACAGGCTGGATGGAGTAGGCCTCTCGCCTTGCTGCATATTACACTCACCCGGGAGCATTTAAAGACTATTAGTGACCAGATAAATCCCTTTCACCGAAAGTACTTATCTCTCCCTTTCCAACTTTCAGTTCTTTCTCTTACTTTACTGAAGTGGTTCTCCATAGATGGCGCTTTTGCTTCCCTCTGCCGCAGGGACATTTGGAAATGTCTAAATGTTTGTTACAACTAGATGTGGGGAGTAGGGAGAGAAGGATGCTACTGGTGGGGGTAGTGAGAGAAAGATGGTACTGGTATCTTGTGAGCAGAGGCCAGAAATGCTGCTAATCATCCTGTATTGCACAGGGCAAAGAGCTGTCCAAAGGCCACTGGTGTCAAGGCTGAGAAGCCCTGCCTCAATAGACTGGCTACGACCTCCAAGAGAATATGGAAGAGATGAGAACAAACATCTTGTGCCAGATTTTAGTGGGAAAAGTTTGTTCTTCCACTCTTAAATATGTCAGCTATACATTTTTTGTAGATACCCTTTTAAGATCAAGAAATTTCCATTCTATTCCCAGTTTTCTCTGTGTGTTTTTTTTTATGAATGTTACTGAATTTTATCAAACACTTTTCTGCATCTATACAGATGGTCACCTGGTTTTCTCTTTTAGGCTGTTAATATGGAGAATTCTTGATCAATTTTTAAATGTTAAAATGAATTCCTGGGATGAAACTCCTCTTTAAATTTTTTTTAATTTATTGATTTTAGGGGGGGGGGGGAAGAGAATGAGAGAGAGAGAGAGAAAGAGAGGGAGAAAGAGATTTGTTGTTCCACTTATTTATGCATTCATTGGTTGCTTCTTGTATGTGTCCTGACCTCAGATCAAATCTAAAACCTTGGCATATTGGGATGATACTCTAACCAACCGAGTTACCTGGCCAGGGCCTGGGATAGAACCCCTTTAATTTTTGTATTGTTGGATTCAATTTGATAAAATTTTAAGATTTTTACATCAGTGTTTTGAGGAGTACTGGTATGTAATTTTCTGTTCTTACAATCTTTTGGTTTCATTTTGGTCAGGGTAATACTAGCCTCACACGAGTCGGGAAATTTTCTCTTATCTTCTATCATTGTCTTGTATTATCAGGAAGAGTTTGTCTAGAATTAGTTTCATTGCTTAAATGTTTGCTAGAAGTCACCAGTAAAGCTCAATTAGGCCTAGACTTTTCTTTCAGAAGGTGTTTTACTGTGAATTCAATTTCTTTAATATGAGTGTACATTGCTATTGAGGTTTATCTGTTTCCTCCTGAATTATGTTTAGTTTATCTCCCAAGAAATTTGCCCATTTCATCAATGCCAAATTTATATGCATAAGATTATGTTTCATATTTTCTTTTTAGGGTCCATAGGTTCTGTGGTGATACCCTTATTTCTGATATTAGCAATTTATGTTTTTTTTCCCCTCTTTTGTGAATCAGTCATTCCCTTGTCTCTATTTTCTTTGTGTTTAATTTGCTCTTACAGTTTCTTAAGGTGGAAATTTAGATCACTGACTTGAGGTCTTTCTATTTATCTGTGTTAGGAATTAATGCTATAAATTTCCTGTTAAGCACTGTGTTTGCTGTTTCCCACATATTTTGGTGGGCTGCTTTTCATTTTCATTGAGATGAAAATATTTTTTAATTTCCCTTGTGATTTCTCTTTTCATCTAAATATTTGAGGATTAGCCAGATATCTCTGTTACTGATTTCTAGTTTAATACATTGTGGTTGGAAAACATAGTTTGTGTAACTTCAATACTTTAAATGTGCTGAAATTTGGTTTTTGGCCCAAATATTTTCTCTTAGTGCATATTTTAAGTGCCTTTAAAAAACAAATATAAATGTTTATTTTATCCTTCTGAATACCCTTTCCAATATATGCTATTTTGAAGTCAATTTCTTAATGGTCTCACAAAATTTCACTAAAAAATGAGTGAACTATATTATTTGAAGCAAGGCAAGGTCTATAAAGCACTCACACAATATATATGTTTCATTTTTTAACAATAATAATAAAATGGCTCAATTAAAAAAAACTAAACCTTTCATAATTATGTAACCATGGAAAGGCTGTCTAATTTTGACTACTACTGAATGAGGATGAATTAAGAAATGCTAAATTGCCCAGCTAGAGTGGCTCAGTGGTTGAGTGTCAACCTATGAACCAGAAGGTCATGGTTCAATTCCCAGTCAAGGCACATGCCCAGGTTGAGGGTTCGATCCCCACTACACTGAGGCATGCAGGAGGCAGCCAATCAATGATTCTCTCTCATCATTGATGTTTCTATCTCTCTCTCCCTGTCCTTTCCTCTCTGAAATCAATAAAAGTAAAAAAATAAATGCTAAATTCATATATGCATAAAAGGATTTAACATTAAAATTAATAATGTGATTAACTCACATATCATATTTGAATAAAATGTCACAACAAATATACTTTTTCAAAAAGATGTATTTTAATGATGGAAGACTGTATCAGTGAAGTGCTTTTGTACATATTTTTTGGGTATGATAAACATGTACTTTCAAATATATATATATGTATATATATGTATATATGGAACAGAATACAAATTGTTTTGTCATGAAAGAGCTGTGCTTTCCAAGGCTTTTAAAAAGGTAAAAGAGGTGAAGTTTCTCTTGGAAAATGACACTTAGGAGTTAATGGCATCAAAATCACATTGGCTAAAAAAGGAAAACAAACTTTTAAAGCCATAATAACATAAACTTTACTGCAAATATACTCCTTGTTTGAACACATAGAAAGGAGAAGAACCTAAGAAACATTATGGCTGTCTTCTCTGGCATGTTAAAGAACAAGTTTGGCTAATGGCTCCTGAATACTAAAATTTTCCGACAAACTCCCCTAGCTTGTGCCTAGCTTTTCACCTTTATACATCATATAAAAATACATAAATCAGTTTCAAGCAGAGCCAATAATGGTCCATAACAAAAGTTTAGTTTTGGTTATCTATTGACATCAGAAAATTCCAGTTTAAAAAGAATTTCAAACCAATCCTAGGCATTAAAAAATAGCCATATAGCTGAGGTTAATTTTCTAAAGTCAAATAAACAACCAGCCTCCCCCAACCCCAACAGCAATGGGACAGCCATAGTGTTTGTTTGCTTATTCCTCCAAAAGCCAGTTTACCACCTGCTGGAATCCCAGCCCAGAAACCAGCCTGTGAATGTGGGTGGCTCATAGCCCTGTTTTATTATGATAATTGGCGTCCTCCTGTCTCTTCCAGAAGGGTCTGTCTCAAGGTACATTTTGGCTAAAAAAGAAGGACAGACATATAAATTTAATTAGTCTTGATTAAAGTAGCTGTAGAATGAAAAGTTTTTCAATAAATATAACAAATTAAATCTTCCTTGCCCCCAAGTAGTCAAATATTGTTCCTTATGAACAATTACTTAAAGATTTCTCTCATCTACTATAGACTGTACCATGGGAGTTCCATTATTGCCTGAAAAAAATCCAAACTTTATGGAATTACACTTATGGCATAATCGTATATTTTTAATAACAAAAATTGTGCCAGAAAATAACCCAAGATCGTTCAAAAGGAATTTTTAGAAAAACCTAGGTTATACTAGGTTATAACAGTTACGTAGATTTTACTATTTCTATAATAAAAAAAATGTAAGTGAACTTAAAAATTTCAGGATAATTGATATCTAGCTTACCAGACTTCAGAGATTCTGTCTTCTCAACTTCATTGGCATCTTTGCCAATCCAAATAAAAATCTGAAGAATGAAACAATATATAGTGTTGGAGGAGTGTTGACTCAGTGCTGGACCCCATGCAAAGTCCTCCTCACACACTGCTCTTTACATCTTCACAGCCTCACCAGTGAGAAATGTGGACACAATTGCGCGGAAGTCCAACCACTTTCCCAGTGTCTACACTTATTAGGAGGCGCCTACAACTTCTATCCAGACAACTTTCAGTCCAGATTTCACATTCTGATATTTTGTGTTTAGATAGTGTTTTCCAGTTAATAAAATGAACACTCCCAAAAACAACTTACGGATTGTTTAATTTCCTTTTGCACTCTCTCCGGGGTGTATAAGACAATCATTATCCCCATGTTATCCTGGGGGGCCCACACTCAGCTTGTCTATGGGCACTCCAGACTCCCTTGAGGAACTTCTGACTGAAGCTTCGTGTTCTCTAAGCAGTGGTTGGCAAACTCATTAGTCAACAGAGCCAAATATCAACAGTACAACGACTGAAATTTCTTTTGAGAGCCACATTTTTTAAACTTAAACTATATAGGTAGGTACATTGTTATTAACTTAATTAGGGTACTCCTAAGGCTTAGGAAGAGCCACACTCAAGGGGCCAAAGAGCCGCATGTGGCTCGCGAGCTGCAGTTTGCCGACCATGGTCCTATAGTACTGTATTCTCTAACAATTTGGTAAAAGTGCTATACTCTTGAATAATTAAATACTGATGTTTCACCCTGACCAGTTTGGCTCAGTGGATAGAGCGTCAGCCTGCAGACTGAAGGGCCCCAGGTTCGATTCCAGTCAAACACATGTACCTTGGTTGCAGGCACATACCCAATAGGGAGTGTGCAGAAGGCAGCTGATCGATGTTTCTCTCTCATCGATGTTTCTAACTATCTCTCTCACTTTCTCTCTGTAAAAAATCAATAAAATATATTTTTTAAAAATACTGATGTTTTATTTAAACTGATATAATATATTCTGTATGTGTCCTTCTCCTTCTTAAATATGTAGGTTGCATACTTCAATGCTGAAAAATTCTCCTGAATTATCTTATATGTAAATCATTTTAAAGTCACTTGTTGGCAGGAAAATTTTGGTCAAATTAGTTTTGATTGTGTTCTAGTTCATACTGAAAGGGCTGGGATATTTGCTTTAAGGGTGGAGAACAAGCCACGACAGCCTGGTACTGTATATGAAGTATAATTGACATATAACATTATATTAGTTTCAGGTGTATAACAGAATGATTCGGTATTTGTATCTATTGTGAAATGATCACCACAACAGTAAGTCTAGTTAACAAGAATCTAAGGGGTAACATAACTGAATGACTTAGGAATTAAGAGCAGACCTATAATATTGTTTGGTTGACTATAAGAGTAGGCCAAATTCAGACAACTATTTCATAACTGTTCATATCATTTAGTTCCTAATATATTTATTTTATTATCATTGTTAACTTACAATAGTAAATGGAGGTTAAAAAATCAACTATCAGTGTGCCGTGTTAAATCACCATTAATTTTCTCCAAAATAAACATAACAGTGGCATTCTTTACTCTGTAAATTCAAAACTGTTCTGTGTCTGTTTCTTTCCCAGGATAAGAGTCTCCTGTGAGTTGTCAAATTTCAAGAGAAATTCTGAATATTTCAATCTCCCCCACGGCATTGTACTCCTGTTATACCCACTTATTATACAACTAATGCATTTATTAGTTGGCTAAATAAATATATGAACAAGTTAGGAGTGAGTGAATTTTAGAAATAAATGAAAAATAAAGTTTTTTGCCTAAAATTATACAGCCAAAGTTGCCAATCGTGGAATTATTTCCACATTAAGATATCAACTTGCCAAAATGTGTTGTCTCCTTTCAATACAACCTAAATCCATAGGCCGATGTATTATTAGACTTGCCATTTCTCAAAGCAGGTTTTGGCGGCTCCCAGCTACATGTACTCTCTCTTGTTGTGAACAAAATATAGTTTTACCTGTTCCCAAGCATCTAACAGCATGACATCATCTTCTGCTAAATCATCCTGGGTGAACTCTCCTGGGACCTCTTCAATCTGAAATGTATAAAAACACTTTATGACCAAACCATCAAGAAGTAATTTTTCTTATATAGACAAGTTGCTTCACAGATTTATGCTGCTTTCCTAAAGTCTCTAAAGACATTTTTGGCATTTGTGGACAAAAGAAAAAGGTTCTGTGGGTAGTGACCACACAGGGTGATCTGATCATAAATTTTTAACTGGGCAGATCATGGTAGACAGCTACACTCCAGACCTGTAACTTCTTTAGTGAAAAGTTTAAGCCAGCGCTGTCCATTATTCTTGTGCATCTGGGTTAACACAGCTTGGAAATACCAGAAGCAATACTCCTCAAAGGAGGTCTTGACTATAGGTAGCATAATCTTGTTACCTATCCTGCAATGTAGTCGCCACCTTGCTTTTTCTCACCTCCATGTAACCTTCCTTGCGTTCCCTCCTAAACTTCAAGTGCATAAAAGAAGCTGCACAACTGCTATTCTCGGGAGCATCTGAAATCTGCTTCTGGCACATGTTGTCAATTTCGGCTCAAAAAAACTCTTGTAAAAATTCTCTACAGGTTTGAACATTTCTTGTCGACACATTTGAGTTTATGGTCTGGGTATTAAACTGTCTTTCATTTTATAGGTCAAGGTTGTTATAATAAAATCAATAGGTTTGGTCATTTTTATAAATCAACAGTTCTCAATAAGATGAAATTATAACATATGGGTATTAAACTGTCTTTCATTTTGTAGGTCAAGGTTGTTTTATTTTTTTTATTTTTATTTTATTTTTTTTTTTTAATATATTTTATTGATTCTTTACAGAGAGGAAGGGAGAGAGATAGAGAGTTAGAAACATCGATGGGAGAGAAACATCGATCAGCTGCCTCCTGCACATCTCCCACTGGGGATGTGCCCACAACCCAGGTACATGCCCTTGACCGGAATCGAACCTGGGACCCCTCAGTCCGCAGGCCGACGCTCTATCCACTGAGCCAAACCGGTTTCGGCAGTCAAGGTTGTTTTAATAAAATCAATAGGTTTGGTCATTTTTATAAATCAACAATTCTCAATATGATGAAATTATAACATAATATTCCATATGCAAAGTTTCATTATTTTAAAGTGGGTTAAATTGTATGCTCTATAGTTAACATTAAAGGGTTTGAGAAGGTTAGTTTAACACATCCAGTACCAGCAAATGTGTTTTACTGATTTTAGAGAGAGGAGGAAGGGAGAAATAGAGAGAGAAAGAAAGATAGATATGAGAGAGAAACATTGATCAGTTGCCTCTGTATGCATGGGGACTGCACCCTGACTGGGCATGGAACCTGCAACTTGCAACTGGGAATCAAATCCATGACCTCTTGGTTTACAGGAAGATGCTCCAACAAACTGAGCCACACTTGTTAGTGAAAAGTTCAATACGTTTAAAGAGTTCTGGATAAAACCCGCCTGGTCCTTAGAAAAGTGTGGTAGATTGGATTATGGTTCCCAACTCTTCACTCCTTCCTTCTGCCATGTGACTTTGCAGTACAGTCGAGTAGGCAGAGTGGACTGTGGCCTTAGCTATGTCATATTAGCCAAGGTGACCAAGCAGGGGTCCTCTTGTGGCCCTGGGGTCTGTCATGGAAAACACTGGCATGACCTTAAACTGCAGCCAATGGAGAACCTCCCAGCTGTGCCCAGCCAACCTGGTCCTAGGTGATCTGTAGCCCTCTGAGCAAGATAATACATATACAGTATCCTGTATGAGATACTGACGTTGTTATACAGAAAAACAAATCAAAAAACAAATAAGCAAATGAAAAGCTAACCATTTACAAAGGGCAAGGAATTTGTTTACATTATCTTTTAACAGAATACTTGCTAATCTGATAAAGGTTGAAAAAAGCAAAAACCTTAAATATTACTTACTTTGTGCCCTGCACTGTTCTAATCCTTTATACACAACAACTAATTTAGTGCCACGCTGGTTCAGCCAAGGGTGAACCTGAGTGGGGGCGGCTGAAAGGCTTAGAAAAGACAGACAAGAGAATGAAAGCTGGGTCTCGGTGGGTGGGATGCTGCTTCTCTGAGAGACAGTGCCAGCGCCCACAAGCCATGTCTTTATTTTACAGCAGATGCCATGAGACAAAGTAAGGGTGTGACCAAGATGTTTACAACATTCTCATGGGTTTCAATCCTACTCAACTACATGCACCTGAACTCTATCACTCAGGCACGTGGGGCCACGTGTTCGGACCACAGGTTCAAGCTTACAACTACATATAGCTGTTGGCTATAATTGTGCTGGGAGGGCTCTGCCCTCCAAGCTGGGACTTGCACATGGCAGTGAGAGGACTGTGCCCTCTCATCAGTCCAAGGCTTGAACCTGTCCAAAACACTGTAGCTGCTCCCCACATAATTTAATATTCACAACAACCCTATGAAGAAGATACTAGGATTAGCCCCATTTAACAGATGAGAAAACTACAGCACAGAGAGGGTAAGTAACCAGCCTAAAGTCACACAGCCAGTAAATAATATCACCAAGTAAGTAATATCACACAGGCAGATTGGCTCTAAAAGCTGTGCTTTTAACCAGTGGGCTCTGCTGCCTTTAGACATGAATCTACATGTCCAAAGCCTGCTTTCTGATGGTGATAAGATGAAACACTTTTTAGTAACACTCCTTTTCTTTAAATTGTGAAGGAAGTAGGAGCTCCAAATAGCAAACAAGAAAATGAGTAGGTGTAGAGGAAAAGTGGTTTTTTTTTTTCTTTTAAATATGTGCATGATAGAAAAATAAAATAAACACAAAGACTAATAGATTTTTTACACCTAAGAACAAAGCCTAGATATTATTTTTGTAAATTATATCTTCATTTAAAACAAGCATGTTATTAACAATATTAGCAAATAATACTAATAAGAAATTATAGAAGCATGTTCTAAAAAGGTGTTTGAATGCAACTTTTTTAACTATAGAATTTCTATAGTTACACTGAGATAATGGGCTACCAGCCCAGGATATTCCAGAGCTCAGTACAATACCACTCTTCTATATATAGATGCTTTTACTTCCAAATTCCTGGAATTTAAAGCCTGTGAATGACTGAAGTAAAACATTCCTCCTGATTTCAGTTACTTTGCAAGTGGGTATATAGTGTTCTGTGATTTTACCCAATGATTGTATTTCCATAATATATATTATTTGGTCAACCTGGTGAAACTTTTTATTTCCCTAGGATATTAAAAGGTAACATTTATATCGTTGGATCAGAAACGACTCTTTTTGCCTACAAGAAGTGTCAAATTATTCAATTAGCAAATCCATCACATGCATGCTGACACCGGTGCATGGCAGCTGGTATTTTTCAGAGCAGCTTGATTTATAGAGTACATTACACTATTCCTGTGCTTTCACATCCATTACGTCATTGACTCTGAAAGCTACCTGTGTGGAGTGAAGAGTAGCACCTGTGGTTTGCAGGTAAGTGAAAACTGAGAGTCAGAGTGTCAGAGAGTGTCCGAGCCAACTCCGGAAAGTCTCTCCCAAAACACTTACAATGAACCTTCCGGTTTTGTTGGAGCAGGCGTACAGCCGAGGCGGGTGGTCTTCAGCCTGGCTCTCAAGCAGGGGAGAGGTCTGGTAGCGCTTTCTCCCTCCGAGGGAATTCCAGAACTCCTCTGTGGGAGACACACAGAGTTACCCGACCCACTTCTAGGAGCACCTGGCTGCTACTGCGTTACATCAACAAATACTATCTTACTTCGACTTTAATGTTAAGAAATTATTTAAATACAGCAGGTATCATCACCCACTTTGGAAACTAATGGATTCTTATGCCCCCTCCTCCACCGATAACCTTTACCAAGTAACTATTTATGGAAAAATAAATTACGTCATTAGCAATCCTCCCAGATGTAAGTTCTGGTTAGCCCCGGCCCCACAGCACACACCTGGCTCCGCTCCCTCCTGAATCCGTGTGGTTTTGCATCTGAGCACACTGGCCACGTGCTCCGCCCCCTTCTCCTCAGCCTGGCTGGCACCTTTTCCTACCCAGATGTAGCCATTATTGTGTCGCAGTTTCAGGACAAAAACATCGTTGGAATTCAACGAATTTGCATCCACATCTACCTACAGTGTGAAGAAAAACAATACAGTGGGTCAGACTCACTGCTGCCCCTCAATAAACATGTCAGAGAAGTTGTGACAGGGACAAACCATCCTAGCCTTCTGTCCTGACTCCCGAAAGCTTGTTCAGGGCAGCACTGTGGCTTAAACACATTAGAGCAGGAGCACTGTGGTCTGTGTCAGCTTAACTCAACTGCCCACAGACAGGGGCACAAAGCTCTAAGAACAACATTAGCCAAACTTCAGTAATAAATAACAAAGATAATATTCAAAGGGACCAAAAGAACAAGGATAGGCTCTAATGGGGAGGAGGACGGATAGGAGGGCATAAGCTTTACAAATGACATAGATAAGGCAAAGCTATTCAGTTTTCTCTCCCCTGCTAAACAGGAGGTTTATCAGATAACCAAAGGGACACCTTAAAATCACAAAACGGGGACTGGAGTCCAAATTAGGCAAAGAGATAATACTATAGATTCACTAAAAAGGGCTCCAGGCTCAGGTAAATTACTGCTCAAATTATAAAAGACTATTTATAGGGGATAGAAAACACAGCACTGACATGCCCCTTCCTTTCAACCAAGACGCAGTGGCCACTCTGTTGGATCGGCCTGGTGAACAGTCTGCTCCATGTGGCCACAGGGAGTGAGAGGGGCCCGGATGGGCCCAGACTCTGGCTGGAGACGGAGGCTACCGGGGAGCTCTGGGCGGAACAGGCATGTGCAGAGTCTCGGGCTTGGTAGTGAGCCTGAGCGTCTGTCTAGGTGGGCTTGTGTCTCTGGTCCAGGACCTTGTGATGTTGGGACTCCGTGTGAGTGCCCGTGAGGCCCTCTGGCTCTGTGACGGCGACAGTGTGTGTATCATTTCCTGCGTGATTGTGGGACTCCATGTGATGTGTGAAAACAGGGAGATGAAGAATGAGTGATCAAGACTGAGATGGAGTGATGAGGGAGGAAGAACATAGCAGTGTGTTGTTCTTGAGGCCGAGTGAAGGAAGCATTTCAAGAAGGAGCTGGTTATCAGCTGTGCCAAATGGTGCTGTTTGGCCAACCACATTGAGGTACCAGGCCAAGGCATGGACTATGTGTAGAGTAGTATTTCACCGGGTTTGTCAGGACCCTGTCCCCAGAGAGCAGTTGAGGAGGAAGGCATGGCTGTTGGAAATATTAAAGATGTGTCCCAGGGGTGGGGAACGTTTGGGGATGCAGTTACCATCATCTTTCAGTAGGAATGAGACCTCATAGACCAAGCTCAAAGGAATCTATCCGATATGATGACAGAATTATAGAAAACATGACTTCTGATTTCTCCTCCAAACGTCTCCTCATTGATACAGAAGGAAGAACTTGGCTGATGGAGAGACAGGGGAAAGAGATCCATGCCCAGATCGGTGAGGGGTCAGGGAAGCCATTCCAAAACAGAATGTTACAGTGCTAGTCTCCCAGGAGATGAAACGATGATTTTGATTAGTGCATTTCAGAGAGGCTAGGAATGTGGTGGCCAGTTTGGGAGGCCCAGGGAAAGAAAGAGCTGTATCCCAAGGAGTCCACCGTGTCTCAGAAAGAAGTGTCCACTGGGAAGAAACCAGGAAGGCAACAATTCTCGCCAACTCTTCCATCAGAAATTAACTGAGGGTGCCCATAGATGACAGCCTACCCATCTTTTAATTTGATAGATTTTTAAAAAAAATTAGTCATCATTGAATAGGAGAAGCCATGCACAGAATATTTTGGAAGAGATCAATACATATGATGGCCTTTAAACTGCATAACTGAATGAGACCACTCTGAAGAGAGCCAGAGCTGGGCCTCGGAGCCCGCGAGTGCTCATGGGACAAGCGGAAGAGGAGACTCCAGCAGGACTGCCCTGCCAAGAGTGGCCCTGAGGTTTGGAGGAAATCCTGGTGAGAGTGGTGTTTCAGAAACCTCGTGGGGGAGCCCAAACGAAACAGTGTTTCAGGAACACAGGAAAGCGTGACTGTGGAAACGCTCATGGGAGGTCAAGACAAGTGGGATCAGAGAGGGCAGAAGGCAGGTGGGACTGCGGGAATGGGTGTCTGAGGGGCGTGGCTGAGAGAGACTAATAGGCTTAAAAGAGTAGAGAAGGTGAATTAGTGAAGACGTCGGTTTTGAGAATTTGTGGTTTTAAGGAGGGCAGAGAAAGGGTGTCACTGAGATGGTCCCGGTGAAGAGATAGTCTTTAAAGGGAGGATGTGAGTCTCTCAGAGGCATGTTTGTATTCTGAAATAACTGATCCAGGACAGAAGAATAAATTGATAATACAGGAGATAGAGAAGTTTGTTGCCTGCAATAACGATGAACTAGAGGAGGGACAATAACATGGGACAGAGAAAAATCCAGCGAAGTCCTAGGTAGCCCAGATGTCACATTTTAATAGGAGTCATGTTTTATTTCTTTTAAAAAACATATTTTTATTGATTTCAAAGAGGAAGGGAGAGGGAAAGATAGAAACATCAATGATAAGAGAGAATCATTGATTTGCTGCCTCCTGCCCACCCCTACCGGGGATCTAGCCTGCAACAGAGGCATGTGCCCTTGACTGGAATCAAACCTGGGACACTTCAGTCCGCAGGCCAATGCTCTATCCACTGAGCCAAACCAGCTGGACATGTTTTATTTCTTTATGTAATAAATATACATTAAATTATTTGCCAATATCTTCTTTACACAAACATTACTATTTATTTTTAATTCATGGGTAAGAATAGATTGGTATTAATTTATAAAATTATTTTGTATTTATATGTAAATAACTATTATAAAATATGTATTATTAAATGTAAATAAATTAACTATTCAAATTTATTTCATAAAACAGCTGGGAAGAATATACAGATGCACCCTGACTGGTTTGGCTCAGTGGATAGAGCGTCGGCCTGCGGACTGAAGGGTCCAGGGTTTGATTCTGGTCAAGGGCATGTACCTTGGTTGCAGGCACATCCTCAATAGGAGGTGTGCAGGAGGCAGCTGATCGATGTTTCTCTCTCATCGATATTTCTAACTCTCTATCCCTCTCTCTTCCTCTCTGTAAAAAATCAATAAAATATGTTTTTAAAAAAAGAATATACAGATGCAGACAAGTTGGTGAAATTGGAGGGTGTAGAGGAGATTTTGGTGTGATCACATTTACATTCTCTGTGAACTCTGATTCTGTTATCTGTAGAGAGCAGGATGTTGGAGATTTGGAGAGAGAGAGGAGGGCCTGAAGGGTATGGTGGACAGAAAAGGTTTGAGGACAAGAGTGGATGAGAGAAGCCAGAGTGATGGGGACAGTGAGGCCAGGCTGAAGCCATCAAAGACTAAGAGAGGAAGGACTGGCTGCTTAGTCGATGGCAGCATAAGGGGCTGGGGGAGGGAGAGTCTGATAAAGAGAAGTCATAGGATAAGCAGGGAGCGTGCCTCATCCACACCGTCACTGCACCTGGCATGGGAGAAAAACACAATTTCTACTTGAGTGGGCTGCATGGGAATCTATATTCTCAGAGTACATCAGAGCATGAAGGGAGAGGGTGGCTTAGAGAAGAGGTTGCAGGTGGAGAGATGCTATGACCTACCTGGTTTTAAGGGCTCAGCTGAATGGCTTGTGCAGAGAGGAAGGATTGGCAGAGGGTCTATGTTTGAGGAGGAGGGTGTAAAGGGCAATTTAGGTTGATATGGGAGACTTGGATTTCTAGAGTGACTGAGAGCGGGAGATGAGTGATGGATCATCCTAGAAGTCAAAGCACTCAGCCATCTAAAAGCCTGCACTGCTGGCCCTGCCCATCTCCGGAGGCCTTCTTGTCTTATAACACTGTGATATCGGGTTTGATTTCTTTCTCAGCTGCTGTCAGATTGAGTAATGGTCTGGCCCAATATGGCAAAGCCTGTTTCCCACATTCGTTACAGGCATACGGACAAGGGGCTTCCCTCTCGAATTCCCTAGTGTGGTCATCTGATCACCACCCACCATCCATCTTCCCTCAGGCCTTCCAAGGTAGAGCGTAAGCTGCCTCATGCCTTTGACAGCTTGATTGGTTACGTTATTCTTAAAATCCATTTGCTTTGGTATAATGCAGTTGGCAAATGTGAGAAGCCTAGTGTCTGGAGTTAACAATTATTCAATTCTCCTGCCTTTATTATTTTTACTGTGAACACCAGCTTCGTTATAAATGTGAAGGGAGTGTACTTGCCAACTTTTAAAGGCTAATACTTGCTGGGGGCTCAGGTGGTTTTACTGAATGTGTGACATCACCTCCACGATCCTGGTGATGGATGCCAGGTTTCTCCGGACTTGAAAGAGACGCGTGGGGGCAGCAGGTGCCTGCCCTCCGTTCTTTGATGTTCCATCCTTGTAAATAATGAGCGGTTTGTCTTTGAACAAACTCAGCAGGTGAGCAGGTTCTTTGCCCTGGGAGACTCGAATCTGGGGAGGGAGATAAAAAAAAAATAAAGGGTGCCATGAAAGAAGGTTGTATTTCCAACTGTGCTCCCACTATTCTTTTTAAAAATAAAACAAATAAACAAACAAATGAAAATAAACCAGAAGTCAAGAGCAGGAGGAATAATGATTGACAGAAGATGTGGATTGATGATCATTAAGCCCAGTTTCCTCACTGACTTAAGAATCATTTATTACTCCAGACCCCACACTCCTGGCCAGCACTTCTCAGGGGAAACATTGCCATACGGCACCCACTTTCTGCTTCCAGAGAGCATAAAGATGTAAGATGTCCCTCTATACCTCCAGAAGAGAAAAAACAAGTGCTGACTCATTATGCCATCTTTCATAAAAACTACTCTTTTTTCAAGAGTACCAACACTTTGCAGATGTTTAGGAAAATACTTGTTTCTCACATGTTTTGGATCTTGTTCAGGTTAAGAGATGTGCATTCAAATGCCTCCACAAGTAAGACAACACAAAAACACACTAATAGTTTCCACATCCCTACAATGCAGATGAGAAAATAATTGTAAAGCCATCTGGGTATAGATAAATGATTTCTATCCAAACATCAAAAACAGATAAAAAGAAACAGAATTTGCTTTCTATTTTTAAACTTAACTTCAGAAATGGTAATAATTTGTTTAACATAAAATTTTAGAAATACATTATAAAGACTTTTCAGGATAAGAAAATTTAAGAAAATAAATGGAAAATTATTTAATTTCACCTATTTTTTTAAAAATATATTTTATTGATTTTTTACAGAGAGGAAGAGAGAGAGATAGAGAGTTAGAAACATCGATGAGAGAGAAACATAGATCAGCTGCCTCCTGCACATCTCCCACTGGGGAAGTGCCCACAACCCAGGTACATGCCCTTGACCGGAATCGAACCCGGGACCTTTCAGTCCACAGGCCGACGCTCTATCCACTGAGCCAAACCGGTTTCGGCTAATTTCACCTATTAACTGAATACTAGATACTGCATTAGAAATGTACTTTCTAGTTCTTGCATAAACTGTGGATGCATTTTTTATATAAACTGTTCAGATTTTGTGCCGGTCCCCTATTTTTGTCAATTATTCTGCCCTGTGCTAAGATTAAATGCTCTCTCACCTCTGTTGTATCCTTTTCTAGAAGCCAAGGTAGTAGGAATGCTGATGCATATACCTTTGTAGGGAGGCCTAGGGAGCATTGACAATAATTAAGTTCACAGATATCCTTCAGTGAGTAGGTATTCAAGTAAGTGAGTAGCAAATTATGAAAATGTCTGTTGAGTCACAACCCCAAAAGCTTGGGGTGAGCTTAGCTAGGAGTATCTAACACCGCTGCTGGCTTAGCACTTCCCACAACACGGAGAAAACCTTAATTGCCAACCTAAAAGAAGAAGACCACTGATTAAGACTCATTCTACCTGTGAAATGAGAGAGACAAAGTAAGTTGAAGAATTTTCAATACTGTTACTGTACTCTACAGAATGTTTCAAACAGCAATTAAGAACTTGAGCTTATGCATTTTTGTAAACTACTGCCATCTAGTGACTAAACTACACATTACCACTTTGTCAATTTAGGATTCAACTGGCTAACAAGGGAAATAAATGTATTGGGTATCTCAAATATTTTACCATGAAATGTAGAATTTATAATGCATAATAAATATCTTCAGAGTTTTTACATAATTTGGTAAGGAATGTGTTAAAGATAAATTAAATGGCATAGATGATGCCAGTTCTTAGAAATATTTAATTCAAGGAATGAATATAATACTTCACGGTGAAATACAGTCCAGTATATTTAAAAATTCAATCATCTTATTAATTTAATTAAAAATTACCAAATTTAATTGTTTAAAAAGTTAATATGCACCTTTACATATAGCTCTAAATTGCTTTATAGTATATCTATCAACAACTACCAAGGCAAAAAGGAAACTAGCTGGAAGATCAAATTGTGCCTCCACATCTTAGATTGTATGTACTGAAGTATCTGACTTACCTATTTAATTATTAATAAGCAGTTACACATAAAGTTTTTCAAACAAAATAAAAAATTTGTATACCATATAGAATCTTGCTCACTTGACATTAGGCATGAGGAAGTTAGTAAGGCACATTCCTGGGAAGGGAATGCCTAGTGCTACTGTATCAGAAATGTTACTATGCTGGCCAAACCAGTGCCTGCTCTCAGTCTAAACCCCAATCTGGGAGTTTCTTTTCCCCACTGATGGGAGCAAACTCCTTTCCCAAAGCCAGCCAGAAAAAATACCCAGGCAGTGTGAGCTACTCCAGCTAGAAAGGGAGGGAGGGAGGGGGGGTGGGGTGGGAAAGAGAGGAAAGGAGAGAGAAACACACACACTGAAGAGAGCTGGATAGGCAAGGAACAAGCCAGTGCCACTCCCGGGGTTAAGAAGAGTAGACAGACAGACTGGAGCTCACTGTAGAGTAACAAAGTCTGTATTTGAGGTCTGTATTTGAGTTACACATTGAGGAATTAAATAAGCAAAGACCAAGGATTTCCTGTGGTTGCTACTAAGGGTCCTGAAACAAGTAGCAAATATTCCATCATAAACATGAGAAGAGGAACTTGAGAGAAGAGGAAAGAAGGTCAAACCAGGATGGAAATGGTCCCTTGGACACAATGAGAACAGGTAGAACTAGACACCGATACCAGAGTCCCATTACATGACGTTCAAACTTTATAATTAGTCAGCACAATATTTCTCTCCCTCCCTCTTTCTCTATCTCAATCTACTTCTCTCTAGTTAAGTAGGTAGATAGATATATCTAAATATCTAGATATAGGTACATACATGCACTATATACAGATACATACGTAGATACATAGAAATACAGATATATCGGTGGAGTCATTCATAGAGACATCATTTAGAATCTGAGTTCAGTCATTTTTTTCTTTTTTTTAGTTGTATTGCTTAAAGTATTACAAAGGGTGGGTTCAGTCATTCTTAACAAATTATTTATTTTTAGAAATACCCAAATAAGGAATCCATCTCTCTTCCCACAGTATTCTCTCCTTTCTCCTTTTTCTTCTCTCCTCTCTTTCCTGCTCAGTGATTTCTTTCCTTTTCTCCCCTTCTTTCCCTTCTCTCCCTTCTCTCCTTCCTTTTCTTTTCCCATTCCTTCCTGTTCTCTCTCCCCTCTCCCCCTTTCTTTCCTTTTTCTCTTTCTCCCTCCACTCCCCCCCCCCAGACCCCCTAGTTTGCTAGACTTTGTGTCAGTCAAAATTCTGGAACCCAGAGGGAAAAGTAAGGGTCTATGCTCTCATCAGACATTCCTTACATACTTTTGTGATTTGGGAGTGTAAACACTGTTCTATTAATTAAAATCTTCGTCTGTGCTTGTTTTATAATGCTGTATTTAATTCATATTGCTTTCATAACCAATTATTATAATTTTAGTGACTTAAGTCAGCATAAATTTATCTTATATTTCTGGAGGTTGGAAGTCCTAAAAGAGTCTCACTGGCCTGACATCCAGGTGTCCCTGGGCTGCGTGCCTTTAGAGGCTCTAGGAGTGAATCCATATCTTTGTCTTTTTCAGCTTTTAGAGGCTGCCTGTATTCCTCGGGTTGGGGCCACTTGCATCTTTAAAGTTAGCAATTGCTGGCAGAGTCTCTCTCGTGTTGCCTCCTCCTAACTCCGCCTGCCTCCTTGTTTCACTTGTAAGGGTCCTGTGATTACACTGGATCTACCCCATCATCCTGGATAAGCTTCCTATTTTAAGAAATGTTACTTTGCAACCTTAATTCTATCTCTATTCTTAATTCCCCTTTGCCTTATAACATAGCATGTTCACAGGTCCAGGAGATTAAGATGTTGACATCTTTGCATGGATGAGGGTGGGGGAATAATCTACCTTATCATATCTGTTTAACAACAGCTGGGCATGGTAATTCAGCACAGTTTTAATGTCAAGTGACTGACATTGACATATGATGAGATTCTAAAGGAAAGATCCTTTCAGGCTCTTAAGTCTATTAATAGTATGTTTGGGTTTTTGTTGTTTTTAATTTTGTTTCCTTTCTCTCTTCCCGAGCCTGAGAGAATTACTATGGCACAAGAGTAGAGGTATTTGAATTCCAAAAAAAAAAAGGTAATATATAGAAAAGGTCAAGTTCCCATCCCAAGTGGGGTGGGGGGCTTAAACTAGACATTGGGGGCTAGTTTAAGTGGGGCTAGTGGAACTTGAACTTCGTAAAAATATTCCAACCTGCACAGCACGTCCTCCCAGGGATCTGTCCAACTGAACAGTCAGGAATGCAGATGTCGTCAGCTCATCTCTCGTGGCATTGGCTCCTTGCCTGGAGGGGACCCAAGCAAAATAAATTAGCTTGTATTTAAGTTTTAAAACCTTCTAACACAGGCATTTCGAGTAGAGACTTGAGTTATTATGGTTTCACATGATATGGCTGTAGAAGCCACCGTTTTTCTGCAAGTACTACCGTGGAGCCATGACTTGTCCTGTGTACTGTCTAGAACTGCATGTGGTAGGTATCCTTATCTCCATCGTGCAGGTAAAGAAACAGGAGCTTAGCTCCTTATTACTTAGGACAGTAATCGGGTCTGTCTGACTTTAAGTTGGAGCTGCCTATTTTGGGAAACCATATTCCATAATGAAAATTCTCCATCTGAGTAGGAGAATATGATCCAATCCTACGAGGCTGGATATCAGACGCACTTCATTGTTCCATGAATATTCTGTGAGCATAGCACCAAATGTCTGAGCCCAGGAGATGAGATATTCAGCTACATATCCACTAAGAGAACACTCCCCTTTGCATATCAAAACCTTTTTCCTAGATTAGAGAGAATGATTGTTATCTAATCCCCCCTGCTTGTGGGCAGAAGCTACAAAATATAGTCAAAATCAAACTGAAAGGACATACTACAAGCTATAGAAATATCACTAGGATAACTATAGGACAATTCTATTCTATATTGCATAGAATTTCATGACATTTAACTTGGGAGCAATATCTGGCCTCTATGAAACTTGAGGTTTTATAACAGAGGGAAAGTTACCATGTATAGATAATCTGTCCTCTGGGATACGTGTAGAGTATAATGTAGCAGTCACCACCGTAGAATTCACCGTATGAATTTTGGTTAATTTCGATCCTACCGCTGCTTTCCACACGCCAAATCTGAAAGGGATGGAATACGTGTACCCAAATTAGCATTTTCTTGATCTAATAATACTTCTCAGGAGTTGTTTTTTTTTTTTAAGTTGGTCTAGATCTATTCCTAAATAACTGTTAATAATAAAAGTTAGTATTTTTTATTTTAAAAGTTATTGTATTATAAAGGGGCAGGATAGGAATTTGGAGACGAGCGGGTGAAGAAATGTGCTTTCAAATAGAAGCCTTCCCACACCATCCGGTAAGCAGAGAAAGGCAGCAAGGCCTGGTTAACCCAAGGGCCTGGAGGGAGCTGGGTTTCAGGAGCCCTGGGTGGCACGGCAGGACATCTCAGAGATGCTATGTCCTGACATGGGGCAGTAGCCAGGACACATCTGCCACAGGGTTACATGGCTGTGCTCAGCTCCAGAAAAGAGCGTCTAAGCGGGAGACAGAGCCAGACCCAGAAGCTGTGAGCCCTCTGACAACAGTCATGAGGGGTACTGCTCCCTCTGTAGTTCCCACAACACTGTACGGCGGCATAGATTCCGATTTCACATCTTTGAAAGGAAGAAAAACAACTTCCTAAATCACTTTACTATCTACTTTGGTTCAAGCACTGTGTTAAGCCCTAAGGATATAGAGAGAAAATATTCAATTCATGCCCTCAAGGAGGTAAGACATCACCCAGTTGTCATGAAGTTAGATGACTCAATAGTGGACTGAGTGTGAAGAGATTTCAGTTAGGAAAATTAATAGGATTTTTTTTTTTAGCATTTTTGTAAAAGGAATCAAGGAATAATTAATGAACTGATTCAAATGCTCTAAAAATATCTGATTTTATCACATAACACATGTCCAATTTGTTTTTGTGAATGCCTCTAATGTGCGAGGGAAGGACAAACTGATAGTCGTTGGCACATTCGGGGCAACACCCCCTCTGCATACAACCCCAGTTCTGAGAGCTGGAGCAGTTCTGATTCAAGAAACAAGACAGGGTTCCATATCGGATCTAAGATGACATTTATGTGATCTTGCACAAATCACCTGACTTCTTGGAATCCCAACATCTGCTTTATAAAATGGAATTGAAGGTCAGATAACATCTCTTCTAGCTTCCAGTTCCCAGTTTAATTCCCAGTCTTGGACCATCTTTATTCATAAGTAAAATTCACATTTTACCAAGTGTTTATTCCCCTGAAGTTATATTTCCACGTATACTGGCATAAATGGGCTTGCTGATATAAACAAGCAAACCCACAAACAGAAGGTAAGTACCTGCACTTTGCCAGAGCCATCATCCACCATATTGTGCTGGGCTGCCATTTGCGGAGAACTGTGCAACTTTGAGGCATCAAATGGAATTTGTTTTACTTGGGCCACTTTCTCTGTGACGTACACTTTCCCGAAGCCGTCGCTCTGATCTTTATCTCTCCAGTCCTTAAAGAACTGTTTGAAGATTGGTGTTTCACCTCCTTCTGGAAGAACTTGAATCTGAAATTTAAAATAATAATAAAAAAATAAGAGACTGAAGGAAAACATTAATTTAGTAGTGAAGAAGGAAATAAGGAAATGAAAAGATTGTCCTGGTTTTGGTGATGACAGAAGCAAACGTAGGAGCTGGGATCCTTAAATGACTGCAAATGGGAGGTTATTCTATATAATAAAAGCCTAATATGCTAAGTGTCTGCCATTCATTCAACTGTTCAACCAGTCGCTATGACACGCACTGACCACCAGGGGACAGGCGCTCCAACTGGTAGGTTAGCTTGCTGCTGGGGTCCAGCTGATAGGGACTGCGAGAGATGGGCCAGACACACCCTGGAGCCCTCCTGTGGTCCCTCCCTGGCCCAAATAGTGCACCGGTGGGGTCCCTCGGCCTGGCCTGCACCCTCTCACAATCCAGGACCCCTCGGGGGATGTCTGCAGGCCAGGCTAAGGGACCCCACCAGTGCACAAATCCATGCACCAGGCCTCTAGTAAATATAAAACTAAAACAATCCAACCTTTTTTCCTCATAATTGAAGTTATTGCCACTGAGTCTGGATATCTACAGTAAGAATAAAGTTCTTCCCTATGTTATCATGGCAGTAAATGAGTTTTTTTTCTACATTAAGGTCACAGCAGTCTGTGACCCAGAAGAAATGATCTCATGAATATAGTAGTGCCAGGACTCAGTTAGTTGGAGCATTGTCCCGTACACCAAAAGGTTGTGGGTTTGATTCCTGGTCAGAAAAAAAACCCATGCCTAGGTTGTGGGTTCAATCAGGGTGTGCATCGGAGGCAACCAATCGATGTTTTTCTCTCACATAGAGGGTCCTTTCTCTCTCTCTAAAAAATCAATAAACTTGTCCTCAGGCGAGGATTTAAAAATAAAAGAAGAGAAAAGACGAGTCTGAGAGGTTCAGAAAGGAAGAATAAGTAGCCAGTGTCTAAGCTGATGTTGATGAAACCACCTATTAGTCCATGTCTGCACAGCTTGTGAATAACTGATAAGCTCTCTCAGTTAATTCAACTGTGGTTGACTGTTTTGACTTGAAGACTGTGGAGGAAATAGATGATCTATTATTTTCACTACACAGCTTCATGGGAGTGTTTTCTCCAGTTTCTGCAAAATTCCATCCTCCACACAGATAGAGTCTAGGGACATATGACACACCATTGCACACAAGGGAAGAATGACTTCACACCTATATATTACTGTAAATCAAATTCTTTCATGAGTTTTGTGGAGTTGTCATGAGCTCCCATGTTCAAATTTTTTTCTAGCCAGTTCATTTCTATACATACTTGGGTTTTGGTGGAATAGTTCATTTGATCTAGGAATAGTTCAGCTGTCTTCATTGCAGCCTTTCTTTCCCGGGGATTAGCATCTTTACCTAAATTACAAGATAAATTAAAGAAAGACAGAATTTTAGTAAGGGAAGATATTATATGGTCAAGTAATACTTGTGCACAAAAGTAAACATAATTAGTTAATTTAAATATGACACTGAGAAAATGGCAAGAATTTTAATACATTAAATATATTTAACAATGTAGTAATGAACACTACACATAAAAAAAGATTCTATTTATATTGTCCGAGTGTCTTTTTACCACCACCATCCCTGACAAGTGATGATAATAGAAGAAAATGTGGCTTTGATGTCTGACATTTATATGAGCTATTTATAGATCAGAAAGGTTTCTTTTTAAATCAGAAAAGATGCTTTCTTTACACTAATGAAGAAATATCTATAAATCTGAAGTACAGCAACACAGTCAGTGGCCTCTCTCACCTTTCCATACGAAAATCTTTTTTGCAGCGCCGTGGTCCAAAATAAAGCACTCCTCAGAAAGCAGCATGGCCATGGAGAAGGGGTTTTCCTCTGCCACCAGGGTCACCCTCATGGACCCACTGGCATCTGAAACCTAAGAGAAAAACTATGATCTCATTTGGGGATGACAAAAATGTTCTAACATTAGGTTATGGCAATAATTGCACGACTCTGCAAATGTAACAAAATCACCAAATGGTACACTTTAAATGGGTGAGCTTTACAGTATGTAAATTATACCTCAACCAAGCCAGTGGTTTTTCTTTGTTTTTTATCTAAAGAAAATCATTTTATTCACTATAGTATTAAAAACAATAAAATAGCTAGGAATAGATTTAACCAAGGAAATGAGAAAATTATGCAATGAAAACAACAATACTTTGATGAAAGAAATTGTTTTAAAGAAAACAAATAAGATCTGTAAGCCCAATTATACCCTCAAAGACTTTTTTAAAAGTTCTTTGGGATAAAAGAACTATTCATAAAAAGTTAAGTTTTGACACTGTATCTGAAACATCAAAAAATAATGGTGATAATAATAATGGCTATGGCTTGTTAATGTTTTCATATACTAGGCACCATGCTATGAATTTAACATGATTATTTCTGAATTTTTACAGCAATCTTTTCAGATAGATAATAATCTTACAGTCATTGTGCATACACAAAAAGCTGAAGCTTAAATATTTAATCAGCTAACATTTTCTGAGTGCCTACCAAATGCCAGGCATTGTTTTAAGGAAGGCATTGCTACATTACAGTTTATCTTTATAGATTTTTTTCCTCAATATTGGCACTGTGATTTAAGTATACTTTGTATAAGTTATCAAAGTAAATTTCCTGACACAAATTAATTATTAATCTAGATTCCCGAAGTTTGAAAATTGACTACACAACATTTTTTAAGTTGAAGGTGGACTTACAAAATTGAAAGTGATATTCATGCTCAGGTTAGAAGTCACTGGTTTTCAAAGGTCCGCTTGCAGGTTACAATCACCTGGATACTTGATAAAAATGCAGATTCCAGGGCCCTCCCTAGCTCAGTGGCAGAGTTTTGCAGCACCATGATGGGGCTTAAATTCTGCATGTTTAAAAACCACCCTTGGCTGACTCTACTGCCCCACTTTACTCAGCAATCCCAAATTAAAGTACTGCATTTTCAAGGGGACTTTATATTTTAGATGTATGCAATACGTGATAAATCCACTAGAGGGAGGCATGATGCAGGATTAACATGTTCACATTGTAAACTATTTCTTTAGTCCACAATGCTGTCCAAGAGGGAGAATCATTTTATCTGATGAAGCGACATAAAAGATATTTGTTCAGCTGTTGAATATAAGCAGGCACGAAGTCTTTAGATATTTCTGTATGACTTATATTAAAATTATCAGTGTACTTAGAAGAGGTAACCACATTTCCCTTTGCCATCAAGAGAGAAAGCAATCCACTTACCCTTTACAAAAAGGAAGTTGTGCCGCACAAGTTAGTAATTTGATCTTCACTTAAAAATCAGTGGTTCTGGGCTAGAAAGTCACTTAAAGAGCAACAAATGTAACTCCTTCCTCTAACAGATGAGAAAACTATTCAATTCTGTAAGGAGATGACAATCTGCTCCCAATCATGTGCTTAGGGAGTGATAAGGGGAGGGAACAGATGAGTGATCCAATTTAAACAGTCTCCTCAACTGGTATGTCATGTGGCTTTTGTTACCTTCATCAGCAATAAAATCATAAGATTATAGAGTTCGAAGGAACTGAGTAATCTTCTAACCTAATCTCTCTCTCTCCTTTTTCCCCAGAATGGTCATGTCTTGCCCAAGGTCACCCAGCCCATCATGCACCACAGACGTGACTTGGAACTGGGTCTGCTAATCCCCAGGACAGGTCTGTTTTTCACCCTGCTTCCTTCCAGCTGCTTGATTTGAGAGCTTTGCTCTCCTGTAACAAGGAAAGCCTTCACTATGGCTAAACAGGATATTTAAAATAAAGTGAAGATTTTATAGCTTATCCAGAGTTTATATGAAAAAGCTTACATAATATTTTTACTCCATGAAGGATACATTTTGTTAAATGTAATATATCAAAACACATTGCTGCAAACTAGGACAGTAACTGCAAATTTTTATTTTTAGAGCAATGAGTTCCCTTATTTGTTTTTAATAAAATAAGTAATAAAAAGAGAAATTTTAATGAATATACTAACTAGCAAAAACAATGGATTTTATCTACACATTTCTCTTTGAATATCAGTTTAGCAAAGTGTCCCATTCCCCGCCCCCCCCCCCCTTCCAGTCCAGTAAAAACAACAGAACTCGCCCTGGCCAGTGCTCAGTGGTTAGAGCATTGCCCTGAGAACTGAAGGATCTTGGGTTCAATTCCAGTCAAGGGCATGTCCCTTAGTTGTAGGTTCAATCCCCGCCCTTCTCATGTTGATGATTCTCTTTGTCTTTCCCTTCCCTTCCACTCTCTCTAGAAAATCAATATCCTTGGGTGAAGATTAACAAAAAACAAAAAACCCAGAACTCTAAAAGTGAACCCACCATATAGAGTTTAGCCATTTTCCTGTTAGTTATGTCTGCTATGGTGTCATCGTCATCATCTCCATGGCTAAGCGCTGGCTTTTTTCCTAAAACCTGGAAAAAAGTAAACAGATGAAAGATAAAGACCTCTCATTAAAGAATGCAGAATTTTTAAAAAAAGAAAAGAAAAACATGTAGCATTTCTAAAGACATAGATTATAAAATATGTGCAATTAAAATGGCTCAAACATTTCTCAGCAATCATACTACACTGGCCTTTTCCCATGGGTCAAATCAGTCAATTGCATTAAGTAAACAAACACTAAGTTTGCTAGTGATGGGAACTTCCAAGAAAATAAAATCCCAAATTTATAAGCTGAGGTGTCCATATTATTAAAAATTAGCAGAAATAGAAGCATGGAACAGACTGCTGAATCTCAGAGGGAAGGGAGAGGTGGTGGACAGGTGGGAAGAGATTAACCAAAGAACATGTATGCATATATGCATAACCCATGGACACAGACAATAGTATGGTGAAGGCCTGGGGTGGGAGGGGTCAATGGGAAAAAAACATCTGTAATACTTACAACAATAAGGATTTTTAAAAAATTAATTAAAATATGAGTTCTAAGTTCAGTTCTGCAACAGAATTACTTCTGTGACTTCTGCTTCTTGAAAAAGCAATCTATAGGTTTAATTAATTTACTATTACAAAAACTTGGTTCAAAATTACTATTTGAAGTAAGGTACTATTATCATTATTGACATATTATTAGCTACATAAAGTGCAAGTTCTTGATGACCATATCATGCTTCGTTTTCTAATCTATCCTTGGCACTTTCAAAAGTGCCTGGGCATAGTAGATGCTTAATAATTTAGTTGTCAAATTAATATATTTATTTATTGTTGCATATATGATTCAATCCAAAAGCTCAAGCAACCCATTTCATAAAAAGTATACTTGAATCTGCTTTGAATTTCTGTACACTCAAATCACACACAAAAAATAACTCTATAAGAAATCCTGATTAATTTATTTATACAAATATCATAGAATGTTAAGGACAAGAATAAAATGTAAATTTATTCTAAACAATGTGATTTTTATAACAATATTGATATAAATTTAAGTTTAGAATATGCACAAAAGGTACGAAATTCATTGTATTTTATATTCAATATTTCTTACAATATATTGTGTGAAATACAAATTGCTGAATGGCAAACGACAATAAAAATGTATACAAATCCTAATCCTTGCAGGAGTACAGGCACAGACTCAAGTTTAGAAATGCATTAAAAAACTTATTTACTCTGGGAACAAGCCCATATTTTTGCTTATACAATGACCAATAAAATACTTTAGCCTAACTGGTATGGCTCAGTGGTTGAGTATCAATCAACCCAGGAACCAGGAGGTCACAGTTAGATTCCTGGTCAAGGTTCATGCCTGAGTTGCAGGCTTGATCCCCAGTATGGGGTGTGCAGGAGACAGCCGATTGATGAGACTCTCTCTCTCCTCTCCCTTCCTCTCTAAAATCAATAAAAATATACATATTTAAAAATAAATAAAATACTTTAATTATTATACATACTAAATTATTATAATATAGTTTTTCTTTTTTGCTAAAAGTAAGATTAAGACAAAAATTAAAGCACTTGCAATTAAAAGTTTTACTTTGGTAGAAGTATGTATATCTTTGAAGAGCAGTGACAGGTCGCCTCATGTACCTTTTTGTAACTCTGCTCTAACCAAGACAGGAGAATTTGGAATCAATTGTCTGTGTTAAGGACATAGCTAATACCAGTAAGTCTCTCAGGGGGCTAAGTGACTCTGAGACTTGAGGCATTCTCTAGCTTTTCATTTTCAGGCAGCAATTCCCATATCAGCCAGGGATCTTAATTAGCCTCTCTCAAAGGACTCTGGCTTAGTTGGGAATTGAACCCAATGGATTTACCAGAAACAGGTTTACTAGTAACTCCATGGGTAGGGGGATATTGTTAGGTAACCCTAAGGAAGAGTCTGTTCAACCAAACACCTCAGTGGGGAACACAAATGAGTTTCCACCACATTGCCCAGCCCTTAAGGGTCCTGCCTAGAAAGAGGAAAATTAAATGTGCCCATTTCATCAACGACCCCATACACTGTGATCTTTGAAAAAAAGTTGCAAACACAGCTCTCCTTTTTTTCTCTGCAGATTGGGTAAAGCCGAAATTGAAAACACTCTTTTAAGGTTTCTCAAGTGACCAGTATTTGACTCATGCAATCCTTTGTGAGGGAAAGAACATATTTTGACAATTTGAAGAGGAAAGGAAACAGAGAAGCCTTATCTGAGGATGTTCCATAAAAATTTCACCTATTATTCTAGCCAAGACCTGTCACTCAAGTGTGGAGCCCTCCTTTCCGTTAATGATATTCTGTAAGTTTCCACTTAAAAGTATCACCACCTTCTAACGTGAACCGAACTGATCCTTCCACAAGACACCATTCTCAGCTCACCATTGGTGCCAGCGACTCTCCAGTCTCCCATCCACCCGAACTGAAAATCACGTGGTCAGTTATGACTACTTGCTGCCTCCACTTTGAATCTCCTACCCACTTGTCGTCAAATTCCGCTTTTTTATGATAATGTGTAGAGTCACTGATTCCTTAATTCCCACCCTAGTGAAGTCCCTCATCGCCCGTGTCATGGGTTATACCTACTGCTGTCAACTCCCTCCTGCCTTGGTCTCCCTTCATCTTTCCATCTACTCTGGACACTGGCCTTTTATTTCACTTTACTCCTATATTTCAAGACTAGGACTTCTAAATAAAGATTTATATCTGGAACAGTGGTCTTCAAGTTCAGTGTTCAAGCAACATCTGGATAACCTGATAAAATACAGATTCCCAACAGCCAGCAACTAAGTACCAGGCAGGGGTGAGGCCGAGGAATCTGTACTCTGGATCATTCTGAATCGAATGCTTCCTGACAGAGCATAACTCCTACGTCTGGCTTCCGAAGTCCGCCCAGAGCTGGGTGTTACCCACCCTGCACTGCTTCTCAGCGTCTCTACCAAACACCGTCTCCAACCAGGCTGATGTTCTCGGTGTTCCTTAAGGGAGCCTTGAACTTTCCCTCCCCAGGGCCTCACCTAACACCGCTGTAACTTCTGCCTGGGCTGACTGGGTGTGGCCGAAGCATGACTGAGCAATAAATTCTTTGGTTGGTTCAGCTAATTACTAGCCGCACAGTCATAGTTACCACTTACTGAATGTCTCCTGAGCCACACATGGTAGCAAGAGCTTCAGTCACATGTCATTTCATCCCTGTACGAGCCCCCAGCCTCCACTGCTCTCTATGGAAAATGAGACATCACCTTCTTCTTATCTTCATCGTTTTAGTGTGCCTTCTGCTTCTATTTTTCACTGAAAACAAAGCAAGTTCTCAGGTTCTGCGAGCTAACGTTTTAATTACTCAGTAATTCTTATGTTTTATTTCCTTTCCCTAAATGAAAAAAAAAATCAGTAGTTTACAAGCATATGGTAAATAGAAATAAATTGTAAACAGGGAGAATAGTCTTGTTGTTAAGGTGTTTTTACTTGTGTTAGGACAAGTAAATATTTGCTAGTAGGGAAGATTAAATATTTGTTAAACTAACAGGGAAATAAAAGCACAGGTGATTCTCAGGGAGCTGCGACCTCACTTAGCCAGCTCAGTGTTAGAGTAACATCAACATATTTGAGATTGGATTTAGAGGGTACAACTCACACTAAAGTTAACTCATAAATTATTATTATATGGGAAACTAATTCACAAGTTACTCTCATATGGAAAGATAACTTACAAGTTATTATGACATCAATACCTAGATCACAAGTTATTAAAATACATCAGCCAGAATGCCAACGAATTTAGCCAGAACAGTTGTTCTCACTGGCTGCCCATTGGAGCCATTTGGGGAGTAAAGACTACAAAAGTCTGGACCTGAGTCCAAGACTAGGATAGAAACTCAGCATTGTGTTTTTTATTTTTTATTTTTATTTTTTAAAATATATTTTTATTGATTTCAGAGAGGAAGGAAGAGGGAGAGAGACAGAAACATAAATGATGAGAGAGAATCACTGACAGGCTGCCTCCTGCACGCCCCTGCTGGGAATCAAGCCCACAACCCTAGCATGTGCCCTTGACCAGAATCAAACCCTGGACCCTTCAGTCCACAGGCCAATGATCTATTCACTGAGCCAGACCAGCCAGGGCAGCACTGTGTTTTTTAAAAGCCCTCTGGCCCTGGTTCAGTGATAAATTCAAGTGTTCGGTGGTATCAGCTTTGTTTTAACCTGGTTCATCTTAACCAACAGGACAGGTCTGCCAAGCATTTCTGATGTCCACGTAGCTTCTCAGGGACCTTCTTGCCTGGACAATTTCCATGGTCTTTGGTGGTCTGGGAGCTGCCCCGCAGCAAACCTCAGGTAAAGATTTTAGGCCATTTGCCTTTTCTGGGGCGCATCAGACCTTTTTCTGTAAGACCTCATGCCCATTTGAACATTTCTACCTGGTCAGTGTTGGAATGGACACTTCTGCCCTTTGCCTTTGGGATTCCTGATTTCTATGCTTTACAATGAGCATCTCCCCTCCTCTTTCTGACAATCCCTTCAGTTGGTAGGCTCAGGCGATCTGCACTGGGTGGACCCACCACTAAGAGACTCTCTGACCTTGTTCCCACATTTAAAATGGTATAACAATAAATTTCACTCACAATTATCTGTATCTATATATCTATATCTATATATCTATATATCTATATCTATATCTATATCTATATCTATATCTATATCTATCTCCAAAACAATGTAACTGAAAATTGTGATGCACCGGATACCCTTACGAACATAATACCACTTTTTCATTTGCCCAAGCACTATCAATGTAACCCAGTTCCACAACAGTGTGATTCTTTGCTCTGAAAAAAACAAAACAGGACTTAGAAGCACCATCCAGATGGCCTTGATTTAGAGAGTTCTTTCCAACATGTGAACACATTTCCTCCTGATAGTAAACAAATATTAATTACAAAACCGATACTAAGGAATTGTGAGTTGTTGACTCTTGAAGAGTCAACTTTTAATATCAGGGCTGGGCTCCTCCTTAGCACAAGATATACATGTAAAGTGATATAAAGTTAATATTACTGTTAACTATTATTACATGTTGTAAAAACTAACCTACATAGTGAATGTCAAAGAACTGTGAATCGCTGAATTGTAGAGATCTGGCCCTTTGATATCTGAGTTTTGGCTAATTCTTAGCACAAGGGATAAGAAGAAAGTGATCTCAATTGCGGAAAGAAAATATAGTCTTAATATTAGATTTTTTAAATTATATATTATCGCTAATACTATAACAAGCATGAGGGGCAATATAAATGGAAAGATTAGAAACCTGCATTCTGGTTTGATATTTATGTTAGTTTATCAAGTCAGATATAGACTGTGTGGGGGCAAAGATCCACCCTTTCATACAGTCCATCTGTCTTATTCATGGATTATTCTATTTATAGGTCCTATCACTATTACCTCACTCCATCTGCAAACCAAAAGAAAATGTACCTCATTCAGAAATGATTGCCAAGTGGTGTTAACTTGGACTGATCATATAAAAGTGACATCTTATCAGTAAGGTCACAGTCTTCATGTTGAACTTTGGTGTGACAAAGTGAAAGACTATTTGAATTATTACTTTATTACAGCATATGGTTAACTACACAGTTAGTATACTTTGTAGGGTTCTTCATAACATTACAACTTCCCCCACTGGATGAATTGATGAGGAACAGAATGGGTATCTGAATTAAATACTAGAAATCCAAACAAAAGATTCATTAAAATAAACAGCAAATGAATTCTGCCTTGAACCGTGCCTGGCACATAGTAAGCTATCAATAAATGGTAGACAGAAACAGCTAGAGCGGCTATATAGTGCTCGTGAAAGGATATAACCTTGCAGCATGCGCTGCTTGTCACTATGATTCTTTGGGTTGGGATGCATGCTAAGTATAATTGCCTTAAAGTAAAATGAAGAAACTAATTTAAATATGATACAACAGAGAGAAGGAAAGGAAAATTTTTGGAGCTCTTTAACTTATTAAAAATATTTGACTGGTAAACTTATAAAGGGACCTTTTTTTGTATGGCTCTCATAATGTTATTTCAATTAGATAACAACTACTGATGAAAATCTCCAATGTGCCCAGTATCATGCTACATGAATAGGAAATTTCAAAATATTTAACACATTGTTAAATTCCCCCAGAATTTACAAAAAGACACTGGAAAATAAAGGAGAGGTAAATAAGAAAGCTAAACCACTTGGACAGCACACAGAAAGCAGCGTGCTTTTCTGACAAAATGGTTTCTGTTGTCTCTGAGTATTAAGCTGAAAGGGACCATAGAAGCCACTATGTCTAATCCCTCATTTTACAAAAGAGGAACCAAAGCCAATGAGAGGTTGAGGGACTTGCTTGGTACTTAAGATGACCATGGAAAAGCTTAGTCTAAGAGTTAATGCAACACTGCTTCCACCACCCACTCTGTAAGGACAAATCCTGTTCCTGGGTCCATTTCTATCAAAGTATAGCTTTGAAACTACTGAAACAAGAGGTTATAATCAATTTAAAATACATTTTATATATAGATTTTTGCTTCCAAATATGAGAATTAGAAGACTTAAGTGGTCATTAGATGTCTAGAACAAAGGCTTAAAAGAATATTAAAGATCAATTTGTTTTGAATAGCTCTCAAGGTCTAATTTATTAGCAATGTCATTCTGACTATTGGAAATCCAAGTAATCCTTTCCAAATTTTATTTTTTTAGATGGCCTTTTTTTCTGATCATAAACAGAATATGCAATTATTATAAAAAGGAATATACAATTATTATAATAAGTTTGAAAATACAAGGGCAAATGAAGAAAATATCAAGCAGCCATATCCAAAAAATGTCAAAGATAATATTGGTATTATTAGTAATATTTCAGCAGATTTCTTTTAAATATATGTATACTAGAGGCCCAATGCACAAAAATTTGTGCACTGGGGGGGGGGGGGTCCCTCAGGTCCCTCAGCCCGGCCTGTGCCCTCTCGCAGTCTGGGACCCCTCGGGAGATAACGACCTGCTGGCTTAGGCCTGCTCCCGGGTGGCAGAGGGCAAGCCCAATCCCTAGGTGCAGCCCCTGGTCGGGCTCAGAGCAGGGCCGATTGGGGAGTTGGGGCGCCGCCCCCTGTCATGCACAGAGCAGGGCAGATTGAGGCTTCCTTTGATAGTCATATTAACAGTGAGAGAAATGTCTTGATGTTCTGCTTTCCCAGTGCCATAACTTGGATAACTGTATCTCCTCTTACCGAATCTGACCTTAAGTAGTAGAGAATTTGTTAAAACTAATACACATACGCACACACCTTGTCCCACATGCTTGCCTTAAAAGTAGTAACCTTGCAAACACAACCTAAGTCACAATACCTTTATAAGCTCTGATGGCTCATTTCCTTCTTCCACCACAATTAGTTGAGATCTTCCGTTTCTTTCATTGTCCCGAATGCCAATGGCCACCTGGCTGGCCTTCAGGCGCTCATATTTGTTGCATGAGGAACCACACCACTGGTAAATTTCCTAAAAGAAAGAGACAGATCTTTTCACCTCAGTGATATGTGGAGAACATTCAGACCTATTGTAATACACATTGTGATTAACTACAAAGAAGTATCCTATATAATAAAAGGCTAATATGCAAATAGACCAAACAGCAGAACAACCGGAACCCTAACCATAACCCTGATCGCTTGGCACTGTCAGCGGGTGCAAGGGGCAGTTGCCGGCCCCGATTACCTTTGAGGGCTTCTACACCTCCCCATGCTCCTAAGAGGCAATCAGGGCAGCAGCCGCCACTTGCACCCACTGACGGTGCCCGCCCGCTTGCACCCGCTGCTGGCACCAGCCCTAATCGCTCCGCGCCATCAGCCAATGTGAGCAGGGCCAGAGCCATCAGCATGTGGGAGCAGTGGTGGCAGGGCGGGACTGCAGGTAGACAGGGGACCAGGGGCCGTGGTGGGAGGGGCTGGGCGGGGGTGCGCAGGAAGGGCCAAGACCCGCCTCTGTGCCCACAGCAGCCTCGTAGCCCACAGTTCCTTTCAAGGTGCACAAATTCATGCACTGGGCCCCTAGTAAAAAATAAAATTAAAAAATATAAGGTCACAGGTGTTTTATTATAAAGTTGTACACCTGAAATTTATATAATGTTATTAACCAATGTTATTCCAGTAATTTAATAATAAAATTTTTTAAATGATCTGTTGTTGAGGCATACATGATTTCATATATTTAATTTATATCTTATTCTGTATTCTGTTGCTCTCAGAATTATAAATTAAGCATTTTTTATTTTATTTTTAAAAATATGTTTTTTTATTGATTTCAGAGAAGAAGGGAAAGGGAGAGAGAGATAGAAACATCAATGATGAGAGGGAATCATTTATTGGCTGCCTCTTGCATGCCCCCTACTGGGGATTGAGCCCACAACCCAGGCATGTGCCCTTGACCAGAACTGAACCTGGGACCCTTCAGTCTGCAGGCTGACACTCTATCCACTGAGCCAAATCGGCCAGGGCAAATTAAGCATTTTTTTAAACATGGAAAATATAAACATATATCTCACCATTCTTTGCATAAGTACAATTTATGAAAGTAAACATATAGATTTCATAAATTTAAAATAATAAATGTACTATATTTCAGAATGATTGTCAAGAATCTGTTATAGTTATATGCTCTTGATGGTTATAAGAACTGAAATAACACTTATGTAAAGCAATTGAACAATTCTTATCAAGAGCCATGAAAGTGTTAAAACTTTTGGCCCAGTAATATCATTATCTAAAATTTATGTTAATAAATTATTCAAAAGAGAAAAAAAACCCACATATACAAAGGTTTTCATTGCTATGTGATTGTATTAGTGAAGCATTAGAAAGACATTGCATGTTCAATAATAGGATAAAACTTATATAAATTATGACACAGAAAAAATACTTGATATCTATTTAGAAACAGCTTGATATACTATAAATTAAGTATATTATATTAGCTGACATTTATATTAAAATATATATTTTAGTCTTGGATACAGTGTTCAAAAGCTATACAGACACAAGTGTGAAATAAAAATAAAGTATCATTTTCTCCATTGAATGCGGTTTAACTAAAATATGAAAGAGAAGTTTAATAGTACCTCTCAGCCTGGTGGGGTGTGGGAATGGGCATTATCGCATACTATGTGGGTGATAAGTACACAGGCTTTTTTTGAGAGCAGTTTGGCATCATCAAAAAATATGTGCTTTTGGATCAGAAAATTTCACTCCTAAGAATCTATTCTATAGCAGTCAAAAATGGGATACAAAAACAAAGAAACACACAAAACAAAACTCCCCATCCATGGAAAGATGGCTATATAAATGTATTACATGGATACTGGAGACTAGACTTCAGTGGTTAAACATTGAGGAAAAAGTTTCAATACTGACGTAAAAAATTATCCAAGGTATATCATCAAGGATAAAATAAAGCCCTAGAATAATATAGTTCCAATCAAGTAGAAACAGAAACATAATCTCTGTTCCTGTGTTTGCAGAAAAAGATTTTTAAATAAAAGACACAGTTTTAATACAAAGGGAGAATCATATAAATGCAGAAAGAAAGCCTTCAATTTTTATAGTAGCTAAGTCAGTGTATTTTTCCTTTTTAAAAAAATGTCACATTTATTAGATGCCTAATATGAGCTAGATGTTGGGGATAGAGAGATGAATGTGGGAAAATGAGGAAAAACTGACATGCAGACAATTAGTGCTAATAATATATATGCACTACATTTGGTTTTCAAAAGTTTCCACACATATTTCATCTAGTCAGTCTTGGAGAGGGGGTTAGCATAGTGATAAGTGTGAAGGAGACAGACATTGGTGGCCACTTATTAGCTATGTGACTTTATGTTTGCAATTTTTAATAAATTAATAACAGCAAAACAACATAGTGCCCAAGATTCAAAGGCATTGGCTCTTTTCTCTGGCTATAAGATATTTCTAGTCCAGAGTCATTTCTTTATTCAAAAATAGTTTACTGCTTACCTGAAATGAGTGAGAGAGAGAGAGAGAGAGAGAGAGAGAGAGAGAAACTATGCGTTCCCAACAAGGATTGTACCCTCAACCCACGTATGTGCCCTGACTAGGAACTGAACCCGCAACCTTTTGGTGTATAGGATGATGCTCCAACCAAGCCACGCGGCTGTGACAGCCTCTGTTAGTTTTTTATTAGTGTATAAAAGTGGGTCCAATTTCTGAATATTTATTTTGTATCTGCTACTTTACTCAATTTATCAGTTCTAATGTTTTTTTTTGATGGAATCTTTGGAATTCTCTCTAAATAGTATCATTTCATTTGCAAATAATGCCAGTTTTACTTCTTCCTTTTCTATTTGTGCCATTTATTTATTTATTTATTTATTTATTTAGTTGTCTGATTGCTGTGGGTAGGAAGGAAGATGATTTTTGAAAATACAGATACCTGAGCCCTACCCTTAGGTAATCCCAGGTGTGTTTCTTGAACCCTCCCCAAGTGATTTTAGCATTCACCCAGGGCTGAGAACTCCTGCTGGTACCCTGAGCACCTTGCACGGAGCACAAATTACAGGGAGCCTGTACCATCTAATTATCTAATGCAGCCATGCCAGCTACTCTCCTGAGTACGTACAGGCTCTTAGCTCTGATCTCTTTGCTACCTCATTCCATGTGATTTTGCAAATGATTCTCTTCTCAGCAGGTCTGAGAAAGCAAATTTCTAATATTTACACTACAGTGAAATTCAGCAGGTAGATCCGAAGTTAGCTTTCTAAATTTCTCAGGCTTACTAGCAACTTTCATTACTGAGTTGCTTTGCGTTTATACAACCATCTAACACAGGATTGTTCTCCCTACCTTAGTGGTATAATGACCTCTCCCCTACTTCAAAGAGATTATATAAAATCATACAAAATTTTATTAGCAACTGCAAAGCATTATGGAAGCTTGGGAAATGTGTTTAAAAGTGAATTGTAGATAATGATAATTTTACAAACATAATTATCATTTAATGTTGAATTTTACAATATCCTATGGATCCCAAAATATTTTGTATTTATTACTTTTGGTTGGGAGTTTTTATGTGCAGTATTGATTCACAGAGAAATTTAGTTGTACTAAATATTCCTCATCATTTCTTAGAGACTACAATTTTGACCTTTAAACTAGCAAAAACAGGCCTATGAAATACCCATCAAAATAATAAAACTTTAAGAGAGAAGTTTTCTCTTTAACTCAAAGATGACTGAATCACTAAAAAAAGTGTTATAGAACATTTCCTATTGAGCACAAAAATGAATGTTCTCTGTTATGCTTACACCTTACTCTGTGCTCCTATTTTTATAAATGTGACATCTTATTTACTAGACTTAATTTTCAGTGGTTAATTCTGACAAGAAATGCAAAAAAATATGGATTCTAATTATATACTGCTAAAAGCCGGAACTGGTTAAATAGTCATATTAATTAAAACACCCTTTTCATATAATGCTAATTAATTTTTATGCAAATACAGTTCATTCGATTATGGCAGCAGCACCTATAAATGTCCTTTAAAATCTAAAACAATTTTAGCAACTCAGTAATTTATATTCCACTATGTGTGGATAATGTGTTTAGTACATTTCATTTTAACAGAGCTCTACTGTGCTGAAATACATGTGTAGTACTATTAATAAACCATACCGCTCAACGCTACTCTATTTAGAAGTCATTGGTTACGACTACTTCACCACTGTGCACAAGGAAGCTTTGTACTCAACTGGCACCATACTTGAAGAATTTTCTTTTTATAATTCCAGGAGTGGGCTGCAAAAAATAAATTCTGCATAGAGCTAAGAACTATCTAAACTGATGAGATAGGTGGATCTGTATTATTACAAAAATGTTTTCATTATAACTTAAATTGTTTTATTTATAATACTTGGCTGGGATTTAGCAGAAATGCCTTTTTCATAAAACTGATTTAAGCATGCTAGACCTAAAAAACTGTAATGCAAACATGGTTTCAGAGGCAACTATTTACCTTCTAAGATCCTAAAGACTTTAACAACTCAACATTAAATGTTATATTTCTTTGGATAAGTGACATATAAACTTCCTGTAAACATGAAATATCCACTCAATTCAGAATGAAGTTCACTTAAATTCTGGCCAAAATGTGTTGATGTACATCTAGCCCATGAACACTATCTAGTAGAAGTTTATTGAACTATGTAGTTAACTCTTAATATACAAACTCTTAACGGAAACAAAATTTCTCTGGGTTATTAGAAAAGGAAGAAATAGAGAGTAAAGACAATATCTGTTACTGGCAATTAATTTGGCCCACTAGTAACAAGAAAAAAAAAAGCAAGTGAGTGATATTTATAGAAACAACCATATTGGGGGTAAATTAGAAGTTTCTAAAATTTCCTGTAAACTCTGTAGTCAGGGTTAACCAGTAAAACACCAAAGTGCAGCCAAACCTCATTTGGGGGACAGGAAATAAGAGCAGAAATAAAACAATGCTCAGCGATGCCCTTGAAGGGAAGCAGATTTCAGAAGCTAACTTTAAAGAACACCCCAGACAGCCAATGTGATGGTGACTCATAACATGTGCAAAGAATTCAGCACAGACTAGCTACCCGTTCATCCTTTCTAAATTACTTAATCTAAATCCATCTAAAATTTTATAAAAGGGGGCCATTCCTTGTCCTCTTCCTTGTTTCTATTGGCTTTACTTTTTTACTGTGTTTAGTTTTCCCTTACACCTAGTTAAACAAATATAGAAATTCATTTGCTATCCTGCTAGGCTGGAAGCTCTCTAAACATAGCTTAAAATATAATGATGGTTTATACTATGTCTTCAATCTACCTTCTTTTTAATTTAAAAACTTTAAAACATGGTTTTTGTTTTTGGATAAGCAATATATATCCTATTCTATTGTTCAAAGCCAAGCCAACTCAATCCCCATCAATGGCATATATGTGTGTTTTTTAAATGCCTCTAACTGAAGGACAGAAGATGAATGGAGTGAGTATGCAGGGCCACAGATGGCTTGATGACCAGAAGGGAATCAACTGTATGTGAACTAGGGCAGAGCCATGGTGACAGAGAGAAGAATACCGGGGTATTTAGTAGGCTAAACCTTGCAGAACTGGTCAACCATGCCCTTTGGACATGTACTGAAGGACAGGAAAAGGGGGAAATGATTTAGACAATTCTAGTTTAGTTGCTGGTAGTGATGGCACCTACTGGGACCGGGGACAACGTTGGAGGGTTCTTTTCATAGTGACAGTGAGAGTAGATGAAATCTTGTTCTCTCTACAAGTCAAAGTATTTGGCACACCAAAGAAATTTTATCATCAGCTTATCAAAAACCAATTCTGCCAGCCACATAAGTTGACATAACTATGTTTAAATGACTCATTGGTTCGTCAAACATATAATCCCTTAATGTTCCAGCAACTTCAGACATTTCCCATATTGAAGTGGGGCTTAATAAGTACTTACACCAAAGTCCCACCCCAAAACTTTAAAATCAGAATTCTAAAGATCAAATCACAGGTATAGATTTTTTTAAAACCTCTTCCAAATGATTCTAATGTGAAATACTCTGACTTGTGTATGTGTTTGTGGCCTCTCACCATTTGACAACACGTAAAGCTGTCAACTTTATACTCATACCCAGCATATACTAAGCACACAATAAATGCCATTGGTCCCTACTCTCATTGACCATACATTTTACAGATTTGATATTAGGTTTATCTTTCCCATTATCTTTTCTTGTTGCCTCAAGGTTCTCCCCTCACAAATCTAGTGGAATGCATTACTTTGAGGTAAGGATGAATTTATCCAGAACAAAGAAGATTTTGCTCAGTTTTTTAGTTTTAAAATTAGCATTTTTAAGTCATCGCAGAGATGAAAGCCTGAAAGTCAACATTGTTTTAATTGAAAAGAACCTTTCTTTTGTTAAAGATTTTTGGGGAAGAGTGAGTTTTCAGTCTAGAAAGCTAGTTTTGCATATCAAGAACTAATCTTAGCCTTAGGGCCTAGAGTGTATTGTAGAAACCATGGAGTAGGTGACTGTGAAATGGTGTAAGACTAGTTTGTCAGGCCCAAGAATAGAACAATAGATTACAAGATAACTAGAGAATTTGATCAGGTGCAGTGAATCTTTGAAAAGAGCTTGGTACACTTTCCCTTCAGCATATTTGTCATATATTCATCCATGATCCTGAGCATAAGAACAGAAATGACTGTGGGCAGTGTCTAGACAGTTGGAGCAATATGGCTACAGTGTCCCCACAATTCCCGTGTGGCATGGGAGAAGCAATGTGCCTACAGTGTCCCCACAATTCCCGTGTGCCATGGGAGAAGCAATGTGCCTACAGTGCCCCCACAATTCCCGTGTGCCATGGGAGAAGCAATGTGCCTACAGTGCCCCCCAATTCCCGTGTGCCATGGGAGAAGCAATGTGCCTACAGTGTCCCCACAAGCCCGGTGTGTGCCATGGGAGAAGCAATGTGGAGCTTCTAAGCTGGGAGTGGGAGGCAGGTTGCTGACAGAATTAGAAGGGGTCTTGTGGTGGATATGGGGGCAGATCAGAAGACCAAAGTGAGGCCATGGATATTTTCCAGCAAATGTCTTGGGACAGAGGCCAAAACCCAAATCTCGGGAATGAATGAAAGGGCCAGGGCATAATGAAAGTTAGAGAGAAGTGAAGCCTGAAGACTGCAAACCAGACTCACACTTCCATTCTCAACCCAACCCCCAGGCCCAAATCATAATATTGCACATGCATTCCACCCTTTGGGATAGAAAGGAGATGGCTGGGATAAGTTTGCATTGCTTTAATAGTAAACAAACTTCACCTTAATAAGGCAAGATTGTTTTATTGAAATCCTTAGAATTTGAAGCTTGGCAATATAGTTAGGTTGAGTTATAGATGAAAAAAATTACACCCTTGTACACAGAACTACATGAGACTGTATGCTTTGTGTTGGTCAGCTATCCATCTGTTGAAACACTTGTTGAGTGGTTTTAAGTTCTGGGCCATATACTAGAAACAAAGTGAGTAAGTGAGGTTAATAAGTGAATGGGTAGGCAATGTGGAAAATACTACAAGCAAGTCCCCAAGTGATAGGAAAGTTAAGATAAGGTGTGCCCAGCTCTACATGGGTGTGGCATGGGACAGTGGAAGGAGAAGAGGTAGAGGTTAGGGAACACATTATAAAGAAGGCAATATCTGAATTGAAAAGTTAAGGATGAGATGACATTTGACGCTTGCTGGAGAAAGGTGATGCTGACAGGAGAGTATTCTAGGCAAAGGAACAATGTGCACAAAAGCAGAAGCATGACAATGTGAGGGAAAGTGCCATGCACAGGGTATCATGGCGAGGAAGTGGGCAGGAAGGACAGAGGAAACGGTTAGGAGGTGGCACAGTAGGCATAGTGATTGCACACGCAGCATTTGGGAGAAGTTGCCAAGATAACTCCTGGATTTGGGGGTTGAGGGTGTGAATGAGTGGGGGCAAGGACAATAAGGAGAAGTGGTTTTGGAATGAGAGAGTGAAGTTGATGAGTTCCACGTTTAGATGAGTCATGTTTGAGGTTGTCATGAGGCACACAAGCTAACACATCTGGGAGGCAGTTAGAAATACTGACAGAGGGCTCAGGCCAGAGGTCTTCACAGACTATACATTTGAGATTTACCTGTGGGTGAGTAGCTGAAGCTTTGGGTGAAGATAAGTTTGCTCAGGAAGCATGTATAAACAGGCAATGACTTAAAGTGGAGGCCTTAAAAAACAAACGTAAACAAGCAAAACAACTTGAGGGGGTAGGCAGACAACGTTCAGAAGAATGAGAAAGGGTGGCTTGCAAGGGAGGGGAAGGTGGGAAGAGTGAGGCTGATGCAGAAGGGAGTCATCAAGTGTGTTAGCTGCTGCAAGTAGATAATGATCTAAATGTCCACGGGATTTATCAGAAGGCATCATCTCTGCAGGAAGAACATTTCAAAGAAAGAGTGGGAGGGGAAGTCAGGAGTGTGGGTGGAAGACCGGCTGGTGAATGAGGAAGTGTAGGCTGCTTTTCCAAAGCAGCATGACTGACAATGCGGGGGGTGATAGATTACAAATAGCATGGGGAGTAGGGCAAAGCTGCACACCTGACCAAACAAGTTAACAAGGAAACAGAACTCACCACCCTGTGAAATCTAACTCTCCATTAATGGCTAGGGGTTAACTCCAGATGCCAAACTTTGAGAATATGGGCTTTTTTGTTACTATTCATTCATTTTCTATAGTTATGGATGTTGTGTTGCAATATACTTACATATGATTTTATTATTTAACTAGAGACCCGGTACACGAAATTTGTGCCCAGGGGGTTGGGGGTGGGACGGAGAGGGTATGTCCCCCAGCCCAGCCTGCACCCTCTCCAATCTGGGATGATCCCACACTGGGATCGGGCCTAAATGGGCAGTCGGACATGCCTCTCACAATCCAGGAATGCTGGCTCCCAAATGCTCGCCTGCCTGCCTGCCTAATTGCCCCTTACTGCTTCTGCCTGCCAGCCTGATCACCTCCTAACCATTCCCCTGCCAGCTGGATTGCCCCCAACTGCCCTCCCCTACTGGCCTGGTCCCCCCCAACTGCCCTCCCCCTGTTGGCCTAGTCCCCTCCCAACTTCCTTCCCCTGCTGGCATGGTCGCCCCCAACTGCCCTCCCCCTGCTGGCCTGGTCCCCCCCAACTGCCCTCCCCCTGCTGACCTGGTCCCCCCCAACTGCTTCCACTTGCTGGCCTGGTCCCCCCCCCAAACTGCCCTCCCCCTACAGGCCTGATCTTCCCCAACTACCCTCCCCTGCCGGCCATCTTGTGTCCACATGGGGGCGGCCATCTTGTGTGTTGGAGTGGCGGTCAATTTGCATATCACTTTTTTTATTAGATAGGATGTCTACAAATACCCCATATCTTTAAAAATAGTGGGAAAATAATATATACATTCACCAACATAAAAATATAGGGTTCAAAAGCATTTTCCAAAGATTCAGTAAATTCCAAATTTCTGAGATCAAACCACATCCCATATTATTTTCTGAAAACACACTAAATATAAGACAACGTATCAAAATCATCCTCTAAAATGTTGACAATTTCCTTTTTTAAAAAAATAATGCGTTTTATTTTATTTTAATATATTTTTATTGATTTCAGAGAGGAAGGGAGAGGGAGAAATAGAAATATCAATGATGAAGAGAATTAATTGGCTGCCTCCTGCATGCCCCCTACTGGGGATCAAGCCCACAACCTGGATATGTGCCCTTGACTAGAATCTAACCCGGCACTCTTCAGTCTGCAGGCGGACACTCTATCCACTAAATCAAACCAGCCATGGCATTAATTTTCAAAGTGATTAAATGGATAATTTTAAAATCTCATGCTTTAGGTTGAGGAGGTTATATTGTCCTGTCTAGAGGGTATTTACTATAGTCTAAAATCCTAACATAGTAAATGTCTTTAAGGTATATGGCATATCATATTAATAATAATGATTATTGATTGAAAAAATGAAGTCCCTCAAATTCAGTCAAGATACAGGATTTAGGTTATATCATAACTTTAGTGTTGGCCAGCTGGCTTTCATTGGGAGACAGTTTTAGATGTCTAGCCTACCTTTTCACACCTGGGTAATCGAACAAATGTGAAGAAACTACACTGGCTTCCTTCTGTGTTGTCAATGCAGAAAGTGGTCACAAAATAGTTAACTCAAATTATAATGTTATGGTAGAGAAAAATGTGACTCCATACCTTCTTTGTTTACTGTAACACACCCAAAAATAAAGTCATGAAGGCAACTCCAAGATCTTATTACCATTTAGTAATTTTTGGCGACATACCAACTGATTAAAGGTTAGTTAACATAAACAAGGATCATGTGGGTGTTTGTTCCAATGTACTTAGGGACCCAGGGCTTGATTCCTACTGGGGTATCCCTTTAGGGTGTAGGAAACTTCCACACAGAAGGGATAATCAAACTCAGGTATCTCTGCAACAAATTAATTCCAAATGCCTCTAAGCAGGAATGAGGGTAGGTGACAACTTGAAAGTTATTAAGGATAATTAACAATCTATAATAATAAAAGTGTAATATGCTAATTAGACCAGATGTCCTTCCAGACAACCTTCCAGACGAAGCCGGGGCTGCAAAGGAAGCCCAGGTCCCCGGTGCCTGCCAGCAACCAAAGGGAAGCTTGGGTCCCGGGTGCCAGAGGGAAGCCGGTGCTGGCAACCGGGGGAAGGAAGGCTTACTCTTACATGAATTTCGTGCATCAGGACTCTATTATAAAATAAAGATGGTTTATTATTAAACAGATGAAGTGCCTTGAACTTTATACTAGAGACTTTGTCACTTTTTTATGAGCCTGGATTTGTGGGTCAGACTCCCACAGGCAGGCCTGACCTATGGGAAGAGAGCATATGTTACTAGAATGCCAATCTACCACCGCACCCAACTATTAGCCCATTGTGGAAACTCAATTCATTCTTGTTCAACAAAATAAATGATTTCACCAATAGTACTACTTTCAGTGAATTCTAAGCCAGATTAGACATATTCAATTCTGAATTCAGCAGATTCTGAAACTGTTACAAGATATTATTTTTCTTTTCTTTCTTTTTTTTTTTTTGAGAGAGAGAGTAGAAGGAAGGGGGAAACTGAGGGAGAGAGAAACATTGATGTGGGAGAGACACATCAATTGGTTGCCTCCCACATGTACCCTGGGGATTAAGCCTGCAACTGAGGTATATGCCCTTGTCCAGAATCAAACTTGGGACCCTTCGGTCTACGGACCAATACTCTGTCCACTGATTCAAACCGGCCAAGGCACAAGATACTACTTTATAGAGCCATACCATTTTATATACCACCAAGTTCACTAAGGGTAGTGGAAAGGATGTGCACTAGGAGTAAAAAAAAACCCAGATACTATTCCAGGTCACCACTCAATCCTGTATCAATCCAAGCGACTTTCTCACACCCTCCAAGGCTGATTTTCTCCTTGTGAAACTGAGATAGTAACTGCCATTTCCAGATGTGACTGTGTGTCAGATGAGACTGAATCATAGCCAACTAAGGTTAAAAATGATATTGGAAACCAGAGTCAAGATGAAAATATAAATAAGGAAGTCAAGGCTCAGAGAGGTTAATGACTTGCTCAAGATCAAAGAGTAAATAAGATGACACTTGGTAGTTGTACTTGTGTCTGTTCTTCTAATAATCCTAAGATAATTACAAAGTGTGAAGTAGCCCAGACAGTGTGGTTCAGTAGTTGAGGGTCCACCTATGAACCAGGACGTCACGGTTGGATTCCCAGTCAGAGCACAAGCCCGGGTTGTGGGCTAAATTCCCCAGAGTGGAGCATGCAGGAGGCAACCAATCAATGATTCTCTCTCATCCCTCTCCCTTCCTCTCTGAAATCAATAAAAAAAAATATTTTTTTAAGTGTGAAGTAGTATGGTGCATGTGTGTGTGTTTAAGGGACATTGCCCGAAACTCTCAGGCACAGTGCTTAGATCAGTGGTTCTCAACCTTCCTAATGCTGTGATCCTTTAATACAGTTCCTCATGTGGTGACCCCCAACCATAAAATTATTTTTGTTGCTACTTCATAACTGTAATTTTGCTACTGTTATGAATCATAATGTAAATAGATGATATGCAGGATGTATTTTCATTGTTCACGACCCACAGGTTGAGAACCGCTGGCTTAGACTCATACTGTGTCTATTTAAAACTCTAGAACCTTTGCTCTCTGGGGGAATCACTTTTCCCCTTCAGCAATGTTTTCCTATAAACAATTAAGGACAAAAATAATCAGAGGAAGTTCTGTCCAGAGAGAAGGGAAAATGTATTAAAAAAATCACTCAATTTCTGTTCTATGGTAGGAAGAACTAAATCACTATGCCATTCTAAACCTATCAACGAAAATAAAAACTTTGAAGTCCCACTTTGTCATTTAAATACTAGCCAGTTACTCACAGGATACTACTGCATCTCACATAAACATGACCACTTTTCAGGGTGTAGAAAAAGTGATTATGTTTCGTGACACATACATCGGCTTTGATCTGAAGGCAACTTACTTTACTTTTGATGTCAACAGGTGCATATGAAACTTACAGTGCCAAGGTCAATGATGAAGCAGTCGCCCTGGTTGAAACTGTGCCAGCTCAGGGGAACTTCCGTGGCCCTGACCACTCTCCGACCCTTCACGTGCAGGAGCCTCTGAGCGGTCAAGTCGTTGGTGAGAACGTGATTTAGTCCAGATGCCACACCTCCGGCCTGATCAGTGGGAGGGGGCAGAAAACAAAACACAAGAGATGAGGCTTCGAACTAGACACAGTCACGTATGGAACCACAGGTGCTTATGCCAAAACAGCCTACCAAGCCAAGAGAAAACAGCCACCTCGGAGCATGTGAAAATTAAATAGGAAGAAGAGAATTCCTTAGCAAATCAACGTTTTTTTTAAGTTAGGCTATATCAACATTCAATTTAACTTCGCAAATATTTTCTGAGAAACTTCAGAGTATAAAACCTGCTACGGAAAAAAAAAAAAAGCTGTAGTTCTTGTCCTTTGGAAACTAATTATTCCCAAGTCATGGAGTGAGAAGGTAGACAAGGATTTCAAGGAAAAAAGCAACAGAAGGTTGGAGGAGAGTCAGAGGTCACAAGTACAGATGAGGAGCATCAAGAGAATGTGGCCCCCCCAAAGTGCTTACTGTCACAGCGTGAGGAGAGAGAAGGGGAGTTAAGTGCTGGCCAGCTATGGGCTGCTCCTATTTTTTTCAATAAGTACATTATAATCCAATAAAAAATAGCATAAAAACACAGTGATCTGAAAAAAGTTATAAAATGGAAAACAGTGTGGCGTTTTCTCAAAAAATCAAAAATGAAACTGCCATTTGACCCAACAATCCCATTTCTAGGAATGTATCCTAAGAATCCAGAAACACCAATCAGAAAGGATATATGCACCCTGATGTTCATAGCACCACTATTTACAATAGCTAAGATCTGGAAACAGTCCAAGTGTCCTTTAGTAGATGAGTGGATAAAAAAGCTGTGGTACATTTACACAATGGAATACCATGCAGCTATAAAGAAGAATCTCTTGCCCTTTGAGATAGCATGGAGGGACCTGGAGAGTATTATGCTAAGCAAAATAAGCTAGTCGGCGAAAGACAAGTATCACATGATCTCACTTATATGTGGAACCTAACAAACAAAATAAACTAATGAACAAAATAGATCCAGAGACATAGAAGCATGAAACAGACTGATGGATCTCAGAGGGACATGGGGGCGGGGGAAAGATTAACCAAAGAATTTATATGCATAACCCATGGACACAGACAATAGCATGATGGAGGCCTGGGGGAGGGGGGGAGGGATCCACTGGGGGAGGGGGGAAGGAGACATCTATAATACTTTCAAAATAAAGATAAACTTAAAAAATATATAGACTAGACTGAGGATACATATACAATATTTAGGCTACTTTCATATGATGAATCATCAGAATGATATATAGTCCATGAACATTTAACAGTATTTTAAAACTAATTTTGTCTCTACCATTTAATCTCAAAAATGCACAAATGAAAAACTAAGTTTTACATATGTCTGTATCAGACAGCAAGTAGTTCTGTGAATATTGTTTGAATTAACCTTACAAACTCCCTGCCTCTTTCTACCTATTCCACAGAAGGAAAACAAAGTGGATGTTTTCATTCAACAAAGTCCTCTAAATCTGTGGTGCCATAAATACACTTTTTCTGGCTGACAGATGTCAGATGGTTGCTAATCACAATTATGGCTAAGGGCTGGGTCTTCTTGGGAAAGGTGTGATTAACAGAAGATTTAACATGAGGGAGTGGTGGTAATTGTCTTCTATAACCCCATAAAATGCCTCACAGAGGAAAAACCTCAAGTCAATGAAATGACATGAGGAGATGGTCTTCATATTTTCTAGCTGAATGTTGAGAGTATCCCAGTATGAGTACCAGCTTGGGCACTGGAGTCAAATGGTCACCCACTCACATACTAGCTATTAGGCCTTAGCAAGTTACACAGTCTCTCTAAACTTCCATTTACTTATTGTAACAGTGTGATAATGATAGAACTGCACCACAGGGCTGTTATTTAAATTAAATGAGATAATATTCATGAAAATTAAGTATAGCATAATAATCTTTGCTATTCTGGGTAGTAAATTATCTCCGCTTCTACATTTCCTATCAAGTATTGTTGCAACAGCAACACATCATCTGCTCAATGTCACTACTGATAAGACAGTGAACTAATTTTTTTTCTTTTTGCTGATAAATTTGACCTCCATTTGCAAATACCCTCTTTCTAATAAAATGCTGATTCGTAGTGGTTTTAATGCTGACAATTAGAATATAATTATCCAATAACTGTAAAGTTACTTCTATCGTGTCCACTTTTAAATATATGTATCCAGAAGGTTGATTTCAGAAGTCCTGCAAATAGCCAGAAAAAATTACTAATAAGGTAAGTTCCTACTGATTGTGTATGTATTATAGGTATTGTATTATGAATTAAGTCCTTAATCCTCACAACACTTATAGTGAAAGCTGTTGTTATACCCATTGCACATTTGAGAAAACTGAGCCCAGAAAAGTTACATACTTGCCCTGAGGCAAACCAGTACTATGTGGCAGAAATGTGTTCATGACCAGTTTAATGGCACAGCATGCTTTTAGTAACTATAAGAAACAGGCTTTTCAAAATGTTGGGTTCACTCACATAAGGAAAGGTTTTCGGGATCATTTGACATAAGCTAGGAATTCATGTGAATTAAATAAAATGAGAGGTAATAAGTTCTATATTTAGAGTGGCTGACATCCTAGAGTGGAAAAATGATTTCAAGAGAGATATAGGAACTTGTGTTTTGTCCTGATCTAAATGACATCACAAAATATTCAACTAAGTCTCTGATCAGGTAAGAGCAAAAAGAAACCCTGGCATCATAGTAGGGATTCTAGTTTATCTCTGAGGTCTGAGGTCTTCACGAGGCTAATATGCTTGAGAGGAGTTGAGGGGTCTGCCGAACACCTATTGGAGCGTGTTTGATTTTGAAAAGGACTGTTTCTAAAATGTTTGTCTAGGGAGGGTATACCTCACACTTTGTCTAAACACTCCTAGGGCTGGGGGGATGGTGAAGGATGGCCAGTCTGCAAAGAAAGGTCACTGGGAGATTTCCCCCAAAAGCTATCTTTTACTGCAAATGGCCTTATAGAGACAGACATACTTAACAGGTTTTATTTTTTGTTTGTTTTAAAAAATAAAGCCATTTGATGATTTTCAGACCAACACACATAAACTGTGTGTACATGTGTGTATGTGTCAGTGTGTGCATTTGAATTTGTGGACTGGAACCACACATGTTCAACTCAATGATTTCATTTATTTCATTTCCAAGGTCACCACACTATGTAGGAAATGTGTGTATACTTTTTTGTATTAAGTAAAGTTACAATTGTTATACGATATTAAGATATTCTAGAACTGAAATTCCCAGATAATGGGTTATTTGCAGCAAATTCAGAGATTTTTCAGAATATCAAAAACAAACTGTTAGTACTCAATTTACCAATATTTATTTATTGAAGTAATGTTCATTTCAATAATTCCTTGTGACAACATAACTGAAAGCTCTTAACTTTTTGAAAAATCAACCTATTGAATAAAATCAAATCAGAGTAGTTAACATACTGCCCTATACATTCCACAAACATTTATTGGGCACTTACTATGTGTCCAGGAGGTCCTGGTGATCTATCAGTGAACAAAACAGATTAAAACAAAAACAAAACATAAAAATGTCTGCCCTCAGTGTACTTTCATTCTATGAAGACAAGAGGTGTGCATGAATAGGAAGAGAAAGGAGGTCATTACAGAAACTGATTGAGAGAGCAGCTTACCTTATATTTCAGACCTCCTTTGAAATAGCCAACAAAATCAGTAGATTCATAGCCTTGAAGTTCTCTATTCTGCACTGGTTTGCCACCCAAATAGTCATCCATCTGCACAGTAAAGATGGCAGCTGCTGTGCTTTCATCCTGAGAACACTCCCTTCCTGAAATGGCAAATGATAGCGCCTCACTTATCAAGCAAGGGAAGAATTATGGCAGAGATTCTGAGATATATATATATATATATATATATATATATATATGCACATATACATATATATCTCAGAAATTGTCTTTGAATTATATATCAATACAACAAATCATCTTCAACAGAACAATCTTCTAAAAATATTATGTTGTTAATAGCTAAAATAATACAGATCCCATCCAGGCAACTTCACTGAGGTAGAAACACCAATTCTTAAGAACCAGCGTCTTTATGTACATGAAAATCAGAGCCAGGAACTCAAGTTTTCTAAAAGACTTACTACATCTGAGCTGTGTGAATGTCATAAATGATTGTAGAAATAGTAATAACTTTTATACATTTATAATACCTTGGCTATGGGCCAGACACCATGTGAGTGTTTTACATGGATGATCTCATTTAATCTCTAAGCAACCCCACGCAGCAGAAACTATGTCCTACCAAGTTATAACAGTGGAATAGGAGGCCTGGAAATGCCAAGCACCTTCCCTGAGGTCATAAAGTTGACCTTTGGTAGAACAGCACCCAGAGCCCATTTTCTGTGATTCTGAAGTACAGGCTCTTAGAAACTACACTACAAAATTTTTTTAATACTTAGACTCTCATTAGCAGTATAATTTTATGGTAATAGGGACATGTCATTTTCCTTCATGAATAATTGATACATAAAAGTTTAGAAGCTGTAACAATAGTTCACCTGAAACCCCAGTTGAGAATATTCACCAAAGTTGAAGAAAGAAAATCAATCATCTATATTGAAGAAAAAACTGGATTGGATTTCTTTACAATTCCTCTTACTCTCAAAGGGGACCTGTGTAGTACGGATCTTCTCAGTAAAAAATCAGTAGCTAGAAGTGTATGTGATATTTGACATTATATAAATTTTGTGAATGTGTTGTGGTCAAAGGAAATTAGGTAACACATGAAAAAACATCCCTGCAATTTTGCAGTTCAAAAGGACTGCAGTATCATTCTTAAGCCGACTTTCCCATCCATAAATGAGAATACTAATAGAGGCATAGATATAGATTTGTACAGTGATGCTTTAAAAGGAAAACTTAAGATTAATACCAAGCCATTAAAGATGATGTGTTTGACTTAAACATCCTTACTTGTACAAGTTGAAACCCAAGTCTCTTTAGGTAGATGTAAATGGACAGGCATGTAATTAATTAAATAGACTAGAAGTAAGTTAACTAAATTATACTACCACTTGTTGATGTTATGTATTGTGAAAGGCCAGGGAAAAGCAATATAAATGAGCCAGAGTCCTTGCTCTAAAGAGGTTGGAAGATCTTTAGTAAAGCCAATAGCAGTCTTTGAATGTGAAAACCAAAATCAAATTCAGTCGTATCATGATGAAATCCTAGCAGTTATTCAGAAACTTATGAACTTCACTTCATTTATTTTCCCTTTGCTAATTTTACTGATTTATGTTGTTTTGTGTTGTTATTTTATATCATGTTACATTATTGTATATGTGCTGTAAGCTTCTTTAAATTGTTTGGGGGATGTGACTTTATATGTAAAACATAGATTTAAAAAGAAGGCTTAATAAGTAGGTTAATCAAAAAACCATTCATGAGTAACAAAAAAACTCTTGCCAAGTTAGGAATACTGGGGAATATCCTCAATTTGATAAATAGCATCAATTAAAAGTGTATAGCTAACATAATTCTTAGTGGTGAAAAACTGAATATTTTCCCATGAGATTGGGAGCAAGGCAAGGTTGTCTACTTTCATTACTCTTACTCAACATTATATAAGAAGTTCTAACCACTGCAATAAGGTAGAAAGAGAAAAGCAAAGACTGAAGAAAGAAGAAATAAATGTTTCTATTTATAAATAAAAGGATTATCCACACAGAAAATTTTAAGATATCTACAAAATAATTTAGAAAACCTCCCAGAATAAGTGCATTCAGCAAGATAAAAATTAATTGATAACAAAAGGCAGTCTCATTTTTATATAGAAACTACAAACATGAAAAATTGAAATTAAAAGCACCATGCCATTTACGATCAATCCAAAGAAACTAAGGTGTATATTAAATAGGTACATAATCTATATGCTAAAATTACAAAGTGATAATGAAAAGAATGAAAGACCTTAATAAACATAAAGACATAGTGTCATGCATTGTAAGAATCAATCTAATAAAGATGTCAGTTTTCTCCAAATTGATCTGTAGGCTTAATGCTATTCCTAGCAAAATCCCAGCAAGGTTTATGATAGATTATACGAGTTGATTATAAAATTTATATGAAAAGGCATAGGCCCTAGAATAGCTAAAAGTATCTTAACAAAGAAAACTAAGCTAGGAAAAATAACTCTATCTGATAATAGTGTCCACTATGCAGCTACAGTAATTAAGACAGTGTGATATTGGTGGGAAAACAGACATACAGATCAGCAGGCCACATTTCCCCCAATGCTAACATTTTGTAAAACTGTAGTATAGCCTTAACTGGTTTGGCTCAGTGGATGGAGCGTCTTCCTGTGGACTGAAGGGTCCCAGGTTCAATTCCGGTCAAGGGCATGTACCTTGGTTGCAGGCACATCCCCATTAGGGGTTGTGCAGGAGGCAGCTGATCGATGTTTCTCTCTCATCGATGTTTCTAACTCTCTATCCCTCTCCCTTCCTCTCTGTAAAAAATTAATAAAATATATTTTTTTAAAAAGCTAACCTTTCAAAACAAAACAAAAAAACCCCTATAGTTTAGTATATACTAAAGTATCTTATCTAATAATAGACAAACATGGTAATTAACCATACCTCCAACACGCTTCCCATTGGCTAATCAGGGTGATATGCAAATTAACGGCCAACGAAGATGGCAGCCAGGCAGCTGAAGCGAACAGGAGGCTTGCTTGCTCCAGTGATGGAGGAAGCCAAGGTTCCCCGCCTGCTGCTGCCTGCCTCTGAGCTGCACTCTAAGAGACAATGTTGCAATTATAGAAGTTAAACAAAACCCAGAAACCTGCTTTCAGCCAGCCAGGCCTCAGAGCTGGAGCTGCAACAGTGTTTCAATTATAGAAGCCAAACAAACCCAGATCCCTGCTTTCAGCAGCCGAGGTTTCAGAGCTGGAGCCGAGCCTCAGAGCTAAAGCCGGCTCTCAGTTCCAGTGACAGCCATAGAAGGTAAATAAATCCCAGAATAAAAAAAGAAAAAAGAAAAAAAGGAGAAGTTGGGAGCTTCAGTCACCCGCCAGCCTGAAAACAGCCCTCAGCCCCTCACCCAGACTGGCCAAACACCCCAGTGGGGACCCCCACCCTGAAGGGGGTGCAACCAGCTGCAAACAGCCATCAGCCCCTCACCCAGGCTGGCCAGGCACCCAAGCGGGACCCCCACCCTGATCCGGGACACCCTTCAGGGCAAACCAGCCAGCCCCCACCCGTGCACCAGGCCTCTATCCTATATAGTAAAAGGGTAATATGCAAACTGACCCTAACAGCAGAAAGACTGGGAATGACTGGTCACTATGACACACACTGACCATCAGGGGGCAGACTCTCAATGCAGGAGCTGCCCTCTGATGGTCAGGGCGCTCTCACATGGGAGGAGCTCTGCTCAGCTACAAGCCAGGCTGATGGCTGCCAGTACAGCGGTGGTGGTGCGAGCCTCTCCTGCCTCCTCAGCAGCACTAAGGATGTCCGACTGCAGTTTAAGCCTGCTCCCCGCTGGCCAGTGGACATCCCCCGAAGGCTGCCGGGCTGCCAGAGGGATGTCTGATTGCCATCTTAGGCCCAATACCCCGGGGAGCAGGCCTAAGCCAGCAGGTGGTCATCCCCTGAGGGGTCCCAGACTTCGAGAGGGCACAGGCCAGGCTGAGGGACCCCTCCCCCCCGAGTGCACAAATTTTTGTGCACCGGGCCTCTAGTAAGTATATACGTATAGTACAGCACAGAATACCACAACCAGGATTTGACAGTGATACAAGGCATTTACCTTTTTTCATATCTTCCCAATTTTACTTGTACTCTTGTGTTTGTACCTTTAATTCTATATAACTTTATCAGATATATATATCCACCATCATAGTCAAAGTATCGAATAATTACTTCATCAAAAAATCTCTTATGTTGTCCTTTTATAACTATACCCACCTCCCTCCTGCATCACCCTGACCTCACCCCAACCCTAACCTCTTGTAACAACAAAATCAAAATTTTTTCATATCAAAAATGGTATATAAATAAAATTATACAGCATGTAACATTTTGGCTTTTTTTCTCTTACTCAGCATAATTGCCTGAGCTTTATCAGAGTTGCTGTGTGTATCAAAAGTTTGTTCCTTTTTATTGCTGAGGAGTGTTTCTTATTATTGATGTGCCACAATTTTTTTTTTAACCAGGCACCTGCTGAAGTATATTGGAGCTGATTCAAGTTTTTTGTCTATTTAAATGAAGCTGTTATGGACATTCATGTATAGGTTTCTACATGAATATAAATTTAATTTCTCTGGAATAAATGTCCATGAATGCAATTGCTGGGTCATATGGTAGTTGCATGTTTAGTTTTGTAAGAAACTGCAAAACTACTTTCCATAATCATATTCCTCATTTAACACCTCCCCCAAGCAATAGAGAAAAACCCAGCTTCTCACATCCTTGCTGGCTCTTGTATAAGTAAGTTACTTGTATTGTAGTTGTATATTGTAATCCACTTCTTTAGATCCCCAGTGTTTTGCATAGAGCATAGCACAGACTAAGTATACCATAAATGTTTATTGCGTGCAACTATATTTATGTAAAGTTTAAAACTGGTAAGGAGAAATGGTGAGAGTGAGTGTTAGTAGCATAGATCTGGATGTGACAGACAGTAGCTTTATCATGTAGCCCTGTTCATGGACATGCTGCTGTAAGTAATCAGAAGCAGAAGGTGGGTGCATTTAAACCACTAGGTACAAAGCTGAAATGCGTAGGAAGGACCAATGCAACACTTTCAGTCATTCACAACAGATTCTTACACTTTTTAAACAAACATAATAAAATGATATAATCTGAGACATGCAAGGGTGTTATAGAAAGACACTGAGGGAGAGACCAGACAAGATGACTCCATTCTCCTATTTGATGTCCCACTTCTCCCTTTCTTCCTTTTTTCCCTCTTATTTGACCTGTTTCTTCATTTCTACCCTGTGCACCTTTTTCCACCCCAGTGTGATTTTAACCTCACTCTCTTTCACCTTCCTTCCAACTGATTTCCTTTAGTCAAACTTTCGTTTTCCTTGAACTTTCAGCTCTTCCTTTCAGAACTTACTCTCAATCTGTTTTATTAATCCGCATGAATTCATCCGAATTTAGGTCTTAGAGGGAAATATTACCAGATGAAATCTAGCTTGCTTTAGAGAACAGAAGTAGGAAGAGCTGAGGAACAATTCCATTTAAAGGCCTGTCGGCCCTTTTACTCTAAACTTTTCCATATTCCCCATGATCTTCTCTGGATACAAGATCCCTCCCAGATACCCTCATTTTCCTTTTTTCTGCAAAGGCTTTTCTGCTTCCCCCTCACCACAGGCAGCGTCCTCTCACAGTGCTTATCACACGTCACTGTCTTATATCATGTTTTGTCTTATTGCACCTCTGAGAGTATAAATTTTCAGGGAAGTTTCAAAAATAATTAATATGCAAAAATGTATTATGTAATGCTGGGCACAATAAATAATTATTGAGGAAATTAACTTATTAATTAACACACTATTAACTTCAGTTTCAGCAGATCTTTAAGATCATAAAATGTTTCTGCCCAAAGCATTTTCTATTAAATTTTTTAAACTTGGTGAGCAGTAAGTGAATAATTAAGAGTTAATAATTAATAGTGATTCTGTGTAAACCTTAAAAGATATAGTACTTGAAGACCTTATATGAGTAAGAAGGAACCTATAGAATTTTTAAAAAACTGTATTCAAAGAACTCTTGAAACCCTCTAACAAAGTTAACTGTTATTTATAGCAAGAAATGAAGTTCTTTCACATTTCAATTCACCAATGTGGCAAATGTAGCATTTCAGACACTTTTATTCATTACAAATACAAGTTCTGGATAGAAAGACCAAGGTGAGGACATTATTAATTCTATCGGCATTATTCACTCATGAACATGGTTATATGTTAGGGTTTCAGTGCTGTTTTTTTGTTTTTGTTTTTGTACAAAACATAAAATAGACCACTGTCTATGAGGAATAGTAACATTACAATGGGACATCAAAATGCATTTGGGACCCAGCTTCAGCATCCTCAAGCCAGCAACACATTTTAATATCCAATGCTATAATGAAAACAGTCCTTTCTCCCATAGACATTTGTGCATCCGCTCCATGTGTTGACTAACATTGAGAACATCACTTCTCAATGTTTTCTACCATTTTCTTTCTTAAAATTTTCAAATGTTAGAAGTAAAAATAATGGCTGTCAGAGTTTCAGAACGTGTATGTGTGTGTGGGGTTTTCCCATAAGCTCAGGAATAAAACTAAAAACAAGAAACACAAGTCCCCGGGAGGCAAGCTAGTTTTAAAAGGAGTCAGTGAGGCTCAGATAATCGGCACGTTGTTACTAGTAGATGGGGTGTGCCCACTGGCGCAGGAGCTCACGGGGAGAGGCAGGACATTCAGGATGTTTACGAGTAAAAGTAGAAGGTGGAGAAAGTAGAACACACAAGGCCCAGTGTCCTGAGAGTCTGGCGTGAGTGCAGCCCAAAATAATTACCGCTGAAGGAGCTGATTTGTTCCAAAGTGTCCTTGTTCAAGTAGACAAATAATAAATTTTAAAATAATTATAATAAAGAAGCTCCTGTAAATACATAAATAGGCCATATGAAGCTATTTATTTATAGGATAATATCTGCATTACTTATTTCATTATTTATTTCCTTCTTCTATCCAACTTGGCCAGCATCATAAACAGGAATGTTAGCCACACTTGCCAGCCGCGTGGTGGAGGTGAGGATCCTGACTTAAAGCAGCCAAACAGGAATCACCGCAATTAGTAGAGAAATACGCGGGGGGGGGGGGGGGGGGGGGGGGGGGAAGAGATAATTAATTAACAAACAAAATAAAACCTCTCGCCAGCTGCGGGGGATGCCACAGAGTTGTTTGACTTCATCTCTTCCCCGAGAGGGAAACCAGGACTGAACTTGTCCGCAGGTGAGCGCGACTTGGCTAGCGCCCAGGTGGGTGTGCCCAGCAGCGGCTCTGCCAGGCAGTGGGGTTTGGAGCTGGAAGGTGAAAGAGGGCGGAACCAGCCTCAAACCCGGGAGATGGACCCGGCAAAGGTCAAAGTCAGTGGGATAAGAGTGTTCCCGACTTCGCTGAGCCCAGGGTTTGCAGCTGGGAGAAGGTGGCCAGCCCCAAAGGCGAGGCCCCGCGGGGGCGCAACTGAAGCCAGGTCCCCAGGTCGTGCCCGTTTGCACCCTCCTTCCTCGCAGCAGGGGAGTCTCTGCTCGCCGCGGCCTCGCCCCTCCCGAACCTGGGGCGTCCAGGTCGGGCGCCCGCGACCCTTACCCAGCCAGAAGTGCAGGCGGTAGGTGAAGCCGCGGCACGCCTTGCTCGTGTGCAGCACCAGGTACGCATCCCCGACGTAGAAGTCGCCGTAAGCGCTCCGGGGCACCGGCACCAGCTCCAGCTTCTCGATCCTCCAGACCTGCAGCCCCGCCTTCTTGCCCGCCCGGGAGAACTCCGGGTGGTACAGCTCCTGGGCCATGGCTGGCGAGCTACTCTCCGGAGAGGCCCCCTGGCGCAGGACCTGTTGACCTTGAAGTTGGACTGAACCGAGAGCGGCTGGAGGGACCCAGTTCCCCAGGATTTTATAGGGTTCGCCCTGCGGGAGGCGGGGCCCCAAACGGGAGGGGCTAAGTGTCCTGGAGGCAGTTACACCAAAGGAGAGGATCTCTTCCCAGAAGGAGCGCAGTGCCTTCTCCACAATTCCAAAGCCTTTCCCGGGGGAGGAGGGAAATGGGAGTCTCAGAAACGTTGAAATCCAGAGGCAGGTTATAGAAATGCCTCCTCCGAGTCAGGCAACAGATGCAGGAGATTAACTAGATGGCGCATCGTCTTGAAAAAATTGGCTGCCCAGGTAACAATCATCTTAATAACCGACGCCCTCATTTCCTTGGTCACTCGCTCCATATTTGATGGCTGAAGTTGCTCTCTGTCTTGACCTGTCCAGTTCGAATATGCCTTGAAAACCAGCACGCCAGGTGTGAGAAGGATGAAAACCTGGAAGCCTGGGGGTCTTACCCCAGGGACAGAGCTCTGTAATCCCCGGGGGTTCAAGAGCTGCGGTTAAGCTCTTGGCCTCCTTTGGTCAAGACAGTTGCTGAAAATAAGAGGCATCGTGCTCGTGGGGTGCTTTCAGGCGAGCTGTGTGTGGCTGTGACATTGTGCTTGGCCTGCCTTGCCAGTTACCTGTTACCTGGCTTCAAAAATGTTCTCATTTTTCCCCTACAGTTTTTGTGTCTCCAGCACAGGCGAAGCACTGTAAAATATAGATGGAAGTTTACTATGTATTTTGCAATCATTTAATTGAAGCTGAAATGGCAAAGGAGTTCACTGTTATTTCAAAAGCAAATCGCTCACCATGTAAAGAGTAAGAAAGATGATTTTTATGCATGTACATTTCCTGTTATTATTTCCCAAATTGCAGGTCTCTGAAAGTCACTAACAATGTATGATTCACTTATTTCCTTAGTAGTTTAATAGATATTATGTGACCACAGTAAAAAAAAAAAAATCAAAAGTACAAGATGTACAATAATGTTTATCTCTATTTCACCTGCCACTTTAAAAAAATCTGGAATTTTCCTGTTTTGTGTGTGTTATCTGTTATAGGTTGCGATCCTGGTTGATAAATATCACTAGCTACATTCTCCTTTTCCCTCCTCATCCAGACAATGAAGGGCAGGTGTGTCCGGCTCCTATTACAGATGAGGAAACTGAGGCTTTGGAACTTGTCAGAGGTCATTCGGCTGGTGAGTGGCCAAAGAGGAATTGAAGCTCTCTGTGTCTAATGCAAAAGCGCATGCTGTTTGCAAAAACTTACTCTTTCAGTCCACATTATTTGGACAAGGTGTGTTCACATAAGTACACGTGATAATTTTATTTTCTTCCAGCTTGTTCCTAGAGAGGCTTCTGATCTAGTGTGTCTAATGCAACACCAAGAAGTTTAAACTTTGTTCTGAGTCATTCATTGTATGACTTGATTTCCTTATCTGTAAAGTGGAAATCATTTTGTTGTTGTTGTTGTTTTCTCTAGGGGAAAAAATTATGAGAACTGGAGCTCTGGATTTAAGATAGAGTTATTAACTTAGTTCAATTTCAGTTTTAGTGATCATTCCGTTCCTTTTAGTGAAGAAATAAAAAGAAAACTTTGGTATAGGTAAGTGAAATTCCCTCTCACTTAGACAAGGTCTGAGGCAAGTGCCTAGAATGCACCAAAAAAGTTCAGTAATCAAGATCAATACTATTTTGAGATAGTATTTTAAAAATTTTAACTTAATGTGAAAAATCATGATAAAAATACCAAATTTTCAAATAAAGGCAGTATTCTTAATAGTGCTTCACGGGACCATGTTCAAAGTTGAGGCCTTAAAGGAAATACTGATCTCCCTTTGCTTAAACTTTTGATATTTGGTTTATCATTTTGGCATTAATTTTGATATTTTAAAACATATTGCATTAAAATATTATTGATCTTAATTACTGATTTTTTAATTTTATTTTTTTGCCATCTCCCTTAAATATGTGCCTGAACCAAGTGCTCACTCCCATCATGCTAGCTCTTACCTGGCTAGGGAATCTCTGGATTCAAACTTGCAACAGCTACCTAATTGGTCCTGTGAAGGTCAAGTTCAGCATGCTCAGTCTCATCATTCCATCCAAACATGCTTCTCCTATTCTTCCTAATTTCATTAACAACATGATTTCATTTTGACTCAGCAGTCTCATTTTATCTCCATGTTCATTCAACTAGGGCAGTGGTCGGCAAACTGCAGCCCCTCGAGTGTGGCTCTTCCACAAAATACCACGTGCGGGCGCGCACGTACAGTGCGATTGAAACTTCGTGGCCACACTCAAGGGGCCAAAGAGCCGCATGTGGCTCCCAAGCCGCAGTTTGCTGACCACTGAACTAGGGTGTCCAGAATTTTTCCCAGCTGCCCACTCTCTTGTTATTTCTCTGATTTCCATCTTCTGATTCCCATCTTCACTGCCAGTGTGCCCACCTCCCTCTTCTTTCAATCCCTTCCCCCCAGTGATCTGCAGAGGATGGACCAGTGTGGTCTCCTGGGGACTGTGAAGTTGTAGCCTCCAGGTGACGCTACCTAGGTGACTATGCTTATAATGTCTAGCCTCCCCTTGGCTCTCTTCCTACTACTAATATTAATAACCTAGCTAGTTATGACAATAACAGTAATACCTGCTGAAAAGATGTCATTGAACAGTTGATTTTGGATTAAATTACTTTAAAAAATCAAGTTATCAATCTTCTCTCAGTCTAGTTAGAAACAGCCAAGATGGGTAAGTCTTTTATTAAAAATAAATAATAAGAGTCAGGAGGTTTGAGGTGTCAGCTTGTGGTTGAATTCATGGTAGGTGATCTTCTAAAATGATAATGACTAAGGAGAAATGTTGCATAGTTTAATCCTGGAAATAAATAACTAAGTTAAACAGTATAATTGATTCATTGTGCATGCAATTCATTGGGATGAGCTGTTAAACACGCACACACACACACACACACACACACACACACACAACTAGTTGGCTTCAAATAATCTTCATTCCCCAAGTCGTAGACTCTTAGAGTTGAAAAACTCTTATTTTATTTCCATCACTGCATTGTGACCACAGAGTTGTTGAAATTAAATATATGCCAAAGACAGGAAGTGGACTTTCGTCCAAGGAGAAAAAAATGCTTCCAGAGTGCTATTTCTTTGCTTTCCTTTGATTACAAATAACAAAATAATACAATTGATAATAGATTTCTTTTACTGGTAGTCCTTAAAGGGAACCAAAGTTTTGCCACTCCCAAATCTGTGCCTTTTGGGATATTGATTTTAAGCTGGTTATTAAGAAACTTAAGTCTCAGAAAGAATGTTTGACCCTCCCCCCTTTTCTGCCCAAGAGACTTGTTAGAAAAACCATGAAAGAAATCTTAGCATATTCACCTTCGTCTAATTTGAATTGAGTATGGTGGGTGGGAGGACATCTAGCAGGGGCATGTTTACTAAGTTACCCACCCCCTCATTCACCCCCACACACATCTCATTGTTTTGGGGTTTCCTAGCAAAAATTTACTTGCAGGCTCTCCCTCAATTACCTGCAAATTGCGCATTTTCACTTCTAAAATCTAAAACTACATCCCTCCCTTCTCTCCTTTGTCCAAAATGTCATGTATAACCAATTTTGCCTCACTGTCTTTGGAATTTTCATGCTTATATGAATATTCTGTGCATACACATTACAAATTTGATTTTCTCCTGTTAATCTGTCTCTATTAGTTTGATTATTAGCCCAGCTAAAGAACTTAGAAAGTAGAAAGAAAAGTATTATTATTTTTTTAGCGCCCACATTCTGCTGTTAGTAACTTATGTTTGATTTACCAAATTATTTGAAGGTATAAGCATAGAAACTGGAGTTAGAAAACTTGAGTGCTTTGAGGATTAAAAGAGGTCATGTATGGCAAAGCCCTGAGAACACAGTCAATACACATAGGTTAATTAATAATCAGCAGGGATCTTAGCTCCAGTACTTATCAAAGATATTTTATGATTCAAGTGAAAATATACTCTAAGGAAGGGTATTTCATCCCTCCTCTCCATACTAGACAAACTAAAACTTATTTTTAATTCACCTTTTTTCTAAAAAAAAAAAGTATCAATCAGGATCTAGGACTTTCCCTTTCACTAGTGAGTTACTTAAAAATTACACATGCTATAACTATACAGGCACAGTCATGCCTCAGTAAGTACTAAGGTGAAAGTTTTATTAGCATTCAATGTCTGTCGTTTTGATTAATCTGTATTTTGTAAGCCTGTGTACTATAGTGGTTAATTCAGCACTTTCTTCTTATATTTTTATTATATATAAAACAGTTATTATTATTGTTATTATTATTATATAGGAAATAGCTAACCCCTATAAGATTATTGAGAGAGGACATCATTATCAATTTGGGAGATTACATATTAGAGAATGCTTATGACTAAAAGAAAGATTGAGAATCCAAGGTCTCATGAAGATTTATGATTTTAAAATGATAATTTTTGCTTTAAGCTTATATTTATGTGAATAGAGATCTGAAGATAATTGTGGTTTTAAAATATAAAATTGAGCTAAAGTTGCTTGAGATTATAACAGCTTTTGTTGCTCTGACTTTTATAAATGTGTCTATCTACACTAATAAAAGAGAAAAATGGTAATTGGCATACGGCGATACCGTTTTCATTGGCTAATCAGGGCTATATGCAAATGAACTGCCAACTAAGATTGGCAGTTAACTGCCAACAAGATGGCGGCTAATTTGCATATGTAGGCACAATGCAGGGAGGCGAAAGGGAAAGCAGGAAGAAGCCCCCTGCCACTGACTGATCGGAAACCCAGGGGGGAGCTAAGAGCTGGGGGGCAGGGCAAAGGCGGCCCTGGGGCCGCCTTTGCCCTGTCCCCCAGCCATGATCGGAGAATCAGGTACCTTTTCCGCCCTGGCCAGTGATAGCAGGAAGTAGGGGTGGAGCCAGCGATGGGAGCTGGGCACGGTTGAAGTTGGCAGTCCCAGGAGCTAGGGGTCCCTTGCCTGGGCCTAAAGCGAAGCCCACGATCGCGGCGCCCCCCACTGCCACTGCAGGTCCCCGCTGCCTGGGCTGGACGCCTAGGCCAGAGGCGTTAGGCCTGGGCAGGGGCGGAGCCTGCAACCGCGGGGAGCTGGGGGTCCCCTGCCCAGGCCTGACACCTCTGCCAGAGGCCTCAGGCCTGGTCAAGGGGCCGATCTGGTGATTGGTGATCAGAGGGTGATGAGGGTCAACTCCTCTGACAGAGGCGTCAGGCCTGGGCAAGGGGCTGATCAGGCGATCGGAGGGTGATGGGGGTCAACACCTGAGGGCTCCCAGTATGTGAGAGGGGGCAGGCTGGGCTGAGGGACACTCTCCCCCACCCCCCGCACACCCAGTGCACGAATTTCGTGCACCGGGCCCCTAGTTTATTAATAATTACAATTAACATGTGTTTCAGTTTTGTTTGTAGCCCTGAGTTTACCAGCTTGTGAGAAATAACTTCATATTTTCAAGGAATATTTCAACAATTACTTAGCATAGACATGATCAGATCATCATTTTGTTGTGCAGGTACTTACAAAAATAAAGGTCATTAGTTCACCTAAACCAAAAATAGCAGATTGTTTAGAAAAGTCAAGATTTCCTTCCCACTGACCAGAAATCACTTCCTTCAGCTAATTCTCTTCTTGATTCAACATCTCTTAATATGAGTTTAAATTAGGCAACTTGACTGTTATTCCTTTCACTCTTAGCTTCCCCTAATCTTGATATTTTGAGACTTCCCTGAAATAATAGGTTTCTATGGACTGTTCAAATTTATCGGAAGGATTGCTGAAAATATTTTATTTTATATATTTCAGAGAACTCTATATTCTGCATCTGACAAAACTAGGAAAAAATTTTGTCTTTATCTAATGGCACAATACTAAGTTTTAGCAATAACATATCAAATGGAAAACATTTAGAACAAGCATGTCAAACTTTTGGCCCACGAGCCATATGCCTTGTTTATTTGGCCCGTGTTAGCCTTTGAGTTTGAAATGTTTGATTTAGAAGGATTTTATCTGATTGGAAAAATATAGGAAAAAACAATAGGAATCCCAATATCTCATTACTGTTCAACAAGGTACAGAAAGTCTTAGACAATACAATAAGATCAGAAAAATAATAAAAGATATTAACAATTACTAGGAAAAAATAAAAACTCATTAATTACAGGTAATAATATGAAAATAAAAAGGCTAAGAAATCTCCTAACAAACTAATAGAACTAATAAGAAAGTCAAACAAGATTATTAAATGATTAGAATGTGTTATAAAATGAGATGCAAATTCAAAAAAATTTAAATACTAAAATTTGTATGTGTATTTGATTTCTGAGTAAAAAAATGATTTCTTAAACAACACCCAAAATATCATGAAATATAAATACAAAGGAAAAAAATGTATCACTTTGACTACATTCAATTAAAGATGTGGCCTCAAAACAGGACAACAAAGATAAAATTAAATGATGGGTGTTAGACTGTGAAAATCTTTTCACTTTCTGTAAATGACTAAGGCTATCAGAGATATATAGAAACAAAAAGGATGCAGCCAAAATAAAGTCAAGGAACTTTATGGAAAAGTAATGTGAACATATGGAGTAGTCTGGCCACTAAATATATGAAGAGTACTCATTGATTTAGGCCTCACTATTAATTGGAGGAATAACATAAACAGTATTTGAATGCTTCCTATGGTTCAGCACTATAGCACTTTCTTTAAAAAATATTTTTATTTTTTTCAGAAAGAAGGGAGAGGGAGAGAGGGATAAGAGAAAATCATTGATTGGCTGCCTCCTGCACACCCCCTACTGAGGATCAAGCCAACAACTGGGGCATGTGCCCTGACCGGGAATCAAACTGCAACCTCTTGGTTTATAGGTCGATGCTCAACCACTGACCCACACCAGCTGGGCAGCAAGTACTTTTAAAATATAATTGTTCTGATCCTCTTAGCAAGTCTATAAACTATATATTATTATTGTCTCATTTTACAACTTAGTCAGCAAAAAGTTATACAAGTATTAAGTGATAGAGCTGGAATCTGAATCCAGGTGGAATGGCTTTGAGGCCATGTACCTAACCACTATCCACTAGGACTCCATTGGTTTTGTTACACTATTCTAACATCAAAGGCTGGTGAGGAGGTGAGGAAATGAGAAATCTCATGGAATAATGCAAGAGGGGCGGCTCTAACATGATGTGGCCACTTGGAGAGCAATCTGGCAACATTATGCGAAAGCTGCAGCCATATACTTTGTGCCCTAAAGTTCCACTCTTGGGTGTCTACTCCAGAAATGCTCTTCACAGATGCACAAGGAGAAAGGCACCCTAGGAGTTGAAAAATAGGTAAATGTATGAGTAAAATGTGGTATATGGACCAGCATGACAGGTATACTGTGCGGTATCAGAGCCAATGAGCAGCATGGAAAGGATAGCAGTGTGGGCATATCAAAACTATAAAGTTGAATAAAATAGTAAGAAACAGGACATGATGCCATTCAAACCATACATATATTAATAAAAATAAATTACATGAATGCACATGAAAAGACCATGAACCATGTAGAATGTGAATTAGAAGAACGTACATTAACTGCATGTGAGTAGTTGCCAAGTAGGGGTGGGAAGGGAATTGATGATGGAGGAAAGAATGGGAAAAATAATGAAATAAAACAAAAGGGGGAAGGTGCACTGGTGGACAATAAACATTTGCCATGAACCAAGGAGAACGATCAATTAAATTCTTTACTATGAACCAAGGAATACAATCAATTCTGAGATCCAAAACCCCAAAGCAAAACAAAGTAAAAATAGCAATAAAATTTAAATTCTATCATCTATCTACCTATCTACCTATCATCTACCTATATTTGAAATTTTTTTTTATGTTGGCATATAAATACATAAAATTTAGACCTATTCTAATAAACATTGTATAGGCATTTAAATAAACTGGGGGGTGGGGTGAGTTTAGAGAATAGCACAAAGAGAATTATTGGAGCATAACAGTGGTTCTAATTCCATTTTTTTTTCAGTAGTATACTCTCTTAGCTAAAGAAAAACCTTTAATTCAGGAAGTGTTTCACATGAATTGTAAAACCTGGGTTACTGATTGACTATCTTATTAGCATCTGGTTTAAGAATGTGTGCAAAAATACTTGTTTCTATGACCTGAAATCTTGCAGCCTTGCAAACAAACTATTATTATAAAAACATTCAAATAATTATTGAGGATCATATGGGTTATACTGCATCTATGTTGTCCTTTTTTGGGGGGGTGGGGGAGGAGGGAGTCTAGTTTTAATGCTTAGAATGACCCATTTAATATATTTACTTATTGATGAAAGAAATAGCAAGGAGGAAACAGCTTGGCCTGTACTTAATGTAAGAGAAGGCAGAAAAATATTTATTCCCTTTAAACTATATTCTTCCCAATGGTCATAATTACGAACTATCCTCATGCATTTATGATCTTTATTATGTGATTGCAATATTTAATTAAATAATGACAAAAATGCAATGTTTCTTTAAAATGTAGAGGTAAAAAATATAAAAGCATCTTGTTCAAATTTAGATATATAGTTAAATATTTAAGAATAAATTGGCACAATGTCTGTGATTTACCTTGAAACACTTCAGGAAAAAAGTTGGGGAGGAAAGAATGAAATGAAATTGGTAAGTGATAATAATAGTTGATACTAAGTGATGGGCATATAGGGGTTCACTATTTTCTTAGGCCAACTTTTGTATAAGATTAAAATTCTCCATTATCAAACGTTTTTTCTTAAAGAAATTATAAATGGGGGTTTGGTGTGATTTTAATAATTATTTTACTATAATTGCTTTCCGAAATATTCATGAATGAATAAAGCTTTCAGAGCTGTATGGCTGAATATATTTAGAAGAGTTTATGATACCAGTCCAAAAGGACAACCCCATTCAGGATGTACCCCATTTCCAAAACAACTGGCAGATGGGGTTGCTTTTCTGCATGTGTGGCAATCATCGGAGAGTACTCTTCCTCTCCAAGTTCATGTGGGGCAGCTCTTGTCTACAAACATTGCTTTTTCTCTTGAGCAAAATCAAACCATCGGTTATTGAATATTTATGATAATCAAGTAACTTTGTGGAAGAAAAGATTGTGGTTTTTGCAATTTCCAAAAGACAATTTAAAGAATAATCGCCCAAATGAACATTAGTGAGTGAAATTGGTTAATGTTATTGACACAGTTTAAACTAGTGGCTAATTTGTTTCAGGGAGAATTTTCTATAAAATAGTTGAAAATCAGTACATTTATTTTGAAAGTTCATGATCATTTTAACATTTTAAATTGTGAGTACTTAAGTCTAAAGGAGAACATTCAGAGGCAGATGAGAATAACTCTAGAGGACTTTGCCAAGCAGGCTTTCCATTTAACAATGTAACAACCTGGCTTCTTTCTCTTCTCATATCAAGTAAATTAAGCTCATTTTTTCTAGAAAAGGGTGAATTCATTCAAAAGGTCATCAGGAGCTTAACTTTCTTTTGTCATCTGGATGTCTGAGGAGATTTTAAATTTACATAATCTTCGATTTTTCTTTTAGGATTATGAGATTTAAATTGCTCTGCCCATCTGCTAACAGAAGTTTAAAAGTAAATAAAAGAGCCCTACCTGTTTTGGCTTAGTGGATAGAGTGTTGGCCTGTGGACTGAAAGGTCCCGGGTTCATTCTGAATCAAGGGCACATGCCTGGATTTTAGGCTCGATCCCCAGCAGGGGATGTTCAGGAGTCAGCCAATCAATGATTCTCTCTCATCATTGATGTATCCCTCTCTTTCCCTCTCCCTTCCTCTCTGAAATCAATAAAAAATATTTTAAAGTAAATAAATAAAAGTTTATAAAAGGAAGATAGTTTGAAATTTAACTATTTCAACTAGTGAAAAAAAATGGAATGTTTCTCCACAGTCATTAAAAAAATATAGCAGTTATCTTTGCTTTTAAGTTTTTTCTATTATCCTAGAAAATATGGAGAAGGCATTCTTCAAGTTCAAGAGAATAGCAACCCTTATTTTGCACATCAAATTCTGTAGACAAATAAAAATGTCTTAATACTTCGTAGTTTAGGAGATATAGTTGAGCAAAGTTGGTTTCCCAGTGATAAAATTCAAGATGAAAAGACACTTGAAAACTGTTTCCTATGTTTTCTTGTGTAGTTAGGGATCTGGGCTTTCCATTTATGAAAACCAAAATTAGAGAAACCAAGATGGCGGCATAGGTAAACACCGGAGATTGCTGCCTCGCACAACCACTTCAAAAATACAACTATAAGATGGAACGGACATCACCCAGAACCACAGGAAGGCTGGTTGAGGGGAAATTCTACAACTAGAAGGAAAGAGAAAAGCATACCGAGACTCAGAGGAGGCGCAGTGCGGAAAATACAAAGGTGCGGAGGTGCGTGCAGAGCGGGCTGGCAGCTGAGGGCGTGGTTGTCTGTTTCAATCCGGAGAGAGTCTCAGGCTCTGAGCTCCAGTTCCGGGTGAGTCTCTGGGGACCCAGACTCAAACAGGAGAAGCGGGACTGTCTGGCATCGGTCGGAACTCGAGGGCAGCTTTCTCTCCGAGGTTTGCAGCCGTTGCTGGGATTCTGAGAGGCAGAGCCTCTGGGGACGGGACTGAGAGTAGCCATAACTTCTCGCTCCGCCCGAGGTTTGCAGCCGTTGCTGGGATTCTGAGAGGCAGAGCCTCTGGGGACGGGACTGAGAGTAGCCATAACTTCTCGCTCCGCCCGCCCTGTTGATGCCCTGGGACCCCCCCTGCCCAAGCCTTGCACAGAGGCATTTGCAGGATAGCCTTAGGCAAAGGCTAGATTAACACCTCCCTAGAGGACAGAAGTTCTCCCACTGCAGACACAGCTGATTCTCACAGCCAGTTGGCCTGGAGGTCAAATCCCCCCCAGTATCACCTACAACAATCAAGGCTTAACTACAACAAGACTGTGAACAAAGACCACAAGGAGGTGCACCAAGAAAGCATAAAAAAATGCGGAGACAAAGAAACAGGACAAAAATGACAGAAATGGAGGATATAGAGTTCAAAACCACACTTTTAAGGTCTCTCAAGAACTGTCTAGAAGCCGCCGATAAACTTAGTAAGGCCTTTGAAAAGACTGGTGAGACCGTCGATAAATATAGTGAGATCCTCAAGAAATCTAATGAGACCCTCGATGTTGTGATAAAGAACCAACTAGAAATTAAGCATACACTGACTGAAATAAAGAATATTATACAGACTCCCAATAGCAGACCAGAGGAGTGCAAGAATCAAGTCAAAGATTTGAAATGCGAAGAAGCAAAAAACACCCAACCGGAAAAGCAAAATGAAAAAAGAACCCGAAAATACGAAGATAGTGTAAGGAGCCTCTGGGACAGCTTCAAGCGTACCAACATCCGAATTATAGGGGTGCCAGAAGATGAGAGAGAGCAAGATATTGAAAACCTATTTGAAGAAATAATGACAGAAAACTTCCCCTACCTGGTCAAAGAAATAGACGTACAAGTCCAGTAAGTGCAGAGTACCCCAAACAAAAGGAATCCAAAGAGGACCACACCAAGACACATCATAATTAAAATGCCAAGAGCAAAAGACAAAGAGAGAATCTTAAAAGCAGCAAGAGAAAGAAAGTCAGTTACCTACAAGGGAGTACCCATACGACTGTCAGCTGATTTCTCAACAGAAACTTTGCAAGCCAGAAGGGAGTGGCAAGAAATATTCAAAGTGATGAATACCAAGAACCTACAACCAAGATTACTTTATCCAGCAAAGCTATCATTCAGAATTGAAGGTCAGATAAAGAGCTTCACAGATAAGGAAAAGCTAAAGGAGTTCATCACCACCAAACCAGTATTATATGAAATGTTTTAAGAAGAGGAAGAAGAAAAAGGTAAAGATACAAATTATGAACAACAAATATGCATCTATCAACAAGTGAATCTAAGAATCAAGTGAATAAATAATCTGATGAACAGAATGAACTGGTGATTATAATAGAATCAGGGACATAGAAAGGGAATGGACTGACTATTCTTGGGGAGGGAAAGGGGTGTGGGAGATGCGGGAAGAGACTGGACAAAAATCGTGCACCTATGGATGAGGACATTGGGTGGGGAGTGAGGGAGGAGGGTGGGGTGGGAACTTGGAGGAGGGGAGTTATGGGGGAAAAAGAGGAACAAATGTAATAATCTGAACAATAAAGATTTAATTAAAAAAAAAAAGAAAACCAAAATTATCTGGGTTTGATTTCCAGATTCTCCATTCATAAGCAGTGTGGCCTTTGACAAACTAGTAACCTGCTCAGCCTCCCCATCTATAAAATGGTGGTGACGAGTATATACTGAACACATATATATGAAAACTTATGTACATTGTTATAAAGGTTAAATTAGATAGTGTATACACGGCACATAATTTAAGCAACTAGAACATTTATAGTTATGTAAATTAAATTTAAAAGAAGAAAAACTCCAAACTCTTATTGTGAGGCCACATTTTATTTCCCTTGGCTATATTTCCTCAATGAGACTTCTGACTTTCAAAATCACAAAGCAATGAGTTTTGCCTAGGTCCACTTCTATTTCAATCGACAATTTCCATTTCAAAAACCTTTAAAATTGTATTTTGGGATAGTGAGAATCAGAATTAATCTCTTCTGCTTTCTACCTATCAAATAAGAGCAGTTTATAAACCAAACCTATATAGTAAGACTGAGATAGAACAAAAGTGTTGAATTTTATTCCACTACAAAAAAAAAATTACTATGAGAAACTTCTCTCCCTTCCATAATTTTTGATGTAATGAAAAAAATTGTATGTTCCTACAGTTACTCATAAAAAATATTTTGAGGGGTACGTTTCTTCCTGCCTTTTGTGGAAAGCAAACAAATTATTCTTCCAGTGAAAAGAATGATAAATCCTTAATTTTAATTTGTATAGATTTGTATAGCAAATGTTTAGCTATTTCATTGATAAGGGTTAGAAAAGTTAATTTTGAAGTTATCCCTACATGTAACATAATGGTTAATGGGCCAAGTTTTGCAGTTAAGAAGCCTGGATATTAGTTCCAGGCCCTCTTTACAAGCTGTAACTCTTATAAAGAGGACTATGTAAGCTATTGAAAGAATTTTGACTGAAGATGTAAAGACATTGGAGGGTTTTGAGCAGAGGAATGGCATGATGGGAAGTGCCTTTTATTTTAATTTTAATTTTTGTGTATATGTGTGTGTGCGTGTGTGTGTGTGTGTGTGTGTGCGTGTGTGTGTATACAAAAAAAATATAATGCACATATATTATTTCAGAGAGGAAGGGAGAGGAAGAAAGAGATAGAAACATCAATGATAAGAATCATTGACTGGCTGTCTCTTGTGTGTCCCACATTGGGGATCAAGCCTGCAACCCAGGCATGTGTCCTGACTAGGAATCTCCTAGTTCAGAGGTCGAGTCTCAACTACTGAACCAGGACTGCTGGGCAGGAACTGCATTTTACAAAAGCCAAAACACTCTGCTGTTTGTTGAGCATAGACTGAAGTGGGGGACCTCCAGAGGAGGCTATTGCAATAATTCAGGAAAGAGAGGAAGGGGATTCACATCTGTGTATTTACCAGAAGTGATTAAAAGTAGTTGGGTTATAATGTGAAGTAAAAGGACAAGAGTAAACTCACCTGTATAATGTATTTAATCCAGTATTTGCTACATTTATTTTTCTAAAGAATACATTTCCTGTTCATGGCTCAACTGTTAAAATTCCAAGGAATTTTTATTAGGTAGAACATTCTTTGGGAAATGATATCACTCATTGCCTCATCTTTCCACTTAATGTTGCTTTTGCAAACAGAGCCATTAAATCCTTATTTGACTTTATTCCATTTAGTTTTCATTGTTAAATTGGAAAAAAGATAGGATAATTCATATGATAAAAATGTCAGTGGTATGAGTACCCCTTTTTTATTTTTTAATTAAAATGATAATTAGCAAATATTTATCAAAACAAAGAAATCTGAAGTCATTTGTTTATTTTCCCACAAGATTTTAAAACAAAATTTTAGAAAATGATTTGCCGGGAACCAATTCCAGCATGCCATAATTTCAAGAGTTTTCATCAAAAGGTTGATGAGACTTGGGGACTCAACAGGGTTGAGTCACACATGTAGTCACCTGTTGGGAATGGCTAAAGGCATTTCCCCAAACCTGAATAGGAAACTGTGGCTGCCAGACAGTTAAAGGGCATCTTAATCTACATGTTATTGCCTCCTACTGGCCAAACACCTGAACAGCCATAGGCTATTCCCCAAACTGACAATGCTTCTGTACCCTTTGAAACCTTACCGTTTGAAGTGTATTATCTCCACCTTGTCTTAGGACAGATTGTGTTAATAAAAGCAAGGATCCTAGACAAGGAGGTAGTCTTCAGTTCCTTTAGCTCAGCAGTTCTCAACCTGTGAGTCACGACCCCTTTGGGGGTCAAACAACCCTTTCACAGGGGTCGCCTAAGACCATTGGAAAACACATATAATTACATATTGTTTTTGTGATTAATCACTATGCTTTAATTATATTCAATTTGTAACAATGAAAATACATCCTGCATATCAGATATTTACATTACGATTCATAACAGTAGCAAAATTACAGTTATGATGTAGCAATGAAAATAATTTTATGGTTGGGGGTCACCACAACATGAGGAACTGTATTAAAGGGTCACGGCATTAGGAAGGTTGAGAACCACTGCTTTAGCTGAAGGTCCTCTGACCCCCAATGCCTTTCAAAATTATATCTCTTCTCCGGACTCTTTATTAGTCTCTGGATTCCTATGTCATCTACGCACAGCCTTCTTCAGATTCCTGAACCCTTCTTGATGCTGGGATAAGAACCCTGGCAATGATTTTAATTAATATGTTAAAGGAAAGACTTTCCCCCCCTCTGATATTATAAATTCTCCAAGCCTAATCTTCAAGGACATTTTGTTGTTGTTGTTAATTCTCTGCAAAGACATTTTCCCACTGATTTTTAGAAAGAGTGGAAGGAAGGGGAAGGGAAAGAGAGAGAGAGAAACATCCATGTGAGAGAGACATATGGATTGGTTGCCTCCTGCATGGGGCCCTTCGGGGCACCGTGGATCAGCCTGCAACTGAGATAGAAGGTACGTGCCCTTGACCAGAATCAAACCCCGGGACCCATACAGTCCTCAGGCCAACACTCTATCCACTGAGCCAAACTGGCTAGGACCAAGAACATTTTTTGTCTCAGAGATCTTCTCTCTTTTAATACATTTGAGTGTCTGAAATAAACTTCAAAACTTATATGGGGGGGGGGGGGGAAATAAAGATTCAGGCTGTGATTCAATGTGCCATAAACCTACAAAATAAATGTTGATTGTCTTAGTCCATGTCACCATATAAATGTGGACATAAAGTTCATATGTATAACTTGAATTTTTTTGAGAAACAGATACTACCCTAAGATTTCTGAAAAGAAGTCTACTTCTGAGAACAATTTAAACCTTAAGAAATGGTGCTGTACCACAAAGTAAACTTTTCTCTTTTTTGTCTTTGGAAAATCCCCCAAGAAAAGTGCCCTATTTGTATACTTCAACTCTGGTTGCTACATTGTTCTCTATATTTTTACCTTTTACCAGTTATATCCCCCTAATAGTATGATATTCATTCTGAGCGAATATGTGACTATATATAAGGAATTCTTCTTGTTATGGTGAAGGATGCGAACAAATAGAATTTGCAATGCCTGCCTTCGGGAAGCTTGGTAATGAGTAAGCATTATTCTTGCTTATCTGCTTCTTAGCTTAACCTGAGGCTAGAACATCACTTGGACTCTGGGCGTTAACAGAAAGGACAAGTTGTTGTCAGCATTTCCAGGTATGGCTGAGAGATCTAACAAACTAAATCAAAACCATGATGACAGTATTCTTATCACTGTTACAACAAGGGAATTTCAATGTAGGCAACTTTAGTTTGAAAAGTTATTTGTTGTTTAGAACTTTTGTGTGCTTCTGGAAGAGTGCATATTTCCCTAGAATCCAGGACAATGCCCAAGTCCATCTATGTTTTTATAAGGAAATGCACAGAAGATAAACATTCAAGAGAGATTTCAGGAAGCCCTCTGTTGTTCTGGTCCCTCAGCTTTCTAAAAGAACAAAAAAAAAAGTGTGAGATCAGAATTTCCTGAATCAACTTCTATAAAAGGTGAGGCTTACCTGACATGTCACTCCTGGAACCAGGAATTTGACTGCAAATTAGAGATGTCATCTGTTCAGTGCTCTTATCTCTTTATAGTGATAACTGCATGAAAACAGAAAGGACTAGTGGAGCAGGACTACAACTGATATGAAATGAGAACTATATCACCTTAGCCAAGCACGTTTTTTTTTTTTTTCTGTTATTTATCAGAAACTATGCGTGTGCCTGCCATGGTGATAGATGTGTATTGTGTTTTGGGCCATCATCTTGAATAAGTGCTCTGAACAGTAAATTCCTAATGAGAACTTTAGTTTCCTAGTTTATAAAATTGTAATAATCATCATCATGATGGTAATAATAATAATAATGCCTAACTAAACATCATGTGCTCAGGACAGAATGGAGTGAAGTTATGCCTTTGAAAGTGATTGCATATTGCTGAGTTTGATTGGTAAGAGACAACTGAAAGGTGCAAAAATCAAGAACTCCTGCCCTATCCTGTTTGGCTTAGTGGACAGAGCTTCAGCCTGCAGATTGAAGGGTCCCAGGTTCGATTCCAGTCAAGGGCACATGTCTGGGTTTGGAGCTCTATCTCCAGTGTGGGGCGTACAGGAGGCAGCCAATCAATGATTCTCCTTCTCTCATCAATGATGTTTCTATCTCTCTCCCTCTCCCTTTCTCTCTGAAATCAATAAAAACACAATGGGCTGTTTTCTGTCCAGTTGCGCAGAAAGAGAAAAAAGAAAGATGATATTCCCTTTCCCATTGTAAGTCCCTGAGCTTCAGGGCAGACCTTTGTTGAGGAGAGCAAAGAAGTTGTAAGATTCAAGTTTTAATTTAGAATAAGTGAGACTTCCTTTCTTTTCTTTTCTTTCTTTCTCTCTCTCTCTCTCTCTCTCTCTCTCTCTCTCATCCATGTTGTTGTATATAGTAAACTTTTTGTGCTGTAGTTAGCAATAGTCTACGATTTTCTGAAACTGCCTTTAAGTCACTTGGTAATGGACAGCCATGTCATTTCCTGTGTGGTTGGACCTTGTATTAGGCTACAAGATAGTAGTAAGCTTAAGCACAATATTGCCTATAGAGGAGAAGCCCCTGCTGGTACTGTAGTAATCAAGATGTTCTCATATGCACATTGGGATCTTTGCAATTTGAAATAAACTTTGAAAGGCTAAGTCTGCACCCTAAGTCATTGGTGGGTTGACTTCATACCTACACTTATAAATATGAAAAGAATTTCTGCCCCTTTGAAGACAGTTTTCTGGCCATCCATCTCCTCTTTATGTATTTATCTGTACTCTGGTCCTCTTTGAGAGCTGTCTGCTGAAAATTCATCCTCTAGATTCCCCTCATTTACACAAATCCATAGATTAATCTTTTTTTTTAATTTTTTTTTAATTGCTTAAAGTATTACAAAGGGTATTACATATGTGTCTTTTTTTTTTCCCGCCCTTGACTATCCCCTGGCCTCCCCCACCCCCCAGCGTCCCATGTCCATTGGTTATGCATATATGCATGCATACAAGTCCTTCGGTTGATCTCTTATACCCCTCCCTCTTGCCCCCCAACTTTCCCCGGCCTTCCCACTGTAGTTTGACAATCTGTTTGAGGCAGCTCTGCCTCTGTATCTATTACTGTTCAAAAGTTTATAATGGTCTCTATTATCCATGAATGAGTGAGATCATGTGGTATTTTTCCTTCATTGACTGGCTTATTTCACTTAGCATAATGCTCTCCAGTTCCATCCATGCCGTTGCAAATGGTAGGAGTTCCTTCTTTTTTTTCTCTTTTTTTTTTATAGCAGCATAGTATTCCATCGTGTAGATGTACCACAGTTTTCTAATCCATTCATCTACTGATGGGCACTTAGGCTGTTTCCAGATCTTAGCTATGGTGAATGACACAAATCCATAGATTAATCTTACTGAACTAATCTCTCTCTCTCTCTCTCTCTCTCTCTCTCTCTCTCTCTCTCTCTCTCTCTCTCACACACACACACACACACACACACACACACACCTTTCAGTCAACTCATAACTTGGAAATTTTATATATTTTATTTTGTACAAGAAAATGCATAGCTTTTGAAATTTTATTCATAAAATATAGCAATTGCTAAGTGTCATGTGCTATGTTCCAAGTGTTTTACAAATATAAACTTCTGACTTTTCATAACAACTCTGTGAAGTTGGTACTATAATTATTGTCATTTTACAGGTGAGAAAACTGAGCCACAGAAAATTAAGCAACTTTTCCATGGTCATGCAAAGCCATATTGTTATCATTAATAACAATAATAAGTGAATCAAGATGATAGGCTGTGCCTAGGATAGTACCCATTATTCCTATCTTACAGGCGAAGAACTGAGGGAGAGTGGGCAAGTAATCTGCCCAAGTTCACGTGGCAGGGCTGGGAGGCAAAGCCAGACTTTCTGCCTTCTAAGATCACTATACTGACTCCTGTTGTCTGGACTTAGGTTTCTCCAGAAGCAGACACAAGGATTCCAGGGAAACCAGAGGTGATCCCCAAAACGGAGGTAAGAATGGGAGAAAGTAAGACACCAAAGGAAAGAAGCCAAGGAAGTGGGTCGACTGGAGCTTAACCCTCTTGGGGAGCCTGGAGGAACACTGTAGAACAGTCATCAGGACTGTTGCTGGGTGATATTAAACATCGGTGCTTCTGACCTGGGGCACTCCAGCAGCCAGAGGGCCTTCGGCAAGGAGAGGAAGTTAGGCAGAAATGCTCTGGCAGGATAGACAGAGAGGATATAGGCGGCACCAACAGTGTCTGCCAAACCTGGAGTTTTGACATGTCACTGGTAATTTTCCAGCATTCCACGGAAACCCAGGAAAAAATAATAATCACTTGTCAAGGGACTGGATTCTTTCTGGCTCCACTAAAAATGGTTTAAGCACCATGAAAATACTTTATTTATAGTTTCTATGATTGTAGAGCTTCTATAGGTTACCACCTTATTAAAGGTGATAAGTAAAAATCCACCTTTTTAGTATTATGCTGTTATAAGTATTACTATTAAAATATATTGCCATAAGTTTATTTTCTACCTTATTAATAACTTGATGATAATGACTTATCTGTACTTAGTGTAATGCTTAAATTTTAATCCAAAATGTCTCTTTCATAATTTGTCACAAAGTTTGGTAAATTACATTGGTACTGCATATATAAGGAAAAGATTATACTATTACTAATAAATCCTGTCTTATTGTATTTGGAATTTGATTTTTCCAAATAACAAATATTTCATTGGCAAAATGCAACTTTGAGAATTTTATTATAGTATTTAAAACTTGTATATAAAAATGTGAAAGGAAGTAATCTAAGATTCAAGATACTTTACAAACTATTCATTTCATGATGAAGACCAGTACTTCATTTATTCTTGTGAAAGTAAATCAGAAATGGTATTTTAAACTGGATAAAAATAAGGGAATCTATTAAAAATTTGGCAACTTAATCTTAAATGCACATAGAGTTGCATATTCTATTTCTGGAGCTGAACTTATTTCAGGAACATAAAAAAAATTAAAAAAAACTAAAATATTTGCTGAGCCTGGAATAGCATGAACTGTGATTGCTTTTTTTTTTTTTTTTTTTTTTTTTTTATTTTTTTTTTTTTTATTGCTTAAAGTATTACAAAGGGTATTACATATGTGTCCATTTTATCCCCCCGCCCTAGACAGTCCCCTAGCCTCCCCTATCCCCCAATGTCTTATGTCCACTGGTTATGCTTCTATGCATGCATACAAGTCCTTTAGTTGATCTCTTACCCCCCTACCTCCTGCCCCGCAACCCTCCCCGGCCTTCCTGCTGCAGTTTGACAATCTGTTTGAGGCAGCTCTGCCTCTGTATCTATTATTGTTCAAAAGTTTATAATGGTCTCTATTATCCATGAATGAGTGAGATCATGTGGTATTTTTCCTTCATTGACTGGCTTATTTCACTTAGCATAATGCTCTCCAGTTCCATCCATGACGTTGCAAATGGTAAGAGTTCCTTCCTTTTTACAGCAGCATAGTATTCCATCGTGTAGATGTACCACAGTTTTCTAATCCATTCATCTACTGATGGGCACTTAGGCTGTTTCCAGATCTTAGCTATGGTGAATTGTGCTGCTATGAACATAGGGGTGCATATATCCTTTCTGATTGGTGTTTCTGGTTTCTTGGGATATATTCCTAGAAGTGGGATCACAGGGTCAAATGGGAGTTCCATTTTCAGTTTTTTAAGGAAACTCCATACTGTCTTCCATAGTGGCTGCACCAGTCTGCATTCCCACCAGCAGTGCACAAGTGTTCCTTTTTCTCCACATCCTCTCCAGCACTTGTCGTTTGTTGATTTGTTGATGATAGCCAGTCCGACAGGTGTGAGATGGTACCTCATTGTTGTTTTGATTTGCATCTCTCGGATGATTAGTGACTTTGAGCATGTTTTCATATGTCTCTTGGCTTTCTGAATGTCCTCTTTTGAAAGGTGTCTATTTAGGTCCTTTGCCCATTTTTTGATTGGATTGTTTATCTTCCTTTTGTTAAGTTGTATGAGTTCCCTATAAATTTTGGAGATTAGGCCCTTATCGGATATGACATTGGCAAATATGTTTTCCCACACAGTGGGTTTTCTCGTTGTTTTGTTGATGGTTTCTTTTGCTGTGCAGAAGCTTTTTATTTTGATGTAGTCCCATTTGTTCATTTTCTCTTTAGTTTCAAGTGCCCTAGGAGCTGTATCAGTGAAGAAATTGCTTCGGCATATGTCTGAGATTTTGTTGCCTTTGGATTCTTCTAGAATTTTTATAGTTTCCTGTCGTACATTTAAGTCCTTTATCCATTTTGAGTTTATTTTTGTGTATGGTGTAAGTTGGTGGTCTAGTTTCATTTTCTTGCATATATCTGTCCAATTTTCCCAGCACCATTTATTGAAGAGACTATCTTGGCTCCATTGTATGTTCTTGCCTCCTTTGTCAAATATTAATTGAGCATATTGGTTCGGGCCGATTTCTGGACTCTCTATTCTATTCCATTGATCTATATGCCTATTCTTGTGCCAGTACCAGGCAGTTTTGAGAACAGTGGCTCTGTAATACATCTTGATATCTGGTATTGAGATCCCACCTACTTTGGTCTTTTTCAGGATTGCTGCAGCTATTCGAGGTCTTTTTTTATTCCAGATGAATTTTTGGAGAGTTCGTTCTAGATCTCTGAAGTATGCCGTTGGTATTTTAATGGGAAGTGCGTTGAATTTATAGATTGCTTTGGGTAGTATGGACATTTTAATGATGTTGATTCTACCAAGCCATGAACACGGTATGTTCTTCCATCTGTTTACGTCTTCCTCTATATCTTTTTTCAACGTCCTGTAGTTTTCTGAGTAGAGGTCTTTTACCTCTTTAGTTAAGTTTATTCCTAGGTAGCTTAATTTTTTTGGTGCGATGGTAAACGGGATTGTTTTTATAATCTCTCTTTCTGAAAGATCATTATTGGTGTATAGAAATGCCTCGGATTTCTTGGGGTTAATTTTGTATCCTGCTACATTGCCAAATTCATGTATTAAGTCCAGTAGCTTTTTGATGGAGTCTCTAGGGTTTTGTATGTATAATATCATGTCGTCTGCAAATAAGGACAGTTTTACTTCCTCTTTTCCAATTTGGATGCCTTTTATTTCTTCTTCTTGCCGAATTGCAATGGCTAACACTTCCAGTACTATGTTGAACAGGAGTGGTGAGAGGGGGCATCCCTGTCTTGTTCCTATTCTTAGGGGAAATGGTGTTAGTTTTTGTCCATTGAGTATGATGCTGGCTGTGGGCCTGTCATATATGGCTTTTATTATGTTGAGGTATGATCCTTCTACTCCCACCTTGCTGAGAGTTTTTATCAAAAATGGGTGTTGAATTTTGTCAAATGCTTTTTCTGCATCAATTGATATGACCATGTGGTTTTTTTCTTTCAATTTGTTTATGTGATGTATCACGTTTATTGATTTGCGGATATTGTACCATCCTTGCATCCCTGGGATAAATCCTACTTGGTCATGGTGTATGATCTTTCTGATGTACTGCTGGATCCGATTTGCTAAGATTTTGTTGAGGATTTTGGCATCTATGTTCATGAGGGATATTGGCCTGTAATTCTCTTTCATTGTGTTGTCTTTACCTGGTTTTGGTATTAGGGTGATGCTGGCTTCATAGAATGAGCTTGGAAGTGTTCCTTCCTCTTGAATTTTTTGTAGTAGTCTGAGGAGGATAGGTTTTAGTTCTTCCTTGAATGTTTGGTAAAACTCCCCTGTGAAGCCGTCTGGTCCTGGGCTTTTGTTTGCTGGAAGCTTTTTGATGACTGCTTCAATTTCTTCCATAGTTATTGGCCTGTTGAGATTTTTAGATTCTTCCTGATTGAGTTTTGGAATGTTGTATTTTTCTAGGAATTTGTCCATTTCCTCCAGGTTGTCTAGTTTGTTGGAGTAGAGCTGTCCATAGTATTTTTTAACAATCATTTGTATTTCTGTGGGGTCTGTTGTTATTTCGCCTCTATCGTTTCTGATTTTGTTGATTTGGGTCCTCTCTCTTTGCTTCTTGGTGAGTCTGGCTAGAGGTTTGTCAATCTTGTTTATCCTTTCAAAGAACCAGCTCTTGGTTTCATTGATTTTCTGTATTGTTTTTTTGGTCTCTATGTCATTTATTTCTGCTCTAATCTTTATTATCTCCTTCCTTCTGCTCACTCTGGGGTTTTCTTGTTGCTCTCTTTCTAATTCTTTGAGTTGTAGAGTTAGATGATTTACTACCATTTTTTCTTGTTTGTTGAGATAGGCCTGTAGAGCTATAAACTTCCCTCTCAGGATTGCTTTCATTGTGTCCCATAGGTTTTGGATTGTTGTGTTTTCATTGTCATTAGTTTCCAGGATGTTTCGAATTTCTTCTTTGATTTCATTGGTAACCCAATCAATATTTAATAGCATGCTATTCAGCTTCCAGGTGTTTGAGTATTTTGGGTTGTTTTTATTGTAGTTTATTTCTAATATTATGCCATCGTGGTCTGCGAAGACGCTTTTTATGATTTCAATTTTCTTGAATTTGGGGATACTTTGCTTGTGACCCAATATGTGGTCTATTTTTGAATATGTCCTATGAGCATTTGAGTAGAATGTATATTCCCTGGCTTTCGGGTGAAGTGTTCTGAAGATGTCTATTAAGTCCATCTGATCTAGTGAGTCATTTAGGATTGCTGTATCTTTGCTGATTATTTGTCTAGAGGACTTATCCAGTGCTGTCAGTGGTGTATTAAAGTCCCCTACTATGATTGTATTGTTGTCGATGTCTCCTTTGATATCTTCCAGGAGTTTTTTTATGAATTTGGGTGCTCCTGCATTGGGTGCATATATGTTTACCAGGATTATATCTTCTTGTTGTATTGATCCCTTTAGTATTATGAAGTGGCCTTCCTTATCTCTTGTTATGGCCTTCACTTTGAGGTCTATTTTGTCCGATATAAGTATTGCTACCCCAGCTTTCTTTTCCTTTCCATTTGCCTGAAAGATATTTTTCCATCCTTTCACTTTCAGTCTGTGTGAGTCCCTTCTAATGAGGTGGGTTTCTTGTAGACAGCAGATGTATGGGTCATGTTTTTTTATCCATTCAGCCACTCGATGTCTTTTGTTTGGAGCATTTAGTCCGTTTACGTTTAAAGTTATTATTGAAAGGTACTTGTTTGTAGGCATTTCTGTTTTTGTGTGGCTGTTTTCTTTCTGAGCTTTTTATTTCTTATTTTTATACCAGTCCCTTTAGCATTCCTTGCATTGCTGGCTTGGTGGTGATAAACTCCCTTAGCCTTTTTTTGTCTGTGAAGCTTCTTATTTCCCCTTCAAGTTTGAATGATAGCCTTGCTGGATAGAGTATTCTTGGATTCAGTCCTTTGCTTTGCATCACTTTGTAAATTTCCGTCCATTCTTTTCTGGCCTGATGTGTTTCTGTTGAGAAATCATTTGACAATCTAATGGGAGATCCCTTGTATGTAACTTTCCGTCTCTCTCTTGCAGCCTGTAAGATTCTCTCTTTGTCCTGAACATTTGCCATGGTAATTATGATGTGTCTTGGTGTGGGTCTTTTTGGGTTCACCTTGTTTGGGACTCTCTGGGCTTGTGTGACTTTTTTCTTCCCCACCTCAGGGAAGTTTTCTGATATTATTTCTTCTAATAGGTTTTCTAATCCTTGTTCATCCTTCTGTTGTTCTGGTACCCCTATTATTCGTATGTTGTTTCGTTTCATGTTGTCCCAAAGCTCCCTTAGGCTCTCCTCCTGTCTTTTCATTTTTTTCTCCAATTGCAGTACATTTTGGGTGTGTTTTGCTTCCTTGTCTTCTAAATCACTAATTCGGTCCTCCGCTTCTCCTAGTCTACTGTTGATACTTTCAATGGAGTTTTTCATTGCAGCTATATCACTCTTCATATCTTCTTGGGTCTTACTTAAGTTGTTGATTTTTTCATCTGTTTCTTCTAGCTTCTTCCATATGTTATCAATTTTTTCATCTGTTTCTTCTAGCTTCTTCCATATGTTATCGATTTTTTCATCTGTTTCTTCTTGCTTCTTGCTGAGGTTGTCGATTTTTTCCTCCATCCGGTTTATGCACTCTAGGACCCTTATTCTGAATTCTTTTTCTGTCATGTTGCATGCCTCTGTATTACTTAGCTGCTTTTCTGGAGAGTCCTCCTTCTCTTTCCTTTGGGGGTTTCTTTGTCTACCCATGTTTGATCTCACTGACATATCTAGACGTTGAGTCGTTCAGTGGCTGCTCCCTTGGTGGCAGTGACTCCTTGGTCTGCGGTTCCTCTTCGGGCGGTTGCGGTAGCAGCTGCTCTTCAGTTGGCAGCAACTCCTCTGGTGGGTGCTGTTCACAGCTGTGGTGGCTCTTCTGGCTGGTGGGGCGAGGTTTCACGTACAGCTGCTGTTCCTCAGCAGAGGGTGTGGTGCTCAGGAGGTTGCTGTTGCTTGGATCTGCTGTGTTGATTTAAAGGCACAAAATACAACACAACAAGGCACCACGTACCAGGCACTATACACAAATATATTCACGATATTAATAACCCCAAATAAAGGTGACCACCTGAATTAAGAGAATTAGGGGATAAGGAAGAAGGAAGAGAAAAAGAGAAAAGAGAAAAAAGAAAAGAAAATTAGGGACCAAAAAAAGGAGTGCAAAAATGAAAGTGGGAAAAAGGAGGGGGGAAAGTAAAAGCGAGAAAAGAAAGGAAAAGAAAAAAAAAGAGCGAAAAGAGAGAATGAAGTGGAAGAGGGGAAGAGACTTTTTATATGAGGAGAATGCTCCTATAGAACAGCCATTAATCCCAACAAATTCCAGCAACAGCTCCCTGGAGATAAATGCAAACTAGAAAAAACCAATAATATAACGATGAAAATAGAATGGAGAACACTAATCCCAAAATAAAATAAAGAGAAAATAAAATGGCACTTTAAAAAAAATGGTAAAATGGTAGCAGTAATAATACTGGTTAAAAATAAGAAGGTAGTAATTAAAAGGGTAAAATCAGGTGATGGAAAAAAGAAGAAAAAAAAAAAAAAGAAAAAGAGAAAAAAAAAAAAAAAAAAAAAAAAAAGAAAAAAAATTGGTTTCTTAGTTAAAAGGTGAAAAAAGAAAGAAAAAAAAATATTGCAGTAGTGAAGGTCCTTCGGTTCTTCTATTCTTCAGTGTGGCTCGCCTTAGACCTGCCAGGTATTCAGGAGAGTGTTGAGTTTCCCTGCGATACACTGTTCCTCTGTGTTGTAAACCACAGTCCTTATTTTAAAGCAAGCCGCATTTGTTTCCCAGACTGCCTTATTTTGTATTTAGCAAAGAGTCAGTTTGTGGGTCAGCCTCTGGGTGGCAGTGTTCTGGGGTTGGCCTCTGAGGCTACAGGGCCTCTCTGTCTGCTGGAAGTTCACTGCCCAGAGCTGGCTGCGTAAGAGTTACCAGTGCTGTGTTGTTGCTGGGATTGAAAATCCCTCTATAGGCCAGACCCTGTTAACTCCCAGGGACTGATCAGGTTATTTTAATCCTTGATCTCCTACAGGGTGGAATCTGGGTGTGGCTGTGCTCCTTGCCTGGGGGCTCGGGGGAGGAGTCTCACTCTCCGGAGAGAATGGCTGCCTCAGACGTGGGCTCAGGGGTGTCTCAGCACTCAATTCGCTGCCACCTCTCCAGGCCCCCCTTCTCTCCTCAGTCTCTCCCCAGATTCCACTCCTCCGCACACTCTCCCTCTCTTCAGCACAGGTGAGTGTCTGTATCCGAAATGTCCCATGAACAGGGTTCAGTGAAAACAAACAAACAAACGCCGGCCGCGGAAACGGGGAAGGCTTGGTTTCTGTAAGCTTCTTCTCTTACCGGGACTGCATGGTCTGATCAGCTCTTCAGGCTGCCCCCTTTAGGCTCAGTCCTCTGTGATCACAGACCGAGCTCTCAATTCCCCCGGCAGCGCCAGGAATCCCGCGGTTCTCCTTTCCCCTGTCAGGGGCTGTGCCTGTCCCAAGGGACGCGGCTGTCTGCCACGCGGTCTCCCTCCGACTCTCTGGGCTCAGAGGTCTGGCAAACTTTCCTGCCCAAATCCCTGGTTTTTTTACCTTTCCAGGGGAGTTCTGCTCTTCCCGGCTGTAAACTGTCTCGCCAGCTGAGGAATTTCGCCAATTCGGGGTGGATGTTACTAGTTTCAGCTGCTCACTCCATTTGCTCAGGGACACGACCTGGGACGCGTCTGCCTATACCGCCGCCATCTTCCTGAATCTGTGATTGCTTTTAATAAGTTATAAAAGAAAGTAGTTTTTCTTAGATGGTTTAAATGCACTAGCTTAAACTGAAAGAGGATTTGTACTTTCAGAAGCTAATTGAAGAAAACATCACAAATGTCTTGGCTTGCAAGAATTCCTTGGCCTTTTCAAGCAGCAGTGAGTGACTCAAAATTCTGCCACACGCCAATGGCAAATATTAAGTCACAAAGAAGGAAACTCTCTACATAAGGGTTTCCACTTTGTAATTAAATAAAATGTGAGGTCAAGTAAGTTTCAAAAAATTCTTCAGCCCTAGCTGGTTTTTCCCAGTGGGTAGAGCCTCGGCCTGAGGACAGAAGGGTCCCGGGTTCAATTCCAGTCAAGGGCACATGCCCAGGTTGTGGGCTCAACCCCCAGTGGGGGGGGGGGGTGGGGGGTGGAGGGGGAGTGCGCTGCAGGAGGCAGCTGATCAATGATTCTCATCATTGATGTTTCTATCTCTCAGTCTCCCTTCCTCTCTGAAATCAATAAAAATATATTTTAAAAAAATTCTTCAGTTGAAGTTCCATTTGTAACAACACTGACCCCTGGTGGTTGTATAATTTATATTATTTGCCTCCAAGAAAATTAATTCAACTCAAATCTGTAATTCTAACTGTAATGAGTGAAATATTTAACTAAACCGACGACATTTGGTGACACCTTCAAAAGGTAACACTTTCTTTTATTATGAATAAAAGTGATTAAATTCCCTGAATAAGAGGGTTATGGACTGAGGCTTTTTGGATTTTGCAATTTTTATCCTAATAGCTCATAAGGGTTAACATTCATTAAACACCTTGATATTCCAGACCCTGTTCTAAGCACTTAGTATATAATTGTCTCTTTCGATACTTAAAATAACCATATAACATATGTAGTATTTCTATCCCATGTTGTAAATAAGGAAAGAGGCTTAATAACTTGTCTAAAATTATTAGAGAGTAAGAGAACAGAGGTAATCTGATTCCAGAGGCCACACTCTTAACTGCTTTCCTACATTTTCCCACTGGAATAAATTTATTCTTTTTTTCTAGGTGTTTGTGTATCAATACTATTGCTTTTCTATTTTCTTACTGAGTTATATTTATGTGTTGAATTGCAAATCTAAGTATAGGATATTTTCATTCAGAATCATGTAATGAATCCCCATGTAACCATCATCTAGCATAAAAGTGATCAATTTCTAGCCCAAATTCTTCAAATGCACCTCCAACATATCTCCCTCCATTCCTCATATTTTGATATAGCACATAATTTTATTAGTAATTATTTTAGGTTTCCCCTAAAAGATAAAAATGCTTTTATTTTTCAAGCATAAGCACAGCTCCACTATGACATATATATAAAAAAAAAAGACCATTAATTCATTGATATTGAGTATCTAAGCAAAATTCAAGTTTTCCAGTTATCTCCTAAAGTCATAAATAATTTTGGTTTTGCTTTTTTTTTTTTTTTTTTACAGTTTGTTTGTTTGTTTGATTTGGGCTACTTGTTCTCATTTGGTCCAAACTTTCCTATGACCTGAGTATTAACTTCTTTTTTTCCCCCTCATGGGATATAACAGTTCCTGAAGCAAGATCCCTAATGGCTATAGTTGTTTTTTGGTTTTTTTAAAATATATTTTTATTGATTTCAGAGAGGAAGGGAGAGGGAGAGATAGAAACATGAATGATGAGAAAGAATCATTAATCAGCTGCCTCCTGCACACCCCCTACTGGGGATTGAGCCCACAACCTGAGCATGTGCCCTTGAACAGAATTGAACCCAGGACCTTTCAGTCCTCAGGCCGAGGCTCTATCCACTGAGCCAAACCAGCTAGGGCTGGCTGTCGTCTTTTGACTTTATTATTTCATTTAAAGTGAAGGTTTGTCTGACCTTCTATTCTGAATGATAGCTTTGCTGGATAAAGTAATCTTGGTTGTAGGTTCTTGGCATTCATCACTTTGAATATTTCTTGCCACTCTCTTCTGGCTTGCATGGTTTCTGTTGAGAAATCAGCTGACAGTCGTATGGGTACTCCCTTGTAGGTAACTGACTGTCTTTCTCTTGTTGCTTTTAGGATTCTCTCTTTGTCTTTTGCTCTTGGCATTTTAATTATGATGTGTCTTGGTGTGGTCCTCTTTGGGTTCCTTTTGTTTGGGGTTCTCTGCACTTCCTGGACTTGTGAGTCTATTTCTTTGACCAGGTAGGGGAAGTTTTCTGTCATTATTTCTTCAAATAGGTTTTCAATATCTTGCCCTCTCTCTTTTTCTGGTACCCCTATAATTCTGATGTTGGTACGCCTGAAGTTGTCCCAGAGGCTCCTTACACTATCCTCATATTTTTGGAATCTTTTTTCTTTTTCAGTTGGGTATTTTTTGTTTCTTCGTATTTCAAATCTTTGACTTGATTCTTGGGATCCTCTTGTCTGCTGTTGGATCTCTCTGTATATTATTCTTTATTTCAGTCAGTGTATGCTTAATTTCTAGTTGGTCTTTTTTCATATCCTAGAGCTTCACAGATAAGAAAAAGCTAAAGGAGTTCATCACCACCAAACCAGCATTATATGAAATGCTGAAAGGTATTCTTTAAGAAGAGGAAGAAGAAAAAGGAACTCTTACCATTAGCCACAGCATGGATGGAACTGGAGAGCGGATAAATACCACATGATCTCACTCATTTGTGGAATATAATGAACAACATAAACTGATGAACAAGGACTGATCCAGAGACGGAGAGGCACTGATTGGACTGTCGGGCCTTGGAGGGAAGGTAGGGAGGGTGGGGGTAAGGGGGAAAGATCAACCAAAGGACTTATATGCAAGCATATAGGCCTAACCAATGGACACGGACAAGGGGGGGGGGGCTGAGGGGGGGGGCGGGGGGGGTAGAGGGTAACGTGGGGATAAGGACACATATGTAATATCTTAATCAATAAAAAATATATTTAAAAAAAAAGAAATGTGAAAGAGCTGAAACCGGTTTGGCTCAGTGGATAGAGCGTCGGCCTGCGGGCTGAAGGGTCCCAGGTTCGATTCCGGTCAAGGGCATGTACCTGGGTTGCGGGCTCATCCCCAGTGGGAGATGTTCAGGAGGCGGCTGATCGATGTTTCTCTCCCATTGATGTTTCTAACTCTCTATCTCTCTCTCTTCCTCTCTGTAAAAAAAATCAGTAAAATATATTTAAAAATAAATAAATAAATAAATAAATAAATAAAATAAAGTGAAGGTTTGCCACTGGGTGGCAGTGCAGTACTTGGGATTTTATCCCAGTTTATAAACTGAGACACAAAGAAATTTGTCAGTACTGGTTTCCCTAGTGTTCAATTTTATCGTGTTTTTTCCTCATGGAAATGACAGTAGAGTTTAGCTTACTCAATTTCTTACAACTTTGGTAATAAAATTAACCTATCTTTATGCTGATACTTCTCTCTCTCTCTTCCTCTCTCTTCTCTCCAAAGAGATGTACATGATTCTTTATAAAAAAGCTCATGTTCAAGTGTCTATTTTTGTTCACTAATATTAGTTGTTTTGGATGCCAAAATACATATAACATAGCCCTGGATTTTCAGAAAATAATAAATAATTGGCTAGAAAATATATCAACCTATAACAATGTGGTACTAAATGCCAAGATCAGTCCTAACAGTTACTTCCATGGGACATTAAAGATCCCTGAAGTTTGAGAACTTCGCTGCAGATTTCTCAGGGCAATTAAGCTCAATTCTGATCCTTGAGGATAGTGTTCTTAATAAAAAGGAGAGGGAGGTGGTGGTTTGAATGGGTGAACAGCATAAAAACGACTGAAATTCTCTTTAATGCTCTCATGAATGTCTTTCCAGAATTTTCTAATAGAAAAATATTATTTCATGGTTAAGTGATTCAAGTCACATATAGAACCATCCAACAATGTACTCTCTGGTAGATAATTTTGAGTGCATAATAAAATTTTATTGCACATGGATATCTAGGGATGTGCAGAGATGTGCCACTCAGTACCCACAAATTTGGGAAAATGACATACTGTGGGATATAAAAACCTCAACACTCTGACTTTTATGTTTCCAGAATATTCATACTTTTGAAAAGCTACTTGAATAACATATTTTTATACAAACAAGTTAACTCAAAATTCATTGTAGTAATAATTTCATCATATAACCAGTAACTGCAGTTTGAAATACTCTATAAATTAATCATGAAGTAAAATTGGTTTGAAGTTATGCCAGAATAAGAATAAGGATGTTTCTTTACTTACTAGGCAGAAGGAATAATATTAGCAGATGCCATAATGTAGCTAAGCAGTTCAACTTCTATTTTATCTCTTTTATGAAAGGGAACAATTGCCAAAGTGAAAATAACAAACATGAATAGGAATGATTTGAAGCTTGAGATAAATGAAAAGAAACAACATAGTTATTTACATGAATCCAAGCCCATAAAACCACATGAATTACATTTCAATGAGAGAAGAGGCAGTAGGAAATGAGGTGGTACCTTTTGAAAACTTGTTGAGAGGACAAGGTTGTTTTACCTGGTAACAAGTTATTGTTTTTTTCTTTATGTAATTTTATGACTATAATCATTACAGAAGCTTTCACACATACTGCATAAGTTATGTACTCAGGAGCTACAGAAATTTCTTAGAAAACTTGATGTATATATTTGAAAAGCAAAAACAAAATCCATTAATGATTTTAAGATAATTTTTAAATGGACATTTTATTATACATTTGTGAAACTAGATATAGAAAAACCTGTAATAGACTTGATGGAGAAGCATACTGCTTTGAAAGGGACATAACCATAGACTTAGCAATTTTTAAATTAATTAGTATAACATATCCCAACTTATGGTCTCCAAAAATGCAAACCTAAATTTAAAAGTTAAAAATCATAACATAGAAAAATGAATTTATAAAACCTTATTCTAATTCTCATAATTTTTCATAAAGTGCCAGTCTTTATCAACTCTGTGCTATTTCCTGAATTATGACATTTAAATATTTTCTTTGATTTGTCATTTATATATAACATGGGATTATAGTACGGCATCATAAGAAATCCATTAATGACTCATTCCCCTCAACTCTAAGCATAGAATCTGGGTAGCATTTTTCATGTGTCAGGGAGCCTCTGCACTGAGGAATCCGTGACACAGAGCAGAGCCACAGACAAAGATTGCAAACCTGATATGTTATTCCTTTTGTTTCCCACTGTCCGTTTCTTACCCCACCCCTACTGGCTTTCACCCCCTCTAAGTCTAACACACAGAGAGCTAGTTTTCCACCATACACACCCTTATTAAAAATGACCTTTTCTCTTTACTCCGTGGAGTGACCTTAGGCAAATCTGACTTTTCCGAGTATAAAACTGAGACAATTCCACTACCTACTTTACAGAGTATTCTGAGAATAAACTAAACAATTATGTGTGAAAATATTTGGTAAAGTTTTAAAAAATCACATATACATGTGCACACACACATCTTATTTCATTTTTTTTTTTCATTCTGGCAACTTCTAGTCCATTTAATTACAATTTTTTTATAGTTAAAATAACTACACATCTTTTGGGTGTGTTTTTTTAAAGAGCTAATGAGAAGTTCACATATGCAAACAGATAGATATCCTGATACGTAAGATACTATAAAAAATTTTTCTTCCTTAAAGCAAGACGCTTCAAGATCCTTAAAAATTAGCAGACTCCATTCAAATTTAGTAACAGATTTCAAAATCTTCCCCTGGATTTTTAAGTCATTTGCTGTTGCCATACTCCAGATGACACCCTCAGTTGGAAGGAATTAAGACACCAAAGGATTAAGACACCAATTGAATGTTTTCCTACTTGGAATTCATTGTCAGCAACCTCCCTCAATTATCTTTGGGCATGAGTTTAACAATGCAGGGGGTTGAAAAATATTTCTTCATCTTGTAAAAAATGGAGACCCTGGATTATGTGTGTATATATGCATATACACAGCTCTTAGCATTTACCAACCTAAACTAAGTAGCAAATCAAAAGCAAAATAAGACAGTAGTAACCTGTGTATCTGGGTTCATTGCCTTATGCCCTTTCAACACATAATTTGAATTTTAACAATATTTATATTCATGACTGTCTTTGAAAAATAGTTATGTCTAACCAAATAGCCAATTTATTATATTGTTCCAAGTCAGACTAAATCTATGTGATTTTCCTCATCTAAATCAGAAGATTCTCAATGACCTGGGAAGACGTAACAGAACTACATTGGTCAGCCAAAAGAAGTCTTAGTATTTTATTCTGATTTCTACCACTCCAATGCAAGTCCTAGTTATTTAAATGTGCTACTATCATAATATTTTTAAGTACATGAGCCCTAGAAAAAGAGATATCCTACCCATCCAACATCAAAATTAGTGCTTCACATGTCTTGGGGTAGGAGATGGACAGGAAATTGCCAGATAGAGAACACATACAATTCATATAAAGTAAACAAAACAAAACACAAGTCCATTGAGTCCATGTTAAGAAAATAACGAAATGTTTTACATTAGTCCTTCTTTTCATTGACTCTTTTTGAGGCAGAAAATTCTCCTGAGTAGTTGTTGGAATTTAGAATTACTCCAGATTATTATAACTGAGTGGCCAGAGGGATATGCTGCCATTATGTCCTTCAGCACAAAGTAGCGTTGAGTTCCGTGAGGAATAGTGAATGTCATGTTTGTTATGAAGGCGGCAAAATAAGAAATAAAGAAAAGAATGAACGTTAGCACTGTTCTTAAGGCGTTTATATGGACTTCTGTGCTGACACTTCGAAAACCACGAGATCCGTTTTGCATCCGATGAGTGTGCTTGTAGAGAGACATGAGTAACATAAAAGTGCACATCAGGAATATGGCTAGAGGAAATAGGAGTGAAAAATTGACAAGAAGCACTTCATTAACACTCCTTATCTTGAATTTAGACGTCGTGCGTGTGGCATTTCTGAGGACATCCTCCACCACGTTCTTAGGGTAATCTACCTCGATACACAGAGTTGCAGTGCTCACCGAGGCCAGCAAGCTTCCCAGAAGCAGCCCAGGCATTAACTTTGAGATCCTGAATTTCAGCCAAAGAAAACAGGGATGAGTGAAGCCTATTAACTTGAGGCAGTAAAATACAGAAAGGCAGGTGGCAAACCAGAGACTGACAGAGCTAAAAAACATCCAAAGGAACACCATCGCTGCACCATAAATTTTTGTCTGATAAAAGAGTGGAAAGAACATAGAGAAAAAACTTTGTACCATTAACATCAGCAGCAGACCGACTCTAGACATCCCTATACATATTAAAATGAGCTGCATTGGTGTTAGCTTTCTGCTTTTGATCAATTCGTTACAGCTGATGATTATCAGAAATCCATTGCCGGTAATCCCTGTAATAAATTCTGCTGACATGATGATAGCATGAGGAATAGCTGACAAAGAGGAGGTCATGTCTCCTACCACAAATCTTAGCTTTTCCTTGTGGATGGTGTTAAATACCTCCTCTAGATGATCTTGCAGATAGGAACATATACTGAGAAATCTGATCTTCTGCCAACTCCTGGAGTAGAGTCTTACACTAGACTTTTCCCCTAAGGTAGAAAATCAGAGGGAGACTTTTTGAATCTGATGCCCTTCAAATGAAACTGTGGAAATGCAAATTCAAAGATTTGAATGATGGTTACATCTTCCAATTACCATATCGACATTATTTAATTCTCACTCATACTCAGTTTTGCCAAAAAATGTAATTATAAATGTTTTACATAGGTTACTATTATTTCTTTTTTGCCTTTTGTTGTGGTTTTTTTTTTCCTAATGACAATTACCACATCCTTGGGGCAGACAATTATTTCCTATTATTGCCACAAGTATCCAAAAGCAGTGCACTTTTTTTCCTGATAATTCCAGGATACTTTAATAGAATTTCCCCTTCCTCCCCTCCAAGCCCCACCAAAGACAATTTCTTCTCCACACTTGAAAATCACTTTCTGGGAACTAACTTTGTATAAGAATCCTTCATTTCCCTAAGCAAACTTTTATATTTTTAAAGCCTTCCTGGTAGAATTCTGATCTGAAGATCAGCAAACCAGTGATGAAAGTAGTCTATAGTTAATCCACATGCTGATGACATCTAATGCTCATCTGAAGAGCATCATGTCAAAAAGTAGATGGTACAGAAACTTCTAACCACCAGCAGAAGGCATAATTACCTATGCGAAAAAAATGAGCTTACTCTATTTCACATAACCTTGCTGAACTTTAGTCACATCACAGGTAAAATGTAAATAAATCATCACTACTTCATAAATGAGATACGGTGCTCAAAGTGCTTAGCTCAGTAGCTAGGTCATGCTAAGCACTCAACAAATGTTAACTATTAATAGTATTAAATGTTTGTTTTCATACCATGTTTACCCCAGCAAGAAAATAATGACTCTATTTAGAAGTATTTTCAACAGCTTAAATATTTTCAATAAGAAATGAGATTTTAAGAGCATTGAAAATAGAAAAAAGCAAAGAACTAGACTTGCCACCCACTGTCTACACCAGTTATAGTTTTTAAAGCCTCCCAGAGCCATCCATAGAATGTATATTCACCCGCCCATGAAAGGCAATGTCAGTGGTACCTATGTGATATTCCTCTGCCAGCTTTATCATCCTCCCACTCATCTTCTACACAGCACAGCTACCAACATGTAGCAAGAATTGTACCTTGGCATACTGGAATAATAGTCTAACCCTGTGGTTGGCAAACTGCGGCTCGCGAGCCACATGCGGTTCTTTGGCCCCTTGAGTGTGGCTCTTCCACAAAATACCACGTGCAGGCACACGTACAGTGCGATTGAAACTTCATGGCCCATGCGCAGAAGTCAGTTTTCAGCTTGCTTGGGCGAGTCTATTTTGAAGAAGTACTGTTGATATTTGGCTCTGTTGACTAACGAGTTTGCCGACCACTGCTCTAACCAATGAGGGCCTCCAATCAGTTTATATTTATATTTATACTAGAGGCCCAGTGCACAAAATTCATGCATGGGGCGGGGGTGGGGAGGTCCCTCAGCCCAACCTGCACCCTCTCACAATCCGGGACCACAAGCTCCTAACTGCTTGCCTGCCTTCCTGATTGCCCCTAACCACTCTGCCTGCCTGCCTCATCACCCCTAACCCCTCTGCCTGCCTGCCTGATCACCCCTAACTACTCACCTGCCTGCCTTCCTGATTGCCCCTAACCACTTGCCTGCCTGCCTGCCTGCCTGCCTGACTACCCCTTACCACTTGCCTGCCTGCCTGATTGCCCTAACCACTTGCCTACCTGCCTGACAGCCCCTAACTGCTCATCTGCCTGTCTGATTGCCCCAACCACTCACCTGCCTGCCTGATTGCCCCTAACTGCTCACCTGCTTACCTGATCGCCCCTATCCACCTCTGCCTCAGCCCCCACCAACGCAGCTTCATCTGGAAGGACGTCCGGAATGATGTCCAGAAGGTCATTTGACTGTCTGGTCTAATTAGCATATTATGCTTTTATTATTATAGATGACACATTAATAGTGTAATGTTAGACTAAAAATCTTGGAATGTATGCTGACCATTAGGGCAATTTATTTACTATGATAGATGTTCACTGCTTTTGCCTATATACTGTTGTAGAGGATACATGAATATGTCCAAAATATGTATATCCTATACCAGTATAACAATATGGATTTTTAAATATTTCAAATATTAAATATTTAAAAATATTGCCATGATAACCAGTTTTTGGGGAGACAATAATTATATTAAATTATTTATTCCCCAGTATTCCTTTCCTAAGGTCCTTTCTCTCAATTTTCCATAGTAAGCTAGGGCAATAAAAGATGGATCAATATATGAAAACTCTTGATAGCCAAAAAGTTAACAAATTAATTGTAATCAAGAATAACTTCCCTGACAATTATATTTTATAAAAAGCAATTATTTTTTAAAATTGAATATTTATAACAGCTCCCTCAGGATGCACATATTTTATGATACCTAAATTCTTTAAAAATATAAAATCACACATACATTTTGTAAAGTTATTTTAATCTCATTTCTCAGATTAAAAATTAAGATTTAAGATGGATCTATCTCATTGAGTGTTCAAGTGCTTTAAAATTTTTTGCTGAGTTTCAAACAACCGTGTGTTTGTTACATTCATACAGCTGCAGCTGGCAGCAAGGTCTGTGGGTTATGTAATTCTGCCGTGAGATTAGCAGTTATCCAGAACTGATTTCATTCTGAAATCCTGCATTACAGCTCTCATTTGCCTCCTAACACATCAGTTAATTGAAGAGAAAGCTTGAATTTTCCAAGAACTCTTGTAAAGATATAATGGACATTCAGCTACAATTTAGCTGGTTTGTATTTGCATTTGTGATTTTCCTGTCATATGTGGACTGTTTTGCATTTGCCCTTATTGAATCTCACTTTGGAAAGAGAATTTTAGTGAATAACTTTCTCTTAGATCTGGAAAAGGCACTGACCAAATAGAGAGGTGATTTTCAAATTAAATAATCTCTGAAAGCTTTACTTTAAAAATTCTTCAAAAAACAAACAAAAACAATATCTACCAAGAGACACTGGATATTTATAACCTATTAAGCAAATTTCAGTCTAGACATCTTTCAGTTAGTATATATTCTTCTACATGCTCACATGAACCTTGAAAATAGGCATTCCTCCAGTGGAGTTTTTTGTTTGTTTGTTTTGCCTTTGCTTTGAGTCACCTCATTCTAAGATGATGTTCATAAATTGCTCCAAAAATTAGGATGAACTTTAAATCTTGATATTATGACCACGTGTTGCCCACACACAGAGAACAGCTTATTTAGTTCTCATTGGTTATAACTGTACAAATGTCTGAATTTTTAAAACAAGCATATTTAATTGCTACTACTTTCCATTGCTTTAGTGCTTTATGAACCACTAAGATGACTGAAGCTTGTTTTCAATTTTTTAGTTGAATACTAAAAACTGGCTCTCCAACATCCCCCAAGGGGTCCTGGATTGTGAGAGGGTGCAGGCCAGGCCGAGGGACCCCCACCGGTGCACAGATCTGGGCCTCTAGTATGCATATAAGATCTTTGGTTAATCTCTTCCTGCCCTGCCCCTCCCCACTTCCCTCTGAGATTCATCAGTCTGTTCCATGTTTCCATGCCTGTACATTGAGCGTCTGCTCCCTGGTGGACAGTGTGCATCATAGCTACCAGTCAAGTGATCAGTCGCTTAGGCTTTTATATAGAGAGATATTTTTGTTCGCAATTTTCCCACTACCCTTGCTTCAGTATTGACATTTTTACAGAGAGAATTGGCCCTAAAGACTTGGTCCAATAATTTGGACCATTATTGGACCAAATTAATTCATTGGATTGGCTTATTTCCGTGAAAAACACAAAATGATTTTTGGTCGTCTGTAAAGGACTCAAAATTTCACTTACAATCTGTCTTGTTGTCATTAAATGGTCATTGGAGATGTAAGACGTCTATGTAGCTTTAAAAGATCCCTTTTCACACATTGGCAGCATTTAGGCCACTCCCTCCTTGCTGAGACCAGACTCCCATTACTGGAGAAATAATGTTTAAAGTTCATGCAATATGTCTTCATGTCTTTTATGTTCAATGTAGTTCTTTTATGTTGGGTTGATTTTAGTATTTGAATAGGTTATTTGTGTGAATTTTGAGCTTGAAGACAATTTTTTAATTTAGTCTCTGAGTTTCCTCCCCAAGTGTCTAGAATATTAAGTAAGAGGTGGGTGGCGGAAAATCCAAATAGAGTAAGCATCAGGCTCATAATCCTAGAGGTCAAAACTATTCCCACATGTGTTATATTGCATTCATCGGTTATTTTCTTAGGAAAAAAAGTAGAAGACATCAAATTCAAATAGTAGACATTAAGGAAATTTGCTAATCATATTCATATTTGACAATAACATTTCAGTTAATTTGACATGTATTGATTATATTTTATTTATCTGTAATACTTATTTTTACTTTAAAATATATTTTAAGCATTGTTCTGCATACTTATTATCATTTAATACTTAATGAGAACTATCAAATTATCTCATTTGATGAACATAATGAAATTCAAAAACTAAAGCTTCAGAATAGTGTAAATAGCCCTAGCCAGTTTGGCTCAGTGGATAGAGCCTCAGCCTGGGGACTGAAGGGTGCAAGGTTCAATTCTAGGCTCACTCACCGGCCCTGGTCAGGGTGCATGCGGGAGGCAACCAATTGATGTGTCTCTCTCACATAGATGTTTCTCCCCCCTTCTTCCACTCTCTCTCTCTAAAAAAAAAAAAAAAAAAGAATAGCGTAAATAAGGATTTGAATACAGTCTGACCCTGCCCAGAGCCCACATTTTTGTCCAAAACACTACAGTATATCCAGATTGTAATACTTTGCTTCACCAAAATTGTTAGAGAGCACATGTAAAATGAACTAGAGAATCACATTTTAATAATTCCTTCCTTCTCTATGACATTAATTAAAATATTAAAAATAATTCATTTGTTTAGTGAAGTGATGAAGCCATGGAGACTCTGTATTATCAGCATATCTGTCTGCATTGGGTGCCATGGAACCAAGGCAGCAAATGGAACTTATTAAGTGTTCAATAACTATTGTTATTGCCCTTTCTGTGGAAAATGAGACACAATTCAGTTCCATGGAAAGTTATAGAGCTCTTAGGATTCGTAAAAAAACTTATTGGCAGAAGCAAGGAATCAGATTCCACTTCAATCATCCCAATTTTAGAGAGAAATATATTTTCGAATCTTACTAGTAAAGGTTAAATGACTTAGTCAAGGTTTAAATGAGTAACAACCTGTTACTTTTCTGGGCTTACATTTCTTCCAAGGCAAAACAAGAATCTAGAGGAAAATATGAATATTTATAATTTTGATTTTTGTCAACATTTTCACACTCATATTCTGCTAAAACCTTGAAGCAGTTAAGCTGCTTTTGTATGAGTTATGTACCACCATTTCATGACCCATTAATATAATAGGTTAATGCACGGTCTATGAGCCAACTCTTCTCCGCTCCCCCTACTCCAGCTGATATCATAATGTTTATTATAATTCTACTTTAAAGGCCTTTCTAAGTGCAAATTTTAATTTGTATCTCAACCAGTGAATGAGGGAGCAGAGAAGAGCTCAGTTTCTCAAAGAGACTTTAATTAAGGACTTCATCATCTCCTTTACCACATCACTAAATATCAACTTTCATTATTCCATGGGACAGTTTAAACAAACAGGAAATGAAAGATGCAATACTTCTGAAAGTTGCATAAAAATGCAAAATGTAAATTAGTTGCTATGAACTGCCTAGATATGACAAATATGTATCTAAGATAATAGAAGGGAGACAAATTTGGGGGGAGAATGTTTTAATTCTTTCATTGCAATTGAGAAACTATTAAACAACATAATAGAAGCAGACAAAAGAAAGGCTTAGTCCAAGAGTCAGAGAGAAGTATTTAGAAAGGTGTAGCAACAAGCGAAAAACATACATTCTATTGGCAGTGCTCCCAGTGGTCCCGGATCTATCTCTTGCTTCAAGTGTTTGGAAGGAACAGACCCAGGAATACCCCTTCTTTCAGCCTCCAGCCACTCTCCTGTGTCTTATCCAGTCACCACCTCCAGAACTACCTCCGAGACCCGCCAACACAACGGGTTGTTATTTTTTCCTACCTTAACTCATTGCCGAACAACCATGAGCTCCCAAATTCGTCAGATCTATTCCACCGAGGTGGAGGCTGCAGTCAACCGCCTGGCCAACCTGCATCTGTGGGCCTCCCACACCTACCTCTCTCTGGGCTCCTATTTTCACTGTGATGATGTGGCTCTCCAGGGTGTGGGCCATTTCTTCCGCCTTCTCGCCTTTTTGAGGGCGCTGAGCATCTCTTAAAGTTGCAAAACAAGCGCAGTGACTGCATTCTCTTCCAAGACGTGCTGAAGCCTTCCCAAAGTGAGTGGGCAAAACTCAGGAGGCCAGGCAAGGCGCCATGGCCTTGGAAAGGAACATGAACCAGACCCTTGTGGAGCTGCCGGCACTGGGTTCTCCCCGCAGACCCTCAGCTCTGTGACTTCTGGGAGAACCACTTCCTGCGTCAGGAGGTGAAACTCATCAAGAAGATGGGCGACACCTGACTGACCCCCAGGGTGCGCTGGGCAAGTATCACTTTGAAAGGCTCACCCTCAAGCACAACTAGGAGCCTTTGGAGCCCAGAGGCCTTTGAGAGGCTCCTCTGCATCCCCTGGTGTCTGGCTTTTATCTGAGCCTCTTCCCGAAATTACTAGCCATTCTTTAACCACCCTGAAGGCCTCTCCCATGCATTGGACCAATTGAAACAATAAAGCTTTTTTTTTGCAGCAAAATAAACCTCACAAACACACATACACACAAAAACATACATTCTATTATCCCTCCATACTGAAATGGACTGTAGCCACCTTCAGATGTCTAGCATTCCTTAGTAACATGCATATAATCAGAAAAAGTAGCTGACAGCAGAAAATATGGTAATAGCATAGATGTGCTCCTCCAATTGAGACTTTATAAAATATTTATAAGATAATAAGTAAATGGGGTATAATGAAACGATACATTCTTTACTAAAATAGTGAGTGCAGAAAGCTCATTTAACTTTTTAAAATTTTCTAGTATTTGTAGTAGGGTCATCTCTATTGTCAAGATAGAAAACTGTAGCTTTGAAATGTTAGATAATTTACCTAAATTTAACCAGACAATCTATAAGAAACGTAGAAATAAGTTTTGAAATCCATATATACAAATTGGTACTTTTTATGTACACTAAGCCAGTCTCTCCATAGTTGATCTATTGAATGTGCTGAAATATAAAACAAAAGGAACTCCAAATCATGGTTTAGAGCACACATAAAAACAGAAGAAAAAAACAAGAAAAGGCTGCTATAATTTAGCCCAAGACCAAATTGTTTTAATAAATTTGAATAAACATACAATGTTTGCATATTTTGACAGTGATCTGTCCCTTCTTCAGTGTGCTTTTTACATCCATTTTTTTCAATATTCACTCCATATATAAGGTGACTGAATTCCAATGTAAGACCCTTTATATTTCTAGTAGTGCTCTGGTGGACTCAAAATGATTAGCGCAATTTGATGGAGAAGGATATATTCATACTATTTTCCTGATCTGTTCAAAGATAAAGTCTTAAAAGAAAAAATCTGTAACAGCTAGAGACCAATCAGCAAGCATTAAAACTCCAACACCATCATTTATCTTCTTTAGCTTTAGGATCATACTAGTAGTTTAGGCTGTTCATAATTCAAGATCAATTTCTGTCCTTTGGTTTTTTTTCCCATGTCCTTTGTTTTTGAGAGATTTCAAAAGCTTAATTAAATGATATTTTTCCTTGTCTGAGATCTAGCTAATGTTACCTTGAGACAATATTTATAGAAAAGAAAAACCTTTGTGCCCAATTTCAGTGATACTGACATTTCAAAAGAAATCCTGATGAATCAAAGTGGCAGTATATGAACCTTTCAGAAAGTCAGATGAAGCAATTCATCTACAAGTGGAGAAAAAATAGTACAACCCTTCCTTGATTTACATACGGATGTAGTCAGGTAGGCCTGCTGCACTAACTCAGAAAAAAAGATTATGTTCACAGCAATGTGTAAATTGAGCCTTTTCTCAAAAGGTACCCACATATAAGGCCCTGACTGGTTTGGCTCAGTGGATAGAGCGTAGGCCTACGGACTGAAGGGTCCCAGGTTTGATTCCAGTCAAGGGCATGTACCTTAGTTGCGGGCACATCCCCAGTAGGGGGTGTGCAGGAGGCAGCTGATTGATGTTTCTCTCTCATCGATGTTTCTAACTCTCTATCCCTCTCCCTTCCTCTCTGTAAAAAATCAATTAAATATATTTTTTAAAAATTAAAAAAAGGTACCCACATATAAGAATGCCAACACTTCTAGGAGACATATTTCTTCTGAACCTGAAATATTAAGCTAGTATATTTAAGACTGTGACATCTAAAAACTAGTGAATAAAGTAAAAAATTTTCCTCTTCCAAGATTACATTTTTGTGTGTGTGCAGCAATATGTATACTTAGTACCATTCTGTTGATTCTGCCCTTGGATATATTATATGGATTCTGGGAACTAAGTAAACTCTGGTTGATTTTTTAAAAATATATTTTTTATTGATTTCAGAGAGGAAGGGAGAGGGAGAGCGAGATAGAAACATCAATGTTGAGAGAGAATCATTGATTGGCTACCTCCTGCATGCCCTACACTGGAGATCGAGCCTGCAACCTGGGCATGTGCTCTGACCGGGAATTGAACCGTGACCTCCTAGTTCAGTGATGGTGAAACTTTTGAGCTCGGCATGTCAGCATTTTGAAAAACCCTAACTTAACTCTGGTGCCATGTCACATATAGAAATTTTTTGATATTTGCAACCATAGTAAAACAAAGACTTATATTTTTGATATTTATTTTATATATTTAAATGCCATTTAACAAAGAAAAATCAACCAAAAAAATGAGTTCGTGTGTCAGAGGTTTGCCATCACTGTCCTAGTTCATAAGTCGATGCTCAGCTGCTGAGCCATACCAGCCGGGCAACTCTGGTTTGTTTTAAATTTTGAAGACTGGATTTTTGGAATTGAATTTTAAATTTGGGTTAGATGTGGGCTGCTTATGTGAAATGGATACATTCTGATTCTCTGACATTTCGGGATCACTGGTGATACGTAAGTAGAGGAAAATGGGGACAATTCTTGAAAGACTTTCCTTTATATATTTATGCTAGAGCAGTTCTGTCTCCAAGTGAAGAGTATCTGTTCATCTGCTGTAAACCTTGAAAATTAACATACTTATAACTGGTGTATCAAATCACTCAATAGTTACCAGTGATCAGTCAAATAAATATGACTAAAATTTCAAAGTGACCCTATATCTTCTAGGAATTTTAAGAACATATATTAAAAGGTAACTCAGTATAACCATGGATTCTATTACACAGAAGTGAAAGCAAAGTTTATGGCTAGTGTCTCTTTATCTCTATCATTTCTATTAATAATACGGTTATTGGTATTTTAAATTTCATCCCTGTGGTCACATCATAGCTTTGCAAAGGTCTGAATCCAATCATCACTTTTTTTTTTCCATCACATTTTGAATTAAGTTTAGCACCACATTAGCTTGGGAAATAAACACCTAAACCTGGTTATCGCCTTTATGCAGGTCAGCAGGTATCAGCATGTGAACTGGTATCAGCATGTTCTACTGCTTTCTGAGTCCAAATTAGATTTCCTTCTGCTCTGCTCTGTCTCCTCAATGATCATTGGCATTGACAAGTTACTTATGAATAGATCTTCATATTTTCGTTAAGAGAATATTACCCACTTTTCTAGCTGACAGTATCCCAAATGAAAACTAATTTTTTTAGCCAAGATTAGTCATAGTGCTAAGATTAGAAGCTGTAAATTTATTAAATATTTTGTCATTATAGATTAGGGAATAATCTAAGTTCAGAAACACCACTACATAAACTTTCAATAATTTTGCATTTTCTTTTGAAAAGAATGAAGCTGTTATAATCATTCCATATACATCCTATCTAATAAAAGAGTAATATGCAAATTGACCATCACTCCAACACACAAGATGGCCACCCCCATGTGATCAAAGATGGCAGCCACAAGCTGGCCAGCAGGGGAGGGCAATTGGGGGCAATTAGGCCTGAAACAGAGGACAGTTGGGGGCAATCAGGCCTGCAGGGGAGGGCAGTTGGGGGAGACCATCCCTGCAGGGGAGGGCAGTTGGGGGTGACCAGGCCAGCAGGGGAGGAAAGTTAGGGGCAACAAGGCTGGCAAGGGAGGAAAGTTAGGGATGACTGGGCCAGCAGGGGAGGGAAGTTGGGGGCAACCAGCCAGCAGGGGAGCAGTTAGGCATCGATCAGGCTGGCAGGGGAGTGGTTACAGGGTGATCAGGTTGGCAAGCAGAAGCGGTTAGGGGCAATCAGGCAGGCAGGCAGGCGAGCGGTTGGGAGCCAGCAGTCCTGGATTATGAGAGGGGTCCCAGATTGAAGAGTGCAGGCTGGGCTGAGGGACACACACGCACTCCCCATGCACAAATTTTGTGCACTGGGCCTCTAGTTTACTATAGATTCCATGTTTTTACATAGCACATTAGCAATTGACAACTTAACTCTCTTCCCACTATATTGTGAGCACTTTCTCCCAGAACATCTCTAATAGGCAAATAAAATTTCATAATACAGTTATGCAATAATTAACTTTTCTTAATTTGTTAGATGTTTAAGTTTTTCCCAATTTTTAACAATATAAGCAATGTTAAATAGAACAGCCCAGCCAGTTCCTTTCATCTTTCTACTTTAAACAGTTTCTTTATCAGAAAGATAAACTTAATTTTATATTTTTAACTAAAAGTTATTATGTATTTATTTGGAATAATATGAACTTATTGTATCATTTGTAAAAGCAGGTCTAATGGGAACTCTTTAATTTAGCTATTATACTTCGATTTAAAAAATCTGTTTTAATAGCTTTAATGCACTGTCTATAGATGAAGCTCAGAGTAGACAGGAAATCTGATAAATATGAGAGAGGCACAAAGTTGGTAACACATTCTGCCAAAAGTTTAATCTCCTCTTGCTTCTTTGGGTCATATTTATATAGAATATTATAGACTGATGATGTGAGCAGTGCTTTATCCAGTTCCCTCAAGCTCATATCACTGTCAATATTCATATCTCTACTAGAGAATAGGGAATAAAAAATGGTGGATTATCCAACAGTTCTTTTTCTGCCCCTGTAATGTTGGTTCCTTAGGTAAGTAAAAAGTAGTATCTAAAATTAAGTTTCTTGAATTATCTACATATTTCATTAAATTTCTCTGTAATTTAACATTGCTCAGTGAAAAGCATGCACCTAATCAAACTACATTTAAAAAATAAATTATCAGTTTCTCTACTTCTCTTGAATTAAAACAAAAGATACAACTTTGTTCAAGGTGCCTGCTGGTGCTTAGTGTGTGTTCACAGTGGGTAAGAGCACAAGGTGCCTGGTTAGTGTGTTTACGGTGGGTGAGAGATTGGACTACTCCTGTTGAACTGCAGAGCTGAGACCCTGGATCCCAAGGGAAGAGGCTCTTCTGATGTGGGTAGTGGAATGGATTTCCTTCCAAGGACTAATTTGCTTTTCAGAAAAGCTTGCTGAAGGTCAGTCAGATTGAATATCAAATTAAAATATTGAGAGGAGCAGTGAAGCCATCGACATATATATGACTAAAAACTGAGTGGACACAATAAAACTCATGTCAAAATGGAAGGAGGCTTTACTTGGGGTGACGAATACACAATACAATATACAGGTGATGTATTATAGAATTGAAACCTATATAATTTTATTAACCAATGTCACCCCAATACATTTAATAGAATTTTTTAAATAACGTTTTTAAAAATTGCAAATATGCCTTTGTTTTTCTGTGGACGTTATTAATAAGAAGGTGCAGGAACTCCTTTCAGGCTGGTCCTTTGAAACATCTCACAGTAGGAACATATTGAATTAAGCCATCTCAATATCCTCTGCCTGTTCCAAACTGTGGATGTATGAATATGTTACAAAAAAAGTTATAAAATGCTCTTAGCGCCCAGCCAGCATGGCTAAGTGGTTGAGCGTCAATCTATGAACCAGGAGGTCACGGTTGGATTATTAAACACAGCTTTATGGTGACATATTACATAGGTTCAGAGTATTCATCATGTTCAACAAGTACTATGACACATTTAAAGTTAAAGTGGTATGCTGATTGTTGTTGTTGTGGGGATTTTTGGTGGTTGTTAACTAATACATTATTGATCTGTTTCAATGAATTGAACATAAACAAAAGCCAGAATGCTTATTGTGTGTCTTAGTTTATACAGGTTCTCATTTTCATTTTGCTTCTATATTTTATTTGAAAGAGAACTCTCTAATTATAATAATTTTTAGAACATAGATAGAAAAGCAAAATATATATTTTCTTACCACTTAACACACTTTTTGCTCATATCCATCATAAAAATACTGATATTTTTGTAATTAATTATTGTGTTTTTCTTCTTCCATAACTAATATAAGAATATTATTTTAATTTTTATTATTAGCAACTGGTTAATAAAATAACTAACTCTGTGATATAATAAAAGAGATTAGTAAATTTATCATTGAAAAATAATTGTAATTGCTGAAGTGGCATATTTAATCCTGTTTATCTAATCTTCATTTTGTTTAGAGGTACTTTGTATATACAGGATGACACATATTTACATGAGGAAGATTGTAGTTCCTGTTGTGTCTGCTTATACATCAGATCATGATACTGTAGGTAAATGCAGGTTTTCTTCTATGTAAATAAGTGAGATTAGGGGTCTTTTTACTAATCCATATTTACATGCACTATCTGGATTTTTATTGGTGGACAGGGAATCTACAGTTAATAGCTGTAGTACTTTATGGAAATGTGCATTGAAAAGTTAAAAATTGCATATAAACAGAGGGAAATATTATTATAGGTGAGTTAACTCTTTATTATCATTAGGTTGCCCTCATATTAGAAACATATGATCATAATTTAAATGCATTATTAAGCTTATTAGTCCAATACACCAAAATACTGAAATAATCTTTGGTATTGAAAGAGAGCTACTTAGCTGAGCAAATATTCATGAAGCTGCGTGGATGCCTTGTGCCACACAGCTCTGTCTATGTCTATGAAGAGTCATCAACTTTGAGTGAGGGAGAAATTCCAGAAAACTAGCTTATGGTAAAACAAAATATAACTCTCCAGGCTGAGTTGAATTTACCAGGAAGCTAATCGAGCACAAGCTTCAGAGCCTCTTACTACCCATGGCCATTTACTTCCAAGTAAATGGCCTCGTAAGTGGCCCTAGCAATGCTTGTGAGTGTATACTTTTGTGACATTTGTAAAAGGAAAATATCTGAAAGCAGCTAAGACTGTTCTCTCTTCACTTTGCCTTCTTTATACTTTCCTTGTGGCAAGTGAGGTTGAAGTTATTGCAGAAATTTTTTTAAATAATATATATTTTTAATATATTTTTATTGATTTCAGAGAGGAAGGGAGAGGGAGATGGAAACATCAATGATAAGAGACAATCATTGATTGACTGCCTCCTGCATGCCCCACACTGGGGATGGAGCCCGCAACCTGGGCATATACCGATTGGGAATTGGACCATGACCTCCTGGTTCATAAGTTGATGCTCAACCACTGAGCCAGGCATAACTGCAGGAATTTTTGAGATCCGTCTAAAGGAAATTGAGTTGGGATACAATGAGATTGAATTTAATATGATGCAGTTATATGGTTCACAGTTTCTTGCATGGATAGTTACATCATTGCTAGCTTTCTCTCTGCAGGAATGGCTTTCTATCATCCATCATGCCAAGTCAATGATGTCATGTCACAAAGGTGTTAATTTAAGCACTTGAATAAATGGCATATTACTCTACAAAAATGTCCAACAACAATCTGACACTAGTAGTGTAGAAATGGAGAAAAAAAAAATGGTCTTGAAATCTATATGTTCAAAACTAAAACTTGACAAAATAGCCCTATTGGTGAGTAGTCTCTGCATGTGGGCTCCTCCTTCAGAGAACTTCTTAAAGCGCAGAGTAACCTTTCCCAGCCCCACAAGCAGGATCTAGCATTCCTTCCTGCAGGTTCCCACAGTATGTGTTACTGTACTCTGGTTTGAAAATCTTACATGTCTTCCTGATTAGACTCCTGACTTCATTTTATGCTTCCTATTCTGTTTTCCTCTGTCCCAATTCTTTCCCTTAAAAATATTATGACATTGTTTTATTACTACCCAAACAATATATGTGTGCTCTACTAGTTTGAGGTCTATAAAAAATTAAAATGACCTTCCCTACTCCAATCCCAACACTTTAAGATATCAATTATAACAATTTGATTAGGTATCCCAACATATTTTTTAAGCTAATACAGACACAAACATTTTCATTTACAACAATTAAGATATATCCATATCTATATATACAGATTACTGTGAAGGTCATCTCTAATATCAACATAGTAGATCCAATTCATTCCACTGAAGAATATTTCATAGCATGGCTTTCCCATAATACTTTCAAATATTCTATGAAAGTTACATGAGATAAGAGATATAGGTATACTTGCAATTACATGGAGCAAAGCAAGTTCTCAGTAATTTTAGCATAAGGAACAACATTTCAGAATTTTACCTCTAAAGTGTCTCTAAATCTGTTTCCTTTTGGGCATTCCTACTATGATACTCAATTTAACTGGGGAAGTAGGCAGTCTTCATATATGGTGGCTGGTTAGTATTCCAAGAGAACTACATAAAAGCCCCCACGGCCTTTTCTGACCTAGTTTGGAAGTCACATAGAGATCATAAAGATTACCCGGACAGCATGACTCAGTAGTTAAGCATCAACCTTATGAACCAGGAGGTCATGGTTCAATTCCCGGTCAGGACACATGTCCGGGTTGCAGGCTCCATCCCCAGTGTGGGGCATGCAGGAGGCAGCTGATCAATAATTCTCTCTCATCACTGACGTTTCTATCTCTCTCTCCCTCTCCCTTCCTCTCTAAAATCAATAAAAAATATTTTTTAAAAAGATCATAAAGATTTAAATTCTCATGTATTAAACATAAAGGTGTCATATGAGCTCTTTTAGTGGAATCAGGTCCTTTTATTAAAGTAATGCCAGCTATGATTTTGAATTTTACTCATGCCTTACTCTATAGTAGTGGTGGTTTTAAAAGGTAGACCAGAATTCTTTGACTCTTCCCACAAGAATTGGAGTTTGTGCCCATCTCTAGAATATGGGCAGGCTAATGATAGATTCTACAAACAGAATGCAGTAAAAGTAATGTTGTGTGTAATAAGCCAATAAAATAAGGGGGAAATAAATAACATTATTCTAGGTCAATTTAAATCTTATTTTGTTACTTAAAAGTGCTTTCTTTTGCTGTTTGTGAAACAAAGATATTACCTAAAAATAAAGCAAAATTTAAAAGAGTGAAGATAGATGAACATGCTTATCATTTCTATCTAAAGAATGAACAGATTAAAATTACTTGTTGAAACGATGGCATGTTTGTGGGGCCTATTGACTAAACTGAATTTTTAAAAATTCCTTTTTCTGCCCTAGCCAGTTTTGCTCAGTGGATAGAGCATCATCCTTGGACCAAAGCGTCCAGGGTTTGATTCTGGTCAAGGGCACATACTTTGGTTGCAGGCTTCTCTCTGGCCAGGGCCCTGGTCAGGGAGCCCGCAGGAGGCAACCAATTGATGTGTTTCTTTCACATGGATGCTTCTGTCTTTCCTTCTCTTCCACTCTCTAAAAATCAATGGAAAAATATCCTCAGATGAGGATTAACAACAACAACAAAAAGAAATAAAAAAATTTTCTTTTTAAAAAATATATATTTTATTGATTTTTTTTTTTTTTTTACAGAGAGTAAGGGAGAGGGATAGAGAGTTAGAAACATCAATGAGAGAGAAACATTGATCAGCTGCCTCCTGCACACCCCCTACTGGGGATGTGCCTGCAACCAAGGTACATGCCCTTGACTGGAATCGAACCTGGCACCCTTCAGTGCACAGGCTGATGCACTGAGCCAAACCAGTTAGGGTTTCTTTTCCTTTTTAAAATTAAATTTATTGGATTGCATTGGTTAACAACATTGTGTAAGTTTCCGGAGTATCTACACTAATAAAAGAGAAACATGCAAATTGGTGTCACTCTGCTAACCTTCCCATTGGCCAATCAGGGCGATATGCAAATTAACTGCCAGCCAAGATGGCAGCCGGCAGCCAGGCAGCTTGAAGTGAATATGAGGCTTGCTTGCTTCAGTGACAGAGGACTCCAACGTTCCCCGCCTGCCGCTGCTGGCCTCTGAGCTTGCAGTTTGAAACATTGTTACAATTATAGAAGCTAAACAAAACCCCAGAAACCTGCTTTCAGCCAGCCGGGATCTCAGAGCTGGAGTTGAAACAGTGTTTTGATTATAGAACCCAAACAAACCAGATACCTGCTTTTAGCAGCCGAGGTCTAAGAGCTGGAGCCAAGCCTCAGAGATAAAGCTGGCCCAGAATAAAAAAAAAAAGAAAGAAAAAAAGGAGCAGTTGGGAGCTTCAGTCACCCGCCAGCCTGAAAACAGCCCTCAGCCCCTCACCCAGACTGGCCAGGCACCCCAGTGGGGACCCCCACCCTGATCCAGGACACCCTTCAGGGAAAACCAGCTGGCCCCCACCCGTGCACCAGGCCTCTATCCTATATAGTAAAAGGGTAATATGCCTCCCAGCACTGGGATCAGTGGAGCCAAGAGGCCTCCCAGCACTGGGATCAGCATGACAGGGGGCAGCGCCCAAGCCCCCTGATCACCCTGCGGCTCTGTGTGTGACAGGGGGCAGGGCCACAACCTCCCTATCCGCCCTGCTCTGTTCATGACAGGGGAAGGCGCTCCAACACCCTGATCAGCCCTGCTCTGTGCCTGATAGGGGGGAGCTCCCCAATCCCCTGATCGCCCTGCAGCTCTGTGTGTAACAGGGTGCAGCGCCCCAACCCCCTGATCAGCCCTGCTCTGTGTGTGACGGGGTAGAGCCATAACCTCCCCATTGGCCCTGCCCCAAGTGTGACAGGGTGCGGTGCCCCAACCCCCTGATCCACCCTGCTCTGTGTGTGACAGGGTTCAGTGCTCCAACTCCCCTATCAGCCCTACTCTGTGAGTGACAGCAGGGAGATCCTCAACCCCCTGATCAGCCCTGCTCTGTGCATGACAGGGGGGAGCTCCCCAACCCCCTGATCGGCCCTGCTCTGTGCGTGACAGGGGGCAGCGCCCCAACCCCCTGATTGGCCCTGCTCTGTGCATGACAGGGGGTGGCGCCGCAACCTCCCCATCGACCCTGCCTTGAGTGTGACAGGGGGCGGTGCCCCAACCCCCCAATCGGCCCTACCCTGAGCGTGACTGAGGGTGGCATCGCAACCTCCCGATCCGCCCTGCTCTGTGCATGACAGGGGGCAGCGCCCCAACTCCCCAATCGGCCCTGCTCTGAGCCCAACCAGGGGCTGCACCTAGGGATTGGGCCTGCCCTCTGCCACCCGGGAGTAGGCCTAAGCCAGCAGGTCGTTATCTCCTGAGGGGTCCCAGACTGCGAGAGGGCACAGACTGGGCTGAGGGACCCCCCCCATCTCCCCCGAGAGCACAAATTTTTGTGCACTGTGCCTCTAGAGTTTAAATAAATGAGGGATTGCTGAGCTACAAGTAATATAATAAACAAAGGTGATTTATAGCATGTCAAAATTGAAAGTATGGTAGAATAAGCCATATGGCATAAAATGAATCAGAGTAGATCGTGGGAGGTCAGATACCAGGTCTGTAAGTTAACATGCTTTATCTTTTTATGAAGTATTTACAGGTGTGTACTGACACCTGCACACACAAACATAAACTTATTTTCTTTTAACTTCATTCCATCTAATTGAAATGTTCTTGGACTTCACTGTATTTTTTTCTTCAGGAATAATTTACTTTTATTTTATGGTTTAAGCAATAATAATGCAATCATGTCGTTAAAAAATAAAATTATGACTATTCAAATTGTAAATGCAAACCAGTGAAAGATGATATTACTGCATTACGTATTTCATAATACAATGATTGGTAATATTAACTCACTAACATATCATAAACAAGAGTCTAATTCTGGCCTGACCAGTGTGGTTCAGTAGTTGAGCATTTACCTATGAATCAGGAAGTCACAGTTAGATTCCAGTCAGGGCAAATGCCCGGGTTGTGGGAACAAACCCCAGTGTGGGGCACGCAGAAGGCAGACAATCAATGATTCTCTCTCATCTTTGATGTTTCTATCTCTCTCTCTTCAACTCCCTTCTTCTTTGAAATCAATAAAAAAATATATGTGTGTTTAAAAAGTAACAATACACTACTTACTTGTGTGACTTGATTGAACAAAAATTTAATTCCACAAATAACTAAAAAGTAGCTTTGCCAGCAACAATGTTATTGAATTAATTAGAAACAGCGCCTGACTGTTGGTAAAACAATTCTGTGGAATATGCCTCAATAAAGAGTAGCATCTTGCTTTTGGTGATGGGATCAGGTCTTGGGACTATGGAGAAAAGAATGATCCTCAGGGGCTGAGTGAGACAATTGCACTAAACGTGACATTTAGCTGGATATACATAAAGACCTAACTCAAACATTTTGCTTTCCACTATAACTATACACTACAGTAGGATGCCCTAAAGCACTCAAATACATGGTCAAGGAGAGATCAATAATAATGCTTTTGTCACCAGTCAAATCCAAAAGACAGCCTGGACCACAAAAATGCACTGACTTCAGTGAAAGGAGTATAAGATTAGGGAAATGGGCTACTGATACCACAAGCTCCTCCTTTTTCATTGCACTGAAAATATACCTGTACCTGTACTTATCCATAACATATAAACTACACTATATCATCTGTATCTATCTATCTATCTATCTATCTATCTATCTATCTATCTATCTATCTACCTATCTATCTAATGTTTTCTTTTTGTGAAACTATTAAGAATATTCTTAACTTCTATCTATAGCTATATGGAGTAAATATCCTTTGACATTTAAAGGCTTGAGTTTCAAAACATAAATGAATGGATAAGTTGGTTTGGCTCAGTGGATAGAGTGCCGGCCTATGGACTGAAGGGCCCAGGGTTCCAATCAAGGGCATGTACCTCAGTTGCAGGCTTGATCCTGACCCCTGCCTCAGGTGGGAGGCAGCCAATTGATATCTCTCTCTCACATCCATGTTTCCTTCTCTGTGTCTCTCCCCCTCCCTTCCACTTTCACTAAAAAAGAAAATTTTTTTAAATGGAAAAAATATCCTTGGATGAGGCTTAACAACAACAACTAACTAACTAACTAAATAAATAAATAAAACTCATTTGAATCTTTCATTTACTTTTTTTGTCTAGTTGTTCTGGCTAGAGCAACCAGCAAAATGGTGAATAGCAGTTGTGAAAGTAGACATTTTGTCTTGTTCCTGGTCTCAGGGAAAAAGTTTTTCACCATTGAGAATAATGTTAGCTATGGGTTTTTAAAAAATACTCTCTATTGTGCTGGTGGGAATAAATTATTGCTTTTCAGCTATAACAATAAAATTAACAATAAGAATACTTTGGAGCTCCAGTTTGTATATGATTTTCACAAAGACAAAAGGACCATTGCTAAGGGTAAATTGTAAAATATCTGTATGGCAGTACTTTAAGAAAAAGGACTATCAAAAGTTGGTATCAACGTGGTTATCCATGAAGAGTAGAATACTGAATAGATATTGGACACACACTGTGGAATATTTGGTATTTTTATATATTTTTAAAATAATAAGTTAGGTCTATACATATCGACCTAGGGGAATGTAAACTATCTGTTTTAGAGTAGAAAATATTTTAAGTAAATTAATACAACATAAGCTAATTTTTGTAAAAACAAAAACAAAACCACCCCCAATGTGTGTGTGTGTGTGTGTGTGTGTGTGTGTGTGTGTGTGTGTGCTTTCTATGAGTGCAAATGTGGAAAAGGATACATCCTGTGGTAGCTACCTAAAAATAATAATTAGCTACCTAAAAAATAAGAGGGTAGAAAGCACATGGTAATTTCTGTTACTAAATTAAACATTATCTTATATTATGGTACAAATCCTTCAGAAGATTTAATTAATACTTTATTAAAAATTAATTGATAAATGTTTCAGAAGACTGATATGAAAAAGTGATACCAACTTGTGGAATAGCTGGAGAAAGGTTCTTTGTCAAGGAGAAAAAAACAAAAATGTGGAGGCCAGCATGACAGAGAGCCACTACACAGAACAGACTGGGAGGAGTGAGACAAGGGGGCTTCGTAGGTGACTGGAGATACTAAGTTATCAAGACAGAAAAGCACTCACTTCAAGGAGCTCCCAGTTTAACAGGTTCTGTTCTATTCCCCTGAGTGTTTCTGGGAAATGACAACTTATGTAGTTGTTTTTTTTTTTGTTTTGTTTTGTTTTTTTTTTTTTTTTTTTTTTTCAGGTAAAGCCTCAAATATCAATCCGAATGTATCATTTTAACCTTTGTGATTATAGCTATGTACAGACCATTTCCCCCCTAATTTTAGGGTATTGCTGCCACCTGTGGGTAATAATAGAGTATTACATACAGTTTGCACCAGTGAGTTATGGAGTAGTGAATGCCAGACATAGTTTGAGTTTCATACAGTTTAGATCAGTTCGATTCAGTTCAAATATTTATTATCAATATTAAGCACTGAATTAGGCACTGGACATTTAGAGGTAAATAAGCTTTGATCTTTTAATTAGCCTCTCAAGGTTTAAGTTGAGAACCTGAAGAATGAATAAAATACCTTTGGGAGAAAGATGACAAAGACAGTCACAAAGACACATGGGTACACTCCAACTAGCCTCTTCTAGATTTGGAAAAGGAAGAGCGAGAGGTAGGGCAGAATCTTTAACAGAGTGGCTCAGGGCAGATCTATGCAGAAAGACCAGGTCACCCCAAAAGAAGTTTCAAATGGCTGTGAAGGGGCAGCAAGCTGAGAGAGCCTAAGGATCCATGATGACCAAGGCAACATCTGATGCAGGGGAAAAGCAGAAGAGCAGCACCCGTCCCCCCAAAAGCCTCGCCACCATGTAGGACCCCTATCACCTTGATCACACCAAGGCATTGTATCCACAGAAAAGAGGCACTCTCCTGGCTTCCCCAACCCCCTACGTCAAACACACACATCTTAACAACCACTCTGTTATAATGATGTTATGTTTCCTCATTGACCCTTCAGTTGCTGCTGTTTATTTTTACTGAATGCTGTGGACTGTTCAAAATTTAGTTATGTGTATTATTTCAGAATTTGCCATTTATTTGTTCTGCATTTTACTCAATTTGGGATGTATGTTTTGTAGGTTGATATTCAGGAATGAGGTTATTTGTGAATTAGGTTTTTTCAATGTTGTGCATTTTTAATGTCAGTTTATAAAAGTAAATAAACCAGAAGTCTACAGCAACAACATGAGTACAAAGTGATTTCTGTCGCAGCACCTCAGTCAAGAGGAAGATACTGGCAGCAGTCCTCAAATTCCTCACCCCTGGCAGAGCTGGAAAGCTTGAACACAGATAAGATTTTGGTGTATGGGTATGAGTCACCCATGTGGCTGCTTCCTAATTCCTTTTTCTTTCTCCTTTTAAAATAACATCATTTCCATTCACTAAATATATCCTCTTTGTGTACAGTTCTGAGAGTTTTCATAACCACCTACCTCCTTAAGCAAGATATAGAACAGATATCTCCCCTCAAATGTACCTCCTTGTCCATTTGAAATCAACAACTGTCTCACATGCAGCCCTCGGCAACTACTCCTCTCCTCTCTGAGCAGAGAGTATTGCCTTGCAATAATGTCATATAAATGGAATCATACATGTAGCCACTTAAGTGTATCTACTTTCACAAAGCATAGTGCAACTGAGATTAATTCTTTTTTTTTGAGATTAATTCTTATAAAAATGGCACATTTACAGCTCTAGGATGGCCTGTTCAGCAACGTTTGTTTGCCAAACACAGCCTACCAATGTCGCTTATTGACAAGAAATATATCATATTTAACAATGGGGAGAGACATATAAAGTTTATTAAAACAGCTTGACAATTACTATGTAGGCATAAATGAAGATTAATGGGTGCAACAATGAAGGGGCCTAGAGAGCAATGAATGTGACACTCTGGAGACAATTTTCTTGGCATGGAATTTGTAAGTCCTTTATCACTGGATGTATTGCAGCTGAATTGCAAAGAGGATCTTTCCAATAAGAAATGGTGGGAAGAGCAGTTTAGGCAAAGGAAACAGCGTGAACAAGGATATGTGGTACATGTTGTCATGGTTGCAATACAATGAAATTACAGAAAGGAGTATGAATCAATCTCAATTTCCTAATCCCAAAACACAATGTCTTTCTCATCTGATATTCTGTAGTCCAGATGAAATGCCACCAAGTTGTGTCATGCTAAGCAAGTGTAACTGGAATAGATTATACTGTGACTTGAAAAACAATGCTAGACAGTCTTGAGAATATAAGTAATTAACTGAGAGTTTTACTGACCTGATAGGCAGTTAAATACAATTGGTAATGATTGGGTATCAACTTTGGTTTTGTTTTTTAAATATTTGAGGGGAAAACATTAGAGGACAAAGCAGTGTTTTGTTTTGTTTTTTAAGTAGGTTGTTTGGTGCCCTAATGTAAGGAAGCCAGATCTCTGCTGGGGTTGCAGAAACCAATACTGGGCCTTATTCCTAACTCTCTCATGAACCTGCTGAATAACACTGTTCACTCAGACCCTTGACCTACCCTTCCTTATCAGCATAATTAATACTTATACTGTATTTTTAAAAATATATTTTTATTGATTTCAGAGAGGAAGGAAGGAGAAAGAGATAGAAACATCAATGATGAGAGAGAATAATTGATCAGCTGCCTCCTGCAAGCCCTCTATGGGGATGAGCTCACAACTGGGGCATGTGCCCTGACCAGGAATCCAACCGTGACCTCCTGGTTCATGGGTCAACTCTCAGCCTCTGAGCTACACCGGCCAGGAATACTTCTATAGTATTCAATTTATTCTGGCAAGTACTTTCAAGTGCCATCAATGCCTCAGTCACAGAGCCATCCTCTACGAGATAACATGTTGATCCACACAATCTTTACTTTCAAGGACCTCACAGTTTAGTGGGGTAGGCAGATGAGGATATAAGAACTTCATGGGTAGAGATGGGAGCTGTGAGAATGCTAAGTACATGGAGCTATGAGAATGCCAGTGCGAGAAACAGGGCAGGCGGGAGCGTGCGTGCTGGCACAACTCCCAGACCTGCACATTTCCGTCACAGGGAGGAGCAGCACACAAGCCAACAACACTATCCCTGTGACGGAAATGTGCAGGGCATGTACCTTGGTTGCAGGCACATCCCCAGTAGGTGTGCAGGAGGCAGCTGATCGATGTTTCTCTCTCATCGATGTTTCTAACTCTCTATCCCTTTCCCTTCCTCTCTGTAAAAAATCAATAAAATATATTTAAAAAAAAACAATTAGAAGATTGTAATTAAACTGTGCCTCCAATTTGATACTCTGTTGTTTTTAGAGTTTATCATTAGGAATAAGTCATGCTGATTCATTATATAAGCTGACCACTGTTTAAATAATCAGGTTTAAAGAGGACCTTAAAAAGATCTTTCTGCCAAGAACTTCCAGGAATCTTCATGTTTTATATCCTGCTAAACACTGGATTTTAAGAAATGAAAACTGAACATAGTGATTTGCTTTTTAAAACCTTTCTTCATTTAATTCATATATTGTCCTCTATTTACAAAATCCTTTCATTACAGTGTATTAGTGGCGCATGCCTATTTCATTACTGTCTGAAGTTGAAACTGACACTCATAGAAGCAATTGTGGTTCTAAAAATAACAGACAGGAAATTCAGAAGCAAGACTGGGGATTTGCTTTAGTAGTTAAAGGGGAAGAAAGAGGCCTTTTCAAAGTATATTGGAAGTCTCTCATTAAAACCATAGTTCAACACGACATAATTTACAATAAGCCATGTTTCCTAAACATGTTCATTTTTCGATCTCCTTTTGCAGTGAATTATAGTCATCTGTTTGCTTCTTTTGAAGTGTAGTTTCTTTCTCATCCAGATCAAGTGTCACAATTTTAAGGGTAAAACTGAGATACATAATGTTTCACTGTCACCTAACAGGTAGGCTCCCTTTTATGACTTGGTTGCACATAAATTGTCAGTTACACATGTGGAGAGCTACAGTCTCATCCCATCCCTCCTTTCAAACTACCATAAGTGCTGACATTGTTGTTTTTCCCTTGATTGAAAACTTATGGAACTAGACAATTCTGATTTGTTACATTTGTGTAAGAATTTTTAAAGATATTTATTCTGTAGATCCAGAGAGACAAAAATGCATAGTCATGCTTACCAAATGATGGCTCATCAATCCTGTATTTTCTTTCTCTTTTTTTTTTTTTTTATATCAATTTCAGAGAGGAGTAGAGAGACAGAGAGATAGAAACATCAATGATGAGAGAGAATCACTAATCAGCTGCTTCCCGCATGCCCCCACTGGGGGTCAAGCCCACAACCAGGGGCCCTTCAGTGCACAGGCCAACGCCCTAGTCACTGAGCCAAACCAGCTAGGGCAGTCCTGTATTTTCTTAATACCACATATCAAAACTTTCATTACAGTCTAAAATTTAATAATAGCTCCATTTATCAAGTGAATACTATATGCCAGAATGGGCTAAATGCTTCCATTCACTATGCCTTTTAATCCTCACCACAACCCTATGCGGATGCATTTACCTTCTTGTGTTACAAAGAATGCTTAGACATAATGGTGACCAGAACTGGGATTTCTAGAACAGATCTGCCCAACCACAAAGTCTGCATTCTTAATTGCTAAATGATCAGCCCAGCTCTCTTCCCAAATCAAAGACAATATGTTAGTGAAAAGTTTATTTCACTGGTAGATAGGGCTCCAGAACTTCCACTCCCACTTTAGTCAAAGCCTTTATACATACTATTTTCTTTGAATAAATTATCTTAAATAAGCTTAAAAACCATTGATCTAGATGACTTCTTCAGCTCTAAATTATGTTTATTCAGATATAACTAGAGTATCTCTTTTACTATTTTTAATATTATGCAGGTAAGACAACACTGAAATTTTAAGGTAGGTTTAAAATGTTTCCATAAAACGAAAGATCATATATTTAAACATTAAGGAAGAAAGAAATTCACTATGTGCAAGGCAAGTAAATAATAATAAATGCCACTTTTTAATTATCTGTGAGGGATCTACAAACTATATAGAGGCATAAAGGAATATATGTTGCTTAATAGTGGAGGTTGGAATGGAAAGAGACTGTAAGTTGGCATGAGAGGTTTATCTTTACAGTGATGAAAATGTTCTAAAATTAGGTTATGGTAATGTTTTTACAGATCTATAAATATGCAACTATTCATTGAATTATACACTATAAACAGGTAAATTTGTTATATAAATCATATAGGCTATTTTTAAAAATGGGTTTGCATCTAGTAAAATTCAGACTTATTTAAAATTGGATTAGGGTAGGTGTTTGAGACAGTTGAACAAAAACTAAATTTACTGACATCTACTAGATTATTTTGTAAATCTAACTATTCATGTCTTAAATAATAACATTAATTCTCCAATAGTATCAAACATTCCTACTACAGTTATAGAATTTAACTAATTATATATTACAACGTATAATTACAAGGTGAGGCTCAAAATGATTTATGGTTTAGAAAAGTATGGTAACATAAATAATATAAACAAAAATAGGAATGTCACAGAACTTTACCAGCAGCTACAATGTTTTATTGAAGGCTTTTAGAAGAATTTAAATAACATTCAGGTATAATCATGACTCTTACTAGCCAGCCATTTCAATTATAAAGGTATTTTATAATATATATTTAAGATGCAAACAGTATTGCTTATGTCTATGGATGGAAGTTCAAAGGGAAAATATACACTTTTTCCAACTCCATTTAAAGGAATTTTAGTAATCCAATCTCATTTTAAATCACATTGTGAAAAATATTAAGTTGAAACAATTTATTAAAATACCTATTTTTAAAGTTGCTTTTACCATATAAAAATGACAAACAAAATCTGTGAAAAATAACTTCTTAGCCTTCTGTAAAATATTCTGAATTATAAGAGGAAAATAGCTTAGCTGAGAAAGCTTATGTCACTATGTTGTTATCTATGTAGTTTTGCATGGCTGATTGATACAAATTAGTTTGTCAACCTCTAGCCTTTCTACTCAACTGAACATTTCCAAGGAGTCTCTTTGGAATCAATGATGTTGAGATCTGTTTATGTAAAGGTCTTGCTTTCTAGCTGATGGGTGAAAGATTAAAAAAAAATTTTCCTATTGTGGCAAAATATACATAACATGAATTTACCAATGTCCTTCCCCCCAGCCCTTGGCAACCACCATTCTATTTTCTGTCTATGAACTTGACTGCTCTAAGTACTTCATTTAAGTAGAATCACACAGTATTTGTCCTTGGTTGCCTGGCTTATTTCACTTAGCATATCTTCAAGGTGTATTCACATCTGTAGTTTGTACCAGAATTTCCTTCCCTTTGAAAGCTGAATAATATTCCATTGTATGTATATACCACCTTTTGTTGGGTTTCTTCCACATTTTAGCTATTATGAATAATGCGGCTATGAACGGGGGTATAGAAAGATTCATTCTCATAACCAGCATTCATGCCAGACATGCAGTACTCCTCTCCAAGCTTATCCATATTATTTTCTAAAAGCAATAAACATTATACAATTCCCAGTTATTCCTCTTTAACAAAAAGAGATGTTCTGTTGTTGACAATGAAATGTCTGTTTCATTTAGTGTTTCTGTCTGGGAGCAATGCCTTCCCCAATATAAATTCAGGACCAGAGCCAAGACATTCGTTTTTGAAGCAAAAGTATTGAGCCTCGCATCATCCTCTTTCCCGATACTATTTCTATGAATCCCCTCAAAAAGATGTATAGGGAGAGAGCAAGACTCTCATCTAGTAAAACATACACAGGCCAAGGAATTCAGATGTTATATAGACGTGTTTTTCAGTAGGAGCACTCTAAATTATACTGCATACTGTAATAGGATAATGCTGAAAAGGGTACATACCTTCTCTGCATGTAAAAGATCCACCCAAGTTTTGTGCATCATGAATAATTTTTTTCCCCAAGATGGATTAATGCTTCTATTTTTGGAAACAGGTGTTAAAATTTTAAATGGCAATTTCTCTTTCAAATTAAATAATTATAAGTGATTTTTTAAAGTAACTCATTTATGTATATGGCACCTCCTGTCTTTAGCACCATGCCTACTCCAAGCCTCAATCCTCCAAATCTATAGGTGGAACTCTGTCCTGAACCCTGCCACCCAAGGTGTCCAGGACTACTTCTGTTGACCCCTCAGACTCTGAGGGCAAAGTTCCAAGAGTGAATAAGGGGGCACTAGAAGGAGATTGCCGAAGAAAAACTAGGAGAGTGAGGTTTATTTAATAACAAAATGCAGAATCCGTGGGGGCATGGGGGAGGGGAGGCGTTTCTTTTTTTGTTTGTTTTAAGGTAGGGGCTCCTTCTGGGGAGACCACCACACATCTGAAAATAACCTCAGATTGGAGACCATCCCCAATGCAACCTTGGGAGTCATGTGACCGTGTGCTAAGCAGTGGTTCTCAACCTTCTGGTCCTTTAAATACAGTTCCTCATGTTGTGACCCAACCATAAAATTATTTTCGTTGCTACTTCATAACTGTAATGTTGCTACTGTTATGAATCATAATGTAAATATCTGATATGCAGGATGGTCTTAGGAGACCCCCGTGAAAGGGTCGTTGGACCGCCAAAGGGGTTGCGACCCACAGGTTGAGAACCACTGTACGGATCCTGAGTCACTTGGTCACCACTGGCCCAAGGGAGCTCTGGGCATCATTGCTCAGTAAATACATGATGACTGACACCATGTGTTTGGAAAATATCTAAATATCTCCCTTCCTAACCTGGCACAGAGGTAAAGGAAGGACTACTGTAGCAACACTCTCTACTGGCTCCTGCCATCCTTCATCTCTGAGGCAACTTCTGAGAATGTTCGCCTTTGGGGAGCAAACAACAAACAACCCGGATGAACACATTAAAAATCCACCTGCAAGTACGACGGGGCACTTCCCCTTTCAACAGAACCTTGCAAGGCTTCTTTTATTGCAGGTCCCTCTGAGCAGTTTCTAGGATTACCACGTTTTCCTAAAGCATTTGTTCCAACAGCCAGACCCGAGGCGCCAAGCTATATCCCGGGAGCTTGTGCCTGGGGCGTGTACTGCCTGCTGCAGACACCCGAGATCTCACCGCCAGAACCCGGGGGCGTGCCGCCGACTCCAGGGACAGGTTGGGTGTGGCTTCTGGGCAGGTGGCTGGGGCTTGGAGGGCGGAGTCACCAGGCTCGTGCCACAGTCCCTGGAAAGGACGGCTGCACCCCAAAAGCGAGGACATGCTGGGACCCTGAAGGCCGAGGAGAAACAGACTAAGCAAGAGCTGCGGTGGCCCCATCCTCCCCGCACCCGCAGCGGGGGTTCTGAGCAGCTTTCGTCCCTACCCGTGGCAGCAGCGATGCCTGGCGGAGTTTGGGCGCTGGCGCTGGCGCTGTTGCTCCTGCACCCCGGGAATGGTCGGCGAGGTAGGGCGCTGGCGGACGGGAGCGCTGGGCTCCACCTGGAGCTTTGGGGAGGGGGCTTCCCCGGTGGCACGTGGGAAATCCTGTGCACATTGAAGGCTGTATCGGTATTTGTCCCTCGCCGACTTCCGCTCTGTCCATCTACGGTCTTCAGTCATTTACAGCCTTGGTGTTCTCCAGTAATCCTTGGGAGGTTGTTGTCTCCTCTTCTGCTTTAAGATCCTCGGCTCTGTTTTCGTTCCTTTGTTTGTGTCCTGCTGATATCTTGCTCCATAAGGTCCCTTTAATTTAACTTAAGAAACTTTTCCCAGACATGTCAGATATCCTAGCAGCACTGGATGCGAATTCTCAGAAGAGAGTTTAGCTCTAAACTGCACGACTTCTATCCCATCCCACAGCCGGAAATAATTAGTAGATGAATACCTTATTCCTACCAAAAATCAATAACCAGTTTGGTGATGGTATTTTTGTATAGCTGTTAGAATCCCTTTTGCTACTGTACCAGTAAAAGAGATCTCTATGGAGAGAATAGCGCTCCTCCCACTTCTTTATCCACGACAAAGAACAGTTTCAAATACAGTGACGTTAAAACAAAACAGACTTTCCACCGAAGACCCAAGTCCAAAGACTGAAGCGCTTTCCGGCTGGAGCTGAAACATGGAAGACTTCTGGCAGGAGCAGGGCAGAGCAGACCCTGGCTACTGTTGCCTGAATAAATTCTCCCTCCTCATCATACCCCAAACTGGGGCTTCCTGCTGGCGTCCGAATTGGCGCCAACCTTCCCAACAGCCGTGCTCTGAAGCCAGGAGCAGATCTGACAGTCCTGAAACCAACTCCTCTGGCCATGAACATTGCCTGTGCTGGAGTTGTCTTCCTGGCGGCACCTAAGGATGTGGGGAGCTGTGGGTTGTTACTAATCGATTGAACGTTACAGCACCCTGTTTGTTGATTATTATTATTATTATCATCCCTGAAGTTCAGAGAGGTTAGTGTCACTTTCAAGGCCAGACAGCCTTTGAATGGGAAAGCCTGCGGTGAAGCCCCAACTGTTGAATGCTGGTGTCAAACTCCCTCTGGATAAGCCTGTTTTTCAGCCTCAGATAAGCCCTCTCTGTTTGCAGATGCAAAGGCAGGAAGGAGTTACTGGTAAGATACTTGTCTAGGAGCCTTCATTCTTGGGTAGAGGTGCAATAAGAGGATAAGCGTCTAGAATTAACAATCGTATTCCCTTATGGGAATACTGAGTGTGTGATTCAGAATTGTGGTAAGAGAGCAAAATAGATTTAGTAAACCAATACCTCTCTGTTTGACATTGCTTTCCAAACTTTTGTGTTGTTGCAGAAACCATAATCCTATTTTGAAAGCCAGACGCTTAACAATTTTTTATTTATCCTTGAATTTGGAGCTTCAAGGTAGTTTTTCTCTTTCCCAGGTCTTTGGGGGAAGTTGTAAGACTTTTAAAAATTCACAATATTTGAAATTAACATAGGGCAATCAATATACCAATGGTTTTATAATTACAATCTCGGATATTCTAAAGTTCCTCTCTTCTGGTGTTAAGCATATTCATCTCTTAAAGAATTTATTTTCTTAACATATTTGTCTATTATGAATCTTTAAAAAAATGCTAGTCTGGCCATTGTATTAAATCAGAAAACAATATAATACAAGTTACCTTGTATTTACAAACAAAACTTGAAAACCAAGTGCATATTGTATTATTATGTATCTATTATTTATAACTTGACACATTCTCCCAAAGTATTTGAAATCCAAGTATTGCAGATTCTATTTTATAATACTTAGCTGCTTTAAATTATCTTAGGAAGAAGGCAGCCCTGACCGGTTTGGCCCAGTGGATAGAGCGTTGGGCTGTGGACTGAAAGGTTCCAGGGATCGATTCCAGTCAAGGGCATGTACCTTGGTTGCAGGCTCACTCCCCAGTAGAGGGCGTGCAGGAGGCAGCTGATTGATGTTTCTCTCTCATGGATGTTTCTAACTCTCTATCCCTCTCACTTCCTCTCTGTAAAAAAAAAAAATCAATAAAAATATATTTTAAAAAAGGAAGAAGGCAGAACAAATAGAAATGTAAATTTTAATTTTTATTTTATATGTACTCTTGTTTTGAGGGAAATGTTATATTAGGAGTTTGCTTGAAAGTTCTACACATCATTCATGTTATGAAATTGACAGTTAGATGAGATGTGCTTATAAACCTGTTCTTTTAGTACTTGAGGATCTAAGCCCTCAAACTCTCACATGGGAGCCTAAACAATCCTCATAATTTAGTTAACTATATCTTACATTCTAAAGTTAAAGTTGTAATGAGGTTTTTAAGAGTATGGCTTGTTTATTGCAAGTAAAATTTAAAAATTTTCTACACATATTTTGAACAGTTTAAAAGACAGAAGGAGATTTGGCGGGGAGAAGGGGTGGATTGTGACATATCCAATCTATCTATCTATCTATATATATAAAAGCCTAATATGCCAATTGTCCCTCCAACAGTTCGACCATTCGACCAGTCACTATGATGCACACTGACCACCCAGGGGCAGATGCTCTGACCAGTAGGTTAGCTTGCTGCTGGGGTCTGGCTGATCGGGACTGGGCGAGACGAGGCCAGACATACCCTGGAGCCCTCCCGTGGTCCCTTCCCAGCCCTGATCATGCACAGGTGGGGTCCCTCAGCTTGGCCTGTGCCCTCTCGCAATCTGGGACCCCTCGGGGGATGTCAAAGAGCCAGTTTCAGCCTGATCCCCACAAGTCAAGCCGAGGGACCCCACCAGTGCACAAATTCATGCACCGGGCCTCTAGTTTAAAATATGAGCTATTCTTAATTATGTAAATTAAGAAGTTTCCTAAATATTAAATAAAAATAACTATAAATTCCTGTTTAAATACTATGCATTTTTTAGTGTTATTGGTGTCATACTGTCATTCCTATATCCATCACATCTTTAACTTTGCATTAAAAAAATAATTCTTCAAAACTGCAAAATCAGAGGACATGTGGGAACTACAGAAGCACTTAGGAAGGAGAAATACTACACAAAATAAAGATGGAGGTATTGACTTTTTCCCCAACACAAAATTCTATTGCAAGATCAGAGAAAATATTTCAATAATTCATACAAACCTTGCCAGTAATCTCTGTTTAAACATTTTCCTTAGTTTCTAACCAGGTGCAATATTCTGGTATTGACAAGATCTTAGAGCTATTTCAAAGTTACATATGCAGCATATCCCCTGACTTCTATCCACACACACTTTATAAAATATTTAAAGCCACAAGAGCCTTTGAGGCCAAAATTTTCTTGGGAAATTTAAAACTGGTGGAGCAAGAGATAAAAAGAAGAGGAACTTTTGGACTCATTTCTAAAATATTTTACTAAAAAAATTATTTAGGGAGAAATTTTATCTTGCAAAACATTGCCTTTCATACAGTTTGTTATAACTACAAGCAATAAAAATAAAAAGGAAGAAAATTATAATAAATTTTATAAGCTATACTTGTGAGATTTATTTGCAAGTTAATATCTCTAGTTTTTTGTGCTCATTAATTTAAGAAATTAATTTTGCTTTATGAACACTTCTATAGCATGAAGTTATATAATAAATGTTTGAGAGTTTTATTCAGTTAGATCATTTTTTTTCACAGTGAATACTTTAATAATGACTGAATTTTTCTTTCAAATTTCTATTTCATAGATTTTGTCTTTATTACAGTGTTTTCCTTCAACAAATATAATATTTAATGCTTAGAGATTTTCTACCGACAGTGTCAACAAGGTACTCTAGTATCCAAATAAGGAAAATTTCTGTGTTTCTTATTATTTGGGAATCAGGAGCCTCAAAGAAGAGTTGTATTTCTCAAATTATTCTGTTTCTGCTGCCTCCTCTATGCTGGAACGAGGAGCTTTATGTTCTTAGTGGGTTTGAGAGAAAAATTATCTTCTGGGTCACCTGGTGCTCAGAAAATACAGAACTCTCCCTTTCTCCCTGGTCTTTTCTTGTTCCTCCCTCAAAACTGTTCCTGTCTACCCTTTCCTGCGCTTAGTAATAAAAAATGGACTTCAATAATCAACTATTAATTGAACTATTTTATCGAAGAGCACACTTACATAAAGACACTTATCTTTCCATCCTAGCTCAGGAGTGCTCTCCCGGGGGACACCGGTTACTACAGAGCCTTCACAGAAGTGTCCATTTTGACTCATCGCTCCTCCAGCAGTCAGCCCCTCAAGACCTGATATGTGACCATTCTCTTGCTGCTGGATGGTATCGATTTGTCATTTTTGACAGACCTGCTGAGATGCCAACCAAATGTGTCGAGGTATTCCAACTCCCTAAGAACTGTATGTGCTTGTTCTTATGTATATTTTTTCATGGGAGGATCGAATCTTATTGCAACCCATTTATTTCCCATGCTGAATTATTTTAATTTTGTGTCAAGATTGAATTAATCTGAAGTGTTCCATGTTCCTTATTATGTTATGTAATATAATAATAGTTTATGCTATGCTCATGCAGTCCACCAAGTGATTTTACCTACAGCATCTTATATCATTTTTACAGCAATTCTAGAATACAGTCGATCATTATTATTTGCATCATACAGTGCAGGACACATATATTCTTAGACATAACAGTCCTAGAGTCACCCAGCTAGCAGGTCAGCCAGCCACATTTTGATCACAAGTTGTCACTCTACAGTACTCATGTACTTAAACGCAAGTAACCCAAAACCTGCTTCTGTTCCTGTCAGTCTTAAATAGAAGGCACATTCTCCTTATTGTTACTCACATCTTGTGAATTATGAAGAAACAAGAATTATTTTCCCTTTTAAGCATGTAACTAATGTGAGAAAAACTCAGGAAAGATATTTAAATTTTAAGTTGTGACATTGTAGCTGTCTTATTTTCTCCTTTTGGTTTATTTGCTTGCCACATTTGTGACATTTCACTTGCAATAAACTAAAGAATAAATCAGAATTTGAAAGTAAAATTTGAGGAAATTCATTACATCCTTAAGTATTTGTGTTCTTTTGGTTCTATATTTTAAATTAACTATAACTGATTCCAGAACCTCACACAAAGGTGAAGGTGAACTAGCTCTTTTCCTGGATATCAGCTGTGCCCCACAAGAAAGTGTTCCCTGTTCCCATTCTTTCATGCACTCTCCAACCTAGTCCCTGGACCATTCTGCTGGAGAACAGATAGAATCTACTTTTTGTCTACAAGATAATAAAAATCTGTGTAAATAAATTTCTATTTATAATGTTTTAAGTAACTCATGTGCATTAAAAAACTTAGAAAATAAAGGACAGGGGAAAAAATAAAATATTGCATGCCTTTAAGTAAGAATTTAAAAAAAAGGACAGGTAATAGAATAACATTCATTGGTAATCCACCTACATATTCTATCATTAACATTTTGCTATTATTCCTTCTTATTTATATTGTTTTGTAAAGTTCATGCTATATGTTCAGTTACCTAACATGATTATTTTCCAGTTACAGCTACAGCATTTGCATTTTCCTATTACTAAAATTATATCATTTGAAAATAATATGTCATATGTACACCATATTTATTTAAACCATTACCATATGTGTGTACTTTCAGGTTTTTGCTATAATAAGTAATTATGCAATTAGCAAATGTGCATATAAATCATTGTTTGATTTTAGTCTTTTTGAGTTTTTTAAATAAATTGTTTTTTTTAAATTAAATCTTTATTGTTCAGATTATTACATTTGTTCCTCTTTTTCCCCCCATTAACTCCCCTCCTCCCAGTTCCCACCCCACCCTCCACCCTCATTCCCCACCCACTGTCCTCATCCATAGGTGCACGATTTTTGTCCAGTCTCTTCCTGCATCTCCCACACCCCTTTCCCCCCCAAGAATAGTCAGTCCATTCCCTTTCTGTGTCCCTGATTCTATTATAATCACCAGTTCATTCTGTTCATCAGATTATTTATTCACTTGATTCTTAGATTCACTTGTTGATAGATGCATATTTGTTGTTCATAGTTTGTATCTTTACCTTTTTCTTCTTCTTCCTCTTCTTAAAGGATACCTTTCAGCATTTCATATAATACTGGTTTGGTGGTGATGAACTCCTTTAGCTTTTCCTTATCTGTGAAGCTCTTTATCTGACCTTCAATTCTGAATGATAGCTTTGCTGGATAAAGTAATCTTGGTTGTAGGTTCTTGGTATTCATCACTTTGAATATTTCTTGCCACTCCCTTCTGGCCTGCAAAGTTTCTGTTGAGAAATCAGCTGACAGTCGTATGGGTATTCCCTTGTAGGTAACTGAGTTTATTTCTCTTGCTGCTTTTAAGATTCTCTCTTTGTCTTTGCTCTTTTTGAGTTTTTTAAATACATAGTTAAATTGTTTTTTAAAAATATAATGCTAATTTTTAATTCCAGTAGCAATAGATAAAAATATTTTTCTAGTATTAAGTATTCTCATGTATTCATTAGACATATGTATTTATTCTTTAAATTATGTTTGTGTATTTTTCCCATCTGTGATTTTAGGATCTTTAAATGGATATTATATGGCTAAAATAAAATAAGAAATATAGCAATGTAATAATAAATAAATAATATAACAGACTAAATATAATGCTATTAACAAGTAATTTTCTCTTTAACTCATTTGTCTCATATTTATTAAATTATTATTTAATATAACTATCAAAATTTTCCTTTATGAGTTTTTCTTTGCTTTTAAGCATGGAAAAATAATTATATTAACAATTATTGAGACATCGCTGTGTGAAAGTTGTGCTATATACATTTTTTTAATTTACACTTCACAGCAGTATGAGGTGGGTACTATAATTCACCTAATATAAAAGCAAAGATGTTTAGTGCCCACGGTCATTTTTTCCCAAGTCATATAGCTTCATATTTTTCCTGGGTTAATTTTCTATTTAATTTTATTTTCCATCTGAAACTCGTTTTGATAACTGGCTTTAAGTGTGGCACTAACTTCATTTTTTTCCAAATTGCCAACCAATTGTTTTCACTAGATTTCAAACAATCCCTTCCTTCTTCCCTGATTTTCTGATGCCTCCTCAACTGTACATTAACTTCTTACATATACTATTTCCAGCAATTTTTCAAGAAATCTCCAATGTCAGTTCATCTTTGTGCTATATGTTAAGATGACTTCAGACTGACTTATATTGTCTTAGGTTATCTGACACTGAATTTCTCTTGTTCATAATACAAATGTAGCAAATGGAATAAAGGTATTTAAATAGAATAAAATTATATTAATTACAAGGAATCTACCTTTAAGTGTACTATTCCATAAAGTTACTTTTTCTTTTATACTACAGGTATAAGTCATTTGATTTTTTAAAATATAATTGATAATTAATATTTTAAAGGTTGTTTAGAAGAAAATGTAAAATTGCTTTATCTGCCACGTATAAAAATAAATTGAATTTTCAACTTTTGTTTTCTCTGATGCAAAAGATGAACCACTGTGGAACACAGGCGCCTATCTGGCTGTCTCTGCGAGACTCGGAAACAATGCCTGCACCGGGGGAGCTCAAGCACCTCACTGCTTGTGCCACGTGGCAGTTTTTGCTGAGCGCTACTGAAGACTGCTGCCTTTTCCAAATCCCAGTGTCTGTAAGAAACTGTGGACACTTTTTTGTGTACTTACTACGACCCACTCAGGGGTGTATGGGGTATTGTGCAGAAGGTAAGAATACATGGGTAATACACATGAACTGCTAATCATGGCACTGTGTATGCTGGTGTGTTTATGCCATTCTCCAGATGGGTTGTATAGAGCTAATGCAATGCTCAAGAGATTCGATCCACTATGATTGCTCCAGTGAAGCTAAATTTCTGGTTTAAACTGGCCAGATTTGTTTAGGATTCTTTGCCAAGATCTTGAAATACTCAAAAATGTTTGTCTATATGGAAGCATCAAAGATTAACATACAATAACAAGCAATAACAAAGGTTAACATACAATAACAATATTCTTCCTCAAAAGCCACAACCCCAGTCTAATCAAGAGCAAATTCATACGTAGAAGATTGAAAATGCTGGAACATACTGTTATAACCCAGTGTTAACGAACTTGGCAAACACTTGCAAATAATAATAATAATTATATGCGTAACCCCTATGAACATTTTCATCCTGTGGTTGTTGGACTTTTCAAACTAGGAAATCCCAAATAACACAGGTACAGCAAAACAATGGCAAAGAATATTCATACAATTACAAATTGCAATTAATGGTATGGATGAAAAGATTAAATTTTTCTATAATTGAGAATACTTGAGGTGAGAAAAAAATGAAACTTATAATGAGGGATCACCAGAGAAAGCCTCTTCTGAGAATAGGGCATTAATACTGAGAGTTTGAGGATAAACAACCCAATTTAAAGTCAGATTGGATTAAAAGAAAAATAAGGCCCAACTACAGACTGCCCAAACAAACCTGGAAAACCAAGGGTCATTTTCTAATGATAAAAGGGTCAATTCAACAACAGGACATAACAATTATAAATTCTTATGTACCTAATAACAGAGAATCAAAATACATGAAGCAAAACATAGAAAAGACTAGACAAATCTATAGTTAATGTTGGAGATCAACACCCATCTGATAATTAATTGAATATATAGAAACAAAAACAGCAAAAAAGGAGACTAAAAAAACTGTCAGCCAACATGATCTACATGACATTTAGAGAAAATTTTACAAAAAACAGAGCATCAATATTCTTTATAAGTGCACATGAAACATTTACCAAGATAGATCACATCTCGACCCCAATTTTAAAAAGTTAGAATATCACAAAAGTTTGAATTTAATTTAAAGAAAACCCACCAAACATCTATATTGGAAAATAAGAAAGGTCATAAATAGAAAAAAAAAAACTCAGCTTATACACATGAAGGAACTAGAAGAAGCACAAATAGGACCCTGAGTAAGCAAAAGGAAATAATGATCAGAGTGAAAGCCAATGAAGCAGAATACACAAAACAGAAAATTAAAGAAAATCAAAAGTTGGTTCTTGGAGAAATTCAATAAAATTAATATTTTAGCCAAACTGATCAGTTAAAAAAAAAAGATCAATATCAGGAATAAAAGAGAGATACAACTACAGATTCTACAGATATTCCAATGAAAAAGAATATAGTGAAGGACTCTGCCAATACATTTGACAATTTAAATAAAGTGAACAAATTTTTTGAAATACACAGGAAAGCAAAACTCACTAAAAAAATAATTAGATAACCTATTAAAGAAATTGTTTTTCTAATTAAAATCTATCCCACTAAAAGACTAAAACTAAAACAAACAACAACAACAAAGCCCCACCACCCCACCAAGCTTACATAGATGGCTTGGGAAATCTTCTAAACCAGTGGTTTTCAACCTTCCTAATGCCGCGACCCTTTAATACAGTTCCTCATGTTGTGGTGACCCCCAACCATAAAATTATTTTCGTTGCTACTTCATAACTGTAATTTTGCTACTGTTATGAATCCTAATATAAATATCTGATATGCAGGATGTATTTTCATTGTTACAAATTGAACATAATTAAAGCAGAGTGATTAATCACAAAAACAGTATGTAATTATACATGTGTTTTCTGATGGTCTTAGGCGACCCCTGTGAAAGGGTTGTTTGACCCCCAAAGGGGTTGCAACCCACAGGTTGAGAACTGCTGTTAAACATTTAAGAAGGAAATAATACCACTTTTATACACTTCTTTCAGAGAAATAAAGAGAAATGATTACGAAACCATTGTCAAGTTAGCAATGTTCTGAAACTAAAACCAAATATAGGCATTTCAGGAAAAGAAAAGTATGGAATAATATCCCTAAGAATATAAATGCAAATTACTTAATCATCTATTTCCAAAATTCAATGCTGAAAGAAAAAGGTCAACTTACAGAATCATTTATAATTCTTTATACTAGCAATAAGCAATCAGAAATGTCATGTAAATATCCTATAAAATAAAGAGGTGATATGCAAATTGACCATCACTCCAGCACACAAGATGGCCACCCCTATGTGGACACAAGATGGCCATCAGGGAAGGGCAGTTGGGGGCAACCAGGCCAGCAGGGGAGGGCAGTTAGGGGTGACCAGGCTGACATGGGAGGGCAGTTAGAGGTAATCAGGCAGGCAGGGGAGCAGTTAGGCATTAATCAGGCTGGCAGGGAGTGCTTAGGGGGTGATCAGGCTGGCAGGCAGATGAGCGGTTGGGAGCCAGCAGTCCTGGATTGTGAGAGGGATGTCTGATGTGGGATCAGGCCTAAACGGGCAGTCGGACATCCCTCAAGGCGTCTGAGATTGGAGAGGGTTCAGGTTGGGCTGAGGGACACTCCCCCCCCCCCCCCGCACGAATTTCATGCACCGGGCCTCTAGTCAATAATATTACTGAACACAGGGTGTCTCTCCAAAAATGTATACAAACTTTGAATAATCATGACTTCCAATGGGTTAAATCTGAAAAGAAACATCAATAAATCTATCAGCTGTTAAAGTGTATATACGTTTTTGGGACACCCTGTATATGAAATACTTAGCAATGAATATGGAAAAATATGTACAAGAACTATAAAGTTAAAATTATAAAATTCTGCTAACAGAAATTATAGAAGTCCTAAAATAATGGAGCATGAACCATGTTCATGAAATGAAAAGAGTCAATGTCCAGATGTCAATTCTCTTCAAAATGATTTATAGTTCCAAAACACTCCTAATCAATGTACCAGCAAGATTTTTGTGTGGGAATTGACAAGTTCATACTAAAATTTATATGGATATAGAAAGTAGCCATAATCCCCAAACTACTTTGACAAGAAAAAAGTTGGATAATTTACACTATCTGATTGAGACTTATTCTAAAGTTACAGGAATCTACAAAGTGTTATGTTTGCATCAAGATACACAAATAGACCAATGGAAAGAAGAGAGCGTCCAGCCCTGGCCGGTTTGGCTCAGTGGATAGAGCATCAGTCTGCTGACCAAAGGTTCCCATTTCAGTCAAGGGCACAGACCTCAGTTGCAGGCTTCTCCTTGGCCCTGGCGGAGGCAACCAATTGATGTTTTTTTTCTAACATTGATATTTCTCTCTGTTTTTCCCTCTCTCTTCCACTTTCTCTAAAATCAATGGAAAAATATCCTTGGGTGAAGATTAAAATAAAATAAAATAAAATAATAAATAAAATTTATTACTTAATGCAGACTAAAATTTAGAAAACAAGATATAAGTTATAATTGTTTTAAAATATAATCCCAAATTATCTCCATTTGATCTCATCCTGAAAAGAGAAAAAATTTATTATGAAAAAATAAAACAAATAAGTTTTAGTCTGTATTAAAACATACTTCTCTGAAGATTTGTCATTTCATATACATTATATATAAATATATTTATATCTTTATGCTCATTTGGATAAATATAAAAACTCAACCTTTTGCAGCTATTTCTGATGCAAAATTAAACCCATGCGGCCCTGACAAAATCGAAATTGAAGGTGACTGTGTTCGTAAGTATCAGACTTTATTTTTAATAATTTATTTATAAACTAATAATTTCAACAGGCTTTTAGGTTTTGTGATTTACTTTGGATGTTGATTTATGCTAATATTTGACAACACCTCAGTCTAGTGGATATAAAAATCATTTTATCATGCCTTTAAGAAATAGCAGTGGAGTTAGCAAAGGTGCAGAGCGGGGCATGTTCATGCCCTGCAAATTGTGTATATATTGGTAGAGTAATTTTATGAGAAAAATTGGCAATTTATCTCAACAATCATAAACATCCTCATGCATTTGTACCTAGCAATTTGACTTCCAAAAATCTAGTTTAGAGAAATATTCAAAGAATTGTGCAGGTACAATTTTTATAAAACTATTTTTCTAATAATATGAAACAATTGCAACTATCCAATAACTGCAGGTTGGTTATATATTTTTGATATATCCATAATGATAAAATATTCTATAAACAATATGAAAATTCATGAATATATTTTTTGACATTACTATTCATGGTATATTGAAACTAAGAAATCAGATTATGCATCAAAATCTCATTTTTTTCTTCTAGTGATGATTGCATTTGTACCAAATAAGTATTAAAAGATAAACAACAAAAGTGTTAATGGTTGTCATAATTTTTCTTCCCTTTTAAATCTGTAATTTTCATTTTCTAACTTAGTTAAAATTTTTAGGTTATTTCAAATATTAAGAAACCTCCTGCTATAATATTCCTTAAGACAAATCACTCTAAATAGATTGCCTAATAAAATGCATGACATCTTCCTAAAAAAAGTGCAGAAATAAAAATTATTGAAACATTAGCCTTTTCCTGGAACCTGTTGGCCAAATGTGATAATGAATGTGAGATTGTTGACATATAATTAATTAACAAAGATTTTTTTATGGTGAAATAAGCCATAATGATATAAAACAAATTAGATTATACAATATTCATGTACCACGCCTAAAAAGTAATATGATTTATCTTTAAATAAAACTAATATAATAATCCTCAATAAATATTCTGAGTTGCTTTTCCAGTTATAAATGAATTTTCCAGTCCCCCTTTCTTTAAACAAGCTAGTATTTTTTCTGAAAGTCTCAGTGTAATTAGACCCTGTGATTTAAGTTCTTAAAAGAATAAAACAATCCTATCTAATATAATCTAATAATAGACAAACATGGTAATTAACCATAACTTCGCTACACTTCCCATTGGCTAATCAGGGTGATATGCAAATTAACTGCCAACTAAGATGGTGGTTAACCGCCAACAAAAATGGCAGCTAATTTGCACACGTAGACACAATGATGGGAGGCGAAAGGGGAAGGATGGAAGAAGCCGTCTGCTGGTGTCAGAACCCAGGTGGCAGCCAAGAGCCGGAGAACTGAGCCGCCTTTGCTGGCACTCAGCCAGTTCGGAGAAGCCGGGTGGGGCAGGGAAGAGGGGATGTCCGCCTCTTCCCTGCCCCACCGGGCTTCTCAGATCACCGATCGGAGAACACCCAGAGGCGGGGCCAGAGGCCAGGCTGCATCCCTCCCTGGGGATGCGATCCGGTCCTGGGGCGATGCAGCCAGGCCCCAGAAGGAGACCCAGGGGCCGGGGCTGTGTCACCGCAGGGGCACTCGATCCGGTGCCTGGGCAATGGCACATCCCCGGCCCCAGAAGGAGACCCAGGGGCCTCCAAGCGGAGAGTCTCCATGGTCAGACTGCGCGGTGTCGGGACAGGAATAAAGATGGAGGTGACTCAGATGCCTGGCCAGTGGCGTTAGACCAGCAAGCAGGGCCTTTCAGCGGGGACTCAGGGTGGGGGTGGGGTGAGGAAAGCAAGCGGGGAAATAGAGAATTACAACTCCCAGGCAGCTTAGCTGCCGGGGCCTGTGTGCCTGGCCATGAAATCAGATAGAGCGAGTCGTTTTGCACTCTAAGAGGCTTGCAAGGTTGGAAGTTTAATTTTGCAAATGTCCAGAGATAAAAATCTCTCTGAGTTCCTGGAGGAATCTTCAAACATTTTTTTTTTTTAATAATTAAATCTTTATTGTTCAGATTATTACAGTTGTTTCTCTTTTTCCCCCATAGCTCCCCTCCACCTGGTTCCCACCCCGCCCTCCCCCCCTCACGTCCCCCCCCCACTGTCCTCATCCATAGGTGCACGATTTTTGTCCAGTCTCTTCCCACATCACCCCCCACCGCTTTCCCCCTCAAGAATAGTTAGTCCATTCCCTTTCTATGTCCCTGATTCTATTATCACCAGATTATTTATTCACTTGATTCTTAGATTCACTTGTTGATAGATGTGTATTTGTTGTTCATAATTTGTATCTTTACCTTTTTCTTCTTCTTCCTCTTCTTAAAGGATACCTTTCAGCATTTCATATAATACTGGTTTGGTGGTGATGAACTCCTTTAGCTTTTCCTTATCTGTGAAGCTCTTTATCTAACCTTCAATTCTGAATGATAGCTTTGCTGGATAAAGTAATCTTGGTTGTAGGTTCTTGGTATTCATCACTTTGAATATATCTTGCCACTCCCTTCTGTCCTGCAAAGTTTCTGTTGAGAAATCAGCTGACAGTCGTATGGGTACTCCCTTATAGGTAATTGACTATCTTTCTCTTGGTGCTTTTAATTCTTTGTCTTTTGCCCTTGGAATTTTAATTATGATGTGTCTTGGTGTGGTCCTCTTTGGGTTCCTTTTGTTTGGGGTTCTCTGCGCTTCCTGGACTTGTAAGTCTATTTCTTTCACCAGGTAAGGGAAGTTTTCTGTCATTATTTCTTCAAATAGGTTTTCAATATCTTGCCCTCTCTCTTCTTCTGGCACCCCTATAATTCAGATGTTGGTATGCTTGAAGCTGTCCCAGAGGCTCCTTACACAATCTTCGTATTTTCGGATTCTTTTTTCATTTTGCTTTTCCGGTTGGGAGTTTTTTGCTTCTTTGTATTTCAAATAGTTGACTTGATTCTTGTGATCCTCTAGTCTGCTGTTGGAACTCTGCATAATATCCTTTATTTCAGTCAGTCTATGCTTAATTTCTAGTTGGTCCTTTTTCATACCCTTGATGGTCTCACTAGATTTCTTGAGGATCTCTCTACATTTATCGGCGGTCTCACCCATCTTTTTGAGGGTCTCACTAAATTTGTCGTAGGCTTCTAGAAAGTTCTTGAAAAACCTTAAAAGTGTGATTTTGAACTCTATATCCAATAGTTTGCTTTCCTCCATTTCTGTCATTTGTGTCCTGTTTCTTTGTCTCCACATTTTGGCTGCTTCCCTGTGTCGATAAGAGTGGCTTTCTGTGCTAAGTGTCCTATAGGGCCCAGTGGCTCAGCCTCCCCAATTACCTGAGGTAGACACTCTTCATGCACCCCCTTGTGGGCTTCGTGCATAGCCTATTTTTAGTTAAGCCTTGATTGTTGTAGGTAACACTGGGAGGGACTGACCTCCAGGCCAATTGGCTGTGAGAATCAGCTGTTTCTGCAGTGGGAGAACTTCTGTGCTAGAGACACCCCTCCGGGACAAGACTTGCTTCAGTGGGGCTTTGGTGCTCACTGAGTCTGCCCCCTGAGTTTGTCCTTTATGGATCCAAGGAGCTGCAATCTGGATGGTCCCACTCTGACCACTGGGCACATTGGCTCCGGGATCTCTAGGGAGGTGCTAATCTAGCCTCTGCCTGAGGCTACTCAGCAGAAGCCAGCTGGGAAGCAATGCAAGTTGCCCTGGGGCCTTGGGCCAGCTGCAGTTTGTTAAGTAATTTTCAGATTGCAAAGGGCCGGGCCTTTCATATGCAAAAGCGTCCATGCATGGCTTGGGTGGGGCGGGGTCCCAGGGGATCAACAGGGTGGGTGGAGCGAGCAGTTATAGCTGCTCTCAGTCCTGCCCTCAGAGGCCCCGCTCCCGGCAATCGCGATCACTGCGAGCACCTCCGAGAGAAAGAAAGCTGCCCTCAAGTTCTGACCGATGCCAGACAGTCCCATTTCTCCCATATGAGTCTGGATCCCCAGAGACTCGCCCGTAACTGGAGCTCAGAGCTTGAGACTCCCTCCCGATTGAAAAAGACAACCGTGTCCTCAGCCACCAGCCCTCTCCGCATGCACCTCCGCACCTTTGTATTTTACTTCCGCACAGCACCTCCTCTGAGTCTTGGTATGCTTTTCTCTTTCCTTCTAGTTGTAGCATTTCCACTCAGCCAGCCTTCCTGTGGTTCTGGATGATGTCCGTTCCATCTTTTAGTTGTATTTTTGAAGTGGTTGTGCGAGGCAGCAATCTCCGGTGTTTACCTATGCTGCCATCTTGGTTTCTCCTGGAATCTCTCTTCAAACATTTTTAACCCCAAACATTTTCATAGAAAAATGAAAAGAATAAGACTATTTTTCAACATTGGTATATTTCACTAAGATAGTATAATCACTCCCATAAGGAACAACTCTTTCAACCCAGAGTAATGGCAAGTTGAGTTATAAGAGTAAATTATAAGAGTAAAATTGTAAGTCATTTGATTTTACATTATAATGACCAGTTTTCTTTGTAACAAAAAATTGTAATGTATGTGGTACATCTACACAATGGAATACTACGCTGCAGTAAAAAAAAGAAGGAATGCTTACCATTTGCAACAGCATGGATGGAACTGGAGAACATTATGCTAAGCAAAATAAGCCAGTCAGAGAAAGATAAATATCATATGATCTCACTAATTTGTGAAATATAATGAACAACATAAACTGATGAATAAAAATAGATCCAGAGACAGAGAAGCATCGATTAGACCATCAAACCTCAGAGGGAACGTAGGGGAGGGTGGGGGTAAGGGGAGAGATCAACCAAAGGACTTGCATGCATGCATATAAGCCTAACCAATGGACACAGACACCAGGGGGGTGAGGGTATGAGTGGGTGGGGGGGCCATGGGAGGATAAGGATACATATATAATACCTTAATCAATAAATAAAAAAGCAAATAGAAAATATTAAAAAAATTATAATGTAGAACACCTTGTTTTGTTTGTTCCATCTTTTAGAAAAGGTAATAGCTGAAAAGAAGGATTACCTTTTTTGCTCAAGAGCTTGACTTTTCTAGGTAGACATATTCAATATACATTAATATAAGCTTGATAAGCTGATGAATTTCTCTATCAATATATATGTGATTATGGATCAAAATAAGAATGTGCTATTTTGCTGATTGCTAGAGAATATTTTTCTAAATGTATTTTATTTCCCTTAATATAAAACCCTGAGTTACAGTCTTTGTGAGCTTTCCCCATAAGCCAGTCTCTCTTTTTCAAGATGTCCAACTACAAATTATGCATTTTCTCCCACCAGGTCAGCTGTCTGCCTCATTGCCACCACCACCTCCAGGAAGACCCCAGATTGTGATAGAGCTGATTGAGTCCAGGGTTTTCTGTAGGTGTGCTTTTGATGCTTCTCCTATGAACAACTCCGTGGGATTTATTATAGCTTGGTCTAGGCTTTCTTCTCAAGATGTCAAAGAGGAACTGAAGCAAGAGACCACAGTTCAGGCATTCTCTCTTTTAGAACTGGACGGCATAAACCTCAGACTTGGCGATAGGGTATGTTCAAAAGTAATTGGGTTTTCTTTACTTTGCGTGAATGTATTAACTTGCAAAACTGGATTTTTTAGATCCTATCCTAAAATTAGTGTTTGTCCCCATAATATAAAGCACGAATGTTTTTCTTTTTTTTTTTCCCTTGGTAATTGTGCCAAATCCAGTGATAATTGGATGAGTCAGCAATCTTAATAACTATGAGTATCTGAATCTAGCAATTTCCTGATTATTATCAATGAACCCTTGTAACTTAATGTCTCTTTCTTAAATTGATTACTTTTATTCTAGAAATATTTTCATTTTTTCAATGATTATATCACTTATTATCCACTTTAAAATACATATTAAATACAAATTCTACAATAATTTATTGAGGCTTGAATATTTTATAAAGATAAAATTATTTCTCAATGTTAAGCAAGTTTTAAAAAATATTTTTATTGTTGATAATATTACAGATATCTTACATTTCCCCCCTTCCTCCCCTCCTCCCAGCCTCTACCCACCCCCTAGGTCATCACTACCCTATTGCTCATGTCCATGGCTAAGCAAGTTTTTAAATTATTATCTCTTATGTGCTAGCAGAAATGGAAATTAAGTACTTAAATATAATAATTTACACATATTTTCTCCATAATGTTATTGCTAAATGATTATTTGTTAACTATATTTATAGATATTCTGTACGGCTTCTATCTTTTTCTTGGAGAAACCACAAGTAAAAAGTTTAGCTACCGAAAGTCAAGAATTTTTTGCAGGCATTAAGGTAAGTAGCAGTGGGGATGGATCAGAAAGATTATCCCTCTGGAACTGTGTTTTCCACACAGTGATTTGGGGATGCTGGTTATAGGACCTCATCACAGTCTGATGTTGGGACCCAAGATTCTGTATTTTTGAAAAATAACCCCAATAATTCTAATGAAGAGCAAATTTTGAGGGCCTCTATTAATGAACTAAAGTTGGAATATACTTACTTTTTTTCTAGAAATAGCTCAAATTAAAATAAAGCACAAGTTCTATGCTTATAATTTATTCCATTTTGTAAGTAAAAGTTAGAATATCAATATTTAGTTAGCATGCATTTTGGAAGGCAGGTGCCAGGATCAAGTGACCAGAGCCTCTGGCTAGAGTAGAATTGGCCCAGAAATCTAGACTTTATTAACTGCAAAAATTGCACCATCTAAACAGTCAGTGTCTATGGTCACTACTGTTAGCACTGGGGTTCAAGAACTGATGAGCTATTCCAGCAGATGACAGGGACTCCAGATTGGTAGAAGGAATGGGCAGTACCAAAAGGTCTAGGCAGGCAAGTGCTGCACACCTTCTGAGGAGTCAGCCATAGTACTGGAGTTTGATCTGGACTCATCTCTAGTTCCAGAACAAGATGGATAAGTGACAGATTGTAAGACTAGGATTCAGAACCAGTTCAAAGCCTGTTCTTGAATAAAGACCATTTATACACAACAGGGACCAGGGAAAAGAGTGAGCAGAGTGAGCTACCTTGTCAGAGTAGCATAGTCACAGTGGGAGGGGAAGTGGAGCTCAGACCTTGGGAACACAACCTTTGGATCTACATTGGTGAGAACTCAGCAGACTAGGAGGAACAGCAGTCAGCCCTGAGGCACTGTTTCTAGGCTAACAGAGAGAGTATTCTGCACTAAGAACCATCTGTTATGAAAACTAGACAAGAACCAAGAATGCATAAAAACTTCCTGCCTCAAAAAACAATTCACCTATGAACTAGGATAGATTTCAGTACTCAGCAACTCCAACCATGGAAAGCAGGAGCTGAGAAATAAGCTGAAGGTTGAGATATTTCAGGTGACAATGATGTTTTGATTTATGAGTTAAAACTACTTAGATTGCTAATTTATATTAGGGATATTAATGACTAAGGATAAACTGACTCTTCCATTAGTGTGTCAGTAAACATTAGCAAGCAAATGGAAGGATATAGGAAACTTTGTATCCTCCACTCTCCAGTGCCCACCACAGAACCAGGATCACTATGGCAGGCTCCAAACTGACTACGATGTGTTGGAGAACTAAATACCCAAACTCAGAGCAGTACGGCAACTCCATGGAATTTTCTGTGTGTTGCTGATGTTTTTAAGGGTTTGGTTTTCATTGATCTTGTGTAACTAAAAAATTCCAGTGCTTAAGTTATTACTACCTGTTACTTTAGAAAAAATACCATTCAAAATTATTGTATCATAGAACTAAATCCTATTTTTACATAACTGCTTTTACATATTTTCTTGTACCAGTTACAACCTGAATTGAGCACTATATCAGAAGATGGAAAAGAATACCAGTTGAGGATAGAGAGCACAATTCCTGTCGTTTGTCCTGAATTCAGTGAGCTTGATCAGGAATGTAAAATCTCATTAAAACTGAAAACTGTTGATCAAGGTAATATAGTAAATCCATTCAATTTTATTATTAGATTTCAAGTAATAACTAATGCTATTTTCCTCTACAAAAAGTCACTGAAGTGTGCTCATAATTCATTGTATTGCATGTTTACATCAAATTATAGCTTAATCATATTAATAACACTGAGCCAAGTTTACAATTGCCAGAGAAGTCCACATTGCAACCCACATTTATCCCTTCTGGGCTCAAAGTATAAATTTAAAAAAAAGAACAAAACAGGAATGAAATAATATCCTCCTCCTCCTCCCCCTCCCCCTTTCTCCTTTATCTCTTCCTTTTTTCTTCTACTTTTCCTTTTTCTCTCCACCTTATCTTCCTGTTTAATTTTTTTCTTTGCTTTGTTTTCAGAGATTGAGTAGACCAAGTGCTCTTTAATGTGTTCCAAATCATATCTAATGAGCGAGGGGTGATGTTATGCTAAAAGTTCAAGCCTGTCCACCATGGATCTCATAGTGCACTTTGCACTTCTCTCCCTAACATAAGCTTATGTTTAAGATCTTTTAAAACGTCTTCTATTTAAATTACTAATTATGTAGATTGTATGATACATGACGACATACATGTCACTGTCACAGCCATAACATAACAAATGTATAATTGAAACATAACACTGTCACATAACAAATATATAATTTAAACTATAACTTTTAAGAGAGATTGTAATCCTATTAGCATAGATTTTCACCATAAGACATACAATTTTATTTAGTAAATACACCAAATAAAATGTATCTATGTCTTTATGTCAATATTATTCCTAATTAAACCAGAGAAACAAAGGATAAAAATGCTATGGGAGAGAGTGTCTCATGGAATGGTACACCCAGGAAAGGAGATGATGTGAAGGTATAAGGAGTCAAGAGAGCCTATTCCAAGATACTTGACTGTAAACAGGGTTAGTGGATAATACCCAGTTACTCACTCAAATTTCAGGAGCACCGTGAGCAACACTCTATTTTGAAATACAGCTCACAACTATGAAATTAAACCCTCTGTCTCAGACGACTTGAAACAATTATACTTCAAAGTACCCCTGAAAGCATAGTGTGCAAATTTTACTACAGTTTAGGAGGCAAAATAATAAGAGGATGATGTTATTGATGTCTTCCAAAATTACATTAAGCAAAAATTTCCTTCAGTTACAAATAGACTTTAAGCTGTATTTGCATGTTCTCAATTCTTTCAACAAGTCAATCATTGCTACAAGTGATATAAAACAGCCTAAATGTATTTCTACATTTCAGAAGTTTGTATGTTCTTGTTCTTTGTCAATTAAAAAATGTTTTTTTCTGGAGGAAAAATTCTGGGTTTTATTCTAGATATTCCTCATCTCACAGGAACTTCCTTAAGTGTATTTGCATTACATCTCTACTTTCATTAAGAACAGGTCAGTGTATCCTAGTCTGTTTCTGCAAAGACTATGCTGCTTTTTCACAGGGTTAAGGGGAATAGTACTTGGCCCTCATACCATAAACCAGGGAAAATTATATCAGGGACTATATCTAAGCCAGATATTTTCCATATTCAGTTTAGGAAGCCATTTAAAAGTCTGGATGTTTCTGCTATTTGTTAAGTGCATGAAAAGCATATATTCCTAGAAAAGGTGCATGAAGACAAAAAGTTTTTCAGAAATTTTGAATCTAGTGCAGACTACCTATGTTAGACAAATATAATTTATATCCAAAAATGCTATGTAGAAAATAGAGTTTTTAATGACTTCTTTTGTCGTCTTTGATTCTCAGAAGGATTTTGTAATAATTCATTGGATGTGTGAGAAAGCATTCTTTGCAGATATTTTCTGGAGGAATCTATTCTTTTTGTTTAGTTATACAAATTCCTGGAGTTCCTTCTCTTCTGCTACCATTTTCTTTCCAAATTATTTTTTCTTGTTTTTTGTTCCATAGATAAGGAAGCCTCTTGAGGTTCTGAATATGTTGGAAAATTTGGGAGGTGAAAAGAGGTAGAAAGTTTATTACTAATGTAGAATTACCTTAATTTCTTTTCTATTTTTTTAAGTTTGGTGAACCTTGTATTAATAATCATTGCTATCACTCAATGGATAGAACATGAGTTCGAGCCTTAAAAAATGTTAAGACATACCCAGACCCAAGGTCCAATTTTTATACAGAAAGTCAAATTGTGCTCCTCATTGCTAGAATTATAATTTTTTTACAGAAGCAAAGATGAATTTTATATAATGCTTTTGAATTTTATCCAAGTGTATATGAGTTTAAAACTTATTGGAGCCCTAGCCAGTTTGTCTCAGTGGATAGAGCATTAGCTCACAGACTGAAGGGTCCCAGGTTCGATTCTGGTCAAGGGTACGTGCCTCAGTTGCATGCTCAATCCCCAGCTTCCATAGCGGGGGCGGGGGGGGGGAACGGTAGGGGAGGCAACCAATCAATGTCTCTCTCACATCGATGTTTCCCTCTCTCTGTCTCTCCCCCTTCTTTCCACTCTTGCTAAACATCAATGGAAAATTATCCTCAGGTGAGGATTAACACCCCCCCCCAAAAAAAAAACTATTGGAAATATTAATATGCATGTACATATATATGTGTATATTGAAGTTGACTAAGTATTTGTAAAGATCAGGTGGGGAGCTCCAATGGCACAATCGGTTAGCGCGTGGTACTTATAAGATCAGGCAGAGTTACAACTTTGGTTTTATGTAGCCAAAAACTACAACCATATTTTTTAAGTAAGAAAAAGTAATTTAAGAATAATCTCTCATTTTAATGTTCTGTATTAATCAACTGATTACATACTTTGGTTGGTGTATTTCCTTACAAAAATCCACAATATAATTTTTCTTTGTAACATAGGTAAAGACCTGCTAGGTTTAAATTTGGCACTGTCTTCCTGTCACGTGGACCTTCGCCAGATGTCATCCTGTGCTAATGGAACCTGTAGCCATGCTCTTGTTTACTACACTGCTGTGACTGATTTTTCCCACGATGGAAATAGAGTTACAGACATTATAGTGGAACCTATAGTTAACGAGGATTTCCTGTGGAACAGCTACACTCCAGACAGCATCCAGGTTGACAAATCACAAATATACCTTCAAAACTCAAGCTTTAAAAATGATATAGATATTTTATCACCATACCTTGAAAACTTTTCATTTCAAAAATTTAAAATGTTATTTTAATTTTAAAATACTATTTTCAACAACATGATAAAAATAACTAATTTTTTTCAGATTGCTAAGCAATTTATTATATATCACTAAATAACATTAATGATATTATTTACTGAAAATATTTTTGCTTTTAAGGTCAGAGTAAAGGATGTCCCAACTGCTTACTGCTATTCATTTACTGACCCACATATAATTACATTTGATGGCAGGTAAATTCCTTAATTGTTTTTAATAGTTTGTGTTCCTTTGAATTTTTTAAAATGATAATATTTTATTATTTCTTAGTCCTATTCACTGAAAAATTAAAAAGGAAGGTATAGCCCTAGCCAGTTTGGCTCAGTGGATAGAGCATCAGCCTGCAGACCAAAGGGTTCGATTCTGGTTGAGGGCACATACTTGGTCCTTGGTTGCAGGCTCCTCCCCAGCCCAGGCCCTGTGTAGGGGGCAACCAATTGATGTGCTTCTCTCACATGGATATTTCTCTCTGTCTTTCCCTCTCTTCCACTCTCCCTAAAAAAAAATCAATGGAAAAATATCCTTGGGTGAGTATTAACAAACAAAAAATTTTTAAAAAAGGAAGGCATGCATGGACATCACTGGCTTATATCAAAATACCAATTTACTTGTGTGGGGTGGTTTTTCTTTAAAATCTAGTTCTTAGTAAATATATGAACTAGCTGTGAGACTGAATTTGTAAAAATTAAGATTCCTACAACTACAAACAATCATCTTATCTTGACTATTTATTTTTAATAATGATTAATTTTTTTGCTCTAGACATATATACTGTATTGCATTTCTAGGTGATACTGAAATAATCTTTAAGGTTTAAGGCAAGATGATTAAACTAACACATAATTATTTTAAAATCTCACTTCTAATTCATGGCAAGGACACTCAAGGAAAAAATCTATTGTAGTAATCATGAATACCTGGATATTGCCTGTGGATCTTAAAGTAAAATAGATAACATGACCAAAAAAAAGTAAGCTATCCCGCTACTAATATCTGCATAGAAGGATTTAAATTCAGTTATACTGTTCTGGGGAATTCATTTAATCTAATAAAAGAGAAACATGCAAATTGACTGCACCTTCACTATGCCCCAAGCCACGCCCACCAGCCAATCAGAGCAACTATATGCAAATTAGCCCAACCAAGATGGCAGCCGGCAGCCACGGAGCTGGAGCAAGCAGGAGGCGTGTTTGCCTGGCAATGGAGGAGGCCAAGCTTCCCGCCTGACCTGGCTGGCTGTGGCCTCCACTAAAGGCAACAAAGTTTCAATTATAGAAGATAAATAAATCCCAGATACCTGCTTCCAGCCAGCCTCCACTGGGAGCTTGGGTGGCTGGGTGCCATGGTCAGCCTGCAAACAGTCATCAGCCCCTCACCCAGGCTGGCCAGGCACCCCAGTGGGGACCCCCACCCTGAAGGGGCTGTGGCCAGCCTGCAAACAGCCATCAGCCCCTCACCCAGGCTGGCCATACCCTCAAGGGGTGAATGTCCCTGCTAGGGGGTTTGACCAGCCTACAAACAGCCATCAGCCACTCACCCAGGCTGGCCAGGCACCCCAGCGGGACCCCCACCCCGATCCAGGACACCCTTCAGGGCAAACCAGCCAGCTCCTACCCATGCACCAGGCATATAATAAAAGGGTAATATGCAAATTGACCCTAACAGCAGAATGACTGGGAATGACTGGTCACTATGACACACACTGACCACCAGGGGCAGACGCTCAATGCAGGAGCTGCCCCCTGGTGGTCAGTGCACTCCCACAGGGGGAGCTCTGCTCAGCCACAAGCCAGGCTGATGGCTGCCAGTATGGCGGTGGTGGTGGGAGCCTCTCCTGCCTCCTCAGCAGCGCTAAGGATGTCTGACTGCAGCTTAGGCCTGCTCCCCGCTGGCAAGTGGACATCCCCCGAGGGATCCTGGGCTGCCAGAGGGATGTCTGACTGCCAGCCTAGGCCCGATCCCCCCGGGGAGTGGGCCTAAGCCAGCAGGTAGACATCCCCCAAGGGGTCCGAGACTGTGAGAGGGCACAGACTGAGCTGAGGGACCCGCCCTCCTCCCCGAGTGCACAAATTTTTGTGCACCAGGCCTCTAGTCCCTAAAAAATGATATGAACATTTCATTGTTGTCAAAATTTTCTTCATGATGCAAGGTAATTTATTCTTTTTTAAAAAGTATAAGGTTATTATTGTTAGTAAAATTATTCAATATTAGTGCATAGATGCAGATCCCCTCCAATAATGAATGATACTCCAAAAGTTCGAACCAGTATACAAAGTTGTAGAAACCAATCCCACAGGCAAGAATCCTTTATGGTTATAATAAAAAAAAAAACAGAAGTTTTAAATGGAAGAACCTCAGGAAAGAGTAGTGGTGACTAATTTTATCCACTATAATCCAACAAGATTAATTGTGCAATAACTAAGTGACAAACCATGTTCTACGTGCTGGGGGCGAGTATGGGTATGGCAGTGATAAGACAGATAGACATACTCTACCTTATCTTTGCATAGGTGAAGAGAGATATACACAGTTAATATATAAAATATATATTATATCTGAGAAAGATAGGCATTAGGAAGAAAACTAAGCAGGGATGGAAAGAAAAGGCTGGAAGCAGGGGTTGACAGAGCATTGCAAGGGTAGAAGATCAGTGAGAGAGATTTAGGTGTTTATCACTACTTGTCTCCTTCAATACTCTACAAAAAAAAAAAATGCTCATGATAAATAAACCTATTAAAAATGTAGATTTTTCATTTTTGCAGCAAAGTGTATTGAATGCATATAAATACTAAAATGAGCACACATTTTTGGTTTACAACATACTGTTGTGATATTTTATACCAATTCTTAATGCAATTGGCTTTTGTTAATGTTAGGGTATATGATAATTTCAAGACTGGAACGTTTGTGCTTTATAAGAGTATGTCACGTGATTTTGAAGTCCACGTACGTCAATGGGACTGTGGAAGCCTTCACTATACCGTGTCATGTAACTGCGGGTTCGTTGCCAAAGAAGAAGGTGATGTAGTTACTTTCGATATGTGCGGTGGTCAGCTACATGAATCGCAGCCATATTTATTTCTAAAGAGCCAACATGAAACCAGCAATATCAAGATAAGTGAATCTTATTTAGGAAGAAAAGTCACAGTATGTATGATTATTAAAAGTATTTTTTCTTTTTTCTACAGAATTTTGATTTATTCTGAATCTATTTGCATCTCTATTAATTTAAAAACTATCATTTTCAGCATTAGGGTTTTGTGGGTTTTTTTCACTAAAATACATTTAGAGTAACACTGATCTTATAAGGAGTAAAATTTTTTTCATGTACCACATACAAATAGACAAAGCAATAGTTAAAACTGTCAAACTGAACTTCCTTATTTAAAATTTCATTATAACTTGGTGGATGATTCATAGAAATATTTTTGGCAATGCCTAATAAGTGGTATATTAGCCATAGATAAAATATATAATTAAGAATAAATATTTGGGAATAGCTAGTCAACTTTTGAAATGAATACAGATGGTCCTGCCTCAGAAATAGACAGGTAGACATGGAAGAGATTAGAAAATCAAGAAACATCAAAGATTACATAGTCATTAATATGCATCACTAATGTATGATCAGCACACCAAAAAGTGAGCAATGATATAAACATGAAATTCATAAAAGAAATAAAATTGGTAAATATGTCCAAAAGTAAAAATAACCAATAAAAATGTAAAAACTTCAATTTCACTAGTAATCAAAGAAATGCCGCTCCTATATTTCTCATACAATATTGGCAAGATTTCCAGACCCTATGCATGTCATTTTTCAAGAAATTTTACTTCTGAAAACTTACCATAATAAAATAATTAAGGATGTGCAGAACCCCACATAATATCCCTCCTTTTGAGAGGGAAAAGTTACAATTAATCAATGATGAATAAAAGAGTTTAACCAAAACCCCAAATATAGCAATGTCACATAATAGACCACTTTATAGTCATGAAAATTTTGGAATAGATGTGTATTTATTGACAGGAAAAGAAATTAATGAAATATAGGAAAGGTTTTCAAAGAATATGCACCAGCACCCTAACATTAGCCACCTCAGATTGAGTAGCAATATGAAATTGGCTTGCTTTTAAAATAACACCATTTTTTCTAAAAAGAAAAACTGAAAATTTTAAATCTAAAAAATACATGGAACCAGGATAGACACAGTCAAGAAACAGGGTGGCATCAACAAAACAGATGGAAATTTTTAAATCTAATAAAAATAAAATAAATGGGGTAGTAAAGTCGGAGGAACAGACATACGTGGTGTATTTTCAGTGGATTTTAGAAGAAAGAAATTCTCAACATGTACATCCAAGTCCCTGATCTGGGAGGGTGAGACTTCTATGATCACAGGTGACATAGGCTATTAGGATGACTCAACAAACCCCTTCTCTCATTCCAACTCCCCTAGCAACGTTCTGGTTATAATTTGGCTTCTGATTCTATTTGCCTTCTGGAGTTACATTTACATGTATAAATCAATTACTCATCAGTCTAAGTCTAGATCAAATAATTACTATCAGAGACATTACTTGGTAAACATTATACTCAACATTAATAGCTGTTTTAATTGCACAAAATGTCTCACTCTAGTTTAAATTATTTTTAAAGAGTTTAAACAAAATATCTCAATAAAAGGATCAATGTGGAAATCAAATTTCAAATCAGCAAAAGGCAAAACCCCATTATTTTGACATATAGCATTAAAAGGAAAGGTGTAGTCTAAGGAAAATCAATATTTTATTTTCCTTTTATATTGAGAGAATAAATGAATTTATTTTTTACATAATCGCTTTTTCATAATCTGCACTGAATATTATTTTTTATAAGTTTATCTTTATTGAAAGTATTACAGATGTCCTCCTTTTTAAATATTGCATATTATTTTAAATGACTTCTTTCTGTTTTTCAGATCTGGTTTTCTTCTGGAGCATTTATCCGTGCTGATCTTAGTGAATGGGGCCTGAGTCTAACAATCAGAGCCCCTAGTGTAGATTACAAAAACACTTTGGGACTTTGTGGCACCTTTGATGAAAACCCTGAAAATGATTTCCATGACAAACATGGGATCAAAATTGATCAAACTTTTAATAATTGTTTTGCTTTTATTAACGAATGGAGGTAAGAAAGTAAATTAATATTTGACTTAAAATGAGTGATGACTCAATACACTACTTTTTTTTGCAAGATCTTCCTGGGGAGGGGGATGGGATGTTTTTGTTCAAATTACTTTTCTGTTTTCCATCTGGAAGGATTTTGCCAGGAAAAAGCATGTTCGACACAGTGCCAATATCTCTGCCATCGCCTGGAAAACTATCCTATTGTAGCTGCTCCTTGGACACCACTTCACCCTACCCGTCTTCTAATCATCTGGTCCGTGTTTCTCAAGCAGACATTGCTTCCGACTGCAAAGTCCTCACAGGTGTCAAATTCTCTTCCTTGATACCAGAAGTGGATGTCACTTCTAAATATATTAATCCAGAAGCTCTTGTCAGAGAGATCAACAAGCATACCTCTCAAGAAGAAAATAATTCAAATTTCTTTCAAGACAAAAAGCACGTGAATCTACTCAAACTGGATTTAAATTTACAAAAATATCCTAAGAATGAGAAACAAGATGTACCAAAAACTTTGGACAATGGGATATACACACGGGACCAGGATAGACACAGTCAAGGAAAATGGTGGCATCGACAAAACAGATGGAAACGGCAAAACATTTATGAGTTTCTTCCTTTGCTTGCTTTCCAAAGTCTCGGCCAGAAGGATGTAAAAGAGCTTATTTATTTTTTCCCTGAGGACCATACTGAGGATGTCCAGCAAGAGTTTGTCCCCACGTGGCCTACACCCTCTGGCCTCACGGAACACAGCACGTTGGAACTGTGTCAGCGGACTCTAGCCAACTCCAGCATAGGAAGGCGCTGTCTCGCCTTTCTTGGCAAGAGACTCGACAGTGTTATAGATATGTGCGTTAAGGATGTTCTCCTAAAAGATGATCTTAGCTGGGCAGGAGCAGGGGTGGCCCTTTTAGAAAATGAATGTGAAAGGAGAATTTTGGAAGAAGGTAAATATAACACAGAAGAATATGGCAAATCAATTGAAGACATTCTCTTAATATTAAAATGCCCCAATTTGTGCAGTGGCAATGGGCAGTGTATGCAATGGGGATGCATGTGTTCCCCAGGCTTTGGTTCCTATGACTGCAGTGACTCACGTGGTAAGTAAATACTCTTCAACTGCAATACTATGAATGTAATTTAATTCTGAAAATATCTTTGTTCTTTTTACCTTCAGTATTTTAGCAGGGTTGTACAGATAATATAGGGGGGAAAACAAATTATATTAACTAATCCTATATGATAAAAGGCTAATGCAAATTGTCCCCTTGACCAGAAGTTCGACCTGGAATTCAACTGGGAGTTCAACCAGGGGGCTGGGCCTGCCAGCCAACTGCCCACTGTCCCTCCCTCCAGCTGGCCTGACCCGATCTGTGCATGAATTCGTGCACCAGGCCTCTAGTACATTAGTATTTTTCCAACAGTGTTGCATCTTATTCAGAGTAAAAGCTGAAGCACAGCCCTAGCTGGTTTGGCTCAGTGGATACAGTGTAGCTTGTGGACCAAAGGGTCCCGGGTTTGATTCCATTCAAGGGCACATGCCTGGATTGTAGGATCGATTCCCAGAGTGGGGTGTGCGTCTCTCTCATCATTGATGTTTTTTTTTCTCTCTCTCCCTCTCCCTTTCTCTCTGAAATCAATAAAAAATATATATATTTTAAAAAGCTGAAGCACATATAATAGCCTGTAAGGCACAACATGATCTTGCACACAATATCTGTCAAAACTTACCCCCTGCTATTATCGCCCTCACTCATTCCATTCCACCCACTTTGTTCTCGTTGTGTTCCTTGCAAATGCATGGCTCTCTTGACCTCGGGAACTTGGCACACAGCTGATCCCTCTACTGGCAGAGAATAAGTTTTTCTAGAACTCAAATTTAGTTTTCTTAAGACTATGTTTATATTTTGCTAATTATACCAATTTGCTTCATTTTTTCTCTAACTTATCTACATGGAACTATTTTCTCCCAACATATTAGAGAAAGAAGTTTTTAAAGTCTATTTGATGCCATTAACAGGTAAACCAATAACTCCTGATTTTCCTCCTATCACCACCATTCTTTCCTTTTTCAACTGCAGGTGTTTCTAGCTCAGTAAATGCAAACTTCGTCCCTCTCACTACTCACATTAAAAATCTGTAGTCATCGCCCTGACCGGTTTGGCTCAGTGGATGGGGCGTCAGCCTGCAGACTCGAGGGTCCTGGGTTCGATTCCAATCAAGGGCATGTACCTTGGTTGCAGGCACATCCCCAGTGGAGGGTATGCAGGAGGCAGCTGATCGATGTTTCTCTCTCATCGATGTTTCTAACTCTCTATCCCTCTCCCTTCCTGTCTGTAAAAAAATCAATAAAATATATTTTTTTTAAAAAAATCTGTAGTCATCTTGCACGGCCAGTGTGGCTCTATGGTTGAGTGTCAACCCTTAAACCAGGTGGTCATGGTTTGATTCTCAGTCAAGGGCACACGCCCTGGCAGCGGCTCATGCAGGAGGCAACCAATCGATGTGTTTCTCTCACATCGGTATTTCTGTCTTTTCCTCTCTTCTACTCCCCCCCCCCAAAAAAAATAGGTTTCCAGTTGTTAAGTATATAAAACACAGTTTATTTTTGTATCATTATTAATTATTGTATTATTTTCCATACAAACTGTAAACCTACATTTGCTCCACTCTGTATATAGCATATATACTCTGATTTAATGGGTTTAAGTATAATAGCAGGGAATATGACAGGTAATCACATAGTTCAGTATGGTGTCCTGTGTCTTTTGATAGAAGTGCTTAGAATAGTAGAAATCATGTCTACCTGGAGGGATAATAAAAAGCTTTCAAAAGGTAGTGTCACTACAGCTAAATTTGATCCAGAAAGAGAAAGGCATTCGAGGTAGAGGAAAGAGCAGGAGCAAAGGTACAGAGGCGTCACCCACACAAACATCACAGCACACCTTGGGCACTGTGAGTAATTTGGTATGCCTGAAGTCTATTGGGAGGAGGGCTGCTGCAGGGGTTGAAGCTAGAGAGGTGGCCAGTATCCAGACCACCGAAACACTATGAGAAACAGGATAAGGTTTACATTTGAAAAAGGCTGTTTCAGAGCAGTATGGAGGATGGACCACTTGCAGGTAAAAAACTGTGCATGTCTGAAGGTGGGAAGAAGGGTTAAACCAATATCGCAAATATATACAGGAAAGACATGAAGATATTCTGACCTAAGGTCAGGAGATAACAAATGAAAGAGACACTAAAGAAGCAAATTGATAATACTTGGTCAATGATTGAAATGAGGAGTGGGTTTTAAATTTTATCATGGTTTTTCAGTATTATTTATTAAGTTGCTATGATTTCTGTTAACATTTCCTTTGAATAACTTATTCAAAATGTTTTAATGTATCAAATTACATTTTTAACATTGTTTTATATTATTTTCTTATTATCTTAATGTAATTACGTAATATAATAACATTGATAGAGATACAGGTCTATTTAATCCCAATGCAGTAATATATAACCACAGCTACATTTGATTTGCTATTTCATTTAAATTTTTATGCATATTTATAAATAATATTTACTACAGGATTATGCCACTCTGATCAAATGTTTATAAACTTTTCATCTCTTTCTGTGCATTGCAACAATTTGGAAAATATTCTTTCCTTGATTATTTTGTAAATGTTTTCCCAATAGATCACCTGCCCTGAATCATTTTGGGAGGTGATATTAGATTATTTTCTGTTTCTTTCATGGTAATTATTATTTCAAATATATTCTATCACTTCTTGGGTCAATTTAGTCATTTATGTTTTATTTAAAAATCATTACTTCATCAAGATTTCAAATTTTTATTTAAAATGACATGTAGTATTCTTGTATAATTTAAAATTATCCTCATATATGTAGCTTTTTCTCTTTTCTTATGTTCAGTTGTTTAGTTGTATCTTCCTACTGTTTTTATCTGGACAGAACTTGATAAAGGTTATCTGTTTATTGTTTTTTGCATATAATTATTTAGATTTTCTTCTCTGTTACCTGTTCTGTTCATAACTCCTGTTTGACTTTTTGTTGATTTGTAATAGTACTTTACATGTTCTTAAAATTATCTTCTTTATCTCAGTGGCTTGCTTTTATCTATGTTGTCTTTTTATGTAGAAATATTAAAATTTTATGTAGTCAAATACAGGTATTTTTTATTACAGTTCTTATTTATAGCTTCCATTTCCAAAGATCTCCTAACTTCTACATTATGCATATAATCTCTTCAATTTTCTTATACTGTATCTATTCATTATTTTATATTATTTTATATTTTACATTCAGTTCTCAGTCCATCTGGAATTTATGTTGTGAGTTAGAGGCCCTATATATTTTTCCTCCAGATAAATAAGCAGTTATGTGTTATCATTTATTAAAATAAGCCATATTTTCACGCTGAAATTTAATACCATGTTTTTATATTAAATTCAAATATACTTGAGATATATTTCTGAGTTTTCTATTATGTTTTTATTACCTAATGGTCTTTTTCTATGCCAATAATGCATTATTTTGATTAGTGTGGCTTTATAATACACTTTAATATTGCTAAGGTAAATAGCCCCTCACAATTCTATTTTGTAATTTTTCAATATTTCTGATGCCTACTTTAACATGAACCCTAAGATTTATTATATTAAATTTCAAAAGAAAACAATACATTTTATTAATGTGCATTTGCTAAAATATACTCCTCCCTTCATGTCTTCTGCTATATTTTTCATAATCGAAATTAATTCCAATTCTTCTCTACTTCTTTCTTCAATTCAAAACCAGAAACTCTCCTAAGAAGATGACTCATATGAAGCGGTGTGGGGCGGGAAGGAGCAGTCCTTCAGTGCACAAAGACAGGACAAGAGGACACTAATTTGTCTCAGATTTTTTATCAGTTGACCTGAGGATGGATCCAGGGTCCTCTTGTTCTTTGTACTGTGATAACTACTTTGTTCTTATTTTTGTTTTGGGCTATATTTGGTACACTCTTGTGTCTCTATTAGTCTGAAACCCTATGATTTCTGTGTTTTATGAAGTCCTCAAAATTACCATAATATTTCATTGCCCTTGTTTCTGTTTATCAATTATATTAGTATTATTTTTTATTGTTGCTTTTGGTTTGTTTTCTTATGTCTTTTTCTGATTTTGATTTGATTTATCCCTTTTTTCATATTATAAGGGATTTGAGAAATGCTGTGCCTGAAGGCACTGCAAAAATCAACCCTAAATCAACAGTAGAAAGAATAAAAGAGAAACATGTCTAGTCACTGCTTAAAATTACCCGGATTCTAAAATACAAGATTTTTCATACCAAAGAAACTTTTTAAAAGAGTTACTGAATAAGGAAAATAAAGTACCTTGGAAGAGAGAAAAAATGACGACCCACCCTTACAAACAACACACACAAAACTGTTTAATTCCTACTTGAACAATCAATAAAGATGAGGGTATAAAATCCTGTTTTGTCACATTGATAAAATGACTAGAGCCACAGTTCTTTCTTTGCCTCTCATACAAAATAGCATTTATATAATTATCAATTGATTTTCTATAAGCATTCATTTTCTTTCCTTACCTTTCCAGGCAAAATAACTTGTCCACTCCTCTATGCTCTTATAGTTTCCATAGCTGTCACTTTTATAGTAATGATCACAGATCATTAAAATGAGTTGCTCACATGCCTATATCTTTACAACACCGAGTTTCTCAGGGATGGAGCTGGGCTTTCTTTTGCTTTGAGCTTACTGTGTATTAGGTGGTAATAAATGTTTGTTGACTATTTCTAACTCTTAATAAAACTATTAGTTATTGTCCTCTAATTGTTACACTGTGTAGACAAATAGATTATAAGTTTATTGAAAGCAGGAGTTGTGGGCTGACTCCTCATTACTGCATGGCTCCTCATACAGTGTTATACATGCAATAGATATTGAATGAAAGAATGAATTACTTAATATTTGATATTGTGGGTAGAGCAGAACCTTAATAAATATTATTGACTAACACTTATTTTTTTCCTGGTTATTTAGATATAAATTCTCAGTCGCCATCAACAGAGCATTTACTAACTGGTGCAAGTTTTACCCACAGTCTGTTTACTACCAAAACCAGCAACATCTCGTACTTTTCATTAAAAACAGTTATAACTCGAATGAATAATTCAAAGGCAATGTCTCATCAAATATCAGGTTTTAAACATGCGGCTCATACTTTGAGTACAAACCTCAGCCTGGGGGAGCTAGAAGTTCCTATGGACAATCGTAGTTATATACGCATTAACCCCAATCTCTCCCATGATGAAGTAAAGGACATTAGCCAGGGCACTGTCCAAACAGAGACAGAAGGATATAATTATCAAGTTTTCACATCTGCCCAGGGTTACACACAGCACATGGATGGGTTTGCAGCATCAGTTAGTAGAGTCATCACTATTTTTCCAGAAAAGCCAGAGTCAATCAAAATACCAACCTGTGCAGAATCGCCTGGCTTTCTGGGTGTTTCCTGTGTGCCAACCACCGATGGTCACTTCCGATGTGGAAGCTGCCCCCTTGGATATTACGGAGATGGCATCAATTGCAAAGGTAGTATGAAAACTCTTCAAAGAAAACTATCCAGTTCACATTAAAGTAGTTAAGAAGATATGCTATTTATTAATTTCTATTTACTCCGTTTAGTTCAATAATTTCTATTTATTTTACTTATTTATTTGTCTATAGTCTTTTTCATATTACAAAAAATTAACATGGGCATTTCTGAGTTATTTTTAAATAGTGTTAATATTAAATAGAATTATAACTATATAAATGTATTTATTGAGTATCTACTGTGGTCCATGGTCTATGGAAACATTCTTTATCAATTTTCTCATATAATCCACAAGGACCCAACAAATTGGGTGTTATTTTCTCGTTATACAAATGAGAAAGCAGAGCCTTAGAGGGCTAACTGGTTTTCCTGGAATTAAGCAGCTAAAAAGATAAAATAAGAATGGGAATAACATTGTGGTCTGGGTTCTTTTCAGCTCTCAGTATGCATTTAGCCCTTTAAGTTACTACTTCTGACATATTTGCTTATTTGCATAAATGAGGTTTCTCTGTAATTCCTCCAGCTCTTGAGAATAAAGCAAATTGGGCATCACATTAATTTTGGGGGGGGGAAAAGCATTTACTTCTTTTCAAAATTATCAGCATTGTTTTCACTGATGCAAATCAAGTTTTGGCTTTGACAACATAAAAGCTATTTTTTTTGTTTTTGTTTTGTTTTGATTTGAGACCTACTTACACAATAGCGATGTTGGAGTATTCCTTTGTTCTCAGTATTCCCTGGAGGAACTCTTATTTTTTCTGTAGGAATAATGACAATAATAATAATCTTCAATATTTAATGTTTATAATATAGAATTTATTATTATTGAAAAACAAAACAAAACAACCTCATGCATTGCAGTTTCCTCAGAAGTGTTAAATGCCTAATAATTAGAATATATCAGGTAGTTATAGAAGCCTAAGGAATACAAACTTGTAAGCTTATGATGTGTTCCTGGCATCTTGCTCTTTGAAATTCTAATTATCCTTGCCATTCACCAACATTTACCTGATTAGTACCTGACATTTCATCGACCTCTGGAAAAGACTGTAATATAATTTCATAGATAAATGTAGTGGTGATTGTTTAATAATAGTATCAAATTAGTCAAAGTTCAGAAAATTTTACTTTTATGACTAAGTCTATAAGCAACATGTACATACTGTATCAACAACTCAGCCTTTTACCCTTCATTTTTGCAGCCATTTGTAGACACCCATGTGGAAAAGGGAGGGAGTGTGTTGCCCCAAACATATGCAAATGTAAACCTGGTTACACTGGTTCTAACTGCCAAACTGGTAGGTATAGTACTCCTTAGTTTGCATAATTAATTTAATTGATAATTGATATTTCTAACCAAGAGCCTTATTTTATACAGCTATATGTCTTCCTGATTGCAAAAACCATGGAAAATGTATTAGACCTAACATTTGTGAATGTACCCCAGGACATGGTGGAGCAACTTGTGAAGAAGGTAATAATTCAAATTAAAAATTGAATAATAAAACAAATTTTTAAGGATAGTTTTTCTGTATACATATTAATATATATTCATTAATGCTGGTGAGGGGGTCAAAGTTTTTAATGTTTATTTAAAATAATTTATTTGAAAATTTAAAAAAATTAAATTTCTAAAATCAGAAAACTAAAGAGCAATAGCTTACTTGTCCTTGGTAAAATTATCTTCAGGAATAATTTTTTGAGATTTAGTTATAAGTTATCAGAGCCCTACAATTATTTTACCTTCAAACAAAGGACATCTGATTATTGAAGGACTTGTCAAACATAGTTTCAAAGAACTGTGAAATACCAAATAATTAGATATCAGGTAGATATCAGGTAGTAAGAATAAATTTAAAAAGAAACATGTCTGTATAAACCAGCCAGCATGGCTCAGTGGTTGAGCATCTACTTATGAACCAGGAGGTCACGGTTCGATTCTCTGCCAGGGCACATGCCCAGGTTGTGGGCTCAATCCCGAGTGTGGGGCATGTAGGAGGCAGCCAATCAATGATTCTCTCTCATCACTTATGTTTCTATCTCTCTCTCCCTCTTCCTTCCTCTCTGAAATCAATTCAAATATACTTTAAAAAATAAAGAAAAGCATGTCTATAGCCATATAATTTTATTGTCTTAATAGAAATCTTAAGTAGAGAGTTTAGAAAATGATATTCCTAAAGTGGATAATACTTTAAAAAACAAATTTGTTATTTTAAAATTAATATGTTGGTAGATGGTAATGTAATCTTATCTAATAATAGACAAACATGATAATTAACCGTAGCTCCAACACGCTTCCCATTGGCTAATCAGGGCGATATGCAAATTAACTGCCAACCAAGATGGCGGCCGGCAGCTGAAGCGAACAGGAGGTTTGCTTGCTCCAGTGATGGAGGAAGCCAAGGTTCCCCACCTGCCGCTGTCAGCCTCTGAGCTTGCACTCTAAGAAACAATGTTGCAATTATAGAAGTTAAACAAAACCCAGAAACCTGCTTTCAGTCAGCTGGGCTTCAGCCAGCAGGATCGCAACAGTGTTATATAATCACAGAACCCAAACAAACCCAGATCCCTGCTTTCAGCAGCTGAGGTCTCAGAGCTGCAGCCAGGCCTCAGAGCTAAAGCTGGCTCTCAGCTCCAGTGACAGCCATAGAAGGTAAATAAATCCCAGAATAAAAAAAGAAAAAAAGGAGAAGTTGGGAGCTTCAGTCGCCTGCCAGCCTGAAAACGGCCCTCAGCCCCTCACCCAGACTGTCCAGACAACCCAGTAGGGACCCCCACCCTGAAGCAACAAGATGGTGGCTAATTTGCATACTGAAGGCGGGCGGCAGCAGGCAAGGCTGTCCGCAGTCTGGGACCCGGATCTGTGACCTGGCGGGCGGGGGGCAGCGCTTGAGGCTGTCCGCGCGACCAAGACATGGATCTGTGACCCTGGCGGGCAGGGGGCAGTGCTTGAGGCTGTCCGTGGTCCCAGGACCCAGATCCATGACCCTGCCGGGCGGGGGGCAGTGCTTGAGGCTGTCCGTGGTCCTGGGACCTGGATCCGTGACCCTTCCCGGAGGGGCGGCAGCTCACACAGGGGCGGATCGGCCGGGGTTGGGCAGGGCAGGACGCCTGGCTTCCACCCAGCCTCAGTCACTTTGGGCAGGTGAGCAGCGCAGAGAGCCTCTGGACAGGGGAGGCAGGCCAGCGGAGGGCGTCCTGTACTTCCCACATGGCGGTGGTGACAGCTGTGAGCGTGCCAGGCGGAGCCTGCAGGCTGAGCTGAAGTAGCGCCTGCAGGCCATCAGTGCTCAGGAATGGCTGCGCAAGATCTGCCTCCTGGCCCAGAAGGTGCAGGATCGCAGGGACAGCCACCGTGGTGGGCCAGACTGACGTCCTCCTGGCCGCACCACGGGGGTTTGCGGATCTGCAAAGCCAGAGGCCTCCAGTGTGCACATCCCCCCCGGCGTGTGAACATCCCCTAGCACACTGTCACCCTCCCACGCCTGCAACAGTTGCAAACCAAGGCGTGCACAAGTTCCCCCCGCCTCTCCACCACACTTCCATCAACCCAGCATGCCTAACACCCCCACAGGATGTGCACACAACTCCTCTGATGCGCTCACGTCCTTTGGAGAGTGTCTGGGTGTTCTGGGTGCTGAGGGTGGGCACCTGTGAGATGACAGTGAGAGGGCGGAGTGGTGATGCCCTGTTCCCACAGAGGCCAGTGCAGCTACGAGATCACCTCTAGGGGGTTAATGCAGGTGCTGAGGCGGGAGCAGATGCAGATAGACACACCTGGTGGGGGCGGGCGGCCCTCACTGAGGTGCCTTTGGTCAGCGTTCAAGATCAAGAACCCAGAGGTGGAGAGGAATTCCGTCCTCTTAGTGAAACAGTGGGATAGTTGGGGCGACTGTAGAGGAGGAATGTGCACTTTGGGTGCCAGCACCCATGAGCGAAGGTTGCCCTGACTGAGCCTCGCTTGCTTGGGGCCTAGCGCACTCCTGCCAGGCAGCGGGTGACAGGATGTGCTTTTCCAAATTAATGAGAGAAAACACTGATTCTCCTGCTGCCCACGAAGATGGAAAGTGAAGTGGGGAGACATGTGGGGAGTGAGCGAGGTTTCCTATCTGGGGGTTCCAAATCTGCTGTTGGTTTCTTTCACCGCTGACTAGAGATATACAGGGTGTCCCCCCAAAATGTATACACACTTTAAATACCTACTAATTCCAATGGTTTTAAGCATAAGAAAGAAACAACAATGGAGCTGTTATCTGTTAAAAGTGTGGGCACAAACAGGTAGTTGGACATTCCCTGAGGGGTCTCAGATTGGAGAGGGTGAAGGCCAGACTGAGGGGCCCTTTCCCTGCCACCCCTACCCCAGTGCACGAATTTCGTGCACCAGGCTATTAGTTATTAATAAAATAGAGCCATATTAAATGCTTTCATAACAAGGTACAAATTAACAAATTAAACTAAATCTATAATAAACCAACAGAAACAGTCAATATCAATAGCATATGAAAATAATTATGGAAATATAAAAGTGTTCTACTTGTAAGCTAAGTATCACTTTCCAGAAGCTAAGATCATATATAATCTTATCAGTTAATCATAAGTTTTATAAACCAAGACATGCTAATGATTTGTGGGTGTTTTTAGAGCTCGAACTCATAGTGAATCCTACAGAACCAAATTTCATAGTAAAAGATAACTGAGCTTATTATAATTTGCTCTTACAAAAAGCTTTTATTGTGGCTGTATTTTATAAACAAAAACTGACTTTTTTAAAATTGAGAGCTGACTTAATAACATAATCTGTGTCTGCAGAATATTGTAGCCCACCTTGTCAACATGGTGGCACCTGCTTGGCTGGAAACCTCTGTACCTGTCCTTATGGTTTTGTGGGACCAAGGTGCAAAACAAGTAAGCAAAGCTCTTGTGGACTCATATAATGAAATTGCTCCTTTGAACAGCTGATGGCTTTAATGCTAACTGATATAAACCCAACCCCAAGGAAAAACCACACATTTGTGATTTATTATGACAGTTACCATTCAGCATACTACTGAGAGTGCTGGGTGCCAAAACTAAAATAAAAGTTTCTTCTTATAAGCAACTCTTTTTTTGGCCTTATTCATGACCATTTCTCCATTTTTTTTTTTAGATGACAGGAATTCAGTTTGTTGAATTACATATAAATGTATCTCATTTAATTTATGCCTGTGATTACTTTCATTAGTAACTAATAATTTTTCCAAATGGCCATTTCTTGTTTACCATTCAGCTCAATGGTTTCCTACTTTCCCATCTCTATCAGCAAAATAAGTAAAATAAAAATAACATGATGTGAGAAACGGAGACCTTGTAAAGCCAATGGAAAAATTATTTTTATCTTTCTTTCTGATCTTATTCATTAAAGATGTAATAGGCAGGTATGAGCTAACCAGGTAATAGTCAATAATATGACCAATTCCAAGCCCAATCTACCTTTCTTTTATTTGTGTCCTATGATCTTAGTGGTTTGTAACAAGCACTGTGAAAATGGAGGTGAATGCCTTACACCAGATGTTTGCCAGTGCAAGCCTGGCTGGTATGGCCCCACCTGCAGTACAGGTAAAATAAAAAATATTTTCTATAAATATCAGTTAAAAGAAAATTTAAATGTATCAATATCCTAAAGACTTGTACCCCAAATCATAAAACTAATCTGACAAGATTGGTATGAAGTTTTTATTTCAGACATATTTTTAAAAACCTATCTTTCATCTTCATTCTTTTTCTTCTTATATTAAACCATAGACGATATAACAGCTTTATTGTCATCCAACCTGACCAATTTTTTTATTTATTTATGCTTCTATATTTTCTTCATCCACTTGCTTCATGGTGGAGAGACATATCTGTGTTGCATCTTCTAGACCTCAAGTTGTTGTGGGATTTTTTTAAAATCACAGACATTCTATTTCATTAAACATTCAAGCAATTTTGAGTTAAGTGGGCACCATCAAATGAATTCATTTATCACAAAATCAGGCTTACTTCTTGGCAGCAGTGTTTGCAATTATCTATGTTTAATCTAATACATTGTATTCTAATGACTTTTTTCAACATAGATTTAATTCAACATTTGTAGCTTGCCAACTATGTGCGAAGCATAATGCAAAGGGAAACAAAGATCAATCTGATTTTGCCCTGCTTTTAAGGAGCATATCATTAGTGAAGGATAACAGGATTGCATTATTAAAAAGACTCTGATACAAGTTGAGTTATAATAAATTATGTAATTAATGTACAGTTTCTTGGAAGCAGAGAAGAGGAAAATTAATTTTGGCAAGTCATTTTGGGGGGGAAAGGGTTTCACTCATATGTGGGGTATAAAACAAAAAGCAACAAATGAACAAACAAAATAAACAAACTTGCAGATACAGACAACAGAATGGTGGTTACCAGAGGGGAAGGAGGTTGGGGAAGAATGAAGAAGTAAAGGGTGTCAAGGATATGGTGATGGGAGGAGACTAAATGTTGGGTGGTGAGCACACAATGCAGTATTCAGATTTGTATTATAAAATTATACACTTGAAATTTGTTTTTAACCAGTGTAACCCAATAAATGAATTTTTAAAAAGAAAAATGTTAATTGGGGGTACCTTTTAAAATGAAGCAAAGGTAAAGAAGCAAAAACGAAGATTGTTTTTTAGTGTGCTAGGACTTGAGTGCAGTGTTCCTTATGAATTGGGAAGGAGACTTAAAGAGGCCCACATGGCCACTTGTACTTGCGCGGTTATAGACTATCCTGTTTGCGCTTTTGAATTGCCTTCTCCTAACTTCTAGTCACCCTTTCAGCTTAACAAGGGCATTCTGAATTCTAATCATAATCTTAGCTTGGTATTATTTGTAAGCTTGATGAACAGACTTTCAAAGCTATTATCCAGTTATTTTATTCCTCTTGTATTTGGCAAATTCTAACTAATTGTAAGTTATGGGTTTTATTTGCAGTAAACATAAAAAATATTTCATTATGCACCATTTTGCACTTCCATGCAGCTTTCATTTTTTTAAAATAATAAAACTTTTATGGTCTCTCTCCTTCCTGCTATTCATTAGCTTTGTGTGACCCTGTTTGCCTCAATGGTGGTTCCTGTAATAAGCCGAACACTTGCCGCTGTCCAAATGGATTCTTTGGCGCACAGTGTCAGAATGGTAATTATTCTTTCTTTATAAATAAAAAGGCTAAGGGGAAGTTAGACATAAACAGAGATCTGAGTAAATATAAAGAGACAAGTTCCAAAGGAAAGATGCTATTTTTTTTTTCTCTATTTCTTATGATGTTGCAAGTTTGGCCATCAAAGGATCACTTCATGGAAACATATCAGAGTTATGATGAATAACGATTATATTTATTCAGCATATGTTAGGCTCACAACTATGGCAGTTGTCTGTGCAGTTTTATAGAACCAAGGTGTAAAACAAATAAGGGAAGTTTTCTCACAGTCCAGTATTATAATGAAATGGTGTCATTTTTTTTGCCTTCACAGCAAAAATGTTTGACTTGTGCTCAATTTAATGTTCACTTTTATCTCATGATCTCTCTCGACTTCAGTTTTATTAAACATTTATGAAGAGCCATATATGCACAGCACTATGCAAGGTGATATGTGAACATAAAAATGCATCATTTCCCCTTTATGGCCTGTTATTTTAATACTTTCCCTCATAATGTTAATGTTATGGGTTTTTCAGAATAGTGGGCATGCCTGAAGTTGTCAGTGTAGACATGAATTAATGTCAATAAATGAAATTTAAAATGCATCTTCTGATCTTCATATTATTTTAGCTAATACAAAGTGTAGGGTAGATTTTTTAGTAAAAAACAAAAAGCAACAAATGAACAAACAAAATAAACAAACTTGCAGATGTCAGAACATGTCAGAACTTAATTTCTAAAATGTATACTTTTTCTGTCCTGTTACACTTTGATTTTATTCCAATTTTTTATTTGGATGTTGGCTAGAAGTATTAGGTGGCAATTGAGGCAGAGAGAAAAAACACATCATTTTAATACTAGATATGTGCACATTGGAAACAAGTTCCTATAATTGAAATTTCCTGTAAGAAACTAAATAGAAAAAGAGAAGAAAGTAAAGACAGAGATAAGGCAAATCTTGAAAATTAGGAGACTATGTTTAAGCCCATGTTTATGAGTTATAGATATAATGTTAAGTGGAGAATGTTAGAGGGGAAACGAAAAGCTTACATCTCTTATACTATTTGAAGTAGATGTAAAATATAATTTTAAAGTTCTCTAAAAATTTTTAAGTTTATTTTATTTTCTAAATTTTTTTAAAAAATATATTTTTATTGATTTCAGAGAGGAAGGGAGAGGGAGAGAAATATAGAAACATCAATGATGAGAGATATCATTGATCAACTGCCTCCTGCAGGCCCCTTACTGGGGATCGAGCCCAAAACCTAGGCATGTGCCCTGACCGGGAATAGAACCATTACCTCCTGGGTCATTGGTAGCTCAATCACTGAGCCACACTGGCTGGGCAATTCTCTAAAATTTATATGCATGCCCTAGCTGGTTTGGCTCAGTGGATAGAGCGAACTGAAAGGTCCCAGGTTCAATTCCAGTCAAGGGTACATGCCCGGGTTGTCTCTTGATCCCCAGTAGGGGGCGTGCAGGAGGCAGTCAATCAATGATTCTCTCTCATCATTCATGTTTCTCTCTCTCTCTCCCTCTCCTTTCCTCTCTGAAATCAGTAAAAAATATTTTAAATAAAATTTGTATGCCAACAGTTAACTAGGAGAGTATTTCTCCATAATAAAAAATAGCAACAGTCCTCACCATTATTTGACATTCATTTTTAAAACACACACTAAAATTTACTTATTTATCATTTAGGAAAAATTAAATTTAAAATTGCCTATGTATTATTATTTTTAAAACAACCACATTTAATTGTCATAGCTAGAAGAAACATGAAGCAATATAATAATCCTTTCATAAAAGATGATAGATTCTGAGCTTCATAGAATATATATATATATATATATATATATATATATATATATATATATAAAATACTACAGTATGTTCAAGATTACCCAATAAATATTCCTAACAAAGCCAAGGATTTACTGTTTAAAAGATTTTTACCAAACAGTCACAGAAAAGTCACATATAAAGCTCTGCACCCATTACCTCGGTAGGTATTTAAAAGTTAAAGTATTTTCCAAATATTATGTGACAGATTATTTAGATTTTTCTGATTTCCACAGGAACAGATACATTCTTACACAGAGCTAGGTTTTGACATGTTTTCTTGGTTTTGGTCAGATCATTTCATTCTTTACTTAAAGTGTGGTAAAACATAAGATAAGGTTCATACTATGTGCACTATAATACCAAAGACTCCATTTGTTATGACCAATCCCCAATACATTGCAAACTGTGCTAACCCACTAGCAGCTTACAGCACCAAGAATTGTATTTTGATTTAGAAGGGGTGATTTTAGTACTTGCAGTTGTGATCTTTTATTTTAATGGCACATCTCTCTGCCTTATGCCCCACAGATAACAAGCACACGATGCAATATGTAATATATAGCAATTGAATGTGTAATATTCACAGATTGCTGCCATGTATTCTTTTAGCTATCTGTCACCCTCCCTGTAAGAATGGTGGCCACTGCGTGAGAAATAATGTGTGCACCTGTCGTGAAGGATACACTGGTAGGAGATGCCAAAAAAGTAAGACACCACTACATGTATTTGCCAACTACAGGTAAATAAAACACATTAAATAGCTAAACTATTGCTATTGAAGACCTGACATTTCATCTTTTTACCTGAAGGTATCTGTGATCCCATATGCATGAATGGAGGAAAATGTGTGGGACCAAACGTTTGCTCTTGTCCTTCTGGTTGGAGAGGGAAACACTGCAACACACGTAAGAGAAATACTCAGTGCTAACACTTCCATTATCTTGTGAATATGAATTCGAATTTAAGACAAAGAACATTTTCCTTGTTTTTATTTTTGCTTTATTTGTTTCTATTTTAAATGATATCTTTAAAAAAAAAAAGAAATCTGAGTAAAATGCCAAATCCTTTCAACTTGTTCTTTCGAGTTAGCAGAGGAAGCAGATATATTGTATTTTCCAGTCTGTCCACTGCAATTCCCAGGATAAATAGCCAGTCTTTAAGTCCTGGTCTTCTAGTTTTAAAGAGGAGTCAGGAGAAGGTTTTAAAAAATTACTAATTTCATGGTCCCATCTCAGACCAACCAATTTAGAACCTCCCAAGGTGGGGTGCCACTGCTTTCAAACCTGGTTAGTTTTTTAAATGATAGCAGCTCTCCTCATTCAAATATATTTTTCCTTTTTATAAATTATTAGTTAAAATGAGCAGCTATGATAACATATTGGTCAAAGAGAAAAATGAGAAGCAATATGATGTCTAATTGGAGGAAAGTTAAATCACTATGCACTTTATCAATGGAACATTATACAACCATTAAAATCAAGAATAAGTAGTGACATTGGAAATATTCTGGATAAAATGTTAAGGGAAAAGATCCTTTCACCACTGATTTTTTTTTTAAATATATTTTTTATTGATTAAGATATTACATATGTGTCCTTGTCCCCACGTTACCCTCTACCCTACCCCCCCCCCGCTCATGCCCTCACCCCCCCCCCCGTTGTCCGTGTCCATTGGTTAGGCCTATATGCCTGCATGTAAGTCCTTTGGTTGATCTTTCCCCCTTACCCCCACCCTCCCCTACCCTCCCTCCAAAGCCCGATAGTCCAATCAATGCCTCTCCTTCTCTGGATCAGTCCTTGTTCATCAGTTTATGTTGTTCATTATATTCCACAAATGAGTGAGATCATGTGGTATTTATCCGCTCTCCAGTTCCATCCATGCTGTGGCAAATGGTAAGAGTTCCTTTTTCTTCTTCCTCTTCTTAAAGAATACCTTTCAGCATTTCATATAATGCTGGTTTGGTGGTGATGAACTCCTTTAGCTTTTTCTTATCCGTGAAGCTCTTTCTCTGACCTTCTATTCTGAATGATAGCTTTGCTGGATAAAGTAATCTTGGTTGCAGGTTCATGCTATTCATCACTTTGAATATTTCTTGCCACTCTCTTCTGGCCTGCATGGTTTCTGTTGAGAAATCAGCTGACAGTCGTATGGGTACTCCCTTGTAGGTAACTGACTGTCTTTCTCTTGCTGCTTTTAAGATTCTCTCTTTGTCTTTTGCTCTTGGCATTTTAATTATGATGTGTCTTGGTGTGGTCCTCTTTGGATTCCTTTTGTTTGGGGTTCTCTGTGCTTCCTGGACTTGTAAGTCTATTTCTTTCACCAGGTAGGGGAAGTTTTCTGTCATTATTTCTTCAAATAGGTTTTCAATATCTTGCCCTCTCTCTTCTTCTGGTACCCCTATAATTCTGATGTTGGTACGCTTGATGTTGTCCCAGAGGCTCCTTACACTATCTTCATATTTTTGGAATCTCTTTTCTTTTTTCTTTTTCGGTTGGGTATTTTTTGTTTCTTTGTATTTCAAATCTTTGACTTGATTCTTGAGATCCTCTTGTCTGCTGTTGGATCTCTGTAAATTATTCTTTATTTCAGCCAGTGTATGCTTAATTTCTAGTTGGTCCTTTTTCATGTCCTCCAGGGTCTCACTATACTTATTGAGGGACTCATTAAATTTATTGGCGGTTTCCATAAAATTCTTGAAAAACCTTATAAACGTGGCCTTGAACTCTATATCAAGTCGTTTGCTTTCCTCCATTTCTGCCATTTGTGACCTGTTTCTTTGTCTCCGCATTTTGGCTGCTTCCCTGTGTTGATAGAGTGGCTTTGTGTGCTAGGTGTCCTGTAGGGCCCAGTGGCTCAGCCTCTCCAGTTACCTGAGGTAGCTATGCCTTGGTTGTTGTAGGATCACTGGGAGGAATTGACCTCCAGGCCAGTTGGCAGTGAGAATCAGCTGTGTCTGCAGTGGGAGAACTTCTGTGCTGGAGACACCCTTCTGGGGCAAGGCTTGCTTCAGTGGGGCTTTGGTGCTCACTGAGACTGCACCCTGAGTGTGTCCCTTATGGATCTGAGGAGTTGTGATCTGGATGGTCCCCCTCTGACCACTGGGTACAGTGGCTCTTGGATCTAAGGAGGTGCTAATTTAGCCTCTGCCTGAGGTTACACAGCAGGAACTACGAAGAGAACTACAGATTCCCCTTCCTTTTTTTGGCCCTGATGAGGCTCAGCTGTGAAGCAATGCAAGCCGCTGTGGGGCCTTGGGCCTTCTCTTGGAAGTTCTGGGTATGTCTGGCCCAGCTGCAGTTAGGTAATTATCAGGTTGCAAAGGGCCGGGGCATTCATATGCAAAAGCCTCTGCCGCAGCCTGGGTGGGGCGGGGGCTCAAGGAATCAAAGGGCAGAGCAAGCAGCTATGGCGGAGCCTCAGCCCTGCCCTAAGGAGTCTCGAGTCTCAGTGTCCCGGTAACGGCTGCAAGCACCTCTGAGGGAAAGCTGCCCTCAAGTTTGCCCGCTGCCAAACAGTCCAGTTTCTCCCCGTATGAGTCCTGGGTCCCCAGAGACTTCCCGGGACCGGAGTTCAGAGCCGTCGGGAGCTTGTGACTCCCTCCGGATTCAAATAGACAGCCGCGTCCTCAGGTGCCAGCCCTTTTCCGCGCACGCGAGCCCCCTACCTCTGCACTTCACTTCCGCAGCTCCTCTGGCTCTCAGTGTGCTTTTCTTTCCTTCTAGTTGTAGAATTTACACTCAGCCATCCTTCCTGTAGTTCTGGATGATGTCCGTTTTGTGTTTTTGACGTGTTTTTCAATTGTTGTGGGAGGCAGCAATTTCCAGGTGTTTATCTATGCCGCCATCTTAGTTTCCTCTCCTAGTACCACCTTCACCACTGATTTTTAACTGTCATTTTATTTTTCTAATGAAAATTTTTGCATTTTATGATAGGATTTGTTTAGTAAATCATATTTTTGACTTGTGTATGTTTCTGTTTGCAGCTATCTGCGTTCAGAAATGTAAAAATGGTGGTGAATGTATTGCTCCCAGTATATGCCATTGTCCTGCCACCTGGGAAGGAATGCAGTGTCAAATACGTAAGCCTACAGCATTCATTTTCTATGATAGATTCTGACTCTCAATCTGTTATATTGATTAGCCAGAGAGCAGGGAAGAACCAAACAGCCATCTTGGGTTTCCCATAGCCCCTACTATTTGTTTAATTTACAACCATTGTTTATCCATACAATCTACCCTAGAAGTTTTCATCACTAATTTTATGATGCTTCCCATGCAATTTCAAATATTTTGAGGTATTCCAGGGGCCCTTCTGAAATACCACCAAGTTATTCCTACATATATTGAGATTTTAAACCCTTAAACTCAATTTCTAGCAAGCCTCTGAGACCCGAGAATTGAGAGCTTCTTCTCTCAGGGGACTGCACCCGGGGGCCCAGCGGCTGTCACCATGCCACAAAACATATAATGAGTTACCCTGGAAGCTCTATGGATATCGTTTGGATTACCGTGAGAAAAAGAGAAAGAAGGCAGGCCGAGAGGTTCATGAACACTCAAAGGCAAAAAAAGATGATTGGTCTGAAGGCTAAGCTCTACCATAAACAGCACCATGCTGAGAAAACACAAATGAAAAAGACTATCAAGATGCATGAAAAACAAAACACCAAACAAAAGAATGACGAAAAGACTCCACAAGGAGCAGTACCTGCATACCTACTGGACAGAGAGGGACAGTCGCGAGCCAAAGTACTTTCCAGTGTGATTAAACAAAAACGAAAAGAGAATGTGGGAAAATGGGAAGTCCCTCTGCCCAAAGTTCGTGCCCAGGGAGAAACAGGTATTAAAAGTTATTCAAACAGGAAAGAGAAAGACAAAAGCATGGAAGAGGATGGTTACTAAAGTCTGCTTTGTTGGAGAGGGCTTTACTCGAAAACCACCTAAATACGAGATTCATTAGGCCAATGGACATACATTTCAAGAAGGCCCACGTAACACATCCTGAACGGAAAGCTACCTTTTGCCTGCCAATACCTGGTGTAAAGAAGAATCCCTTCTCCCCGCTTTATACAACTTTGGGTGTTATAACCAAAGGTGCTGTCATCGCGGTGAACGTGAATGAGCTGGGCCTTGTGACACAAGGAGGCAAGGTTATTTGGGGAAAATATGCCCAGGTTACCAACAGTCCTGAAAATGATGGGGTCATAAATGCAGTCTTCCTGGTTTGACAGCAGTTTCATACAAGTAACTCTTTGTAATTGTTGAAGACTATGCACCAATCAGCTCCTTTACTGTGCTGTTCCTGAGTGCTATCAAACAGCTTATATGTCTGCAGTCATCAAGAGAATTATTTATTCTATCGTAAAGAACATTAAAATGGGCCAGTTTTACAAACTGGTCTTTATTTTGGGGTCTGTTTATCACTTAGATCAGTGGTTCTCAACCTTCCTAATGCCGTGACCCTCTAATACAGTTCCTCATGTTGTGGTGACCCCCAACCATAAAATTATTTTCGTTGCTACTTCATAACTGTAATTTTGCTACTGTTATGGATCATAATGTAAATATCTGATATGTAGGATGTATTTTCATTGTTACAAACTGAACATAATTAAAGTATAGTGATTAATCACAAAAACAATATGTCATTATATATGTGTTTTCCAATGGTCTTAGGCGACACCTGTGAAAGGGTCATTTGACCCCTAAAGGGGTCGTGACCCATAGGTTGAGAACCGCTAGATGTTCATGAAATTGAATGATTAAAAAAAGCAATTATAGCAAAAACAACAACAAAAACTCAATTTCTAATGAAACCTAAATAAGCAATTAGCATCCTTTGGCTTGGACATTTTATAACCTCTAGAAACATTAGTTATATTAGACCTAAAAGTCATTACTAACATGGAATTATTTTTTTAAAACCAGACAAAATAAATGTCTGTTTTACTTAAACCAACAAACTTAAAGGTAGCTATTATTTACTAAGGATTAATCTTAGGTCACATGAACTTGAAAAGCATTTGTGTTAGCTCCTATATTTCTGAAACTTTTAGAATACCCAAATCTTACAAGCCTTCACCTTTGAATTAATTTTTAACAACACCATCTCACATGTACAACATGGACAGACACAAACAGAAACCGTTTGACCATTAGAAAAACTCACTAGTTTATAAAAGGACAACTGAATCCAAATTTTCCCTGGAGGCATTTACAATTTACATTGTAAATTCCATGACAGGTCAGGTTCCAAATGACCAGCCCCCTTTTAAAATTAGGACAACCCTGGACAGCATGGTTCAGTGGTTAGAGCATCGGCCTACTCACGGGAGAGTTGTGGATTCCCCTCACCAACCCCCCCCCCCCCCCCGCGTTTTGGTGCATGTGAGAAAACCAATTATTGGTGTGTGTTTTTATTGTTTAAAGTATTACATGTTTCAACCAATCGATGTTTCTATGTCACATTTAAGTTGGTGAGAATTTAAAAACATAAAACAAAATTAGGACAGAAATTTTTTAAAACAGGTTTTTATTGATTTTTCGAGAGAGGAAGGGAAACAGAGAGAGAAACATCGATCAGCTGCCTCCTGCATGCTTTCGAGCCCGCAACTCAAGCATGTGCCCTGATCAATTGGTGCATGAATCCACACTCAACCACTGACCTGCACTGGCCCGGCGGACGGACATTTTTAATTCCTCAAAGAACTGGGTTGACACCTCAATGACATCCTAGTTGAAGTATTTATCTAAATCCTCTTTTTGAAGCTTGGAGAGACCAATACATTTTCCATTCATCCTGCCTAACATTATAGCCAGCTTTTTCTAATGTGCACAGTAAAGTTAATTTAGAACTATCAATGGATCCCCATCTCAGCCACGTTAGTGGTTTTTTTAGTGGAGTTGCTGGTTTTTAAAAATATATGTATTTTTTTATTTTAGAGAGAAAGGGAAAGGGAGAGACAGAAACATCAATGACTGACGGGCTGCCTCCTGCACGCCCCACACCGGGGATTGAGCCGGGCCCTCCTGGTTCACAGGTCGGCGCGCAGCCACTGGGCCACACCGTCAGGGCCGCGGAGAGGCTGACCTCGGCGTGCCCGATCAGCCGCTGAGGCATGATTTCCCGGGATCACTGCGAGACCTGCAGGTCTAACGAAATTCTAGGGAAACCGGCCCTACATGCCTGTCTCCGGACAAGCCAAACGCAGCGGGCCTCCTTCAGCCCTGCCTTACGCCCAGAGGCAGCTTTCCGCAGGCAAAGCCTCAAAAACCCTGATTCACCTCCGAGTCCCGGGCAAGGGCCGGGCAGAGCTCACCGGCCGCCCGGGGCCACCAGGCTTCCCGAGGCGGCCCCTTCCCGAGCCTCCCTGGGTGCACCCGGCCCGGGCCGCTGGGACCGGCCGTCCTCACTGCCCGCCACTCCGGATGCAGCGGGGTGAAGTCTGAGTGCCCGCACCTCGGCCACGGGGGCTGGGGAAGCAGGTGTCCTCTCTCCTGGGGAAGTGGGAGCTGGGTCTCTCATGGGCCCAGCACAACGTTCGTTTAGCCTCGGATAGCAATCCGACGAAAAAGCCGAAATTAAAAGCGGCACCTTTTTTTTTCTTTCCCCGGGTTGTCCCTTACTCACCGTGAGGGTTTCTGAAGAGCAGCTTCAATAAAGTCATGGCCGGCTACTGAGAGGCGGAGGCCGAGAATCCTGAGAGAAGCTCGCCGGTTGGCGGGATGGGAGGCAGAAGGCGGTGGGCTTCCCCGGGGCCTGACGCACCACGCGCTGCGTGCCGTCCGGTGACGTAAGGACGTCCAGACCCGCAGAGAATTTTGATGAGCTTATTGGAGCCAAACTGATGACATGTGCAGGGGAGGGGGGTGGCAATATGTCAAATGCTCCTCCATGGTGTGTCTCTTTTAAAAATCCCCTTCCTCAAAATGCTTTGTTTCCAACTATCCAGAAACTATCTAAGTATTGATGACATTTTTAAAAAATATGGTTTTATTGATTTCAGCAGAGGAAGGAGAAGGAGTGAGAGATAGAAACATCACTGATGAGAGAGAATCATTGATCGGCTGCCTCCTGCACGGGATCAAGCCCACAACCCAGGCATGTGCCTTGACTGGGAATCCAACCGTGACCTCCTGGTTCACAGGTCAATGCTCAACCACTGAGCTATGCCAGCCCGGCTTGATGACATTATTTAACAAGATGTCCTATTGCCTTTTTCGGGAAAATTGTTTCATAAGTATTCAAATCCATGATGTTTGTGACGTGAACAGCTCTTCCTTAGCTGTGCGGCTTGTGCATTACACATCCTGCCCAACCATTCATGCCAGTCCCGATGAAAACAACCTGTAAATGCTGCATTTATACCAAAGGGAGTATTATCTTGAATTATACCAGTTTGCAGTATGAGCTATTGAAGCAGATACCTCTCTCATGCAAAATAAGTGTAGTGATTATAAATTTATATTATGTTTATTTTCGCTCAATATTATTTAAAAGCATGTCCATGTCCTTAAAAAAAAAACTCTCAATGATATATTAAGTTCTATAATACTAACACTACAATTCACTTGACCTTTCCCCCTTATGTGGAGCATTTATTTAGAAGTTATTACTATTATAAGAATTTTCTCAGAGGCCATGATGGTGGCAAACTCCTGTACTCGCAGCCTCCCACAACCACATCAAAATTACAACTAAAATACAGAACAACCATCATACAGAAGTAACGAAGAAAGCACACTGACACTGGTAGGGCGTGCAGAGGTGCGGAACAGACTGGTCCAGCACCACGTGTGCCACTTTTTTAATCAGGAGAGAGGTCATCTCTGCGGAGGCCACCCAGAGAAGCAAGGGGTCCCAGCCCCACACCAGATACCCAGCCCAGGGTCCCAGAGCTGGGAAAAGAAGTCCCCGTAACCTCAGCTGTAAAAACCAATGCAGATTGGGGCTCAGTGACTCAGAGACCCAGCTGTTCCTCTTAAAAGGCCAGCGCACAAACTGAACTTACAAGGTCCCACTTCCTCTGAGCTCCAACGCCAGGGCGAAGCTCTGGGGGACACAGACACATACAAGGAGGAACTGGATTGTCTGGCATCAGGGCAGGACCTTGGAGGCGGCTTTCTCCCAGATGGAGGTGCTTGCAGGGATCATTTTTCCTATGCTGGGACCTCCCTGGTCAGTCGCAGGGCTGACTGGCAGCCATTTCTGTTTGCTCCACCCTGGTGATTCCCTGAGAACCCACCTCATCCAATTTACAACCCCACCCAAGATGTGAGCAGCAGCTTTTGCATATAAATGGCCTCTCCTTGCTCAGGGTAAAATCTGTCAAACAAGCTGCAGGGAGTCAGAGAGCTCCAAACCTATCAATAGAAGGCCCAAGGCCCAGCACCAGCACCAGCCTGCCTTGCTTCATAGCTGGACCTCTTCTGGGCACTTCCAAACCCAATACAAAGAGGAGGAATCTGCAGATCTCTCTGTAGCTCCTGCTGGGTGGCCTCCAGGCAGTAGCTGCCTTTACTCCTCCCTGGAGACCCAAGAGGCAGTATACCCAGTGGTCAGTGTCAGACCATATCAGATGCCAACTCTACACATCCATAAACAACACAGTCAAGGGGCAGACTCAGTGAGCACCAAAGCTCCACTGAAGAAAGTCCTGCTCCAAAGGGGTATCTCCTGCACAGCAGCTCTCCCATTGTAGTAGCAGCAGGTCCTCACAGCCAATTGGCCTGGAGGTCAATTCCTTCCAGTGACACCAACAGCAATCAAGTCTCAACTACAACAAGACTGTGCACACAGCCCATAAAGGGGTGCACCTAGAGCAGTGATGGCGAACCTATGACACTCATTTTTTTGGTTGATTTTTCTTTGTTAAATGGCATTTAAATATATAAAATAAATATCAAAAATATAAGTCTTTGTTTTACTATGGTTGCAAATATCAAAAAATTTCTATATGTGACACAGCACCAGAGTTAAGTTAGGGTTTTTCAAAATGCTGACACACCGAGCTCAAGAGGTTCGCCATCACTGACCTAGAGTGTCTACCTCAGTTGACTGAGGAAGCTGAGCCACTGCGCCCTATAGGACACCTACTACACAAGGCCACTCTATCAACTCAAGGATGTATAGCAGTTCTACGCAATACATAGAAACAAACACAGGGAAGCAGCCAAAATGTTGAGACAAAGAAACATGTCACAAATGAAAGAAATGGAAGAAAGAAAACTACTGGATATAGCGTTCAAAATCACTGATATAAGGTTACTCAAGAATCTTCTAGAAACTTCTAAGGGACTTAGTGAGACATGTCTAAAGTATAAGATAAAGTGAGACATTATCAAAATAAAATTATTGCTAACTTTGATAAGAATCTTTTAAGTAATAAAGTTTAATGTCAGAATTAATAAGATTTTGATTTATCATTTCATATTTGCTAAAAGTTTTAAAGAATTATTAAGAGAATTGAACATTTCACGATGTTTTATTTTGTTATAAAACATACAAACATATAAATGCAAAATAAACCTTTAACAATTAGTGTGTACTTAAAACTTTAAGCTCTTGTGAAAATGTGAGTACTAGAAAGAAAAAGTACTCTAGATAAAAATGAAAAAAAATTAAAGTTAACAATTGGAACTGAAATTTTTACTATGGAAATAGAGATAATTTTAATATCTGTCTCTTTGCCTCCTTTGCTTGATATACAATGGAGCAAATTTATCAGTAGCCTTATTTAATTGATTTTCAATATATACTTTTTATGATTAAAAAGTTATCATTGCCCAGGGATTGATTCTGAAATGTCTAAACCAGCACCTTATGTTTTTAAATATATTTTTATTGATTTAAGAGAGAAAGGGAGAAGGAGAGATAGAAACATGATGAGAGAGATGCACCTATTGGTTGCTTCCTGCATGCACCTGGATAAAGCCTGCAACTGAGGTATGTGCCCTTGACTGAAATCGAACCTGGGACCTTTCAATCCTCAAGCCAATGCTCTATTCACTGGGCCAAACTGGCCAGGGCTCTAAACCAGCACTTTAAATTTTTCATAAATATTTCCTAGATCCACACCACAAATCCCAAGCTTTCATTAAAATATTAATCAGTAGGCTATCCATTTATAATAGACTAGAGGCCCACTGCACGAAATTCGTGCACTCGGGGGGAGGGTTCCTCAGCCCAGACTGTGAGAAGGCGCAGGCCAGGCAGAGGGACCCCATCAGTGCACAATTGGGGCCGGGGAGGGACACGGGAGGTTGACCAGCCAATGAGGAACCACAGGGGGGCTCCAGGGCATGTCCTGCCCATCATGCTCAGTCCCGATCAGCCAGACCCCAGCAGCAAGCTAACCTACTGGTCAGAGAGTCTGCCCCCTGGTGGTCATAGTGAGCAGTTGAGCTTCCTTAGCATATTATTAGCATACTACGCTTTGATTGGTTAAATGGGCGACCAGGCGATCGGACACAGCATATTAGGCTTTTATTACATAGGGTTTAATAGACCTGTATATGCTAATAATGAAGAAATGCTATAGTTTACAGATTTTATAAAAGCACTCCTATGAAAGCTAATGACTCATGCAAATGAAAGAAGTGTTTTAGAAATATAATGAGTTTAGAAAAGAAAGTAATTTAATAAATTTATGGAAAAGAAATTTAATTTTTTGCTTATTTTTTAAATGCTATTTTCACACCTATTACCTGTAAAAAAATTTTACCCAAAACTATTTGGAAAATACTTTGAAGAAAATGAGTCTTCGAGAATTTAAGCAAAAGTACTTTAAAATGTGTAACATTCAGCATTTACCATATAAATTATTTTCAAAAAAAAATACAGATTGTAGACATTGTTTAATATGTTTAATTCCTATTAAAATTTACATGAGATATTTGTGTTATCAAATATTTTTATCTTTTCTTTGGCCCTCTGTTTAAAATATAGCAATTCTCTAAACTTTCTAGATGAAGATGCCAGAGGTCAGAAAAGTCTAATTATTTAATCTCCTGATGCTTACATTTAAGTGGTTGTATTTGAATGCACATCTGTCTCATACGGAGGGCTATTATTTATTTATTTCAATGGCATAGTATCACTTATTTTTTAAAAACACATTGTTATTGATTTTAGAGAGGAAAGGAGAGGGGAGAGAGTTGGAAACATCAATGATGAGAGAGGATCATTGATTGGCTGCCTCCCCGTCCCACACTGGGGATCAAGTCCACAACTCAGGCATGTGCACTGACCAGGAATCAAACCATGACCTCCTAGTTCAGAGGTCGAAGCTCAAAATGGGCTCACTTATTTTTTTTAAAAGCCAAGAATTTTCAATGACTTTAATTGTTCACGACCACTTGATAAGGGATCTTACTTGAGTATCTTTCCCTATTTTTTCAATCCATGTCAAGGGTTGACAGAAAAAGCTATGCCTTGACTTTCACAGAGCTCACCTCCCTCTATATTTAATTCCTTCACTTCTAAGAAAAAACGGGTGTTTTTAATTTAAAATGAGATTATTATAAATAATTTTTTCACAATGAGTGTCATTTAATAAGTACTCAATATAGGCTGGCCAGCATGCCTCAGTAGTTGAGTGTCGATCTGTGAACCAGGAGGTCACGGTTTGATTCCTGGTCAGGGCACATGCCTGGATTTGGGCTTGATCCCCAGTGTGGGGTGTGCAGAAGGCAGCCAATCCATGATTCTCTCTCATCGTTGATGTTTCTATCTCTTTTTCCCTCTTCCTTCCTCTCTGAAATCAATAAAAATATTTTTAAATGCCCAATATACAGGTTTTATTATATGCTTTTGTTGCTAAAAATGAATCAGTGGCCTCACTGGCATGGCTCAGTGGGTGAGCATCGACCTATGACCCAGGAGGTCACAGTTCGATTCCCAGTCAGGGCACATGTCCGGGTTGTGGGCTCAGTCCCTGGTGTGCAGAAAGCAGCCATCAGTAATTCTCATCATTGATGTTTTTATCTCTCTCCCTCTCCCTTCCTCTCTTAAATCAATAAAAATATATTTTTTAAAAATGAATCAGTGGAACCACTCTAGGAAATGATGACAAACTTCCTCATTTGGGTTTTAGGTTTTCCAATGATTACTGTTTACTAGTGTTTCTTGTTCCCTAATTAAAGAATTTAGTTTTTAAAAGCATTGATTAAACAATGTGTGAGAAAAAAGGAAGATATGTGAACATAAATTTTAAATCATCTCTGGCATAGCATTTGTAAGAACCAGACAAAAAGGCTAAAAGCAGCCCATATATAACGACAAATTTTCTAAATTGGCAAGGATTTACAAGGATTTATAAGGATTAAGTTGATTATGACTCCTGACTCTTCGTGGTCCTTCAGCATTGAGCAATCAGCCTGCCAGAAGGACCTTTGTGGGCTCTAGGCACATGTGTCTTCCCAGACCCCTTTCTCCACTTAAAAACATTAAAAATTATATTCTATAAGATGGATTGGTATATTCACATCATATGTTAAAACATTTTCCTTGACCTAGAAGTTTATTTTTATTTCTGAGTTTAAAAGAAATTAAAACGTTCCCATGAGCCTTTAAAGGTATTGTGGACCCTAGATGCTGTGCCCCCTGGTCCCAATCGGAAAGGTGGCCACTGTGAACGCTCTGAGAGGATAAAAGGAAGACAAACTAGATAGCATTTCAGTTTATATTTTTATTGTAAGCACAGCCCTCTCCGTCATATGGAACTAATTTTAACCTCAATTGTAAAGCTTCTGTGAAATTAGCAGATCTTTGCCTGCAGATGGTGCTAGATACTCAGTTCCCAGGTAACAGGCCTGAAATGAAAAATTCAACTTTGGAAATGGAGCATATTAAACATTTAGTGCAAACATGACATCTTTTCAAAACTAAAATTCTTCATTGACACAACATGGATCTTTTCTGTGAGCCTAGAAATCTTTCTTACACCTAGTGATTAATCAATAACTGTAGTCACTTGACTGAGTGCTGTTAACAATCCCTACTTGTGCTAGTAAGGGATGTTACTTTCATTTGAAGATCTGGTACATTCCTCAATATATATGAGATTAAAATTGTTGTGAGTGGTATTAAGATAAGCAGAAACATTTTGTTTTTCATATATACATTGAACTTGGAAAATTCTACCAATTAAAACAGCCAATACTTTCAGGTATTTCAAAATGATATCTTTTTTTCCTTGTCACTGACAAATAATCATAAATCAATAGGCAGCACATCCTGAGAGAAAAAAGTCTTTTTTAAAAAATATATTTGTATTGATTTCAGCCGAAACCGGTTTGGCTCAGTGGATAGAGCGTCGGCCTGCGGACTGAGAGGTCCCAGGTTCGATTCCGGTCAAGGGCATGTACCTGGGTTGCGGGCACATCCCCAGTAGGAGATGTGCAGGAGGCAGCTGATCGATGTTTCTCTCTCATCGATGTTTCTAACTCTCTATCTCTCTCCCTTCCTCTCTGTAAAAAATCAATAAAATATATTTAAAAAAAATATATATTTGTATTGATTTCAGAGAGAAAGGGAGGAGAGAAAGATACAAACATCAATGATGAAAGAGAATCATTGATTGTCTGCATCCTACATGCCCCTTACTGGGGATCATGTGCCCTTGACCGGAATCAAACCCTGGATCCTTCAGTCCCAAGGCCAACACTCTATCCACTGAGCCAAACCGGCTAGGGCGAGAAAAACGTCTTTGTAAAGGATAATGCTTTCCTGAATATGCTCCTTCTTGGCACCATGATTTTGTCTGAAGTAAGGAGGGTCCCCTAGCTATACATCTTGTACATGGTAATGCCTGGAGAACCTTTGACCTGAGACACTATGAACTTGAAAAAAAATACTAAGACTTCTTAAACACAAACATTATAGTGAGAATAATCCCAATGTACAATAGCTAGATAAATAGATATAGATAAAGATCAAACACTTACAGAATGAATTCTGCTATTCAGCTTCCATCTTCCTCACCAAGGAACCAGTGGGAATCCGTGTTAGTGTGGCCTAGCAGTAGTCTTATGGTCTAGCTTGGATTCTCATTCTAGGATCTGAGGATCTCCATCTGCATTTCCTTCACTGCTTCTTGAGCTGAGATGTTCCTCTCTGGTTGAGGGCTCTGGTTAGGAACTGCTTAGGGTTTGCCTTTTTCCATGGCCCCAAGTTGTGATTTTAGCCACCAAGACCTGCCCTTTGATTCTAGGGAAGACTTTGATGATGCCTCCTATATTAGCTAATGGAAATGGCAGCTGCCAATGGCTCATCCCTTACTGTGACTGCTCTTTGCCACCCCAGTGTTCTCTGCTGATGCTTTCTAACTGATGATTGACAATTTCTGAGGACTGTGGAAATGGACAGGATCTTTTTTAAAATCCCTTCTTGCGATAATAACCAATTCTTTCTTTGGAGTTCACCTGAAACCTATCTCTCCATATCAAAGAATCCAGCCATTTTCAGTGCAATGCCATAAGCATACCCTGCTACAGCATTACAACTGAAATAAATAAAGTATTAGACATGACATGTATAGTCTGACCTCATTTCCTACACAGTGGTCTACATGGAAGAGTAGAATGGTTCAATCTAGGAAAAAAGTTACAAGGCAGCAGCAAAGCTTGGTCAAAAATATGGGCACCTTTCCGTAGAAAATTCATCATGTTTCACATGAGTCGGACAAGTATTTTAAAAAGACATGCTTTCATTATCTTTTTCTCCCCATAACAGAAGAAATAACTGTAGGAAATGGAAATTGGCATTGCCGGAGCATAAAACCGGAATTGCTCATTTTGAGGGTTGGCGTATGGCTGTGTGCCTGGCTCTGCAGAGAGGTTTTTCCAGAGCCATATGGTTGAATCAAGAAGGGCAATGGGCTAGAGCAGACTGAAGGCAGTTTACAGTTAATGATAAAGTCCTGATGCATAATATATTTGAAAAAGCTCCCAGTCTTAGATGCACATTAAAAAGGAGGCAACCAAGAAATACCCTGATGTTTTTTTCTCCTGCAATGAGAAAACAAAGATACCAGGCAGAGCACTACCTGTCAGCTCTTCTTAGATGGATCTACCTTCCAATTACTGTGAAACCAAACTATTAAGAGAAAATTCCTATTCTAATTGTTTTAACTCCATGATAGCCTTCCCGATGGGTAAATACTGAGTTTCCGCTAAAACACAAAAATCCTTTACCAATCCGTGGAAGTGGACAGGGTACAGGCTCAGCCTGTCTATCTCACTAAGCACAATGGAGACAACTTTCTAAAAGAAAGCTAGGTTCCCCAACCCTCAGGGAAAACTAAAATGACAAGCATGGTTGACACTAAAATGAATAATCAGTTTGTAATTTCTGATGGACTACTCATGCTGAAAATATTACAGATGAGATTTTTAACTAATTAGGCCCCAAGCTCTTTGCAAAAGCCGCATTGCAATTAATTAAGATGATTGCTGCTCATTATTTTTTTAAGAAGCAAATTCTTGTTTATATGTACAGAACTGCCAGAGAAAAATAAACACTCTTACACTAGCATATTATGGTTTTTATGCTAAAATAAATAAAATATTTAAAACTATTTTTAAGCTATTCATTTGAGTTGAAATTGGCATACTGTTATGAATTCTTTAGCTTATATGTAATCATAATTGAATTAACAATGAAAATTAAAGTCAAGATTTGTAACCTCTTATTGAGGCCCAAATATAAAGCCTGTAACATCCACTAGTAAGAGCAGTGCTATGAAATTCCTACCTGTAAGTAGGAATTTTGAGAGATACAGCAATTTAAGGGAGGACATAAAAAATTTAAATATTACTCTTCTAATAATTCATTTTAATTATTAGAATAACAGTTTCAGAGCCAAGAGTTTATTTTGGCATTTTTTAAAAATACTAGAAAATAAAGATTAATACATAAAATATTTAAATAATATCAACAGAAAAATAGTTAAATGATTATAGATCCAACTATGGAATTTTTATACAGTCAATAAAACAGTGATTCATGTAGAGTTGTATCTTATAAATATGGATATTTACTGTTGAAAAGGCAAATTTCCAGACCACAATTATGGTATTGTCTCATTTTAAAATGTGTATGTGTTTGCATATGTGTAAACACATATATGTTTTTAATAACAGAACATTTCTAAAAAGACAAACATCAAGTTTTTAAAATTTGTTACCTCAGGTAAGTGGAATTAGGAACTGAGGGTTGATTTAGATGGATATTACTTAATACTTCATATATATTTGTACTGCTTAAAATTGTATAGTAGTCATAAGTTATTTTGTAATTTATGTTTTTGTAGAATCTCCCACTTGCCTCCAACAATGAAACTTTCTTAAAATACCAATTAAGAGACATTCAGAATAATGTAAATTGAAAATCAAAGAACTGCTACATAGTTTTTCTTAACTGAAAAGGGGCAATAAAATTAATTTAAAAATTTGTGTCATTTTCATAAAATTTTTGTTGTGAAACTTATAATTATACTCTTTTTAGAGTAAACGATTTTGCTAATTCAGTACTGCATATATATTTGAGTAGGAAACCAGTGAATTTAAGTTAATGAGAATGGTTTACAATCCCATGAGTGTTATCATAAGATTAAAATTAATTGCTCAGAATTTTCATGAGGCCAAACTGGACAGGTAATCAGTCATGGGCTAATGTCATTAGCTTGATTCATGTTATCAAACTATATTTCTTATAATACCAGGCAATGGGATAGATGGGAGAGAAATATTACATATCAAAATGATGGAACCAAGTTCTTTTGTTTGCATTAATTCTAATATTTACAGGTCACATTTACAGCAAAGAGTTAGGTTTATTGAGTCATTCAAACACAAAGCTCACATTTGCCTAAATTTATGAAAGCAAAGACACCACAAAATAATGTTTCTTCTTATAAGTTTGTAGAGTGCCTTTAATATGAAAATTTTGGAAATTTTAAAAGACTGAATTAAAGATACTTTAGAATGAGTTCATGAACATTTTACTTTAGAGATAGAATTAAAGCACACTATTCGTTTGACATATATAACCCGAGGTGTGAAGGAATGAAGTGACCTTCCTCAGAATTCATAAATCAGATGAAATGCAATGGCTAATTTTCAATAGGAACTAAAGTTATTAAGGGTCAGTCTTAAATATATATATATTTTTAAATTGATTTTGTACAGAGAGGAAGGGAGAGAGATAGAGAGTTAGAAACATCGATGAAAGAGAAACATTGATCAGCTGCCTCCTGCACACCCCCTACTGGGGATATGCCCGCAACCCAGGTACATGCCCTTGACCAGAATTGAACCTGGGACCTTTCAGTCCACAGGCCGACGCTCTATCCACTGAGCCAAACTGGTTCCGGCGAGGGTCAGTCTTGAATATGTACAGATGTTTTGTTTCAGAAGATGAACTCTTTCTTTCATTTTGAAAAAAATATATTTTAAATATATGAAGGAAAATAATATTGTATCTATAAAGTTAAAAAACATATCAAAATGAACGCCTACAATTCAATCATCCAATTCAGAAATATGCCAATGCCAACCTCTAGGCTCCTCTTAAAATCCTGCTTCTTTCCACCCCAATAAACACAAAATACACCCCTGTATTTTGTGTTTATTGCCTATGCTAGACAATCTCTAAGATGGTCCCCAAAGACTACCACTTTCCGTTATTCACACCCTTATGTAATTCCCTTGCTTTGAGGGTGGGCTGGATTTAGTGATTCACTTCTAACAAATAGAATATGACAGAAGTAATGACTGTCACTTTGGAAATTAGGTTATAAAATTACTGGAGCTTCTCTCTCTCTCTCTCTCTCTCTCTCTCTCTCTCTCTCTCTCCCCACTCTCCTCTTGCTCTATCTTGCTTGCTCTGAAGAATGTCATTTGCTGAGAGGTCAGTTTATCTATGAAAAGATCTATATATTTCCAAGAACTATCTCCAGCCCAACCAGGAAGAACTGAGGCCCTCAGTCCAACAGCCCAGGAGGAACTGAATCCTAGAGACCTAAGGCCAGGAGAAGGGAGCTGTCAGGACACTTAGTTCCCTCTCTCTGCCTGAATACTGTTAATGTTTTTACTTCTTTGTGAATCTGGGCTTTACTCTTTTATTTATGAAAGACACAAAAGCACAAAGGGTATTTTTCCTCAAACTGCAATGGGACAACCAATGGGTCTGGGCTGCTTGTCACTACTTGAGCCAATGAAGCAGAGACAGGGTTGAGTCATATATGAGCATTTATTCCAATACTGCCAGCAGAATGGGAGAGCAGCTGGTCATCCACAAAAACCTGCTCTGCAAAGGACAAAGATGACCTGGGGAAGTAGGAATTACAGGCATGGGGAAGTAGGCAACAGGAGCTGGGACAGGGCTCCATCCTTTAGGCAACAAGGTTGTTAATCTTTCCATGTCAATAGGCAGTTCTTGAATGAGAATGGACCGTATTCCAAAATTGACTCCTAGGTCCAAGGTTGACTCCCAGGTCCTAGGGGTGTACAACTCCCAGCCAAGTTAGAATGTCCTTTCTTTAATCAGAACAAGGCAATCACAATTAACAGAGCATGATTAATATTTCTTATAACTATAGCTAGTCCCCAATATTCTATTTTTGTCCCTAACAAAACAAGACTGAATTGAATTCTTCGGAATCATGAGCAATTCCCAAATAAACCAGGAAAAACAAATCATTTTTTTTTTTTTTTTTTTTTGCTTCACCTGAATATTGCCATGCCAATCATCACTGAGTATTTTATGTGAAATGGCTTTAAGAATATGAAAGATAAATAAGCAAACCCTTTTCCACTGTAAATAAAAGGGGCAGAGCAATTTTCCAAATGTAGCACCTCTGGCAACAGAATGGACATTGTTGAAAGGAAATGGAGAATCTCATAAAAAAGAAAAAAAAATGTTTAGAGATTTGGCCTAATGTAATCATGTTACAGAATTTACCAGGAGACCAAAAAATACACAGGGAGTACTCGGAGATCCAGGAAAAACCCATTTATTCTCAGATGTACTAGTACAGTGACTCAGGGGGTCAGTTCTCCAAATCCTTGAGTGAATATGGAGGAAGCTTTTCCTTTATCCCTTTTGGTTTCTTTGTCCTCCAAATATTGATCAGACTTCCGGACCTTTCGTGGGCTTTGCGAAAAGCCCCGTGTGTTGGGATGGGGAACGTGAGACCACACCCAAAGGCCTGGCCTGGCACCAGAGCTGACAACTCCCTCCCGGGTTTGTGTATGGTTCATGGTTTATAGTCTCTGTAAAATGGGAGTGTTCTGGGAAACAGGTTCTGCAAGACAGGACAGGCATCCATGGAGTTAATTATCGGCTAGCAAGAGTGTGCGTTAGAAGGCAGGTTACTGGCACAGATTCAGATTGCTAGCCCCCCAGAAATGTCTTATATTCCCCATCAATCAAAAGCTTTCAGAAAAAGAAAAATAAAGACTACTGAAAAGTGAATTCATAATCCAAAATGTTTTTTTCTTACTGATGTAAAAGATGGATGCCAATCATAAAAATGCTTTGCTAATTTTGTATACAGTTTTATTTCTTATTTATAGGCAATTACTATATTAATGACATATATAAAGAAAAAAAAATCACTGTAAGTTAAGAAGGAAGAACAGAATAAAAATAAGTGGAAGAAACTAATTCCATACCATAAAAGAAAGCTGTCACATTAGCACAAAACTTCTTCACTCCTGTCTATATTTTATCAATACTCCCTGACTACCTACTTTTATACATATGAGAATGGGCACTGCCATAGTCCAGGGTCATTTTAGGCTACCTAGAAAGTGCAATGAAACTGAAGCATGTATGCACCATTTCCAGAGCTTGTTTTTTCACTCCCAACATGCCTACTTTTAGTTATTAGTAGGAAAGCTTAACCAACTACCCTGGTCTACCCAATGGTTATTTCAAAAAACATAACCTGTCATAGTCTCACCCAGGTCCTTGAGATGAGAATTAACTAGGTCCGTTTGTCCACTCCAAAGCATCTCTAACCAGTCCCTCTTTCTTGGGCTTTCATTCTGACCTGACTGTGCTTTCAACTATCTGACAATGACAGAAATAAAATAGTAATAAAGGCTACTATGACAACTTTTTACCTTGATATGCATGCTTCTAGTTGTTAGGTCAAAAAATATTTTAACGCTTATGTAAAGAAAATTATTTACAATATTTTAGCACAGATAAAATATAGTTCAATTATGACATTATAAAGCGTGTAGCTCAGCCAGTGTGGTTCAATGGTTGAGCATTGGTCGACCTATAAACCAGGAGGTCACGGTTCAATTCCTGGTGGGTCTGGGCACATGCCTGGGTTTCAATCTTGATCCAAGTAGGGGGCATGCAGGAGGCAGCCAATCAATGATTCTCTATTATCATTGATGTTTCTATTTCCTTTCCTCTGAAATCAATAAAAATATATTAAAAACAAAACATTAAACAAACAAATATTTAAATCAGGGGAAAAACATCTAATAAGATCTTGTCTAGTATAATTCACGAGACTAAAAAGGACTGGTATTTATGTTTTGGAGGTAATGTAAGCTTGTCTCAGAAGTTTTAGATTTAGCTAAAGAGAAATCCCCAATTCAGAGGATTATTGACTAAAGCAACAGTGTATTTCTTTTAAAACAATGTTTAGCCCTAGCCAGTTTGGCTCAGTGAATAGAGTGTTGGCCTGAGGACTGACAGGTTCCAGTTCGACTCCTGTCAAGGGCACATGCCCGGGTTGTGGGCTTGATCCTCAATAGGGGGCATGCAGGAAGCAGCTGGTCAGTGAGTCTCTTTCATCATTGATGTTTGTATCTCTCCCTCTGTCTTTCTCTCTGAAATAAATAAAAATATATATTTTTTAAAAAAATAAATAAATGTTTAAATTAAAGTTTACTACAAACCAACAAAGGCATACTTTGTGTTTTCAAAGTGCTGAGAACATGGGAAGTATAAATATTTCTAAAACTAAACTCAATTTATTCTAATCCTATATAATAAAAGCAAAGTAGGCAAATTGTCCCCTAGACTGGGAGTTTGTCTGGGAGTTTGACTAGGGGGCGGGGCTGGCAAGGGGAAGGGACGGAGGCCCTGGCCAGCAGCTGGCAGCCCATAGGGACCCTACCAGTGCACGGATTTTGTGCACTGGGTCTCTAGTTTTAAATAAATTGACTGGAGTGTAATGTCAATGAGAAAATGTGAAAAGCACTCTCTATGTTGCCTAAAGTTAGACAGGGAAAACCATGAACAAATGTATCTGTCTTGAAAAATACATAACTGGGCTCAGCAAATAGGTACTTTTAGTTAATTATTAAGGATGCATGTAAAGGGAATTTTTCAGCACACGTTTCTTCCGCCCTCTACCTTATAATTTTAAAAGCTCCTTGTTCCTTCTGATTAATTGTCCTGTTTGTGCATTCTAGCCTCAGAGTCAGAGTTAAGGGGACAGCTAAAATTAAGGGACTAAGAAACAATCTGTCAATCTTTGCCCCTTGGGTAGAAGGCTGCTATAAAACAAATGAAAAATGAAGCATCATTAAGAATAAATTGTAGGTTTTCAGTACATTGCTTTATTCTCAAAATGGGTTTTCTTTTTAGAGAATCGTCTCTTTCCATTTGAATTGGCTTGTATTATAAGCTGATTGTGGCATTCTGTTTTCATCTGAATCCACCCAGATGTTCCTTTCATTTACAGGAAAAATTTCTATTTCACATACAAAGTTCTGTATTTTTAGGCCCCATCTGATGACCTAGGTTTCAAAATCCTAGGAAAGTTCTCAGAAGCTTACAACTTTTTTTCTTTGAATCTGTATTTTGCTTTTTAATTTGAACAAAACTTTTGTTGATCTTTTGGTTTTGTTAAGTTTGGAATGTTTTCTCCCATATTTCCAATCAGTTAAGTTTGGCATTTCAAAGCAGCATCTTCATGTTATTTAAAAATGTAACCTAAATATTCAGCTCTGAATGTGTCGCAATATTCCCATAGACGGGGAAGAAACACCTTGAGGTAATTCTAGCAACTGACAGGAGGCTAACGTCCAGACTCCTGTCATGGCAGGAAGCACTCTACAGGTTATGTCAGCAAGAAGAGAATAGTGACAACTCCCCAATAGCCCAGCCACCCTGCAGATCATGTCCCACCAGCTAGAGTGGCCTCTTTCCTCTCCAGGCTTCTCTTTCCTTTCCCAGGCAGCTGAGCACCTGCATGCCCAGACCTGTGCATATTTTAACTGTCTCTTATACTCCATTATACACTCCTAGCATCATAACCAAGCCTTATGTATATAGTAGGTGACCAAAAAAGTGTCTGGGGGATTCATGAAGGGATCAACAGAGCAATTTAATTCTATTTAAAACATAGATTGGCACAAGATGTTTTAAAAATTAAATTAACACAGTTAATAATAGTAAATCAATGCTTATCTTAAGGGGATTGATCATGTTTCTTTTAGAAAACATATCTTCAAACTTATACAAACTAGGTGTAATTATTACAAGAAAGAGTATAAGTGATTCCAATATTAACTTTTACTGATTGAAATGCTGTTATAAATTTTTTAAAAAGGCAAGATCCTCAGTTACCTAGTGCAAACTGTTGGGCCATCAGTTTTCACCACACTGAAATTTAGAAAAGTGTAGAATTTTTGTCATAAAGAGACTCTGAGGCCAAATTACATGTCACTTTACAAGAATTGTGTTTTTACTGTGACTTGGAAATATTTCTTAGAGGGGACATTGTTTAAACTCCAACATTTTTTAGATACAAAGTGTTAACTATAAATCAGAGGAAACTGAACTTTGTTTCTAGGTTCTGAGTTACCCAGGAGTGGACAATTGTGAAGAGAAAATACCAAGATTTTCATGTGTACAAAGCTGAGTCTATATTTGGAGAGAAAAGAATTACTTTATATCTTCAAACTAGCTTATGTAGAGGTCAGAGTGTTATCCCGGCCATCTTTATCTATGTTATTTTTTCTTTCAAATTATGCTGACATGTGCATATCATCATCCCAACTTTTCTTTTAGTGTGGTTATTCCTTGGGACTCTTTTATAGCTTTCCCAGTGCCAAGATGAAAGAGATGGCACACAGTGGATTTACAGGCACTGGAAGTCTTTTTAAACATTTTTGGCAATCAAACCTGGGACTTCCTGGTCCATGGGATAACTCTCAATCCACTGAGCTATACTAGCCGGGCCAAAGTGACCTTTAAAAAAGTCAGTTGCTTATACTTGTATATAGGGGTTTCTGGTAGCAAGAACTAACCAATCAAATGCAACCTTATTATGCCACGTGACCAATAAGAAGCAACTCTATTATATGACCCATGTATTTATGGTTCAAGATGGCATTCACACCAGACAGCTTTGGTTGTGTTGGCTGTTGTCATTTTTAAATTTGACCATCTACAGGAAAAGAGTGCCCCTGACTAAAGAGTCAGGTATTGGAAATTTAAAAAAATTTTTTTTGCCCTAGCTGGTTTGGCTCAGTGGATAGAGCATCAGCCTGCAAATTGAAGGGTTCTGGGTTAGATTCTGGTCAAGGGCACATGCCCGGGTTGCAGGATTGATCCCCAGGAGGGGGCATGCAGGAGGCAGCCGATCAAGATCAATGATTCTCATCATTGATTTTTTTATCTCTCTCTCTCTCTCTCTCTCTCTCTCTCTCTCTCTCTCTCTCTGAAATCAATAAAAATAAAAAATAAAAAAAATGTGTGGCACTCTAATTGCAAATCGCTGCCCTAGATGCACAAAAACAATGGACAGGGCTTAGTTAAGGTAAATATAAACTTTGATCTAATAATCAAATTGACATGTGACAGATTAGTAGGAGAAAAACAAATTGAAGTTTAATAGCATGTGTACCTCCTGTGTACATGGGAGAGACTGAGTAACTCACCAAAATTACTAAGGTCACCACCTTAAATACCATCCTCTGTAAAGACAATAGCAGATGTTGGGGAGTGGGGGAGGCAGTGGTGGGAGATTACCAGGAAAAGCGCGTAAGAGTATAGTTGCTATGCAGATTTAAGTCCTTGCCTACTCCAGTGATAAGAGTTTCTGGGTATGTCATCTACCTCTTCCTGGTACAGGGCTGAAAACACCCTGAAGAAGGTATATGTCTGGGGCATGACTACCCACTGTGCTCTGTCCAATTGGGAATTTATGATCAGATCACCATATAAGCTTACTTGCTGTAGAACCCCTTTTTCATCCACAAATATATACTTAAACCAAAAGTCATCATACGGTGATATTTTCTTAAAAGCTAGAATGCATGGGTCTGGGTACAAGGAACGGGAATGGGGGTAGACTCTCATCATCACTCCTACTGACCCACCTGGGGACTGTGTGCTTAACTGTCTAACAACTTTAGGCTCTGCTGAACTCGAGGTACAGATTTGGAGAGAGGTATGGGATGAGATGCTTTCTATCAGGGACACAGCAAGGGTTTGCAACTAAACCTACAGTGGTGGTTGCCACCTGGGCATTTTAGATTCCTGCTACCAAAAGACAAATGAGCCCACAAAAAAGTTACTATATGGGAGGGGTCTTGGGACCTGATTATCATGAAGAGATAAGGTTGTTGCTAGTAACAGAGTCAGGAAAGAGTGTCTGAAATTTCAATGGTTCTATTAGTTGTCTCTTGCTACTTAGTTACTCCCAATGGTAGACAATAAACTATACACAATCAGTTATCACATTGATAAGGAAAAAACTCAGCATTGTGATGCTGGATTGATATATAGAATTTTTAAGATTCCGAGAAAAAAGCAGTTTCTAAATTCAGTTGAAATTTAAAGAAACTTAATTGTTATTTTTATTATATTTATCATATGGAATATGATTTTCTTAATTAGAAAATGGGTAATGGGCAAGGCACAATTAAAAAGATAAAGTTGTATATACAAAGTCCACTTTTCTTTAACACTAAAATTTGTTTGAAAAGCTGCTATGTAATACAACCTCAACTGAAAATTGAGAAGGTTAACCTATTTGTCAGAGAACACCTATTTCTAATTGCAAAGGTTATTAAAATCAATTGAGTAACTGTTTCGCCATATCCTTCCATTCCACTTCACAGCACTCATATCAAACCCCACAGGGCTAGAAAAATCACGCCAAGCTGGTTATCGTTTTAGTCTGTTGGCACATAATGTAGTCATTGATTTTTTTCTAGAGTAATTTTCATATTTCTAATTAAACCTTTCCATGGATTTATTTAAAAGGTGTGGAACACATCAGAGATGTATGGCATAGTAAATTAAGCCCAAGTTGAGACCCCATTTAAAGCACTATGTTATATTGTATTTTAACACATTTAACTAATTGCTCCTGTGAAGCAGGAATTTTTTTGAGATATTCGTTTATGTTTTGTTTCCATTGCTGTACTGACTACCTTCTCTGCATGCAAATACCTTCTCCATTTTTTCACTCTGTACCGCAGGATGCTGAATCTGGAAAACATCAGTGATTCCCTTGCCCATAGGCTTTGGCTCCAGCCAATGGGACAAAGCTAGGAGTTTAGAGCGAGTGAGGAGATTCATTCTTTCATGTTGCCCCATGTGACATCACCTCAGGTTGTCTCTGGTCTGCTGACAGAACACCTTCTCTATAAAGCTTTCTTCTCCAAGAAAGCCCCAAGAAGGTGGGAGAACGAAAGGAGGGGACTAGATTACAGGATAGTTAACAAGATTATGTGTTCTCTTGAGGTTAGCTTCTGGGGAGGGTCTGAAAAAAAGACTTTTCAAAGGTATTAATTTAGATGCACAGAAACAATGGATAGGTCTTGCTGAAGGCAGAGATACAACTTTTACTAAAAAAAGTGATATGCCTGGGGTGTGGCTATCCACAATGGTCTGTCCAGTTAGGAATTATGATCAGATAACCCTGTGAGGTTCCTCTTGGTTACAGCACCCCTTTTTCATTCACAAAAGACACAGCAAACAAGCCAACAAATGGCTGAATAAAATAGTATCTACTTTTAAAAAACAAATATGCTGCAACCTGCACGGCTAGGAACTGAAGAAGAGGCAGATGCACAAATGAAAATGCTATACAAGAAATATGGATTTAGAAGGCATTGGGGGTCAGGGGTGTCTCTTTCGTGAAGAGCACACACCGCAACTCTGGTCAGTCCACTTTTTTTTTTTAATATTTTATTGATTTTTTACAGAGAGGAAGGGAGAGGGATAGAGAGTCAGAAACATCGATGAGAGAGAAACATCGATCAGCTGCCTCCTGCACACCCCCTACTGGGGATGTGCCTGCAATCAAGGTCCATGCCCTTGACCAGAATCAAACCTGGGACCCTTGAGTCCGCAGGCCGATGCTCTATCCAATGAGCCAAACCAGTTAGGGCCCAGTCCATTTTTTATTCAGTTTTAGATACACATCTTGCCCTCAGTAAAGCACAGCAAACAGGCAGCAGACAGACCATCTCAAAGGTCAGTAAAGATCAGTAAAGATTCAGTAAACATTTACTTTGAGGCTATTAGGTCAGGAAATTGCTTCGAGCCATCACTATCTCAACACAGCCCTGCTAAGTCCAAGGTACATCGGCCTTCCGCGTTCCTTGGTGCACTCTTTTGACAGTATTGGGAAAGCAGTGGCTTCCCACACAAATACAGCTTTCAAACAAAAAATTTTTAAATATGGGTGAAAAAAAAACAGTAAGATAACACAATTTCAAAATTAATTTAGTTATTTGCTAAAAACACAGAGGCAAGGCAGCCTAGGCAGGAAAAGGGAATCTTTCTTGAAGGCTTTAATGTTTCTCTTTATGCAACCTGGTCAGTACCTGGAATCCCAGACTCCTCCTCCTCCTGGGTTCATCTTTAAAAGGTCTTGAAAGAAGTTTGAGACTGGAAGGCCAGGTTCTAACTGAACTTCTCAGAATTTTCTTTGTTCTGCAACTGAATGTGGGGTGGCAGGATTTGATCCCCTGCCTCCAGCTTTCTTCATTCCAATTCCCACTCCTCTTCCCTGTCCCTCCCTACCCCAACATCACCATGCCCTTGAGGGGTCTTCAGGGCCCATAGGACATTCTCAAAGCCAAGATCCATAGACATCCCACAGTCTAGAAGTGTTGACCCCACTGCAAGCAGGCCTGTTTGAAGAAAGACTCTAGGAAAGAACCTCAGACGGCTGAAAAGTGGGCGTGGGACTTGTGGAACAGACCGTGCTGAGTCCCAGGTACCCATGGCATGGTCTCGAACAGTGGTCGGCAAACTGTGGCTCGTGAGCCACATGTGGCTCCTTGGCCCCTTGAGTGTGGCTCTCCCACAAAATACCACGTGTGGGCGCGCACGTACAGTGCGATTGAAACTTCGTGGCCCATGCGCAGAAGTCAGTTTTCGGCCTGGGCGAATCTATCGAGTCTATTTTGAAGAAGTGGTATTAGAAGAAGTGGGGGGTGTAGGTCGGTCAGGCGTCAGGAGACACAGTGCAGGCGGGCCGTGAGATACGCAGTGCAGGGGAAGTACATTGTTTTGAGGTCCACTTGCTGAGGTTGACCCCTTCCAACTCTCCTATCCACACTCGTCTATCTGAAACAAGTATACAAGATGAGTGTGGATGGGAGAGTTGGAAGGGGTTGACCTCAGCAAACGGATCTCAATCAGATTGAGGACGTTTTTAGCAAAGGTCAGCTTAGGAGTACCCTAATTAAGTTAATAACAATGTACCTACCTATATAGTTTAAGTTTAAAAAATTTGGCTCTCAAAAGAAATTTCAATCGTTGTACTGTTGATATTTGGCTCTGTTGACTAATGAGTTTGCCGACCACTGGTCTAGAAGGTGGAACACAGTCTCTGGTTGGCCACATGCTCTTGGCCCTGTGGGGAGTGACATGGTGAAGGACAACTCTAGCACCTGTGGTCCAAGTCCAAGAATGATATAGATCATAATGCTACTGGAGTGACAAAATTTAGGATGTTCAACACATGAAATATGGTTAACTGTATTCAAACAATGCTATAAATAAAGTGCTGGCAAGAATATTCAGTGACTGGAAAACATGATCAGAAGCATAGGACTCTGATGCTTATTGGCAATCACATCTAGTCCTAGGTAGAACGTAAAGTGTGTGGGTTTGGTACAGATGTCCTCACATCTCTCTGTGTTCCCTCTGCCCTCTGTCAGGATGAGGAACTTGCTCTAAGTTTGGTATGGAGTTGTCCCACTCGGAATTACTCTTCTCATAAAAAGGTGACATTATTTTTCTTTTCCTTCTCACCCGGACATACTTCCTTTGTCTTGAGGAAAGTGATGTCAGGTAGGCGAAAAGGAGAACAACAAAGGATGAGAAGAGCAGTTTCCTCAACATAATCTTCTCAGGAGATTTTTCATTTTATTAATATTATTATTTTAATTATAATTTTTATTGATTTTAGAGAGGAAGGGAGAGGAAGAGAGAGAAACATCAAAGATGAGACTCATGAGAAATCACTACTATATATTATTTAATATTTTATTTCTTCTATAACTTTCGTCTCATACCATGCCTACCTTAGAAGAGACTGTAAGAAGAAATTATCAGGAGAAATTCAATACAGAAATAACAATGGTATATATGTTATTCATTTATGCTTACAGAACTTTAGAGGTTCCACAACCATTGAGTCATCAAATCTCAGTAACCCTGTGAGTGCACTTGGCTGTTATCATTGTAACTTACTGTAATTCAGACAGGTCAAGTTTCCCCTGGAGTGCTGAGTGGCTCCTGCAGAAAGTGTTGGCTTTTCAATATTCTGCATCTGAGAATCACATTTCACGTTTATAAAATTAGCTCATTTTCCCTAGGATTGTCTCTTGTGAGTTTACCAGCCATCATCCACTCCAGGTAGCATAGCAGAAATAGTGCTCACCCAGCTTTTAGAAATCCCTTAAGTTCAAAGGCCATTTTGTTTCCTTCAAGAGATATGGAGAAGACGCAAACTACTTGAGGGAATAAAAAGTGGTCAGTGGATGGTTTGCTTTCCAACACTACCAAACAATGCTCCAATTCTCAAGGGACACTGCCTAGGTATGCTACAGATTTAACTCACTTCTGACATTATCTACCTGGAGATAGCATCAGATCCCACAGGTAAATGGCAGGTTAATCCTCAGTCCCATTAGGCGGCCCCTGTTTCAGACACCAATTGCAAGTTCAGGTTGTCACCTTATTTCTGACCTACTGGCTAAAATCTGCGGTTCTCATGACCCCTTCCTTGGATTCAGTAATGGCGCACAGAGCTCGTTTACTTAGAGTTACCGGGTATTACAGAGGATATCATAAAGGACACAGATAAACGTGGGGCTACAGGGTCCTGAGCATCCTTGCTCATGGAACTGAGTTTTACTACCTCCCAGCACCTAGATACATTCATCACCTGGAAGCTCTTCAAGCCCTGTCTTTTATTGGTGTGTATTTATTTATTTATTTATTTGAGACCCTGTGCATGAATTCATGCACAGGTGGGATCCCTTGGCCTGGCTGGCAATCGGGCTGATGGGGGCCGGCCCTGGTCGGGGCCCATTAGGCTGGCCGGGGAAAGCTCCAGGGTGTGTCCAGCATCTCTTGCCCAGTCCTGACCGGCCAGACCCCAGCAACAAGCTAACCTACTGGTTGGAGCATCTGCCCCCTGGTGGTCAGTGCACATCACAGTGACCGATTGATCAGACACTTAGCATATTATGCTTTTATTATATAGGACTAGAGGCCCGATGCACAAAAATTTCTGCACTTGGGGAGAAGGGGGGGGGTCCCTCAGCCCGGCCTGTGCCCTCTCGCAGTCTGGGACCCCTCAGGAGATAACAACCTGCTGGCTTAGGCCTGCTCCTGGGTGGCAGAGGGCAGGCCCAATCCCTAGGTGCAGCCCCTGGTTGGGCTCAGAGCAGGGCTGATTGGGGAGTTGGGGCGCCGCCCCTGTCATGCACAGAGCAGGGCGGATCGGGAGGTTGCAATGCCACCCTCAGTCACGCTCAGGGTAGGGCTGATTGTGGGGTTGGGGCACTGCCCCCTGTCACACTCAAGGCAGAGTCGATGGGGAGGTTGCGGCGCCACCCCCTGTCATGCACAGAGCAGGGCTAATCAGGGGGTTGGGGCGCTGCCCCCTGTCACTCACAGAGCAGGGCCCATCAGGGGGGGTTGGGGCTCTGTACCCTGTCACGCACAGAGCAGGGTCGATCAGGGGGTTGGGGAGCTCCCCCCTGTCACTCACAGAGCAGGGCCCATCAGGGTGTTGGGGAGTTCCCCCTGTCACGCACAGAGCAGGGCCCATCAGGGGGTTGGGGAGCTCCCCCCTGTCACTCACAGAGTAGGGCCAATAGGGGAGTTGGGGCATTGCCCCTGTCACACACAGAGCAGGGCGGATCAGGGGGTTGGGGCGCCGCACCCTGTCACGCTCAGGGCAGGGCCGATGGGGAGGTTATGGCTCTACCCTGTCACACACAGAGCAGGGCCGATCAGGGGGTTGGGGCGCCGCACCCTGTCACACACAGAGCCGTAGGGTGATCAGGGGGTTGGGGAGCTCCCCCCTGTCACACTGATCCCAGTGCCAGGAGGCCTCTCGGCTCCGCTAATCCCGGTGCTGGGAGGCATATTACCCTTTTACTATATAGGATAGAGGCCTGGTGCACGGGTTGGGGCCGGATGGTTTGCCCTGAAGGGTGTCCTGGATCAGGGTGGGGGTCCACACTGGGGTGCCTGGCAAGCCTGGGTGAGGGGATGATGGCTGTTTGCAGCTGGTCACACACCCTTCAGGGTGGGGGTCCCCACTGGGGTGCCTGGCCAGTCTGGGTGAGGGGCTGAGGGCTGTTTTCAGGCTGGTGGGTGATGGAAGCTCCCAACCACTCCTTTTTTTCTTTCTTTTTTTTTTTTTTATTCTGGGCCAGCTTTAGCTCTGAGGCTCCAGCTCTTAGGCCTCCGCTGCTGAAAACAGGTATCTGGTTTGTTTCGGTTCTATAATCGAAACAATGTATAACTCCAGCTCTGAGATCCCGGCTCGCTGAAAGCAGGTTTCTGGGGTTTTGTTTAGCTTCTATATTTGTTACAATGTTTCAAACTGCAGGCTCAGAGGCCAGCAAGGCAGGTGGGGAATGTTGGTTTCCTCCGTCACTGAAGCAAGCAAGCCTCACGCTAGTTTCAAGCTGCCTGGCTGCTGGCCGCCATCTTGGCTGGCAGTTAATTTGCATATTGCCTTGATTAGTCAATGGGAAGGGTAGCGGTCGTACGCTAATTACCATGTTTCTCTTTCATTAGGTAGGATTATATAGGATTTTTATGGAGGCTTCATTACTTAGGCATGATTGATCAAATCATCAATCACTGGTGATTAAACTATGAGTTGGAAATAGATTATTTATTTTCAGTCTTTTTATTTTCTAATTATGCATTTTAAGATATAATTTTTCTTGTCACTTTGGATATATTGGACACATTTAAAAATGTAATGCTCTCAGTTCAGTTTAAAGTATTTTCAATTTTATTTTCTATTTGTCTTGTGTTTTACACCTTTTAATTTTCTATTTTATTTTTTTTAAATCCTCAACCGAGGATATTTTTCCATTGATTTTCAGAGAGTGGAAGAGGGAAGGAAAGACAGAGAGAAATAGCAATGTGAGAGAAACACATTGATTTGTTGCCTCCTACACAGGCTCCAACCAGAGCCCTGGCCAGGGAAGAGCCTGCAACCACGGTACAGGCTCTTGTCCAGAATCAAACCTGAGATCCTTTGGTCTGCAGGCCGATGATGCTCTATTCACTGAGCAAACTGGCTAGGGCTACACCTTTTAATTTTCCAAAAAAACCCCAAAAAACAAAACACAACCCTCATGAACTTGTTAATGATTCTTCTTTCTTCCTTAATTGGCTAGGTAGAGCATACCCAGGTAATCTCATTATCCTCCTTATTCTACCAGGAGATAGATATATATACATATATATATATATATATACCTGGTGCACAAAAATTTGTGCCCGGGGGGGGGGGGTCCTCAGCCCGGCCTGTGCCCTCCTGCAGTCTGGGACCCCTCGGAGGATGTCCACTTGCTGGCTTAGGCCCGCTCACTGGGGGATTGAGCCCAAGCTGGCAGTCAGACATCCCTCTGGCAGCCCAGCAGCCCTCGGGGGATGTCCACTTACCAGCGGGGAGCAGACCTAAGCTGCAGGCAGACATCCTTAGTGCTGCTGAGGAGGCGAGAGAGGCTCCTGCCGCCACCGCTGTGCTGGCAGCCATCAGCCTGGCTTGTGGCTAAGCAGAGCTCCCCCTGTGGGAACGCACTGACCACCAGGGGACAGCTCCTGCATTGAGCATCTGCCCCTTGGTGGTCAGTGTGCGTCATAGTGACCAGTCATTCCCAGTCATTCTGCTGTTAGGGTCAATTTGCATATTACCCTTTTATTATATAGGATAGAGGCCTGGTGCACGGGTGGGGGCCAGCTGGTTTGCCCTGAAGGTTGTCCCAGATCAGGATGGGGGTCCTGCTGGGGTGCCTGGACAGCCTGGGTGAGGGGCTGATGGGTGTTTGCAGCTGGCCACACCACCTTCAGGGTGGGGGTCCCCACTGTGGTGCCTGGCCAGCCTGGGTGAGGGGCTGATGGCTGTTTGCAGGCTGGTCAAGCCCCCGCCAGTGGGGACCCTCACTCCAGGGAGGTTTGGCCAGCCTGGGTGAGGGGCTGATGGCTGTTTCCAGGCTGGCCACACCCCCTTTAGGGTCGGGGGTCCCCAGTGGGGTGACTGGCCAGTCTGGGTGAGGGGTTGAAAGCCATTTTCAGGCTGGCAAAGCCCCCATGTGACAGAAGCTCCCAGCCTCTCCTTTTTTTCTTTCTTTTTTTTAATTCTGGGATTTATTTACCTTCTATAATTGAAGCTTTGTAGCCTTGAGTGGAACTCAGAGCTGGCCAGGGTGGGGGGGGAAGCTTGGCTTCCTCCATCGCCAGGGGCAACTCAAGCCTCCTGCTTGCTCTAGCTCCATGGCCATGGCCGGCTGAAAGCAGGTATCTGGGGTTTATTTATCTTCTATAATGGAAACTTTGTTGCCTTGAGTGGAGCTCAGAGTCGGCTGCGGCAGGCGGGAAGCTTGGCTTCCTCCATCACTGGAGCAACCAAGCCTCCTGCTTGCTCCAGCTCTGTGGCTGCTGGCCGCCATCTTGGTTGGGTTAATTTGCATATAGTCGCTCTGATTGGTTGGTGGGGGGCTTAAGGCGTAGCGAAGGTATGGTCAATTTGCATGTTTGTCTTTTATTAGCGTAGATATATTTTTCACAACTTCAGAACATACGATTTTTTAAACCATAATTAAAACACTAACTCCAAGCTGGCACTATTTTTTTCAGTTTAAAACAAAAAGTTTTGAGTTAAAAAAAAAAAAAGAAAATTTTTGTGATTGGGCAAATCTTTTAAAAGTACACATTGGGGGTGGGGAGAAATGTCACCAAATGTTTTAGTATGTTTGGAGGGAGAGAGGGGTGGAACACTCAGCTGGGCATTGAAAGAAATAAGATTAGGGGATTAAAAATATGGCCAAATAATTTTATTGGGAAAAAGATTTCAAGTATGAGACAGACTCCAGAGATATTAGAGATTGAATAGATAGAATTCACCAATGAATCAGAATCTAAGTAAATGAAAGAAAAAGAAATCAAAGATGATGTTAAGGTGGAATCTGAGTAAAGGTTGTAAGGACTTAAGGGCTTTACGCTAAAGGGCTTTCAATATCTAAACTGATTTATTTATGTAAAGATAATTTCAAAAGCATAACCAACATACTTGACTAATACAACTTTTATTTTTCATGCTAAAATTTTTACAAATTTTATTGTGTCATACACAATTACAAGAGTTAACAGTTACAAGTGAATTAAAAATAATAGTATTTGGGGGCACTTCTCATTTTACTATCATAAGCATGTTTTGTTACATGAACAGCAACAATAGTTAACTGCTCGACTTGGAAATTTAATAAGTGTTATGATGGAGGCTAATGTATAATATGAAGAGTAAGTACCCTATACACAGTCTCATATCTATATTACTCTTTACTCCATAATTAGAATCATGGGTTAGAATCTACCCAGTAATGCCATCATTCAAATATTTGACCAGGGAGGTCAAGTCAGCAAGCATTTCAAATTATTTTCCAAAATCTTCTGTAATTTAGTTCTACAAGGAAATATAAAACAAAACACTCAAGATATGGCTTGCTGATACTTTATGCCTAAAACAAACCATTACATAATGAACTTATGCATGTTTTGCAAGTTGGCATATGCTCCATGTCACATAATAATTTTAAGATGAATCACCCAACTACAGCTGATGCTGCATCTCCCAGACTTCTAGTTTCTAAAATTCTGGGGAAGTGAAACAATTTACACTGTAACAGTCTACATGGTAGTAATATTACCTCTTGGCCATTGGCTCAATACTAATTCCTTTTGTTTTTTTAGTATACAAAATATGCTGAAAACATTTAAACACATTTCATTTAATGTAATTAAACAGAAGGCAACAATTTCCTTCTAGAAGAATTAGATTTAGCTATGAAAAACTTGACGTTTGTTGTATTAATTTATGAAATATTTTTTTGGATCAATACAGACCATAGTATATTTTTAAACTTACAGCCTGTGCTAAACACATGTAAAATCAACTACAAACATAAGCAATCACATTATTTGTTTTAAAAAAATTAAAATTACCATTTTTCCCCAGTAGTAACTTTATAAACATATTATTTGCTTTCTTCCAAATTAAGGATAATTTTAAAAATCCACTGTGAAATTTACATTCTGACTAAACACAAAAATACACAAATATTAGTTCTAATCAGAAATTTCAGCTGACAAATGAAAATGTTTATTTTGAAAATAAGAAGATCTTGGATAGAGAAGTGAAATTTTTGTTCCAAGAACATTGTAAATATATTGTTTTCATGTAAAAATACATTTTTTAAAGAAATAATGTTTAACAGTCTTAACCCTACCTTCTCAAACACATTTTTCCCTTAAAATAAAAGTTTAAGATAAACATCTCATTTCAAATATTTTACAAGATAAATCAAATTAATTTTTCTTATATGAATGTGAGCCAAGTATTTGCTGCTTTCAAGATGGCATGACCTAATGTAACAACTTTTGGCTTGCAACTTAATAGCTTGAAAGTCAATTTATGCTGCTAATCAAAGAAGGTTGATATGTATTTGTAAATTTAAAATTTTTCATCTTTTAAAAGAAATAAATCCTAAGAAATAATACATTTTAAAAATCAATGATAAACATTTTTATTACACCAAAGATCTACAAAACAATAAAGCCTCCTAATATTATTTTTGAAAACAGTTGATCCTTGAACAACACAGGTTTCCACTGCAGAGGCCAATTTATATCCAAATTGAACAGTGTAATTTAAACCCACATTATTCAAGGGTCCACTCTGCGGTTGGTTGAAAATCTGTATATGGCCTATCAAACACCTCAAAGTTTTATATGTTAAGTGCAACAACCAATATATTTTTGCAATCACTTTCAAAGACTGGAAAGAAAATATGCTAATTACAAGATCAATAATGCTTGAGTTACAGACTTGTAAATCTTGAATCTGCCACTTAAAATCTTAACTATAACTTCCTTAAAAGTCAATTTTATCAGATATAAAGTGGGAGGTAACAACAGTATCCACCTTAGAGGGCTCTTCTGAGGAGTAACATAATGCACACAAAAGATTAATACAGTATGTGACACAGGAAGTTAACAATAAATACTAGCTATACCTAGCAGTGACTTAATGGTTAAGTACCTAACAAATTATATTCTTAAATACGATGTAATCATTATTTAAAGAATTAAGAACTCTAAAAAAGAAAAAATAGTGTGGGAGACAGTTGGGGACATGCCCTCCAATGAAATATCCAGAATTATATTGCAATAATAATAAGGCTAAGAACCACAAAGGACTCATTAGACTAACATTTGAAGTCTCCTAGGTTACTTTTATTGTGTTTTGGCAGTCATTTCCTATACATTTTAACACTGCACTGTGTCATTTTCAAACTACAATTCAGAAGATCTGAAGTGAATTTTATTTTCTTTTTTGAATTTTATTTTGTCATGAATTTTTAGAAAATTAACTCATTGACCTAAACAAAAAAGGCATAGAAAAACTGTACACAAATTAAAAGTCATTTACATGTTATGTATTATACAGTAACCATTTTAGCAATTTCAAGTAATTTGTCTGGTATCTAATTTTCATACTGTTCATATTTCAAATCTCAAAAAATCTCTATTATTTATGAATAGTCTATTCTGATGACATGTCATATCTTTATTGGAATGATCAAGTACTAAATTCTACAAAAACATTAAGCTATAGATTATGGTCCAAAATATTTTATTGGTGTTAATTTCCCATTTAAAATATTGCAGGTACTAACTTAAGTTACCCAAACCATAGTCCACAATATTATTTTGAGTGTGACTATTAAGCATGTGAACAGTTCCTCTAATTTTTGATCATACTAACCGGAGTCAATGACATTTCCAATGGATATATTAAATGACAGAGCACAGATATAGGAGACAGAAAAACTAGGTCTGGCCCAGTCAAAGTATTTACTAAATATGTTAAGTTCAGCATGTCCTTCAACTTCTCCATGCCTCTCCTTCCTATTTCAAAAGAGGAGGATCCTACCCTCTTTTGTCTAACTCACAGGGCTATGGTAAATCACCTAAGAAAAACATATGAAAGTGCTCTGAAAAGGACACGGTGCTATATACATGTGATATCAACACACACGGGCTTGTTATAGTATTATACCTTGTTAGAATGGCCAGGCTATTAAAAGTGTAATTTAAGAGAAAGTTATCCTTGGAATTATCAGAAAAAAAATTGTAATATCTTTACCATGTCCTTTGGATAAGGTTTGAGAGCAGTTTTAAAACAATGCACTGATACCTATCCTATTACCATGTAAGAAACTACATCGGACAATGACCTAAGAAAAGATAAGCCTCATTTATTCTTTCCAGATTTTTTAAAAATGGCTATAATTCGGCCTTACCAGAATGTGTTTCTGTAGTGTTATTAATATTAATTTATAGCCGGCTGTTTTAGGCTTATTCTGGTAGTTACTTAACCCACTCTGAAAGTAGTCATAGGTGATCTTTATTTCTCCACTACCTTTTTAAAAAATACTTACTTTAAATTCTAGGGTTTCTTTTTTCTGACTTAAACTCACAGAAAGTAGGTATAATAAGTTTTTAAAGAGAAAAAAAATATTCAAAACTAAATTAATAAAAAGCAAATGTTCCCTCACTTTCCCGCCTCTTCATTCGATACTATGAATCCAAAAGAATTTTAGAACCACAAATCAACAAAAAAATCCATTTAATTTACACTATATAATTTTCCAAGGTTAAAAGATACAAAGCAAGAAAATAAATTAGGATTGATTTTTGTAGAAGATGATTCTGAAGAAATGAATGTGATTTTGAAGGAAACAGGATATGAGGACAAGATGAGAACAAAACAAAAAGTAAGATTTTGGCCGAAACCGGTTTGGCTCAGTGGATGGAGCGTCGGCCGGCGGACTGAGGGGTCCCGGGTTCGATTCCGGTCAGGGGCATGTACCTGGGTTGCGGGCGCGTCCCCGGTGGGGGATGTGCAGGAGGCGGCTGGTCGATGTTTCTCTCTCATCGATGTTTCTGACTCTCTATCTCTCTCTCTTCCTCTCTGTAAAAAATCAATAAAATATATTTAAAAAAAAAAAAAAAAAAAAAAAAAGAAGTAAGATTTTGTAAAACATTGTTTGGTTTTACACATAGTCACTGAAATATTAGTATCTCTAAGTCACTAGCTACATGGGAAACTAGATGGCTAATCGATCAGGCATGTGGAAACAGATTTGGAAGATCTGATATAAATGATTGCATTGTTGAAGTCACAGGAGTAGAAATTATGAGGTGAAAGACTCAGGGTCTAGATAATACTCATTAAAAGATGTCAGAAGAGCCAAAACCGGTTTGGCTCGGTGGATAGAGCATCGGCCTATGGACTGAAGGGTCCCGGGTTCGATTCCGGTCAAGGGCATGTGCCTTGTTTGCGGGCACATCCCCAGTAGGAGGTGTGCAGGAGGCGGCTGGTCGATGTTTCTCTCTCATCGATGTTTCTAGCTTCTCTATCCCTCTCCCTTCCTCTCTGTAAAAAATCAATAAAAATATATTTTTAAAAAAAGAAAAAAAAAAGATGTCAGAAGAGAATGAGGGAAAATGAAATGACAATGATTTGAAAAATATAAATAGAATCAATACACTAGAGAAGTGTGGGATTTCAAGAATGGGAGTAGTCAAAAACTAAGGAAAAAACTTAAAAGATTGGGTTTGACCAGAATTCCATAATAAATGTGAAGAGCTGATTTTAGCAGTAACACTGGATTAAGTTAGCAATAAATTAAGGGAAGATAAGTAGCTAGAAAGGAGGGCTTCATAATAATTATTAATAAGTAAATAATAAATTCAGTATTGAGTTATTAATAGAAATAATTTAATACAACATGTTTCAGAATTGAGTCAGACTGTTTAATAATTATGTTTCAGACTTAAGTTAGACATTTTGGGGGAGGTGGCCAGGGGAGCCTTATTCCTGTAAGGAGGCAACAGAAAGATACTAATCAAGCCACCCCCTCCCCCTTTTTTTGAATAGCATAGTCAGTCCCTACACTCAATGGTATGTATTTAAAAGGTATTTAGACCTTAGTAAGTAAAAAGGCAAAAAGCCCAGTTGGTAAGTGGTATTGAAAGCATAAAACAACAAAGTGAATAAGTCAATAATTTACAGTTGAAAACAATTTTAAATAAAATTCAAACCAAAAATAGAAAACCTTAAAAATGTAACTGCTAGAGGCATGATATCCATGTTATGTGCAAAGTGATTAAATATTTAAAAGCATGATATAGATTTCATTTTGATATAGCCACTTTCATTCAATGACAGGATTTCTTGGATAATTTTAACCAAAGAAATTTCTACCTCAAAGCATCCATAAAATTGATAATTTGGGTACCTAATAGTTATGAAAAGTGTCTTCACAATTTTTAGTATGAAAAGCAATATTAAAAAAATGGAGCATCAAAATATTTTATTTAAAATTTATTTTATGCCTAATCTAATATGTAAATGGAAATATATCCACATTCTATAGGTTTCTGAATTTCATTTCCTATTTTATTTTTATGAATATCTTACTTTCTTTTGAATTTGTATCACTTGACATTAAAGCTGTATAAAAGCCATGCAGTTTATTTACAATATTATACATTAATTATGTTTGAAGATTATACCAAAATTTCACAAAATTATAATTAAAATGAAAAGACAAGTGAAACATTTAGAGACTTTAAAAATTTTAGGTATAGAATTTTGCAAAGATTATTTTGGCTTATTTGTAAGTGTTATTCAAGCACTGGCTTGAAATAAGATGGACAAAAAATGCAAATGAGTAGAATTTCAACAAATGAAAAACTAAAAATGTTTAGCTAAAAGTAATGAAATACGATATCATATAGATGAAATACTTCCTTGTAGCAATGGGAATTAGAAAACAGGAAAAAAGGTTATTCCTTAAAAGTCTTTCATAAAGAATAAGCTACCAGTAATAAGTCTATAAAAACTTTCAGAAATAAAGTTTCTTGAATTATGTTAATCACCAAACTTATGTTTTCAGTAGTGATTGGAGCTATGAACCTTAAATATTTATTTTACTGTAGGGTGTCTCAGTTTCCACCTTTGGGGAGTGGGGGTGAAGGGGTGGGGGGAGAAGAAAACCAATCAATAACCTTAGATTTAAGTAAAGATCCTGGTACCAATATCATGTACTTGGGAGTAGAGAGCTGCAGAGACTTGCAAGTCCACATACTTTTAGCTGTATAGAATAGTGTAAATACAGAGTAGTGTAAAATTTAGGTTGTTCAATGTATGATCCCCTATCAAAGTAAGTCCCTCATCCTTCAGAGTTTAAAAGATATCAATAGGGCCCTGGCCAGTTTGGCTCAGTAGACGAAGTGTCGGTCAAGGGCACATACCTCAGTTGCAGGCTCAATCCCCGACCCCATGTCTCTCTAAACATGGATGTTTCTCTGTGTCTCTCCCCCTCCGACTCTTTCTAAAAATCAATAGAAAAATATCCTCAGGTGAGGATTAAAAAAAAAAAATCAATACTGTTTCTTCTTCTCTAGCAGCATCTCGTCCAGCTTTCACTGTTGTGGCTGAAGGACATTCAGGTACTCAGACTGCCCCAGCTGGTAAGTCGTGTTCCTTCCACAGTCGACGTACTGGTACCTCTCCTGGGATATCTGTTCAGAGTGTCCAAAGTATGTTGTTGTCACAGTGACTCTAAAAATAAAATAAATGCGGGGAAACATTGAATAGTTACATATAAAAAAGTTTTCTCAATTGAGAATACTTTTATACATTAAAATTCTCTCCAGAGAGAGATTATTTGACTGATGATAGCTTCATATTCTGGACATGGGTCTCTTAGGGAATATTTTCCCAACAGACAACAGAAATGCTGCCTGAGCAAGCCCTATCCAAATAATTATATACAACAAATGTATTTTTTTTCAAAACACCTATCTTTAGTTAAAAATATAGCATAAGTTCATTATATTATTAAAAGTCATACAGTTATAGAAAAAGGGTTCATCAAATGTTAGGCTCATGGCCCAAATTCCAAACCAATAACCTACAATGTTTTAACAGCTTAGGGCATTGGTCGGCAAACTGGGGCCCCTTGAGTGTGGTTCTTCCACAAAATACCACGTGTGGGCGCGCATGTACAGTGCGATTGAAACTTCGTGGCCACACTCAAGGGGCCAAAGAGCCGCATGTGGCTTGCGAGCTGCAGTTTGCCGACCACTGGCTTAGGGTAACACCCAATATACAAACCAGTAACATTATTTCTCCCCACTAACACTAATGATCATTTACCAAAGAGAGCAAGGAATTGGATGCTAAGTTCAGTCCTCCCCTCTGTCCAACCCCTGACATTTTCCTGAGGTCTTGCAAGGTCCAGGTTCACTATTCAGCAGCATGTGATCCTGTACTAATACTTCTTGAGCTCCCATTTCCTCATTTGTAACATGGGATAATAGTTATTTGACATCAGAGCACTCTTGTAAGACATAACACCCAAATGAGATGGCATTGTAAAAATGCTGCGTATGCTCCAAGTCAGTGATTTTCAACCCTGTTCAATTCAAGGCACACATAACCTAATTACTAAAATTCTGAAACAGACCAAAAACTTATTTGCTGATCAAAAGAAGGGTATATTTTTGATTTACAAATAAATAAAATAATAGTGATTACCTACCCTTTTTGCTTCAAAGTAAGTCAGATGCAAACTTATTATGCAACATGACCAATAAGATGCAACTCTATTATGTGACCTATATACTTATGGTTCATGACAGGGCATTCACACTAGAAGGCTATATTGTGTTGACTGTTGTCATTTTTTTGTATTTGACAATCTAAGAGAAAAGAGGTCAATGTCCCTGACTAGTCAGGTATTGCATGCTTTAAAAATCCTCAGAGTGCACCAGTAGAAAATCGCTGCTCTAAGCCAATGTTATGAATCTGAAATTTAAACAAAGAAATGTCTCTTTCAAAAAATTCATACTCACTGCATCATGAGAACTATGTTATGCACTTTGATGGATGGCAGTGTACAGAAGTCACTGTTAAAGAGAAAACAATGTGAACACATGATACCTATGACATAAATGTAAAAGTTTAATTACAATTCTTCCTATGTTAAAGCTAAGTGATACTATTAAGATATAATAAGCAGTATTGGTTGATCATTTCCTCTATATCATATGATGATTAATATTTTCATGCCTTCTTATTCTATAAACAAATATGCTTTCTTACTATAGCAGTTGTAGAGCTGTTTTAACATGGGCCACAACTTACTTTCACTTTTTAAAATGTTTTTATTGATTTAAGAGAGAGAGGAAGGGAGAGAGAAGGAGAGCCAGAGAGAGAGAGAAAGAGAGAAACATTGATGTGAGAAACAACAACTGGTTGCCTCCCAGACCAGGATCAAATCTGAAAACTGGGTATGTACCCTGACTGCGAATGGAACAGGTGATCTTTCAGTGCACGGATGACGCTCAACCAACTGAACCACTTTGGCCAGGGCAATTTACATTTACTTTTTAAAAATAATTATTTTTTTATTGATTAAGGTATTACATATGTGTGCTTATCCTCCCATTGCCCCCACTTATGCCCTCACCCCCCTGGTGTTGGTGTCCATTGGTTAGGCTTATATGCATGCATACAACAAGTTCTTTGGTTGATCTCTCCCCTTTACCTTCACCCTCCTCTACCTTCCCTCTGAGGTTTGACGGTCTGATCGATGCTTTTCTGTCTCTGGATCTGTTTCTGTTAATCAGTTTATGTTGTTCATTACATTCCACAAATGAGTGAGATCATGTGATATTCATCTTTCTCCGACTGACTTATTTTGTTTAGCATAATGCTCTCCAGGCCCATCCATGCTGTTGCAAATGGTAAGAGTTCTTTTCTTTTTTACAGCAGCGTAGTATTCCATTGAGTAGATGTACCACAGGTTTTTAATCCACTCATCTGCTGATGGGCACTTAAGCTGTTTCCAAATCTTAGCTACTGTAAATTGTGCTGCTATGAACATAGGGGTGATATCCTTTCTGATTGGTATTTCTGGTTTCTTGGGATGTAGTCCTAGAAGTTGGATTACTGGGTCAAATGGAAGTTCCACTTTTAGTTTTTTGAGGAAACTCCATACTGTTCTCCACAGTGGCTGCACCAGTCTGCATCCCCACCAGCAGTACACGAGGGTTCCTTTTTCTCCACATCCTCACCAGCACTTGTCATTTGTTGATGATAGCCATTCTGACAGGTGTGAGATGGTACCACATTGTTGTTTTGATTTGCATCTCTCGGATGATTAGTGACTTTGAGCATGTTTTCACATGTCTCTTGGCCTTCTGTATGTCCTCTTTCGATAAGTATCTATTTAGGTCTGTTGCCCATTTTTTTATTAGGTTGTTATCTTCCTTTTGTTAAGTTGTATGAGTTCCCTATAAATTTTGGAGATTAAACCCTTATCGGAGATAACATTGGCAAATATATTCTCCCAGGCAGTGGGCTTTCTTGTTGTTTTGTTGATAGTTTCCTTTGCTGTGCAGCAGCTTTTTATTTTGATATAGTCCTATTTATTTTCTTTTTAGTTTCCATCGCCCTGAGCTGTATTGGTGAAGATAATGCTTTGGCATATGCCTGAGATTTTGTTGCCTATGGATTCCTCTAAGATTTTTATGGTTTCCCGTCTTACACTTAAGTCCTTTATCCATTTTGAGTTTATTTCTGTGTATGGTGTAAGTTGGTGGTCTAGTTTCATTTTTTTTTGCATGTATCTGTCCAATTTTCTGAACACCTTTTGTTGAAGAGACTGTCTTGACTCCATTGTGTGCTCTTTGCATCCTTTGTAAAATATTGAGCATAGTGGTTTCTGGGTTCTCTATTCTATTCTGTTGGTCTATGTCTGTTCTTGTGCCAGTACCAGGCAGTTTTGAGAACAGAGGCTCTGTAATATAGCTTGATATCTGGTATTGAGAAACCTCCTACTTTGTTCTTCTTTCTCAAGATTGCTGCAGCTATTTGGGGTCTTTTTTTTATTCCAGATGAATTTTTGAAGAGTTCATTCTAGGTCTATGAAATATGCCATTGGTATTTTAATGGGGAGTGCACTGAATCTATAAATTGCTTTGAATAGTATGAACATTTTAATGATGCTGATTCTACCAATCCATGAACACAGTCTGTTCTTCCATCTGTTTACATCTTCCTCTATCTCTTTTTTCAGTGTCCTGAAGTTCTCCGAGTACAAGTCTTTTACCTCTTTAGTTTATTCCTAGGTATCTTAATTTGTTTGGTGAAATGGTAAATGGGATTTTTTTTGTTAAATCTCTCTTCCGTAAGTTCACTATTGGTATATAAAAATGCCATAGATTTCTGGGCATTAATTTTGTATCCTGCTACATAGCTGAATTCATTTATTAAGTCTAATAGTTTTTGATGGAGTCTAGGATTTTGTATGTACAGTGTCATGTCATCTGTGAATGACAGTTTTACATCTTCTTTTCCAATATGGATACCCTTTATTCCTTCTTCTTGTCTAATTGTTATGGCTAGCACTTCCAGTACTATGTGGAACAGGAGTGGTGAAAGTGGGCATCCCTGTCTTATTCCTGTTCTTAGGGGAAATGGTGTCAGTTTTTGTCCATTGAATATGATGTTGGCTGTGGGTTTGTCATATATGGCTTTTATTATGTTGAGGTATGATCTCTCTATTCCCACTTCGCTGAGGGTTTTTATAAAAAATGGGTGTTGGATTTTGTCAAATGCTTTTTCTGCATCAAATGATATGACCATGTGATTTTTATCTCTCAATTTGTTTATGTGATGTATCATGTTTATTGATTTGTGGATATTGTACTATCATTGCATCCCCGGGACAAATCCTACTTGGTCATGGTGTATGATCTTTCTGATGTACTGCTGGATCCGATTTGCTAAGATTTCTGTTGAGAAATCACTTGATAATCTAATGGGAGATCCCTTTTATGTAACTTTCTGTTTCTCTCTTGCAGCCTTTAAGATTCTCTCTTTGTCCTGAATGTTTGCCATCATAATTACGATGTGTCTTGGTGTGGGTCTTTTTAGGTTCATCTCACTTGGGATTCTCTGTGCTTGTGTGACTTTTTTCTTTCCCAAATCAGGGAAGTTTTCTGACATTATTTCTTCAAAAAGGTTTTCTAACCATTGTTCCTCTTTCTGTTGTTATGGTACTCCTATTATTTGTATGTTGCTTCATTTCATGTTGTCCCAAAGCTCCCTTAGGCTCTCCTCCTGTTTTTTAATATTTTTCTCCAATTGAAGTTCAGTTTGGGTGTGTTTTGCTTCCGTCTTCTAATTCGCTAATTCGGTCCTCCACTTCTCCTAGTCTACTGTTGAAACTTTCCATAGTGTTTTTTTTCTTATTGCAGCTATATCACTCTTTATTTCCTCTTGATTCTTACATAAGTTGTTTATTTTTTTCATCCATCTGGTTTATGAACTATATAACCTTTATGCTGAATTCTTTGTCTGACATATTGCATGCTTCCGTTTCACTTAGCTCCTTTTTCCGCAATTCCTCCATTCCTTTGGGGGTTTCTTTGTTTCCCCATTCTCACCGAAGTATCTAGGCGTCGAGTCATGCGGGGGCTGCTCCTCGGGCAGTTGAAGCTCCTTGGGTGGCGGCTTCTCCTCGGGCAGTCATGGCAGTAGCTACTCCTCAGTTGGCAGTGGCTCCTCTGCTGTGTGCTGCTTGCGCAGATGCTCGCAGCAGTGGTGGCTCCTCTGTCTGGCGGGGGCAGGCTGCTCACGTGGCTGCTGCTCCTTGGACGGCAACGGGATGCTCATGCTGCTTCTGCTCCTCGGACAAGGGTGGGCTGCTCGCATGCTGCTGCTCCTTAGATGGAGGCGGGATGCTTGCACGGCTGCTACTAGTGTAGTTGTGGTGCCCTAGGCTAGAGCATTGGACTGGCCAGAGGGGAGTGCGCCTCAGAACTCACAGGATCCCGTGGCCAGGGTGGCTGAAGTCTCGGTGACCATAGGACCACAGCTGAGGCAGCAGGTCCTTGGTGGGGGTGGCTGTAGACCCTGGGTGGTGTCTGAGGGCAACCTGGGTGGAGGTGAGGCTGGGTTCCCAATCACAGCAGCTCTCCCCTTCAAGAAGGCACAGCCTCTGCAGTAGACCAGCCACCCCGGGACCGTTTGCAACAGTCCTGCAGGGTCCAACTGCCCCTCACTCACGTACACACACACAGACACCCCTTTTGTTCCCTCACTCACTCACACTCTCTCCCTCACTGACGCCATCTTCTTGCCTCTGTAGTTGAATCTGGAGTGTTATTGACCTGTTCGTGAATGGAGTCTCCTCTCTGGGTGTCTGGTTATGTGGCTCGCTCTCTACCACATTGATCAAACAGGAGAAAATGCAAGACACAAAACCCAACACAAAGGCAACAAAACACGAATGTACTCACGACACTGATAACCCCACTATTAGTGACCACCAGAGAAAAGAGAATTGGGGGAGAGAAAAGAGCACAAATGATATCAAGGAGAGAAAAAATGGTAACAGAGAAAAGAAAAAGAATAAGAAGAAAAAGGAAAAAAATATATATGGGGAGAAAACACCACTGAACAAACAGATAAACCAAAAAATGCAAACACCAAACAGCCAGAAAGGAGGGTGGGGGCCGAATCTGTAGAGGCCGGGCTTATATACAGAAAGTAAGGTTAAGGAATTGGATGAATATGGGGAGGGCCTCAGTTCAGTATAGATGAAGTCGAAAGAGGATGAGTGGATAAGAAGAAAGATGTTACACCTGTCCAAAGGGACATGGCCTTGGTGTCGTATGGCTTCCTTCCGACCCTCCAGGCTTGGAGGTCTCCCACCTCTCCAGCCCAGATCCCTGATTTTACTGTTCTCTAGGCGCCCTCTGCCCTTTCCGGCTGCGAATTGTCTCACCAGCTGTGTTCACTTTGCCAATTCAGGGTGGATATTATTCGATTTAGTTGCTCCCTCAATCTGCTGCATGACAAGGCTTGGGACACATCTGCCTATTCTGCTGCCATTTTGTCTCTCTCCCTACTTTTACTTTTCAACTTTTGAAATTTCACTAATCAGTTTGTAGTTCAGAAATTTTATATCAGGCTGATAGAGGATAAAAATTTATCACTGTTTTACTTAGCAAGAGTTAATAATCATTTAGAACCAATTTATAAGCTTTAGAATATCAAAACAACAGAGCATTACACATTACAGTGGAACATCGGTTTGAACTTAATTTGTTCCACAAGTGATTTTTTTGAAAACCAAAATCATTTTTTCCTATTAGAAATAATGTAAATTGAATTAATCCATTCCAGACCCCCAAATGATTCCATTTTAACCTTTCTTACATAGAGTACATGTCTAATGTACTGTTTAATCTAAAATAAACACTTTATTTCTTAAATTTATCAAACCACCCCTTACTAGCCTTAAAGGAATCACTTTCAGCACTTGGTCCAGGGGTGTCATTCAGGTCAGCATGCAGTGTCTTTGCTTGTTCATATATCACTGCCTCTGAGATGCTATCACTGGCTAATGGCTTTTCATTTATCCAAATCAACAGCAGTTTTTCTACCTATTCAATAGCCTGTAATCATTGTTTCTTTCATATCGTTAGCAACACTAGCACTCTTTTTATTTTCCCCATTTTTTTAAGAACTTTACCTTCTTTTCCTAAAACATCAATGTCATTATATATTTTATTATTTTTTATTTTAATTTTTTTAATTTAAATTCTTTATTGTTGAAAGTATGACATATGTCTCCATTTCCCCCGTTGACCTCTCCTGCATGCTCTGACCCTTTCCTAATGTTTTTATTGATTTTTAGATAGGAAGGGAGAGGGACGGAAACACCATTGATTTGCACGCCCTCTACTGGGATTGAGCCTGCTTCCCAGGCATGTGCTCTTGACTGGAATGGAATCAGGAACTCTTTAGTCCACAGGCCAACGTTCTATCCACTGAGCCAAACCTGCTATGGCCATTAGCACTTTTGAGGACCTTTTTATGTTTTAACACATTGTATGCGGGAAACGTATTTATACATTTTACATTGACTGGTAGTAGAGCGCGGGACACGTATTTTATAGACGTGGGATACGTTTTTTATAGACTAGCGGTAGAATGCGGGTAACGTATAAATACATAAACTAAAGTTATCGTAATTTTACTGAATGTTGCCATTTGCGCAAAAAAATTAGCAAAAATGGCCTGCGCCACCTGTTAGCGCGCGATAAAAACTACCCGCAAACAATATGTTAAAATTGTACTAATGGTTGATTTAGCCAGCAAAAAAAGCATTCTCTCCCAGTTGCCTGAGAGAGATTTTTTGTCATGCTGAGGTATCAGCATAAACATTGAAAACCAAAGTTTGGTTCATTTTGACCCAGATTTTTTTTTTTTTTCCTGTGAACTGGGTTGAGAACAGAATTGTTCGAGATGAGAGACATTTGAGAAATGAGGCTTGACTGTATTAGCATTATTAATCTTCCTATAATAAAACATCAACAAAAAATAGAATATAGGAGAATATGATTTTAAAATAATAAACATAAAGTGACATGGTATATATGATCTTAATTATGAAAAAAAAAATCAGGTATTGCCATAAATGTCATGTATGTTGAAAAGGGAGAAGAGAAAAATAGAGATGAGCAGAAGCCAGAAGGAACATTCCAAAATGTGGTCTTGTGACTGCTAAGATTATGGGAGATAAAATATACACATATTTACTTCATACTTTATAATTTAACGAGAGAAAATAAAAGTCAGAACTTACTACATGTAACTCATTTCCTCTGCTATGATAGTAGGTACTGTGTAATCAATCTGAAAGGCAAAAAAATAAAAATAAACAGAGAGAATAGGATCAATAATCAAACATTTCAGATACATTTCATAACTTCAAAGAGTTCAGAAATCTCTCCCTTTATGAGTCTGATGCTAAGATTTACTCTTATATATTCACTAGAGGCCCGATGCATGAAATTCGTGCAAGGGGCTCGGCCTTCGCAGCCACAGCGGCTTGCCTCGGCCCTAGCAGCCCCAGCTTTATCCAGAAGGTCATCCAGAAGGACATCCGGAAGGTCGTTCGGCTGTCCGGTCTAATTAGCATATTACGCTTTTATTATTATAGACGGGGCATATTTCAAAGTCAAGTTTTTGAGGAAATCCCCACCTCCCTCAAGGTAGTACAATAAAGCTGAGACTCCTTTAACTTATTCAAAATATTTCATGACTGAAGCTTACCTGTCTCATATCCAGTGGACCAATGTTTGTTATGTTGTTTAAACGTGACTTTCCAATAACTGTTTTTGAAAACTGAACTTGTGCAGTGATGTTTTCAACTTCAACAGCATAATAGTTATTGTTTGTTATATTTAGTGTGTTCTGCAAAAGAAAGGAGGCAGAAAATGTGTAAGTTATCTGAAAATAAGCAAAAGGAAGATGTATTCAAACTAATAAAAATGACTTTAGTTGTGCCATGCTTCATTATTAGAATAAAAGTTTTAACAAAAATGTCAAAGAATATCAAATGAACCAATTCTTTGGTTTTATGTGAGTCCAATGTATTGAATATGCTACAATAATGTAAAAAAAAAAAAAGACCCAGAAATGGTACAGGCTTGGAATGTTAGAAAAGGTATTTGTGGCATTAGCAAAAATTCAATAAAAATAATTTTTAAATTTCATCTAAATGTTTACTAAATGTTAATAAAGTTATTTCTTATTCTAATAAATACAAATATGGCCATATAGCAGTACTTTAAATAAATTTTGTTTAAAAGAAATTGGTATTTTAGCTTATAAACAAATAGAAATTTCTACCAGGTCACCATGGAGAAAAAATGGAAAAGGTGTAAGACTGTTTGGTTGGAAAAAAGATAAAGGTGCACCACTTCTATACTTAGGTAACACTAGGTCCAACTTTTTTTATTCTAATTCACAACTGTCTCAAATTCAGAAACAAATGTTGAAAAGTAAACAGATTATAAATATATTTTTTGGTAGCAATTAATTGTTTAATTCATTTATCCTCCTAAAGGCATTTTCAAATGCTAAATGATTCTGCATACACAACTGACCGTATTTATTATTCACCACTTTCAGCAGAACCAGAAATGAGAGAAGGTCAATACTGTAGACACACAGAAAGCAAACTGACCAGCGAGCTTCACATTTAACCTCTCAACAAGGACAAAGGTTCTAATTAACATCATAAAGGAATGAAGTAATCTATTATCAATATAAATTTTTACTTACTGTGATATTTAAATATATTGTACGCTTTTCATCATCATAACCGACGTATGCTGATTTGACACCAATGTATTTCACGTCGATAGAGCGAGGGAAAAGGAAAAACACAGCCAATCCAGAAATCAGCAGACAGACAAACACAGAAGCCATCACATACAGTTTTCTGAAAAAGAAAATGGAGTATTTAAATATATGTCCACCAAAAATTACACAATGAAACATTTAGAGAGGATACATTTCAACTGGAATTTCCCCCCATTATGCTAGCTGTATAAGATGTATTTTATCAACTTTTTACATTATAAAAGTATTGAGTAGGCTTGGATCTGAGTCTACTAAGTGCTGAAATGTTCTCTTTATAAGATGTACCGGTGTTTACCTTATTGGAGACTGGGATTTCAGGCTTATTACAGATATAACATCACTGCAGTGATTCCCAAACTAGGCTGCACATTAAAATCAAGACAGGGAGCTTTAAAAATATAGATTTCAGGACTTCCTCCTGAATTCCCTAAAGCAGAATTTTCACATGTGAATTTTGCCACTGTGTTTCCCTAAAGTGACTACTCATCAATAACCACCTCTGACGCTCTTAAAACAATGTGATATCAACACGGCTTATCAATTTCACCTCAAGTTTATAGCCATTCTCTGTTGTTATAAAAGGTATTAAAAGATGGCCAGTATGAATATCCACTTCTATAGTTCTGAGATTATTTCCCTAGGTGCTGAATCTTTTCTCCCCTTTATACATATTCTTGCCCTGTGGAAACTGGATTCTACCCCCAGCAGGTTCTTCTTAGGATGTGCTTGTCCTTTTTGTAAGAGTTTTTATCCAGTTTCCCTCAGGTCTTTGAAGGCTTAGGATGGCCCAGTTCTCTCTAATCTTTTCATGGTCCCTTGCTGGATTCCTGTGGCCTTTTTCACACTCTCTCCACGCTGGAGCATGAGGAACACTCCCATTTTAACAGGTTATTCTCAAAGGTATTTGCTGAAAGTCCTCTGAGTGGGATCCTCTTCTTATAGGTATTTGCTTTGGGTATCAGTGGCATTAGGACTCTTAGGAACTCTCTATTTGCTTCCATTCACAATTTCCACACAGCTGCTCAACATGTTAAGTCCTTGCTGTCATCAAGGTTTGAATACCCATTTTTATCCTGTGGCTAGTGGGAACACTCATTTTTAAAAAATAAACATGTTTTCTCTATGTGTGTTTCTTACTATTATTTTAAGTTTGTCTGTTTTAATAAATGGACTTGAGAAGATTCAGATACTATGCTGCTTTCAAGACATTACCCCAACCAGGAATCTTTTTTTTTTTTTTTTTTTTGATGACACAAAAGCATATGAGAGCATTACTTAACAACCTGATAGCATTTTTCCCTTTTAATAGTGTTAACCAAAGTAATTATTATATAGTAGAGGCCTGGTGCATGAAATTCGTGCACGGGGGTTTGGGTCCCTCAGCACAGCTTGCACCCTCTCCAATCTGGGACCTCTTGGGGGATGTCCGACTGCCGGTTTAGGCCCGATCCTTGAGGGAAACTGGCAGTCGGACATCCCTCTTGCAATCCGGGACTGCTGGCTAATAACTGCTCGCCTGCCTGCTGGCCTAATTGCCCCTAACACCTCTGCCTGCCAGTCTGATTGCTCCTAACTGCTCTCCCCTGCCGGCCTGATTGCCACTAACTGCCCTCTCCTGCTGGCCTGATCACCCCTAATTGCCCTTCTCTGCTGGCCTGATTGCCCCTAACTGTCCTCCCCTGCTGGCCTGATCGCCCCTAACTGCTCTCCCCTGCTGGCCTAATTGACCCTAGCTGCCTCTGCCTCGGCCCCCGCCACTGTGGCTTTGTCCAGAAGGAAGGCAGGACAACGGGAAGATGTCGGTCAACCCAGTCTAATTAGCATATTACCCTTTTATTAGTATAGATAATTTGAAAAGCAAAAAACAAAAAAACAAAACAAAAAACAAAACAAAACCCCCACAGCAAAACAATTTGCCACTTTCTTACTAGTATAATCACTTACGTTCTTCTTGGCCTTAATCTCTGATCACTATATGGAATCAATGCCACCAGCTGGTTTTCTTGCCCTAAGAGTTAAAGAAGTTTAAAAATTTATTAACATGGTTAATTAAAAATGTAGTGACTGCTCAACAAAGTCTGGTTTGGAGAGACCAAAATACCATGTGGTTCTCATCACATTCCTTTAGTAAACTGCTCTCAAAATCTTCAGAAATTACCCAACTTGGATCTTTGTATTAGCCATTAAAGCACCAAAGTTAAATTCTCTTTCAAAGCTTTCCATAATGCTTCAATTATTCCTTCCTGACCCCTCAATAATCCTCCCCTCATTTACACTACCCCCAACACACCCACATATAAATATATATTTATTATGTATATATGTCTCTTTGTGTATATATACATATTGCATCTTTGTGTATATATACATATTGCATCTTGGTATTCATTTAGCTAAACTACAATCCTGGTTAAAACCAACCCTTTAGCTACTGTGCCTATAGCCACAGTTAAATGTGAGAGAGAAAAACATCCAACTATACTCACTGGTCTGATTTTAGATCACTAATCTCAAGTAGCCCTTAATGATGCCAACAACCATACTAATTTCCTTAGTTCACACTCTCAACCTGACATACCAAGACCACCATTTCATAACTTTAACTTTTTTTGAAACATCCAATATCTTCTTCCCCATACTCACTCTGAGCACAGAATGTAGCAAACAGAAGAGAACTTTCGCAAGCTCCCACCACCACATCCATCTAAACTATCTACTGCCGTGTCCACACATTCTAACTTCTCTTCTGTTACTAAGAGTAGCCCTCTGCACTAGGTCTAATTGTCCTGGCTCCTGCATTATCAATGCTTTCTCTGTGCATCATTCTCATTAGCAAATATTATTCACTCCATCTTATAAAAATCCCTCTCCTGACCTCACAGCCCTCTCTAGCTATACCACTTCACTCCTTTTTTACATAGTGAAACTCAAAGCAAAAACTATCTTCCCACTATATAACTGCTCCTCCTATGTACTTGATTCCACTCTACACACGATATACATACTTTTGCAGGCTACCAAAACTTTACAGGTCCCCACTGGTCTTTACATCACCAAATCCAATGGTAAGTTCTCAGTCCTCACATTAATTGATCTATCAGTAATATTTAACACAGTTGATCAATTTTTCTCCTTGGTATATGTTCTGTATTTACCTTCTAGGACACCAACAACAGATTTCCTCCTTCTACACTAGCTGCTCTGTCAGTGTCTGCTAATTCTTTCTCAAGTAACTGATCTCAAAATGCAATGCTCGAGGGTTCAGTGCTAGGGTTTCTTCCTTTTTTCCCCCTATACTGCTGAACTTGGTGCTCTTGTTACCTGTGAGACTACAAGACCTTGGTTCTTATCTTCTTAAAGGAAAGATTTCAATCAAGAGACAAAATGCAGAAGAGCAAGCAAGACTTTACTGACGGTAGCAAAAACACATTTAGAAACAAGGAAGGGCATAGAAGAAGCAACTGGAGAACCTAGGCTAGGCTGCCTTGGCTCACTGGGAAGTAAGAGAAAAGGGGGCCTTGGAGACAGGTTCAGGGTTAGCCTGGGACAAATTGCTGCAGCCCATTGCTCCCCTGGTTGCAAGTCTCATGGGGTCCCTTAGAGTTTAGGAGATTCATGCCTGTGGGGGAAGAGAATGGCATGGCCTGCTGGGACCTTTGTTTTCATGAGGTTTTAAAGGGTGGGCATTTAGGAGAGGCCTTAAGGGAGGATCAGCAGAATACCCATTAGCTTTATTCGGATGTACCAGAATGAGATTTATTCTCTTAACCTGTCTGTCCTTGGGTGTGGTTAGCAAATGGCACTAATTGGATTTCAGTTATCTGTCTCCCTGAGTAGAGTGATTTATACTATTTACCCTCTGGTTGGGGAGAAGTACAAACCATTTACTCTTAAGTGTCCTTGTTTAGGGAAGATAGGATTTACTAGGTGGCTGCAAACTGCTGTTTAATTGTCTGTTTAGTTTCCCAATTTCACTTGTCCTAAAATTTTCCTACCTTCTTACTATCCTATAACGCTCTCATCCACCTCAGCTTTAAGTATCACCTGTGTACTGATGACTCCAGCCTACACGTTGCACTTGAATTCCAGGCCCTCATTATAACTGCCTATTGCACATACCCACTTAGATGTCAAATATGCATCTCCAAACATACATAACTAAAACTGAGCTCCTGAGCTCTCTGCTGACATACACCTTCAAACCTTTTCCCTATCCTAATAACTAGTCCATTCTTCCAGTTGCTCAGACAAAATATACCTTTGGAGTCATCCTTGATTTCCCACTATCCACTTCCAGCTGCCAAAAAAGCCCACTGGCCATACCTCAAAAACATATCTAGGTAATCTTCCCCTCCCCTAGTCCGGTACGTTAATCCCTTCAACAAAAATAATCCTTTTATTCTCAGTCACTATCACTGCAAAGATAAAATCATCACATTCAAAGGCCAACTCAAATATAATTTTTCCCAACCCGAGGCATTTATCAGAGACTCTGCTAGACCTTATACTGCCACTCTGTCCTTCCCCTGGGCTTCTCCAGAGTCACATCATCAACTCTAACCAAGCAGATAGTGGAAGAGCACAAACATACTTTTACTATTTCTATTGTTGCCATTGCTCCTAAAATAGCCTGAAAACAGCACACGGGAATTATCTCCTGATTTCTATGATATTCCACAAACTGATATTTTTTTTCCTATTTGACTCATCATCATATGCCATCCCTCTTCATGCAGTTCCTCTTTTGCCAATGCCTGAAATCATTCTTTTTTAAAAAAATGTATTTTATTGATTTTTTACAGAAAGGAAGGGAGGGATAGAGAGTTAGAAGCATCAATGAGAGAGAAACATCGATCAGCTGCTTCCTGTACACCCCCTACTGGGGATGTGCCCGCAACCAAGGTACATGCTCTTGACCAGAATCTAACCTGGGACCTTTCAGTCCGCAGGCCGACGCTCTATCCACTGAGCCAAACCAGTCAGGGCTGAAATCATTCTTTAAAGGGAAAATAAAGGGCACATACCCCTAGGAATTCTTCCTGTTCCTTGACAAGTGGGGCAGGTGACACTATCTCTTCCTGTAAATTCCACATACGGAAACTGAGAGACATCTCCACTTCTTCCATCTTCATTATGGACTTCATTACTAACCAATCCATTCCTCATGTTTTCAGTTGATGCGACTCCACCGTAAGCATCTTCTTTATTTGAATGCAAAGGCAAATGGGAAAAAGACTTTCCCATGTCTAAAGAAAAAGAATAATCTTATAGTAAACTTCACACACAAAACATGTATACGCAAGAACCGTATGGAACATTTATACGAATCTAATTAATTTAGAAAACTTCAGGGGAATATTCATTCAGACAGACTACTTTGGGAATTAGAATTATATTTAATCAAAGTAATGTCAGAAACAATGAAGCCACTTACTTGAGTCCAAAAGTGTTTATCTATCAAAATATCTATATATATATATAAAACCCAAATATGCAAATAGACCAAATGGCGGAACAACCGGTTGCTATGATGTGCGCTGACCACAAGGGGGCATGCGGGGAACATGGCAGGCATCAGCCGTGGTGGGATTATGGAGCAGGTGAGTGGGCGCCAGACCAAGGCAGGGTGCCCGTCGCTATCATCAGGGCGAGCCTCTGGTGGTTACTGAAAATTCTTTGCTCCCGTGTGCTGTGGTCCCGCCTGGTGCTCAATACCATCAGTGGGTGTGAGCGGCAGCTGCTGGCCCCGATCTCCCCTCAGAGATTCTTCACCTCCCCCTGCTCCTGGGTGATCGGGGTAGCAGCCACTGCTTGCACCTGCTGATGGTGCCGGCCCCTCTCACAACCACTGCTGGCGCAGGCCCCAATCTCTCCGCGCTGTCAGTGGGTGTGAGGGGTCGCCATCAGCATGTGGGAACGGTGGCAGCGGGAGTGGAGTTGCCAGCAGACAGGGGACCACGGGCCATGGCGGAGAGGCTGGGTGGGGGTGCGGAGGATGGGCCAAGACCTGCCCCTGTGCCCACCGCAGCCTCGCGGTCCACAGTTCCTTTCAAGTGCATGAATTCGTGCACTGGGCCCCTAGTTATGAAATAGACTTGTGATGAGAATGGGCTTTCAAACAACATTATAATTTAACAAGTCTATACTTTCTCTGAAAAGTAATGTGGGCTTCACATTTCTTAGAATAAAACACAAACACATTACTACCTTTAAACCAATTAGCACCAAAGGCAAAAGTTTCTTTGGGCAGATAACAATTAGGTATCACCAAGCAAATTAAAAGTAGTATTTTTCAATCTTTTAAAATTCATGCTTCTTTGTGATAAATAAAATTTACAATCCCTCTCATCCACACAGTTCTTTGCTTTAAACACTTAAACACTTGCAACAAAAACAACTCAAAAACCAAATTCTACATGTTTTTCTCTCATTCAGCAGTGGGCAGAGCTAAAATTATGAAAGGAACATTCCAAAATATTGACTATAACTTACCCCCACAAAACATCAATTTCAAAATTTTAGCATAACAGTGTCAAAAATAATGTGGGGAAAATTAAGTATAAATTTAAAGCCATTTTTATTATGTGTAAGTTCAAAAACATAACTTATGACTTCTACAAAAATGCATTATCTTCTCTTGATTTGTTTCAATGACATTCAATCCCAGCCAAATCCATTCTTGCCAGGCACAGGTATGTCTTAGGAGAGAAAGACACAGAAGGCAAAACCAGTGGCTCTGTCTGGACCTCATTAGCAGTGGCCTTGAAGAGTCGGCCTCAGAAAGGTGTGCTTGCCCTGCCTGCATGCCTCAGGCATGGCTCAGCTCAACCTATGAACCAGGAGGTCAAGGTTCCGCGGTTGCAGGCTCTATCCCCAGTGTGGGGCGTGCAGGAGGCAGTCCATCGGTGATTCTCTCTCCTCGTTGATATTGATGTTTCTCTCTGTCTCTCCCCCACTCTCCCTTCCTCTCTGAAGCCAATAAAATTAAAAAAAAAAAAGAAAGATGTTTGTTTCCAGGCTAGAGGACAAACACCAGACCTTGTCGGGTACTGGGCATCCCCACACTTCTTACTGAATTGTCCTCAGAACCCTTCTGACTTTAAGCACTTTTATTCCTGGCGGCTGGTTGGCAGACAGAGAGGTTCTAAGCCCCCTTCTCTTCCGTGTGCTCAGAGTGTTGTTTGTTTGTTTTATCGCAGCCTTTTAATTTACTGAAAACCAATATGGAACTCAGACTCGGTATGAAGAGAGAGAGAGAGAGAGAAAAGTACAGCAGCAGTCCATCCCATTTAAATGGGTCGTAACTTTCTGCGATAACGAAGGAAGCCAGTCCCTTCCGTAAGCTACACAAACAAAACAAAACCAAACCCAGCAGACAGTCTACTCCGGAAAGGTTAACACGAAGACCCAGTCAACCGTGCAAGAAAACTCAAAAATGGCAAAACCTGCGGCCTCACAAGGAGGAACCAACCCTGCGCGTCCAGGGCTTGGGCCGCAGCCCGTCCTCACCGCAGGAGTCGGGGTCAGGGCAGGAGTCGGGGTCAGGGCAGGAGGCGGAGGTGGCACAGCCCCTCCATCCACACCGCCCAGCGCTCCGCCCCTGTCGCCTGGCGGGCCCAGCTCCCCGCGGTCTCTCCTCCCTCCGCTCGGGAAGGGGACCTGCGGCCGCGCATCGGGGTCGCTCACCGGCGCCGCGTAGTCCCGAGCTGCTCCGGCGCGGACGGGCCCGAGGACAGGGTCGCGGAGCGCGCGGTCAGGCTGCTGGGCTGGAGCGACTGGCCTGCAGCAGGGTCGCCGCGGAGTCAGGGGGCGGGAGCAGCGCGGGGACGGATCAGCTGATGCGAACCCTGTTGCAACCTGCGCCCGCGCCTGTGCAGAGCGCTCTCAGAGGCGTGTGCGGTCAGGACCCGGCCCCGCGCATGCGTCCTTCCTCCGCCGCCTGCAACCTGAAGCGCAGCGGCAGGGAATGTGCGCGCTTGGGTTTCTTACCTAGGTCTCCCAACACTTGAAGGTAAAAATTGGCTGCCTGGCCCTAGAAAATTTAAAAGTAATAGTGTGACCTCCCCCCCCCCCCCCCGTGGAGGCCATTTCCCTTTACAAAGGGAAAAAACGTGCGCTTCTGCCTCCGCCCTCAGCCGAGCCATCGTCTCGTCTCTGACCGTCGCGGCGCTGGGAGGGGGATGAACTGGACGATAGACTCACGTCTGTTTTAATTTAATTTAATTTAAAAGTCGCACTTATTTTAACTTGGAGCCTCTTGTTCAGTAGAAGGAACATGTACGCAGGAGGGCACCCAGCTGGTGTTCGTTTTGGTTTTGGTTTGGTTGCTTTTGCACACGCGCCCCCCCTCCCGCTTGGCGGCTGGTTAACCAGAGTGTGAGCCCCGTGCTCCCCGCATCCGTGTAACTTGGGCCGCTTTCCTCCGCATCTCAAAGGGTAGGTTATCGCCTTTAGAAAATGAGAGTAACAACAATACACAGTTGTTCTGAGGGTTAAATGACATACAGGGAATCACTGTTCAGCACAGGCGGGACTCATGGCTTGCAGAAAGTTTGACATTTCATGCATTTAAATAACATACTCTCCTAGTATTTGTATCTTAACTGGTAGCTCCTGTGTTTGTAGTTTCAGGTTGTGTATTAATCGAATCAGAGCAGCAATCTCAGGTGTGACAGTAAGTGACGTGGGAGACAGTGGGGCTAGTCAAGGTGGAACTCTAGTAATAGGGAAATCACAGAGATTTTCTTCTTCGGAGGCCATAACTGTAGCTGAAGTTAGAGAATTAGAGGCAAGTTTTGTGTGTTCAGTGGGGCAGTCCGCCAAATCCAAAAGGTCAGCCCAGCTGGGATGGAGCACTTCCAGATTGCAGGGTTAGACAAGATGGTTAGAATTAAAGAAAAAGGTTTCAGGAAGAGGCCATCCTTTTTTTTTTTTTTTTTTTAAATATTTTTATTGATATCAGAGAGGAAGGGAGAGGGAGAGATAGAAACATCAATGATGATAAATCATTGATGGGCTGCCTCCTGCACGCCGCCTACTGGGGATCCAGCCGCAACCCAGGCATGTGCCCTGACCTGACGGGGAATCTAACTGTGACCTCCTGGCTCATTGATTGACCCTCAACCGCTGAGCCATGCTGGCGGGGCCATCCTTAAAACAGTATGAAAACCCTGAACAAACAGCCACCATAATGCAAGTTAAGGATCTAGGCAAAATGTTTGAACAATACATGTACGGTAGGTACTAAACCAAGAGTGGAGCTTAATAAACCAAGGACCTTTAAGGTAAGTTCTACTTACATGTTTCCTACGAAAGGCCAAAATTGTTCTCAAGTACAGGGAGGCCCAAGAGAATCATTGCTCGGCTGCCTCCACCCAGGGGGTGGAGCCCACAACCCTATTGCATAGGTAGAGAAAAGGGAAAGCATGGCTGGAGCAAGAGGCTCTGGGAATAAGAAACAAGGCCAGATAGACAAGTCACAGTGGGGTCCAGTGGCCTTTGCCTACGCGAATGCAAAGGAGAATAGTAAGTTATGTGGGAAGGGGAGAAAAGGAGTACTTTCAGTCTTTTAGTGATTGTCACTACTACTTAATAGAGGAGAATTCTGTTCAGGAACCCTGGAGGAGGTATTCTGAAACGGTTACAAAATAAAAACAAAGAGACCAGTCAGGATTTATAAAGTTATAAGAGACTTGCTCCACTCCACAACAAGCACAAGCCAGAAAAGATTTGTTAAAATCAGTTAAAAAATGATCAGAACTGAGGGCACAAATAAACATGCATAAACTTAAATCCAGATGGTAGTGAGAGCTAAGAGAGGAGGGAATGACAGTTTTTTTCATTTCTTACAGAACAGTTTATGGTACATCTAGTAACTTGTACTACATGAATGCACCCTAAACAGGTAATAGGAGACCATCCAAATGTTGAATGGTTGTGTGTGGGCTAGAATGCTAGATTACATGCTCATGGAGCTCCAGTCCAGAGTGAGTCTTCTGCACCCACCCTCTAACTCTGCCCCAAAGGCCGTAAGTCCCCAAAATTAGCATGTGAAAGTCAGGATGGAACAGTCCCTTTGAGGACTCCAGGCCTTTGTTAGGTGTCCAGAAGCAATACTCTGAAGGCTGGGAGAGGGCAGCAGGATGGAGAGAATTCTACTGAGGCACAGAAAGATAAGACTGGAAAACACACAACAAATATCCATCAAAGGATATACAGTTCCCATGGAATACTAGTCAGCAAAAAACAGGAACAAACTACTGATAAAAGCAACATAATGACTCTCAAGAACATTTTGTACAAAACAGTCTAGATGCAAAAAAAAAAAAAAAAAAAAGTGTACAATCACAATGTGTTTCCATTTACATGAATTCCAAGAAAAGGCAAAATTAATATATGGTTAAAGAAATTGGAAAGTAATTGTCTTAGATAAGGGCAGAAATGGAGAGGAAAGGGGGGGAAAAAAGGAACTTTCTGGGGTTATATAAATGTTCTTTGGTTTGGTTTTTGACAATAGTTAAAAGGTTTCATGCAACTGCCCAAACTCATTTAACTGAACAGTTAGGATTTTTAATTTATTATATGTAGCAATGCTTCAATAAAAAATTAAAAATTCATACTTAGAAAAAGTATTAGATGAACTTTTCTTTGTCATCATGTTACTTCATTTTCCAGCCTGGAGGTTCCTATTTATTTTGGATTTTCATTAATTACTGACACTCAATACTTCATACTTTTATACTTCAACAATAGGTCATAAATTCAGTTCATTAGTTTGGGGCCCTCTTTGATGATGATATTCTATAGTTCCCATTACTATTCAGAATTGGACTCTAAATTCCTATTATATAGAAGATTTGCCTTTATCTGGCCTGTGTTGCCAGTCTCTGCTCCATTTTCTTACTTCTGTTGTCCAAACTGTTTTCCAGGATTTAGAACCTATTGCCACTTCTGACCATCAGTACCTGCATGAACTTTAAAGCCTCCTCTTGTGCCTGTGTATCCTTATCATTCATTGCACTATCTCTGTAGTGCTGCTCCATGAGATAGAGGAACATGTTGGTTTTGAATACTATAAATTTGAAAGAAATTACTTTCATGAAAAGTAAATTAAAATAATGAGGGTGAATGATAAATAGAAGTTGACACTTTGACTCTGTATTTATTATTTTGTAATAATTCTTCATTGTTGAAAGCATTACATATGTCCCCTTTTCCCCCCCCTACCCTGCCCCCACCCCAGGCCTTCAGCATCCTATTGTCTGTGTCCACGGGTTATACATATGTGCATACAAGGTCTTTGGTTGATCACCTCCCACCCACCCACTTTCCCCCGCCTTCCCTCTGAGATCGGCACTCTGTTCCATGCTTCCATGCCTCTGGATCCACTCCATTCATCACTTTATTTTGTTACTTAGATTCCACATATGAGTGCGATCATGTGATACTTGTGTTTCTTTGACTGACTTATTTCGCTTACATCATCCTCTCCAGGTCCCTCCATGCTGTCTCAAAGAGTAAGAGATCCTTCTTTTTTACTGCTGCATAGTATTCCTTGGTATAAATGTACCAAAGCTTTTTTTATCCACTCATCTACTGATGGGCTGTTTCCAGATCTTAGCTATTGTAAAGTGTGCTGCTATCAACATAGGGGTGCATACATTCTTTCTGATTGGTGTTTCAGGTTTCTTAGGATATATTCCTAGAAGTGGGATCACTGGGTCAAATGGCAGTTCCGTATTTAATTTTTTGAGGGACTTCCATACTGTTTTTCATAATGGCTGCACCAATCAGCATTCCCACCAGCAATGTACTAGGGTTCCCTTCTCTCCACATTCTCACCAGCACTTATCATTTGTTGATGGTAGCCTGACTCTGTATTTGAATAGATGCATTTTCTCTTGTACACCTGGTCTGAGCTTATCCTAAACAGTTTGGATGAAACATTTACATTTAATACAAAATCATTGTGTATTATATATTTTAAACTCTCTTTCATTTTTACCATTAGTTATTTTCTGATTTATTTGTAGGATCTTACTGGACAGTGACTAAGAAGAGAAAGAAAATAGGCATATGTAATATCCAGAATTTTGAAACAGACTATAAATCAGCCGTGGGCAAACTACTGCCCGCGGGCCGGATCCGGCCCGTTTGAAATGAATAAAACTAAAAAAAAAAAAAGACAGTACCCTTTTATGTAATGATGTTTACTTTGAATTTATATTAGTTTACACAAACACTCCATCCATGCTTTTGTTCCGACCCTCCGGTCCAGTTTAAGAGCCCATTGTGGCCCTTGAGTCAAAAAGTTTGCCCACCCCTGCTATAGATATTGAGTCCTATAAACCAACAGTTGACAGTGGCTTTAAAGAGCTGATATGAGATGATGGCAGCACCATGCCATTTGCACTTTATTCTAGAGAAGGAGTTAGAGAATATTGTCAGGTACTAGAAAAAAGAAATGAGCATTATGTCCTGCAGAGCTGGCTGTTTAATTCCACACAAGTGTGGCCTTTTATTGTTCCTCTGGTCACATTTGTTGTAACTTTTAGCCCCTCAGGGTCTGACCCTGGACATATGGGTTGAGTGTTTACTAGGATGGCTATTTATTTATCAGGATACTGATACTTCAAATGGAATTGTGCAAACACTCTGCCAGGACACTACAGTCCTTGCTCTTCTGCATTTCTGCATTTCCTATCTTGTTCTTCCTGCCACTGTGGTTTCAGTCCTGTTTGGCTTTCTGCTTGGGATGTGCTCATCACCTTCCAGTTTTAGTTTTACATGTTTTTACTTCTTAATCATTATTTCCCTGCTAATGGTAAATACTCCAGTGTCTTCCTTTTATTATCCTTATTGATAGAGTTAATGATCTTGCCCAGCTGGCATGGCTCAGTGGTTGAGCATCGACCTATGAACCAGGAGGTTATAGTTCGATTCCTGGTCAGGGCTCTATCCCCATTGTGGGGAGTGTAGGAGGCAGTCGATCAATGATTCTCTCTCAGCATTGATGTTTCTATCTTTCCCTTTCTCTTCCTCTCTGAAATCAATAAAAATCTATATATATAAAAGCCTAAGTGACCATTCGGCCATTTGGCCATTCGACCGGTAGCTATGATGCGCCCTGACCACCATGGGGCAGACACTCTGGTTGGTAGGTTAAGTTGCTGGCTGTGGGTTAGCTTGCTGCTGGGGCCCTGTCAGCCCTGCATCTGGTTCACCCGCACCCTGGACCCAGAGAGGAGGGAGGAGGGAGCCTGATTCCTCGTGGAATTGGCCATGGGTTAGCTTGTTGCGATATTAAAATCTTTGCACCGGGCCACTAGTACTATATATAATATATAATATATATACATATATATTATATATATATATATTAATTTATGAGTCCTAGCTCAGTGGATAGAGCTTTGGCCTGCAGACTGAAGGGTCCTGGGTTCGATTCCTGTCAAGGACACATGCCTAGGTTAAGGGCTCTAATCAATAAAAAAATATTTTTTTAAAAAAGTGCCAATTAAAATTAGATTTTAAAAAAAGAGTTAATTATCTACATGGAAGTGTTTCCCTTCCCCACTTGCTTGTACTTGAACATTTTTCTCAATATAATCATTTCTATGACATTTGCCAACCTATTTTCATTGAAGTAATTTGGAAAGCTCATAGAATACTTGGAAGCAATACTTTGAGTCACAAATACAAAAGTAAACAACACATGGAACATTTGAACAGACTTTGGCACCAGCCAAATGAATGAATTGAAAGACAATCTGATGCTTGAACCTAGTACCTGATGACGAATGGAAAATTACAGAGCCTCACTTCTAACCTTGACATTCCTAAGAGGTTTTAGTTTCACAAGAGGTCAGGCATGCATAGATAATAAGTGGAGCACCCAAACAAAAATAAGCCTTGTTAACAACAATCATCTGTGAGAAGGTTCTACATAATTTGTTTTTCCTGCTCCTGGCACTAGAACATGGCTAGAGTAATAATGTAGAGGTCATTGTTGCACATGTGCCTGAGAGGATTGCTTTATTAGTACTCTAAAAAGACTTTATGTTTATGTTTAAAATCACTGAACTCACTATCGAATGATAACTATATAAATTGTACTGTGCAATTAACTGGGAATATAATTATGTGCAATAGGCAATGGGTTTACATATAGCTTTTCCCTAAGAAATTGCCATAAAATTTACCCTGTGTATGTAAGGACATCACTTTTTAAAAATAAAGTCTGGGTTCATTTCTTGTGATTTACAAATAACTTTTGTCTCTTGAGCAGCTCTTGACCAAGGAGAGACCGCCATAGAGGATGTATGGATTGGTTATCCAAGCATTCTTCATCTTATGAAACAGAAAGATCTAAAAAAGAAAATGAAATGAGATTTCACTTACTATAAACTGTCATATACCTTTAAAAAAAAACCCACAAAACACTATCCTGGACAATAGCACCTCTAGCTACAGGTTTGTACCTTTTATTTATTTTTATTTTTAGAGGAAGTGGAAGAGAGTGGGAGAGACAGAGAGAGAAACATCTATGTAAGAGAGACATATTAATTGGTTGCCTCCTGCACGCACCCTGACCAGAGCCTGGAATGGAGCCTGCAACAGAGGTACATGCCCTTGACTGGAATCCAACCCAGGACCCTTCAGTCCTCGGGCCAGTGCTCTATCCACTGAGCCAAACCGACAAGGACTAAACTGTCAATATACCTTAACAAATTGGCCAAAAATATTTTTGTTTCTTTACAATAAGATGTTATATATAAGGAACTAGGAGGATTGTCTCAACTTTGGGCCACCTGGAAAATATTGAAAGTGAAAGCAGTACATTAATTCATTTTTTTTAAAAAAACAGGGAAACCAAGGTAATTTAAGTTTTATCGATTGATTTGAGAGAGAGAGAGAGAGAGAGAAAGAGAGAGAGAGAGAGAGAGAGAAACATCAATATGCTGTTCCACTTATTTATGCATTTATTGTATGTGCCCTGACCAGGGATTGAATTCGTAACCTTGGAATATCAGGACGATGCTCTAACCAACTGAGTTTCCTGGCCAGGACTACATTAATTCATTTTCGTAAATAGTTTTCTTTTTGTGTGTGTGTTTAATTTAAGTGTTCATTTTAAAATGCTAAAAAAAGCATGTGGTAATTAATCCTAAATTTGAATGTTTTCAGCTTTTGTTTCTAGGTGGTGAGATTTCTGATGTTTTTATAAGTCTTTATTTTACTTTGTCATAGTTTTGAAATTTTTGAAATAAATAAATGAAGTCTTATAATTCAAAATATGAAATAATCTCTAGTTTGAAATTTTTCTGAACCAGGGAGGGCTATCAGGAAAATGGCAGTGTAGGAGTTTCTAGCACTTTCTTCTCCTAGAAGCATCCATTTGAATAACTATCCATGCACAGAAGAATCTTCACAAGAGCTAAGGATACCAGATGAGGGATTCCTGGCCCCTGGCTTACCCCAGCACCTCCGGCTCTAGGATGTTGAACAGATAGATACTTGTACCCCCATGTTCACTGCAGCATTATTTACAATAGTCAAGACAGAAATACTGAAGGCACTGGGGGGCAGAGAACATCCATCCTGCTATGCTTTGCTTGAATTTCTACCCCGCAGAACCTATGAAGATAATAATAGTTGTTTGGGGTAATTTATCACATAGTGTAACTAGAACTGAAGGTGTAGCCTCTCTCTTCAGGTTATAGCAGTCGATAAGTAGAAGTTGGGGTCCCCTTATCAATACATTTTATTTAAGTATAATATAAGGAAAATGCCAAAAATAAATATCCAGATAATGAATAATCAAAAATGAAAACTTGAGTAACGAACACCCAGGAAAAAAAAGCTGTGTTCAGCAATGACTTATCTGTGTTTTTTCTCCCATTCGTCCTTTTGTTATCAGTGGAAATAGGGTATCCCCTTCACTACTGGGTGCTGGGGATGGGGTTCTTAAAATATATAGGGAAAATAATCTTCTGAGGTCTGCATGGGAGAGTGAGTGATCTTTATTTGCATGGGTTTCCAAAATCCCATTTCCTTTAATCCAGTCCTAGAAGAAATGTAACTGGGGCTTCAGCTAGGAGTAAAGACAGTGTCCAAAATTTCCACTCCATGTTGGAGTTGGGTCCGGTATAGCATCCAACTACTTGGAGTCCGTTAGTCCATTATGTGGAGTCTCCAAGGCTCTGGGCCATGTGGGTGAATGTAGGGAAGCCAAGAGAGCACACCACCTGCAACAAGAATCCCAAGGGAACCAAGAGCACCAGGAGCCAAGAGCATGCCAAGAGAGCGAACTTCTTTGTGTAGGGGATTAAATATCTCAAATCGGCTTGCAGTGGCCACACATACTCTGGCCAATGACCTGTTCTCAGGTGTGTGATTGGTACGTAAGTACCTTCCCCATTTCACCCAGACTACTGGGCATGCATCTATTCTCCCCTGTGCAGTCCCTTCCCCCTGTGATCTGTGAAGAATAGACTGGTGGCTTCCAGGGGAGTATTAAACTGCAGCTTCCGGGCAGAGCTGCGCAGATGGCATACCTATAATACTTGGCCTCCCCTTTGCTCCTTTCCTGTTATGAATAACCAGATTAATTACAATGGTATCGCTTCCACCAAATGAGATACAGGAATTTTCTCACCATCTGTCCACTCACCCTTCTCCCTATTGAAACCAAACAATTCTTGGTTTTGTATCTCAGAATGAGACACCTATTTGGAGAATGTGTTCTGTCAGCAGTGTCAGGGATGTATAGCTGGGGGCATCCTTTCTCCACAGTTTCCTGCATTCCGTTTTACCTGAGCTGCTTTTGGCAGTCCTTTAATCTGTTGTTTGTTGACAGTGAGTTTCACATCTCTGTTCTATTTTAGCATCTTTTGAGGGCGATTATGATTTCTGAGAGAATAGGCAAACACTGTATTTATTTAAATAATAAACTATTAAAACTTAAAAAAATCCCTTTATTTAAATTTTTAAAAACTGCATTTCTTATGTATTTTATGTAATTTGGCCTTGATAATGGGATGGGATTTTGAGAATGGAGAGGGTCAGTGAAAGGAGTGCCCTTAGACGTCAAAAGACCTCTCCGTTTCTACTTTCAATCTGGGCAGATCAGCATGCCTCAGCCAACTTAAGGTTTTTCATTTCAATGGAATTGTTTGACTTACAGAATTTCAAGTATTCTCTATATATTCTGAAAAAACAGTCATTTATCAGATACATATTTTTCTACGAGTGTCCTTTTTTCTATTCCTAGATCCAGTCCAGACTATTGTAATGTGTTTAGGCCTTATGTCTCTTAATTTCCTCTGGCATTTTCTCAGCATTTCCTATTTTTTAAAATATATTTGTTGATTTCAGAGAGGAAAGGAGAGGGAGAGGGAGATAGAAACATCAATGATGAGAATCACTGATCGGCTGCTTCATGTATACACCCCCTATGGGGATCGAGCTCACAAACCTGGACAAGTGCCCTGACTGGGAATCAAACCTTGACTTCCTGCTCATAGGTTATGCTCAACCACTGAGCCAGGCCAGCTGGTGTGCATTTCCTGTTTTTCAATACCTTAGGATTGTTGAAGATTACTGGTTAGATATATCATAATTTGGGCATAACTAATGTTTTCTCATAATTACATTGAGGTTCTGGGTCTTGGGGAAGAATGCCCTATAGATGAAATGCCCTTCTCATAGCAGCCTACCAGAGGCAAGTGATACCAACTCCCGTTATCATTGGTGAGTGTGAACTTGATTACTTCTTTCAGATTATATCTGCCCGGTTTCTCTCTTGTAACGTTACTATTCTCCCTTTGCATAATTCTGTTCTTTTCAAGTGAGTCATTAAATCCAGCCCACTCTAAAGAGTAAGATAATTTGGCTTAATTTTCTGAAGGAAGGAATATCAAAAAGTCTATGTACATGTTAAAATGACCGTAATAATTAATACATATTTGGGGGGGAGGCTACTTTGAAGCTATGCATCTATCCAGTTTCTCCTTAAAGTTTTGTCCACTAATTTTACCATTCATCTGTGAATCTTGTCTGCAGCAATTATTACTATTCTGATCTAATGGTTTTCTGTTTCTCACACTTCTTCTTTATTTAACTTTTAGAGTTCTTCTGTAAGGGAATATTGTCCTTTCTCCCCCACTTTTAAATTTAATTCCAGGAGTTGGAAAAATTTTTCTGATATGGACTAAATAGTAAATATTTTAGACTCTGAATGCTGGATTTTGGAGGAAAAAAATAAAAAAGTATCTGTTATTCTACTAACTTGGCTCTAAGAAAGACATGTTCCGAACTTGGTAACCTTTAATGATTCTGACATCTGTTTAGTCTAATGTTAATTGGGTATGTGTAAATGAACATTTCATCATAAGACATCTTTTAAAAAATTGAGACATTTGGGCATTACTTTCTGGATACATTTTAATGAATGGAAGGTGAAATGTACTCTTGGATGAACTGGTTGGTCTTTAAAGATTTGATTATTGGGAGATTTCCCCCCTCCCCCCTAACTGGAAACACAATTATCTTAAAGCTTCAGCTGCCTGGCAGGTGTGTCTTAGTGGTTGAGCATTGACCTATGAACCAGGAGGTCTTGGTTAGATTCCCAGTTAGGGCACATGCCTGGGGTGCAGGCTCTATACCCAGTAGGGGGTATGCAGGAGGCAGCCAATCGATGGTTATCTCTCATCATTGATGTTTCTGTCTCTCTCTCCCTCTCCCTTTCTCACTCTTAATATAAAAAGAGGGAAAAAAAAGCTTCAGTGATTCAAAGGTTGGTTTCTTTATTTTACAAATGGCAAAACCAAGGCTTGGATGACTAAGTGAATTGTGTGAGGTCATATGTACAGCTGGGACCAGAATCTTCTAGACGCTAATGCTAGTAAGTTTTTTCTTTCATTACCCTTTGCTGCCACATATAGGAAGAAATAAATATATCAGATTTAAAAAATGTAGGGTTAAATTATTCCTTAAAAAAATTTTGCAACTAAAATGATTTAAAAGTGGCCATCCTATCTAATAAAAGAGAAACATGGTAATTGGCGAACGACCGCTACCCTTCCCATTGGCTAATCAGTGAGATATGCAAATTAACTGCCAGTCAAGATGGCGGCCGGCAGCCAGGCAGCTTGAACTGAACATGAGGCTTGCTTGCTTCAGTGACGGAGGAAACCAACGTTCCCCACCTGCTTTGCTGGCCTCTGAGCCTGCAGTTTAAGAAACATTGTAACAAATATAAAAGCTAAACAAAACCCCAGAAACCTGCTTTCAGCGAGCCTGGGATCTCAGAGCTGGAGTTGATACAGAGTTTCGATTATAGAACCGAAACAAACCAGATACCTGCTTTCAGCAGCAGAGGCCTCAAGCTGGAGCCAAGCCTCAGAGCTAAAGCTGGCCCAGAATAAAAAAGAAAAAAAAAAAAGGAGCTGTTGGGAGCTTCAGCCCCAGCCTGAAAACAGCCCTCAGGCCCTCACCCAGGCTGGCCAGGCACCCCAGTGGGGACCCCCACCCTGAAGGATGTGTGACCAGCTGCAAACAGCCATCATCCCCTCACCCAGGCTGGCCAGGCACCCCAGTGGGGACCCCCACCCTGATCCAGGACACCCTTCAGGGCAAACCAGCCAGCCCCACCCATGCACCAGGCCTCTATCCTATATAGTAAAAGGGTAATATGCCTCCCAGCACCGAGATCAGCAGAGCCCAGAGGCCTCCCGGCACCGGGATCAGCATGACAGGGGGCAGCGCCCAAACCCCCTGATCACCCTGCAGCTCTGTGTGTGACAGGGGGCGGGGCCACAACCTCCCTATCCGCCCTGCTCTGTTCGTGACAGGGGAAGGTGCCCCAACCCCCTGATCAGCCCTGCTCTGTGCCTGATAGGGGGAGCTCCCCAACCCCCTGATCGCCCTGCGGCTCTGTGTGTGACAGGGTGCAGCACCCCAACCCCCTGATCAGCCCTGCTCTGTGTGTGACAGGGTGCAGCACCCCAACCCCCGCCCCTCCACGGGCCCTGCTCTGTGTGTGACAGGGTAGAGCCATAACCTCCCCATCGGCCCTGCCCTTAGTGTGAGAGTGGCGGTGCCCCAACCACCTGATCGGCCCTGTCTGTGGGTGATAGAGGGTGGCGCCCCAACCACCCCCCCAGTGGGCCTTGCTCTGTGTGTGATGGCGTAGAGCCATAACCTCCCCATCGGCCCTGCCCTGAGTGTGACAGTGGCGGCGCCCCAACCCCCTGATTGGCCCTGCTCTGTGGGTGATAGAGGGTGGCGCCCCAACCCCCTGTCCCCTGAGTGTGACAGGGGGCGGTGCGCCAACTCCCTATCGGCCCTACTCTGTGAGTGACGGGGGAGCTCCTCAACCCCCTGGTTGGCCCTGCTCTGTGCGTGACAGGGGGCAGCGCCCCAACCCCCTGATTGGCCCTGTTCTGTGCATGACAGGGTACGGAGCCCCAACCCCCCTTATGGGCCCTGCTCTGTGTGTGACAGGGGGTCGCACCGCAACCTCCCCATTAACCCTGCCTTGAGTGTGACAGGGTCAGTGTCCCAACCCCCCAATCGGTCCTACCCTGAGCGTGACTGAGGGTGGCATCGCAACCTCTGAATCTTCCCTGCTCTGTGCATGACAGGGGGTGGTGCCCCAACTCCCCAATTGGCCCTGCTCTGAGCCCGACCAGGGGCTGCACCTAGGGATTGGCCCTGCCCTCTGCCACCCGGGAGCAGGCCTAAGCCAGCAGGTCGTTATCTCCCAAGGGGTCCCGGACTGCGAGAGGGCACAGGTCGGGCTGAGGGACCCCCCCCCCCAAGTGCACAAATTTTTGTGCACCGGGCCTCTAGTTATATATAATATTGGAAAAAGAAATCCTGGTTTATTCAGTCTTTATAACTGTTCACTGCTATGAAAGGTGGTGAGCAATAACATAAGTTTACAGAAATAAAACAAGTGTTCTGGCTACCACTTATTTGGCAATTGTCAGGAGAGATGAATTAGTCAGCATGAATCCCCCAGAGGGGGCATGATGTGTAAGACTAATAAAATGATACCTGATGATTCCCTTGGAGAGTGAACAAATAACCTCAAAGAAGAATCAGAATTAACAAGAAATGAGACCAATCTTTCACAGCACGGTGAAGGTTAGAAAGATAAAGCTATCGTACTCCAAAAGCCATGAAATTACTTCCAAAGGCAATAATCGATTTAGTGGGAAACATTAGAAAACTACAAGTCAAAAACAGCATCAACAAGAATGGTAAGCCCTGGAGGTCACAACTGTTGAGAAAGTGCCTGGTAAATCCTGATTCTGTCCTCCTGCTCCTCAGCTAAGATTGATTCTCAGCTGAATCCTGAGCCTGAAACAACTGTTTCTTGAGGGGAAACCATTTTACTTACTAAGAATTACCCTTCCTTTACTTTTTACAGAAAAGGAAGGGAGGAAAGAAGACAGAAGGAAAGAAGGGAGGGACAGAGTGAAAAAGGGGAAAAAAGAAGAGGAAAATGTCTGCTTTCTTTCTTGATTGTTTTCTTTACTTGATTGATCAAAAAATCCTTCAATGAAATAGTTTAACTGAGTGTTCTCACATTCTTTACAATAATATAATTGTGTAATACATCACAATTAATGATTTTCTTTATAATTTCAAGTCTTTTCTGAATAGTATGCTTTGCTCAGTGCTCTGATAATCTGCATCGACTTCTCACATTCAACTGTCAGTGGGGAAATTTCAATCCATATTATTTATTAAACTGGCATTTTGTTATATTCTGTGAATACTGAGATAGAAGATAGTCTCAATATTCTAGCCAAACACTGATGTCTAGTTGAGTAGTTTCTTATTGCATCTAAGATCATCATTTCCTGTGTGAGACAGAACAGCTCTAGACATTGGCTAAGGAAGTGTAATAAAGGTAGAAGGATAATTTTCTGGTTTTGTAAAATGAGTACATATTTTTTGTTAATCATAATAATATTAAATATTAAAAGAAAAATTAAAGACATCAACCCTAGCCGGTTTTACTCAGTGATTAGAGTACTGGCCCATGGACTGAAGGGTCAGGGGTTTGAATCCAGTCAAAGGCACATACCTCAGTTGCAGGCTTGATCCCCAGCCCTGGTCAGGGCACTGTGCGGGAGGCAACCAGTCAGTGTATCTCTCACATCAATGTTTCTCTCCCTTCCACTCTCTCTAAAAAATTAATTGAAAAAAATCCTTGGGTGAGGATTAACAATAACAACAAAACATGAAAGACATCAAAACAGAAATTAAGATGATTGAAAAGGAGAATGTGTAAATACATTTTGTTTTTTTAATTTTACTTTTACATTATTTTATGTAAAATAATAAATACAGATAACTCACTCCCAAGTTCTATTATCCAGAGAGAGGCACTTTCAACTCAGTTAATGGTTTATTCTAGTGCTTTGGTTCCTATTTCTAAATAACAGGCATACTGATATTTCCTGATTGTCCATTACAGATGTCTATTTGACATTCTAACTTACGAGAAATGAAAATAAATCTAAGGCCAAACTTAATTGTTACATGCATATCTGGTTTGTTACTATACTACATTTCAGTTTTAATTGTTAAAAATCTGAAATAATAATTATTTTATGTTGAGAAAATTGAAAACTCTGACTATAAATTACCTCAGAGAATAAAAATGCTAGTCAGACAACTGAATACCAACCAATATTACATGTTTACTTTAGGGTTTTGATGAAGAATATTAGTATAATGACAATTCAGGCCTTTACTCACAGGAGAATTTTTTCCCCTCACTGCAAAGTAACTATCATTTCAGGTCCAGTAAGCAAATAAACACTACCCATTCATTTCATGCAGGCCTCTGACGAGCTGCCTATGGAAACAAATGTCTCTCCTTGCTCAACTAGTTTGGGTTCAAACTGGTGACTTAGAGGTGAAAGGTTGTGGATTCTGTTATCAGTCACCTAAGCTACCCATTGCTCCATCAGCAAAGCATGGACTCAAGACAGGAGAGGGGAGAATTATTTGATTTCATTTATTGACACATTATACAACTCTGTTAGCATGTAACATCTTGTATAAATTATGAACATCAGAAAAAGCAGCTTTCTTTTATTGAACATGTGGAACATGTGAAGAAAATGTGCAAAATACAATGTTCTGAAAATGCTATGAACTGATCGTGAGAAAATTCATTTGCGGTTTCTGGGTATTTCTTCTTGTCTGTAACTGTCAAACAATGGCAGAGTGATGGATTGAGTCCCCTCATGCAGATCTCCGTGAACACAGTCCCTGGCGTCTGTCGGATAACATTACAGACCTGACTTGAACACTCAACTGCTCACATACTTGGGGGAATAAGTTATTTTACTTTTCTGCTACACTATTTTTTTTTATTGCTTTGCCATGAATACACAGTAGAGAGTATAAAATGATTGTTGAGATGTAGCTGGCAGAGAAGTCAAGAGTTGCACTTTGGGTATGCATTACTTCATGAAGATAATTCATCTAAGTAATTTATCAAAACAGAGTACAGAAAGATGAAGACAGAATTTAGTCTTGTGATTAGTTAGCATTACTCAATAAACATTTGAAATACACTCTTGTGCTTTTCTCTGAGATAACTTCTAAAAGCACTGGGGCAGACTATCTTTTCTGGAAGGATTCCAAATGATTTCAACTGCAATTTTATGCCAAATTGATCAACTTCTTACTTTGTGCCATTAGTGTTCTAGAATATAGAAATAAAATCAACAAGTTACTTAGCATTATGTAATTTATTTTCTACTTAGAAGACAGGATATAAATGGATAAACAAATGATAAGGATAGTTTTAATAAGTCCCATAAAAAATGAAACCTAAGGCAAGAAAGTGAAATGGGAGTATTGCAGTTTTCTACTTTTGATAGGTCACTTAAGAAAGGCCTGTATGAGGAGCTAGCATGTGAGCATAATTTTAAATGAAAAGGAAAGTAAGTTGTGAAAATATTTAAGGGAAAATATTTTAGAGAGAAAGGACAACAATTTAAAGGCCCATAGTAGGGAATTTGCTTGGAGTTTTTTAGAACTGGCGAGAGGATCCATGTGGCGGGAGGAAAATGAATGAGGGGAGGAGGCAAGGTATGAGATAAGAGAGTTATTCCTGGGCCAGATTATTTGGAATCCCAGGTCATATAAAATACTTTGGATTTTTCTCCAAGTGTCATGGGGGTATTTGGAAGGCTTGAGAGCAAGGAATTTATAAATTATTTACTTTTTAAATGGTATCTCTGGCTGTTGTGAGGGCATAGACTCAAGAGGGTCAACACTTGAAGAATTGATGGTGTATGGAACCAGATGACTGAAAGAGGTATTCTTATTTTGGATGTAATGTGTAAGATTGATAGGATTTTTGAGTCTCAGAAGAACAGAGCCATCAGGATGTTTTACCTGATCAGCTGGATGAATGGTGGGCCATTAACTTAGGGAACACGAAAGAAATACAGATTTGAATGGCAGGAGGACCAATACTACTCTGTATTAAACCTCTAATACATTTGAATAAGGTAAATTCCCCAATTATACATTTCCTTAACAGAACTCAATGTAGCTAGTAAATACTGGCACAATATTTTTCCTTCTCTATCAGTTGTTGAGTGTAAACTGAAAAGGAACTATTTTCTTAACCATGTCCATCATCTGAATGCATGATATCTGGTAGATAGTAGGCACAAAATAAATATATTCTTTAGTCAACAAATACCATAATTTAGAATTTATTATGTACCTAAAATTTTATTCCAAGTTTATTTGTGTCCCTGACCATGCTAAGTTTTGTCAAAGTAGTGTGTGAGACTAAATAAAAAAGAGAAAATTGGATGAATAGATTGACTGTAGAGCTGCAGAGTAGGACAGCAAAGAGAAGGTAAAGGAGAAACAATGATATTGGAAAAGAATAGTCTTCCTCAAAACATAATAAAACAAGATCCAGAAGGCTTCTCCATTTTTTTCTTTCAACACAAGCTTTGCAATATAGTTTAATATTGCTATTTAGAGGCTAATTAACTAGACTAGTGTCTCATATCTCTATTCCTATTCACTTTGGCATTTATATTGGCCATTAGCACTTCCTCTAAGTGACCATGTGAAGGAGTGGGTATGAAATTTAAGCCAGGCAATTTACTTCCTGTTGACAGATTTTGTAATATGATTGATGGGGGCAGAAGGTGAAACTATCTGGTAAAATGAGTTTTTTTGCATTATCTATGTATTTCATATATCAATGCCAGTATTTCTCAAACTTAAGGTCAAGACTCAAGAGGGAAGGGTTACAATATAATTTAAGGGGTTTCATATATGGGAACTATTTGCAGGTGGAAATTGTGGGCTTTCTTGAGAATAGGAGTCTTCTTTCCCTCCCCCTCAATTCTCTACACTTCCTTCTAACTAATGTGTTAAAATTTAATAAAATTATGCCAATTAGAGTTTATAAAATCTCTGTTATATTATTTATAATATAAACACATTAAAAGCAAACATTGAAGAATGTTGAAATCACCGGTTTGAACAATGTTGCCTGCAGTACCCTACACAATGTGTTAAAATCAATTAAAATCTCTAGCTTGATTTTCTTTCCATTTACTCACAGAAATAATATGACTATATTAAGAGAGAAAATAATAAAAATGTGGGTTAGATGTTACCTATCATATTAATTACTGATTATCCTAGAGAAGAAAAATTAAAACTGTAAAAACCTGGTTTTATTTTATAAAGATACTAGAGGCCCGGTGCCCAAAAATTTGTGCCCTCGAGGGGGGGAGTGAGGGGGGGGTCCCTCAGCCTGGCCTGTGCCCTCTCGCAGTCTAGGACCCCTCGGGAGATAACGACCTGCTGGCTTAGGCCTGCTCCCGGGTGGCAGAGGGCAGGCCCAATCCCTAGCTGCAGCCCCTGGTCAGGCTCAGAGCAGGGCCGATTGGGGAGTTGGGGCGCCGCCACTGTCACACTCAGGGCAGGGCTGATGGGGAGGTTATGGCTCTACCCCATCACACACAGAGCAGGACCCGTGGGGTGGGGGTTGGGGTGCCGCCTTCTATCACCCACAGAGCAGGGCCAATCAGGGGGTTGGGGCGCTGCCACTCACACTCAGGGCAGGGCCGATGGGGAGGTTATGGCTCTACCCCATCACACACAGAGCAGGGATGATCTGGGGGTTGGGGCACTGCCCCCTGTCACACACAGAGCAGGGCCAATCAGGAGGTTGGGGCGCCGCACCCTGTCACACACAGAGCTGCAGGGCGATCAGGGGGTTGGGGAGCTCCCCCCTATCAGGCACAGAGCAGGGCTGATCAGGGGGTTGGGGCGCCTTCCCCTGTCATGAACAGAGCAGGGCGGATAGGGAGGTTGTGGCCCCGCCCCCGTCACACACAGAGCCACAGAGCGATCAGGGGGTTTGTGCCGGGAGGCCTCGCGGCTCCGCTGATCCCGGTGCTGGGAGGCATATTACCCTTTTACTATATAGGATAGAGGCCTGGTGCATGGGTGGGTGCCAGCTGGTTTGCCCTGAAGTGTGTCCTGGATCAGGGTGGGGGTCCCCACTGGGGTTCCTGGCCAGCCTGGGTGAGGGGATGATGGCTGTTTGCAGCTGGTTACACACCCTTCAAGGTGTGGGTCCCCACTGGGGTGCCTGGCCAGTCTGGGTGAGGGGCTGAAGGCTGTTTTCAGGCTGGCAGGTGACTGAAGCTCCCAACCGCTCCTTTTTTTATTTTTTTATTTTTTATTTTTTATTCTGGGCCAGCTTTAGCTTTGAGACTTGGCTCCAGCTCTTAGGCCTCCGGTGCTAAAAGCAGGTTTCTGGCCTTTGTTTACCTTCTGTATTTGAAACAATGTTGCCATCCTGCTGGCTGAAGCCCCGCGGACTAAAGCAGGTTTTTGGGGTTTTGTTTAGCTTCTATATTTGTAACATAGTTGCTTAGAGTTGCAGCTCAGAGGCCTGCAGCGGCAGGCGGGGAACATTGGAGTTCTCCGTCACTGAAGCAAGCAAGCCTCATGTTAGTTTCAAGCTGCCTGGCTGCCGGCTGCCATCTTGGCTGGCCGTTAATTTGCATATTGCCCTGATTAGCCAATGGGAAGGGTAGCGTTCGTACGCTAATTACCATGTTTCTCTTTTATTAGATAGGATATTAAGCTCCTAATAGAGTATTAATTCCAGGATTAAACAGATTTCCCAGGGTCTCTTTTAAATTTTGTGTTTGATTTCAGGCCTCATTTATGCTACTGTGTTCTATCTTTCCATTTCTTCCATTAAATCCTCGAAAAATGTCCTTTAATTTATGGACCATAAAGATTTCTATTACTACCAAAAATTTTATGGCCTAATTAGACTCATATTGAGTCAAGCAACTTTGGTTGAATATTAAGCCCATGTAAATGTTTTTCTTTTTAGTACATTAAAATGGAAAAATAGAAGAAAATGTTAACTATTTTTCTTACCTAAACATTACTAAGAGAAATAAAGATTATGATGATAAACATTTATATTAGGATTGTTTATTACAGGTGACATTATTATTACCTGACAATCCAATTGGAATCTCATAAATAAATAAGCTAGTGTCTACAGTCATATAATCTATTTTCTTGTAAGCCATTATTAAAATGAAATAAAGGGAATTCTTTAATATGCACTTTAAAAATCCAAATTATATAACACACACACACACGCACACACACACACACAAAGACACACACACACATGTAAGAAAAACAAACAAACAAAATATATGTAGCAACAGTTTTCAAGAAACTGGACATTAGGCAATTAAGATAGAGATTCCTTGATAGAGTTTTCAAACCATAAGAGGAACTTAGGTGGAGTTAGTAGACACAATAAGTTGAGGATATGGAACTGAGAAACTAGTGAACCAAGGCAGATAGAGTTCACAGAACAAATTACTGTAGAGAAGGGAGCTACGCAGACAGAAGAATCCAGAAATCTTAAGAGGATCCTCCATTGAGTATTCAAGTGATTATGATCAGTACATGTGTGTGAGGATGAAGGGTTGGGGAAATATCCTTCCAAAATGTAACAATGGTCAGTGCTCACACAAGGCCAGGAGTAGTGCCCAGCAAACACACTGGAAAATCTTAAGTGTCATGGGACACTGGGCAGAGCACAGAGAAGAGTATTTCCTCAATAGCAGAGATCAGTTGATCCTGGAGTGAACACTACATTGTTTCCATATAACAAATATTGCAAACAAGATCAAGAAAGATGACAGTGTTTCCAAGTAATTTAACTCGATCCTAGCAATGAATAGAATAGGAGAAAGAAAAATGAGTAAGGAAATAAAATATTTGCATAACACTATCAATTGACTTGACCTAATTGTCATTTATAAAATACTCTACCCAAAACAAAAATTCTTTTCAAGTACACACAAAATATTTACTGAGATAGATTGCATTGGACTATAAAAAATTTAAATAAATTTAAAGGCATTCAGGTTGTTCAATATAAGTATTGAGCACAAGAGAATTATGTTAGAATGTTCTCTGGAAAAATCCTTCAAAATTTAGAAATTAAATAATATACTTATAAATAACATATGGGTCAAAGAAAAAAGGAGAAATTAGACAGTATTTTGAATTGAATGAAAATTAAAATGCAGCACAGCAGAATTTGAGTGATACTACTAAAGCAGTATTATGAGGGACATTTATAGCACTAAATGCCTATATTAGGAAAAAGAAAGGTCTAAAATGAGTGACTTCAGTATCCATCCACCACAATAAACAAGAAAAAGAATGGTAAAATAAAACCAAACTACTGTAAGTGGGAAAAGGAAATAATACCAGCGCAGAAATCAATGAGAATAAGAGCAAGGTGGCAGAATAGGAAGATCCAACCCCTCTTCCTCTGCAGAGACACTGACTTAATAATATATGGAACAAAATATCTGAATGAGAACTTTTGAAACCAGTCAAGAAATATGCAGTACACCAGCAGGTGAAAAGTTGGGGACAGCCGCATTGAAATGAATGCGAACTATTTTACTTTATCTCCCATTGCCTCAAACCCAAACCAGCACAGCTCAGTGCCTTTGGAAAGAATTTCAGCTCATGACTTCTCCCTGGGGGAGAATGAGAAGAGTAGAACATGTGTCCAATGTGTAAGATTTTCTGAGGGACTTGTTTCTCTTTGGTCTGACTTGGAGCACAGGCATAGTTGGAACCAGCATAGTCTGTATGCAGGCGGATCGGGAGGGGTGCGTACTGAAAGTAACAGGGAATGGGGGTAGCTTGCTCTGGTACCAGGAGACCCACAGTGCCACAGACCCAGGCCAGTATAGCTTGGTGCTACCAGGAGAATGCAACCAAGTCATGGATTCTGGGGGTGAAGGGAGAAGAGTGGAGCATCCATCCAGCTTTATGGAGAGCTGCTTGAGAAACTGGTTTCTTTCTGGCTTGACTTGGACCCTGACAGGGAACCAGGATACTTTGGATGCCTGGCAGCCAATGAGAATAAAACGGAGCTGGACAACTTGCTGGGACAGTACCACAGAACCTGCAGTATTGCAAACAGACACCAGGGGGAGCAAGAGATTATGAGCTCCTGAAAACGGGGAAAATCTCTCTAATTGGGAAATTACATGTGTAAACCCAGAGAAGTTGCCTCCCCTTGAAAAAGGTTTTGACGCCCCCAGAATCTCCAGTTGTGTTAACTGGGTCAAAGTCTTTCCCTGTGCAAAGCCAACCCATAAAAATTGGAAGAAGTGCTGTGTTTTCAAAACTCAACCAAAAAAACCAAAAAAATCACAGGGACACAAAGAAACATGGTCAGACAAAGGAACTTCTCCTGCACTCTAAACTGTGATTCAGAATCTCTCGGTTTGGAGCTCAGGCATTGGTATATTTTAATTGGTGTAGACAGAGCATTTAAGCAGAGAACATCAGCCAAAAAAAGGACAGCATGGAAGCAAATTTGATGAATATCAGTTTGGGCTAGACTCTAGGCTCCAGAGAGTGATGTAATTGTGAGTCACATCAGAATTAAAGCTGTGTGGTTTGGAGAATTTTGAGTTCTGAATAAAGATTTAGTTTAATTCAACAAATAGTGGGGGTTGAACATTTCTCTTTTGGGAAAATGAATATGATTCATTAATACATTGGGAGGATTAATGTGGCAGTGTGGTAGAGGTAGATTGGAAGTGGGAGGAAATAAGAGCAAATATTCAAGCTAATCCCTGTGGTCTGGCTTCTGTAATCCTGCTAATCATCTGAAACTGTATGGTGAATTCTGTGTGGAGGATATTTCTGGCAAGAGGATCTAAAGCTATCATTAGGTTTTCAAAGGAATCTGAAAAGTTTCAAAGGCTAGAAACAACTGAATTAGGGAAGGAAGTCAGTTATGGTTATTACACTTTGCCATTTAACATTAATGAACACCCAAACCATGTTTGTGGAAGTTGAAGTGGAAAAAAGACTGATGATAGAGATGTTTGTGGGTGAAATAAGATGTGTTAAAGACTGATTGAATGTGTGTTATGGGGGGAATATAAAAAGATGAAAAATGGGGAGAATTAAAATATGATTAAGAGGAAAGTGATCAACAGGAATGAGCAGTGGAAGAGGTATTAAGTTAAGCTTTTAAACCTTGAATTAGATAGCTGGAACTGAATTTCCAAATAATCTGAGTTGAAGTTAATCAGAAAGCAAAGTCAATAGTCAATCCTGGCTCTTTATGCATATTCCTTAGGTATTCACTGGTTATGACAGGTAGAAGACTAGTTGTCATCCTAGTCATTTCTTCTATGCCAATAAAAATATATCCTTTTATTTTCTGGTTGTGATTTACACATAAAATAATATTTAAAATATGTATTGAAAACAGAATGAAATCTTTTAACCATAGATTTCAAGAAAATAATTTTAAATGATAACAATGTATACTTAAAAGTTTATATTTAGACACGCTGTTGAGAGCTGAGGAATTCATTATAATTATAAAGGGATAATTATTTTTGTTCATATATTTTGTAGAACTATTTTCTTTTTTTAAAAAATTATCTTTATTGTTGAAAGTATTACAGATGTCCCCTTTTTCTATCCCCATTGACCCCCTCCACTCCATCCCGCCTCTCTCACCCCCAGGCCTTCACCACACTATTGTCTGTGTCCATGGGTTATGCATATATACATACAAATTCTTTGGTTACTACCCCTTCCCCCACCTACCTAAGGGGTAAATTTGTTGTTGTTGTTATTGTTTAAAGTATTACTTATGTCTCCTTTTTTCCCCCATTGACCCCTACCCAGCCACTCCCGCCTCCAAGACAAGCCCGCACCGCCCTAGTGTCCCTGTCCATTGGTTATGCTAATATGCATGCATACAAGTCCTTTGGTTGATCTCTTACATCCCCCCATTACCTCCCTTACCTCTTAGGTTTGACTGTCTGTTAGGTGTTTCCCTATCTCTGGATCTATTTTTGTTCATCATTTATGTTGTTCATTATAGTCCACAAATGAGTAAGATCATGTGATATATCTATCTTTCTCTGACTGGTTTATTTCGCTTAGCATAATGCTCTCCAGTTCCATCCATGCTGTTGCAAATGGTAAAGACTCCTTCTTTTTTTATAGCAGCATAGTGTTCCATTGTGTAGATGTACCACAGTTTTCTAATCCACTCATTTGCTAATGGGCAATTAGGCTGTTTCCAAATCTTAGCTATGGTGAATTGTGCTGCTATGAATATAGGGATGCATATGTCCTTTCTGATTGGTGTTTCTGATTTCTTGGGATATATTCCTAGAAGTGGGATTACCGGGTCAAATGGACATTCCATTTTTAACTTTTTGAGGAAACTCCATACTTTTTTCCACAGTGGCTGCACCAGTCTGCATTCCCACCAGCAGTGCATGAGGGTTCCTTTTTCTCCACATCCTCGCCAGCACTTGTCATTTGTTGATTTGTTGATGATAGCCATTCTGACAGGTATGAGATGGTACCTCATTGTTATTTTGATTTGCATCTCTCAGATGATTAGTGACTTTGAGCATGTTTTCATATGTCTCTTGGCCTTCTGTATGTCCTCTTTCTAAAGGTGTCTATTTAGGTCCTGTGCCCATTTTTTGATTGGATTGTTTATCTTCATTTTGTTAAGTTGTATGAGTTGCAAGGGGTAAATTTTTAAAAATCCAAATTTTTCACATAGGGGTACTTAAAATTAGTGCACAAGTAACTGACAAATGAGTTGAATCTTATCACTGCTTTACAGTTAACGCTATGGTGAATGAAAAAATTTGTGATTGATGAGAAGAAAATGGCAGATTCATATCTTCAACCATATTATGAATGTTTACAGCCAGAATAATAACATTAGAAGTCCTTGGGTTAAAAAGCAGCAAGAGGAATCAGAGATTTGGTTTTTGGAGGATTGGACTCATAAAGAAAAACCACATTCAATTTATACCAATCAAATACGTTGAGTGTTGCTCAAGAACAGAGGTTGCCACTTCAAACAGAGCGAGTCATCACAAAGTTCATCTGTGCTTATCATTAACTTGCCACTTGATTTGTACAGCTTTAGTAAGCACATCAGCTTTTCATGATAAAATTAATTTAATTTTCTAAGATTTGACAATCTGATAACTTCATAGGGGCTTAGTTTTCTTTCTTTTCCTATACCTCTCCATACCCCCAATTTTCTTTTCTTTTTTTTTTACTTGTGATGCAGAAATTTGTTAGGCATTACTGAAATCAGGGATCAGGGAAATTGGAAAGTTTTAATCTGTTTCACTATTGTTGGTTATTTTTTAAGCATACCTTAGCAACCTAGAATCAAGCTCACAGATGGTGGATACTGTGGATTTTAGCAGATGGGTGGGAGGAAAAGCCAGAAAAGATGTCATGGGCAGATATTGATGAGAGTGTTTGAAACAAGAGGCAGTGGGATCTGAGCTAGATAGGAAGGACATAAAAAGTAAGATGATTCCACCAAGCAAAAAAGATGTAGATGTTGGGGCCATTTAAATATGTTTTACTAGTAGAGCATTGAGAGTGGGAACAATTAAAGCAATATAATAAAAATCTGGTGTTTATACTCAGAGTGTGCAGTCTAAAGTCTTTTATAGAGTAAATACTCAATAAATACTCTTTCTAGTGCCTTTTTTTAAATCTCACTAAGGATAAGATAATTTGATGTGTGATATTGTCTGACTCCTTTGATTTATAAAAATGTGAAATTATTATGCTTTAAAATGATTACTAATGCTAAATAAATATAGAGGTACAATGGCTATGACATGTTAGGAAAGGAGTATAGTAAAAGAAAGTGCCTTTTAAATGACTAAGACATTATGTTTACTTTAACATTAGTTTTTAGAGTCTCTTTCACTGAGATAATTATAGTGTTCATTTTTTTGCAATGTACTGATTAAGCACAGTTGGAATAAGAGCATATGAAGTACTAAACTACTATAAAAAATATCACACTATTAACCAATTTTTCATTTCATATCTATATTAAGTAACTTGAGGTATTAAATTATAGATATTCAAATTACCTTTATTATCGCTTTATGGAAAACTTACATAAAGATAGTATAAAAATCTATCTACTATAGAAGTGAGTAAAGATACATGCTGCAGTGTATTAGCTATGATGCCAAATCTTATATATGGAAAACCCTTTTGGGGGGGATTTTATTATAAAAGTAATAACAAGAGACTAACATACAATTAGAACTGCTGCTAGATGACAGGATAAAAATATTAAAAAGGCAAAACATTAATTTATGATGAATTATAATGCCTGATATGATCCAGTTAAACCTTGGTCAGCTTTGTTAAAAATAACTTAAACTTAGTTGTTGATACCTTTATTTCCCCTTACCAACCTAAGATGTGATTGCTCTCATTTTAATGAAGTTGGGGGAGGGCCAAATATTAAACAAACAGAGATAAAGAAAGGTTTCGCTTTACCATTTATTTCTATTGTTGACAGCTATTCAGAATTTATACAAGGGTTTTGGTGGTTAGAAATAGATTGAAGTTTCTGGCAAAGCAAAATGTCCTCACACGCAGATGGGGGTCTGAATAAAATGTATGCCTATGCAAATATAGGACTCATAGTGATTAACATACTTTTTAAGCTGACTGTTACTCATAAAATAAATAGTTTCTACTCTCAAGGAGCTTACCATCTAGAAGCATAGACAGATAAGGAGATAAGGTGTCTCTGAAGCTACCAAAATGTATGAAGCTTAGGACTGTTTTCATCAGACTAGGGAATCAGAGGGAGCTGCACAAGGAAGATGATACTTCAGTGGAAGCTGGATGGGCCAATTGGATTTCATCTGTTTGGGGAGGGTTTGTGGGCCTATAAGAATAGAGATAAGAATTGTAGGTGGGGCCAGGATATTGCAGACAGAGAGATCAGATTGTGCAAAAGTCTGGAGGTGTGAAGGAATGTTTCACATGCTAAATATTAAAAATAACTATGGCAAGAAATGTAAGAGAATTATGAGGGATGAAGCTACAACATTGAGCAGGGACATATTGTGGAGGGATTTATATGCTAAGGTAAAGAAATTTATTGTTCAGCCTACAAAAGGCAATTGAAGGAGAAAAAGCAATGGAAAGATTTTATTTTATTTATTCAAAATAAATAAAGGGAGAGGGAGGTAGAAGCATCAGTGATAAGAGAGAATCATTGATCGGCTGCCTCCTGCATGCCCCCTACTGGGGATCAGACATACACCCTGGGCATGTGCCCTTGACCAGAATTGAACCCTGGACCCTTCAGTCCACAGGCTGATGCTCTATCCCCTGAACCAAACCAGCTAGGGCAGCAATGGAAAGATTTTAGAAAGGCTCCTCTGGTTGTGATGTGGGAAATGGATTAGAGAGTGTATCTGGAGGGGAAAAAAGCTTTAGAAACTTAATAAGCTTGTGGAAATGGCAATGGCAATATAATCTATAAAAATAAAAGCGTATTATGCTAATTAGGCCAGACAGCATGTGGGATCAGGCCTAAACAGGCAGTCGGACCTCCCCCCGAGGGGTCCCGGATTGCGAGAGGGTGCAGCCTGGGCTAAGGGACCTCCCCCTCCCCCATGCACGACTTTGTGCACCGGGTCTCTAGTAGAGAAATATTTTCAAATACAGTACCTTATCACAGAAAACTGAAGAATTTCTTTGCTGTCATCTTGCAAACTATGTTCTCATGATTCTTCTAAAACATTAACTTATATATGTGACTTTCCCATTGAAAAACTTTCAGTGCCTATCTGACTTGTTTTTAAACCTCCAATATTAGGTCAGGCATTATCCCCATAAAACTGAATTTCTCATGCCCCTGCATAGTCCAGGGGATTGGCATGTGAAGCATGTGGGACTTGGGACTAGATCCACTGAATATTTTTAGAACTAGGTCTAATTAAAAAAACTCTATGCCAAACTCTGGTGGTGAGGATATGAAGATGAGCCTAGAGGAGGGGTGGGCAAACTTTTTGACTCGAGGGCCAGAATGGGTTCTTAAACTGGACCGGAGGGCCGGAACAAAAGCATGGATGGAGTGTTTGTGTGAACTAATATAAATTCAAAGTAAACATCATTACATAAAAGGGAATGGTCTTTTTTTTTTTTTTTTTTTTTTTTTTTTTTAGTTTTATTCATTTCAAACTGGCCGGATCCGGCCCGCGGGCCGTAGTTTGCCCACGGCTGGCCTAGAGCATGGCCATTTCTCCCCAACTAGACAGAAAAAACTGGCCTTCATTAAAAATTACTTAAATCAGTAGACAGAGAGAAGTTGAGAAGAGGAACAGAAAAAACTGGAGAGTTCTTGATTTCACTTGCTGTGATTCCTGAAACTATGTTATTTTGTGTATTTCCAAGGCTTGGTTATTTAATTCTTCCTCCATTTCTGGAAGGTCTTCCAGTGCATTGTCTCTTTTTACTTAAGTTTCAGTTGGGTTTTTGTTTCCTGCAACCTGCTAATATTTCCTCCTTCTAACCAACCCTGTCTCCTATAGACATGAAACTCATTCATTTCTCTGTCCTTTTCATGATATAACCTACTTTATATTAATATCCCATCTATTGACTCAGTTTCAAAAATACAAATGAATGTATTCTATGTATAGTGATGTATGTTGTACACTGTTGATGCAGAAATGAGTAATACACAGTGTCTGATCTTGAAGGGCTCACAATATATGAGAAAGCAGACATACTTGCAGAAATGACTCACCTAAGTGCAAGAGCTATTTTAGGACTAAGAACAAATTATTATGGGACACAAAGAAGGGAGCCAGTCCCTAGGTAACCACGCTGTCAGTGGAATTTTATTAGAATAATCCAGTCTATATTAATCAGCCTCTTCTGTGAACTCATGTTGCCTTCATTTTGCCACTTAATACTGTACTGTCTTTTTTTGTTTGTTTGTTATTCAGTGGTTTTGTGGTTTCAGATCTATATCTCTTTCCCAAAATTGCATTTTAAGCCCTTGCTGGGTGAGGAATGTGATGTTATTTCCCTTTGTACTTCCCCAAGCACCTACCACTATGTGCTGCATTTATTAAAGCAAATAATACTTAGACTTATAGATGCAGTGTTATAACAATTAAATAACAAGAACTCAGGTAAAGGCATTGTTTTTCTTAACAGAATAGGGAACAGTGTAATCATTGGAGCGACATCTCATCACCTTTGCCATATTCTGCTGGTTTGTTTTGGTTGGTAGCAGGCCACAGATTCTGCTTACACTCAGGAGGAGGGGGTTATACAAGAATATGCATCAGGAAGCCACCTTAGAATATGTCCTGTACACATACATTCATGATGTTCTTGATCAAAAGTAAGAATCCAGTAACTAATTCTGTTGAAATTGAATAATATATTATGTTTTAGAGAGTGATTTTTTTTTTAAATATATATTTTTACTGATTTCAGAGAAGAAGGGAGAGGAAGAGAGAAATAGAAACATCAATGATGAGAGAGAATCATTGATCAGCTGCATGCCCTACACTGGGGATTGAGCCCACAACCTGAGCATGTGCCCTGACTGGGAATCGAACTGTGACCTCCTGCTTCATACCTGGTAGGTTGACACTCAACCACTGAGCAACACCAGCCGGGCAAGAGTGATGTTTTTAAAATACAATTGGATTCATAGTCTTCAACCATATCTCTCCTCTTGCTGCTTATGACACTGATAATTTCCTAACATGGATAAAGGCCAATTTTTTTTACTGAGGTCTATAAACCAAAATGAGTTGGCTAGTTAATAATCTTCTATGATGTTCTCCCTTGCCCCTTTGCCCCAGCCGTACTCTAAGTTTGTTCTCAGTGTAGGCCTTTGAAGTAGTTATTCCTTCTTCCTGCTTTTCTCCTTCTTGAAGTAAATGTCTTCCCAGAAGCTTTTCTCTGACTATTCAGTCTAGAATTTTGCCACTCCTCATTGAGTATATCATAACCTGGTTTCTATTGTCTTTTGGGAACTGGTCATTGGTAATATTTTCTTTTGGTTTATATTGGTTATTGCTGGTTAGTCCCCACCTCCACTACAGTAGCATACAAGATCCATAAGCATAGTCTTAATGTGCCTCGTTTACCTTTTTATTCCTAGCACCCAGAACAATTTGACTCATTAGTGGGCTCAGCATATATTTGTTGAATTAATCTATGTCCAACATAAATCTCCATTGGAAGCAGCTTTTACTATTTCTAAGAAAAGCAGATTCACACTTTTAAAAATGCTTATTTTACCACATGTGTTTTTGGTTTGACTCTATATAAATTATCAAAATCTTAGTAAGCACTGTGACTTGTAATCACCACAGACCTTCAGTAATCACCACAAATCTCAGGCAATGAGGACATAATTTCTGATGCTGAATATGTGCTGGTCTCTTGTTAGGACATAACAACTCTTTTTTTTTAAATTAGTAAATGTGCTATTTTCTTTTTTATAAATATATGAGAGGGAGAGAGAGATAGAAATATAAATGATGAGAGAGAATCATTGATTGGCTGCCTCCTGCACGCCCCCTACTGGGGATCTAGCCTGCAACCTGGGCAAGTGCCCTTGACCAGAATCAAGTCCAGGACCCTTTAGTCTGCAGGCCAACACTCTATCCACTGAGCCAAACCGGCTAGGGCCATAACAACTGTTTTCATTGAGATGTGATCATGTCTTAACTATTTGCCATATTTATAAGATTTTTTATAAGTTATATTGTTATTAACTAAATATATTTTGGCCAATGTAAATGTATTCCAAGAAAAAATAATGAAGAAACCTATTGCAGCTGCATTCTATTTATCTTCTTAAACCCAAACATGACAACACCATGTTTAAGATTAATACTATCGATATGTGGTTTAATACAAATATCTCAGGAATTTTAGTGAATTTAAAGTATACTACTGTCTTTGAAAGGAACATGATACCTCCGCTAAAAAAAAAAAAAAAAAAGGGATTTTGGTTAAGTAAACATATTCTGGGACTGCTTCTAGCTTGTGCAGTGTTGCAGGTAATGAGTTTGATACAGAGGTTGGTTAGTGTTTGGAGTACGATCTATATTACTGGTATCAAAGACTAGGAAAAATAGAGATCTAGAGAGGAACTTAATGAATGTTGGGTTGCACAGAGCTTGCCTTTATTTTCTATGTGGGAGCTATTCAACATTACGAAATATCAATATATATATATATATATATATATATATATAGAGAGAGAGAGAGAGAGAGAGAGAGAGAGAGAGAGAAAGAGAGAGAGAGGGAGGGAGTCGAGAATAGTTTTTTTAAACCAAGAAATTAACTATAAAATATAATAAAGTTAAACATTTTTTTTTTTAATCAGGATACAAGACTAAAACTTGGACTCACAGAAGCACACTTAAACATGCAGGGATTTATAGAAATGTCCAGTTAATACCTTGTAACACAATAGTTTTGAAAAGAAGTATGAAAAAAATTATATATAATTAAGATCAATGTTTAAAAATGCTGACAATGGAACCACCAGCAAATATCTGTTACAGGAAACTCTACTGAAGGGGCAAAGCTGGCAGAAGGTAATTAATCTTCAAGAGTAAAAGTGTTGTAATAGCCATTGTCCTATTTGAGATATATAATTGAATTTCCAAGAACCATAGAATCATCTACTTTTAAAGGTGAAAACAATTAATATGTGAAGTTAGGACATTTCCTTAGCTTCACACTTACTTTTTAATGAAGAGTCTCAAACCGTTAGTCTTGGTGAGATGTCTGTAATTCCTGATCAAAATTTCTCCAGGGCATGTTGACTAAATAGCTCATGATCATAGCCAGCGACAGAGTTTTAATGGGTTTCATCCACAAGGACTTCATGAGTGCAAGAAGGGATGACTTCTTTTCCTACAGGAGAAACATTCTTTTCTTTCTGATGCTACCTCCTTAAAATATCTTTTCATGAATTATACAAAGCTTACAGTATTTCTTTGAGCCCAACAGTACTTGTATGCCCTTCAGTGATGAAGTTTCAAAGAAAGGCCTTCTCACGCATGAGAAATGAGGGGAAGGAAAGTTTCATTCACTATTCAGCATAGTACACAGGGCCAGGCATTGTGATGTGTAAGAGATTTACATTGCTAAATAAAATAGAAAAGTTTCTTGCATATTGGTGTTTTCCACTAATAAATAAATAGTGTTTTGTTATTTAAGAATAGCTTGTGCTAAGTCTCTGAATGAAGTGTTCAAGATATAAAACAGTGGAAAAATTATAAAAATCTTCAGTTAGATATATAGAAAGAACAATGGTGCAATAACCTAGGGGAAGATAGTAGAATTTAAGTAAGCTAAAAGAATTCTTGGATAAGCTAGTGAATACAATATGTAACATTAATGAGTCTGTATTGCCTTATTTTTTAGAATAAAAATAGTAATTTTTGTTAGGAAAAAATCTGTATCCTCCTTAATATATCCTTGAAAATTTTCTGTATTTGTAAGTGTCTCCGTAAAGTATCCTGTTATCCTTGACTATGTGTTTATATACTTCACTAGAGACCCTGTGCATTAATTTGTGGGGTCTCTTGGCCAGGCCGGCAATTGGGGTCGATTGGGGCCCATCTCGCTCAGTCTTGATAGGGGTGATCGGGGCCAGGAGGTTGGCTATGGGAGCACAGTGACCACCAGGGGCAGTTCCTGCATTGAGCATCTTCCCCCTGGTGGTCAGTATGCATCATAGCGACCGGTCGACCAGTCATTCAGTCAACTGGTCGTAATAGTCGCTTAGGCTTTTATATATATAGCTAGGAACCCAGTGTGATCCATTGAGACGTTAAAGGGTTAACTGTGCTTCTGGACTTTGGAGAGCAAGTGAACTCTAAAAGCTTAACATAATAAAATGCAAAGACCAGTTATAAATTATTGCCCCACAAAAAAGAAAAGTAGATATTTTCCTCTACGATTTTATAAAAAGCAGAGTCAGGTCATTTAGTTATTTTTATTTTAAGCTTAGGTTAGAAGATAAACTAACTCCTTTTCTTCTCATGATTAAGTTTGTGTAGGTTTTGTAGTAAAATTTACCCCTTCTTTAAAAGTAATAGCAAAAGGGAATACAGTTTTCTATACCTAAGGCTAATACAAAATTGCAACTTAGATGAAATTTCTCTCTCATGCATTCTCTAACATAAATCTAGGTTCATAAAGTTTAACTTTTTATTTGGACTTTTTATTACTATAAAAATGGTAATCTAAGTTGAATTCAGTAGGTGTCTATTTATTTATGTAAAAAAGCTCTGCATACCACATATGTGCATTAATGATGTCTTATAATATTTATCATTGTTAAACAACTATGATACCTGAGCACACAAAGGAAGATACTGGCAGACACAGCCCCTACCTTTAAGGTAGTTGTAGTCTATAATAACATGGGTGAGAACAGTCATATCAAGAGTATTTGGGCAAATAAATAATGCCAACATTAATATTTTGAAATTACAAATGCTCCTCAACTTATGATGGGGTAAGTTGAAAATATTGTAAGTTGAAAATGCATTTAATACACTGAGCTTACCAAACATTAGAGCTTAGCCTACCTTAACCATGCTTCGAACACTTACATTACTCTACAGTTAGGCAAAATCATCTAACTTAAAACCTATTTTATAATAAAATGTTGATTACCTCATGTTATAAAAATAAGAAACTTAAAAATAATAAGCTTGGGTGTTGCTGCATTTTGGAAGAAATCAACAAAATAGTTATAGATAAAAATGTAAATAAATTCAGAAAAAAAGTTATTATTCTCTATGTTCTTGGGGAGAAATTCAAAGAAAAGTATGGGACTTTACTGATAGTTTGAATGGTAAAGGAAATAAATCAGAGAGAGCTGAGGGGTAGATGCTTTTAATATCAGATTTCCCCACAATATAGTGATGAATTTCATCCACTGAGAATATAATTAGATTACATATCAGCTATCAAATGCAGTTATATGATGAAGTCATTTTAAACAACAATTGAGAGTCCCATAACAGGACATGATAAGACAGCAAGAAGCAATATAGACAAAATATCCAGTATTATTTAAAAGCACATTCTGTGATGTCAGACAATTCCAATATGGGCTTGGCTACTTATCATAACTTAATCTCTAAAACTACATTTTCTTATCTGCAACATAGAGATAGTAAATAGTTCCTACAAACCCTCTCTGCCATATTAGCAGTAATGGTCTATGGTTTGGATTGATCATCAAACTCATGAGACACGGTATCTTTTGACCAACACCAAATTGTTCAGCTTTAAGGAAGGAGGCAGGGTGGGGGGTGGGGGGAAGAACACAGCATACAAAGCAACATCACAGCAGAGGCAATGTATTCTCCCCAACTAACATGCACTGCTTTTGATGTCCCAGGCATTCCATATTTGGGACAATGAGATCATGAGATAAGATGCTGAACAACCCAGGCTTAGAGTAGTATTCAGCGCTGCATTATCTTTAGCTGTTTTCTTTATTTAGATACACAGTCACCTCAGGTGCTCATACTTAGCCCCAATCTTCAGAAAAGTTGCTACTCATCAATATAGATTATTTATTACTTGCTCTGGACAATAAATCAAGTGTCTGGTCCAATAAATAGTTCTTGGCTAGATTCTCACTTATTTTCTTCCATCTAGTAACCTATTTTACTATAAATTTTGTGAAGTTCAGGGTGTCCCTCAAAAATGTATAAACACTTTAACAGCTGATAGCTCAATTGATGTTTCTTACTTTTCAGATTTAACCCATTGGAATTAATAATTATTCAAGGGAGAGTTGACTAGGGTTGACTCAGGCATCCCTAAAACTTGAGGAAAAAAGCACAGATATAGCTATCATTTTTTTGAAGTTTTTTTTGATATTTAGATCTTAAATATTACATTTTATCTTTACTATTTTTTAAAATTTCTTTATTGATTAAGTTATTACATAAGTGACCTTATCCCCACATTACCCCCATTCCCTCCACTCATGCTCTCACCCCCCTGTTGTTTCACTGTCTACCTCATAGGAACTTAAGAGGATTGAATGAAATTCTATAATTGCAATGAATGTTAAGCACAGTGAATGGCCCATGATGCTTAACAAATATTAGTTAACTATTATCCTTTTAATAAGTTTTAACATATAAGATTGATATTGGGTTTTGAGTATTTTTCTGAACAGATTCTATTTAGGGCATGATATCTGTAGCTGTGGTCACTGTTTTGTAACTACTACTACTACTACTACTACTACTATTGAGCATACATACCTCTATATTTTTCCTTTGTACCACATTTGGAAGCAATGTTTACATTGCTTTTTAATCAAGAATTGAAGATACTTAATTTTTTATAATGTCATCACTAAATGAACACATATGTTTATGTAGCTATTATGGAGAAATAACTGGCTGTGATATTAAAACTATGTTTATTTTATAGCATTGGCTTTTTAAATTCTTAGTCTTCACTCAAGCAAAGTTGCTAAAGATCTTTTTCCTATATTCAACAAGTTACGGGAATAATTGTCAAATTCTAGTGAAGTTCACAAATAGAAATTGATGTTCCATAGGATTAATTTAGATGCACACTTGTCCTTTAGTGTTATAGCTCTAGAAGCAAAGCAGATGGGAGGTTACAGCATTAGTCTCCAGAGGACCATAGACGTAGAGCAAGAAAGGAAAGCAAATAAAGTAGTCCTTCAGATGTTTGCACGGCTACTTTTCTCCCATGACTTCCTGAAATCTGTAACATAGAGAAATATCACACTTCTGAGTATCTGGGTGTCCTCTGACCCTAGGCTCTCTTATTTTTCATATTTTAAAGTTTTTTGAGAAAATAATTAGGGAAAATTTATTTTTAATTATATTCTTATTTCTTTTCTCCTTCTGCCATTTCTCTTTCTCTATTCTCCTTATCTCCAATTTAGTCTGATAATCTTATAATTACCTCAACCAACAAGTTGAATTAAAAAAAAGTAAGAAAGGTATAAATGTTTTAAAAGTACAAAACAATAACCAACCAAAAATTGGGAAAATTACTCTTTTATATTCAGGGTGTGTTTTCTCTTAGAAAGGATGCTTTTTTCTGTATGAGGAGAATCCCTTCTCTATGCTATTTTTTTTGGTAAATAATCTGAATTCCGAAAGGTGAGTAGGACTGCTTTTACTATACAGGCAAAGACTGTCTTTGAATGGAAGTGCCCAGGAGATCAAGGGGCAACTCTCTATCTTCAAACATTTTGTGCTTAAATGATGAGACTATATTTCCCAGCAAGACTTAGAACTCAGTAACAGATAATGCATTAGTTTCCCAATGAGTTCATGAGTTAGTCAGGACTTAATCATGTCCTAGCACATGCAGACTTAATAATAATGTATGCTGAGGTCCTACAATTTCAGACTGACAAAAAAAAGAGGAAGTAAAGATCCAGCGTGTTAGGGCAGGAATATGAATACAGCTGCAGAGCTGGATCTTGCAGTAAGTAACTACCTGCATGTCATCTGAATGAGCTGGAGAGAAATTATGGCGATTTGTGGTTAATGATAGAGCCCTATCAGAAGCAGAAGTCTAACGGGCACAATGTAAATTTGGTGACATTATGGTCCAGGTGATCTGTCCACCATGAAATAATTCTGGTCAGTGATTGGGACTGGGATGGGAGTGTACTGCACCTTGAGGTGATAGCAAGAGTTAAGGTAAGACGACACCAGAACCAAGCAAAGAAAGTGTGGCTCAGGAGACCTTTCTTCCCTACTGAGAGCTGATAGTGACATGCGAGATGGAGTGAGAATCACAGGCTAGTATGTATGAGCTCATGAGCTCATCCTGCTGAGAAGTTGGTGTAGTCTGTGCCTATACAGGCCTGACCCCACATACTATGTGGATAGCTGAGAGGTCAGTCATAATCTGCAAAGGCTGGTAAGCAGAGGAGACTGGAGAGAAGCCCACTCAGCTTCCACCTCCTTCGCTCACTCATTCCCACTCTTCCATGGGACCCTTAGGGACCCTTGGGGCACATTAGCAAAATGAGTAATTTTAGGAATAGATAAGCTGAAGTATGTAAGCATCTACTATCTAAGCCTTTAAACAAGCTTGGTTTAATGACATGATTTCACAATTTGAAATATAGCCAATAACTGTGGTGACTTTTTGCCCAGCATTTATTTCCCAATCAGCAAAGACCTTATTCTATGATATGAGCACTCCAGTGTTGTTGTTTTTTTATATACGTGGCACTCATTTTTAAGAAAACTTTTCTCTCTCATTTTTCTCAAATACAAAGAATTCTAAAATTCTCACTGCAGGAACTCTGGGGTTCCTTGGTCTGATATGTTTGAATGTTACAAGGATGGTATTATGACCTTGAAAAGATTGCGCTGCTATCTATTGAAGATTATAAGTTTATGACCTTATAACTTGCTCTCCAAAATGTTAGACATCACTTTTTAAAAATAAAATTGAAGGCAGATTACATTTTAAACTCAATGGTAAGGATCTATACTGCATTTTGCTGTATATTCTTAAAAAATGAATTAGATCAGCCATTTGATGAAAACTATCTCCATTTTCAGGTTACCCCTCCATTTAACCATTTTTCTATGTTAGAAAACTTTCGTGGTGCATGTGAAATACTCTTCAATAGTCTGTGTCTTAATTCCCAAACTCATATGTCAGAAACACCTGCAATGCCTGTTTCAACCCTAGACCTACTTCACTAGGTGACTGATTGAATTCAAAGTTTAGGAATCAACTAATTGTGGGTCCGTTCTTCACCCTGGCTCTTCACACTATAATTGACACAGCTTGTTCAACATTCAGCAAACATTTGCTGTTTGCCTACTATGTGGTGGAGACTTTGTAGGTACCAGTGATCCAAAAGGATTAAGAACAAATCTCTGTTTTCAAGAGGAACACCACACTCTCCATAGAGTTCTAAAATACAGCACAATGTGATACACATTGCATTAGTTAAATGCAAAGTGCCACAGAAGACAAGGAAAAAAACCCACCTGCCTCAGGAGAAAAGAAAAGCATGCGCTATTTCGCAGAAGATGTGACTTGTGAGCTCGGTCGAAGCAAGTTTCCAGAGAAGCAGATATGCCCCGGAAAGAGAAAAGTAGATACCCCCATATGTTCAGAGACAATGAAAAGGCCTTGAGGCTGGAGCCTAATGTGCATAAACAGAAACCCAGGGGTTTAATTGAGAAGGGCTCTATGAATTGTAATAAGGAGACTCCCACTCTGTAGGTGATGAAAAACATTGAAAGATTTTAAGAAAAAGTCACATGACTGAATAGAGGTCTGTAGTTGCCTAAGTATTGAAATGAAAGTAATTTCTTAAAAGGACGGTTGTGCTTTAAGGTCTCCACTGCATCGAAACAACAAAATAACTTTATTATGAATAAATACACAGCATAAAATAATCAGTCCTGATAATTTAAATTTAAATGATTGGGTTACTGCCGTCCAGGACACAGAATCAAACAGTCCAGTATTTTATTATGGGCACAGTTCCCAATGAAGCAAACTCTGTATTTTTATGTGATGAAAAAAAGCAGTAAGTTTATAAACATCTGAAATAAAATGGTGTTGGTGTTGTTTTTTAATTCTCCTCTTTCCTATTGGAGTTTTTTGCTTGCATGTGGAATTCTTAAATGTGAGTCAGCTGTGACAGCCACAGGGCTATCACACAGCTCACCAAAGTGGCCTGATTCATGTTTGTCCTTCATCAGCTCAGAGAGTCCTTATTCAATCTCCAGGGACAGAGGAGAAATGAAAAAAAGCCTAAGGACAGGCCAAGGAGACTCAGACTATTTATAGAATAACCTTATGTTAGAATCAGCTCTTCAAAGAAAGGAAACTAAAGCTTTTTGTGTGTGTTTAATAGAAGCAGCAGCATTGTGAAATGCAAGGAAATAACTCCTCTATCAAAGGAATACTTTGTAATTCTAAAATAATACAGGGATAAATGTAAAATTAACAGTGAGCTAAAGTGGAATGGCTGTTCGTGTCAGCTTTTCTTTCTTTCATTGTTAACTTGGGGATGGTATATTTTGAGAATATTTTTGTAGGCCAACTCTGCTGCTGCTCCAAGATCAGCCAAAACAGCAAAATATTACAAAGTTAGCTTCACTCTTACACCTTGAGTTTTAGCTGTATACCCTTGTTGAATTTTTAAATATATTTTTACTTTTATTGATTTCAGAGAGGAAGGGAGAGGGAGAGATAGAAACATCAGTGATGAGAGAGAATCATCAATTGGTCGCCTTCTGCACACCCGCTGCTGGGGATAGAGCCCGCAACCCAGGCATGTGCCCTTAACTGGAATCAAAGCTGGGACCCTTCAGTCCACAGGCCCACGCTCTATCCACTGAGCCAAACCGGCTAGGGGCCCCCTGTTGAATTTTTGGTAAGTATAAAAATTGATAAATATTATCACATAGTGGCTTTAAATAAATTACTCCATGTAAATATTTAAAATACTTTGCTTTAAACCCCTCTTGTGAATCGTAAATCCAGCCCAATTTAAGCATTGAAAATGTAAGAGATAGACTTTGTTCCTTTTTCTTTTTGTTTGGAACCAATTCCATGGAGCTGTAGTTTTTTTTGCAATACTTTTATTATATAACCGGGCCCAGAAGATCCCCATCCCCCATCAGTTCACTATAATGTTTTCTTCCCATTTTATTCCAGGAGATGCCAAGACAGCCTCCTGGTGGGTTACCTTAGCAACCTCATGTGTCATGTTTTAGAATGTCCCAGGGCTGCAGTTTTATTTCCATTTGCATGCATTTCAGTCAGCTAACTGTAAATTAAAAAAGCCTATTGGAGAATAAACCTTTTTTCCCCCTTGCAGAATGAAAACCAGATAATTAGGATTACTGTTCTGTAAAATCCACTTATATTTAGTACTCTAGGAAAAATCTGGTTACTCTTACCTAAAGTCAAGGTATTTTTTACGTGGAATTTCATAAAATGATACTATAATGTCACATAACATAACACACAGTGTATTATGCACACAGTATAATACCCAGTGTGATTGCTTGATCTGATCTTTGGAAAGCATGTCACTTTGTAATCTTCTGATGACAACCATACAAGGCTTTTATTAATGAAGCTTTTGACATGTCAATCCGTGTAAGACTGCAGTGACTCAAGATTATTTTATTACTCCAAGCTATACATTTCAAATAGCCTCCAATCAAACAAATATTGAAAATATTTCATTTTAATATTTTTCATCTGTATAGTTCCATCTTTTTAGCTCTGTCTTTTGAAGATTAGTGACATCATTCCTTTTTTATGAGCTTAAACTACTTTTAACATATATTGGTGGTAAAGAGCTAACAATTTGTGTTAATCTTTAAAGATAGATTGTTGCAATTTTATGAAAAGCAAGAAGTATGAAAAGCATGAAATTTGTGTAAAGTTGTATACAAAGTTAATAGCAAAGCTGAAATGGAAAGCAATTCCCTTTGAAACTCCAGTGTTTATGAGTGAAAATGATAGATCAATGTTTTCACCTTAGGAAGAAAACTACCTTTGTATTTGCACCAGTCTGCAAGATATTTTTTGCTTCTTAGGAAAGAGTTCAGGTATTCTGTGATCACTGATAATATTCTAGTAGGGTATTCTACTATGGAATAGTGACATTTTTCTGTCTGACCCAGACTCGGTGTTACCCTGAAATTAATAACCTTCTCTTTCTAAGAAAGGGCCTCTGAAGAGCTTTTTCTGAGTAATTTTGAGTAGGACCATAAATTGAACTCTCTTTCCTCCTTCATTCCTTAGGGGCACTGGCTGAACATGCTTCAATATGTGCAGGGTAATTCAGTTGCTACTTTCTTTTACAGTGTTTCCTTCTAGGCTTGAATATCCTTACCATGTCATATTTTAGCTTAGAATTTGATAAAAATGATGGAAACAGATGATCATTGTTCATGACATTTCTATTTTCTAAAGTTGTCCCCATCCTAAGAGTATTAGGAGGATCTTCTAATACAGTGCACTCATTAAGGATGTGTGTGTGTGTGTGTGTGTGTGTGTGTAGCCTTAGAGCAATATGGTTCCTTTTGACATGTGTTTAAAATGGATAATTCAGTAGGGGCCCAGAGTAAGAGATGATCTTTTTTTTTTTTTTTTTTTTACTCCAAAAAGGAATAAACCTTGCTTGATATTTTATTTATTGGTGTAAAAATCCTTTGAAGTAGATCATAAGGAGACAGAAGGACTGGTGCCAGACTAACTTTGGCAGTGTCATTCAGCTTTGTCACGGTTGATAAACTATCAAAATCTCAATTTTCTGAATCTAAGTATTGTTCTTAAAACACTATTAAAATCTCTCGAAACTTGCTGTACAGGACACCAATAATTGCTTCTATTTCTTTTTTTTTAGGTTATAGTGTTAATGCTTGCATCTCAAAGGCAGATCATTTCTCCTATAATCATAATGAGGTTAACTAGCACTGAATGACTAGTGGAGCACTGAACTCTCTGATTCTGAGACTCCATAATTAAGAGCACTGAGTAGATCTTCTAGACAAGCATGATTTTTTTAATTTAGAATATCTTTATAGGACTTTTGGTGCAGAGGGATACACCTAAACTCAGCTTTCTCTGTTCATGGAATATTATCAGTCAATGTTGCGCCATGCAAAGCTCCTTTCTTGTTTTCGTTCTTTGTTTTTTACAACTTTATTGTGGTATAATTTACATAAGACAAACTACATGTACTTAAAGTGTATGATCTGATGCATTTTGACATATGAATACCTGTGAAACCATTAGTATAATCAAGATAATGAGCACATCCATCAGTCCAAAAAATTTTGTTTTGTCTCTTTGTAATTTCTCCTTCCCTATAGTCTCCCAACCATTAGGTTCTTTATTTTTATTTTTAATCACTATAGATTAGCTTGCAATTTCTAGAGTTTTCTATAAACTGAATCATACAGTATGTTTTAGTTTTGTCTGGCTTCTTTCACACATTGTAATTATTTGGAGGTCCACCCATGTAGTAGAGTGTATTAATAATTCCTTTCTTTTATTGCTGAGTAATATTGCATTGTATGGAATTTATCAATTCATTTGTTAATAAATATTTGGGCCATTTGTAGTTTTGTCTATTACAGATAAAGTTGTTATAAGCAACCATGTATGTCTTTGTGTAGACATATGTTTAATTTATCTTGTGTAAATGCTTAGGTATGGAATAGTTGAATTATATAGATGAATTTTTACTTTTTTAAGAAAGTGTCAAATTGTTTTACAAAATGGATGTGCCATTTTACAATCTCACTAGCATTGTGTAAGCATCCCACATTCTCACCAAAACTTGGCTCTTGCCATTCTTTTAATTGCCACCATTCAAATACATGTTTAGTGGTACAATTGTGGGTTTTGATGTTCATTTCCCTAATGACTAACAATTTTGAGCATCTTTTCATGTGTTTATTTGCTATCTGTGTACCTTCTTTGGCAAGGTGTCTGTTTATTTATTTAGTTTGTTTTTTGTTTTTAATCTTCACCCAAATATATTTTTTTCCCCATTGATTTTCAGAGAGAGTGGAAGAGAAAGGGAAAGACAGAGAGAAATATCAATGTGAGAGAAACACATCAATTGGTTGCCTCCTGCACGTGCCCCGACCAGGGTTCAGGCAGGACTTCCGGAATCGAACCTGGGACCCTTTGGTCCATAGGCCCTCGCTCTATCCACTGAGCCAAACCGGCGAGGGCCAAAGTGTCTGTTTAAACCACTTACCCATTTACTATTGTGTTTTCTTATTATTGAGTTTTAACAGTTCTTTATATATTCTAGATACAAGTCCTTTATCAGATTTATATTTTGGAAATATTTCTCCCACTCTGATGTATGCTTTTTCCTTTATGGCATAGTGTCTTAGAAAAGCAAAATTTCTTAATTTAAAGAAGTTCAACTTCCTTTTTTTTTTTCTTTTATAGATCATGCTTTTGGTGTTATATTTAAGAAATCTTTGCTTAACTCAGGTCACAAAGGTTTTCTACTCTAAATGCTTTATAGTTTTAGTTTTTACATGTAGCTTTATAGTCTAGTTTGAATTAATTTTTATATGTGGTACAAGGTATGGGTTGAGGTTTTTTTCTTTTCTCTCTCCTCTCTCTCTCTCTCTCTCTCTCTCAAACACACACACACACACACACACACACACACACACACACACACAGATGCCCATTTGTTTCAAGACTATTATTTTCCATTGAGCTGACTTTGCATCTTTGGTGAATATCAATTGCTTATATATGTTTGGGTGAATGTCTGAGCCCTGGACTTTCTCTTCTATTCCATTGATCTATGTGTTTCCTTTAATCTTTGTTTTGTTTGGTTTCCCTTTTCTCCTATCTCTACTCCTATTTTCTCCCCCCAGTATAGGCTTGTTATTGTATGTATGTATGTATGTGTGTGTGTGCATACATATAACATACATATTTATATAGGTATATACATATTCGTCTATATCAGCCGTGGGCAAACTACGGCCCGCGGGCCGGATCCGGCCCGTTTGAAATGAATAAAACTAAAAAAAAAAAGACCATACCCTTTTATGTAATGATGTTTACTTTGAATTTATATTAGTTCACACAAACACTCCATCCATGCTTTTGTTCCGGCCCTCTGGTCCAGTTTAAGAACTCATTGTGGCCCTCGAGTCAAAAAGTTTGCCCACCCCTGTATATTACAAAATATATTGTGCTGCGCCAGCATGGCTATGGGTGAACGTAAGGGGGGTGAGGCAGTGAAGAATTAGAAAAGACAGACAAAAGAATAAAGCTGGGTCTAGGTGGGACACTGCCCTCTGATTAGAGAGACAGTGCCATGGCCTGCAAGCCGAGTCTTTATTTTATAGCCAGATTCCACGAGGCAAAGTAAAGGGCGTGGTCAAGATGTTTACAATGTTCTCACAGGTTTCGAATCTCACTCAATTACATGCACCCGAACTCTTATCAAACCCACATCACATAAGTTTGGACCATAAGGTCAAGCTTACAACTATAGCCTTTGGCTATAATTGTGCTGGGACTTGCACGTGGCTTTGTCGTGAGAGGATCGTGCCCTCTCATTAGTCTGAGGCTTGAACCTGTCCAAACGCTGTAGCTGCTCTCCACAATATATAGTTATTTTGTATATGTATGTTTTAATTCACATAAATATTTTAATATCTTTATCCTGTTTGGTACTTTTTATAACAAATACTTATAATATATTTAATACGTATTTAGATATTTATTCATATTTCTCTGTGTAAATTTACCTAAAGAATTATATCTAATTGCTCCATAGTATCTGATAGTGCATATTCACTACATATTGCTTATCTGTTCCTAGAAGAATGGATTGCCAGTAGGCATATGCCTTCAACTTTCTGGAACTACACAGAGCACTACAATGAATATCCTTGTATAAATACCTTTATGAAACTGAGAGAATTTCTCTGAGGTAGGACCATGAGGGCAGAATTTATACATATACTCAGTTTGACTGTATACTGCTTCCCAGTTAAACCAGAACAATTCATGTTCCTCCTAGTTATTCATGAGGATTTCTAGTTCTTTATGTCTCTGACGACACTTGATATTATACCACATCAACATCAATAGGTATGGAAGTATAACCTTTTAATTTGCTTTTCTTTGTTACTAGTAAATTTGAGCAACTCATTTAACTACGTGGGTTTCTCTTTCTGACTTATCTTTTATTATGTTTTAATTTTTTATTTTTTTTTATCATGTTTGCTATTCTTTTCCAGTTAATTTGTGGAAGCCCCAAGAATTTTTTGCAGTGATGAAAATGTTCTATGTCTGTGCTAATATAATAGCACTAGCCACATGTGACTACTGAGTATTTGGAATATGGCTAGTTGCACTGAAGAAATGAATTTTTTGTTTTACTTAATTCCAAGTAATTTATATTTCAGTGGTCAGGCTACGTGCTAAAGAGTTCATTTCTAGACATGGGTCCCTTGGCAGTGTTACATACCACAATCGGCTCCTTCCTGGCTTTTATCTGTCTGCTACCTTTTCCTGTGGTCTTTTTCATTCAACAGACATCTTCACTTTTGATCTATTCAAACACAGCAATTTTTAGTGTATGATTTTCAGTTCCATGGTTTTCGTAAATAACATGGGTTTTCCCATGTTGAGGTCACAAAGATATTTTCCTGCATTTTTTTACTTACGATGTCAGTTAATATACAGCAGGGGTCCTCAAACTACAGCCCGCGGGCCATATGCGGCCCGCCGAAAACATTTATCTGGCCACCATTTATCTGGCCACCGGGTGTTTTTGCCGCCACTGCCTGTTGCTTAGCAGCTGACTTGTCCCAGGCCCACAGTGTGCATGTGTGGAATGTGCGCCGCACTCTCTGACTCCCCTCCTTCTCTCTGTCTCTCGACTCCTCCTCTCAGTCTCGGGTGTGATCAGAGGAGTCACGAGCTTGCCTGTGCAGAGCCTGCTGCTGCCTGAGGACCAAGGTAAGAACAAGTTAGGATTTATTTTTTTTGAAGTTAGGAGGTCTATTTTTTTATTTTTATTTTGCAGTTAGTAGGGCCTTTTTTTGAAGTTAGGAGAGCCTTTTTTTTTGAAGTTTTGTTTTTTTACTTCAAAATAAGATATGTACAGTGTGCATAGGAATTTGTTCATAGTTTTTTTTTAAACTATAGTCCGGCCGTCCAATGGTCTGAGGGACAGTGAACTGGCCCCCTGTTTAAAAAGTTTGAGGACCCCTGATATACAGTATTACTATATTTAATATATAATACTAATTTTTAGATTAATATATAAATTTAAGGTATATAAATTAAAGCACATAAATTCCCTCAATTTTCTATTATTGTTTATTTTAACGTGATTTCCTTATTTTATTTTTTACTTTCCTGATTCTTCAAGGAGAACGTTTAAAAACCCTTGTTTCCAATCCTGGCAGTACAATCCTGACTGAGGAGCTTTTATAACAATTGCAGGTTCATGCTGATCAGAATCTATGTACCCAGGCACTGTTATTTTTAAATTTCTACACGTGGTTTCTACATACAGCCAGGGTTGAGATTCACTATTCTGAAAGATGCTGGAGTATGGGGCAGGTGTTGTAAATATTGAGGAGTGGCTGTGAGAATCACCAGGGTCACCACCCTCTGCTCACATAGGATCTGCTGTGCTGGAGAAGTCTAGGTGATTATGAAACACACCTGTGCACAGCACACATAACCACAAACCTTGACACACGCTTTGGTAAGGTGAAACTTCACCTTTCAGTCACTTATATTAGATGTTCAGTATGGAAACATACTATTTCTCATGCTGCCTTAGTGTCTAATGATGCTCTTTGCTTTTACCTGTTCTACTTTTTCACCATCCTCAGCAATGATCTTCATTTGCTGACTGCAATTTGTCAAAATATGATTGAAGAGAGGGTTAGATTAAAAGGCCTCTAGTTGTGCTCTGGCTATGAAGTTCTGTCATTCCTAGAAGATAATAATTTTCTTATTTAGCTCTCTTAATTAGTTTTGAAGCTTACCAAACAGCTATGCAGTCATTTTGGGTGAAACATTTTTTCCTTCATTTTTTTTGCCCCATCTATCCTTTTCCTTTATTGTCTGAAGAGAAATGCAGAAAAAGTTCCAAGTGTTCATAGTCTCAGTAAGTCCTTTTGATTTTTCTATTAGGAGAAACCCAAGATTTTCAACTCCCTTCTCTCTTCCTTTCTTGTTCTTATTTATTCATTATTCTTTATGTCTGCTAACCACCTGCTTTCATAAAAGGCATATTAAAAGAACTATTTTCAAAATTTCATAGATTCTCATTAGCAAAGTGAAATTTTCTACATTCTTAAGATTATCTTGCGTATACTTGATGGGGTAGTTTTCAAGTTCATCAAGAGAAGAGCCTTCCCATGTATCTTTTTGAGCTTGAAATTATGGATTGTTATGAGACAACTGAGACTCCAGAGTTATCCAAAGTCACAGAAAAAGGTGGCTCTAGTCTGAGCTTGAATCCAGGTTTAGAAATTTCTGGGTCTTCAAGTCTCAACAAGGAATAGAGAGTTTCTTTATTAAATATGTTGAGTCTTACTGTGTATTTTGGAGAGTTCATAAACAGCTGTCGGTATCACCCAGGTCAGTGAAGTAAAGAAAGGCATTAAGTCAGTTTGGAAGAGTGGAAAGAATAAAGGATCAAGAACAGGTGTGGGTCTGGGACAGGATGAAAGAATATAAGATAAAAAATAGACATGCGTTCTTGCTCTTATTTACTGACTTCTTGAGGAAGGGCTTACATTTTTAGAGCTTTTCTAAAATGGAAGACAAATCTTTCCCTACTTATTTCAGATACCTATGAGTAATAAATGAGGTAATAGATCTGAGAGTTCTTTGAAATTTGAAAAGTTGAAGACACATGGAGAATTTATGAATGGTAAAGTGAAATCATTGCCAGGAGAGTGAGCAAGTTTTAGCAGGATGTCCATGGAGGTTAGTCAAAGCAAGAGCTCTAAACAGAGTCCAGTTTATGGTGATAATTCCATAATCTTTATTGGCTGTCTTTATTTTAGCTACTTAAAAACTTTGTTTCACATAACTCATTGCCACAGATAGAATTAATCTCTTAAAAGTTATATGAATACATTTAACATAATTATTTTAGAGCAGTTTTTCCTCCATATTAAGGAAAATAAGGACTGGTATTAGACCTTTTATCAGAAAATAAATTATATGTATTTTAATTTAATGTATAACACATTTTCATTAAGTTGGTTTTATAGATGAAATAAGGTCTGAAACCTTGTCTATCACAGTATGTTGCATTTTTCCCTTTTTTTTTTCAGATTTAACCTGTAAATTTTTTATGCATTTTCTGTTCAGGTGATCTATAATTCTCTTGTAGTGTATCCATTTCCTCACATACAGTCTATTTTTTTTTTTTTGGCTTCCTATTAGCGAAGGAAAGGAAATAAAACATCAAATGCCAGTAAAGAAATTACTATGCACTCCATTTGCTTTCAGTTTTGAATAATATAGGTAGATAAAATATATGTGATAGCCCCAGGAAAACCCTCAATGTTGTCTCCTTACCACTTAAAGCACACTAGGAATAACTTATAATGTAAAGAAGTAGATTTGTCCAAGTTACTTGTAGAATTCAGTACTTGAAAGGTTTAGATCTATGGCTCTTTTTTTTCTTTTTAAATAATTCTTTAGTGTTTAAAGTATTACATATGTCCCCATTTCCCCCCCATTGAGTCCTCCAGCCTGCCCCGCCCCCTTGCCCCAGGCTCTCACTGCCTCATTGTCTCTGTCCATGGGCCATGCATATATGCATACCAGGTCCTTGGTTGATTATCTCCCACCCACCCACCCTCCCGCACCTTCCCTCCAAGGTTCTGCACTCTGTTCCATGCTTCCATGTCTCTGGATCCACTCTGATCAGTTTATTTTGTTACTCAGATTCCTCATATGAGTGAGTAGATCTGTGGTTCTTGAAGGGGAAGGGGAGGTGGTTCTACTCCAAAGAAACTGGTAATATCTTGCCGGGGTCCAACCCCAGCAGGTCCAGGGGTCCCCAAAGGTGTAGACGGAGTCGGCAAAGAAGGAAGGACACGGAGACAGTGTTCAGTTGGTCAGCAGCCCAGCCAGGATCTCCAGCCAGGATCTCCAGCCAAGTTCTGGTCTGGATCTCCAGCAAAGTTCTGCTTAGTATCTCCAGCCAGGTTCTGTGTCCATGTTCTCTCGCTAGGTTCTCCAGCCAGGTTCAGTCCAGGTTCTCCAGCCAGGTTCAGTCACCAGGTTCTAGTCAGGTTCTCTTGCCCATTTCTGTAGTCAGGTTCAGTCCAGGATCTTTTGCCATGTTCTCTCCAGCGAAGTTCTTCTGTCTCTAGTTCTGTGTAGGTTCTGTCTTCTTAGTTCTGTGTTCTAAGCTCTATATTCTAAGTTCTGTCTCTTGCTGTCTTATTACATCTGTATTTATACCAGTTGATTCAATCCTATCAATCTCTATTACAAAGGTTAGGGTGTTTCTTATCTCCATTCCAGGGAGTAAAGATTATGTAGCTTAAGCATGATTGTTCGTAGTTAAAGTGATTAATTACCCACCTGGCACTAGTTAAGAGGTTTTATTCCCTCCCTAACTTCAGGGGAAAATCCCTACCTGGGAAAACAACCTTTCTCAGAGACCTTGGTTAAAACACATAGTGCCAAGAAGGTGAGCAAACATATTAAGAACAGTATGCCATATATGCCAGGTCCCTTGAAACAGCAAGCATGGACCGGCTCCCGGCAATATCTGGAGATATTTTGGATTGTAACAAGTTTTGGGGTGCTACTTCTCTCTAGTTAGTAGATGCCAAAGCGGCTAAACGTCCTACAATGCACAGGAGAGTCCCCTCAAAACAATTATCCTGCCCAAAATGTCAGTAGTGCTGACATTGAGAAACCTTGGCTTAGATTCAATGGGTGATAAAATTCCATGATTACTTGAAAAGAGCCTATTCATTGAGGATTTTGGATGGAAAAGCAGAACTTTCATAGAAACAGATTGAAATAAGAAAAAGAAAGCTATGGTTTCAGCGTCCAGCACTGCAGTGCTGTGCGGGTCACCCCAGGTTCACCTGACACTTTGAGAAGTTAGAGAAACAACCCAAGTAGACTTTTAATAAATTAGATCTGAAAGCTGTTCTATTAAGGGTGTTGGGGGATCAGATCCATGGCCACTGTGGCCTTCGCGTATCACAAAGGATGGCTAGGAAGAAAACGAAATGGAGAGGAAATTAGACTAAGAACAAAATCCAAAGAGGAAAGTGGGGGAAGGGAATAGCAACACAGTGGCATCTTTTGTTCTATTCAGTGTATTCGAAGGAGGGAGGGAAGTGGGGGTCGCAACAGAAAGGGCTTGGGGACGATGTGGAATGTCTGACTCAGGATCCGTTTTGAGTGGAAAACTGTGCCAGTTTCTCACCTCAGCCTTAGGTGGTCCTGGTCCTGGGACCGGCTAGGGCGCTGCCACATCCAGTTCGGTTTCCGAGCTTCAGCACAGGTCCTTGGTGGACCCTTGCAAGGAAGGTGACTCTTGGTGCTGTGAGAAGGTTGTTCAGGAAAGGATGAGGCAGGGCGCACCCGCTTCCACCGGGTCAGCAATGGCGAGGCCTTAGGGCACTCGGGCTGGTTCAGAGCGGCTGGAACTTAATGGCCAGAACCAGTGGCTGGGGCAGCCCATGCGCCAGGCCCTGCGTTTCTCTGTTAGGCGGGGTGCAGGGGACTGTATAGCCTCAGGCTGGAGGCGCAACCAGCAGGTGCCCTCGCCGAGAGCGCAGGGCCTGCCAGGCTCCAGGAACCAGGTGCTTCCCAAGAAGTTTCTACCTCCCTGGGCCCGCCGTCCTGCATCCTGCGTGTTGCGTGTGCTTTCCTTGTGGGCACCGCAAGGAGCCCTAGGGTGCGCCTCAGGCACACAGCCCCACCAATGCCTGATCCGGATGTCACACTGAGAGGGACCCCTCACTCCTCAACCCTCACCCCGCACGACCTCAGCTCTGTGCCCATGTCTTTTGGGCAAGAACCCATAGTCAACACTGCTGCTTGTAAGTATTGTCCGCTTAGTTAGGCAACATCCCCAAAACTGAACTTCCAAAATAGTCCTATTGATTGATTGATTGATTGATTGTGTGTGTGTGTGTGTGTGTGTGTGTGTGTGTAATGGGGCAATTGGACCCGATGGAAACAGTAAATACCTTAAATTAGCGCATTTATGGTTTAGTTTCATCATTCCAAGCTGTCATCTTTTATCCCCTTGAACAAATATGACCTCAAGAGTTTGACTTAGTGAAAAAGTGAAGTTCATATCTTGAATAAAATGTGGAGGGTTCTCATGAGACAAGCAGACCTAGTTAATGGATTCATTCTATTCAGCTGAGACAGGGCTGTTAACAAAATGGCAGGATAAGTCATTTCAACATTTTAAAAGTAAGTCTCCATCATCTCTTTCTTGTTTACTTCTAGAGGTAACATTTATTTTATATGAAAAGAAAGTTAAGGTTAAGTTCACTAATTGAGTTATACAAAACCCTGGCTCTGTGTATATTTTATTGAAAAAAACACACCCCACTTTTGAACAGTTCTGTGAAGGTAACCTGTTTGGAAGATGATCATCAGGAGGGAGGGGTGTGTCAGTTGGAGATGAGGAAACTTTTCAGGAATATAAAACAAATTTAATGCCAAACTCATAAGCCAAGCCACTTTGACACAACTTTGGTTTCATGTGCAATAGAGTAAAAGGAGTCTGAAGATTTTGTTGGAGCTTTGCTGACTAACTGTATGATCTAAAACAGATCACTTTGGAGCCATTTTCCTCAGTTTTGAAAGACAGTCAGTTTTTTGATTGTTGGGGATATGCTGTATAGCTATTTTCTACACTGTACAAGCATAATGAGCTTTCCCACCCAACAGCTTTAGGTAGGTCAGGTGGAGGGGGGTAGGGTGTTTCCAGGTGATTCTGATCATCATCTTCTTCCCTCCCCCTCAGGTAACCCTTGAATCCTTCTGGACTAGAGGCTGGGTAAGTAGTCATTTGAATTTATAAACTCCTGAATATTTTATTTTTCTGACAAAGATTTTTCTTCAGTCTTTTGTTTTCCATCTGAGGCACAAAAGTAGTAAAACCTAGGTTTAAACAGGGTGGGGTGGTGATTACTTTACCTGGAGTTGTATTTGGAATATTATTTCGTTGAAATATTTTTGTGTCTTAACATGAGTATGTCATACCACACATGCTAAATTCACTGTGTGTTTGTGCAGGCTTAGACTTTATTTTATTTTATTTTAGGAAGGGAGAGAGAGAGAGAGAAACATCAATGATGAGAGAGATAATCAGGTGCCTCCTGCATGCCCCCCACTGGGGATCATGCCCGCAACCCAGGCATGTACCCTGACTGGGAATTGAACCATGGCCTCCTGTTTCATAGGTCAACACTCAACCACTGAGCCACACCAGCTGTGCAGGGATTGTTTGTTTAATAAATGTTAAGGAAAAATTGGCAATACATTTGGAAAGAATTAATAGATTGTGGATGAGTTAAAAATATAGGGTGTGCCAAAAATGTATACACACATTTTGAATAATGGTAAAGGTAGTATTTATTAAAATATATTTGTTTTTCAAAATTGAGCTATCAGCTGTTCATGTGTATATATATTTTGGGGGGATACCCTGTATATTTAGTAAGAAAATATTTTAAATTCAGATTAGGTTATATTTAAACTAATTACTTAAAGAGGATCTTAAGCTTGTTAATGTACAAAATGATTCTTATGATTTATAAGAGAAATGATTGTATTAATAGTGTTATTAAAATCAATACATTTTTACATAAAACAGTGAATAAACTTAGCATTCAGTTTTCCTTAGAAGCTTTTGAGAGTTTATAATTTTATAAGCATTTGTCTACTCGTCAATCTTTAATTAAAATTTTCCTTCTCCAGTCACCATGATGTAATGTAAATCAACTTTTGCATTGGGTAAAAAAATGATTTCCTTAATTTAACCAATCATGTGACAGACTTGATGTGAAAGTAGGTACATAACAATGAAAGCTACTATTAGAGCCAAATATAAAATACATTCACTTGTTTCACAGGGATTTTCATCTGTTTAATGCGTAGTGATTTTAAGATCATTGGGAGTACTTGAGGGAAGATTTGGGTCATTAAGTAAAAGGTGGCTGGTGGTTCATTATGTCAGTTCCTGAAATTGGTAATAAAATGCATCATGAAGTAAACTTATTCCATTTGCTATTGTGTCTTTAGGTATATTTGATATTAGACTACCAGGCTGAAATTGTGGGACTTAAGCATTTAATTGGGTGATTCAAATCAGATACATTAAGTATAGGAGTCTGGGACATCTGTGAATATTTTAAACATTGTGACTTAATATGTCATAATATATTTAAAGAATGATTGAAACTGGGTTATCTTCCATAACAGTTCAAGAATCCAGAGTTATATTTGATTCTAAAATTACATGATCACGAGCTTGTAATTGTTATTGTTGGTTTATCATAAATCAAAGACAGTGTTCTACGAGCATATATCAATTGTTATTGTCATAATAGTGCTTTAATCACACACACTAGCAATTTCATATTGCTATATGTTGGAAGGATGTTGCACTCTTGATTTAAAAAAATAAAACAAGCAAATAAACAGAAAAACTAGTCCATTAATAGTGAGAAATGTGGATACCAGAACCAGATAGACTGCATGCAAATCGTGGCTTCACCATTTCCTGGCCTCATGATTTTGGATGTAGTAGTAGTATTTATCCCCAATGAGGCTCAGTCTCTTTATTGATAAAGTGATATACTATTTATACGTTCTTCAAAGCATTGCTGTGAGAATTGAATGATTTAATACATATAAAGCACTTAGAATGTTGCCTTAGGAATTATCAACAAATATTAACCAGCAGCTAATTTCCCCCCTTTTCTGTCCTGCTCTAGTGCATTTAAATTAGCTTGTGCTAAATTTCACCTCTTACTTTCTCATTTTAGTTTCTTCTGTGAACCCTATATTTGGAATCTAACTTCTCTAACACTAAACTGTGTGTTGTGTGGACATATAAACATATGTAGAAGTGTGTGTATGTGAGAGACAGATAAGTAATATTTTGATGGAAGATACAGCAGAAGCATTTATAGGGCTCCTCTTTACCTTAAAAGAGCCATCTTATTGTTAGAGGAGATTGTGTAAACTGTTCCATAAATGCACTTGGGCACAGTGTTTAAAAGTATTCATCAGAGACACGCACAGGACATGCACACCTCTCATTGCGTACAGTAAATCACTTGTTCCCAAATGTCTTTGAAAATATTTTAAATCAGCGGTTCTCAACCATGAGTCGCAAGCCCTTTGGGGGTTGAATGACCGACCCTTTCACAGGGGTCACCTAAGACCATCGGAAAACACATATATAATTACATGTTGTTTACAGTAGCAAAATTACAATTATGAAGTAGCAACGAAAATAATTTTATGGTTGGGGGTCACTACAACATGAGGAACTGTATTAAAGGGTCACGGCATTAGGAAGGTTGAGAACCACTGTTTTAAATGACAGTGTGAAACAGAACATGATAGTCAAAGAAATAATCTTTCCCCAAAAGGATACTAAAAATTCAGCATGATGGTTAAGACTATTGACTGAAGATTTGATAAGAATCCTGCCTCTGATACTTAACAGCTGTGTAATCTTCCACAGGTTACTTCTCTAGGATTTCCTGTTTAAAATGGTTTGAAAATTATACATTTCTCATCATTCATTTAAATGCATTCATGGAAGTCATTTCATACAATGTTTCTCATAGTTCAAATAATGATTAAAACATGAGCTGACAAAGAGTAAGTAGTGAAAAATGTGATTGTGGTTGTCATTGCTCTATACTTCTCTTACCACTGTCTTAAATGTTTACCTTTACAAAGGGAGCTAAGAAAAAAACACATCATTATTTTCCCATAAGTGAAGAATTCTCCAATAACATCTCTAGTAGTTGACCAGTAAAGCATCTTTATATATGAACAAGAATTTTTATTTAATATAAGTAATATTTGCAAAACAGCTTATTTTAATTTGGAAACATGAAAAATTATTTTCTTAATGTCAAGGTGCAAAATTAGACTGTATCCCATACCTGAAATTGTTTTGATAATATATGTAAAAACCCCAATGTCAAATAATATGTCCAGTCCATAAATTTCTATTATTTATTTTTCAACTCTGCTACAGAATAATCTTATTTCTTATCAGCTGAAAAGTTATGAGAGGTGCCTTAGTCCTCAATTTTGCTTTGATTGGAACTCAGCCTTGGAAGTATTACCTCCAGATAGACCTAACCATGTCTTTTCCTGCCAAGATCTAAATGATAAGAGCAGTCATTTCTTATTATAAGACTAGCAGCCCGGTGCACAAAATCCGTGCACGGGGGGTGGGGGTGGGGGATTGGCCCCTCAGCCTGACCTGCACTCTCTGCAATCTAAGAGCCCTCAGGAGAGTCCTTTCCAATGCGGGAGCCCTGATGGCTTAGGCCCATTCCCTGTGATTCTCTACTCTCTGAGGAGCCTGGCTGCTCTGTGCCCGCTGCCCAGAGGCCCTCCGCAGGTGGGGCGAAACGCTTGCCTTGTTGCCGTGGCGACGAAGCAAGAATTCCGCTAGGCCACTCACGCTGCCTGCTCTTGGCAGCCACCCCCCCTGCCCCCCAGGACTGGGAGACTCCAGCGAGGCTGCGGGGATTGGGCGCTGCCATCTTGTGGCTATGTATGCCACCATCTTTGTGACTGAGTGACAGTTAATTTGCATATTACCCTTTTATTAGATAGGATAAAGCAATTTGTGAATTCCATTTGAGTATTTTAACAAATGTCGAGACTTTGAAGAATCTATTAATGTAGGGGAAATTAAAGATTATGATGATTGAAAGACACCCAACTTTAAAGTTAATCTCAATGAATAAATCCCAAAATCAAAACCCAACTCAGATTTTTTTTAGGTAAAAGGTTGACAAAATAGAAAATAAGTTTTATTCTTCAAATATTAAGTCCACATTACTAGAGTTTTTTAGAAAATTAGATAATAGACCCAAGTAAAATGAAAGGAAATGTGTTTGTGAGCTAAAACTGAAGAATTCTGAATGAGCAAGTATTAAGGCTTTCTTTTATGAAACTGGACAGCTGCAGGGTTAGCAGCTCATGCTAAGTCAGACATTTATGGGATATCCAGTGTGTGTATTGAATTCTGAATAGCAGCAACATCTATGGATTATATTGAATAATTGTAAATCTTTAAGACATAAATTATTTTAAGTTGCCTTTTCAAATAAGGTAGAGGACATTATAAAATCAAGCATTATGAAGGCATTCTTGTTTGAATGTAAAATTTATTTACAGGTCCTACTTCTAGTTGTGACACATACTAATAATTAGCATGAAACCACCTTAGGTTTAACTAGGAGGTTAAGGTTCGATTCCCAGTTAGGGTACAGGCCCAGTTGCGCACTCAGTCCCCAGTGTGGGGTGTGCAGGAAGCAGTTAATCAATGATTCTCTCTCATCATTGATGTTTCTATCTCTCTCTTCCTCTCCCTTCCTCTATGAATTCAATAAAATATATTAAAAATATAAAATTAAAAAAATTAAAATCTTTTAAAATACTATATTATAATTATAGAAATACTAATTAGTGACAGTATTAATTAAATATAATAATACTCTACTGCCATGTTGTAGAATTTGAGTTCTCAAAGCCTTCCTAGATGTGTCCCAAATTTTTATCAATGTGTAAAACTTACTTTTTTAAATATATTTTTTAATATTTCAAAAATGGTTTTGGGTATCAGCTAGAATGCTGAACCCAGTTGAGGAGATGTGGGCATTGGCTAACCAAACTCAGAGTCAAAGCTGTTTGACAGTGAATGGCAGTGACAGACAAGGAGGTCACAGACTAAAGGTGGTGCAGAACCAGTGCGAGATGCTTGGTATGTTGTCTTCTCTTTCATGCTCCCTACAAATGTGTGAACAGGGCAAATGTTCACAAGAATGGAGAGATTGTGGCATCTTAGTATCAAAACATAATTGTATTAGAAAAATCCCACTATAAGTAAATCTTTTAGAGATAAGGATCAAAATGTTATAGTAGGCATTGGGGGTGGGGGGTGGCAGAGATTGGTAGGATATCATCTTTAAAATAATAAAAAATATGGAGGTATTTATTTTCTCTTATTTATAATAGTTTAGGGTATTTTCTTACTATAATTTTTCTAAACAGATAATGGGACAGTATGACCTAATCCTTTCTCTCAATGTTTGAGTCCTGAAGCACAGTAAATACAAGAATCCCTTTTTTTTTTTTGGGTTAATCCTCACTGAAGGATATTTTTTCCATTGATTTTAGAGTGGAAGGGGGGGGGGAGGATTGAGGGAGAGAAGAGAGAGGAACATTGATGTAAGAGAGCCACATCAATTGATTGCCTCCTATATTGCCCCAACCAGGGTGGGAAACCTGCAACCCAGGTATGTGCCCTTGACTGTAATCAAACCTGAGACCCTACAGTTCTAGGGCTGATGCTCTAACCACTGACACACACCAGCCAGGGCACAAGAATCCCTTTTATTTATTTTAAAAAAAATTTTTTTATTGCCCAAAGTTTTACATGTCTCCTTTTCCCTCCGATTGACTTCCCTCACCCCTCTCCACAGCCATTCCCACCCTCGAGGGCAAGCCACCACCGCCCCAGTGTCTCTGTCCATTGGTTATGCTAATATGCATGCATAGAAGTCCTTTAGTTGATCTCTAACCTCCCCACCTCCCCTGCCATTTGTCTCTGGATCTATTTTTGTTCATCAGTTTATGTTGATCAAAGAATCCCTTTTAAAAGCATCTGATATCAGACAATTTTCCAAAAGATCATTATTAATGCTTTGATATTCAAATTATCTGTTCCTGAAGTTTAGCTTGGTAGATTGTTCTTTTCTTCAGTTTGTAATTGTTTAACTCTGGTGTATCACCACTTGTCCATGACTTTACATCTAATTCTATTTTCCAACATGACGTTCAGTAGTTTGCTAGTTTTATTCTGTAATTGATTTAAAATTTATTTTATGCAGTACTATGTTCAGTGCTTTAGTTGACAATCAGTGAGGGACTGAACAATAGCTAATATTAAATAGGGATAGGGGTGTTAACGGTTTCATAGGTCATTAACTCACTTATGCATATTTTTGGGGTTAGCGCTTCCCATTCTTGAAAATACTCTAAACCTTTATTCAATGTGATGGAAGGGCTTGGATTATCTCACTTATTCTTGGTCCCATAATAAATCATTTTCTTCAGGATGCACCTCACTTTGGAAGCCCAACTTAACATCTAGCAGAAGCAACTCAGAACTTATTTTTTCTTAAGATATTCATAGTTATATCAAGAATGCCCCCGTCTTCTTTTTATGCTAAAATACCTCTCAAAGAATGACATCTCCAAACTCTTCAATGTTATCTGCCCTGTTTTCATCTGGATACCATCTAATTGATGAGTCTTTAAATATGTGGTGAGCAAATACAACTACCAGACCAACTGAAATGCTAAAACAACAGAAGACACGTATTTGTGACATGTATATGTAAGTCAAATGAAATAATTTATGCTTAACAATTTCAAATATTTAATCTATGAGAGGAATCATGGGTTCTTTTAAAAAATAGGAAAATAGGAGAGAGCTAGTTGACTTCTCAAGAAAGTGCTCTTCTATGAAACAGCAAAAGAAATTTGTTTATAAATTATATGTCTAGAGAGAACTTTTTAGATTTCTGTTCTGTGGTCCTTAAATTGCTAAGTATTGAAAGCGTGACCTACTTATCTCCAGCTTGTGCCTCAGAGTGCGTATTTGCTCTATTTTGTGAACTGCTATTTTCTCCCTGAGTTAGTGTTCTGCAGAAAGCACTTCCAAAATTGACTCATTAAAAACAGACAGTTCTGTGAATCTTAATCAAAGATTTGTAGTTTATATTCATCTGGTTCACAGCTCTTTGAATTGCCAATTTTTGTTGAATTATTTACATAAAAATGAATACATTTTAAATGTTCTCTAATTGTCAGTATCTAATAATATCTCCTATTGCTACTAGCCTTGTGGACGTTAACAGAATGGTTCTGAAAAATTAAATTGCATTTTGGGAAGCTGGCCTAGATTTCTGATTTCTGGAAAATTACTGATTTATGCCAGAACATTAAACATCTCTTAAATTACCTCACCCTTTTCTTCTGTCTTCATGGACTCTATCTATTTTTGTTTTAAATTGTTTGCCTTCTAGCTCTGGTTGGGTAGCTCAGTTGGTTAGAGCATCATCCAGATATGGCAAGGTTGTGGGTTCAATCCCTGGTCAGGGAACATATACAAGAATCAAGCAGCAAATGCATAAATAAGTGGAACAACAAACTTATATTTCTCTCTTTCTCTCTCTCTCTCGCTCTCTTGCTCTCTCACTCTCTCGCTATCCCTTCTCTCTCTCTGAAATCAATCAATAAAGGAAATTGTTTGCCTTCTAACAACTGAACCTGGAAAAACTTAGGTAAACACAAGCCAACAGACGGAAAATTCAATAAACATCATGTGACACATTGGCTAAGAGCATAGAAACCATAAAACCAAGCTGAGGAGATTGGAATCCCTTTCTTGTCATTTTTCAGTTGGATAGGTTTCTTAAATGTGACTGTTTTGTGTGGAAACAAATAATTGCACATATCTCATGGCGTAGAGATGAGCTAATATACATAAAAGGACTCTCAGTGCCTGGGATGTGGAAAGCACGCAGTACATGTATCTGTTTTAGTATCTGCAAAATACAAATAGCTAGAAAATTATCTTCAACCCTTTGTCTAGCAGTAACAGGAATCCTAAACCATTTTCAATGTTTTTCACATACATAATAGATGGAAATTAATTAACTGAACTTTTTTTTCTGTGATTATCCATTGCACCAGCCTTAGGATACTGTCTTGTGAAACTTAAAAAAAATTAACCAAACCCAGGACAGAAGCATTTAAACTGACTAGATGTTTTATTTTAAGAGGTATTGGCCATAATTCAAACCATATGGAAAAGAGGTTCAGAAATGTTGTTTGCTGTTTAGGATGTTTGATCCTATATTGTAGGAACCCCTCCCCCCCAATAATTCTCAGTAAACACAGACCCCATTCTAAAAAGAACTCCATTGCAAAGCAATTACATGTCAACTTTCTGGTGGGGTTCTGGAGTTTGTGGTTCCCTCACTCGCCTCTCAGAGGGACCTCTAACACCTGAGGGCCTGTGCATTACAGAATCTGTGGCTGGGGGTTGGTGCTCTGGATCTGATGGTAGCTTAAACTATCTTCTTTGACTTTAGAGAAAATTATTCTGAAGAGCTACTCACATGCCCTATCTACTTTCCTGTTTACATGTTTTTTTCCTTGTTTACTCTTCTATTATTTTTTAATTTAATACTTTTTATTTTCACATATGATTACTCTTTTAAAATTTATCTTTATTGTTGGAAATATTACATATGTCCTCCCCTCACTACACTATTGTCTGTGTCCATGGGTTACGCATATATGCATAGAAGTTTTTGGGTTAATCTCTCCCTATTCCTCCCACCCCCGCCTTCCATCTGAGATTCCTCAAAACCTAGAGATCAGACCACAGGAAGGGTGTATCACAATGAGGGGGAAGGTGGAGTGTGTTTTCCCAGTTCTCTCCCCAACCAGCGCCTGCAGACCTCATGCTGTTCCGATCCCACACTATACAGAAAACTCTGAGGATAAAAATTCAAAGTAAGATCTAGAGATGGTTTAAAAAACATCTCTGAAGTGACAAAGTTGAATTATTTTTCTGATATTAATACAACTTTAAAATGGCAAATGGCTTCTCCTCAAATGTATCTTTTTTCTAATACATTGAATATTTCATAAGTTATAACCTGTATGATCAGTAATGTTACACATTTTAAAAATAATTGACCCACAGATTTCAATATTGATCATAGTTCTACATGAATCAATACTAATCTCTTAGACAAATTAGTTTTTATATTGACCAAAACATAGTCATTATATGCATATTAGCTAGGTGCCATAACATACATTGAATTAATTTCAGAGGTGAGTGAAGAAGGTACAGTTTTTTATATAATTTGATATATAAAATCAAATGGCTCATTAAGTGAAATAAAATGTGTAAAATGTCCTGTACAATGTCTGGCACATAAAGGGGTTCATTAAATATTCTTACCTCCCTTGATTTTTAGCTTTCAAAATAAGGGTATTAATAATTTAATGAAATCCATTTTATACGTATAACACCAGAGAATTTGGCATTGGAATCAAGGACCAAAAGATGCCATCTGATGTGACTGCCTTACTCTTTGAGTGGGGAGTTGGATGGAGATTTCAAACTGGGGAATAGTGAAATGTTTTATAGGAACATTTAATAAAAAAGGTCACTCCCTCTTCTGCCCCACTCAGGGCACTACCCATATAATCTGTGTGTGTGTATGCCGGAAGCCGGTCCATCCTTGCTGCTTGACACAGTCACTGCAGGAAAGAAACATCTGCACAGCATATGTTTCAAGGGACCTCTAGGTTTTGAGGAATCTCAGATGGAAGGATATGCTTGTATATAGCAGACTGTTCTTAATATGTTTGCTCCCCTTAGTGCATTGTGTTTTAACCAAGGTCACCTCTCTGAGAAAAGTTTTTTCCCCAGATAGGGATTTTTCCCTGAAGTTAGGGAGGGGATAAAACCCCTTAACTAAGTGCCAGGCCGGTAGTTAATCACTTTAACTACAAACAATCACGCTTAAACTACATAATCTTTACTCCCTAGAATGAAGATAAGAAACGCCCTAACCTTTGCAGTAGAAATTGACAGGATTAAAATCAACTAGTATAAATACAGATGTAACAAGACAATAAAGACAGAACCTAGAGACAGAACCTAGCGAGAGAACATGGCAAAAGATCCTGGACAGAACCTGGCTACAAAACATGGCAGGAGAATCTACACAAAACCTGGCTGAAGAACTGGCTACAGAACCTGGCGACCGAACCTGGCTGGAGAACCTAGTGAGAGAACCGAACCAGAACTTGGCTGGAGATCCTAGACAGAACCTGGCTGGATAACCTAGACAGAACTTGGCTAGAGATCATGGCTAAGCTGCTGATCAGCTGAACGCTGATCCGTGTCATTCCTTCTTCACCGACTCCGTCCACACCTTTGGGGACCCCTGGACCTGCTGGGGTTGGACACCAACATGTGTCCGTGTTTTTAGGGCTTTGAACTACTACTTTTCGTTGTCTGTCTCTGCTACTGCCATTTCCCCCTCAACTGCTTGTTAGTGTTCTTAGCTATACCCTCAATTCTGTTCTCATAACTTGCATTGCTTAGTGGAGTTCTCTTTTTACTTCACTTAAAGCACCCCCTCTTTCTTTTCTGTGACTAAAGACAGCTAAGCCAGCGATTTTCAACCAGTGTGCCACAAGAATTTTTAAAATATGCAATACCTGACTATTTAGTTAGGGGCACTGACCTCCTTACCCTTAGATTGTCAAATAAAGACAAGAGCCAACACAATAGCCATCTGATATGAATGAATCAACATTATATCTATTTTTGTCAGATATGCAAAAAATAATATAATTTTTGGTGTCACAGTATTTTAGTAATTGGTTTTATGTGTGCCACGAGATGAAAAAGGTTTAAACTTGCTGACCTAGTTTAATATTTTTCTTTTTGATGTTTAAAGTTTTAACAAAAAAAGGGGAAAAACTTTGACTTAAAATATGTTCAGCAAAAAATTATCAGAGACAACTAAATAAATGCTAAGGGCCTAGTGTCCACTTGGAATGGAAAAGGAAGGTTAAAAAGTAGAGAGTAAAATAAGAATCCAGATCTCAAAAAGAATTTGCTCAAATGAGTGATTTAATCTTTTGCACATCATATAAGGAAATGGCAAGTCGTTTTTTTTTTTGGTTTTTTTTTGACTGCTAACAACTTCACATTTGCTTGGGTGCATGAGGCAGAGTTGCACGTGCGTGGGAAAATTGATGATAAGTAAACCAATGCTTTCAAACTTGCAGGTAGTAGTGGAATACATATTCTTTAGATGAAGTTTGTAGCACAAATTGTGGCTATCAGGTTTGACATTATCGAAAAAAATGTTCAAAGTATGTTAGAACTTTGTTGCTGTTTTTAATGCCCATTGTAATCTTACAACACAGAACAGAAAAATAGTGTCTCACAAGGGGTTCTTCACTGGCATCCCTACGCGGGGAGTTTATTTGAAGAACTGGAGAAATTTGATTCCTCTTTGGAAATCAATTCCCTGTTTCTTATGACTAAAATTTCCTTACTTAGAAAGAAAGCCCTTATTGTTTCCCCCTGAAACAGAACTGTTGTGTCTACTATTTTATCTCACGAAGGAACATTTTGTTTGTGAACCAAAAAGTAATTTCTTGTACAATAATAAGTGCAGTTTCATTACTGTAAATTTAATTAATTCTTGCTAAACACAATGAGTTTGAAATATGAACACATGTGGCTATAGAATAATAAAATGGTGTTTCTCTCAAGTTGTTTTCCTATCGTACTTAGAGAGAAGGGGGAGAGGAAGGGGATAAAGGGGAAGAGGGAAAGGAGTAGAAGGGAGGAGGAGAGGGAGAGGAAGAAAAATAACTCTTCAGTTGTAACTATTTAGGTAAGAATGTAGGTATGTGTTTCTGACTGAGGTCTAAATAGTATCAATCAGACCAGAATCATGATATGCTAACGTCAGTGATAGCTTCACTAAATCACTGTGATAACATAATGCCTGGGATTTAGTTTCAGTAGCTTCAAGATGTTTCATATTCTTGTTTCTGCCTGAATTTCTATATAGTTTTTATTTTATTTTACTAAATCCAAAGCATTATAAGAAATGACAACATTTTACTTCCAACTAAAAGCTATTTGTAGTTAAAAAACAGAACATTAAGTAGTAAGCTACTTGAATGATTTAAATTGCTTGAAAAAAAGGAAGTTTTTTCCCCACTGATTTATTTCATGTTCTATTGAGTTAGGAATTTATATTTTTCCATCAATAGTATAATCTTTTAGAAAATTAATATGAATAATATCTGCTTCTAAAAACACTGAATCTAAAAATATATTATTCCAGATACATCTTTGTTAATGAAAACTGAAATCAAGTTAGATTTCCCATAATTTCTGTTTCTCAAAAGCCAATTTAGATATAAAATTTCCTGTATTATTGTTGTAAAATGTGTAATAGTTATTTAGATTCTTGACAGATATTTTTGTTACAAATATAAATCTTCAGACTAATGTAACTATATAAATAGGTTAGATAGATGTAGAGAGATTCAGGTATATGAATATGACACAAAAATAAAGCAGAATATTAGTTAAAATTGTCAGTGTGTTTGATTTTAAAATATGCAGAGCATTCAGGCATTGGGGTTGAATTTAGGCAGTTTTACATAAATTAAAAAATTATTATGTCATGTTAAGTCATATTTATATAAATACTAGTGCCCCAGTGCATGAAATTTGTGCATGGAGGGGTTGTCCCTCAGCCCAGCTTGCACCCTCTCCAATCTGGGACCCCTTGGGAGGTGTCTGACTGCTGGTTTAGGCCCGATCCCTGTGATCACAATCTGGGACTGCTGGCTCCTAACTGCTCATCTGCCTGCCTGCCTGATTGCCCCTAACCACACTGCCTGCCATCCTGTTCACCTCCAACTGTCCCCCCTGCCGGCCTTCTCACCCCCAACTGCCCCCCCCCCCGCTGGCCTCCTTGCCCCCAACTGCCCCCCCCTGCCAGCCTGATCACCCCCAAATACCCCCACTGCTGGCCTGCTTCCCCCCAAATCTCTCCCCCCCGCCAACCTGATCACTCCCAACTGCCCTCCCCTCCTGGCCTGATCGCCCCTAACCTCCTCTGCCTTGGCCCCACCACCATGGCTTTGTCTGGAAGGACGTCCACAAGGTCTCCTGGTCTAATTAGCATATTACCCTTTTATTAGTATAGATAAAGGCCTGGTGCACGGGTGGGGCCGGCTGGTCTGTCCTGAAGGGGGTCCCGGGTCAGGGTGGGTTCCCTTGGGGGGCGGTGCTGGCCTGGGCGAGGGGGTGGGTGGTTTGTAGGCTGGCCACACACCCTTCGGGTTGGGCATCCCCACTGGAGGCCATGGCCAGCCTGGGCGAGGGGCTGATGGCCGTTTGAAGGCTAGCCATGCCCCTATCGGGGTGAGGGTATCCACTGGGGTGGGGTGGCCTGGGTAAGGGGCTGATGGCCGTTTGAAGGCTGGCCACGCCCCCCATCAGGGTGAGGGTCCCTGATGGGGGGCGTGGCCCGCCTGGGCAAGGGGCTGATGGCTGTTTGCAGGCTGACCATGCCCCCATCAGGGTGAGGGTCCCTGCAGGAGGGCATGCCTGGCCTGAGTGAGGGGCTGAGGGCCATTTACAGGCTGGCCACACCCCCATTGGGGTGGGGGTCCCAACTAGGGGGCATGGCCGGCCTGGGCGAGGGGCTAAGGGCCGTTTTCAGGCTGGCCACATCCCCTTCAGGGTGGGGGTCCCCGCTGGGAGGTGTGGCCGGCCTGGGCGAGGGGCTGATAGCTTTTTGCAGGCTGGCCACGCCTCCATCGGGGTGAGGGTCTCTGCGGGGGGCGTGGCCAGCCTGAGCGAGGGGTTGAGGGCTGTTTGGGGGCAATTTTCAGGTTAGCCAAGACCCTGGCTTTGTCCGGAAGGTCTCTGGAAGGTCTCCCGGTCTAATTAGCATATTACTCTTTTATTAGTATAGTTGTATAGAGAGCATCTAAGACAGTGATGCCAAACCTATGACATGTGTGTCAGAGATGACACGCAAACTCATTCTTTTGGTTGATTTTTCTTGATTAAATGGCATTTAAATATATAAAATGAATATCAAAAATATGTCTTTGTTTTACTATGGTTGCAAATATCAAAAAATTTCTATATGTGACATGGCACCAGAGTTAAGTTAGGGTTTTTCAAAATGCTGACATGCCGAGCTCAAAAGGTTCGCCATCACTGACCTAAGATGTACTTGGAATAGCTTTGTTTTTTCCTCTGCTTTGAGCATGCATAGACATACTTTTAAACAATAATTATAAAAGTTATGTATATGGAATTACAGACAATCTTTAATCAATAAAGGTAAGCAACATCTGAGTTAAATAGCTTTTGAGAGTCTTTAGATAGTATCATCTTCATGATGCACTGTGTACCCTGACAGGTATTTTGTAATCCATTTAGTTGGAGTTCTGCATTGGCTGACTGATTTAAGGGGAAAACCAGTAATGAATGTCAGGCTCTATCCCTTCTGTCTGGGATCATGGTCTCAAGTCCAAGACTTGGTAATTCTCCAGAGTCTTTAAAATGGTGTAATTTGGACTTTGGACAGTTTTCCTAAAACCAGTGCTCACCAGGAGCATTGGTCTGTAAGTTTTTCTGCAGACCAGTTACACAATATATTATTGAATATGCAAAATGTAAAGTTGCTTAAGTATATTATTTATTTTAGAATTTGTGATAACTGATTTCAGAACACATGACTAATAATATTTAAAATTATTCCTTCTGCCTAGTAAATAGCTGCATGTTACTGGGAGTGAGTAAATTAATGTACTTAAAGACAATATATAATGGATAGTGGATAAGTTGGTCCTGAATTGGTTAAATCTGGATTTTCAAGTCAGATCATAGCCTATGTTTTACACTACAAAATTATGCCATTGAAAAAGTTACATAAATGTATAACCTGTGCCTAAAGGTCCATGTTTTAGCTAGAACCCAGTGTTGGCAAGATTCCTGCTGTGACTCATGTCTCAACTTCACCTATTTCATTTTTTATCATAGAAATCAAATTTTTGTCTTGTAATAAATTTGTATTAGGTAAAGCACTTGAAGTTGAGTAATAGTAAAAGTAATGATGACAAGTATAAAAACCTGGAAATGTATTAGTATATCTTGCTCTTGACTGTTAGTCTCAATGTAAATTCACATTTCTTATAAAAATGTCATTTCTTATTGTTCCTGATGATAATCTTCTCCTTCAATAAATTAGAGGAAATGCCATTTTATTACTTCACATAACTCAACACTATGAATTACTACAAATGCGCATTAATATACCATTTCCCCAGAAGCCTATTTCACATAGCTTTGGAAACAAATGAGAAAGGCACATGAAAGAAATTAGATATTTAATCATTTAGAAGAACTTCTAACGTATGGCTTTGACATGACACTTTAACGAAACAATGAAGTGATTGATTCAAGAAAAATAGTTAGACTACAAATTACACTCTGAAATATTTGGCTTCAAAAATTTCAAATGTGAGTCATTATTATTATAATCTGTGGGCATTAATTTAAGTATTGATGCCTTTTATTGATTGTTTGTGTGGATCAGTCTAATAAGGAAAACATTTCCTCCTCATTACTACTGCCAAACCACACTCATCAATTAAGGGGCATCTACAGAAGTGAGGATGGTTGACTAAAGCATTAGCATATTTATGTACTAGAGAAGTTTGTGTTCTTGTTTTTCTGGTGCCTGAAAAGTAATAGTAGCACGACTTTCACTTGAGATGTATACAGTAACTAACATCCTATATGAATAATTTGTTGAGGCAACTTCTTATCTTTGACATGTTATCCGTTCTGATGAATGGATTAATGTCACCATTCTTTATTTTATCATAGTGAGCATTAGCCCTGAGCCTGAGAATGAAAACATACAATTCTATATAAATCTTCATATATTATTGCTTTCTTTTGCATTTATTCATATGCTGAATAAATCCCAAAGAATTTAGTGTATTCTTGCTAAAATAAAATTTTGGTTTTTATCTTTTAGTACTAAGTGGCTATCAGTTAAAATGCATAGAAGTTTTCTTTTAATATTTTAAAATTTATCTTTATTGTTGAAAGTATTACAGATGTCCCCCTTTCCCCCCACTGACCTCCTCCACCCAGAACTGCCCTCACTCCAGGCCTTCACCACACTATTGTCCATGTTCATGGGTTATGCATATATACATACTAGTATACCTTCTTTGGTTAATCTCTCCCCACCAAGAGACAGGAGAGGAGAGGGGAGGGGAGGGGAGGGGAGGGGAGGGGAGGGGAGGGGAGGGGAGGGGAGGGGAGGGGAGGGGAGGAGACAGAAGAGAAGAGAAAGAGGAGAGAGAGAGAAACATCAATGATCAAACATCTATGATCTACTGCCTCCTGCATGACCCCTACCAGGGATTGAGCCTGTAACCTGGACATAAACCCTGACTGGGAATCTACCATAACTGGCAACATCTCGGTGCATGGTTAACTAACTGAGCCATACTGGCCAGAGCATGTTTATAGAAGTTTCTATAGGCACATGAATGCACTTGGTGCATTCCAGCATTGATTCACTTTAACCATAGTTTGAATTCTGTACACATGTTCTTATATAGATACAACAAAATGTTTGGATTGTTGACTAAGAATTATAGAAATAAATGCTAGCCACCAAGATCTCTACCTGCAGAAAAGAAAGAACAAATACATAATTTAAATAAGATAATCATAATCATTACTATTATAATTATGTTATATTAAGAGATATTGAATGCTTATGAAATGCTTAGAGTTCCTGACATTTTAGCATGACACAATGAAGGTCATAAAGAAGGAATGATAGTGACTTGATTGTCTTCAGAGATGAAATGGGCCATGCTAAAGAGCAAGGCTAAAAAAAATACATACAGTCTTGGTCCAAGCATGTTTTAGAATGTGTGATATCAAGTCATGGACCTTTATCATTTATATATTACTATTCATACTTTTAAAAAATAATTTTATTTATAAGATTTATTACCTATTTGGATATGCAGTTTGACCTCATGTATGTAAAATTGTATTTATTTTCCATAATAAGCATGGTTCTTAGTTGCACATGCCAAATCTGAGAGGTGACAGCTCCTGACATAGAAGCTTCCATTCATCTCTTCCACTTGACATGCCCTGAGTAAAGAATTTTCCAGACATCTTACTATCTTTCTAGAATGAATCGACAAATGAATACAAGCACTGAATATTAGGCATTGTGAGAAATCAATAAGATATGGTTCATTTCTTCTGGAACCTTAAAACAGAAAAGAAGTAAATATTAACCACAGGTAAAATAAAAATGGAATTTGCTAAATTGCAGGTTAAAAAAATAGAAAGGGTGGAAGTTGAAGGAAGGAAGGTTTCCCTCTTGTAGATCCTATGCTCTTGAAACAGAAAAAAATGCACTGAACTTCAAGGACCTCCGATAATTAATCTTCATCCTTAAGAGAATGAATTCCTGTCTTCTTTTGTGTTGTAACAAACCATCCAATGATCTCTTCTCTTCTGTAATCCTGGATACACACGAGGCCCCACTTTTAATGTTGAATCCTATCCACACTGCCCTGCATCATCTCCTTTTTCTTCCCCTGGTTTTACAGAAGTGGCCCCCTCTAGTAATATATTTAAAGCAGGAAAACTGTTCATTTACAAAGTAAACTTTGTCTTTTTCTGACTGTTTAAGTAATGCTGTAAAAATAAAACCCTATGTGGCTCTACATTTCCTTGCTTTCTCTGGCAGACAGGAAGTGGGGATAAGCAGGGAACTAGATAAATGTACCTAAGTTTGCAGAAAGGTTTTGGTGCTTACACTAAACTTGATTTGTATCCTGATGTATGCTAATAAGCACAGCAGGGTTCTCTAATAATAACAGGATCATTATTATGCTGCTCAGGCTAAAATGTTAGCTCATGTGACATGTTTATCTTGTTCTTGTAAAGGGATTGATGTCACCATAACACTAGTGAATATGATGAATTTTTAAAAGCAGATTATTGTTTTGGTGTGAACTCAAATGTCTTGATAAACAAGGGATATAATTGCCAGAAAGTAGGTTTGGAGTTGGCCAAGATAGGGGTAACAAATATAATTCGAGTAAAACAATAATTAAAATGTGAGCAGGCACATTCCCTCAAGCACTGTTTTAATGATGGACACATTCCAAGAGGGCTCTTACTTCCTCAGGGCAAAGGCTAGAAGCCCTTTGTCTGTCTCAGACAGGAGGATGGCATCTCATTTTGGTTTTCAGGTACACATGTTGGGAGAAAAGTATCTAGACATGCACCAAAAGCATGCTGCTTTTTGGGATGGAGAAATGCTGTAGCTATGAGGATCAGCTTCTTAAGAGATTTCTTGTTTTGCTTTTGCATATATGAACGTCTGAGCATTTGGGACAAAAGCAGATTTTAAAAATTAAGACCCTTTTATATTTAGCCAAAAGGAAACATTTTTCTTCCTGTTATGCCTTAGACCGAACCTGGAAAGGATTTGGGGCATTTCTCATTGTTTCCTTTGAATGGGCACTTACATAGGTTATTAAGTCATAATCATTTTGTGATAACCCATTTTGGAATGTACTTTATTATGGACGTTGCTATGTATTCATTTATGTAATTTTTCCTGCTACGGGATGCTGAGCACGTCCTCTGAACTGGCTTAGTGCCTTGGCAGCTCTCTCCCGACAACGATTGCTGATGACCATAAAGCCGTGACCTTGCCAGCTCTATGTGCAGTCCCTTGGGAAGGTCTGGATGCAAGGGATTCCTTATAGTAACCCACATTCACTGTCAGCATTTCTGTGTGGGGGCAATCCCTTTTATTTAATCTGTAGTTCCCAATGCTGGCTGTGTATTTGAACCACCAGAGATTTTTGGTGGTTTGGGTATTAGTATGTTTTTTAAAGCTCCTCGGGTGATACAATGTCCATGCTGGGTGGAGGTCCATTCACTCATGGCAAGGGAGGGGAGCATGGGGACTGTCGCTCTCCTTTATACCTTCTCCCTGGACTTGGCCATTACACTTACTACTTCTTTCCAGAGAGACTTGCCAAGTCCCACCTTCTGGCTAAATCTCGCTTACTTTGGGGCACTGAATCTTTGTGCTCTTCCCGCTGACTTGAACTGAATATGTCAAATTTCCTCTGGGTTTCTACCTTGTGGCTATGTTGGACTTGGACTGTATGTAGTTCACCTTCACTTCACTTCCTGTAGCTCTAGGCCATCCTCCTCTCTCAGCTAAGAGAGGAAACTGGACTGTAATCCATACTATACTATACAATACATACTGGCTCATGAAACTGTTTGCATTTTACCCTTCTTAGTGTGTGCCTTCCAATTCAAAATGTTTGAAACCCCTCTACCTAGCATCCTCTTCGATAATCCAATGAAAATACAGTAGCGTCTTACTATTTAACTATATGTTATTAAAACAAGTAAATTTTTGGCCAAAAAGAAATCATGTCACTTAAAGCTAGATAATATGGATCATTTGTTCCCTCTTCCCTGTATTAGTAATTCTAATTAGATTGACTGCTAATATTTTTTACCCAGGAACTATAATTACTGTCTTTTTGAGAATGTATGATTATAATATGAAAAATTCCATCTTCATAGATAAACTATGTTGATAAATATGGTGCTATATATTAGGAATATAGCTTAGTAACAGTTAGTTCCAAATGATAGCAGAAAGGTTGGAAACAAAGGCAATTTGTCAAACAAAATATATGAATAAGTTGAAATATTGTTTGGAAATAAAAATCTTTATGTTCTATGACTTGCATATTGATTGTTTTATATGGTAAGTGTGTTTATTTTTTCCCCTATGAGGAGAACTGTTCTTGTCAAAACAAATATAAGGGTTTTTTATTTTTAAATAAAGAGAGCCTTGCTTACTTGGCAGACAGTGTTGACATACCATATATCTATTTATGTGTATTCACAAAGTTTCAACAATCTGCACTTTTACACTACATGGTGTTAATAGCAATGATATTAAGAGTCCTCAGGGTAGTTTAGTGTTTTTGTAGTTGGCTCAGTTTTATTTATTGGAGTTAGCTAACTAGCTACAGTGTTATCTCTATAAAGGAGCATTGTCACACATGAAAACTTTTAATGACTTCACAGGATTAGGCTGTTGCAGTTACGGTGTTACTTTCTGCCCGTTACCGTCACTGTATTTAAGAGAAAGATCCAGTAATATTTTTCAAATTGAGCTAGAGGGTAATCATTGAGGCAGAAGTCCTGGCTCAGTAGCAGAGGTTTTGTGATTATATGGTTTGAATTGTTTTATTTGAAGTAGCATAAACCAACTAGAGATACTTCTTAAGTCAAAAGGCAAATTAATAATGAGGGTACTGGGGCACAGCATGGAATCCAGGGACAGAATTCACCCTTGCCTCACTAACACAAACAGGAAAAGTCATTGGGGCTCCATCCTTCACTTTCATTCCTCTCTACATATCTGTTTTACGATTTTTGAAAACAACTTTTCTACTTTACATGGTGGGCTATGACTACCCCATCTCCCTGTATTGTATGTGGCTGGTCTAAGCATATATGAAATTTAAGTGGCTCTGGAAAAGAGAAATCTGACTGTTTGGGCTTTGCTCGGGACCCACCCCACTCATCACTATTGAGGGTTTGGTATTAGTATCACTGAGCACTGATTTCTGGGGGCTTGAGCCAATGAATGGGAAAGGGCAATAAACTAAAATTGGTTGGACAGACAGCCAAATAGTATTAACTTTCATTGGGAATGCACAAAAAGGTCTAATTCTATTTGTGTTTGAGGCTTAGAGGTATTACTAGCAGCCAAATGTTCCTCCACCTGGGTCAAAAACCACTTATCCCTAGGGATGCCTCTCGACTTCTCCTTCCCTGTACTTGCACAGATGACAGCCATCCTGCCACTTCCCATTTTGTCCCATGAGATCCTTATAACCCTAAGGCTGGACCAGCATATCATTTACCTTCCGTTAAAGTGAAGAAAAGAAAATATAGATTGTTCCTTTTCCCTCTGACTTTCTCTCAACCTCAACTTACGTTACTGTAGCAGCAGAGCCAGCATAATAATTGTCATCCCTGATTTTGATAATCCTATATAATAAAGGCTAATATGCAAATCGACCAAACGGCAGAATGACCAGTCGCTATGACGCGCACTGATTGAAAGGAATGTTATTAATTATATAATTTGAGTGGTTTTGGTTTCCATGGAAAGATGTCATGAGACAAGGTATTATGATGGACAACTGACAGTTGCAAAGATAATACTAAAAACCACATGCACAGGGCACTCAGTTCTGGTGCCATGTTCTTAGGGACCTTCTTGAATTCCCATTGTTATCAACAAAACAATCATGTGCTTCTCCACACCTACATGTCTGACCACCAGTCTAGATAATCAGACATTGGCACCCAGGGAAACCTTTTATTTATAATATTTTTATTGATTTCAGAGAGGAAGGGAGAGGGAGAGAGAGAGAGAGAAACATCAGTGATGAGAGAGAATCATTGGTCAGCTGCCTCCTGTATGCCCCCCACTGGGGATCGACCCACAACCAGGTCATGTGCCCTGACCAGAAATTGAACCATGACCTCTTGGTTCATAGTTCGATGCTCAACCATGGTGGCACAGCAGGCGGGCTCCAGGGTAACTTTATGAAAGTTTCAAAGGCCTTTACCTAAAGACATTTTTGTCTAATAAATGCAACTCAAATGTAGGAAGCCTAGTGGCCATTTTAAAAATTAGCATATTATTATTTTCATTACAAAAATAGCAAAAATGCAGTCCCAATGGGGAAAGTTACATTATTTATTATTTTTATTATAAAAATGCCCTGGTTATAAAGTAGTTTGTTGCTTTTTCTGATGTGATCTTTAACAAGAAGAGTAGAGGAGCAGACAGTGTGAACACAACTATAGAACACTGCATGAGTGAATGAGTGAAATGTCATAATATTTTCAATACTGGGTAGAATTCTTACCCCACTTTAAATTGAAATATGAGAGAAGAAAGGCTTCTGCTGCCACACACTTGGGTAAAGAGTCCAGTTTTTTTTTTGATGCAAAAATAAAGTAGCCACTCCAATATCTTTTGAGCAATATCGCTGAAATATTACTGACCTCCATGACAGAGGTTGCTTAATCTGCAAATGTATCAGCTAGCAAACCATTATTATTGCTAATAACCCTATTCACATTACCCAGAGAATTGCCGCTTCTACCGTCCCTTAACAAATGGAGTGCGGCATAGTGGGCGTACTGAACCTATTAAATTTTCACACATCATTAGTCCCCACCTCCTTTAAAGTTTTAGCTTGTATTTTTTTCCTTTTTTGTCATTTCCTCCATGAAGGCATTTTTTTTCTAATGACAAATATTGGGTGAGATTTCATGCAGTTTAGTGTAATTATCTTCTGTATGTAATTTTATTTAAAAAATAGTTAAAGTATTGGCTCAAAGTGGGTGGGTGAAAATGTGGTGACTCAGGCTGTTTGATAACAGTAGTTCAGAAGTACAAAGAATTTGTTTTGGCCATGTGAACGGTGCCAAACTCATAATACAGTATGTGCCTTAAAAACAACAAAAAATATCCTTTAGTTTGACTGTCATGGTTTACCATGATTACATCACAGTGGACTCTCAACAGGATCATTTTTCAAGGTTGAGTTCATTATGAAAACATTGACTTTTACATCATCTTTTATTCATCCACTGGCTCAAGATCATTTATTTAACTTCTGCACACCATATTTTGGCACTTTCCACCAAAGTTTCTGTTGAATCAAGTAAAAGTATTTTCAGAGTGACATACAAACAAAACAGTAGGCCTGTTTTCCAGCTTCTAATAATTTGATGTGTTTTTTCCCTCTATAAATTTCTGGAGAAAGCACCCTATCAATTAATAGTGAGTATTCTGCCTTTGGTCAAATAAAGACAGACTTGCTAATTACATTTATGATGATCTCTCAGCAGTTCTTGCCAATCAGGATATTTATATACTAGTGAATACCAGGTGTGTCTCAAGTCACAGATTGGTCTTTTTGGATCAGGCTTGAACTAGGAGTCAGGATATTTATTGTGAAGGCCAGCAGAACCAGCTCTGTTTCTCAGCGGGTCAAGAAAATAAAGTCTGAATTTTCACAATAGCTGAAGATAAGATAAGTGGGTGACTGGATTGGATTATGTTCCTCAATCAAAAAATTTTTTTTTTATTGATTTCAGAGAGACAGAGATAGAAACATCAATGATGAGAGAGAATCATTGATTGGCTGCCTCCTCACACCCCTGACAGGGGATTGAGCCCATAACCTGGGGATATGTCCTGACTGGGAATTGAACCATGGCCTCCTGGTTCATAGGTTGACACTCAACCACTGAGGTATGATGGCTGGGCCTCAATAAAATTTTTATATGCAAATGAGGATGAATGAGTCTTTAGAGTAGCATTTGTAAAGCCAGGGTCAGCAGGTAAAGAGCTTGGGAGTCGTAATTCTCATCCTTGCAACAACAATAAAAGCTTAACAAACTGAAAATTAACTCCATATAGAGTTAATTCAACAAGGAACTGAGTCATGGGTGACATTCAATATTATATTAATTTCAGTGTATAACATAGTGGTTGGACATTTATATAACCAAGTGGTTCCTTCCCATAAGTTTAGTACTCACCTGGCACAATACACAGTTTTATTCCAATATTGTTGACTATAGTCCCTATGCTGAACTTTATTTCACTAGAAAAAGCTTAGGTATGGGAAAACTCAGGAAGGGATTAGGTTATGAGAGTGTTCCTCAGTTCTTTCTGCTTTTATTGATATTACTTCTCCTATCTTGTTTTGCTTATAAACCTTACCCTTCACAAGTCAGAAGGAGTACAAACATAGCTCATAAGTTAATATGTAAGACAGCCCTGAAAATAAACACATGCTCTGAGATAGTAAAAATTTGGGAATAGTGGAATGCACTGACAAATTGATCATAGTATTCTGCTTTCCTGTTCCTTAGTGTATCTGGATTTAAAAATACTTTCTGTCAAAATTTCAACTGTATTTCTATGTTTATTTTTCAAATGTATTTTTATGTCTAAAGAAAGTCTAGATAAAAATTCAATTTTAGATTGTTTCAAATAGTAAACCTTTAAAAAATTTGACTTTCTTCCCATCTCCTGTATCTATTTTCTTCAGTACAATAGTTTCCATACAGTCACAGTCACAGCCCCAGGCACACTAATCATTAGTTCTAACTCCTTGATCTCATGATTAACATATATTCAGAAAAACCTTAATACTGAGCTTTTGCTTATAATGATTTCTCTCTGCTGACACATTAAATTAGTTCCACATTGAATTTGTTCATATACATACTCTACATGCCATACAGAGTGACTCTAAGTTGTATTTAATTATTTTGGCAAAAATTGTAAAATTTTATATTTCCATATGCACTTGCAACCCTACCAACTTGAGTGGAATTTTATAAAATTGGACTCTCACATTATAAAATTTGCTAATCTTTTTTATGTTTCTGTCATGACTTGTCTTTCCTACTCTTTTACTCTAGGTGTTTTTTTTAATTGGATGTTAAAAAGTGTGCATTGTGCTAAAGTATGTCACTTAAGGTCCTTGCCTTGGAGCAACTGACTCTGGGCGTGATCTCTCATTGAATGTTAATAACACATAAGAGCAACTCAAAAGTAGTGTGGAAAGCTACTATAGTCTCCTGAAAACCTGGGAATATTATAGTTTCCAGGTTTTATTTTGCCTTTTCTTAATTGATATTACTTCTTTCTTACTTGAGGTTTTGTATTATTATTATTATTTAAATTATTTTTATTATTATTTTTAATATGTCCCTCCTTCTCCCCATTGACCTCTTCTAGCCTGCCCCTGCCCCCTACCCCATGCCCCTACCACCCTATTGTCTGTGTTCATGAGTTATGTATATATGCATACAAGTTCTTTGATTGATCTCTTCCTACCCACCCACCCTTCCCTGCCTTCCCTCTGAGATTCCACAGTCTGTTCCATGCTGTATTATTATTACTATTATTATTTTCATGCTGTGTTATTATGTATTTCAATGTAGTTCATCATCCTATTTGCAAACTTGTACCTGATATTTTGAGTTCATAGCTAGGGATGAAATCTTTCTGGTGATTCCTATTTTGCTTTAGGAATCTGATGTTGGTAATAATGATATTTCAAGAGAAATAACATTCTTCATAATTCATGTCATGTTGCTTTCCTTTTATTGCCAACCTCTGTTGCCTCAAGCCATTTTTTAGAAAAAGAGTGACAGTGGGAGGACTGAATTGCCTAACTTGGCCTGTGGGTAGATCTCACTCATTATCAGTACATCACATCTAGGATGCTGCCAAAGTTTGCTGATGACTGTCAGCATAGTGATGGGGCTACAACCTTCTCTTCTCTAGATTCAGTTATAAGCACCGAAATGAATATGCAGAATATTAAGGGAAATCTAAAGAATTTACTGTAGGCTTCAGGTAGTTGACCCAAAGTTTTCAGACTTAGTTGCATAGATGATGAGGTAGGTGGCTTAGCTGAACAACTTATGCTATCATTTCCCCATTCTCTGCCCCTTTCCTCAGTCCTCTCCTTTTAGCTTCTTTCCCTTTTAATCTGAGCTCTCTACCCTCCAACACACAGGATTTCCCAACCATTCTGTTTTCAGTTATCCATTGTTTCTATCCAGTTTTGCAGCTGAAATGACCTGCTGAAAGTTATTCCCTCTCCTCCCCTATCCTGAAGGTTTTCTGCTGGCCCTGCAGAAGGAGGATCTTTCGTGTTAGCGTTTCTGTCTTCTGGCTCTGATAGAGAAGCATAATGATGACTTCGTTTCCCATTTAGAGAGAGGAAATTGATTATGGAGTAGGGTAGGTGTTTTTACTTCAGGCTGTAAGTTATTTTCACAAAAAGTATCTAAAATCAAACACACCTCCCACTGTGATGATTCATTTATTTGTAAAGGTCCTCAGCTGGTCTCTAGGAGAAATTCATATTCCTTCTATTAACATAACTTTGACCTTATTTGTAACAAACAAATAACTAATAACTGTGTCCTTATTATAACACAAGAGCATTCGCCTTTCCCTGCCTGAGGCTATGTTAAAAATTGTCTCATACTAACAGGCAATGAAAGGCATTATGCCCATTTGCTTCTCTTCAATTTATAGATTTTTTTTTCGTGAATAATAGGAAGGATAGGAAAGACATTCAGTTCAACCAAATCATTTTTATAAAATAAATTTTTCAGCCCTGACTGGTGTGGCTCAGTTGGTTGAACACTGTCCCATGCACCAAAGGGTCACTGGTTTGATTCCCAGTCAGGGCACAAGCCCAGGTTTCCGGCCTGATCCCTGATGGGGGCATGCAGGAGGCAGTTGATCGATGTTTCTCTCTCACATTAATGTTTAATTTCTCTCTCTCTCCCTCTTCCTGCCTCTCTCTCTCAAATTAATTAAAACATATTAAAAATAATAATAATTTGTTCAGTGTTGCCCTCAAAATAGTAAACCAGGAGACACACATCTAGATGATTATCAAATTATTACCAAATATTATCTTTACTAACTGCTATTTTTCTTTTAAAATTATCTGATATAACTATATTTTCATCATTTTGTTTTGGGGTTTTTATCTCCTTTCTGGGGTCTTAAAGTGAGAAGGAAAGTGATATAATCATATTACGTGGATGTAACAGGAATTGCATCCTATTCCTCCACTGTTCCAAATGAAGTACCATTATTCATTTTATGAGTTTATTCATCATCTATAATGTGTGTCTCCTGGTTTACTAAGAGTCATGCTTTCTTCATTCCCACTCCAATCATTGTATATTTTATGTTGTATGTCAAATAGGAATATTTATAGATACCTTTCTGAAACATTCATTTCTTTTTCAAATTTTCAAGATAGATAATTTTGAACTAAAATCATAGATGCTTTTATTTATGAAGGAGGACAGTATAACAGGATAATCTACAAAACTTTGCTAAGAACACTCATGCTATGTATTCCTTGAGAATAATGAAGATTATCTTCATAGTCATGTAAATCTCTGAATCTTTTGGGAGCAATTTCTGGTTAATGTTGACAAAAGTAATACAAAAACACTCAGGGCTGGTGTCCTCAAAGAATGAATATTTTCACAAACAGATATGATTATTCACTTTTTAGAAATAGCCACCAATTGCTGCATTTTAAAATATTTTTATAAAAGTGGATTTACATATCCAATTGTTATTTTAAAAACACCGTGAGGCTATTCGTCTCTGTACAATGTATTTATAAATAATATGTATCAGAACTTTTTTCTGAATGGTCTTACATTTTCTATTTCACATATATTCTGCTATCTGCTGCTTCTTTCTCTAGGTGGCAAAAGCCTGCTATTTTAGTCCAAATCCTTCACTAATCTTTATTATTGACCATTATAAAATGTAGAAACTATTCTTCACTCCTGGTACCTACCATTTATATATCCTACTTTATTTCATCTTCCTCTGTATTTCTTATTTACTTTTTTCTTTTCATCTTTGCTTACACCTGGACCCAGTCATTACCAAATCTTTACTAACTGCTATTTTTCTTTTAAAATTATCTAATATAACTATATTTTCATCATTTTGTTTCAGGATTTTTATCTCCTTTCTGGGGTCTTAAAGTGAGAAGGAAAGTGATATAATCATATTATGTGGATGTAACAGGAATTGCATCCTATTCCTCCACTGTTCCAAATGAAGTACCATTATTCATTTTATGAGTTTATTCATCATCTATAATGTCATGTGATAGCCACTGTGTTAGAGGCCCTCGGGACACAAAGATAAACAAATACTGCTCCTGAAGTCAAGAACTTTTAAACAGCTCCAGAGAAATGTCTGCTTCATGTAATTGCTTGGTTTATGATGGCAGATTATTCATGTCCATTATGATGCTAAATTATAATAGTTCTCCATATTAATATTTGAGCTGGTATTGACATTTGAATAATATATGCTAATCAGTCCTTTTGCATTGCTGGAAAGTACAGGCATTTTGAAAAATTAATACTTCTAAAAATTGAGAATTTCTGAATTCTTGACTTACTTTAGATTATTAAAATGGGAACTACTTTAAAATGTATTATACACCTTTCTTCATAACATTTTAAAAATATTTTTATTGATTTCAGAGAGGAAGAGAGAGAGAGAGGATGAGAGAGAGAGAGAGAGAGAGAGAGAGAGAGAGACATCAATGATGAGAAAATCATTGATCGGATGCCTCCCGCACACCTCACACTGGGGATCAAGCCTGCAACCTAGGAATTATATCATGGCCTCCTGGTTTATAGGTAGATGCCCAACCACTAAGCCACTGCAGCTGGGCATCTTCATAATCTTTTATGAATGATTTGGTTTAGGAAATGGGAAATGGTGGGGAGTGTGACTATCATGATACAAAATAGTGAGCAAAGCCCGGCCAGTGTGGCTCAGTGGTTGAGCGTCAACCTATGAACCAGGAGGTCACGGTTCGATTCCCAGTCAGGGAATATGCCTAGGTTGCTGGCTCCATCCCCAGTGTGGGGTATGCAGGAGGCAGCTGATCAATGATTCTCTCTCATCATTGATGTTTCTATCTCTCTAGCCCTCTCCCTTCCTCTCTGAAATCAATAAAAAAAATATATATTTTAAAAAATAGTGAGCAAAGTTAAAATCCATTTTTATATAAAACAATTATAGAGTAAAAAAAATATGTTCACATTTTTCAAATTGGGAAATGCAGTTAATGGTATTTTTTACATTATCAGGATAAAACGTAGTGGACATTTATTTATTGACTACTCTGTGACAGTTGCATGTGTTAGTTACCCTTTAACATCCTCGCTGAGCTATTGCTTTGATGTCAGATGCCATTTTAAACAATGGTGAAAAACAACACCAAGTTTTATTGATCTTTTAAATCTTTGTTAACGTTTGCTATTCTTTATGAATAAAGTGGGACAATTTTTCTCATAGGTCAGAAGCCCTATTATTCACTGTGGATAATAGGTCAGAAGCCCTATTATCAAATGTGTAAGCTAGCACTTGGTTACTCTGCTAAGTTTTTGTAATACACTAGGAATGATTGCTAACCCTGCTATATCGTCCCTTCTTCCAGGAGAATCCTTTAAATAAAATTCCCAGGATCCCTTTTCTATAATGGCTCCAAGTTAAATTCAGTCAATGGGAAGTATTCAAAGAAGAGTAGTTATTAGAGAGAGTTAAAATCAGAATTTAAGATTGGATGCTTTTGGATCTGCTATACACACCAGTTTTGATGACCCAGCTGAGTTAATTTGAAGTTCTGATTCATCTTGGGTCAGTGAACTTCCACTGAACATTTGCAACAATTATGAATTCAGTCCACATGGAACTTTTGCAGATGATAATTTTCAAATAGCTGCCATTCAAAACAATGACAAGAAGCAACTGTTAAATTCATTGGTAATTCTGTACCTTTAGAGCAGGCAGTGGTTTCTATATTTTCTCTCTTAGGGTCATATTTTTGCTGTTACTTCTGTACAAGTGGTGCTTTGTCAGTTGATAAAGTGATGAGTAGGAGCCCAGCTGCTTGTGGCCTTGTCATATCGATCTCATCTGTTGAAGTGTAGTGAGCTTGGTCACTCTGAAATCCAGTCAGCAAAGCCCAGTAACATAGTTGGTTAAAACCAGGCCAGAGGGTAACATTATCAATAAGGCAAACACATTTTAATCAGAGATATCAGCTAATTCTTTGAACAGCCAAGTTCATTTTTAGAACTATGAACCCTAGAAATTTGTTGGATTAGTATAACTAATATAGAGATTTTTGAGTACATTAAAGTTTTCTCCAGCTGCTTTTTGATCCATTTTCTTGATAAATATATAGTAGGTTCATTGCTAAGGAAACACTTCTATAAAAATAGTTCGCATAGCTCTAACCGGTTTGGCTCAGTGGATAGAGTGTCGGCCTGTGGACTGAAAGGTCCCAGGTTTGATTCAGGTCAAGGGCATGCACCTTGGTTGCAGGCACATCCCCAGTAGGAGGTGTGCAGGAGGCAGCTGATCAATGTTTCTCTCTCATCGATGTTTCTAACTCTTTATCCCTCTCCCTTCTACTCTAAAAAATCAATAAAATATATTAAAAAAACAGTTTGCATAAAGGTCTGTAAAAGAATGCACTATGTTGGATCATGTTGCATATGCTGGCATATTCAGTAATCTTAGTTGGATGTCTTGAGCCTTTAAATACATGTTGAAAAGTGAAATATATATTAACACTTTGAATATACATGAAAAATATATAGTTTCAGAATATATGTGCTATAACTAGAAATCTTAAGGATAATGGTTATATTTGAAATTTTTTCTGTGAGCTATTATAATATCCCTGGCATGCTTTATTTATTAAGCAGTATAAATATTCAATCAAAATCTATATTGGAAGGGTCAGTCCTTTATATGTCAGGGGTCAGGAAATCTTGAGGTAAGCAAAGTATCAAGATAGTAATTGCCCCTGAAGATTGCTGAGATGGTTTAAAGAGAGTCATGGATGGAGAAACACAGAATAATGTTAATGTCATTAGTTCTCTAATTTCAGATTCAGTTGTGCTGTTTCTTCTTCTAGATATTTCAGGGTTGCATGTGCAGTCATATATATAATGAAGAAGCATTTGTTGTTTTTAAGTGAAAGAAACATTTTCGTAACCACAAATATAGCTTAATTTTGTATCCTCATGCTTTTCTTCATAGTGGAGATAATTAAAATCAAGATTGTTCTAAATAGCAGAGTAGTATGAATTTTAGAAGAATCACTTCATTGAGAATTAGCAGGACTTAATTGTGGTTTAAAATTTGGTCAGGTCTCTTGGTCTTCATATTCTTGAGTTTTAAAATAAGAAAGTTAAAATTAAGCGTTGTATGGGTTCTACTAAATCTCAGTATTTTATGAACATTATCACAACGAATTAATCCTTATATTAATTCTACAAAATGAGACTTATTAGCAACATCTCACAAGTATAAATATTTAAACTTTGAGAGACTATATAACTGTATGAACTACTAGGTACTGGTGGGTGTTCGGATTCAAACCCAGTCCTGTACTCATGTGAAGGCTATCCTCAGGGCTAGGAAGGAGTCATTCCTAATTTTATAAGATTGCTCCCCATAATTTTGGGACCAACTTTTATTAGCATCATTTATTCTACCATGAATATTCTTAGATTTTTTTTAGAAAAATGTATTTTATTGATATTTTTACAGAGAGGAAAGGAGAGGAATAGAGAGTTAGAAACATTGATTAGCTGCCTCCTGCACACCCCATCCTGGGGATGTGCCCGTAAGCTGGGTACATGCCCTTGACCAGAATCAAACCTGGGACCCTTCAATCCACAGGCTGACGCTCTATCCACTGAGCCAAACTGGTTAGGGCCTTAGATGTTTGTTTAAGAGAAACATTAGAAATTGAGTTTTGTTATTGTTGAACCCCCAGTCACTTAATTTAACCCTTTAATTTTCTTTGCAATAACTTAATGTCAAGGAACTAGAAGTGACTAGGTTGAGAAGTGACCCCATCAGTATTTTCTCCTTTCAAATAAAAATGCTTTATTTTAAATTTCCTTTATCTCCATTGATACCACTTAGAGACAGAGGTAGGAATCACTAGATATGCTTGTTATTTGAATAGCGCATTTACTAAAAGACAGAATTTGAGTTAAATAATGTAATCTTGATTAACATCTGATTTTGACATAAATATTTCTTATGGGTATAGTATTGGAAGCCAACAATGAACTTCAGTTTTTATCATTCACTTCTATGGTTGTAAATACCATCTACGTGCATAAATGTGATCATTTATGTGCTAACCTAGAACATTTTTAAAGAACTCAAACTTATGCATCCAGTTTCCTAGTTGACATTTCCACTTAGCTATATCAAAAAATACTTTAACTTCTTAAAGTGAAATAAAATATACATGTAAAAAAGTGCCCCTCACTCCAGTAACCACTATTCTAACACTCAACTACTATTCTAACACTTTATCTTTATAGCAGTCATCAAGATTTTAAATATATATTTATATGTTATTGATGTTCTTATTAATATCTGTTTACATAAACTGTGCTTCATCAGTACAAGGTTTTATTCATCATATATCATAGCACCCAGCAGAATGCCTGACAGTTAGTAGATTGCTTATATAATATCATCAAATAATGAAGGGACTGTGTAAAATATAACCAATTTGTGTGATGCACACACATACCAGTTTGCTGATATGTACAGAATTTCCAGGTCAAATTAAGGGATAGGAAGAAAGGGAGAGCTGATTGCCAGTTATTATGCCCATATTTTCTAATGACAAGATTTAATTAAATGTCTGCATTTTCCTGTCCCTTCTCTGCCATTATCCAGCAAAATACAAAATAGTATTTTCTCCAGGTGTAACAGATAATAGTCCAAACATGCTGTCTAAATGTTTATTATGCAGAGAAGTTGTGTAGTTGTTTATATCACAACTTTGAAAAGCCTAGTTAGGTCCCTTTGCTAAGATATGCCAATAGAATTCAGCTCAAAGCAGAGAACAATATGACCCTGTTTTGGAGCTTTATTAAAATCGAGAAGCTCGTGTCTAAGGAAGCTGCTTCTGTTAGCATCGGTTTTTGTCTCCTGCTAAGGAGTTCATCTCAAATTCTTTACCTTATGAGAACCACTTTATGTAACTGAAGACAATTTATAAAAAGGCAATACTGTACAACTGGATTATAACTGATAGCTTCATTAAGCACAAGTAATTAGGAGACTTCTTTTAACCTCTTAAATGTGACTTTTGCACTGATGTACCCAATAATGTACTGCTGAGATTACTGATGTCCCAATCACAAACCTGCCTTCTTCAGGTATGGTCAGAATCATTCTTGAGCATTTTAGGGTATATATGTTTAACTTTGTCAGCTATTAACTTCAATGCTAAAATAGTAGTAACATTAATAAACCGACTTTAGGAGTTTTTCTGATCAAATGGAAGTAATTTTTGCATTTCTGGATAGTTTCGCTAGTAGTTTCTACTATTTATAATTTACTCTGATAGTAATTTAGCAGCATTGGTATACAGGAAATTAATTGATTACTAGTCTAAGTGTTGAGAGGTTAACACTAAGAAGATAATTGAGAATTAGAACAAAACAAAGTCAATTCACTTTAATATATCCTGAGTACCTTCCTTCTGCAAAGCAAAATGGAACTGAAAATTAGGAAGATTAAAGTTGGTCTTTCTGTTGACCAGTTGAAAGGTATTATTTATAGGAAACAGAAATCTTCACTTTAAGAGAATTTTCCTCAAATATGCATTTGTTCAACTGTGGTATGCATATTTCAGAACTTTGGGGGGGGGTATATAATAATGTTTAGTAATTTAATTGGGAACCTTTGCCAAATGCATCTTAAACATTAAAAGCATAGCACATTAAAAGCACAGCAGATGAATTAATTTGTTGATTCAAGATGGTTTATAGATGAATGAAAAGGGCTAAAATACAGCATTCCATGGGAGAGCAAATGAGATGTGCCTTACTGCTAAACCTGACCCCAAAAAAGGCAGTTTGGAAAATAAGATGGCATTTAAATATGCTTAAGAAAATGGCCATGACTTATGACAAATGTGAGGTTGTGTAGAATAATTTACTGAATACTATTTTGTGGAAACATTTTGTAAATCGTGTTCATGTTAGATTTATTTTTTCCATTAAAGTATCAAAAGCTCCTCAGCATTTCCATTCCTTAAGGAAATGATAAATTATTGGTTTGTTGCATTTCTCAAAGCTTGTTTGCCTATTATATTTGATCTTGAATAATGAGAAAATAAACTTAAAGTAAGAAAATACTGCTTTAATCTTATCTCTGTTTTAATATTTTCATTTTTTCTTCTTATGAAGAAATGTGTATTTCTGGCATGGGTACAAAATTTAGAGGGGAAAAATCAACAAAAGAGAGGTTGTCATTTTTTTCAAATAAACAACTAACAGTAATGTAAAGATTAAAAGAGTTATTTTTTATTTTAAAAAACCAAGAGCATGAAGAGTCTTTGTTTTTTATTGATTAACTAGAGGCCCGGTGCACAAAAATTTGTGCACTCGGGGGGGGGAGGGTGGTCCCTCAGCCCGGCCTGTGCCCTCTTGCAGTCTGGGACCCCTCAGGAGATAACGACTTGCTGGCTTAGACCTACTCTTGGATAGCAGAGGGCAGGCCCAATCCCTAGGTGCAGCTTCTGGTCGGGCTCAGAGCAGGGCCGATTGGGGACTTGGGGCGCCGCCCCCTGTCATACGTAGAGCAGGACGATTGGGAGGTTGTGATTCCACCCTCAGTCACGCTCAGGGTAGGGCCGATTGGGGGGTTGGGGCACCATCCCCTGTCACACTCAAGGCAGGGTCGATGGGGAGGTTGCGGTGCCACCCCCTGTCATGCACAGAGCAGGGCCAATCAGGGGGTTGGGGCATTTCCCCCTGTCACTCACAGAGCAGGGCCCATCAGGGGGGTTGGGGCTCTGTACCCTGTCACGCACAGAGCAGGGCCAATCAGGGGGTTAGGGCGCATCCCCCTGTCAGGCACAGAGCAGGGCCCATCAGGGGGTTGGGGCGCCACCCTCTATCACCCACAGAGCAGGGCCAATCAGGGGGTTGGGGTGCCGCCACTCTCACACTCAGGGCAGGGCCGATGGGGAGGTTATGGCTCTACCCCGTCACACACAGAGCAGGGCCCATGGGGGGGGGGGTGTTGGGGCGCCGCACCTTGTCACACACAGAGCAGGGCCGATCAGGGGGTTGGGGCGCCGCACCCTGTCACACACAGAGCCGCAGGGCGATCAGGGGGTTTGGGCCTTGCCCCCTGTCACGCTGATCCCGGTGCCGGGAGGCCTCGTGGCTCCGCTGATCCCAGTGCTGGGAGGCATATTACCCTTTTACTATATAGGGAAGAGGCCTGGTGCATGGGTGGGTGCCAGCTGGTTTGCCCTGAAGGGTGTCCTGGATCAGGGTGGGGGTCCCCACTGGGGTGCCTGGCCAGCCTGGGTGGGGGGTTGATGGCTGTTTGCAGCTGGTTACACATCCTTCAGGGTGGGGGTCACCACTGGGGTGCCTGGCCAGCCTGGGTGAGGGGATGATGGCTGTTTGCAGCTGGTCACACACCCTTCAGGGTGGGGCTCCCCACTGGGGTGCCTGGCCAGTCTGGGTGAGGGGCTGAGGGCTGTTTTCAGGCTGGGGGTGACTGAAGCTCCCAACCGCTCCTTTTTTTCTTTCTTTTTTTTTTTATTCTGGGCCAGCTTTAGCTTTAGGCTTGGCTCCAGCTTTTAGGCCTCCGCTGCTGAAAGTAGGTTTCTGGCCTTTGCTTACAATGTTGCGATCCTGCTGGCTGAAGCCCGGCAGGTTTCTGGGGTTTTGTTTAGCTTCTATGTTTGTTACATAGTTGCTTGCAGCTCAGAGGCCCGCAGCTGCACGCGCGGAACGTTGGAGTCTTCCGTCACTGAAGCAAGCAAGCCTCATGTTAGTTTCAAGCTGCCTGGCTGCCGGCCGCCATCTTGGCTGACAGTTAATGTGCATATTGCCCTGATTAGCCAATGGGAAGGGTAGCGGTCGTATGCCAATTACCATGTTTCTCTTTTATTAGATAGGATATTCTTTAGAGAAAAATTTTAAATATGAATCCTTTTTTATATAGTTAATTAAAATTATCTAATTTTGAAATTAGGACAATAGGTATTGGCAGATTATAATTAACTAGAGGCCCGATGCACGAAAATTCATGCAAGAATAAGCCTTCCTTCCCCTGGCTGCTGGCACCACCTTTGCTCTGGCAGGAGCTGCCTTCCCGTCTTCGCTCCGGCCTGGAGCTGCCTTCTGTCTTTGCACGCTGCCCAGAGGCCTGGAGTGGCCGGGGCAAGGCAGAACACCTCCTTCCCAGCCCAGCTGCTGCCATCTTTGTCACGTCAGTTTGCATATTCCCTCCTTATTGGCTGTGGGCGCCACCATCTTTGTCACGAAGTGATGGTCAATTTGCATATTCTGTCTTTATTAGATAGGGTAGAGCAGATAAACAACCATGTCTTAGAAAACGGTTCTCATATTCTTATATTTTTTCCTTCTGACCTCTGAGTACAGATATATAGTTTACTTTTCTGGCATAATTGGTTGATTAGCTCAGCATGTTCCTCAAACTAAAGGAGAAAACTAACACATAGGCTCATTAACACCTTAAAGCATCAATACAGTTAATACTGCTGTCAGCGCTCATCAGTATGGCTCAGTATTCTAAACTTACAAAGTATAAGTGCTGTGGACAGAATTGTGTCCCCCTCCACCCCAAATTTATATGTTGAAGCTCTAACTCACAATGTTGAGATGGTAGGATCTTAAACCTATGAAATTGGTGGCCTTATAAGAAAGAGAAGAGAGAGAGCTCTCTGTCTATATCATTCATGTGAGGATCTAGGGAGAAGCCAGTCATCTGCAGGCCAGGAAGAGAGCTGTCACCAGAAGCTGACTATGCTGGCACCCTGAAATTGGACTTTCGGCCTCCGGAACTGTGAGAAAATAAATATCTATTGTTTAATCCATCCAGAATATGATATTTTCTTATGGCAGACTGAGATGGCTAGTACAACAATGAAAATAGTGTACTTCAAAATAATGCAGTAGAGACAGATTGACATATTCTGATGCTTAGTCTTAAGCGATACTTATCTGATATTTCAGATCTAAGATGACTTCTTTGCAGTAGGGTTGAACTGGATTTTCAGTGAATGAGGACCACAATCCACTTGGTAATTTCTCAAAAGTTTTTGCTTATATTTATTAGATAGTATACATTTTTATACCATATCACACTTGGAATTCATTTAGAATAGAATAAAGGCAGCTAAACAGCAGCTTTTGACTCAATATCTATTACCAGAATCATTAGAATCCAGTCCTACCTCTCAATCCCTTCCAGGTGCAACTGGGATATTTCATACATATTCTTGAATAACTTTGACTATGTGGCTACCTTCTTTTTAATAATCCCTTCTTAAATTTACCATGTTTCCCACATATATTAGTCAGGATCAGTTTCTGCTGCATATAACAGAAAAAAATTAAGAGCATCTTCTGAATTTCTTCCATTAGCCATGTGTTCGTAAGTGCTGGTGGTGGTTGGAGGTGGGGGTAAGGCATGTAGACCCCTTATGTATAGATTTTTCTTATTATAGGTCATTTCCATTAGATTGTGTTCCCACTGGATAAAGGGATCTTGCCTCTATTATTTCCCTCTCTATAGATAACTTCTCATATATATAAACCCTCATACAGTAGTTTCTTAATATGCAAATGAATGAAATAAAGAGTTAAGGGAGTTGGTACTGAAAACACAAATAAAGGTCATTTTGTGAACTATTATTTTTAAAGTGTTAAAAAATAAACTTTTCCCTGTGGATAGTAGAGTACTATTGAACATTTTCCAAATGAGACATGATAAATTTTTTTATACTGATCACACTTTTTTCAGACTAGACTAAGCACATGTTTTTAAAACTAATAACATATTTTCTTATAAATTATGACAGGTATAATTAGTGAAAAAAATTGTTGCTTTGAACATTTTTAAATTTAAAAATATTTAAATCTTCCATATAGTTTTAAAGTTAGTTTTATTGAAAAAGAACAGATTATTTTTATAGAAATGGCTAAAAATAAGGCAAATGGTTTGATAATATAATTCATATTTCTAGTTAGTTAGAAGTACCAATGCAATATTTTGGTTTTGAACAAAACTTAAGAAAATTATAGATAATTTTATAACTTTAAAAAACTGCTATTGATATATAATACACATACAGAAAATTGCACATATAATAGTCATATAGTTCAATTAATTTTCACAAAATGAACATTATCAACTAAACCTAACTTTAGTAGCAACTGGAAATCCCTCATCACCTATGCTTAAGCATTCTTCTTACTTCTAACAGATTAGTTTAGTCTGTTCTCATATTGGATATAAGTGGACTTATGCTACACATACACTTTTGAATCTGGCTCTTTTGGTCAATAGTATGTTGGTGAGAGTCAACCATATTTTATCATGGTTCTAGAATGTTCATTCTCATTACAGTATAGGATCCCATGTATACATTTATATCAAATATATATATATATATATATATATATATATATATATATATATATATATTAGTATTCTCAAGGGTAGAACTCTGATTTCTTTTTCATTAATTATACCTGTTAGCATTTATAAATGCTTAGCTCTAGTGCCAAAATTTTTCCAAATTATTGTATTAATTTACACTCTTAACATATCCTTCCAACACTTAGCATTAGTTTTCTTTTTATAAAATTGATTTATAAATTAATTAATATTAGCTTTTTTAATAGAGGTGTAATGATAAATGATCATCTCTCTGCTTTGTTTATTGAGAGGATGCCTAATTTTTCAAAACCACAAAGGTGTACTATATGTAATTTTGGTTGTTACAATGAAAATCATAAAGGGGACTGTTTCCCAAAAGGGCTAACAATGCATAACAGAAGCATTGTTTGATGATGAGGGAGCTTGGAAGTAGATGTGTCCCTGAAGTTGTAAAACCTTGGGAATTGAGAGAAGTCTTCCTCAGTTCATGAAATTTGTATACTGGTACTTGCTTATTCTTTTTTTTCTTGAGGACATAAACTCCATGAAAAAAATTTGCCTTTCCATTGATTGCTATAGTTCCCAGTAATTAGAACTGTGCGTTGCACATAATAGAAGTCTATATATGTGTGATGTGCAATGGAATCTCATTTTCCTTCCCAACATCTCTCTGACAAAGGTTCTATTATCTCCACTTTGCTTGTAATGTAATTGAGTCTAAAAAAGGTTATGTAACTTTCTTAAGTGAGTAAATTATGGAGTAGAATTAGAATAATGTCTGTCTGATGTAGAAGAGCTTTTCACTCTACATCTCTAGGCTCAAGCTTCAGAGTCTAACGTACTGATCATCTCTGTCCCCATGACTTCGGGCAAATTACCTAACCTGCCCTTTGTTTCCTCATCTGTAACTAAGGATGCCAATATCTATCCCATTAAGTTAATACCTGTGTGTAGGAAAAACTTAGATTATTTTTCTTTCCATGTAGCGAAAAAACCCAGTTCTTCCCTTTCATGTTTCTCTCCTGTGTGTTTCCTTTACTCTTCATACAAAAATTTTACTTTTGGCCCTAACTGGTTTGGCTCAGTGGATAGAGCATCGGCCTGCAGACTGAAAGGTCCCAGGTTCAATTCCGGTCAAGGGCATGTTCCTTGGTTGTAGGCACATCCCCAGTAGCGGGTGTGCAGGAGGCAGCTGATCAATGTTTCTCTCTCATCGATGTTTCTAACTCTCTATCTCTCTCCCTTCCTCTCTGTAAAAAATCAATAAAATATATTTAAAAAAATTTTTACTTTTGGTCACCTAACATGTGGAGGCCTTTTCTCACATGAAGCAATTCTTTTGCAACACCAGCTGAATGTCCAAAAATTAACTAATTTCTGATACTCTCTACCCAGAGATAGCATCATATCCCACAGGTTAAGGGCTCAGTCCCATAAGACTGCGGCCCTCCATGCTTCAGATGCCAACCACAAGTAGTAAGTCCCCAGGTTACCCATAACTTCCGTTCGATTTGGCTACAAATCAGAAGCCCTCATGACTTCCTCCCCAGGTTTGATTACTTTGCTCAGGCAGCTCACAGAACTCAGAGAAACACTTAGGTTTACCAGTTTACTAAAGGATAAGAGATACAGATGAACAGCCAGATGAAGAGATACATAGGACAATGTTTTCATGTGATGTTATATTAGTACTAGAGGCCAGATGCATGAAATTCATGCAAGAGTAGGCCTTCCTTTCCCCGACTGCCGGCACCGACTTCCCTCTGGCGCCCTGAACCCGGCTTCCCTCACAACCCTGGCTTCGTCTGGAAGGTCATCTGGGAGGATGTCCAGTCTAATTAGCATATTATGCTTTTATTATTATAGACTAGAGGCCTGATGCACGAAATTCGTGCAAGGTAGGCCTTTGCACCCCAACTGCCTCGCAGCCCCATCTGCCAGGGACCTCGTGTCCCTGGCTGTCTCCCGACCCTGGTTCCCACCCCCCCACCCCCGCCCCGCACCCGCCTTGACCTGGCGCTGCCCGAGTCCACCACCAAACAACCCCGGTACCTGGAGTGCCCCCGCCCGCCATTGATCACCCTGCAGAGGGTGGCCTGAGTCTCCCTCTGCGGGGTGATCACCAGGCCCCCCAACCAATCACATTGCGCCAGCCTTGGCTGGCCTGGCGCCAGTGCATGTCATAGTGTGGTCGTCCGGAAGGTCGTTCTGCTGTTTGGTTGTTTTACATATTACACTTTTATTATTATAGATATGGCACAAGGTTTTTGTTTGTTTGTTTTTTAATTATATATCTATATAGATATATGTAGATATATCTTTATTGATTTCAGAGAGTAGGGAGAGGAAGAGAAAGATAGAAACATCAATGATGACCGGGCACATACCCTTGACCAGAATCGGACCTGGGACTCTTCAGTCCTCAGACCAATGCTCTATCCACTGAGCCAAACTGGCTAGGGTGGCACAAGGTTTTGATGTATATAACATTTCACCTTAATATATTTCACTGTAGTTGAATTTAATGATTATATGTTATGAAAATCAAAGTTTGAACTTTTCGCTTATTCATTGAACCACAGTAAAATGCACTTCAAATATTTTTGTGGTAAATGATTTTTAGAGTCAATCTCAATAGTCTTAAGAACCTCAAATACTCTTCCTTGAAAATAAATTTCATTCATGCTATTCCAGTGTAAGTTTTCATTTTGGTTTGCTTGTCTAACCCTTTCTTACTTCATCAAGGAGCTTCATTTGATATTTTAATAGCTTAATATGACCTTGCCAGCAATTTCCATGTTGACATGTTTTAAAAATTCTGACTGCCAACTGTTTTGAAATATATACCTCATATATTTTAATGTTCTCATGTATTTCTCTGTAGTAATGTGTTCTTGGCTCTTTAACATTTAGTTATAAAGCATTATTGAGATCTAGAGGCAAGACTATAATCCTGAGAGCACATTTTTTTCTCCTTTATTACTTGTGAATAGGAGTGCATACAAAGTCAGACCCTGACCTCAGCCACCCTCAGCCCTCCTCCTCCTTTTGTACGTCTCTTCTCTCATCTTCCCCCTACATTTTTCTTCTAAAGTAAAGTGTTTATTAGCAATATTACAACCTTTGAATTCTTTATGGTGTTTTCCACAACATCTGTAATATGAATTTCCCCTTTTGTCAGCAAAATTATGACAGGTAAAACACATATTTTGAAAGCTCTGTAAACATTCTTCTAAAACAAAGCCTGGCTTTAAATGCAGTTTATTTTGCACAGTGGAAAGATACTCTTTGTAAGCCAGGGATTTGCCCAAATGCTTCTCTCATTTCTCAATATGTTACTTTAAATTTTTCACAGAGTAGAAAATTTCCAATAACTTAGGAATGGTGAATATAATTTTAAATACAATACATAGTTAAGGCAGTTTTGCAAATGTTGATATTTTGCATTTTAGTTTATGACAGTTGAAAATTCATTAATTGAGAAATAACAAGTGCTGGAGGGCATCTTTCTTCAACAAACACAAAGAAAAAGAAATAAAACAGAGGAAATGCATTATTTAATGCTATTTGTATGTAGTAAAACATAAACAGATGCCAGAAACACTTTTATTGTTGTTTTTATTATTACTGTCTGTTTTTAATAAGTCCGGGGGAACCAGAAACTAACTTATTTAAAGTTTATTGTGTGTCTAGTAAAGAACCTTTCTGGTTCTCCCTTTCCCTGATTTAGGAAGACAAACCTATATGCTGTATCTTCATAAGGAGAGATGGTTAGTAACCTGTACTCCTTTTAGAGTTGTTCAGATATTCTGTAATCGTGAGATTTACTTTTATCCAAAATATTAACTTTTCTTTGATAATTTTCTGTGATCTATGTGTTTCTTCCTGAATACTTTCTGATTATTTTCTAACTCTAAAATCTGTTGTCAAGAAAATAAAATAGAAAGTTGAAGCAGAAAACTTGTTAGTATCTTTTTGGCAAATGCCAATGGAAAGTTTGGTTCAAATAAAAGGTAGGAAGTTGTTTTTACCTTTATTAATTATGACTCATTATCACAATGATAGAACATTTAGATGAAAAATCAGTAGTAGAGTTACATACTGAATTCCATTTTAAAAAGTGTGATTTTTTGGGGGCCCTGGACAGGGAGTTCAGTTTATTAGAGCCTCATCCCAATATACTATGGCTGTGGGTTTGATCCCTGGCAGGGCACATACGAGAAGCAACCAATGAATACATAAGTGAAACAAGTCAATGTTTCTCTCTCTTTTTCTCTTTCTTCTTCCCTCCCTCCATCTCTAAAATCAATAGATTTTTTAAAGGTGATTTTTCTTACTGGTAATTTGCATGTAGCTTAGGTTAGAAACCTTGGTTAGAGTTGGCTACATATATAACACTGGAAATGATTTTGTCCTAAACCAAAACAGGGAAAAGAGAATGCATGAGAGTGCATAATTTCTATTTACGTTGTTTAAAAATATTATTTCCTTTTACTTCAGTGTTTCTTTTTTCCACCCCCAAACAAACTATTAGTATGAATTTGGAAGATCAGAGAAAGCACTCAAACAAAAATTTGCAACTGTTTTACATTTCAATAAGTAAAAATTCAAGTCTGTTATTTAAAAATATATTCTAGCTACATTTATTTGGGGATAATTACATGAAGAGTAATGATTTTAAGCTATATCTAATTATAAATCTGGGTAGGGAATTAGAATTTTGTTTGTGATATAAGATATCAATTATATCACAATTTTATAATCTTCCCTATGCCAAGGAGAATGTTAATATGGACCTAGAAATACCAGTTTCTAGAATATAGACAGTATTTAGAGAATTTTTAAAAATTAGCCATACTTACCCATGAGATTACTATCCTATATAGTAAAAGCCTAATATGCTAAGTGTCCAGTCGTCCGGTCATCCCTTCAACCATAATATGCTAATGATATGCTAAGGCCACTCAACTGCTCGCTGTGATGTGCACTGACCACCAGGGAGCATATAGTTGACAGGTCGACCAGTCACTATGATGTGCACTGACCACGTGGGGGCAGATGCTCTGACCGGTAGGTTAGCTTGCTGCTGGGGTCCAGCTGATCGGGACTGAGTGAGATGGGCCGGACACGCCCTGGAGCCCTCCCGCATCCCTCCCTGGCCCCAATCGTGCACTGATGTGGTCCCTTGTCCTGGCCTGCACCCTCTTGCAATCTTGGACCCCTTGGGGGATGTTGGAGAGCCGTTTCTGCTGGATCCCACAGGCCAGGCCGAGGGACTGGTACATAAATTCATGCACTGGGCCTCCAGTATTTAATAAAATTACATACAAAGAAATTGTACTTTTGTTTTCATCTCCCAAAGGAAAACAAGGCCAGTAACCATAACATATTGACTATAAAATGACTGGTTATAAGACCAAATTTTCTTAATAATTGGGAATTTCCACCTGCATGTGCTGGTACAAAAGGATGTTTATGTTAGAATTTGCATTATTTTTGTTATAGCCTAAAATCATACTCTGTGATATGCAATTATCTCACTGCAGTGTCCCCATAAGGATTCTAGTCTGTGCCATGTTAGTGACAAGAAAAGATAGATTAAGAGTATATTGCTTTATAATGGAATGGTGGAATATATGAGAAAGCATGTGGAAACTTTGATAACATTTCTTGGAGATTTTTCCCCCTAAGATATCTCTAGATTTTTTGCTTGTATCCTGGGAGGTCCACTGTTTAAGCATTCATTATTTATCACTGAGGGGGCAAAAGCATGTATTAAGAACGTGAGATAGCCTTGTTGCCATTCTATAGACACTTGTGTTCATTATCAGACATTTTATTTTATTTTAACATAGAAGCACTCACAGCTCTGAGTTTCCCGGTATTCTAAGAGGAATTAAAATAAAGTAAAAAGAAAAGTATTGCCTGGCTGGTGTTGCTCAGTGGTTGAGCATCAACCGATGAACCAGGAGGTCACAATTTGATTCCCAGTCAGGGCATATGCCCAAGTTGCAGGCTGGATCCCCAGTGAGGGATGTGCAGGAGGCAGCCAATCGATGTTGCTCTCTCATCAGTGTTTGTCTCTCTCTCTCCCTTTCCTTTCCTCTTTTTCTCAAATCAATAAAAATATATTAACATCATTTTAAAAAAGAAAAGAAGTATTATGGCTCCTTCCTGAGTTACTTTAAGAAATAGATATTCAATTTGCAATTCAGTCCTGCCCGAGTTCCTTTTTTCATTTTTCTTTTTTTAAAATTTATTTTTATAGTTGAAAGTATTATAGATGTCCCCCATTCCCCCCCATTGACCCCTCTCCCTGCTTCCACCCCTTTCACAGGCCTTCCCTGAACTCTTGTCTGTGTCCACGGGTTATACATATATGCATATAAGTTCTTTGGTTAGTCTCTTCTCGGCCCCCTCTCTTCCATCTAGATTCGTCAGTCTGTTGCATGCTCGCCTGTCTCTGGATCTATTTTATTTGTTAGTTTATTTTGTTCATTACATTCTACATTTTATTAAGTAAAAATATCAACATTCTAACTGAAACAAAACATATCGAATGACAATAATTAGGCTGGCATAACTTTTGAAGAAGTAAAAAAACAAAATAAGTCAAGAGTAGTACTTTGTATGCAAAAGGCAATTATAAAAACTTGGGGTGAGCGTGATATGCAATGAGTACCAACTCATTGCCAATGAGTTCAGTATCACTGGTTTAAGATTCACTGTAGTTAGATAGATTTGACTTTTCTGTAACTACAGATTGCACTTGCATGCTCATCTCACTCCTCTGCTGGCAGCCACCTTACCAATATAGAGACCTAGAGAGTGAGGGCGCATCAGCTCACAGAAATATCTTGCTGTTCTCTCAGTATGAAATAGTAGCCTACAGGTGCATGGGGAGCATAATAGGCTTCTATTATACAAAATGAATGCTCCATTTTACTGTCTTACACTACTGGTTGACTTTTGTGTTTTTATGTTGTTTGACACAGATCATTAATACAATAATTGCCCAGAAAACTAAAATTTTGATAATTAAACAAAATTTCTATGCCTTCAGAAATAGATTGATTTCTGAAATTAGTTAAGATTTTAGCAAAGAAATTTCTGAATATTTCAACTCTGAGTGCTGCATTAGCTGTTTTTTTATGTAGTGAGTGGATGAATACAAGACTGCATGCATTTAGTCATTCAGCATCCTATATAATAAAAGTGTAATATGCAAATTGACCCTAACAGCAGAAAGACTGGGAATGACTGGTCACTATGACACACACTGACCACCAGGGGGCAGATGCTCAATGCAGGAGCTGCCCCCCGGTGGTCAGTGCGCTCCCACAGGGGGAGCTTTGCTCAGCCACAAGCCAGGCTGACGGCTGCCAATACAGTGGGGGTGGTGGGAGCTTCTCCCGCCTCCTCTGTAGCACTAAGGTTGTCAGACTGCAGCTTAGGCCTGCTCCCTGCTGGCAAGTGGACATCCCCCGAGGGGTCCCAGACTGTGAGAGGGCACAGGCCGGGCTGAGGGACCCCCCTGAGTGCACAAATTTTTGTGCACTGGGCCTCTAGTTTATTTATAGAAGCCTTAATAGGTATTCAATGTTGTGCTTGGTGTTAGGGATATAGCTCTTTGACAAAATTTCATTTCTAACCTCTGTATCTTCCATTGCATCTGTTACTTCAAAGATATTATTTTTTTTATTGAAAGCATAGTTGACAGTTAACTATTGTAGTTTATTTTAAAATGAATGTTCTGTAGCCAACTAAGGCAAATGTTGCAAAATTAGAAGTTATAGCATTTAAAAGTTATCTTTTAATACATTTTTATATGTTTTATGTCTCTTGTGATTGTAAAATAAAAAAATACACATTGTTGAAATGTGATAACAAAAAGACATATAGAGATGAAATTAAAAATCAAGTTGAACTCCAGGACATAGAGATAGTCATTATGAAAATTTTGGAGAGCTGCCTTCCAAATTAGATAAACACATACAAACACTGACTCTCAAACACACTTCGCATCCATCCGCATAAGTGAGGTTCATCTGTGAACAGTGAGTCTTCTACCCTGGCTCTTGGCTGTTCCATTTCCCCATTACCACTGGCAGTACTAAGCTCTCTGGGGCCATTATTCTTGAGATAGTGTTTTCATATTTTCTTTTCCCTTATTTATTGACTCTGTTGTTAAATTATGTTGCTTCTTCTTAATATTTAGAAATTTTCAAACATCAAATTGAGAGGAGGTTATCCCTTCCAATACTTTGTGTACATTTGTATTTTAAAGAAAACCTCAGACATTATATTTTCATATGCATAAATATTGATACCTTAATATATATCTCCACCAGAGGACTTTTTAAAATATAGTCCCATATAGTAACTATACTTAACAATAAAATAATTTTTAAAAAATATATATTTTGTTGATTTCAGAGAGGAAGTGAGAGGGAGAGAGAGATAGAAACATCAATGATGAGAGAGAATCATTGATCAGCTTCCTTCTGTACACCCTCTACTGGGGATCAAGCCCGCAACCTGGGCATGTGCCCTGACCGGAATCAAACCGTGACCTCCTGGTTCATAGGTTGATGTTCAACCACTGAGCCACACCGGCCAGGCTATAGTAATTTCTTAATAATAAATTAATAGTTTTCCCCAGTTAGTTCAAAAATGTCTATTTACAGTTGGTTTTTTCCCATCTGGATCCAAACAAATTGCAAACAATGCATTTGGTTAGTGGGACCTTCCTCCCTTTTTTGCCATTTATTTGAGCATTAATTATGAGACATTGTTTCAACAATGAGTTACTCCACCACTGAATGAGAATCACAGCTGGAAGTGCTCAAGCAGAGTCTGAGTATCAGAAGTTTTGCAGAGAGAATTCATATATTTGTTGTTTTTAAAGAACCTCCCATCTCTAAGACTGTTGTCTCTAGAAATAAAGTAATCATGGATACAGTCTTGCAATTACTCAGATAGAAAACCTGTGTCTGTGCACCGGCAGATACCCAACTCCTCTTCAAGTACTTCTCTCAACAGCATTCTGTAGTGGTGGTGGGTGTGGGCATGTGTAAAGACTTGGGTTTTAGTTCTTTCAAAATCCAACACCCACTGGGCAAAATACCCTTTTTTCAAAAGGACTTGGGCAGTTAAGATGATTATGCAAGCAAATAGGGAACACATCTTTAAAAAAATTTTTTTAATTGATTTAAGAGAGGAAGGGAGAGGGAGAGAGAGAGATACAAACATCAATAATGAGAGAATCATTGATCAGCTACCTCCTGCATGCCCCCTACTGGGGATAAGCCCGAAATCCAGGCATGTGCCCTTACCGGGAATTGAACCTGGTTCATAGAAGGATGCTCAACCACTGACCCACACTGGCCTGGCAGGAACACATCTTTATAAGTTTTGTTTTATCATAAATATCCTGCATTCTCATTGTAATCCTTGTTATATGTGGTCTAATTACTAAAGTAACTTCCTGACTTATTTCCTGCTGGTCTCTTACCATTGCTAATTCAACATTTGGCTGTATTTCTAGTTTTAAAATACTGATTCATTATATATATTTTTTAATTGTTGGGCTTTTCCTTTCCTTATGATTAATACCAAGTTTTTATTATTCAACTTTTGAGGACCCCTGAGCTTGGCCTTTTATTGAGTAAAGAAGTTGTTTTTCTTTCCACATCAGGATTGACATGTCCTCTATAATATTGCAGAGACTCTGAGGCAACATAATCTAGACAACATATATGACCTTCAGCATTTCCCCTAACCTCTGAATTTTTTATAGTTATATCTGAATGAGAATAATAAAACTCAACTTACAGAACTATTATTAGTAATAAGTAGAGTAAATCACTTTGCACAATGCTTTGAAGATAGTGAGTTCTTTTTACCAGTGTTGGTTCTCTTTCTTCACCTTCCTGCTCCCTTTTATTTACTACATCTATAGCTATTTTAATTGGGTGTGCCATTCATTTTGTGCCTTATATAAGTTATAGACACACACACACACACACACATTAATTGTCTCTTTTCAATGTTCACCAATGAAGCAAATTAGTTAGGCTGAAACTAGTAGTGTATTTATTATATACTGGAGGCCCAGGACATGAAATCGTGTGGGTAGGGTCCCTAGGGCTTAGCTTCCTGCAATCAGGGCCATTGTCTGCCCGTTTGCCAGTCCCCAGGCCAAATGCTGCCTCTGCCACCAGGCTGTCAGGCCGTTGGGATCCCCAGCTCATCCCTAGCTGCTCGGGGGCTCAGGCCTGCGGGAAAGTAGGTGCTGGCGACTTCACCTCCATGCGGCACTTCACATCCATGCACGTGTGCCCGGCCGGCTGCGGATGGAATGCGCTGCACACTTGGGGCTGCCACTGCTGCTGGGGCTTGAGGTGCTGATGGGCGCTGATGGAAGCTGTGGGACGCGCCTGTGACCTACCCACTCTGGTGTGAGTGGCCCCTAGTGGGCAGCGCGTTCCATCAGCGGCCAGCCTGGCACACACACATGGAGGTGAAGTCGCCGATGCCTGCTTTCCCACACGCATGGAGGTGAAGTCGCTGATGCCTGCTTTCCCACAGGCCTGAGCCCCCAAGCAGCCGAGGATGAGCTGGTGATCCCAGGGGCCTGACAGCTAGCCCTGACCTCCTGCCACCCCCCCAACCCCCGATTCGCCCGTTCACCATCACTGGTCCATCGGAGACTGCAGGCCGGGGGCAGGGACCAACAGGTCAGCTGTTCAGCCTGCTCACCAGTCCCCAGTCCCTCCCCACCCTGCTCGTGGGCCGGGGGGGAGGAGGGACCAAGAGGTGCTCAATGCACCTCATGGTGACTGGTCATTTGGTCAGTCGCAGACACTGGCTTTTTATATATATAGAATAGAGGCCTGGGTGAGGGGCTGATGGCTGTTTGCAGGCTGGTCACACCCCCCCCAGTGGGGACCCTCACCCCATGGAGGTTTGGCCAGCCTGGGTGAGGGGCTGATGGCTGTTTTCAGGCTGGCCACAGCCCCTTTCGGGTGGGGGGTCCCCACTGGGTTGCCTGGCCAGTCTGAGTGAGGGGCTGAGGGCCATTTTCAGGCTGGCCAAGCCCCCTGGCAACGGAGGCTCCCAGCCTCTCCTTTTTTTCTATTTTTTTTTTTTTATTCTGGGATTTATTTACCTTCTATAATTGAAACTTTGCTGCCTTCAGTGGAGCTCAGAGCTGGCTGCAGCAGGCGGGAAGCTTGGCTTCCTCCATCACTGGAGCAACCAAGCCTCCTGCTTGTTCCAGCTCCGTGGCTGCTGGAGGCCATCTTGGTTGGGTTAATTTGCATATAGTCGCTCTGATTGGCCTGTGGGTGTGGCTTAAGGCATAGCAAAGGTACAGTCAATTTGCATGTTTGTCTTTTATTAGATTAGATGTTGCAACTTGAAAAAAAATTAGCATGTGCTGAATATTTGAGAAAGACAGAAAATGGAATTCCTTCCTTCACTTGTAAAATATTAAGTGTGAAAAGAGAAATTTTACATAAAAGAAAGTAAGTCATTCATTGGTCCTTACATTTTCATAACTGAGCATGGCTGTGATAGGCAGTAACAGCTTGAACTCTGAGTCTTCGAGAGCTACAAAGCGGTAACTACATTTCTGTGGCATCTGTAGCAGTTCTCTCAGATTCAGTAAGTACACAATTATTTTTCAGTTGCACTTCACTCTGGTGTTTCTGTTCTGCTCCTGTGCCTTATTTCTCACGGTATCTCCCCTTAAGGTGAGCTAGTTGAAAGCATTTTCACAGAAAGGAGCCATGACCAAGTGATCTATGCCCTAGAAGTGGTTTCTTGCAACATGACTTCGCGGACGTTTCAAACAACCTAAAGTAGATAAAATTACATCTTCATTCTAGAGTTAAGGATTCTTTAGGAAATAAAACCTTTCTGAGACCTTAGCGTGGGAGCTTTTAGTGTTGCTCTCTTGTTTATCACTGACACTTTTTCCCCCCATCATCTTGCAACTTTTGTCCTTTAGTGTTTACTTTAGTGAGTTACACATTTTTTGGTTGGCTAAAGCCATTTCATTTCATCATAGACAACTATTCATTTAGACCTCAAGCAGCTCCAAGAAGTATTATATAAATATTTGATTAAAATAATGGCTTCTGGCTCTCAAGAGAACAGGCATAAAAACCATAGCCCCATTTATAAACCACACTGACTTAGTCTAATAAAACAACAGTATCTATAAGAACCTGACAAGTTAAAAGCAAGCTCAAGAACTTAAACTATATTCTGGATTTATTTTACTTCTGCTTTTTCTATACTTTAGACATAAACTTTTATGCATTCACCTAATTCATAGATGCCTATAATTATGTGTAATTCTAGACTAATTGCTCTAGGGAATGCACATTATTTTACAGTAGGCTGTGGCCTAAGGAATTGGCAGTGTAGTTGGAGAAGAAAGAATAAAGCTTAAAATGTTAGATATTTAAATTAAAATGAGGCTATGCCCTAGCTGGTTTGGCTCAGTGGATAGAGCATCAGCCTGCGGACTGAAGGGTCCTGGGTTTGATTCTGGTCAAGGGCACATGCTCCAGTTGTAGGCTTGATCCCAAGTAGGGTGTGTGCAGGAGGTAGCCTATCAATGATTCTCTCTCATCATTGATGTTTCTCTCTCTCTCTCCCTCTCCCTTCCTCTCTGAAATCAGTAAAAATATATTTTTAAAAATGAGGCTGTAGCTATTAATCATTTCATCGCCACCATCAACTTCACAGTAAAAGACATAAAAATAAAAATATAGAAAAAGAGGTATAAAAAATCAGTAGCTATTAATATAATCTAGAAGAAATTTAAATGAATTGAAAGGCTATTACAACTGAATTTAGAACGTAATCCAAGTCTACTTAACTGCTGGAAACAGAACATACCTCTTGGTCTGAAGGAAGATTATATGGACTTTTCTCCATGCTCCATCCCCCAGTTCAGAAATGAAAGGACAACCATCTATACTTCATTGGTGCTGTTTTTTAAACAGCCTGAGTGCTACTCTCATCATTCTACCCTTGCCATCTTTTATACTAATTTGTAATGAAAGTTCTAGAAACAATTACCTATAGGGAGGGAATGGGGTGAAACTTACACTGCTCTACCATATTTGTAGATAAAGTATGAGGGGAGAGGGGAAAAACAATAGCAGTTTACATTAGTAATTATGGTTTTTCACATGTCCCATATGTTGAAAAGCAAAGGGATAGTCCCATATACAGATGACACAGTCCCATCTGAGGCTAACAAGACTCCTCTAAAATCTCTGGATTGAGGTGTGGTTCAGGAAAGTGGGTTTAGTTATTCAAAGTGGAAAAAAAAATGTAGGAGTATGGGCATTCCATACACCTTATTTATTTGTAATGACTGGGCATCTTTTCCTTTCTATGTTGCAAGATCTGCATATTGCATCATGTGCCCACCACACACTCAGACCTTCTCGTGCCACCATATATTAGGATTCCCTTCTCTCCCCACCTTGTTCCCTTTGGCAACAACCACAAACTGCTGTTTGTGTTCATGAGTTTCAGTTTTATATCCTACATATGAGTGAAATCATATGACTCAGCTTTTTCTGACTGATTTCACTTAGCATAATGTTCTCAAGATCCATCCATGTTGTTGCAAACAGCAGTATTTCATCCTTTCTTATGGCTGAGTAGTATTCCATTGTGTGTATATGTACTATATCTTCTTTATACAGTTCTCTATTGCAAGACACTTTGATTGTTTCCATGTCTTGGCCACTGTGAATACTGCTGCAGTGAACATAGGGGTGCATATATCTTTGCAAATATATGATTAAAATTTAGGACAGATATAAACAGACTAGAGGCCCAGTGCACGAAACTCGTGCACTGAGAGGGGGGTGTCCCTCAGCCCAGCCTGCACCCTCTCCAATCTGAGACTCCTCGGGGGATGTCCAAATGCCAGTTTAGGCCTGATCCCTGTGGGCAGTCAGACATCCCTCTCACAATCTGGGACTGCTGGCTTCCAACTGCTCACCTGCCTGCCTGCCTGCCTGATGGTCCCTAAACACTTATGTCTGCCAGCCTGATCACCCTGTAACCACTCCCCTGCCAGTCTGATCGACACCTAACTGCTCCCCTGCCAGCCTGATTGCCCCCAGCTGCCCTCCCCTGTTGGCTCAGTTGCCCCCAACTGCCCTCCCATGTTGGCCCGGTTGCCCCTAACTGCCCTCCCCTGCAGGCCTGGTCACTCCCAACTGCCCTCCACTGTTGGCCTGGTCGCCCCTAACTGCCCTCCCCTGCTGGCCTGATCACACACAACTGCCCTCCCCTGCCGGCCATCTTGTGGCTGTGGGCATCGCAATCTTTGAGGGTGTGGCTGTCAATTAGCTTATTCCATCCTTATTGGCTGTGGGCGCTGCCATCTTTGAGGGTGGGGCTCTCAATTAGCATATTCCCTCCTTATTGGCTGTGGGCGCTGCCATCTTTGCAACAACATGAGGGGTCATAAGCATATTCCCTTTTCATTAGCTAGGGTAATTCTGGGTTGGTTTGTGTGGGGGGGGGGGGGTAGGGAGGGGGCGTTGTTAGCTTGCCTGTACATTCTTCTTTTTTTTTTTAAATCTTTATTGTTGAGATTATTACAGATGTCCCTCTTTTTCCCCCTCATTGCCCCCCTCCACCTGGTTCCCGCCCCTCCCTAGGCCCTCATCACCCTATTGTCTGTATGCATAGATAATGCATACATGCATACAAGATCTTTGTTTAATCTCTTCCCGCCACTCTATCCCCTTCCCTCTGAGAATCCTCAGTCTGTTCCATTTCCATGCCTTTAATTCTGTTTTATTCACCAGTTTATTTTGTTCATTAGATTTCTTATTTGTTTACTTTAATTTTCAGATTTCATTGTGGATAGGTATGTATTTGTTGCCCTTTTGTTGTTCATATTTTTGATCTTTTGCTTTTTCTTCTTCTTCTTCCTCTTCTTAAAGAATACCCTTCAACATTTCATATAAACTGGTTTGGTGGTGATGTACTTCTTTAGCTTTTTCTTGTCTGTGAAGCTCTTTATCTGACCTTGAATTCTAAATGATAGCTTTGCTGGGTAGAGTAATCTTGGTTGTAGGTCCTTGCTATTCATCACTTTAAATATTTCTTGCCACTCCCTTCTGGCATGCATAGTTTCTGTTGAGAAATCAGCTGACAGTCATATGGGCATTCCCTTGTAAGTAACTAACTGCTTTTCTCTTGCTGCTTTTAAGATTTTCTTGTTGTCTTTAGCCCTAGACATTTTGATCATGATGTGACTTGGTGTGGTCCTCTTTGGGTTCCTCTTGTTTGGGACTCTCTGCACTTCCTGGACTTGTAAGTCTATTTCTTTCACCAAATAGGGAAAGTTTTCTGTCATTATTTCTTCAAATAGGTTTTCAATATCTTGCTCTGTCTTCTTCTGGCACCCCCATAATGTGAATGTTGGTATTCTTGAAGTTGTCCCAGAGGCTCCTTACACCATCATCATATTTTTGGATTCTTTTTTCTTTTTGCTCTTCTGATTGTTTTATTTATTTATTTATTTTTTGCTTCCTCATATTTCAAATTGTTGATTTGATTCTCAGAATCCTCTAGTACAGCCGTGGGCAAACTATGGCCCACAGGCCGGATCTGGCCCGTTTGAAATGAATAAAACTAAAAAAAAAAAGACCGTACCCTTTTATGTAATGATGTTTACTTTGAATTTATATTAGTTCACACAAACACTCCATCCATGCTTTTGTTCCAGCCCTCCGGTCCAGTTTAAGAACCCATTGTGGCCCTCGAGTCAAAAAGTTTGCCCACCCCTGCTCTAGTCTAATGTTGAATCCCTGTATATTATTCTTTATTTCAGCCAGTGTATGGTTAATTTCTGACTGGTCCTTTTCCATTTTTTTTTGGAGGTTTCTAGAAGATTTTTGAGTAACTTTATAACTGTGGTTTTGAACTCTATATCCAATAGTTTGCTTTCTTCCATTTCTTTCATTTGTGACATGTTTCTTTGTCTCTGCATTTTGGCTTCTTCCTGTGTTTGTTTCTATGTATTGGGTAGGGCTGCTATGTGTCCTTGAGTTTGTAGAGTGGCCTTGTTTAGTAGGTATTATATAGGGCCCAGTGGCTCAACCTCCCCAGTCACCTGAGCTGGGAGCTCTAGGTATACCCCTTTGTGGGCTGTGAGCACAGTCACGTAGTTGAGACTTGATTGCTGTTGGTGTCACTGGGAGGAAATGACCTCCAGACAAGCTGAAACTACAGTGCGAGAGCTGCTGTGCAGGAGATACCCTTATGGAGCAGTACTTGCTTTAGTGGGGCTTTGGTGCTCATTGAGTCTGCTCTGTGAGTGTGTCGCTTATGGATGTATAGAGTTGTAATCTGATGTGGTCTGACACTGACCACTGTGTAGACTGACTCTTGGGTCTCCAGGGAGGTGCAGTCAGCCACTGCCTGGGGCCACCCAGCAGGAGCTACAGAGAGATCTGCAGATTCTTCCTCTTTGTATTGGGTTTGAAAGTGCCCAAATGAGGCCCAGCTTATGACACAAGGCAGGCTGGTACTACTGCTGGGTCTTGGGCCTTTTATTGATAGATTTGGGACTCCCTGACCCAGCTGCATCTTGTTTGAGAGATTGTAACCTGAGCAATGATAGGCCATTCATATACAAAAGCTGCTGCACACAGTTTGGGTGGGTTGTAAACAGGATGAGGTGGGGTTTTAGGGAATCACCAGGGTGGAGCAAACAGAAATGGCTGCCAGTCAGCCTGCAACCGACCAGAGAAGTCCCAGCATAGAAAAAATGATCCCTGTGAGCACCTCCATCTGGGAGAAAGCTGCCTCCAAGTTCCTGCCCTAATGCTAGACAATTCAGGTCTTTCTTATATGTCTGTGTCCGCCAGAGTTTCGCCCTGGTGCTGGAGCTCAGAGAAAGCAGGACCTTGTAAGTTCATTTAGTGGAGTCGGCCTTTTAAGGGGAAAAGCTGGGTCTCCAGCAGCCTCTGTGTCACTGAGCCCCAATCTGCACTGGTTTTTATAGCCCGTAGTGCTTACTGCCCTTAGGAACTTCTTTTCCTACCTCTGGGACCCTAGGCTGGGGGTCTGGTGTGATGCTGGGACCCCTTGATTCTCTGGGTGGCCTCTGCAGAGACAATTTCCCTCTGGACTAAAAAAGTGGTACACGTGGGTGCCGGACCTGCCTGTTCTGCACCTCTGCACCTTTGCCAGTCTCAGTGTGCTTTCTTCTTTACTTCTCTAGTTGTAGGACTTCCATTCATCCAGCTTTCCAGCAGTTCTGGATGATAGTTGTAATTTTGATGTGATTGTGGGAGGCGGCAAGTATAGGTGTTTACCTACACGGCCATCTTCAAATCCTCTGTCAATAATTCTGTTTTTATTCAGCTTCCCAAGGCAATGACTCCAGACTATGATCTCATAAATATTGTTTTGTTTTTCTAATCCTCACCCAAGGATATTTTTCCATTGATTTTTTAGAGAGAGTGGAAGAGAGAGGGAAAGACAGAGAAATATCAATGTGAGAGAAACACATCGATTGGTTGCCTCCTGCAAGTGTCCTCCAAAGCCTTGGTCAGGGGGCAGCTTGCAACCAAGGTACATGCCCTTGACTGGAATCTATCTACTGAGCCTATATACGTCTGGGGCTCATAAATATTGTTGTTTGTTTGTTTGTTTTTTACCTCCATACACCTCACACTGTGCTTTGGAATTTGCCTTTAAGGATCTGTTTTTTTATTAGACTAGCCAAGGAGATGTTTTATTCCTTTGTTCTTGTATTCTTAAGAAAAATGTGATAAGGAACATAAATGCTTCAAAAATTGTGTTTTATTTTAAAGTTATCTGCTCTATTAGTTATCTGCTGTACTACTAAGTGACAAGGTAAGTTAAAATATAATGTACTCAATATGACCAATTTTTTGTTAATGAAGGAAAACTAGGCATGTGTATATTTGTATGAGATAAATTGTGGTGTAGAATGATACATGAAAATTGATTTCCTTAATGAAGTAAGGTTTTCGACATGGTAGAAAGTAGGAGCCATTTCTAAAAATATAATTTTAGATTATTTAAGTTACGAAAATAGATAATATGTTTTGAGTGCTTACAGGGATCAGACACTTTTTTAAGTTCTTTACTTATTTTAATTAATTTATACCTCACAGCAAGTAAATAAAGCTCTATTATTTCCCCATTTTATAAACAGGGAAATTTAAGCACAAAAAGTTAGGGACTTTCCCAGAGTTCCACAATAGTTGGCAGCTGGGATTCTAAATAGCTTGGTTTTTTGTTTGTCCTTTATTCTGGTCATTTAAGAAGAGAGGCAGTTAATAAATAATATTTTATAATAAGATCAATTTGTTTAATTTAGTCACTTTAACTGATTATACATTTGTCTGTTAGGCCTTAATTTCAGTGTAGAATGAAATGAATTTTGATCCTAGCTAACATTAAACACCAGTGAGAATAAACCCAATCAATAATTTCAATGAAACTTCCATTTGACAATAGGTAACATGCCAAGGAAAGTCAAGTGTATATAAATTCTTTGTGTCTTGAGGGTATCTTTCAGTGTATTCTCTAATTTCTAACTCATACATAGTTAATGCGACTCTTGATTTTCTCCATGGGATTGAAATACACTAGGGAGGACAAAATTCCCTTCTTTTTTTTTCCCATGAAATATCCTTTAGGGTCCTTTAATAAAAGATATTTTACAAATGCTGAAGGCTTTTGTGTAAGAATTGACTATACTCTGGAGGTAAATGTCTATGGTGAGTTATACCATCTGGTACACATGTTTAAATCAGGAGAGCATCTTCTATACAACAGTTTTGACAGATGCTCATTTTTAATGAGTAAGCCAGGTTATCCTCAAAGGTATTGAATAGGGAAAACAGTCATATATTTAATGGATAGAGTTTTCCTTCTTTTAATTTCTCATTTCCTCATAACTGCTTTCATTTCTTTGCTAATTGCTTCATTAATGCTTTGGAAATTTAGGATGTTTGTTATACTCTGCAGTTGTTAGGTCACCTAAGGCAGAGTAAATTCTAAACTTAAATAATCTCAAACTTATCACTGAAATGCTACCATTTATAGTTCTTTTTTAACAATAAAAATTTTTTAGTTTATTCTGAAAATTGTAGTTCTTTGTGCATTTACACTTGGTGTCTCATATTTAGGATATTATGGAAATGATATCTCAGTTTACAAGCTTTTAGTTGTCTTCATTTTAATGATTTTTTTTTAGCATATGATATATGAGAGACCTATTGGTATCATTATATTTTGCAGATTAAGAGTTGCTTATGGAAATTTTCAACATTAATATATATAAGAATGAATGCAAGGTATTTAAGAGAAATTAGGAGGTAGATCTGACTTTCTATTAGTACTTGAAGTTTAATTGATACTGAGCTTGTGATAAATAAATTTTAGGTATAATATGAGTTGATTAAGTTCTCTTTTTAGACATTTGACACTATTCTCAGGTTAGTATTGAAAAACATTAAAATCTCCATGTAGTGATTTTAGATATATTCACAAGTATTCTAATGAAAATATAACCTCACTTTTGGACAAGGCAAGAAAAAAATAAAGTGCTATAGAATACTTATTACCTGAATTGATAGATTTAGACTATGTGTTAAAGAAAATATAAATAGCCTGATTGACCTAGCAAGTTTGTTTGTATTTATAGATTCAGATGACCTTAAAAATAGAATGCTAAGGTAGATTCCCTCATTTTTATTTTATTTTACTCAAACACAATATGATACTTATTTTACCACATAAGTATTACAATAGATTAAAGAAAACTTTTGTCTTAATATAGATTTTTGAAGTATTATATTTGAAATATTATGTTGTTTTCCCTAAACAGATAAAATCCTGAAACACATTAGGGTAGTGTTTAAATTTAATAATTTCATTTAGCTTTTTATCAAGAAACAATTTGATCTTCAGAACAATCCTGTGAGCTAAGGAAAATAAGTAGATGATTATTGATATTGTATAGATGAAGAGATTGAGAAACAAAGAGATTAAGAGAATTTTTTAAGGGCTGGAATGAGTACCAACTATGCTGAATACCAGTGTTCTTTTATATCAGTTATACAGGAATGGTCATAAAATCATAGAATGAGTAATCCTTATATTTTTTATAAAGCATGAGATCACAGAATTTTAGAGTAGTGCAAGCAGTTTTTCCTAGCATTAAAAGAATTTTTAGAAAAGAATACAATTCAAGGGACATACATATATACACTTGAATAAGTGTAATAAGTGAATAAGAATTTCATAAATTAAAATAGCAATAAAACAGACTTCTAAAATAAAGGCAAAATAATTATGTTCTAATTAACATATGGCACAATAAAACTGCACATAGTTAATTGACTATCTCATTCATTCATTGTTGTATGCCACAAATATTTATTGAATATCTACTGGATGTCAGAACCTGTTCTAAGAACTGGGAATAGTAGAGTGAATGTCTTTCAGAAAGTTGTCTTTCAACTTGTATAGTTTCTTGAATGCTATATAATGATGATAATGATGGGTACTGATCATTTAAATTCTATGTACTTTCATATTAGGACTTTTTCAACATAATATACATTTGTATTATGAACAGTGGCACGATGATGATTGCCACTGCTGTAGTTTAATGTAAAACATATTCAGTGATGTTGAATAAAATGAAAGAAAAACCCCTGCCACACACACAAAAAAACTGGCAAATAATTTAAGCGCGATAAAAGAAATTGGAATAAAGGTACTTTGTCAGTTCTAATTATCCTAATTTGTAAAAGCAAATAGGCCCACCAGATGTTACCACGTGAGTTAATTGTGTCTTCAACATTAAAAGTAATTAACTTACATGCTTACACTTGTACAATTTCTTAGATTGCAATTAAATCGATGTTATGACTTTCCACAACACTCTTGAAACGAAAGCCTTTATTAGAGTGATGTAAATTCTCTGTGATTGGGAAAATTCTGGCTATCTACTTATACACTATCCTTTGAGGAGATGGCCCAGACCAGGCTTAACCACTCCCAGCATTAGTGGCAGGAAGTGGGGCCTTAGACCGTGTCATCCTGCTTCCTTAAGTGGCTACTTGGCTGCTGCTCATTGAAAATTCCCTTGACACATTTTCTTTGTCTCCACAACTCCTCCAGAGCCCCATAAAGGGAAAGTAAACAGAGGCAGTGATGCTGTGGCTGTTTTCCATCTGCTGGTCACCTAATTGACTATAATAACAGCAGCTAACATTTATCATAGGCCAGACAATTGTCTTAGTGCTTTACATATATCCAGATTTTAAAACCATACTACAAGTCTTTCCATTGTTTTTTGAGGATTTGTATTTTATAGATGCACATACTCAGGCCCAGGTGGTCATGAAGTCAGTAATCACACATTTGAACCGAGGTGGTCCAGATCAGAAACCACGCTTATAATAAGTCATGACTGTGAAACAAACATATTTCGTGATTTAGATTTTCTACTCTTTGTGTTTATCTCCTTGACCTTATCTTCCTTTTTATCTATAAAAAAGGAAAACAAACATCTGTCTTTCCATCACAGAGTTGTCATTGGTAACAAATTTTATGTATGAAAAAATATTTAAAAACTCTAAAATTCTATGTAAATATGAAGAATTATCATTATCACTTGGCACTATCGACAACCCCCTTCTTTACCCAACTCTTTTCTTTCTGGCATTGTGGCAATGATCTATTTTAGCTTTTCTTCAGCTTTTCTGTTTTGTTTTGTTTTCTTTAGTGGGCACCGTTTGTTTTTTTTTAACACCCACCCAAAAAGGGGCATAGAGGATGTAAACCCAGGGTCTTAGTCTTGATCTGGAGAATGAAGATATTACCTAGTATGACTTACCCATTTTATAGATAAGAAAACATACTTTGAGTAGTTATCTGATGCCACAGGTTAATTTTGTCAGAGATTATATTTGTTCAAGGAATTCTACTACCTAGTCTGAAGTTTTTCCACTGACTATGTTGGACTAATTTAATGGGAGGCATTTTTGTATTGTCTTACTTTTACATCAAAGAGTATCAGATTTTAAAGTTAAAATAATGGTTAAGACATAAAAATTTAAAGAGTTAAATGTTTTAAGATTACTTCTGTATAAGATTGCAAGTAGTAATATCCATTAAAAGTAGAAAATGGAAAAGATTAAACTAATTGTTTCCATAATAAAAAGATATGCAGTATCAGGGTAGAGTAACAAAAAACATCTGTTTTTACATCTTTTGGGGAGGAAACAAAACTAATTAGTTTGGGACTAATTCAATAGATGTCATTTCATTTTAAATTACTTCTGTTTACCAAAATAATGCATTTAGATGGAATAAGTACAATAAAGAAGATGGGTCTAAAACAGATGTCTAGCAATAGACATTCATACTATTAAAAAACTATATATGGAACTGCCTGCTAGGCATATTTATGCAGGACTGAATGTTGGGTCATTCTCAAGAAAAATGAGTCTGATTGCAATGCTTAGATTTAGTCACAGGGTTTCATTTTCAATCAACAGAGAATATTTCTTGGTCAAGTGAGATGGAGTGGTGTGGTTTCGATTTGGCAGGAAAGAGGTAGGTGAAGAAGAGAATTGGTTGAGTTAAATCAGTCCACTTAGAAAATTGGCACAAGTATTTATATTTTTGTTTGTTTTAAATTTCTAATTTTTTCTTATTTATATTGCTTTCAATTTGGACTGTGCATGTACATCTATCTATCCACATCTATATATGTATTCACACAGGTTTCCTCAGAGTTAAGCAATAACATATATTGTATTTAATTTAGAAAAGGTTTCATTAAACTTAACCGACCTTTGTGCAGATTTTTTGTTTGTTTTGTTTTTTAATAAGGAAGAGTATGGTTGGAATATTAGTCTGAGATGGTAGTAACTAATTATGTCCAAAACATAAAGGAATTTTAATTTCAGTTGGCAGAAGTACTTACGATAAAAACAAAGTGCTATATTTAAACTTCATTGGCAAACTGAGTATCTTTGGGCATTTTCTTAGTGATACATAACCTCATAACCTATAAAAAATAAATAGCACATAAACAATACTTATTTTGTAACTAAGTACTACTTTTTCTTTCCCTGAATATTATGAGTACTCTTTAAATGTTAATCTATTTATTTTAGACTAGGGGCCCGGTGCACGAAATTCGTGCACTGGGTGTGTGAGTGGGGGGGAGTGTCCCTCAGCCCAGCCTGCCCCCTCTCACATACTGGGAGCCCTCAGGCATGACCCCCATCACCCTCCAATCGCAGGATCGGCCCCTTGCCCAGGCCTGAGGCCTCTGGCAGAGGTGTCAGGCCTGGGCAGGGGACCCCCAGCTCCCCGCAGTTGCAGGCTCCGCCCCTGCCCAGGCCTAACGCCACTGGCCGAGGCATTAGGCCTGGGCAGTGGGGATCACCAGCTCCCCGCGATCTCCCGCTCTGCCCCTGCCCAGGCCTAACGCCTCTGGCCAAGGCATTAGGCCTGGGCAGGGAACTCCCAGCTCCCTGCAATATCCCGCTCTGCCCCGCACGTGCTTCATCGCACATTTAATGGCACATGCAGCACGGAACACGGATAAACACGCGGGTACATGTCACAGTCACCCATGCCACGGCCACACGCTGGCACCCAGATGGGCTCACGGCACTATTTCCACTGTTTCCGGGGCCACCAGAAGCTGCCAAGCGGCCTGCAGTGGCTGAGCCCTCCTGGCCTGGCTCGGGGTGTTGCTAGATTGAAAATGCACCGATGGGGGGTGTCTGAGCCGGTGATTGGGGGTGTGGGCCCCGGGGCCTGAGCTCAGGTGGTGGACTGCACAGGGCGAGGCCCCCGCCGCCGGGATGTGGTCCTGACAACTTTATCCAGAGTCATCTGGGACCCCTCCCCACTCGGGGCCCAGGAGCAGCTCTGCAAACAGGACGCAGACCTGGCTCGGGCCCCGGCTCCAAGAACAGCGCTCACCCGCCTTGGCAAGTCCTAAACTCACGCATGAGGTCTCCTCCGTCCTGGGCGCCTCAGCCCGGCCGGCCGGGGCGACAGTGGGACCAACCGGCACCTGGCGAGTGCCCCAGACCCGACAAAGGCTTTCCAATACAGGTGAGCGCCTGCCACTCCTGTAGGTGGGGGTCACCTGCAGGCAGCTCCTCCTTCCTTGGGCGGCCTTGACCTCGAGCATCTCCCACAGGACCCCCTGGGGGCGGGGCCCTCTCTTCCCTCAGCTCTCGCGGGTTGAGGGCGTGAGTGTGGTCGGATGCCGCAGCCGCCCCGCCGGCCCGCATCCGGGTCTGCCAGCGGGATCGGGTCCCAGGCGACCGCCGGCACTCACGCCCCCAACCCGCTCTCGGATGGCGCTGTACCATCCTGCCTGCAATATGCAAATTAGCCGCCATCTTTGTTGGTGGTTAACTGCCATCTTAGTTGGCAGTTAATTTGCATATCTCGCTGATTAGCCAATGAAAAGAGTATCGGTCGTATGCCAATTACCATTTTTCTCTTTTATTAGTGTAGACTAGAGGCTCGGTGCATGAAATTCGTGCATGGATAGGGTCCCTAGGCCTGGCTGGTGATCATGGCTGATCTGCGGGGTGACTGGCAGGGTGATCAGGGGCCCCGCTGGCTCCCACCTTGGCTGGCCTGGGGCCTGTGGGCTGGGGGCAGCTCCTGCATTGAGTGTCTGCCCCCTGGTGGTCAGTTCACATCATAGTGACCAGCTGTTCTGCCATTCAGTCAATTTGCATTAGGCTTTTATTATATAGGATATTTCCTTTATGCCTTTATAGAATGCATGGGGCAAGTGTTGGATAGGATGAATACAAGTCTTGTCTCTCACACAGTTTATGATTCCTTAGGGATAAAGACTATGACTTCCAAATCATGGTGATATGGACTGTGGGATTGGAACTTTTAGTATGCTCTATGAACATATGTAAAGCCAGCAAATCTAGGCTGGTGTAAGGCACTAGGAGATATGCAGGAATTCAGAGAGGGATACTTAGCTGCAATTTGCAAAGCATGGAGAGTTGGCAAAAATAGATTATGAATTGTCTAATGAACTATGCTAAGAATTTTGAAATTCATCCCATCAACAATGGAAAACCATAAAATGGGTTTAATGAGGAGAGAAGTAAGTGAGCCAATTTGCATTTTAGAACAATTTGCATTTTAGAACAATCATTGTTTAAATTGATTTGCTAGTTAGGATTCTTTTTTGGAAGGATTTATTATCTCTAAATCTTGTTATAGCTCTGTGTCAATAAAGGCTTATCAGATACCACAATAGTAAAAGTAAAAATTTGATTGTGTTCAAATTCATTTTTGGTTCACAATTATCTATTGTGTGTTTATTAGGCATATTGCAACTTGCTAGGTTATATTGGGGCCCACCCAGGTCAGGTGACCCTAAAATATCCCACAATGGCATATTAATTACTTTGAATTAAATATCTGTAATACTTTCAACAATAAAAATAAATTAAAAAATAAAGTTACTTGACAAGTAGCCCATGCAAGAAGGGCACGTTGACCCTCTCTTGCCTCCTTGAATGCAGGAAATAAATCCTCTGTGTGGAGCATGGTCCAAGGGTCTGAGAGAGAGACATCCTTACTGCCAGAAATAAGGAATTAATTGCTGACAATCCTATATAAATAAATCTGTTACTTATTTACTAATTTACTACCAAAGCCTGAACTTTGTTTAGATTCTTCAGTAATGAGCCTCCAAACCTAAGTTTCTTTTTCCTGTTAATTCTACACAAAGTTATAGTGTATTTTGTAAAAACAGAAAAAGCTGGCTGATCCATCATTTCTCTGAGCATCATTTTTGATCTGTGTGCACATGTTAAGTTGATTTTTCTCTGCTAATCTTGTTTTATGTCAGTTTTATTATTAATCCAGCCATAAGAAACTGAAGAAGGGTAGGAAGGGGGAAATTCTCTGTTTCCCCTCGTGTATAATAAGACTCCTTGAGGCTACACCAGAATTATTCCAGTTCTGGGAGAGTTACAGTTCTGAGGAAGATCACTATCCCCTCTATTTTCTTGATTTATTTACTGTTCCTCTCAAGTTCAACCAATGCTGAATCTACTTACACAAATACCTTGCATTTACTATGGTCCCCCTCTCCCTTTTCTTCTCTACCTCTCTTCCACCAGGCTATAATCTAATGGCAACCATGGGTTGCTCCAAGAAAATTCTGTTTCAAGTAGCTGTTTTTTGAATTTATGTGTGCCAGTCCCAGTTGCCTTGGATCGTCACAGTCTTCTAGTATCTAGAAGACAAGTGTATTTTTTTCCAAAATATTACTGATTGCTTTTCATTGCATTGATATCTTATCATGCTAAAACTGGGGTGTGTTGATAAATGTGTATCAACTGGCCCTTTAAGGTGAGGGGCGAAAAGCCCTGATTTGTAGCCACTGTCCCTGGTGGAAATAATTCCATCATTGCAGGTTTCACACTACCAACATGACATCACTGCTTGTAGTGTTGGGAAAGGGATATGAACAGTTGGCTCTTGCAAGTTGGTATGATCCAGCCCGGCACACTAAAACAGTCCCTTCCCATGACATGAGGCAATTAAGAAGACCATAAAAAATGTGTAGAGGATAGAGACCTCTGAAATCCCATCATCCCTCAGATGAATGAAATGAAGTAAAATGATTCAAGAGAAAATGGACTTGAAAAAATTCTCCCTTTCATTTTAAATCGTTAGTATTGCCCATTCAGTCCTGGGTTTAGAAACGGAGAATAATATTGGCTTTTTGTCTGTCAACCTCCTCTAAGTTTTGAAATATAGCCTACAAAATGGCCATCAGAGAAATGTTTCTAAAATGCTAATGCATCGTAAGAAAAATAATTTTTCCTCTACCCTTCTAGGTACTTGGCTGAGACATTCCCCACCCCTACCCCTCATAATAAAAGACAGATTAACTGGAGGAAAAGAAACAAATTTGATAACACGTATACCTCCTGTTTATGTGGGAGATACCCAGGAAAACTGAGTAACTCCCTGAAAATGGCCCAAGCCACCGCCTGAAATGTTATCTACAGCTAAAGGCAAAACAAGATGTTGGAGGATCCAGTTAGGGAAGGTAAAGCTGTTATGCAGATTTAAGTCCAGGTTTTCTACATAGTTTAGAGATTTAGAGTCATCTTCCTCTTCCTGAAATAGAGAGGCAGACACCCTTGCAAAGGGAGATTTCCCTTATAAATATACATTTCTCTTACAAAAGAGTAACTTCTACTTGGTTCTGAGAGCTTTTACCATTAGCTCTTTCTTAAAAATAATCAACCTAAAATACTAGTAAACCTTACGCCAAAGATGCATATATTGAGGTGACAAAATCTGTTCCCCTTCACTAATATAATTTGTTCTGCCCTTCTACCAGCCCTTTTAATTAGTTTGACTTATCGGTGTATTGTTTCTTCTACTTGTTCTTGACCTACTTAGGTTATATCTTAAAATTAGAAATGTATAAAAATAAATATAAAAATCCCATAATTACATAAAAATATGTCTACTGTAAATATTTTTATTGAGTTTCCTTCAAATCTGTCATGTCTGATTCTGTGTGTGTGAGTATACATAAGGATGTATGTGAAATATTTTTCCTAAGCACATCATACTGTATAATTTTCTATTATTCACTTTTCTCTTAAAAATAAATCATGGTCATTTTCTATATGATAAAAATTTCTAGTAGTCCTATTGGTAGTAGTTACGTTATATTTTGTGTTAAGTATAATTAGAATCACTTATTATTTGTGTATTTTGAAAACTTAAGAAATTTACAATTATTTTAGTATATGTGCTGCCGAAGCGAGCACAGAAATTTACAATTATTTACTATTATAATCAGTGCTTTGAAAGCACATACTTTATATGCATTTCTAATTTTTTTCTCCTTGGAGTAGCATCCCCAAAATGAAATGAATTGTCAAAAAGGTATAAGTTGAGCCCTGCCTGAGTGGCTTAGTTGTTTGGAGCGTAATTTTATTAGTTCCATACACCAAAAGGTTGTGGGTTCAGTTCCTGGTCAGGGTGCATATGGGAGGCATCCAATAAATGTTTCTCTCCCTCTCTCCCTCTTTCCCTTCCTTTCGGTCTAGAATCAATAAACATATCCTTGGGTGGGGATTAAAAAAAAGTATTCAAGGAACAATTATGTACTTGTTACTTAGATAAAAGACATAAAGAAATCCATTGGTTGTAGACTAAAGAAATGGGAGAAAGAAAATGTGGTTTTTGTGCTCTGGTGACAGCAGTTACTCTTCCAAGGGGTGTGGAAAAGAAAAATTACTCTGACATTTTAAATGTATGTCATCCTAGATACCTAAGAACAATGAACATGGATCACTCAAGATTTTATTTTCTGTATTTATTTATCCATTATATTTATCCTATTATAAACTGATGAGTGCCTGACCCATACCTTTTTAAAAAGACCTAAAACTTGCTTGTGGAGTAGGAGCTGGAGGAGTTGCAGCTATGAATTATTTTAAGTGGTGGACAGTGGGTTAACATGAGGGAAAATTGTAATACCATCAGTGGATGGGTATGTCTCATAATAGACACTGTGAACTGCGGTCACTGGTGGTGGTGGTGGTGGTGGTGGTGGTGGTGGTGGTGGTGGTGGTGTGTGTGTGTGTGTGTGTATGTGTGTGTGTGTGTTGTGTATTCTTACATAGCTCTGTGCAGCTGGATACAGTTTTCTGTTGTCACCAAGTATTATAAATGACATCACATTTTAGCAAACACAAAATACTTGCTGTGCTAAATGTTTTTGTTAATGTTCCAACTATGTTGGAACAAGTTCACTATTTTAAAATGTTAAAGCAGAACTGACTTTATATGAGGAACTCAAATACCTACTCTGGGAATCCTTTTGGAACTATGGTGTTTTCTTGTTTTTGTTTTTGTGGGTTTTTTTTCCCTTTTTTTGATCTGTTCAGGTTATCTTCTGGAATTATTTGTGGTCATTTCATTAATTTTTATCTGCATTCAGAGTATACTTCTCCTTTCATGGTCTGATATTAGTCTTTGCTTTGGCCCAATGCCCAGCTAAAATCTTTATATATGAGCCAATTGGGAAAAATATGAGGGAACCAATAGTTCCCAAAGGAAATTTTTATAACACGTTTACATCATTTCTCTGCTGCAACTGAAGCCATCTTGCCTTTGGAGCATTTTTTTTTTTCCAAAATAGTGCTGTGTCGACTTTGAATAAGTACTGTTTTCTGTGAAGCATGGCCCACCGTGGATGCAGATCTATTTATCTACACATGTTTCTAATGATCGATCTTTTTCTATTATTTGTGCCTTCCTGTGTGTGGTTAGTATTTTTCATTTCACTACATTAAAGCTATTGGGCATATAGCTGCTGTATATTTTCATTCTACATCAACAAAGAACAGAAAGTTGTCAACAGTGCAACAAAAAGTTGTACTGTGGTTGGCATTTCCCCATCAATATCTATATATATAAAAGCCTAAGCGACTGAATAACCAAATGACCGAATGACCAAACAACCGGTGGACCGGTTGTTATGACATGCACTGACCACCAGGGGGCAGATGCTGAATGCAGGAGCTGCCCCCTGGTGGTCAGTGCACTCCCACAGTGGGAGTGACGCTCAGCTGACCAACAGGCGCCAGATGCCCGGCTGATGGCTAGCCAGTGCAGCTGTGGTGGTGGCAGCCGCAGGTGCAGCAGGCCAGGATGAGCGGGAGCAGTGCAGAGCCTGGCCTGGGCTCTGGCTTCTTCCTGGCCACTTCACTCACTACTATATCCCTCGGGGGATGTCAGATTGCTGTGGGGTCGGGCCAAAACCAGCAGTCCAACATCCTCTGAAGGGTCCTGGCTGAGGGACCCCACTGGTGCACGAATCTGTGCACCAGGCCTCTAGTGTATTAATAACGATTGATTTTTATTGTAGGCATTACTGCTTGTCTACTTATCCTTCAGTAACACTGGGAGAAAGCATTATTATAGTTGTCCACAAAAGCTGATTATGATATTGACAATAATGCTCACCTTAGTGAAACAATTAATGGAGTTCCATTTCTGTTAAATTTATTGTATACATCCCATTGCAAATACATTTTTATAGTGCATTAATAACTTGACAACTAATAGATAGATCATAAACATTGCTATTTCATTTTGAAATAAGTAACCTGGAGACCACATTCATAATTATCTCCATCCAATGCTCCTATAACTCAGTTCTTCTCTAGAGCTATAGCTTTCATTTGAGAGGATTAATCACTAGACTTACCTATTGTGGTCTAATTAAATAGATATTAAATCATTGTAGTACTTATTCATTCACTGAGATTGAAAGCTGGGTTGGAATTGAAAGAAGTTCCTATTCTGTAATTAGCCATTGGTCTTCATTATAGGTAGATTTTGAATCTCCTTATCCCTCCCTGCATAAAGGGAACCACTTCTAAGCATTTGCTCTGCTTTTTACATGGGATATATTAACATGTCATGCATCTTGTTTTGTGTGTTATGACTGCCCCCCTTCCAATATTCCTTTGAATCACTTTATTAGCGAAGAATCTCATTTTCTAGACATCTTACCAATATAAAACGTGCTTGTTCATCAACTTGAAAACTTTAAAACAAATGAAATCAATCTCAAAATTTTGTCAGCTTTCTACTGTTAAAAGAAATTTCATAAAGCTTTACTTGATATGAATATTTTCTGAATGAGAAGCAAACTGCTTGAGAACAGGGATACTTCAAACTCAAACTGGTGTGAAGCTCAGAGTTTTGATGTTACAGGATGACTTATAAAGTGAAAATGAGGAAGTTGTTTAGCCTTTACAAGAATTGGTTATTACAAAGGAAGTTGTTTAGCCTTTACAAGGATTGGTTATTATAAAGAGGCTTTCCAGGCACAGGGGCTTAGTTAAAAGTGATTATTTTGTACCATTTTAGAAAGATGACTTAAGTCCTTTTTAAAATTATCAGAGGCATTTACAAGAAATAAGCTAAGTTGCATTCATGTTCATGAAATAAATTAGATTTAGTTTTGCTTATGTGATTTGTATACTTGGACTTGCAAGCCTGGTCTTCATTTTTTAATTTTATTTTAATATTATTAGTAGAGGCCCGGTGCATGAAATTTGTGCACGGGTAGGGTCCTTAGGCCTGGCTGGTGATCAGGGACGATCTGTGGGGCAACCAGCTGGGTGATCAGGGGCCCCCACTGGCACCCGCCTTGGCCAGCCTGGCACTGCCCATTCGCTGGCCCCACCCCCTGCCCCCGCCGCCAGTCATCTCCCTCTGTAGGGTGACTGACAGGGTGATTAGGGGGCCCCCGCTGGCACCTGCCTTGGCTGGCCTGGGGCCTGAGGGCTTGGGGCAGCTCCTGCGTTGAGCATCTGCCCCCTGGTTGTCAATGTGCATCATAGCGAACGGTTGTTCCACCATTCAGTTGATTTGCATATTAGGCTTTTATTATATAGGATATGCTATGTAGCTTTTGTTTCCTCACTTGTCTGAAGGATCTAGAGCAGTGATGGCGAACCTATGACACGTGTGTCAGAGGTGACACGCGAACTCATTTTTTGGTTGATTTTTCTTTGTTAAATGGCATTTAAATATATAAAATAAATATCAAAAATATAAGTCTTTGTTTTACTATGGTTGCAAATATCAAAAAATTTCTATATGTGACATGGCACCAGAGTTAAGTTAGGGTTTTTCAAAATGCTAACACGTCGAGCTCTAAAGGTTCGCCATCGTGATCTAGAGTAAAACAACTTTGGATAGGTCAAATGACATACTTTTTCTAGTCATATTGGTTCAAAGATCAAAGCAATATTTAGCATTATGTGAACTATTTATATTAGATATATCAAATTTTAAACATAAATTATTTCTTTTATTGAATGCTATGATTATGATAATAATTCTCTTGTGATTTTTCTAGGAAAAATGTTTCTTATGTATGTCTCCTAACGCTAGTAATGAATTTTTATTTGTAAACTTTTTAATTTACTGAAAGCATTTGAAATACCATATATTTTTCATTGGGGTTAATTTTGTGTCAGAGTAGACAATATGACCCACATATGTAGACATTTTAAAAGATATTTTCATATCTTAGATTAGAGCAGTGATGGCGAACCTATGACATGCGTGTCAGAGGTGACACACGAACTCATTTTTTTGGTTGATTTTTCTTTGTTAAATGGCATTTAAATATATAAAATAAATATCAAAAATATAAGTCTTTGTTTTACTATGGTTGCAAATATCAAAAAATTTCTATATGTGATACAGCACCAGAGTTAAGTTAGGGTTTTTCAAAATGCTAATACGCCGAGCTCAAAAGGTTCGCCATCACTGGATTAGAGCCTAAATTTAGTATTTTCTTTCCCATGGAAATATAACTAATGTAAATCCATAGAATTACTATATAATATTGAAATATGGAAAACTAACAAATGTAAGATTTTATCTGAAACTCGGTTTCAATTTATGAGAATATGGCATTCTAATATTCTTTATATTTTTCCTCAAATATTTTGGTGTGCCCTCTGTTTTATTGTTGTGTTTTATCCCAAGATAACATTGCCAATTGAGAGCAAAGACATCTACACTATAGAAAATTTATGTGTCATATTTTATCAGCCTCTCAAAGAATATCTTGACTCAACAAAATGTAAAAACTGTTACTCTAGATGGTATGTATAGAATTTTGTGTATGATTTAGCCGTTTATTTACCTACCAGAGCCCACTTATATTTAGCTATATTTTTATTTTGTCGCATGAAAATTTCCAGCATTCAGTCATCCATATAAAAACTCAAGATTATAACATCATTTCTCTTGCAGACATGGAAGAAGATTGCATTTAACCTTCAGTTTGGAATCCTCCTTTCACTCTAAACTGTTATTGATTGTTATTAACAGCTTGACACTCCTCTAAAAATAGCAGGGTCACTACTGAGCTATAAGAGAGTTCATTAGTTATGGGGCTTTATTTTGAATGCCTGAAAATAATGTAGTGAAATATGAGTTATCAACAAGTTGACAATATAACAATTTAATTTAAAACAGTTTAGTATGAAGTTGTATAAAAGCAAGTTTCCACTGATACCAGGCCTCTATTCTGGGGGGAAAATAATTTTAATTAACTTCTGTATGTTTTTATTCTGCTAAACTGCACTACCAAAATCTTTGTTGATTCTTCTATCCTTCTGGTCTCAGTGGAAGAGATACTCACATTGTTCATCCTTAAGAATGTACTTTGGGATGGGGGTTGGATATCTTAGGTCACCAGCTTTGTGCCCAGTACTCCTGCTGGAAGGCTTTATTTCCCCCATGATATCTATATCATATCTCTGTCATTCCTCTTTAGATTATAAAATGTTTTCTTCTATTATAAAGGCTTATATTTATTCTCTAGTCCTGCATTCTGCCTAGTTCTCAATCTGTCTTCATTTCTTCACCTGAGTTTCTTGAAGAAGTAATTTATTATATTTCTCTCAAGTATTTCATCTTAATTCACTCATCAGATTAGCTGAGCAAGAGAGCTTTAATAACCTTCTCATCTTGACTAAACTTTAGCTAAGATTCTTTCAGACTCTAGGCCCCTAACTTCGCTTTTCTTCGAGTTGTGTGTTTTTTGTTTTTTGTTTTTTTTTTCAGAAAAATTGGAATCATTCATTCTTTCTCTCCCCTTTGAGATGTATATATTTTTAAAGGCATACTTGCCAGTTTTACACCCAGGAATGTTTTTCTCAAAGACTTGGGAGCCATCCCTTTGAATTATAAGCACCAGAGGAGATAAGGCCCCTCTCTGCCAATGTTTATAGTTAACTTTGGTAGGCACCTTGCTCCAAATTGTAAAACTACTTCTCATTGTGAAGATAGAGGAAAGTTTATTTTCTCTTTAGGTAAATCCAATTAGCAAACTCTGGTGGCCCAAGATATCCAACCCCCATCCCACACAACTAGTTCAGTTGATCAGCAGCCTAGCCAGGATCTCTAGCCAGGTTCTGGTCAGGATCTCCAGTGATGTTCTGGTTAGGATCTCCAGCCAGGTTCTGTGTCCATGTTGTCTTACTAGGTTCTCCAGCCAGGTTCTCCAGCCAGGTTCTGTAGCCATGTTCCCTCGCTAGGTTCTCCAGCCAGGTTCTGTCCAGGTTCTCTAGCCAGGTTCAGTTACCAGGTTCTAGTCAGGTTCTCTTGCCAATTTCTGTAGTCAGGTTCAGTCCAGGATCTTTTGCCATGTTCTCTCGCTAGGTTCTGTCTCTAGGTTCTGAGGCCAGTTTCTGTCCAGGATCTTTCGCCTTGTTCTCTCCAGCGAAGTTCTTCTGTCTCTAGAGAACGTTCTGTGTAGGTTCTGTCTCTCTTGGTTCCGTATTCTAAGTTCTGTGTCTTGCTGTCTTACTACATCTGTATTTATACCAGTTGATTCAATCCTACCAATCTCTATTACAAAGGTTAGGGCGTTCTCTCTTTTTTCTTTTTTTATTGTTTAAAGTATTACATATAGTATAACATGTCTCCTTTTTTCCCCATTGACCTCCCCCCTCATCTCTTAAAACTCTCCAGTTTTTTGTTTCAGTAGAGTTGATCTCAGATAGAATCTGGCCTTTTTTCTTTATTTCAATAGCCTTGAATAAAGTCTACCTTGTCTGTTTCACTTTGTCCTGTAGAATTTTTGCTTGACACAGTATAATCTATTTTCTTCCCCAAATAAACCCCTTTTTCCACCAAGTTCACAAATTTTCTCGTAATGAATACTGACTTTACTATTTGATGTCTCCAAAACTATTCAATACTGATAATCATGACTTTCTTCTTAAAATTAGGTAAAGTGATATCACCTTTCCCAGTATTGTTTCTGATTTGGTAGTTCTTTAGTTTCATAACTGTTAATAATCCCCATATATTCCTCTTGCGTTCTCTATCTGTACATCTCTCTTTGATTAATTTCAAATATGTTTCAATTTTCAAATACATACTGATGGCTCTGAAATGTTATTCTTCAGGCCATATTCCACTAGACCATATTTTAAGCTGCTTTCCTGTATCTCTACCTCATGCCTTCATAGGCATCTCAGAACCTTAATTTATCTTGGAACCCCACCTTGCAGCTTTTTCAATATTCTTTTTCTGGATGAGCACACAGCTGACTCCACCCTCCAAGCCAATGACCTGGACATTGACCTAGAGCACATTCCTTAACTTATTTTTTCAAGTACAGAGGAGATACCTAATAAATTTTGATAAGTAAAATAATAGTGCATACTATTTTACAAAATCTTGTTGGTTTTTATCTGACTTTATATCTTCTCTCTGAATGATGACCCGAGAATAAGAGGTAGACAGATGATTACAGCTTAAAAAATTAGCCTAAGGAGGGGCAGACTGATTATTTGGTGATAATTGCTAACTTTTTGAACTCTTAAGAGCCTCCTTTAAAATGTGATAATGATTAGTTTATAACAACATTTCAGTTTATTAATGGGTGAAGTGTACTCAATTCCAGGACAAACTTTTTCTGTAGAGTCAGTTGAGAAACATTGTAGGCTTTGTGTGCTAAGAGGCAAAATTGGAATTATTTTTTTTAATATATTTTTTATTGATTGAGATATTACATATGTGTCCTTGTCCCCACGTTACCCTCTACCCCCCCCCCGCTCATGCCCTCACCCCCCCCCCGTTGTCCGTGTCCATTGGTTAGGCCTATATGCCTGCATGTAAGTCCTTTGGTTGATCTTTCCCCCTTACCCCCACCCTCCCCTACCCTCCCTCCAAAGCCCTACAGTCCAATCAATGCCTCTCTGTCTCTGGATCAGTCCTTGTTCATCAGTTTATGTTGTTCATTATATTCCACAAATGAGTGAGATCATGTGGTATTTATCCGCTGTCCAGTTCCATCCATGCTGTGGCAAATGGTAAGAGTTCCTTTTTCTTCTTCCTCTTCTTAAAGAATACCTTTCAGCATTTCATATAATGCTGGTTTGGTGGTGATGAACTCCTTTAGCTTTTTCTTATCCGTGAAGCTCTTTATCTGACCTTCTATTCTGAATGATAGCTTTGCTGGATAAAGTAATCTTGGTTGCAGGTTCATGCTATTCATCACTTTGAATATTTCTTGCCACTCTCTTCTGGCCTGCATGGTTTCTGTTGAGAAATCAGCTGACAGTCGTATGGGTACTCCCTTGTAGGTAACTGTGTTTCTTTCTCTTGCTGCCTTTAAGATTCTCTCTTTGTCTTTTGCTCTTGGCATTTTAATTATGATGTGTCTTGGTGTGGTCCTCTTTGGATTCCTTTTGTTTGGAGTTCTCTGCGCTTCCTGGACTTGTAAGTCCATTTCTTTCACCAGGTAGGGGAAGTTTTCTGTCATTATTTCTTCAAATAGGTTTTCAATATCTTGCTCTCTCTCTTCTTCTGGCACCCCTATAATTCTGATGTTGGTACGCTTGAAGTTGTCCCAGAGGCTCCTTACACTATCCTCATATTTTTGGAATCTCTTTTCTTTTTTCTTTTTCGGTTGGGTATTTTTTGTTTCTTTGTATTTCAAATCTTTGACTTGATTCTTGGGATCCTCTTGTCTGCTGTTGGATCTCTGTAAATTATTCTTTATTTCAGTCAGTGTATGCTTAATTTCTAGTTGGTCCTTTTTCATGTCCTCCAGGGTCTCACTATACTTATTGAGGGACTCATTAAATTTATCGGCGGTTTCCATAAAATTTTTGAAAAGCCTTATAAACGTGGCCTTGAACTCTATATCCAGTCATTTGCTTTCCTCCATTTCTGCCATTTGTGACCTGTTTCTTTGTCTCCGCATTTTGGCTGCTTCCCTGTGTTGATGGAGTGGCTTTGTGTGCTAGGTGTCCTGTAGGGCCCAGTGGCTCAGCCTCCCCAGTTACCTGAGGTAGCTATGCCGTGGTTGTTGTAGGATCACTGGGAGGAATTGACCTCCAGGCCAATTGGCAGTGAGAATCAGCTGTGTCTGCAGTGGGAGAACTTCTGTGCTGGAGACACCCTTAAGGGGCAAGACTTGCTTCAGTGGGGCTTTGGTGCTCACTGAGTCTGCACCCTGAGTGTGTCCCTTATGGATCTGAGGAGGTGTGATCTGGATGGTTCCCCTCTGACCACTGGGTACAGTGGCTCTTAGATCTAAGGAGGTGCTAATTTAGCCTCTGCCTGAGGTTATACAGCAGGAACTACGAAGAGAACTGCAGATTCCCCTTCCGTTTTTTGGCCCTGATGAGGCTCAGCTGTGAAGCAATGCAAGCCACTGTGGGGCCTTGGGCCTTCTCTTGGAAGTTCTGGGTCTGTCTGGCCAGGCTGCAGTTAGGTAATTACAGGTTACAAAGGGCCGGGGCATTCATATGCAAAAGCCTCTGCCGCAGCCTGGGTGGGGTGGGGTCTCAAGGAATCAAAGGGCGGAGCAAGCAGCTATGGCGGAGCCTCAGCCCTGCTCTAAGGAGTCGCGAGTCTCAGTGTCCCGGTAACGGCTGCAAGCACCTCTGAGGGAAAGCCGCCCTCAAGTTCGCCCGCTGCCAAACAGTCCAGTTTCTCCCCGTATGAGTCCTGGGTCCCCAGAGACTTCCCGGAACTGGAGTTCAGAGCCGTGGGGAGCTTGTGACTCCCTCCGGATTCAAAAAGACAGCCGCGTCCTCAGGTGCCAGCCCTTTTCCGCGCGCGCGAGCCCCATACCTCTGCACTTTACTTCCGCAGCTCCTCTGGCTCTCAGTGTGCTTTTCTTTCCTTCTAGTTGTAGAATTTACACTCAGCCATCCTTCCTGTAGTTCTGGATGATATCCGTTTTGTGTTTTTGACGTATTTTTCAATTGTTGTGGGAGGCAGCAATTTCCCGGTGTTTATCTATGCTGCCATCTTAGTTTCTCCCAAAGTGGAATTATTTTTATGTTGGTCTCTTTATCATCCTTTAAAATGTGATCATATAAAAATGTAAAAAAAGATTATTTTAATCCCACAAGTCATATAAAAACAGGCAGCAGCCAGATTTAGCCTGCATGCCATAATTTGCAAATCCATGCTCGGTAGCATACTATAAAAGAGTATCAAATTCATGGTGCAATGAAGCTGACTAAATTTTTAAAAAACAATTAATTCCCAAATCATATGCCATGTAACCCCAATTATGCTGTGTTCAGATTTTTATTGGTACTTAATAATTTTAATATATATGGCTTAATTTTTTATTTCTCTCAGTGTTGCAGTTTCTTAGTAGATGTAATTGGTAAAAAACTAAGTAAAATTATTTAATTACATTTTTATGGCAATTGCATGTGAACAACAGATCATTTAGATGGAAATGAGATGAATTATATTCATTTCTTGTCATGAAGAGAGAAGGTGATGTTAACCTAATTGTTAAATACTAGAAAAAATGCTCACATTTCGATTTTTCACAATATCACCTTATTTATAACATAAATGTCATTCAGAAGAAGTGTTTTTTTAAAACATCTGTGTTAGTTTCTCTCTAGATGTAAGGAGTTCAGATGTGCTTACTTATTTTTCTCCATTTAATAGGGCTTTATTGTAAGGATACCTAGGGTAACTAGAGAGTTAGGAAAAGCTGGAACTTTGATTGTCCTTGTTGAGGGTAAGTCATTAGCTCTTGCAGTCTGTCAACAGCTCTGGTGACTCAGTGGAAATTTGAGTTCTGCCCCGATTTGGCTCCCTCCTGTCCTTCATGCTTTTTTGCTTTTCTCTCCGTTTTCTGATGAGTGCTGTGATTTCTATGCCACAGAGATTTTGCTTACTTTCTTCTTACTGAATATATGTGTGTGTTATTGGGTTTCTTTTAAAATTATTAACCTTGGCAGCCTCTGAAGGTGTCTCTAATCAAGAAGGTAGACATGATTCCCAGATGCTAAGGGATTGGGGTCTAGTTTGAGAGTTTGACCCATTTCCTCTTGTGCAAACCATGTGTGTTGGATTGGCTTTTCCTTTGTAGAGACAGTCAAAATCAAAGTTTAAAACCCAAAACACTGTCATTTAAACAAGTTATAGTCAATACTTTAATATAAAAAATGAAGATTTGAATATTGTTCTCCTAGAAGTTTTCATTTTCTTTCACCACTGTTTGGTTGGTGCATATGTGCTATTTGATCAAGCAGTTTTTTTAGAACCATTTTATTATTTTCAGTAGCCACTTAAAATGGCTTTTGGCCATTTAATAGGCTATTCCAAGCCTATATCAAGTGGTTGATGCAATAGTCATTTATACATAAAAGGAAGACAGATGCACTAAAGGCAGCACTAAAAAACTGAATTTTAACTGCTGCCATACAGCACGGTTAACACTAGTGTTTTAGGAAGTTATATGTTCTTAAATTACTCAAAGAACAGAAGAGTCTAAATGTTGATACTCATAAATTTATGGCTGACAAACATTAAACCACAGGTTAAGAATATAGTAAAGAGTGTGATGAGTAGGAGAGAGCAACCACAGTTTAGTTCATACTTATGGAAGCTTTGCAAGATGCTAGTTCATAGTTGCCAAGTCATTTGATTTTGTCAGTTAAAGCTAAAAACCCAGAATTTGTTACAAAGCACTATGGGTTGAAAAACTCCCTCTCCTCCAACTTAAATTCATATGTTGAATCCTAATACTCAGTACCTCAGAATGTGACCTTATTTTATTGTGAAGTGGGGTCTTTACAGAGGTGTGATGAAGTTTAAATCAGGTCATTAGGGTGGGCCCTAATCCATTAAGACTGGTGTCGTTATATAAAGGGAAATTTGGGTACAGAGACACACCAGAGAGAAAAAAATGATGTGGGGAACAAGACATGGGGAAAAGTAGCCATCTTTAAGCCCAGGAGAGAAGCCTGTAACAAATCCTTCCCTCACAGCCCTCTGAAGGAATCAACTCTACCAACTTCTTGGTTTTGGACTTCTAGCCTTTTTCATGACACTAAATTTCTGTTGTTTGTAATATTTTGTTATGGCAATCCTATCAAACCAACACACAAAGTCTCCCTGATTGGCAGCCTATTGAATTAAAGTTGAAACCAAAACATATCTCCATCCTTTTTTCTTTGACTCAGAATTATAACCTATTTATTTTAAACCATTTTACTATCAAAGGCCATGTGCACCTGCAATTCTAGGCATGTAAAATGATAATGTAACATTAGTCAATGTATGTATGTATTTGTTTCAATTATTTTTTGTATTAATGCTAAATAATAATTCTTGCTAATTCTTTATGTCTCAAATTCAATTTATTCAAAAGCGATAATTCAGTTCATTGAAAAATTAACACACTAGATCAAATATTTTTACTTATCAAAATTTATTTATTTATTTATTATCATTATATTTACTTTTTAACCAGACCAGCTCAGTAGCCCAATGCAAATCTCGAATCCAGCATTTATAGCCAGGGGAGCAGACCATGACCAATCACTGTGTACAATCGTTCATCAGTGGCTGTGGGTATAGCAGGTAATCAGCCTCTCATAGAGTATTCTACACAATAGTTCAAGTCACTAATAAAATACATGTAAGATGTGGGCCAAAGGAGGCTTGTCCACAAATTTATAATCTTTACTCATTCATGTTTTGAAGAGGGATAAGTAAAACTCAAAAATATTTATTCTTGGTCAAGTCTTATGGCAACTGTGTTTATCAAAAATTCTTCTAAATCTGTAACAACTGAATAATCAGGAGAGTTGCATATGCAGAGAACAGACTGCTTCAAAAACGATTTATCATTTAAACATAATATTACTCTCGGCTCTATTTAACTTCAATTTAAATTCCAAATTGTTTAACAACATAGTCTTGTTGGTCTGTTAGTTAAATGTAAATTGAAATAAACATCCATGCTACTAGCAGTTTATATATTTCATATTCATTAATGAGCCTGTTGTTAAAATTACTATTTCCCTTGCTATTTTGGACTAAACTAGGTCTTAAATCAGTGTATGTTATAATAATAAAATTTCGGGGGGAAAAGTACATATTTATTTCATAAGCGAATGCATTTTCTCATTGAAAAAATTATTTTGAAGAGATATGACCAGATCAATTAGATAAAACATTACCTGTGTCTCATATTCCCGACCTGTGAAATTAGCAAGTTGGAGTATATGAATTATAAGGTCTATTCTAACTCTTAGGATGAAAAAACAAAAGCAGAAGGGACATGGTTTTCTCCCCCTAGTTGTGTAGATGGTTAGAGAAAGGATATTATAGAAAACAAGAAAGCAGTATTAATGTGAATATCATGTTCTTTGATGTAGATCCATTTTCTTTATAGATCTTTTTGTTAATGGCACAAATTGTCTAGAGCATATTTAAAGAGGGTACAGACTGATTTCCCCCCTATTTTAAATTAATGAGCATTTATTGAGGATTTTTTTTAGAGTAAACTGCCCACAGACCTCAGCATATACCTTAGAAGACTCTGTTTTCAGGACAGGGACATATCACTTACAAAATAAGTTCTTCTAATTGTAACTATTATTTCTATTGGTTAATAAGAAGGGAGAATACTGCAATACATATAACCAAACTTATGGCATAGGCACTAGCAGGTCCTTTGAGGGTATGAGAGAATAATATAAAATTTATTCTGCTTTGATGATGTAACTGAGGAAAATGTCATTCTGACGATACAGACATTCACCTCTAGATTTGATTAGCTAGACTGGAAAAACTGATGTTTAAAGAATTAAGCCCCTTGATTTCTCTAGAGAGTTTCTGCAAATATCTGCAGAATACTCATAGAGAATGTATGCTCTTTTGGATATAAGCCTAGTGACAGACTCATAGTTTCACACCCAGTTCCACCTGCTGATATCTTTAAATAATGTATAACCCCAAATTCTAAGCTGTATATTTGCCATTAACTTTATAGGATGAACATATAGGTCAGAGCAAGGAGAAAAAATAGGGTTTTTAGACAGATGATTTATTTTTGAGTTATATAGCTCAGTTGTGATTGATATATGTGTAGCAGCTGGTTTTTAATATAAAATACTGTTTGTTTGTTTGTTTATTTGTTATTTATTTATTTATTTATTTATTTATTTATTTATTTATTTATTTATAATACAATCTAAACTGGAGAGATCTATTAACCAAACAGCCATGATTGGCATTAAATACAGTTACTCCATTGAGGGCAGTACACTCATTTATAGAATATAACGGATCACTTCCGAATGTATTTTGTAAATATCTGGGCAGCACTTTAAGGTGTTTTGCCCAGGTTTTACAGGCTGCTGTGACACATGTTGCCACAGTGATTGTTTTTGTTTTTCAAGGGATAAATTAGTTGAAGATACATATGAACCCTGTTGTACAATTGCTGCTTTCCATTTACCAAGTGCCCTTAACCATTGGATTTTAGAAAATCAAAGCCATTCTCACAACAGGGCAGGTTAAAACCCAGCAACATCCTGAGTAATGACAGATTAACCAGCAGTTATAACCATCAAGGGTACTGAGCTCTAACCGTAGGGAATTCATTTTTTCAAACAATGTACACTACTTACCACTTTGCCAGATGACAACAGATAAGTGATGAGTGAGTTTTATTGCAATTTACAATGTATATTGACACTGTGAACTCAGTTTTATCATATTGATATTTGTAAACGTATTTCTTTTCTTTCATATGTGGAGAGATGATTTCAACTATACTGATTTTTCTTTGAAATAGACTTAGAAACACAATAAAAAAATAGCATAAAACTCTAGGAAATATAATTTGTTACATAGCTTTTTTTTTTTTTATGTGACTACCAAGCATCTATCTTATTTATGAGATCTATTGCTTCCATGACTCATACAGTAAGGAAAGGTTAGGAAAGGGCCTGTTATGAACTTAATATTTATATCTTAAAGGACAAAATCGCTAATATGTTTCTACACAAGTTTCCTCAGGAGCTATTAAAAGGCTAGCCTTAGTTACCCCATCTGCAGATATTCTGTTTTGTTAGCTCTGGCTGAAATGGAACCAAAAAGCTGAATAGTAACATTCTGTTTCTCAGAGTGATTCTGATGAAAGTGCTCCTGAGTGGGGAAAATGTGAAAAATATTAGAAGCAACAACACTTAATCTACTAAATAATTTAATCACTGACTTATTCTTTTAACCATTAATTTAATAGATATTAATTAATTAAATGCATGTGATCAGCAGCTCAATATAGGCTTATATAATACAGAGTGGGGCAAAGTAGGTTTACAGTTGTTTATGTGGAAAATAATACAGTAATTAATAAATATTAATATATGAATAAACTCGTGTACTCACAGCCGTAAACATACTTTTGCTCACCCCTGTATTTGTGTTGGAAGACATCAAAGGGTACAACCTCCTTATTCTTAGTTTTATTTTGTTTTTAGGACATTAACATTGGTATACTATTATTAATTAAATTACAGATCTTATTGGAGTTTTATCAGTTTTTCCATTAATAGCCTGTTTTGTGGAGTCTAATGAAAAAAATAATCAGATGAACAAAATAGAACCAGGGGCATGGATACATGGAACAGACTGACAGAGGTCAGAGGGGAGGAGGAGGGGGGAGACTGGGTGAAGAAGGTGAAGAGATTAGCCAAAGAACATATATATGCATAGCCCATGGACACAGACAACAGTGTGGTGATGGCCAGAGGGAGGGTGGGTGGGGGCTGGGTGAGAGTGGATAATAGGGGGGAGGACAAGGGGGGACAGCTGTAATAGTGTCAGCCCCCCCACCATGGAATAAATTAGTAAATCTACATAAAATAAAAATGTCAAATGATTAAATAAATAAAAAAATCTCTCAAAAATAATATAATAGCATTTTGATCAGAAAATATGCTGGATATGATTTCAATACTTCTAAATTTATAAAACTTTTCGTTTATTCTTTGATTAAAAGTCAGAGATGAGGTGCACTTACCAAAAATAACACTAGTTATTCCCAGACCCCAAAATGCCAATTTAGTGACTAAGTTTCTGCTTTTAATTTAGATTTCCTAGTTATAAATACGAATTATTCTTCCTCATCCGTAGATGTGTATTAAGACTCAGAATGTTACACCAGGCAAGTATTAGGGTCAGTAAACCTTAAAGATACCTTGTTTGTCTTTGGCCTGAGACATTTTGCTTTACTCTTTATTATAAAAAAAATAAAAACCATAAGAAACATCAGGGATTTTCTTATTATAAGTGACTCTTCTTCATTGTTTTGCAGTTTTAAATGCCCCTAAATATTCATATATTTTAATTAAAAGAGATTAAGGGTATGGCCCCCTTGGATAAACTAAAAGATTTACTAGTAATATAATTTCTTTACATAGAGTGATATTTTGAGGAACAGAAGAGACAAACTTGGGCTCTTTTGGCAACAAGCAAACAATTAAAAATATACAAAACCAACCAAACAAAAACTTATACCTTAAATTTTATACCTTTCCCAGGTATGTTAAAGAAAAAGAGACAAATTGTATTATTTTTTAATAAAACTTTTTACCTAATAATTCTAATCAGAAAAATGTATTCAAACATTTATTGAACTGTTACTTTAGTCAAGCATAGTTTTCTCTTACCTGTGACATTCAGAGGGTCAATGAGAAAAAAAAGAGGGACATCTGTAATACTTTCAACAATAAAGATAAAGTAAAAAAACTATTTTGCTACACCCATTAAGTTATCATTTCTGTTGGGAGATTGTTTTTTTTGTTCTTGTTAAGAATTTTCTAGTTTCAGGCTGGTTAATTATTTTTTAAACTGGCAAATTTAACACAATATTTCTTGTTAGAGCATTAGAAAAAATGTATATGCAGAGACATGCAATTATCCAACCTATTGTATTTATTAAAGATAAAAGAAATGGTGTGAGCTAATTGAGTCTATGCTGAGTAATTACCAATGCAAATGAGCTTGACCATTTTCATTTGCAGTGGGAAATTTAAACAATATTGTTGAGTAAATATTAATACTGTATTTGTGCATTCATTAAAGGCACAAGCTTCTCATTTTAATTCCAAGGGTGTGGATTAGAAGAAGGAAAGGATTAGATGGAAATATCCTGCAGCATAAATGTATAAATGAGTTGGATAAATTATTTTAAGTAGATTTAGATTTGCAAAAGAATTTTCATATGCTAATAATTGCTCTTAAGATGGTTTGACCATTTGGGGGTGAGATAACCAATTCTTCATTGAATATTATTAGAAATAATACCCTCTAGTAATTTTTTAATAAACAGAATTATTACATGGCATAATTTATAGAAGATAATTTGTCAATCGATTATTTGTCTTTTAGATAGATAGCAGTAATAAGGACCCATCCTTATTTTAACAGCCCTTGTGAGCTTGGTCTTAAAAATAACAATAGCTCTTCAAATCTAAAACCATAGTATTAAAGTTGCTTTCAAAGTGTCGCTGTTGACCAGCACCGAATTTTATGATTGGTTGTTAATATTCTGTAAGCATCGCTGAATTTATTTTAAGATGCATTTGAAATGAAATAGATATTCTCTCTTTTTTAGAGGAAATGTTGATACTGCCTAAAATATGGTTAGACAAAGAATACTTTTTTCAGAAAATGCATTGGATTACATGAAAAGAAATTATGTCTAGGATAATGTATTCTAAACCCAATGCTACCTTCGAAATGGGTGAAAATGCCGAAGTGGCAGTCTCTTTCTCTGTGAATAGTCCCAAAAGTGGACAGATTGTAATATTTTTGCACTGAACAAGGTGACATGAGGATTGTTAAAATTCAAAAAAATATGTTTTGAGTTAAAGGAAGGATGTGAAACATATAAAGAAAGTGATGGTGTGACTATTATTTATGTGCTTGCTTCTCCATCATTCAGTGGCCTGGGCCCTGCATAAGACATGCTTCTCCATGCTAGATTTTACCTCTGCCTGGGATACATGTTCAGTTACATATCTCTAGCCTTGTTAAAAGGGGCAGAGTGAAGTAATTCCAGTGAGAAGTACCAACATAAATCTTCCTGCACCATTATCTAAAATGCTCTAAGATCCAGGTGAGAAAGCAACCAGCTGACCCTGTGGTTTTAATCTTGTTATTTTTGAGCAGAGAACATATATGGTGCTAAACCTCTGACCTAAAGAACTGTGAGGTAACAAATGGGTGTTGTTTTAAGCACCTAATTTTGTAGTGATTCATAATGTAGCAATAGTAAATTACTACACTGGTAGAACAAATTTCTTTATACTGTTGATTTTCCCCCAAAAAACATTTCTCAGGGGTTTTGGGGCATATGTTCTGTATTTGTTTAAAAATTATTTTCTGATTTTCAAAACAAAAGCAATAAAAAAGTAATGATGATTAACATTAAAATTGCATTACATATTAATTTTCAATCATATGACTATCATAATTTATAATAAAATGGAATTTATCTCCATTTATACCTGTTTATCCTCCTGATATTGATTTTTAAACATTATTGTATAATTTTAAATAGTTCAATTTATTAAATTTAATTTCACTATAAGAAAATTTTTGTTATAGTTTTCAGATATTTTATAATTTTGGAAATTAATATTAAGAGTATAATTTTTTTCAATAATACTATTCCCAAAGAAGGTATATTTTCTTTTTCAATATATATTTTAAATATTTAATTTTCTTGGTTAATTGTATTAGCTAAACACTTCAAAATAGTGTTCAATGGCATTAAAACTATTTACCATTGCATTGGTATGGTTAACATTGTGCTTTATGAAGATTAGTTTGTTTTAGTGTATAGAATAGATTGGAAGCAGATGGATTTAATGGTAGTAGGGAGAACAGTTATGACATTATTTCAAAAGTCTGGCACAAAGTGAAAATGAAACAAAGAGGTACCAACAGAGAACATGGGGAATAATTGAAGCCATTGATGGGTGTAGATGATTTCAAGCTGACTTTCAGGTTTTATATATAAATGACTATATCATTGGTGAATAAATTAACAAATACTGACAAGACCATGGGATGTAGGAAATAGTTGAGAAGTCAATTAATTTGGATATGACTCTATTGAGCTTATAATGCTGGAGGAACATCTTGGTGTAGGCAATTTGACTGTTAAGAGTCTCATGAATATCTGAAAAAGGGTTAATATCCAAAATGAAGACAATCTTCCAATTAAAAAATGGGCAAAGGACCTAAATAGACACTTCTCCAAAATGAACATACAGATGGCCAAGAAACATGAAAAAAATGCTTAAAATAACAATTAAGAATCTCATAGAGGCCTCAGTTTGGCTCAGTGGATAGAGCATCGGCCTTCGGACTGAAGGGTCCCGGGTTTGATTCCCGTCAAGGGCATGTACCTTGGTTGCGGGCACATCCCCAGTAGGGGGTGTGCAGGAGGCAGCTGATTGATGTTTCTCTCTCATTGATGTTTCTAACTCTCTATCCCTCTCCCTTCCTCTCTATAAAAAAATCAATAAAAAATATATATATTTAAAAAAAATAATCTCATAGAGTGGTCAAGAAAGAGATTGCCTGAGAGTTTAGTCTTGGATTAAATTATAATCCTGACTTTGCAATGAACTAACTGTTTTATCTTGAATATACAAGTGAACTATCTGAATTTGTTACTTCATGTACTGAGGCAAGAGGGCAAATTAAATTAACCAAATATTTATTGAGAATCTCCCATGTAGAAGATATTGTCCTAGGAATTATAGGGATAAAACTGAAGTGCTCTGAAAGACATGAAAGAAGAGCTGTAATTCATTTTGTTGGATAAAGATGAATGACTCAGTTTAGGGGAGGGGCAGATAGGGAAGACAAGATATTACTTTGGAATAGTGATTCAGTATATTGAAATTGAGTTGGTATGGGAACATAGGGGGGGAATAGGTAAATAGGTTAGAAGAGGAGGTTGGTTCAAATTTATGAGAAACTTCATGTGCAAACCAAGGGTTTGGCTCTTGAGGAGATCACTGAGGAAACATAGATTGGTTTTGACTAAGGAAATAAATGGCTTCAGTCCTTACTGTGTTAGCTCAAATCTTCATCTTTTCTTATATGAATTACTTAAGTGTCTTCTCATATATACTTCTAGTGTATTCACACTATTTTATTCTTAGTACAGTGAAATGGAGGAATTTTACTTTCCTAATGTAAAAAATCCAATATACATTCCTCCACATCTCAAATATTAATTAGATTTCTATTGCCTACAGGATTATGTCTAAGCTCCTTAGCATAGTATACATGGTTATTTATGACCTCCCCTGTCTTTCTCCCCAGACTATTGCTTTCACTTTCTAATTTGTATTTCAGTCCTTAAAACCTGTTTACTATGCAACTTCAACTATACCTAACCTTACACATGTTATTCCTTCTGCCTAAAATAATTTCCCTTACCACTATGTTGCTTACTCAGGAAATATATTGACTCAAACAATTTTGATAATCATCACCTTTATGAGAATTTCTCTAATTTCCCCTTTTGTTCATGATAGCCTTATCGTATTCCTCTCTTATTCACAGGGATTTGTTTCAAGATCCCCACTGGATGCCTAAATCAAGGATAGTACTGGACTATATATATATATATATATAATGTTTTTCCTATAGATGCACACACATACATACCTATGACAAAGTTTAATTTATAAATTAAACATAGTAAGAGATTAAAAACAATGTACACTAGGGGAGAAACCAAGATGGCGGCATAGGTAAACACCGGAGTTTGCTGCCTTGCACAACCACTTCAAAAATACAACTAAAAGACGGAACGGACATCACCCAGAACCATAGGAAGGCTGGCTGAGGGGAAATTCTACAACTAGAAGGAAAGAGAAGAGTATACCGAGACTCAGAGGAGGCGCAGTGCTGAAGTGAAATACTAAGGTGCAGAGGTGTGCGCGGAGCGGGCTGGTGACTGAGAGCATGGTTGTCTGTTTCAATTGGGAGGGAGTCTCAGGCTCTGAGCTCCAGTTCCAGGCGAGTCTTTAGGGACCCAGGCTCAAACGGGAGAAGCGGGACTGTCTGGCATCAGTCGGAACTCGAGGGCAGCTTTCTCTCTGAGGTTTGCAGCGGTTGCTGGGACTCTGAGAGGCAGAACCTCTGGGGACAGGACTGAGAGCAGCCCACCCTGCTGATCACTCTGCCCACCCTATTGATCCCCTGGGACCCGCCCCGCCCAAGCCCTGCACAGAGGCATTTGCGAGATAGCCTCAGGCAAAGGCTAGATTAGCACCTCCCTAGAGGACAGAAGTTCTCCCACTGCAGACACAGCTGATTCTCACAGCCAGTTGGCCTGGAGGTCAAATCCCTCCCAGTGTTACCTACAACAATCAAGGCTTAGCTACAAGAAGACTGCGCAAAAAGACCACAAGGGGGTGCACCAAGAATGTCTACCTCAGGTAATTGGGACACTTAGCACAGAAAACCACTCTATCGACACAGCGAAGCATAAAAAATGCCGAGACAAAGAAACAGGACACAAATGACAGAAATGGAGGAAAGCAGGCTGCTGGATATAGAATTCAAAACCACACTTTTGAGGTCTTTCAAGAGTCTTCTAGAGACTGCTGATAAACTTAATGAGATGTACAAGAAATCTAATGAGACCCTTGATGTTGTGATAAAGGACCAACTAGAAATTAAGCATACACTGACTGAAATAAAGAATATTATACAGACTCCCAACAGCAGACGAGAGGAACACAAGAATCAAGTCAAAGATTTGAAATGTGAACAAGCAAAAAACACCCAACCAGAAAAGCAAAATGAAAAAAGAATCCGAAAATACGAAGATAGTGTAAGGAGCCTCTGGGACAGCTTCAAGCGTACTAACATCAGAATTATAGGGGTGCCAGAAGATGAGAGACAGCAAGATATTGAAAACCTATTTGAAGAAATAATGACAGAAAACTTCCCCTACCTGGTGAAAGAAATAGACTTACAAGTCCAGGAAGCGCAGAGAACCCCAAACAAAAGGAATCCAAAGAGGACCACACCAAGACACATCATAATTAAAATGCCAAGAGCAAAAGACAAAGAGAAAATCTTAAAAGCAGCAAGAGAAAAACAGTTACCTACAAGGGAATACCCATATGACTGCTAGCTGATTTCTCAACAGAAACTTTGCAGGCCAGAAGGGAGTGGCAAGAAATATTCAAAGTGATGAATGCCAAGAACCTACAACCAAGATTACTTTATACAGCAAAGCTATCATTCAGAATTGAAGGTCAGAGAAAGAGCTTCACCGATAAGGAAAAGCTAAAGGAGTTCATCGCCACCAAACCAGTATTATATGAAATGCTGAAAGGTATCCTTTAAGAAGAGGAAGAAGAAGAAAAAGGTAAAGATACAACTTATGAACAACAAATACGCATCTATCAACAAGTGAATCTAAGAATCAAGTGAATAAATAATCTGATGAACAGAATGAACTGGCGATTATAATAGAATCAGGGACATAGAAAGGGAATGGATTGACTATTCTTGGGGGGGGGGGAAGTGGTGTGGGAGATGCGGGAAGAGACTGGACAAAAATCGTGCACCTATGGATGAGGACAGTGGGTGGGGAGTGAGGGCGGAGGGTGGGGTGGGAACTGGGCGGAGGGGAGTTATGGGGGGAAAAAGAGGAATAAATGTAATAATCTGAACAATAAAGATTTAATTTAAAAAAATCTACACTAATAAAACAAAAACATGCAAATTGACTGTATCTTCACTACACCTTAAGCCATGCCCACCAGCCAATCAGAGCAACTATATGCAAATTAACCCAACCAAGATGGCTGCCCGCAGCCACGGAGCTGGAGCAAGCAGGAGGCTTGGTTGCTCCAGTGGTGGAGGAAGCCAAGCTTCCCACCTGCTGCGGCCGGCTCTAAGCTCCACTCAAGGCAACAAAGTTTTAATTATAGAAGATAAATAAACCCCAGATGACTGCTTTCAGCCGGCCATGGCGACGGAGCTGGAGCGAGCAGGAGACTTGTGTTGCCCCTGGCAATGGAGGAAGCCAAGCTTCCCTCCCACCCTGACCGGCTCTGAGGTCCACTCAAGGCTACAAAGTTTCAATTATAGAAAGTAAATAAATCCCAGAATAAAAAAAGAAAAAGAAAAAAAGGAGAGGCTGGGAGCTTCTGTTGCTAGGGGGCTTGGCCAGCCTGAAAAAGGCCTTCAGCCCCTCACCCAGACTGGCCAGGCACCCCAGTGGGGACCCTCCACCCTAAAGGGGGTATGGCTAGCCTGAAAATAGCCATCAACCCTTCACCTAGGCCGGCCAGGCACCCCAGTGGGGACCCCCACCCTGAAGGGGGTGTGACAAGCCTACAAACACCCATCAGCCCCTCACCCAGGCTGGCCAGGCACCCCAGCGGGACCCCTACCCTGATCCAGGACACCCTTCAGGGCAAACCAGCCAGCCCCCACCCATGCACCAGGCCTCTATCCTATATAATAAAATGGTAATATGCAAATTGACCCTAACAGCAGAATGGCTGGGAATGACTGGTCACTATGACACACACTGACCACCAGGGGTCAGATGCTCAATGCAGGAGCTGTCCCCTGGTGGTCAGTGCGCTCCCACACGGGGACCTCTGCTCAGCTACAAGCCAGGCTGATGGTTGCCAGTACAGCGATGGCGGTGGGAGCCTCTCCTGCCTCCTCAGCAGCACTAAGGATGCCTGACTGCAGCTTAGGTCTGCTCCCTGCTGGTAAGTGGACATCCCCCGAGGGCTGCCGGGCTGCCAGAGGGATGTCTGACTCCCAGCTTGGGCCCGATCCCCCAGGGAGCGGGCCTAAGCCAGCAGGTGGACATCCTCCGAGGGGTCCCAGACTGCAAGAGGGCATAGGCCGGGCTGAGGGACCCCCCGAGTGCACAAATTTTTGTGCACCGGGCCTCTAGTAACATTATAAAATAGAATTAATACACTGTAATAAGTTGTGTGAATGTGGTCTCTCAGAACATCTTATTGTACTATACTCACCACCTTTCTTATCACACATTGCCTACGTGATGAAATGAAGCGCAGTGAATGACATAGGCATTGTGCTGTAGCATTAGGCTACTTTAAGATGTATTTGAACACAAGCACTGGGATACTGCAAGTCAGTCTGAAAACACATATGGTTACTAAGTGACTGACAGCATTTATGGAGTGGATCCACTGGATAAAGGAATGAATCTTGCCCCACAGAGATGTAGTGGGACAGTCTGAGATTTAATTGTGCTGCTCAGTGCACAACTTTCAACTTAAGAATTCTTTATTTATGGAATTTTTCAATTAATATTTTCAGACTTTGGTTGATCATGAATAACTGAAATCCCAGAAAGCAAATCATAGATAAGGGGGGATATTGCATTCATCTATGCTACTATTGTTTTGTGTGCACCCTTCACTTGTTGGAGTTAAAATATTATTTGTTCAATTATCTTTTTACACATTAAGTGGATATTCTTTTTTTTTTTAAATATATTTTATTGATTTTTTTACAGAGAGGAATGGAGAGGGATAGAGAGTTAGAAATATAGATGGGAGAGAAACATCGATCGGCTGCCTCCTGCACATCCCCCACTGGGGATATGCCCACAACCAAGGTACATGCCCTTGACTGGAATCGAACCTGGGACCCTTGAGTCCGCAGGCTGACGCTCTATCCACCGAGCCAAACCGGTTAGGGCGGATATTCTTGAAGAAACGGCTTATGTCGTATTTTTTAAAATATATTTTTATTTATTTCAGAGAGGAAGGTAGAGAGAGACAAACATCAATGATGAGAGAGAATAATCAATCTGCTGCCTCCTGAACGCCCCATACTGGGGATTGAGCCTACAACCTGGGCATGTGCCTTGACAGGGAATCAAACCATGACCTCTTGGTGCAAAGGTCAACACTCAACCACTAAGTCATATCAGCCGGGCTTATGTCATAGTTTAATGTTTCCATTAAATATTTGGTTTGAGATATTTCATTCTAGCTTTTACCAGCAGTTCTAGGCTCAGAGAGATCCACATCAAATCACTAAATAAATGTCATTGTAGACAGATGCATGTCAGTTGCCTGAATTGCTATTTCTCTATATTGTAAACACATTTCTAAATTTAAGATAACACACTCACTTGCAAGTTTAGGGGGCTATGAGTTTATCTAAAACAAACAAACAAAAATATGTTCATTCATTTGGAGGCTATAGGGTATTTTCCTATCTTTTAGCTAAAAATCATTCTATATCTACAGAAATTTTTATAAAAAACATATTCAATCTTTTATTTTTCTAAACAAATGCTCACTTGTAGACTTGCATCACAGTTTGTTTCCATGTTAATTTAAGACCTTCCTCTACTAGCACATTTATTATAAAACTAGGACATCTGCTACTATTGGACACTCAGGCCCATGTACCAGCCAGCTGCAACATACATTATTTATTTGAACAGCTGGTTGATTTGTAAGTTTCAAAAAGTTTTTCCTCTAAAGGCATCAGTATATAATGTGTGTGTGTGTGTGTGTGTGTGTGTGTTTGATTTGGGGGATATACAGGTTTGTATGAATAGGACCTGATTAATTAAAATAATAACCGAGAAATCTGAAACAGTAAAGAAAAGGCATAGTGATGTTTTAAGTTCTGGAAGGAACTTACTAAAATATCCAATTTAAGGATAAAAAGTCTGAATATTTTTATTTGTACATGTACTTATTAGTTGGTCAAACCAGTAAAGTTTATACATACAGAATATGCATGGCCACGTGACAGACAAAATTTGAACAGCTTAGCTTTGAAGAATATTTTATTATTTTCTAATTGGATCCTATAAATTTTGTCAAAAACTGAATTATTTAAATTCTAGATCTTTTAAATATTTTAATTCCAAGAATTAAAAAATTAGAGCCAAAAATATTTTAAAAATGGAATATATTCTTCTTCCTAAAATGGTCATTGTTTTTCTTTGTTACTGTCATGAGGTACAAGATAGACAATGATAAAAACAAAAGGACGTTAAAATGGATTATGTACACATTTAAAATAGGTTATATACAATTTTTCAGGGTATTTAGTGAGACATAAGGGATGAAAAATGATGTCTGAGAATTTCATTAAAAATTCACACCTAAGAAATACCCCAAAGAGTGCTACAGAAGGTTTCACTATAGTTGTCATATAACTGCCTACTCATTTGTGACATATTCTCCTATATTGTTCACTAGCTGAAGCTTAGATCCTGAAATAGTCACTTTGATGGTTGATTTGTGTGGATCACATACCATATTATGGGTTATTTTATTAGAATGGGTTCTGTATTACATGAATCCTGATGTTTTTAAAATCGTGGATTTCTGATGATATGCAAAAAATTAGAAATTTTATTTTTTAGCATGAATACTGCTTTCACAATGACATAATATTGTGTAGTCAAATTGTCCAATGAGACCTATTTGCATTGATTTTCCTTTCTTGTTATTTCCTATCTGTTTGATGATCTTATTTTCTTGTTTTCACAGGTTCAAAATATCAAAGCCTGTTGGTAGTAAACTATTTCTTAGACTCCAAAGACCTACTAATTCTGGATGCTTCATGCCTTTTTATTTCTGTTCTCACTTTTCTTCCCAGACTCCATCACTGCAGTCCAGTTCATAAATAATGTTTCACATATTAAGGAACAAAAGCCTTCAAGCTAGCTTCCACATACCTGACTGTCTCTTCAAGTCACCTGCAGGCACACTAACATGCATTCTCTTCCTCATATACACTCTGCTTTTCCACCTCAAGGTTTTATTTGTATATTTCTAGCCCCTAATATATATACAAACAATAGCTTACATTCTTTGTGGTAAAAACCATGGCCGGATAGATACAATCACATGTACTTATGAACTGTGTCTGATTCCCCAGATGGGTACTTTCTACCTTTTGTAATTTCAAGAGCATTGTAGATATCTTGACATGTTTATAGTATATATTTTTTACATGTCTGGCTTTACTTATAAGATTCTAGAGTTGTGGTCTCTATACTATAGAAATTAGCCACATGAGCTATGACTAGGCTGAATTGAGATCCACTATAAATGTAAAATGCATACCAGATATTGGTGATTTAGTGTAAACAAGAAGAAGGTAAAATAGCTTAATAATCTTTATAGTGACCCATAGCAGCTGCAAGCATGCTGCAGATTGTAGCACAAACATAAAGATGTTTGTAGAAAACTTTACTAGGTTGATATTGAATCGTTTCTGAAGTTAGCAGTTTCCAGCAAAATAGCCTGATTGAAAGGAGACCTAGGTCATCCTGGAGGGGAGAGGTGCTTTACTTTTCCCCCTTTCAATTCTATGTACAAAATAAGCTAACTGAATCATCCTCCAAGCTTGAGCTCCTTCCTAGTGTTTCATACCCGTTAGAATGGCCCTGAGGTGGAGTCAGAATAAAGAGCAGTAACTAGTTAAGTTGTACCTGTGAGGCCTGAATGTGCTGAAAAACAGCTTCTATGTAATTCAGGGACTAACTCAGGCCCTGAGATTATCTAGGTAAATAAGTGTTGATAATAATCCACCTTTGTTGCTTTGTGTTGCATTAAGTCATGACTTTGGTTTATGATACAAAGACTGCTGACAGTCAGACAGACATGCTCTCAAATTGGACTTGTGTCTTTCTGGTACAAAATGACCTTGCAGCACAGTTGATGGACTGACTCCTTCCACCTCCAAAGCCAGGAGCATAGCAGTGTCCACTTGAATGGCAAATTGTGATAAAGTAGCAGGAGCAAAATTGCATAGCATAATCACTGCAATTTTTTATTGAATTGAGCCCTTTGCTCTTTCTCTTGACAGAACAGTTTATTGAATGTGCGTGTGGAAAACAAAGAAAGGCAATAAAGAAAAATACCTTTCTCTCTCTCTCTCTTTTTTTTTGCCTGAGAATAGAATAGAGAGAAAATGTGTCTGCTTCCAGAATGTATTTCTTAAGTGGAAGAACATTTTCAGGTGCAAACAGACTCTTTAGAAATATCATAAAACTGTACCGCTCAAGGGCAATTCAGTGACTGATGAGGCTTCTATTAGGCAGCCCAGTCAGCTTGAACAATGGAAGTTTCTTGTGTCCCGTATTCCTGAAAATGGGGAAATTCTACCAACTAATAATTTCTTTTCATTAAAAGATAGAAAGATGATTTTTAACAGATAGATAATTTATTTTGCACATTCAATAATAAAAGGTCTGTCGGCTGCAGGTTAAAGTTTTATAATAAACATGATTTAATCGAAAATCAATTATTCAGACTGTGAAAACTGACACTGGGAATTTCTGGGTTTGAATCATAGCTTAAGCATGGATGCCATTTGGGGTATTTATAATGAGGCTTCTTGGCTTTTCTTAGTACTCTTGAGGTTAATAATTTTTGAAAATAAAATACTGAAATTTTTTATTTCATAGTCCCTTCACTTTAAAACAGGAACACTGTGTATCTACCACAAAATGTTTTGGTGAAATTTATTAATAAAACAAAAGCCTCAACTTTTAGACATTAAATTTTATTATTTGTTTTTTTGTTACTACCCATTCCAATAGATGATTGATTCTGATATAACCGATATTTTCATTGATACTAATAGTATAATCTCAGCTTTCTGCAATATATTTGAAATATTCTTGACAAAAAGCACATACTTGAATAAATATCAAGGGTCTTGGTATTTTACCTTTTGTACAATTTTATTTCCTCCTAAGATGATTTTTGATCACGAAAATTTGAAATAAATTATAGAATTATATAATATTGTCTTGTAATACTAAATACCTTGGTCATGATATTAAATGGTTTCCTAAAAGTTACTTTGCCTGAACATTATTTTATAGAGCTTTTTATTTTGGAATTCATTCTACATCAAGTAGTATAAACCAAATTTCGCTTCACGCTTAGCAAAGTAAATATAAATTTAGTAAATATATTTTAGAGAAAAATTCTTTATTTGGCAGAATAGCTTGAAAAGGTTAACGGATATTTATTCTTAGCTGTTCTCTAGAGATTTCTTACTATTTCTTTGAACTTCTATTGTTACTGATAAATATTCAATGCAAATTAATATAGTCTTACCTGAAAGAAAATTGGACTTACAGTAGCAGGGGTTGCTAAGTAACTAAAGTTTAGCCACTCTTGAATACCCACTAGCTGTTTTCAACATTCCTCTTCTATTGGCACTCCAATATATATTTGCCAATTGAATAAAAATGGTTTATAGAACACTGATATGTAATTGAGAATTTAAAAGGAAAGGGCAATACCAAGGGCAGAAGATAAGAATTTCATCTCTCTCCCTTTGTCCCCAGAAGCCTTTGACTTTATATATTTATATGGTTCTCATAATCTTATCTTTCAGTCTCTGAGATTCAGATCTTATTTAGGGCTTGGAATGCTATGGTAAACGACATTTTAGATCACTTCTTTTAGTGTTCTGTCTCTTTAATTCAGTTAAGTGAGTAACACATATGTAGGAAAGAATTGAATGGTATTCAAAAAGTGTTGTCATAAATATTATGTACAGTTAATTACTCAACTATTGATGGGGCTCACATATAAAGAAAAGTTAAAGAACTAACATATTTTACCTGATTTACTACCAGATATATCACTATCACTTTTATTAGTTACCTTATTTTATATTTTCTAGATCCAAATTTTATTAAGATACACATTATGCAAATAAAATGGAAAGCACTTTTTCATGTGAGGTATACAAACAACCTAAATTTTTAAATGGGCTATTAAACAACAAAACAGTGAAATTAATTTTATCACTTTGATTACTATTTTTTTCTGTTGCAGTCATTTTGCACCTGATTTCATACCATCTGTTTGGTGTATTAAAACTCCCTCCTGGCTTATAAGTTCTAATTTGAAGTTTAAGTACTAACTGATAATTTTGTCACATTTTCTTACATCTTTTCTTGTAAATTGGTGTGAATGAACGGAAAACTATGATTTATTGCCCATCCTGTGCCTTTTGTATCAAAGGTGCCAGTTCCTGATGGCCCAGATTGTGTTGGATTCTGATTCTTCTGGTAGATTTTTTTTCTCACATTTTGTCCTTAGGCTAGCTTCCTTACATCCCGAAGCACGTTTTCTTTCCTGGTAGCTCAGCTCCATTCTCAGCCTGGAAGGATACAGTTGCTGCAATGGCCCCTGTTTGTACTGTTTTGGCACTGATAGGCTTCTGCTGTTTTGGCATAAATGATGCATGTTCACAGTGAGAAAAGTTTTCTTGGTATTTGGGAGAACTGTTATCATGAATATGATGAATTCAGGAGCCAGCATGTGTTTTTGCACCCTGCATTCTATTTTTCTTCATTGTCTATTGTTGTGGTGCCTCAAATAAGCATGATTTATTTTCACAGTTTTATATAAAGAGCACAATGTACTTTCAGGTACGCATCCGAACATCTTTTGTTTTCCTACATGGTTATGTTTTTCTCCAGTTTATACTTGTCACTTTTTTTACTATTTTTGTTCCTGTTTAGAATTCTTCTTTAGAAGATGTATGTGCTGTTGAAAAGCTCAAGCTTTGGGAAAAAGACATACTCTTGGTTTTATACCAAGCTCCATTCCTTGCTCTGTGATATTGGAAAAAATTATCCCATACCTTAAGTCTTAGTTTCATCTTATCAGACTGAGGATAATAGAATCTTATTTATAAAATTATTTTGATGATTTAAATCAAATAATGCATATAATATATGCAGCACAAGGAAGATGTTGGACAAATCTTAACATCCCTTCTATTCAAGGATCTCATTAAAATTTTTCAAGTTAATAAGTGATGAGGAGAGAATAAGACTTATTTCTGCTGGTCCTTGGTAGCTTTAGAAAATAAATTCTGCATGGACCTGTCATTCTAGATTGATTGTATTAAGGTCTACAGCTAAAACTAAATACCCAGTCTTTTGGCAACAAACATTTGAAGTTTTAAAACTCTGGAATTTGACTAAAGCAGGGTTGAATTTGACCAAGACAAGGCTGATATTAAACAGTCTCATTGTGAGCACTCTCCTTCACAGCATACTTTAAAAAGGACCAAGAAGTCTCTCCTCCTTAAAAAAATAGTCTTCCCAATAAATACATCTCATTCCTATCCATTTTCCTAACATTTGAGGAACACGTAATTGGCACAGAAAAGATTCACTGGCACATACTAGAACTAGCAGGTATAAAATGAACAGGCACAAAATATTTACATAGTCTCCAAGTGTCCTTCCTCTAAAATTTTATTTCACAATTAAATAGGGAAAATAGTGACTATAGAGGTAAGAGTCCTGGCAAATGCCACTTTAACCAAGCAATCAAGGTTATACTAGTAACACACATGGACCTCACAGATTCCCTGATATGATGCACCAGGAAGGACATGTCACCTCTGTAGGATTCTTCCCAGTAATGTAAAATCTGGTTCTAGTCGTGAGAAAACAGCACTCCAAATGGAAAGATAGTTTAAAAAATAATAGTACACGTCAAAAGTGTCGTGAATGTCAAGGGAGGAGTGAGGAAATTACAGAGAGGAGGAACCTGAGAACTAAATGCTGTGTTATCCTGAACTGGATCCTAGAACATGAAAAAGACATCAGAGGTCAAATTTATAACATCTGAATATATTCGGTATAGTAGTTAAAAATATTATACCAAAGTTAATTTCTTAGTTTTGATAAATATTCTATGGTTAAGTAAAATGTTAAATAAGAAGCTGAGTGAAGGCCGAAACCGGTTTGGCTCAGTGGATAGAGCGTCGGCCTGAGGACTGAAAGGTCCCAGGTTCGATTCCGGTCAAGGGCATGTACCTGGGTTGCGGGCACATCCCCAGTGGGAGATGTGCAGGAGGCAGCTGATCGATGTTTCTCTCTCATCGATGTTTCTAACTCTCTATCTCTCTCCCTTCCTCTCTGTAAAAAATCAATAAAAAAAAAAAAAAAAGAAGCTGAGTGAAGGATCTTCTTGGTGTATTAGGTGTACTATTTTTTTAATATAAAATTTTAAATATATTTTTTATTATTGATTTCAGAGAGGAAGAGGGAGTTAGAGAGAGATAGAAACATCAATGACAAGAGAGAATCATTGGTTGGCTGCTTCTTGCACATTCCACACTAGGGATCTAGCCCACAACCTGGGCATGTGCCCTCACCGGGAATTGAACCTTGACATCTGTCTGGTTCATAGGTCAACGCTCAACCTCTGAGCCATGCTGGAGGGACTGTCCTATTTTTGAAACTCTTATGTGAGTCTAAAATTATTGCAAAACAAGTTCTAAAACTTTGAACATTTTCATCTTAAGCTGATAAAGCAGAATATATTGATTGTGATCAATAAATTCAGTTTTCTTCAACCATGTCCCATTCTACTATTCAGCCCCTTTTTTCCTATGTGTGTTCCTAATCTGCTTATCTGACATTTTTTAGAAATAGCTTTGCCTCACACTGTTAGTTACCAATGTACACTAGATGCCTGAAGTTTGCAGAGAAATATTTGAGTAACATTATTTCCAAGGACCATACAGTTTTTAAAAAGTGTTCAATAAATGTAAAAAGTGTGCTATGTAATTTTATTGCTATTTAAAAGCATTTTATTTCTAGAAAAATTGCAAAGATTAAAAAAAAACAGTGTCTGTCTGAAAGGTAATATTGTGAGCATCAATTACATTTTTTCTCATTGTTTGTTAATAAGAATTATTTACATTTTATTTTTGGGTGACTCTTTAAGTGAGTAAATATTGGATGGACATTTAAGAGAAAAGTTAAAGAAACATTAGGGACTGGATTTCATTATATTAACATAAAAAGTGAGAAGATAGCTTTTCCCACATAGTATAAAAAGTTGTGTTTGTAACATCTAATGGAAAGATTAATTCTTTTATTTTAAGCAGGTCCAGAAAATTATCAGAGGTCTTTTGCAGACTCATTTAGAGCTCAGCAAGTAGGTGGCACAACTAATAATTATGTGATAGCAATGCAGTGATGTTTGGTGGTTTACCTAATACTTCTATATGCATCTATTTGTCATAACTGCTCTCTGAGGAACTTAAAAGTTTGAAATACCCTAAGAAAAATCTCAAACCAAAAACATATTACCAATAATGCTGTCATTAAAAGGAGTTACAAAAATGACATCATAATGGAATGAAGAGATATGAGAGAGATACTGCCTGTTTAGTAGAAAAAAAATCTTCTGACCTCTAAGTAATATCAAAGGAGTAAAAATGAGCTATGAACAAGGAGCTGACCTGATATTACTTTGAACTATTCCTGTGTAATAAAGATAAAACAAAGCTTAATTCAGATAAAACCTTACTTTTTATGGCTTATACAGATTTTTTTATTTTTTCCTTAGCTTTGTGTCTGTCATTTTGCATTATTTTCTAAACTTCTAGTAGGATGTGGAAAACAACCAGTGCAATAATTTAAGCCACAAAAAAATTGCATCAGAATTTGTGGGTATTGAGTTACCAAAGAAATTTCTTTTGTTACATTGCTGCCCAGCTGATGTAATTTTAAGGAATTTTTGAGTCTTTTTAATTTTAGCTATTCTAATGAGTATGTAGTGATTGAAAATCTCATTTGGAATTTAAATTGCATTTTTTTTTGCAAAACTTCATGTGCATTTTTGTCATTAGTGAAAGGTTGAATCAAATAGCCTATTTTTAATTAGGGCTTAATTTTTATTCTTGAATTCTAAGAATTCATTATTCTGGCTACATGTTCTTTGGCAGAAAATGCATTGTGATTATTTTCTGTTATGTGTGATTTGTCTTTTTTATTTTCTTAATAGTGTTTTTCAATGAGCAATGTTTTAAATTGATTTCCAATTTATCCTCTTTGTGTTTCTTATTATCTATCTTAGAAATTGTTGCCTACCCCAGGGTGGTAAAGGTATTTCTGCTTTCCTGGAGAATTTGTATAACGTTAACTTTTAAACTTAGATCTGTAATTTACTGAGCTAATTTTTGTATGTGGTGAAGTTAAAGGTCAATATTTATTTTTTTCCTTATAAAATAACAAGTTGTTCCAGCCACATTTGTTGAAAAGGCTATCATTTTCCCCACTGAATAGCTTTGGAACCTCTTTTGAAAATCAAATGCCATGCAAATTGGGTCCATTTTGGGATAATGTATCTGATACCACTGAACTCCTTAGCCTTTTGCCAATACCAAACAATGAAGATTACTGAAAATATACAGTAATTTTTGCAATCAGGTAGTATAAGACCTCTATCTTTTTTTAAAAAAAGAATTGGTTCATCTCTTCTAAATCCTTTGTATTACCATATATATTTTAAAATCCACCTATCAATTTCTTTTTTTTTTTAATCTTTATTGTTGAGACTAGAGGTCCGATGCATGAAACTCATGCAAGGGGCTCAGCCCTTGCAGCCCCAGCTGCCTCGAGGTCCAGAAGGTCGTTCCGGAAGGTTGTTCCAGAAGGTCATTCTGCCATTTGGTCTAATTAGCATATTAGCACTTAATTATATAGGATTATTACAGATGTTCCCTTTTTATCCCCCCCATAGCCACCCCTCCATCCTGTACTTGCCCCACTCCAGACCTTTGCCACCTTATTTTCTGTGCCCATAGGTAATACATATATGCATATACTAGTAAGATCTTTGTTCTTACTAGTATATGCCTTACCCCGTTCCCTCTGAAAATTGTCAGTATCCATGCCTCTGCTTCTATTTTATTCACCAGTTTATTCTGTTTATTAGATTTCTTATTCGTTTATTTTGATTTTTAGATTCATTTGTTGATAGCTATGTATTTGTTGCCCTTTTGTCATTCATATTTTTTTCTTTTTCTTCTTCTTCCTCTTATTAAAGAATACCCTTTGACATTTCATATAAAATTGGTTTGGTGGTGATGAATTCCTGTAGCTTTTTCTTGTCTGTGAAGCTCTTTATCTGACCTTCAGTTCTAAATGATAGCTTTGCTGGGTAGAGTAATCTTGGTTGTAGGTCCTTGTTATTCATTACTTTGAATATTTCTTGCCACTCCCTTGTCTCCTGCATAGTTTCTGTTGAGAAATCAGCTGACAGTCATATGGGCATTCCCTTGTAAGTAACTAATGCTTTTCTCTTGCTGCTTTTAAGATTCTCTCTTTGTCTTTAGCCCTTGGCATTTTAATTATGATGTGTCTTGGTGTGGTCCTCTTTGGGTTCCTCTTGTTTGGGACTCTCTGTGCTTCCTGGACTTGTAAGTCTATTTCTTTCACCAGGTAAGGGAAGTTTTCTGTCATTATTTCTTCAAATAGGTTTTCAATATCTTGCTCTCTCTTCTGGCACCCCCATAATTCGGATGTTGGTTCGCTTGAAGTTGTCCCAGAGGCACCTTACACTATCATCATATTTTTGGATTCTTTTTGCTTTTTGCTCTTCTGGTTGAGTGTTTTTTGCTTCCTCGTATTTTTAATCATGGATTTGATTCTCAGCATCTTCTTGTTGAATCCCTGTATATTATTCTTTATTTCAGCCAGTGTATGGTTAATTTCTGACTGGTCCTTTTTCATTTTTTTGGGAGGATTCTTGAGTAACCTTATAACCGTGGTTTTGAACTCCATATCCACTAGTTTGCTTTCTTTCATTTCTTTCATTTGTGATATGTTTCTTTGTCTACATTTTGGCTGCTTCCCTGTGTTTGTTTCTATGTACTTGGTTGAGCTGCTATAACTTCTTGAGTTGTTAGAATGGCCTTGTGTAGTACTTGTTCTATAGGGCCTAGTGGCTCAACCTCCCCAATCACCTGAACTGGGCACTCTAGATGCACCCTTTTGTGGCTGTGTGCACAGTCTTGTTGTAGTTGAGACTTGATTGCTGTTGGTGTCACTGGGAGGAATTGGCCTCCAGACCACTTGGCTCTGAGGACCAGCTGTGACTACAGTGGGAGAGCTGCTTTGCAGGAGACACCCCTATGGAGCAGGATTTGCTTCAGTGGGGTTTTGGTGCTTACTGAGTCTGTTCCTTGAATGTGCCACTTATGGATGTGTAGAGTTGTAATTTTATATGGTCTGACACTGACCACTGTGTAAACTGGCTCTTAGGTTTCAAGGGAGTTTCAAAGTCAGCCACTGAATGGGGCCACCTAGCAGGAGCTACAGAGCAATCTGCAGATTCCATCTCTTTGTGTTATGTTTGGAAGCACCCAGATGAGGTCCAGCTATGAAGCAAGGCAGGCTGGTGCTGGTTCCTTTTATTGATAGGTTTAGGGCTCCCTGACCCAATTGCAGCTTGTTTGAGAGATTGTAGCCTGATCCAGGTCAGGCCATTCATATGCAAAAGCCTCTGCTTGGGTAGGGTTGTAAATTGAATGAGGGGGGAGGGGGCTTTTAGGGAATCACCAGGGCAGAGCAAACAGAAATGGCTACCAGTCAGGCCTGCAAGAGACCAGGGAGGTCTCAGCACAGGAAAAATGATCCCTGTGAGACTTCCATATGGGAGAAAGCCATCCCCGAATTTCTGTCCAGATGCCAGACAATCCATTTCCTCCTCATATGTGTCTGTGTTCCCCAGAGCCTTGTCCTGGTGCTGGAGCTCAGAGGAAACAGGACCTTATAAGTTAAATTTGTGGTGCCGACCTTTTTAGAGGAAAGCTGGGTCTCTAGTAGCCTCTGTGCCACTGAGCCCCAATGCACATTGTTTTTACAGCCCATAGTTCTTACTGCCTGTAGGGACTTCTTTTCCCAGCTCTAGGATGCTGGGCTGGAGGTCTAGTGTAGGGCTGGGACCCCTTGATCCTCTGGGTGGCCTCTGCAGAGACTATCTCCCTCCTGATTAAAAAAAGTGGCACACTTAGGTGCTGACCCAGCCCATTCAGCACCTCTGCACTTCCTACCAGTCTCAGTGTGCTTTCTTCTTTACTTCTCTGGTTGTAGGACTTCCATTCATCCAGCTTTCCAGTAGTTCTTGATGATGGTTGTTCTGTATTTTAGTTGTAAATTTGATGTGGTAGTGGGAGACAGTGAGTACACACGTTTAACTATGCTGCCATCTCCCAGATCTCCCACCTATCAATTTCTTAAAAAAATACACACAACTATTTTTGGATGGGATTGTGATGAATCTACAGATTGATTCATTTGGGAGAATTTACAGCTTAACAATTTTGAGTCTCTACATTTGTGAATGTGGGAGATGTGTGTGTTTGCGCACACACATATGAATATACATAGTATGTTGTATATATAGTATATAATTATATTACATATAGCATACAGTATATGTAATATATATTATTATATATTACTAGAGGCCCGGTGCACAAAAATTTGTGCACTTGGGGGGGAGTGGGGGATCCCTCAGCCCGGCCTGTGCCCTCTCGCAGTCTGGGAACCCTCGGGAGATAACGACCTGCTGGCTTAGGCCTGCTCCTGGGTGGAAGAGGGCAGGCCCAAACCCTAGGTGCAGCCCCTGGTCAGGCTCAGAGCAGGGCCGACTGGGGAGTTGGGGCGCTGCCCCTGTCATGCACAGAGCAGGGCGGAGGGTTGGGGCACCGCCCCCTGTCACACTCAAGGCAGGGTCGATGGGGAGGTTGCAGCGCCAACCCCTGTCACGCACAGAGCAGGGCCCATCAGAGTGTTGGGGAGCTCCCCCCTGACACGCACAGAGCAGGGCGGATCAGGGGGTTGGGGCGCCGCCCTCTATCACCCACAGAGCAGGGCCAATCAGGGGGTTGGGGCGCCGCCACTCTCACACTCAGGGCAGGGCCGATGGGGAGGTTATGGCTCTACCCCGTCACACACAGAGAGGGCCCGTGGGGGTGGGTGGGGGCGCCGCACCCTGTCACACACAGAGCCACAGGGCGATCAGCGGGTTGGGGAGCTCCCCCCTATCAGGCACAGAACAGGGCTGATCAGGGGTTTGGGGCGCCTTCCCCTGTCACGAACAGAGCAGGGCAGATAGGGAGGTTGTGGCCCTGCCCCCTGTCACACACAGAGCTGCAGGGCGATCAGGGGGGTTTGAGCGCTACCCCCTGTCACACTGATCCCCGTGCCGGGAGGCCTCTCAGCTCCGCTGATCCCAGTGCTGGGAGGCATATTACCCTTTTACTATATAGGATAGAGGCCTGGTGCACGGGTTGGGGCCAGCTGGTTTGGCCTGAAGGGTGTCCTAGATCAGGGTGGGGGTCCCCACTGGGGTGCCTGGCCAGCCTGGGTGAGGGGATGATGGCTGTTTGCAGCTGGTCACATACCCTTCAGGGTGGGGGTCCCCACTGGGGTGCCTGGCCAGTCTGGGTGAGGGGCTGAGGGCTGTTTTCAGGCTTGTGGGTGACTGAAGCTCCCAACTGCTCCTTTCTTTCTTTCTTTTTTTTTTTTTTAATTCTGGGCCAGCTTTAGCTCTGGCTCCAGCTCTGAGGCCTCTGCTGCTGAAAACAGGTATCTGGTTTGTTTGGGTTCTATAATCGAAACACTGTATAACTCCAGCTCTGAGATCCCGGCTCGCTGAAAGCAGGTTTCTGGGGTTTTGTTTAGCTTCTATATTTGTAACAATGTTTCAGACTGCAAGCTGAGAGCCCGGTAAGGCAGGCAGGGAACGTTGGTTTCCTCCATCACTGAAGCAAGCAAGCCTCATGTTAGCGTCAAGCTGCCTGGCTGCCGGCCGCCATCTTGGCTGGCAGTTAATTTGTATATCTTGCTGATTAGCCAATGGGAAGGTGTTGGGGTCCAACCCCAGCAGGTCCAGGGGTCCCCAAAGGTGTCGATGGAGTCAGCGAAGAGGGAAAGACTCAGAGGCAGCCTTCAGTTGATCAGTATGGTTGGGTTCTCTAGCCAAGTTCTGGTCTGGTTCTCCAGTGAAGTTCTGGTTAGGATCTCCAGCCAGGTTCTGTGTCCATGTTCTCTTGCTAGGTTCTCCAGCCAGGTTCTCCAGGTTCCCAAGCCAGGTTCAGTCACCAGGTTCTAGTCAGGTTCTCTTGCCAATTTCTGTAGTCAGGTTCAGTCCAGGATCTTTTGCCATGTTCTCTCGCTAGGTTCTGTCTCTAGGTTCTGTGGCCAGTTTCTGTCCAGGATCTTTTGCCATGTTCTCTTGCTAGGTTCTGTCTCTAGGTTCTGTCTCCAGTTTCTGTCCAGGATCTTTTGCCATGTTCTCTCCAGCGAAGTTCTTCTGTCTCTAGGTTCTGTGTCTAGGTTCTGTGTAGGTTCTGTGACTAGGTTCTGTATCCTGTTGTCTTGTTACATCTGTATTTATACCAGTTGATTCCAATCCTATCAATCTCTATTCGAAAGGTTAGGGCATTTCTTATCTCTATTCCAGGGAGTAAAGATTATGTAGCTTAAGCATGATTGTTCATAGTTAAAGTGATTAATTACCCGCCTGGCACTTAGTTAAGGGGTTTTATTCCCTCCCTAACTTCAGGGGAAAATCCCTACCTGGGGAAACAACCTTTCTCAGAGAGGTAACCTTGGTTAAAACACATAGTGCTGAGAAGGTGAGCAAACATATTAAGAACAGTATGCCATATATGCCAGGTCCCTTGAAACAGCAAGGATGGACCAGCTCCTGGCAGAAAGGGTAGCAGACATATGCTAATTACCATGTTTCTCTTTTATTAGATAGGGTAATATATATTATATGTAGCATTATTACATATAGTAATTATTGCATTATTATATATCTCTATATATAAAACCCTAATATGCAAATAGAGCGAATGGCAGAACAACCAAATAACTGGTCACTATGACCTGCGCTGACCACCAGGGTATGTGCGTGGAACATGGAGGGTGTCAGCCATGGCGAAATGGTAGATCAGGTGAGTCGAGGCTCTAGACAAAGGCAGGGCGCCAGTCGCTGCCATCGGGGCAAGCCTCTGGTGATTACTGAAAATGCTTTGCTCCCACGTGCCATAGGATCATGGTCCCACCCTTTGCTCTCACCTGCTTCCGGTGTGGGCCCCACTCACACCTGCTGCCAGCACCTTCAGCAGGTGCGAGCGGCAGTTGCCAGCCCTGATCACCCGAGGGCTTCTCCATCTCCCCCTGCTCCTGAGGGGCGATCAGGGCCGGCAGCTGCCTCTTACACCCACTGCCGACGACGGCCCCACTTGTACTCACTGCTGGGTGTCCACTGCCAGCGCCCAGCACCGATTCCAATCACTCTGCACTCTCATCAGGTGAGAGCAGGGCCAGCGCCGTCAGGGCGGCAGCAGGAGAAGGACTGCTGGCAGAGAGTAGACCCGGGCGGGGGCCGTGGCAGGAGGGGCCAAGCAGGGGCACGGAGGATGGGCTGAGACCCACCTCTGTGCCCATGGTAGCCTCGCAGCCCACAGTTTCTTTCAAGGTGTACAAATTCATGCACTGGGACCCTAGTATTATATATAGTATACAGTTTACATATTCTCTATTTAGAATCTCTTATTTAAGTTCTTAAAACATGTATTTGAGAAAATATCTGAGTAAATTTAAGAGAAATTCTTATCAAAGTAATTAAGTTGTGTTCATTTTTGGCATATTTTAATAGAAAAAAGTTACATAAAAGTTCATTATGCAGGTGAGAAAATGTTTTCAAAGGAAGAGTGGGTACAATTGGTTCATTGTAGGTAGGGGTTATGCCTGAAAAGACCTTGGCAACAAGGAAGACATGACTCTCAGAACCTGACCATAAACTATATTTTGGCTTTTCATCCCAAGAATATCCCTGTTTCAATTTTTCCCCTGACCCAGTGGTTTAATCAAAATCTTCCTTAGGTTCTTTTATTTTTCTCTTTCTATACCTTTTTTCCCCTTTGTGACATATAGGGAAAACCTAGCTGTTTTCAGTTTACAAAAGTAGGGCTTCCATGCCCATACTATGTTTAACCTTCCCTTACTTTATTCTAATGTTGATCTTTATATTTCCAGATCACATTTCAACTTTATTAGAGGATACTGGAATATGACTTATTTGGATTGGAGCCATATGCTTACATATTAACTTGGCTATTCCATTGTACCTTTTCACTTAAGCAAGTTTATTATATGTTGTCATCTACATAGATGTTTTTGTTTGTTTGTTTGTTTTTTAACCCTCACTCAAGGAAATTTTTCCATTGATTTTTAAAGAGAGTGGAAGGGAGGGGGAGAGATAGAGAGAGAGAGAAACATTGATGTGAGAGAGACACATACTAGTAAATTGGTTGCTTACCGCACATCTGGGCTGGGACTAGGAATTGAGCCTGCAACCCAGGTTTGTGCCCTTGAGCGGAATCAAACCTGGAACTCTTCAGTCCGAGGGCAGATGCTCTGTCTACTGAGCCAAACAAATGAGGGCATAGGTTTAATTTGAAAGATAGACACAATATAAGAGTCAATAGGTCTTTTTATTCTTATCATAGTTTTTTGTTCCTCTTTATGGCAGATTGGTCTTTTGTCAGCATCAGTCAATTAGAAGTGGCTGTCAGGAGTGCTGTAAGGGGAAAGACAGAAGCCACATATTTAGTGGGTAAAAGTGGCATAATCAAATAGCAATGTCCATCAGGGGCTTGGGTGGCAGCTGCCACTGTCAAACCTGCATTCTACTATTTGCCCCAAATGTGGGCCTATTCCCTTGCTAGTCCTCTCATTAGAAAACATGGTTCAAAAAGAAATTCTAATGTTAACTCATTCTAGCCTTAGCATGTCTAATATCCTAATAGGATATAATAATGTTATAGTCACTAATTTTGGTTTCATATGAGCATTTTTTAAATCATTGAATTTCCATTTAAAACCAAGCTTATATTTGTATTTTTAATGGGTAGGGAAAAACATCAGTCTTTCATTACAGTTAGTTTATAAAGCCCTAGGCCAAAGTGCTTTGATAAACTTAAATGGCATCCCACATTTGGAAAAAGATTAGAATCTAACTATGAAATTTTTGAAACACAAGCCTTATTTAGCCCCAATTATTTTATATTAAACTAGAAGCCTGGTACATAAAATTCATGCATGGAGGTGTGTGTCCCTCAGCCTGGCCTGCACCCTCTTGCAATCCAGGACCACTGGCTCCTAACTGCCCGCCTGCCTGCCTGCCTGATCACCCTTAACCACTCTGCCTGCCTGCCTGCCTGCCTGAGTGCCCCTAACCACCTCTGCCTAGGCCCCCGCCATGGCGGCTTTGTCTGGAAGGACATCAGGAATGATGTCTGGAAGGTTGTTTGGCTGTTCAGTCTAATTAGCATATTATGTTTTTATTATTATAGATTTTCGATGACATATGGAAATCATTGTTAGGGACTTGTTTTTCCCTAAGCGTCTTTAAAATATATATATATATATGTAATTTTAGAGAGGAAGGGAGAGGGAGAGAGAGATAGAAACCTCAATGATGAGAAAGAATCATTGATCAGCTGCCTCCTACACACCCCCTACTGGGGATCAAGCCTCAAACCCAGGCATGTGCCCTTGACTGGAATTAAGCACAGGACTCTTTAGTCCACAGGCTGATGCTCTATCCACTGAGCCAAATCAGCTAGGGCTACCTTAGCCTCTTGACACCCACATTGTTTCAGGTCTCTTGACTACTTTGGCTTTGCTATTTTCATTCACAGATACCTCAAATAGTTTTAAGACTTGACTACAGATTTTAAATGAATTGTTAAAAGAGTACCAACTTCTAGTGGCAAAATAAATACATATGGGGTTGTAATGTACAGCATAGGAAATTAGTCATTTGTGATAACTTTGTATGTTGACAAATGGTAACTAGACTTGTGATGGTGATGATTTTATAATATATATATAAATTGAATCTCTATGATATTCACCTGAAATAGGATATTATAAGCCAATTATCCCTCAATTAAAAAAAGAAAATCATCCGTTCTTGAGAAAAATTAGTGGATTACTTGATTCTTGGTGTAAAGTCATTGTTATATAATTTAAAAACTAAAAATAATACCATGATGTAGCTCTTTAATGGCCACAGTTTGTTTTATAGTTAGTACTTGCCTAATTAAAAATCATGTTACCTATCTGAATAATTTTTCTGACAAGTGAATTATGTGATAAAGATGTCTGTGAATGACCATTAATTGCTTTGGCATATTTCAGTTTTAGTGATTACTAGTTTTAAATCTTACATGTTATTTTATTTCTGTTGTTAATAAGACTTAAAATTTAAATGTATTTAAGCACCCCTAACGAAGTACATTACTTCATCTGATTATTATTCAAGGCAGTTTTGGATTAAATATTTGTAGATTTTTTTCACTCTAAATAAAACATTGGTATAGTTTTCTATTCAAATAAAGAAAAAGGACATACTGTATGCAGTGGTTCTCAACCTTCCTAATGCTGCGACCCTTTAATACAGTTCCTCATGTGGTGACCCCCAACCATAAAATTATTTTCGTTGCTACTTCATAACTGTAATTTTGCTACTGTTATGAATTGTAATGTAAATATCTGATATGCTATATGTGTTTTCTGATGGTCGCGACCCACAGGTTGAGAACTGCTGGACTATAAAGGCTTTCTTACTATCACTTCCATATAAAATTTAGCAGACTGCTGTATAGAAATTATTTTTTATTTATGAACTAATTTATTAGGAAAAATGTACTTTTCAATTATGAAGTGCTTTTAAATGATAGCTTCATTAAAATTTCAATTTTTCTGGGTTTCTCACCAGTATTAGTAAAAAAAATTTCTGTCAGATATTTTGATTCATTTTGAGTCTCAGGTGGAGAAAGCTGGACAAGTGGCCTTCATGTTTTATTTCTTTTAAAAATCATATTTAGTGTGATTTAGCTCATTCTATGATTTCTTTTTTCTTTAAGTAAAATCTAATCTTTCAGTCACATTTTCTCATTTATTTACTGAGTTAAGACATTTGTTTCTTTTTAGATAATCTGCTAACCTACTTTTATTGAATTTTTAGATAACATGGGTTGCATTTATTACTTGATTATTAATATATTAGAGGCCTGATGCACGAAATTCCTGCAAGGGGCTTGGCCCTCACAGCCCTGGCTGCCTCGGTCCTCGCAGCCCCGGCTTCATCTGGAAGGTTGTCCAGATGGTCATTCTGCTGTTCGGCCGCCCAGTCTAATTAGCGTATTATGCTTTTATTATTATAGATTAGTCTACTTTTAAAATTTAGTACCTTTAAATGTAAAAGTTTCAATTCCATGAATGTTTTTAATTCTTTGAATTTCTCAAGGTTAACTCTGTATTATAAAGTTTAAAGTTCTATGCTCGAGTTCTTTCTAGAACTGAACGTCAATTTTATAGTATTTTTAGAGATATTTATAATGATGTGTTCCCAAATGTGCTCTCTAGGTTTTTAAAAATTTATGTATTCAACAAGCTTTTATTGACTACTTTTGGTATTCCAGCCCCTGTGTTGCTCATTAGGAGTCTAAAAATGTACATAGTTGGTCTCTATCTCTTCCTCTTATATACCTTGTATTCTAGATGAGAAAGGTACTTGGTAGTATTTTCCTGTTGTAGAGCAATAATTGAAGCAAGGGGATGGCCATAGCTACTTTATTTTGTGATACACCATACTTTTGTAAGGTTAATGTGGTTTGATAAGTATTGGCAGAGAGAATTAATTTTATTTTATTTGCTTTTTAGATGACTATGGCATGCCTGTGTTTGGTAATGGTATTTCTTTAACTGCGGAATTGAGATAGAAAATTGAAGTAGAGAAGGATGCAACTTTAAAGAGTTCCTAGACTTGCTTAGGTTGCAGAAAAATTTTCTTCCTTTGGAAAAGAGCACATGAACAATGGTAAATTTGCTCATCATGCTGGCTGGTAACAGGTAGTCTACACCACTTAGTATGGGTATCCTATTTTCTTCAGTCATAGTCCCAGGAGAAACAAATTATTTGACAAGATTTTCAGGCAGAGAATTTATTAAGGAGTGCACTCAGCAATAACATCTCTGAGGAACTGCAGAAACTAGGATTGGGCAGAACTAGAAGTTGGGTTGCAATATTTTTCAGCCAATTTTTAAAAAATGTACAGTGAAGTCATATTAAGTACATTCACATTGTTTTATGCCCCACACTTCTTTTCTTTTTATTTCTTCCCTCCCTCCCTCTCTGCTTTCCTTCCTATTAAATTTATTGGGTGACATTGGTTAATAAGATTATATTGGTTGCAAGTATACAATTCTACAACACATCATCTGTATATTGCATTCTGTGCCCACTATCAAAGTCAATTTTTTTCTTCTTTAAACAAAAAAGTTTGTATTGATTTCAGAGGGAAAGGAAGAGGGAGACAGAGAAACATCATTGATGAGAGAGAATCATTGATCGGCTGCCTCCTGCATGTCCCCCATTGGGGATCGAGCCTGCAACCCGGGCATGTGTCCTGACTGGGAATTGAACCATGACTTCCTGGTTCATAGGTTGACACTCAACCACTAAGCCACGCTGGCTGGGCTGTAGAGGCTTCTTATTTCATGATTGGGTTAAGATTATTTGCAATGTCTGGTCCCCTAGATCATGGGCAGAAACAAATTTAAATCTTCTAAAGAGAAAGATATTATATATCTCAAATATTTTAACCTTTGTTTTTTACTTAATTTTATGGATTGTTATGTTACTGGCTATAGTAAAAAAATTCTTATATTTACTGGTGTGTAATCTCCCCCTTACATTCTATTTACACACACACACACACACACACACACACGAAGTGGGCAAAATTATATTTACAGTTATTTGTGTGGAAGATAATACAATAATCAATAATTAATATAAGAATAGACTGTTATGTGTACTCACAACTGTAAATGTATTTTGCCCCACCCAGTATTTGCTAATAGCAATCATTAAGAGCTAGAAGTTATTTTTAATACATTTATTAAACAATTCAATTAAAGTCAATTATTAACTTTATTTACCATCATCATCCATGGGATGAGCTCTAGAGAGACCAGGGATGGGTAGACGCAGAGTAAGAAAAGGGCTGAAATAGTCTCTCTTCCAATCAAAGAGCAGATTCCTTCCTGAGTAACAAATCAAATTTTATATTGAATGTAGGGTGAATCTTTTCAGAATAACCCTCAAAAGCCAATTTGCTAATATAACTTATCTATATTGAACAGTCCACCCCATTTTTATCTGACATCCATCCAGAGGCCAGAAAATAGATTTCTTAATGAAAAGATTTTCATTTTCAAGGTAATTTCCTGTTAGACCCTGCTGAGAAGTATATCTGTTCTTTTGAACTTTCATATTGTTTGAATATGACTGTTGTTTTTTTACTTATCAGATTTCAAATCACCTACTGTGAACTTTAGAAACCATAATTAACTTGCTATGTCGGTACTATCTCTTTCATTATTTATTTTATGTAAATACACTGAAAATCTATTAATGTCATCATTTTGACTCATTCTTTTAAACTTTCCTCCTATCGAAAATCCAAGTCAAAGAAATGAGAGAAAAAGAGTGCAAAGTATAAGTCAGAACACTCATTCCTATTTCATACTATCAGTTTACATCTAAAGGTACATTACCCACTAGGGCCCGCTTGTTGAAGCAATTGTGTACTTTATGTTTGCTATGTGGTCATTAAAACTTCTGTGTAAGTACTTAGGGGTCTGTAGGGAACTCTATTTGTCACTCTGGTTCCCTTTAACTCATTTCATCGTCTATGAGAAAATATTGTAGAATGGAAACAGCTGCCTAAGTTGCCATTGGGGACCCATTCCCAAGGATTTCTTCCTTGAACAAAAGAAGCCATTGCTGGTGCCATTCACCCCAAGGATATGTGCCTTGAAGAACAAAATGTCTAAAGTGAAATTAAGTGACAGAATAAAGTATGGTGAACTCCAGTATTACCAGATCAATAGAAATCACTGAAAGCTCTTTGGTAAATTTCTTCCCTCTCCTCTTTTGTTCAAAATGGAGATGTCCAAAACCCTAACTTGAAAATTGAATGATTTTTTTTTCCTGTGGCTACTATATTTTCACTTTACTCCATTTATTATTATTTCATTTCAAAACATCAAAGTCAATACATCTCATAATAATACTAACTGCTTACTCATTAGATATTTGTAATAATTACTATGATTTCATGGGGTAGGTTTTAAAGATAACTTAGTAAAAAAGAGAAAATAATATTGTGATACTTAATTAGTTCAAGTTTTATCATTTTAAATAGTTTATTTTTCAATAATCAAACTTATATAAATCTAAAAACTAAATTTTTCTATAATTCTAAAAACATTATTTCAATGCTGCCAACATCCAGATTCTTTATTACTGTATTACCTAGTTTTATGGTATTTTTCTTCTGTGTTTTTTTTCCTGCAGACTTCTTTATCATGCCTTAAAAGAAAAACACTACCATTATGCAAAAATTATATAAAATATTTAAGCTGGGTCTAAAAGAGTCAACATGACTAACATCATAGTTGATTCGTTAAAAGATATAACAATGGCAGACTGGTGGTTGGAGCAGTGAATTATTGAAGACTGTTAATGTTTTGAAAGTTAGCCTCTGGGTACTTGGTCATATCTCTGTCCAGACAGCAATATTTGCAACCTTTCCAGGACACATGGTACAAAAAAAGAATTTTAGGCAGTAAAGAAAACCAACAACAAAGACATAGCTTTTTGTCATTTTATTCTTACTTGGTAATTTAATTAGAATAATATAAACTCCATACTGTTAAGTACTGATTAAATTTACCTGATATCTATAGATTGTCAACTTTTTCTCTTTATCCCAATATAGTGGTTAGATTAGGTTGAAAAATGCAAGACAAATTCAAGTGTTCATGATTATCTCAGTTTCTAAAATTAAATTGTTCTTGATAAGCATGTAAATTATAATGTTTAAATGAGTTTCTTTACATGGTGTTTTTAAACTAAGAAAATTTAGATATAAATGATAGCTAAGTAAATTGAAGGTAGCTCTTTTGAGATTTCACTTACCTCTTAGTCTCAATAAAGAGTGCTGACCCTAGCTGGTTTGGCTCAGTGGATAGAGTGTTGGCCTGCGGACTGATTCTGGTCAAGGTGCATGCCCAGGTTGCAGGCTTGATCCCCATTAGGGGGTGTGCAGGAGGCAGCCAATCAATGATTCTCTCTCATCACTGATGTTTCTAACTCTCTCCCTTCCTCTCTGAAATCAATAGAAATATATTTTTTTAAAAAGAGCTTTGCACTGAGATTCTGATGACCACAATTTTGCTCCCAACTCTGCTTTTGAATCAATCATTGCTTTACCAATTACATTATCAAATTATTCAACAAAGATATTGTTACCCTAAATTTTTGTAAAGATGATATACTATGATGTAAGATTAGAAAGTCAAGGCTTTATTTAATATCTTAATTTTGAATATTTGTTATTGGAATATACTGCAGATGCCGTGTTTAAATAAAACTAGTGTGGCTGATTTGTTTAAATATAAAATTTACTTTAAATAGTCAATAATATTTGAAATAATAATACATTTTTGGAAGGCAGGATTTAAACTTTTTCTTTGCTATCTGTTGTAGTGAGTGAGCTTCCATTTTAAATATCTTTTATAAATATGATTGTGGTTATTATTTATCTAAGAAAAGTTAAATGCAAAAGCAAAATGGTGAATTTTGTTAAAACTTTGAAGTTTTGAAGATGAAGTAATATAAAAATAGAAGCTGACACTACTGGCATAGTTTTCAGCACTAATTAAGTTGTGGTCTATTGGTTCCCATATGGTTTGCTTGGCTGCCACAATCATTGTTCTCTTATCTCCAGGGCTTTAAAGGAAGCATGGCAATAAGTGGAGGCCCATGTGCCCATGGTCTAATTAGAATTGGGCAGTTAGCCTAAGCCAAAATTTAGCATTTTACTTGTCCTTTCTATTTCCCTTATGTCAAATTATTTTATTTATTATTTTTGTTTTCTCTTTTACTGACTTTATTGGGGTGACACTGTTTAACAAAATTATACAGGTTTCAGGTGCACACTTCTACAACACATCATCTGTATACTATATTGTGTATTCACCATACCAAGTCAAGTTTCCGTCCATCACTGTTTATCTCCCCTATACCCTCCTCCATTTCCACTCCTCCACATCCCCCCTGGCAGTCACCACACTGTTGTTCATGTCTGTAAGTTCTTTCTTTTTTTTCTTACCTAACCCCCACCCAGTCCCATCCCCGACAACTGTCAGCTGCTCTCTATCTATGAGTCTGCCTTTATTTTGCTTGTTAGTTCATTAGATTCCACATATGACAAATTATTTTAAATCATTTTTAGTGAAACATCAAATATTTTTTCTTCAAACAAATATCGTTGCCTATTAGAAAAATTATTTTAACTCAATTAAGTATTGATAAGGATGTATTATGTATAATGTACTGGGGAAGGTAATGAGGAAACAACTAATGGGGTCCTGCTCTCAAGAAGGTTCTAATAACGTAGAAAGTGTAGTTATGTGAACAAATAATTATAAGTATTGTAGTTATTTTCAAAGCAGGTTTGAAATAATAGTATATTTATTATTATAAATAAACACGGCATCTGCAGTATATTCCAATAACAATAAATAATTATATTCCAATAAATAATAGTGTTTGCCTAGGCAAATAGAGTAATAGATGGAATGATTTCAATAAATATTTAATTCCTCATCCATTCATTGTCTCTTGAGTAATAGGTAAATTGTTAGTCATTGGCAATACACTTAATATTTTTGCACAAATGAAAATGCCTTGGAAAATATTTGGAAAACATATAAAAATAAGAAAACTCCTTATTTTGGGGTCAAATAGGAATGTTGTCTTCTTCTGTCCTATATCCACCATATCAAAGGTAATGTCTAGAAATGCAACATAATAGACAATAATGCATGAGGCTCAAAAAACATTGGTAATCACTAATATTTAAATTATAAGACATAAAACCTATGATGTATTTGCTTTAAATTGCTTACTTTTTGTTTTTTTTAAATTTAATTTAATTAAATTTAATTTTTCCATCACCATTTATCCACTTTATGCCCTCTCCCACCTCCACTCATCCTCCTCCATCCCCACAATCACCACACTGTTGTCCATGTCCATGAGTTCTCTCTTTGTTTCTATCATTTTGTAAACATTGCAAGAAAAGTCCTTCTATTATTATTATTTTTTTACCATTGTTTCTTCCTTTCCTCTCTTTAGCCCCTAGAATTTCCATTATAGATAGCAGAAATTCTATGGCAATAATTGATCTGTCTTATGATATTACATTTTCATAAGTTTACTTCTGAAACCAGGGAGAGTTTCTTGAACTTCATTTTAACTTGGTATATTTGTTTTTATGCAAGATGCAACAAGTATATACATCCTCCTAGCTTGGAAAGGGGCAAAAAATGAAAAAGGACAAAGAATTTGATAACAGAGTATCCAAGAATTGTGAATTTGGCTTTGATTTAGCCAGTCATCCTATTGTCTTTTCTTTTTATAGGTAAGACTCAAACAAAGAAATATATAAATAGAATTAATAGCAAATATAATTCCTAATAAGTCTCAAATCTGAAAGTTCTTTAGCACTTTTATGTTTCTACTTTAATGATGATAACTGCCAGGAGAACCTCTTGCTTTGTTTATTTGTTAACATTTCAAACTTCTCAGGATGAACCTGCTAAAATAGTTAAGCCTGAATGAACACCATTTGGATTGTGGATATGGATCCTTAATCAAATGACTGTCAATTAGTTATTGCCCTGCTTGAACAAATCAGTGTCTAAAAAAGGATCTATGACTAACCTTAGATAATGACAGTTTCCTGTAATTGCTTTCTTTGCTCTTTTTGGTTGTTTCCTAGTGTGATTGTAATTGTTTGATGTTACACAGACATAGCCTGACAGATTTTACTCTTGCTATACACACGTATTCTTTTATCTTTTCAGTAAAAGCACACTGGAAAATTTGGAACTAAGGCTCTTAGTTATAGAAAATAAACGCATCGAGTTATAAAAATATCATTTAATTTGAATTATTTTTATTTGATGCTTTGGGAATAACCTAAGGCTAGATTGCTTCTCTAGGCAGTTTGGGTGAGGTGATAAAAAGTCCATCACCCTCACTTTGTGGAAGATGCTAACCCCCATAGTGCACACTAACGTGTGTTTTGTTAGCCCTCCGTGCCTGAATGAATCATTATATTCAGTAACGGAAGTATCATACACCCCTGCTCCTGTTTACTCCGTCTTGTACCACAGATGGAGTAAATGGGCCTGCAATTCCTCAGGGTTTTAAAAAATTCACTGTCATAGTTTAGAAATTGTGACTGCATCATTGACTTCCTACTGTCACAGACTGGTTCAGGGGGGCATCCTAGACGCAAAGCCTGCGTAGATTAAACCCAGAGCTTTGTGTAAAATCTCTTTATGGGCTGTTCATCACCAAAGCAGAGAATATAATAGATTGTAAATATTTACCAGATTTGTGTTTCTATATACAGCTGTGTCTAGGTGACTTAAGGTTTGCACGGCAATTTTTTCAAATGAGCTTTGTAATTCTCAATTTAAATCAAGAAACAACCCAGAAATGTATCATAAATCACAGTGGTTTTGTAAAAACTGTAAAAACTGACTTAATATTATCTAGTAACTGCATATGGTTGCATGCTTACGTTTAAAAACAATGTGTGTCTACATAAAAGCTCATTGAAGTTTTTCCCATGGGAAAGCAGGAAATTGACAAGTCCATTCAAAGGGCAGAAAAGCAGAATAAAGTGAATACAAATCTTAGGGACAGGGATGTCATGGTTTCATTGATGATATTTTGCTTGGCTGATGAACAGAACACTCATATCTAATGCATATACCATATAGGATATCTAAGTAATAAAAACCTGTCTCACAGATAAGCTCCTTCTCCCCAACTGGACATTGCTTTATTTAACATTTTTAAATTGCCTGGTGAGACCTTTAATGGGTGAATATTCAGCTGACATTGCCCTGATTTTACCAGTTATGCTTCCCTCGTCAGCCAGAATCTGTTTTGAAAATGCACACCCTCCAACACAAACCTGCTGTGTAAGTGAATCCTGTAAGTGAATCCTGTGTAAGTGAAACTGGATGAGGAAACAAAAGGCTCTAGCAATAAGTCACATGTATAAACATTTACCAGGTATGATCATTAAAATTAACTCTATAGGAAGAAGTTTATTTTCCTAAGAACTCATTCAGATAAAAATGAGTGTTGGGAAACTATTGTTAGAATAAATTCAAACATCCTTACAAAGGAAAAGAAACTTTGTACCTGAAAATATAAAAAGTGATGGGTCTTTTATGGTGGAAAACTTAAACAGTGTGAATGAAAGATTAAAATATTAAGTGAAAAAAATTTGAAAGCATACAAACTGCTCTAGCAGCCTTGAGGGACAGAGGCTAAATATTTAATGATCCCATTTCTATATCTATGGAGGCATCTAAATGCTAAGTTGAATTCCAAATAATGGACCTATCTTGAATAAATTGTAAGAACCAATTACCCCAACTTTGTGGCACATACAGCAATAAATGTGCGAAATCGATAAGAAAAAGTCAGGTTAATTTGTGTTAATAGTCTGTTCTTAACACTCCAGCCATTTATTTAAAGTATACTATGGAAGAATAGAGGTATAACAGCTATTTCACAAAGGTTCATCACATGGAAAGAAAAAAGAGACTATGTAATTAAGATCTGGGGACATACTGTTAGGGCCTTGAGGGATGAGATAATCATGGAAGCAGGGAGGCTTTTATGCCACTTCCAACAGAACCAGCACATGCTGTAGTAAACCTCTGAGATTACTGCTGTTAACTACAAAATGAAGCCCCTGGCATAGTTCGGGGAGGGGTGGGAAACTGTATGGGGATTATTGAATGCCTGTCTAAGATTCCTGCTTATCTGTAAGCCTAGCTTAATTTTATCATCTGAAAATTAACTTGCCCTACTTTGATAGATTAAACATTCCTGCTTAGGATGGCATGGATTCAGGAAAAAACAAAACAAAACTCAGGGCATATATAAAATCAATTCACTTTAAAGATTCATCTGTGTAAAATGAGGGAAGCTTCAAAATGCCAACAAACGAAATTTGGGGAAAGGTGGAATAGTTTCAAGTGTAATATAATTGTGATTGCAGCAGTATTTGGATTGTCGTTATTTCCATGATCTTGAGAGTCAATCTATATTCTAACATGATATTACTGTGTCATCCATGAGTTCTGGATTCTCTTGGAGAGTGACAGTTGCCCAGATGCCATCACATTTGTCTGTTTTCATTAGAGTCCTCAGGTCATGTGCTCATTTATTTGGGTATATACATTGGTCTAGATCAGTGATGGCGAACCTATGACACTCGTGTCAGAGGTGACACACGAACTCATTTTTTTGGTTGATTTTTCTTTGTTAAATGGCATTTAAATATATAAAATAAATATCAAAAATATAAGTCTTTGTTTTACTATGGTTGCAAATATCAAAAACATTCTGTATGTGACATGGCACCAGAGTTAAGTTAGGGTTTTTCAAAATGCTGACACTCTGAGCTCAAAAGGTTCGCCATCACTGGTCTAGATATTGGTACCGTGAATTTAAGTTTTTTGTTGTTGTTGTTTTACCTCTGCCCATTGCTTTATTTTCTATTTATTTTTTAAAAATAATTCTTTATTGTTGAAAGTATTACATATATTCCTCTTTTTCCCCCGCTGACCTCCTCCAGCGCGCCCGCCCGCCCCCACCCATTGTTTTAATTCCAAACTGTTAATGCCAATCTACTTATCCTTCTGTATTTAAAAAGATTAAAGACTATTTAAAATGAGTATTTGGAAGAGTGTGACTGTTTTGTTAGAATTCTAACTAATCTGCTTTTGGCAATGACTCTGCCAACATGAAGTGAAACCCCTTTCTTTGATGGGAGTAAGTGGGGCAAACAACATTCTGACACTAAAAGGTTAAGGATCATGTTAACTTTTTCATTCCTCTATTTAAGCTTGTGAGAACTTTTACTTTTTCATGTAGGTTATTGATTGTCTTTGAATTTTTCGTTTTAACCTGGTTTGTAATGCTGAAGAAACTGTTAAGGATTAAACTAAAATAACTGTAGCAAAATAAAGCTAGGAGCATAAACACAGACATGTAACTATATTGCATCTGTATTCTCAAGAGAAAAAAAACACCAGGACATCTTTAGGAACATTGGATAATATGAAAATTGTCATTCAACTATCAGAAACCATATAAGAGTATTGCTTAGATAGAATGCAGATGAGGCTACCATTGGCTTGCAATTCCTGTGAGCTTTTCTGAGGATTGAGAGGAAGTCACACTGATAAAGCATTTGAAACAAGCTTATCAGATAAAAGACAGTAAAATACAGTTGGCTCTTCCAGGACTGTGGCAGTTGGCAGTTAGGATTCTTTCTCCGTGTGTTAATCGGGGGGAAAAAAAACCACGAAAAAAACCACACAATTTACCTATAAAAAGATGTCAGTCCTGAAGGTGGCCACCCTGAAAGGATGGGTTGAGGTGGATTATTCTAGAGGCTAAAGAAGTGTGTACCTTTGTTGGATCCAAGTTAAAACAAGCAACTACAGTGTCATTTATTTGATATTTTTTGAATATGTATTTGTAAGTAGATGATATCAGAGAATTAGAATTACTGTTACTTTTCTAAAATGTGAAATATTATGCAGTCATGTAGGAAGATGTCCTTATTTTTAGGGGTTGCATTCTTAGGTATTTAGTGATGAAATGCCTGCAATTTACCATAAGTTTCAATAACAACAAAAATAACAAATATATATTGAGAGAAATGAACAGATATGGTAAAATGTTAAAAGTTGTTGAATTGAGTCTAGGTGATAGATAGAGATATTCATTGTAATTTGTTCAACATTTTTGTGTATTTAAATATTTTATAATAAAATATTGAATAGAATCTATAGACTTTACAAAGGAGCATAGGAGCCAACTGAAAGAAATCCCAATGGCCAAAGCCAGAACAATTTGAGCAATAAGATAAGTAAAATAATATATTTTAATGTAAAATATAAAATAATATCATTATTTGTATACATATTAATATAAATAAATTCCAATATAGAAGAATTCCAAATAATTTATGTAAATACTTTGCTCTCAAGGAGAGGGAGCTTAACTCCCCACTCCTTAGGACGAGACTGCACATACTGATTTTCTTCCAATGAGTACAGTGTGCAAAGGGGGAAGAACAAAGACTAACCTTAGGAGAGATCAATGGGGGAAAAAGGAGACATATGTAATACTTTTAATAATAAGTAATTTAAATTAAAAAAATAAATGCATAAATAAGTGGAAAAACAACAACAAGACTAACCTTACACTGGAACCTGACAAACACTACCTAAGTCAGGTGATCAGATCAACATCAACATTAATGAATCCTGTGGATGTTAGGTTCCCTTGATATGATGTAATAAAAATGGTGTTTTACCTTTGAGGTCTTCCAGTAACTCGTAATCCCACTGTTATAATGAGAAAAACATCAGACAGATTTTAATAGTGGGGCAGCTTACAAAGTACCTGATGGATACAGAAAAGTGCATTGTAACAGAGAAGAAGATTAGGCTAAAACTAAGGAAATGGGAATAAATTAGGGGTTTTAGTTATCAGTTTCACTCAATGTGAAAATCCTGATTCAACTCAATTCATTAATTTATTAGCTAAATCAATAAAACCTTAGTTGAGTGTAATATCTTTCTGTGAAGGCATATTGTTAATTAAAAAACCTAGTTCACATTTCAGAATTTAACTTTTCATCAGATTCCTCAATAAATATATATTTGGCATACAATTCTTTCTTTTCTTCCAAAGACTTTTTTTTGGTCTGTTCCCTCCAAAGTATGTCATATGTTACTGATTAGTTACCACTTAAAATTTCCCCCTTTTTTGTGGGGAGATTGATTTCCATAATATATTTGTCTTGTCCTAATAAACTAATTTGATAATTTAAAATGTGAAAGTAATATAATTTAAAAGTGAAAGGGAACAATGAATTGGATAGAACGTTGTTAGTGTTACAGTGGCCGATGGAGGGATATTTTTATTAGATTAGAAATATTATATCTTAGAACTGAAAATGCAAATCATGCAGTGCCATAATGTTCCTTTCAAGCACAAAAGATAAAATTTGCATATCTAAATTGGATCATACCAAATGGGCTTCCCTAGTCCCTCTCCCCTGAGCAGCAATCAGCCTGAAAAAGCCTGCAGGTGATCCCAGTAGAGTTTTGAAAGTTCACATTCAAGAGTCTCTGTGTATGTATTTGTATGTGTACCTACATATATGTGTGTACAGATATATATGTATAAATGTAATGCATTCAGTTTATTTTCATTTTAATTTCTCAGAGACTGGCAAAATCCTTCAACCTTTTTTTATAACTAATTATATATCTAGATTGCTATTTTTTTCACAAATATATTTCTCTGCTGATTGATTTTTTAGTGTGATAAATATTTGAAACTTTGAAGTCTAAATAAAATTATTTTTACATATTAATATTAATAGGCTATATTCTCTCTTCCATTCATCTTTAAGGAAATGTCTAAAATATTTAATGAAAAATAAATTATTTTACTGAGCTAAAAATATCCTACATATTTTTTAAGTTCAATTTCTTATTCAAATTACTGTGTGTGTTTTTTGGTCACTTTATTTATATGTATATGTATGCAACTACTTTTGCAAATAATCCACTATTCAACAGATACAAAGTTGACTCAACAATGGGATATGGTTAAATTTTTATATTTACATGTATATTTGGCTTATTTTAGGTTTTCCATAGAATTAAAATTGTTGTTCAAGAACTTTGAAATCTTATTTTTTAAAAAATATATTTTTATTGATTTCAGAGAGGAATGGAGAAGGAGAGAGAGATAGAAACTCAATGATGAGAAAGAATCATTGATTGGCTGCCTCCCACATGCTCCATACTGGGGATCAAGCCTACAACCTGGACATGTGCCCTGAACGGGAATCAAACTGACCTCCTGGTTCATAGATCAACACTCAACCACTGAGCCACACCGGCTGGGCAAGAACTTTGAAAATCTTATCATGGTTGATCATCTTTTATACATTTACTAGAGGCCCGATGCACGAAATTTGTGCAAGAGGCTCAGCCCTCTGCAGCCCTGGCTTCATACAGGAGGTCATCCGGAAAGTCATCCAGCTGTCTGGCCTAATTAGCATATTATGCTTTTATTATTATAGATATCTTTAGATGAAATGAATATAAGGTGGAAGGCTTTAGTTGTATTAAATGATCACCTCATTATTAGAACTTAGAGAATCTTGAAGAAAGTTTGTAAAATAAATAACAGAATTAATTAATTAATTATGGATTCTATTGACAAAGCCACATCTAAAATGCTAAGGTCCTGGGCATCCTCCAGTGGATAAAAATAAACAAGACTGCAGAAAATTTAAGAAGCCAGTTATTGGAGAGGGCTCTAGATTGATGATAGTAAGTCTGTGAAGATGAGTTTTCCATTTTTTATTACATTGAGACAATAATCTTAGATGCAGTTGTGGACTCCATAATCTCAGTCCTTGTACAAAATTGCTAAAGAATAATATATGTATCTTCTTACCTTTATTGTTATTATGAGAAAGATAATGGTGCTGCCAAACATTCCCTCTGAATATTAAGAATCATATTAGGAGATGAGTTGAACCGTGGGACTAATACCGTTCCAAAATGTAATCAGGAAATACCCCAACAACCCATGAACCCCATTTAAAGCAACCCTTAGGAAAAAATACCTACTTCAGAGAAACCAGTTCGTGCTGTGTCTGTCTAACCAGCACCAACTGAATGTTATCAGCCTTACTAATAGCTATTCTCTCAGTTACGAAAGGCTGTGGCAGTATTTGGTGAGTAATAAAATACGTGTTTTATTTGTTCTTTAGAAGGAAATAAGACTAGATAAAACCAAAATGAAAAGGCGGGGGATAGAAATGCTTGAAATTATGTAAGTAAACTATATCTCACAGAAAAGTATTGCTTGAAATTGAGAAATATCGACTGAAAAAGAAACACTTGTCTCCTCTTCCTTGCAAAATTATAGTGTGAAAAAAAATGTAGTTTTTCTTCTTTTAGAATGAAAATTCCTTTGTGATACCAACACCGGGAGTATTTTTAAGAGCTGTAAGAATATAGTTAGTTCATTTCAAGCTACTATTCAAAATAAAGAAGGCAAAATAAAATTTCGTAAGTCCACAGGGCACGTAACATTTTTTGTTGTATATAATTTACCAATATAAAAATACACTGGTTGATTTGCTTAGATCCTAGACAAGGAAATCTTGCAAAAGGAAAAGACCAAATACTAACCCCAGACTTACTGCTGATTTAGTTTTTGCCTTAGGCAGTATGAAATGTTATTGCAGTTCAGATTTTGCTTCTGAACTTGATGTTTCATTGTCAACATTCTTCAAGTGTGAGCTTTACCTAATTAGTGACTGCAAGGAGTTCTGAAACACAAACTGCTGTTTGCCTGTTATATACTCCTTTTGCCCCAGTGCCTGTTGATATGGAAATCATGATCAAGAAAGATTTACATGGGTCAACTCTTAAGTGCTTCTCCCACTTTTTGGTAGGCTTGCAGCACATGAGTTGAAGCCGCCAATGAATTAGACTTGGACATGTGAATAGAAAAATCTCTAAAATGCAAATACTGAGACTTCATGTTTTGTTTGTGTGCATTCACAAGGGTTGTAACTGGGAATACCTATTACAAAGTGTGGAGTTTATTTTGTGAAAAGTTTTAGAGCCTTACTAGCGCCCATTTCTTAGAGAAGAAAGTTGAGAGAACAATTTTGGCAGCTGTGACTGTACAGCAAAGGTCTAGATCAGCCGTGGGTAAACTACGGCCCGCGGGCTGGATCCGGCCCGTTTGAAATGAATAAAACTAAAAAAAAAAGACCGTACCCTTTTATGTAATGATGTTTACTTTGAATTTATATTAGTTCACACAAACACTCCATCCATGCTTTTGTTCCGGCCCTCCGGTCCAGTTTAAGAACCCATTGTGGCCCTCGAGTCAAAAAGTTTGCCCACCCCTGGTCTAGATGAAGAGTCACAGAATCTTGACACATGAAAAGCCAATTTTCTTTCAAAGTTGATTGAGGAGAAACTGTATGATTCCCTTAATAAAAATCTCTATAAAAATATATTTCACAACATTTGTTATTTCTGCTTAAGGAGAAAAATGTCCTACGAAATTTGATTCCTGCATGTTTCTTCAACCCCATAATTTATATTCTCTTTTTAGAAAATTTTTTTACTACATGTATCAAATTATTATGTTGTACACCTAAGACTCGTACAATGTTATGTTTCAGTTATATCTCAATGAAACTTGAGAAAATGACTAAGAGAAACATTTTTTGAAAACTGTGTTTCCAATAGTTCTTTATCATTTTGAGAATTTTTGAAGACTTCTGATAATAAAACTATTCAGTTTTTTGGATTTTAAGGATTATCTTGCTTAGTAAAGTGTCAATTAGAAACTAAGTTTTTCACCTTCATTTTACTTCTACTTTTGGGGAGATTTCCTTAACTCTACCTAGTAAAACCTGTGTGTGATTCCTACCATGTTGTTAGGTTTAAAGCGTATTTCTTGTGCTCCAATTCTCCCTCCTGATTTTATTTTCTTCTCTCTATTCTTGTTTTTTTTTTTTCTCCCTTTATTATTATTATTATTATTTAAATATATTTTATTGATTTTTCACAGAGAGGAAGAGAGAGGGATAGAGAGTTAGAAACATAGGTAAGAGAGAAACCTTGATCAGCTGCCCCTTGCACACCTCCTACTGGCGATATTCCCGCAACCAAGGTACATGCCCTTGGCCAGAATCGAACCTGGGACCTTTCAGTCCACAGGCCGATGCTCTATCCACTGAGCCAAACCGGTCAGGGCTATTATTATTTTTTTAATAAATATTTATTGTTCAGATTATTACAGTTGTTCCTCTTTTTCTCTCTATAGCTCCCCTCCACCCAGTTCCCACCCCACCCTCTGCCCTTACCCCCCCCACTGTCCTCATCCATAGGTGTACGATTTTTGTCCAGTCTCTTCCCACACCCCCCACACTCCTTTCCCCCTGAGAATTGTCAGTCCACTCCCTTTCCGTGCCCCTGATTCTATTATATTCACCAGTTTACTCTGTTCATCAGATTTTTTATTCACTTGATTTTTAGATTCACTTGTTGATAGATATGTATTTGTTGTTCATAATTTTTATCTTTACCTTTTTCTTCTTCTTCCTCTTTCTAAAGAATACCTTTCAGCATTTCATATAATGCTGGTTTGGTGGTGATGAACTCCTTTAGCTTTTTCTTATCATGTGAAGTTCTTTGTCTGACCTTCAATTCTGAATGATAGCTTTGCTGGGTAAAGTAATCTTGGTTGTAGGTTCTTGGCATTCATCACTTTGAATATTTCTTGCCACTCCCTTCTGGCCTGCATAGTTTCTGTTGAGAAATCAGCTGACAATCATATGGGTACTCCCTTGTAGGTAACTGTGTTTCTCTTGCTGCTTTTAAGATTCTCTCTTTGTCTTTTGCTCTTGGCATTTTAATTATGATGTGTCTTGGTGGTCCTCTTTGGATTCCTTTTGTTTGGAGTTCTCTGCACTTCCTGGACTTGTAAGTCTATTTCTTTCACCAGGTAAGGGAAGTTTTCTGTCATTATTTCTTCAAATAGGTTTTCAATATCTTGCTCTCTCTCTTCTTCTGGCACCCCCATAATTCGGATGTTGGTATGCTTGAAGTTGTCCCAGAGGCTCCTTACACTATCTTCATATTTTTGGATTCTTTTTTCTTTTTGCTTTTCCGGTTGGGTGTTTTTTGCTTCTTCCTATTTCAAATCTTTGACTTGATTCTTGGTATCCTCTAGTCTTCTGTTGGATCTCTGTATAATATTCTTTATTTCAGTCAGTGTATGCTTAATTTCTAGTTGGTCCTTTTTCATATCCTTGAGGGTCTCACTAGATTTCTTGAGGGTCTCACTAAATTTATCGGCGGTTTCTAGAAAATTCTTGAAAAACCTTATAACCGTGGTTTTGAACTCTATATCCAGTAGTTTACTTTCCTCCATTTCTGTCATTTGTGGCCTGTTTCTTTGTCTCCGAATTTTGGCTACTTCCCTGTGTTGATAGAGTGGCTTTGTGTGCTAGGTGTCCTATAGGGCCCAGTGGCTCAGCCTCCCCAATTACCTGAGGTGGACACTCTTGGTGCACCCCTTTGTGGGCTTTGTGCACAGTCTTGTTGTAGTTAAGCCTTGATTATTGTTGGTATCCCTGGGAGGAATTGACCTCCAGGCCAATTGGCTGTGAGAATCAGCTGTGTCTATGGTGGGAGAACTTCTGTGCTGGAGACACCCTTAAGGGGCAAGACTTGCTTCAGTGGGGCTTTGGTGCTCACTGAGTCTGCCCCCTGAGTGTGTCCCTTATGGATCTGAGGAGCAGTAACCTGGATGGTCCCACTCTGACCACTGGGTACAATGGCTCTTGGATCTAAGGAGGTGCTAATTTAGCCTCTTCCTGAGGCTACCCAGCAGGAGCTTCAGAGAGATCTTCAGATTCCTTTTCCTTGTTTGGGGTTTGGAGGTGCCCAGATGAAGCTCAGCTGTGAAGCAATGCAAGCTGCTGTGGGGCCTTGGGCCTTCTTTTGGATGTTTTGGGTCTCTCTGACCCAGTTGCAGTTTGTTAGGTAATTTTAGGTTGCAAAGGGCCAGTCCATTCATATGCAAAAGCCTCTGCACACAGCTTGGGTGGGGCGGGGTCTCAGGGAATCAAAAGGGTGGAGCAAACAGCTGTGGCTGATCCTCAGCCCTAACCTAAGAGGCCCCAGGTCTCAGTGTCCCGCAGTAATCGCTGCAAGCACCTCTGAGAGAAAGCTGCCCTCGAGTTCCGCCTGATGCTAGATAGTCCAGTTTCTCCCTGTATGAGTCTGGGTCCCCAGAGACTTTCCCATAACTGGAGTTCAGAGCCGTTGGGAGCTTGTGTCTCCTTCCCGATTGAAAAAGACAACTGCGTCCTCAGTTGCCAGCCCTTTCCACGTTCGTCTCCATACCTCTGCACTTTACTTCCGCACCTCCTCTGAGTTTCAGTGTGCTTTTCTCTTTCCTTCTAGTTGTAGAATTTCCACTCAGCCTGCCTTCCTGTGGTTCTGGATGATGTCTGTTTTGTCTTTTAGTTGTTGTTTTTGAAGTGGTTGTGCGAGGCAGCAATTTCAGGTGTTTACCTATGTTGCCATCTTGGTTTCCCTCTCCCTTTATTTTCACCCGTTCACTTCCTTTTTTTTTTAAAAAAAGATGACATATGTATGTGTTAGTTTACGTCATTTGTTTCAGAGGCTTCTGTTTATTATTGGTAGGCAATAAGAATAAAGCTCTAAAACTCAAATCAGACACTGAAGAGAGTCTTTTCTTATCTTCTAAATAGCTAGTATTTTATGCAAATAACATCTTCTGTTTTCTTCATTGTTTCTTCACTGATTTGCAAGGCACCTTCATCATATTCTAAACTGTCACACAAACTTTTGCTGTTTAAAAACTTCTGTCCAGTGATTTGTCTCCAGCTGTGCCACTTCCAGACCTGATTGCTGCCTCTGTCCCTCCAGTTTTCCTAGTGGGGTTTGCTCCCCAACCCCTTCGCTGTTATCACATAAGCTAGGGCTGCAGTGAGCATGGGGCTGTGCCTGTGGCTCCTGTCTTTGTCCTTTCCCCCTGCCCTGTTCCTTTGGCACATCCACCTTCAGATGTGTCAATGCGTGGATCGCTCAGACATGTCTGTGTGTTGAACAGGGAATCGTTTGTTGGATTATAGATATCCAACTTGTTGTATCTTAAAGGGGAGAGACCAAGAGGTCTTCTTTTGCTGCCATGAAGCTTACATCACCCAAATTTTCTTTTTATATATCTTAAACTTTTCTATTAATTCTTAAGTTCTTTTAGCTTATCTCCATTAAAAATTATAAATAAAAATCCCTTAATCACACTTTCTAATTGGATATTCATAGTTTTCAGAAAATTAATGATACTTTTATATGTTAAAATTTTAATTTCTGAATTCTCTTATTCATTTTAAAGATTTCTCTACTGCTGCTTTTGGGTTTCTCAGATATATAATTTTTAGTTACTGATAATTTTCATTCCTCTTTCTAGTAGTTGTCTATTTTATTTATTTTGGCTAATCATATTTTCTTGTACTACTAGAGTAATATACAACCTTTGTGGCAGTAATAGTATTTATATTATGTTCACTAATTTAGTGGGAAAATATAGTAAATTTTTTATGAGGTATATAATTGCCTTGTGGTAGGAGTCATGCATTTTTTATCATGAAAATATCAACCTATTCTTTTTTTTTCCTTAGGAAATTCTATCAAATTTCTTTTTGGCATATCATGATGATCAAAAAATGTCTTTTTCTCCCTATGAATATGGGGAAATATATGACATAAATCCTAATCTTCAACTGCCTTACATTCTGGATATGACTCTTAATAATATTATTGTGACATTCTATTTCTCTACCACGTAACACAGTTTACTAATATCTTATTTCAAAATTTGATATCAATATTTCTTAGTTAAATTATCCTGCAATTTTTTGTCATATCTTAATTATTATTTTTATATCTTTTTATTGTGCTGGCTTCAATGAAACAAGAAATGCAACTCCAAATTACATACTAACTTCATATGTTAATTACATCAAATTTTAAATAAATTTAGGGGAGAAAAAATATGCATTGTCTCAAGACAAAGATAGCTTTTTGCTATCCCCTCTCCCTCCTCCATCCAGCTTTATATCAGGCTGTTTTCTCAGTTAGTATGATTTGTCTGTATTTTTTTTTTAACAAAATTTATTTCTATGAGTCAAGTGGAAGGGGTGTAAAAGGTATGACTCATATAGTTATATATTGTTTTATTTAATTTTAAATGGTAGAAAGAAAGGCTACCCCAACTAGTTCATAAATAGTACATGAGTGTGGTCATATTTATTACTTTATATAGGATAAAATAATAAACCCTTTTTTACTATACTTTATCCTTTCACTGGTACACAACCAAACCAATCTTCTACTACCACATGTGAAAAAAAAAATCCCTTTTATATTGTCACTTAAAAGTGCTGAATAGTAGCCATCCACCTTTTATGTGAGACCTTACTAGTTTGTCACTGGTATCACTGATGCTAAATTACTGATCATACTATTTCAGCATCATGATACTCTTTGTAAATTGTCATTTATATTTCCTTAATATAGTTTTCCAATTGTATTCTGTTAATAGTTTGACTGACTTTGAACTTTTGAAGTGAACGATTGCTAAGGCAACTGAACTTGATTTGTAAGAAAAATTAACTCATACTGTAATGGGACAGCATTTCAATGGATACTTCCCATTTTTTAAACCTCTCTTTTTAATAAAATATATTTCATTGATTTTAGAGAGGAAGGGAGAAGGGGAGGTAGAAACATCATTTATGAGAGAGAATCATTGACTGGCAGCTTCCTGCACACCCCCTACCAGGTATTGAGCCTGCAACCCAGGCATGTGCCCTGACTGAGAATCAAACCTTGACCTCCTGGTTCATAGGTTGATGCTCATCCACTTGGCCGGGCTTAAACCTCTCTTGAATCCACATTTATTAAATGAAATAAATATACCTTTGAGCCTGATCTCACCAATACAAGGCAGAAATGGAATTTAGTAAAAGACAATGTTAAAGTTATATGTTTGCCAAACAAAAAAGTAAAAGGACTTTACTTCAAAGCTGTTACGAAGAGAAAATGAGTTTTATATTTCTGTGTATGTCTCAATCTATAAGAAATAAGAATATTTTAAATATTCCAAGATATACTAGTAACACATTGATCCTAATCAAAGTCAGTTACTGAAAAAAAATTAATATTGAAATCTCTATGCAGGTTTGAGGGTATAAAAAACATTATTATTAAATAAACAGTCTATAAAAAGTTGAGTAAAAGTAAGGCAATATTTTTTGGAATCTAATGTTTTGAATTTCATACTCATTGAATTCAAGTTTATTTTTATTAAATTTTCTTTTTTATGGTTTCAATAATCTTTAAGAAATTTTTATTATTTTTCATTGCATTTGTAAATGGGCTGGTATTTACATTAACAATGAGATGTGTATCATCTATACAACAAGGTCAGTTTGCATTTCAAATTGTGGTCAGAGTCACAATTCTGAAGATAACTCACTTTTTTAAAGTATGAAACTTTTGGTGATTCAGTAGTTTCAAAGTTAGGTTTTAAAAGTATTTCTCCTATCTCAGTCAAATAAGTAACAGAAACTTAACATTCTGGATTGGAAATACATAGAATGAAACATAATTTGATGATGGTTTTATCATCTGCCAATGATGCCATAGATGTAAATGCAGACTATAAAATTTACAACTCTTAAAGATTATTTTCACCTGATTATTGTTTGTAGCAATGTTGGGAAATTGAAGAAGTCTTGCATGGAATTAGATTTGTCAAACCACTGGTATCTGGAGCTATAAGACTGGAGAAGGCTCTGTGTAATGCAGCGACAAAAAAAGTTTCCTGCAGCCATAGAGGGATATGAAAGTAAGCTTTAATTTCAGAGCGGATGCACTCATGACCTTTCTGCCACACAGTGAGCTCTGACTAATGCTTCCACTCAAGGTGCTGCACTAATTATTAACTCAACAAGAATCTTAACTAACATATAAACAATTAAATGAAGCTCTGAGTGCAGATTTTACAGGTTTAAAGAAGATTAACCCATTAATTATAAGAAATTAGCCACATCTCTCTGTTGTTGCTATTACTAAATGACTTAGAGCACAAATTAATTTGTGGGATTTAATTACCATATTCTTATTAAAAATAAGTGTAGAAAACTCTACTAATCTGGCTTCTTATAAAAGTTCTTCTATTGGATTAATAAGAGCTTCAAAATTTCAGGGTTAATTGGGAGGAATGATATCCCACAACCATTTTGGTAGCCACAGGCAACAATGAAATTATTCTGCTACAATTATGATTAGAAACAAATAATATTTGATAATATATCTATGTAAAATAAATATTTTAATGAAAACTGACAAATCAAATGAACCAATTTCAAAAGTAACAAACATTATGATAATCTCTAGGTCACTATAGTTGTTAGGGAATTAAGATTACAAAAATGTTAATTAAACTCAAAGTAACCACTACACTGGAAGACCCAAGATAACTTAGACATTCTGCAATTATCTTTGTTGAAACACAGACTTGGTGTTTTGCAAAGAAATCATTTGTTCTGCCTTAGTGAAGCTAATTATTCTCAGCATGCAACCACTGTTTCAAATTGCAAAAGGCACATCAGCCTTTGCTGTATGTTGTAGGAATTAAAACCCAATCAAATGAGATAATGAAGTGCATACAGAGAATATAATACCAGTTTTGCAATGCAATAAAAGTGAAAGCCATTTAAGGAAATGTTTCAAAAATCATAATTTGGAGAAGAAAAACAAGTTGTAAAGCAAATGCTTATGAGTTTATTTTAATTACTTATTGCTTAGAGGTAAGCATTGGGTTTATTTATTATGTGGTTAAGACTCTTCTTGTTAAAGACTGAGGAATATGGTGGCTAACAGCTCAACATGAAGCAGCATAATGCGGGAGCTTTTTAAATTTCATGGAAAACTAAGGAAATAGTATGTATTATGTCATAGATAAGCATATACATTGCAGGAATTTCATGAGACTACATCAAAAAAATAATTAAAAATAGACTAGCATTCTTCCTCCTTTGTACTTGTATGTTCTAAAAAATAATGATTAATGCTTCTATTCATTAAAAATCACCATCTGTTCTAACATCAATAACACGCTGCCCATTTAAAAATCTCTAGTTACTCTTTTTTGGTGAAACCTATTTTTTTTTTCTAAGAATACATGAACCATCAGTAGCCCCCATATATGCACAAAGAGCTATTGAAATATGATGGGGTCTGGGTCTGAGTTCCATTTTACTAAAGAGAAATCTCTTGTAATTGAATTAATATAATTGAGTTAATATAATTTTTTAACTGTTTGCTTTGTATTAGTTTTCTTCACACAAGCCTTTGTCAGTGATGTTTCCTGCCCCCACCAACACTATCTTTTAAGTCACATGGGGTGAAATTAAGATGGATTATAGGTTTTGTCCCTTGCTCCTTAAGGGAGAAACCAGAGTAAGCTTCCCTTTTAGCTGCCAAGAAAGTGCGGTCATCTCAGCAGCCTGGAATGTGAAAACAGCAGGATTCACACATCAGCAGTGACAACACAGAGAGCAGGAAGTTTCTGTTCATTACACACTGTGTGGGCTGCCTTTCTGGGGGAGTTTATTCTGCAAAGTATCGATTGAGGATAATGCCCACTGTTAGTTATTTACACTCCAACAGAATACCCTAGGTATTAACACATTAATAGGTTTCTCTCTTGCTCCTGTATTCTTTCTTCATATTACATTTTACCTTTGTTTTCATAATGCTGGTCATAATATTATGTTCTAGAGTTGAGGAACATGGCGGTTTGAATAGCACATATAGTTCCAAGCTCAGTGCCATGCGTACATGAAGGCTCAGTGAGTTATACATCATGTGTAAGTCACTGTATCCCCAAAGCTTGACACAGTGCTTCGCAAATAGTAGGGACTCAATAAATGTTTCCCCATTGGTTGAATGAATGGGTGAATTTTCATCAAAGGTTTGATTGGGGAACATAGTAGAGATCACTTAAGAACTGTAATAAAATAATTCAGTACTATGAACTTTTCCATAACCAAATCTGGGTACAATGGAAGGGCTTAGATCTAGATATTTGGCTCGCATAAGTTTGATAGTGTTGCTCTTAAGTCTGTGTTATATTCATATTTTTTAATTTGGACTAAAAACGTAGCAACTTCAGAATATGCCAACAGCTGTAAGATGGGGTTTCTATCACTTTTCATTTAGAGACACATGTGTTTATAAGGGCATCCTGTCCACACTTTCAACCTTCTTACACTGAGTTCTGACAATCCAGCTTAGCTGCTTATGTTCATCTTTTCAGTTGAGGAAAGTAAAATTGGACCGTGAGCTATTGTTTAGCCCAAACCTGGCAGCTCTCAACCCATTATTCAACTTAAATACTTTCTTTTTTCTTTTATTATCACCTCAGATCTACTCCAGCAGTTTCTGAGCCACAGATTAGCAAATGAAAGAAAAGTTATTTTCTTTGTAAATTGCCAAAGGATGCAATTGTCATATGCTGAGACAGGTTAGCATCTGTATTTCAAGAGAAAAACTTTTAGAAGTAGCAGGTCTGCCAGTAGCAATTAATTAAAAAGCTTTTCCTACTATTTTCAGTTACACACATGTACTAGCATCTTGAGAAAATTGGTAGTGATGTCTGCTGTCACCACAGGGTAGTATAGTGGATGGAGCTAATTTACTGACGTTTGTTTTTTCCTCTCAAAGTGTCATATCTTCATCTTACACTGAACTTGATTTTTCATTGTCAGACAGTGAAGTCTGCATCACTATAGATTTTTTTATTGCATTATAATGCATGATGTATGAGATGTAAGCATATCTACAAGAGTGAGTGCTCTTGCATCTGTGAATGTCAAGATGTGTTGAACAGCTGGTCTCTCCACCTACTAAGCAAAAGTACAAAGAAAGGCCATTCTCTTAGCAAAGAAAGATTTATCAACTTAAAATAATCAGTAGCAAGACTGTCAACAATATTTGTCAATTTTTCTAAACCAAGTATAACTTTTATATAATAAATTTTTATCTCAAGGACAAGCTTCAGTTTTTTTTAGTTCATTTATGGGTAATTATGTATGCCAAGTTCATTCTTTCTTAGGAAAGTACTGTCCTTGAATTCATTCTGCATATCTGTCTTGAAACATTTGGGCACACTTATTCCCCTTTCTAATTACTAAATTAAAAAAACAATTTAAAATTTTAGGAATATGAATATTTATTTAAATTATTTCCTTCTTTTCACAAGTACTTGTCATGTATCTATTATAGACCTTGTGCTATACATAAATTCAAGTTAGACAAGTATTTGTGTTTGTTTTTTTCAGAGCACAGTTTCTCTACAGAATCACTGATTTTCAGAAAGCTGTCTCTAATTTGGACAAAACAAAATGGATATGGAAATCATGGTATCCTGTGACTTTCAAACTCATCACTAACTACATGGGAAAGTTGTTAAACTTCTGTGTATACATAACCTAGCTACTTTTTGAAGCTTCTTTGCTGTGTAGTTTGTTAAGGTCCGGCATCATATGCTAGGCTGAGTTCTAGTTATCAGCCTGCAAACTAGGAGACAGGTGGAGCAGGCCCAGCAGGGAAGATGTGCGCACCCCTTATTATTACTATTTTTTTTTTTAGAGAGAGAGAGTGGAAGGGAGGGTGAGGGACACAAAGAGAGCAACATCGATGTGAGAGAGACACATTGGTTAGTTGCCTCCTGCTTGCGCCCCAACCATGGCCGGGGATTGAGCCTGCAACCGAGGTACGGTCCCTTTGACTGGAATCTAATCCAGGACCCTTCATTTTGCAGGCCGATGCTCTGTCCACTGAGTAAAACCGGCTATGGCATAGGTGCCCATTCTTAATAGGGTTTGCTGCCTCTGAAGCCTTAAGCCGTAGAGAGTTCAGGGGAGTCTTAGGAGTCAAAGAGTTTGGGGCATCCACCCAGACAAACTTGTCCCAAAGCAGAACCCTGATCTTAGCATAACAAACCTGCCTGGTTGATCATTCAATCATCATTGCAGTTGTCAATTTTAAGTTTTCACTTTTCTTTCACTTTTTTTACTCTGCTACTGCAGGGGGCAAGAATCTCTTTTTAAGGACTCCTGGAGTTCTCAATTGTTTGTTAAAGGCCTGTACCTTCTCATTATACATTTGTAGGGCATCAACACAACTGGTGATTATACTAGTGAATTCTGTTATGCTTATATACTTTGTGCCTCTGTACTTTTCTTTATTTTCATTGTTGACACTATGCAGATGTCCCCATTTCATCCCCTTTACTCCCTTCCACCTAATCCCCCCTTCCCTCTGACCATCACCACATTGCTGCCTGTGTCCATGGTTTATGCATACATGTTCTTCGGCTAATCCCTTCTGCCTGGGTGTTCTCTACAGAAACAGTCTCCCAAGTCACCACTGGTGACATTTTTTAACACTCTGCTATTACCTTGTACCAGGGACTACTAAAGTCTCAATACCATATATGATGGGATCCTTATTGTAAGATTTACAGTGAGTGATCATTCCTCAACCCTTAGAAGGATCTGAACCAAAGTATTCTACATTTTTACGTGATATTCAAAACAAGGGGTCCAACTGTTTGCGGCAGATTCTTATTGTTTCCAAACAGGCTTAGTTTTGATTAAAATGGAGAAACCATGGGACTAAATTTCTGTGAAACAATCTGAAATTTAGAATCCATTCTCCCTTCACTACACATACCTACAAACCAGCAAACTAGCCAACCAGCCAACAAACAAACAAAACAAAGAAAAGTCATTATAAAGTAAAATACATGAAAAGGAATATAGAAGTTGACTGTTAGTCAGATTTGGGAGAGAAAATAAAATCTAGGGCTACTTATTACAAAACTAAAAAGTTAAATTTTTTTATCTCTTAATAATTTGGTGGGTGTGGCAAGAAGTGGGGAATAGAAAAAAGCCCAAAATAAATTTCGTCTACCCTAAATCTTGGTCAAGTATGACACCTAGAGGCCACAAAAACAGAATTCCTTAAATAAGGCAAGATGCATTTATGTAGAGAAAAATATTTAAAATTTTTGTTTCAAAATGGACATTGTTCAACACTACCCTACATAACACTCTATCTATGAATAACTGTATATTTCTTCACTTACTTATTGTTTTTATTCATAAAAACTGATGATATCAAAAGCTTTTCCTCTATCAAGTAATTGAGTTTTTGATGATTGATTTTAATATTGATACTAATCATTGAACATCATTATCCATATGTCTTACGAGTTATGAAATATGTTTATATGTTCATGTCCTCTAATAAAAGAGAAAACATGTGCATAGATATGTACATACCCTCCCCCACTCTCTGGAGTTTGGAAATGATAGAAAAATAATAAAGACAGATGAAAGGATACCACATGAGAGGTGATAGGTTCAGAATTGTCTCATTTCTAAACATTAAAAAATATGCTTTGCATTTTTCATCCATTGGTTTGGAAAAGTTTTATAGCCCTGGCTCATTAATACGTGAACAGTTCTTCATGAAAAATGATGAACGATTTACTTCATGGCAGGCTGTACAGATGGTCAATTTAATCTGCATCCTTGGGACTTCTCATGACTAAATTTTGACATCATGTCATTAAGCATTTGTACGTTATTTATATCATACTCTAGAAAACAAAGAATGCTATGTCTTGCTCTCTTTTGCCGCCTATCAGTTTTATTGATAGGATTTACCCAGCTGGACACTATAGCTTTCACAAAGGAGCATGTATCTGAATATATATATCGCTTGTGTCTCCTCAGAGACCCATACGTTTTTGTCCTCAAGTGTAATAATGACATTGTTATAGAACAGATAGGTGGCAGTGGTGGAGACAGATGTTTGTATGACTTAGTTTCTGTAACCTTGTCCAGAGATGTCTTCACTGCTGACTGATTGTGTAGTGTATGTTTGTGTGTGATCCTTAAGCCTTGTATAAATTGGAATTCAATGAAGGAAACCAGTTGTTGGCTATTTTCAAACAGTATTGCAGAATATTCACTCTGGTTGTGTATTTTAAATGGCAGCAAATTTTGATTTAGAAGTGGCCCCTGGCTCTTAAGTAGAATGCTTGAAATTGTGGCTACAATGTTTAAACTTTTTTCCCAATTGAGCAATTATTATACAACCATGGATAAATATAAAGATTAGAATCTTCAATTTTCTTTTGACATTAAGCTATTAAGTATAGAGCTTCTGATGACTTTTCAAAGGGCTAAGTAATTATCCTGTATATTAAATTGTACTAAGTAGACTCCTTAGTTCTCTGTCTTCTGTTCTTATTGAGTTTCTACTTGGTGAATTGATTTGGACTTCCCAAGAATGCTTAGCATGGGCTGATATTAACAGAGTACTTCTGGTATGAAATCCTCCCTGTGCCAGTTACTGGATTTTAGGGTTTAGAGCCCTTGCTAGCTGAGAAATAAAAACAAACAGGATAGGAGAACACTGCCATTAGTGGCATTGCAGTTTTCCCAAAGAGGATAAAACCAAGCAGGCCCTATTTTCTTTGGTGTAGTAACTGTTTCTTGCTTGGTGTACTCCTTCAGAGAGCCATACATTAGTTAAGATCAACCCATAATCTTTTGATTGTTGCCTGTTTCTCACCAGTGAAGAAAGAGTAATCCGAATTAGCTTATCTCTCCTAATCACAGACTCACATAGCTAGGGCTCGCTGAGCTTTTAATTCCCTCCTAGAGGCCTAACAGAGTGGAAAGTAAACAAAGAAGGAATTTGCAACCTTCATCGTTGCTAATTTCCTCTGATGTCAGAATACTTAAACAGGCAGGATCTGGAAATTATTTGATCAAACCTGCCCTTAATCTAATGCACGCAGAAGGACTGTGTCTGGAATGATCTGCAAAATGACAGGCGTCCCAAGAGAGCTTTATGGAAGGTTTCCTTTTTCAGAAACAGTAGCTTCTACAATGTCAGCTCTTGGGTTGGCTCTGCTGATGGAGTACATTCATAAAAGCAGTTTTCCTGCTTTTTAAATTTTATTTTATTTGGCCAAATATTGATGACAGATGTGAATAGTTTTCTTTGGCTTTCTGTTTGCAGAGTTTTTAATGGGCTAAATGCCTTGCTATTATTTTAGCTTTACTAGGAAATGAGCTATATAAAAGGTCATAATTGGGGGGGGGGGGGAGAAGAAAGAGAAAGGGCAAAGCATTATTGGACTTCACATACATTCCTCTGTTACTACTAGTTTAAGAAAGTGAAAACACAAAGAACAAAAGACCCAAACCCATGAGGTAATTTAGATTATATTTTTCTACACTAAGAGTTCAGACAAATTAGTGCCAGGGATTTTTAAGTAAAGAATTTACTGATTTGGAGCTATCAAAAAACAAAACAAAACACACACACACACAAAAACTTAGTTTTCCCTTTAATTTTACTCATAAGTGAAAAGGCAGCCTATTTTGGACAAAAAGAAGTAGATAAAGGACTAGCATTTTTATTTACTCCATATCTGAAATACTATTTTTGATTAGTTTTAGTAAAACTATATAACTAGATAGTATTGTGAATACTTACTGCATACTAATTCTATTTTAAAAATATTAAAACACAATGTACTTTGATTTGTCAGAGTAGATCAATATCACTCATATTTTTGAGAACAGATTTAAAAAAAAACACTTAAAAAAGTGGTTAAGCATATTTCAGCAGCAAGTAAACACCTCTGTTGTTTTACTGTTTTTGTTTTTGTTTTGTTTTGTTTCACATCTGATCATAAGTACTCCTCCCTCAAAAAGTGATTCAGAAGATACCGGTTAAAATAAATGACAAACACGAATGCTTTGTGTACATGTACCCTAAGAAGAACATACCACTCGATCTAGCATTTGACTCGTTGGGTGACGAGGAATTTCAATGCCTGCTATTTGTCACGATGGAGCCTGTCGGATGATGATTCCTTTTACTAGTGTAGCCTTCCAAACATATATCATCACACCATGTGCATGGGAGTTCTTTGGGCGGGTATGTTGCATCTGGTCGCCCCCTCTCTGTTCCGCTCGCTTCCTTTCTCGCCCTCTGGCTCTCTCCCCCCACCCCCACCTCCAGCCCCCTCTCCCTCGCTGGGCTCATGCTCCCCCCACCCCCTCCAGCTGGCGTCGGGTGCTGCGCAGCTCCCAGACCTGGAGGACCTGCTCCGTCAGCTGGGGCCCCCTGCAGACGGCTGCTGCCCTCTCCCTCACCACTAGGACTTGCCACTGTGCGCGGAATGGCAGCCGCGGCAGCATCCGCGCCAGCGGCGGTGGCGGCGGCAGCCACGGCCACCACGGACGCTATTGTTCCCTGGTGTTAAAAGAGCTTTCCCTCCTTTTCGTGGGAAACGAACAATAGCAGGGCAGAGCTCTGCCTTCTGTACTCCTTGGGAAGACACTCGGAGGGCGCAGAAAAATTCCCTGCCGTCCGTGTTCGGGATCCGGACCCTGGAGCGGCCGCGAGCGGCATGGAGCTGCGAACGAGGCGCTTTGCGTCCCGGGGCCCGGGAGCCGCGGGCCGGTGCCAGGGCGTCCGGCAGCTGCTCCCGCCGCCGCCGCTGCTGCTGCTGCTGTGCCTGGGCGCCTGCGGGGCTGCGGCGCCGGGCGAGGTGGACGCACCCACCCTCTATCTGTGGAAGACTGGTAAGTGGGACGGAGTTCCCCTTCTCCCCATCTTCACATCTGGGTCCACACAGCAAACTGCAGGGCTTCAGGAGGGCCCCCTGTGCTGTGGATGTTCCGGGAGTGCTGGGCTCCTAAGATACAAGTATGATCGGAGGAAGTAAATTGGGTCATGTCCGATGCTATTTGGAAAGAGAAACCTAACAACTAAGAGGCATTAGTGAGCCCCTGGAATGAGCTCGCTCTCGCAGCTCTGCAGTTAATAAGGGCAACCTGCGCTGCACTTTCTCGATGAAGTGCAGTATTTTTAACCTCTGGGTTCTCATTCTGCTATGAATTTCTTAAATCTATTTCTAGCAAAGAGCCAGCAGACAGTTTAGCCCCGGTCTCTACTCTGTCTTGAGGCAAACTGTTTGCTCAGTGCCATGATGCAGACGGTTATAGGATCGAATTTGCCAAGTATAGCTTTGTGATTTGTGGGACACGTGGAAACAAGCCAAACAAGGGCAGTTCTGACAGTTAACCCGCAGCCGGGGCTCCAATGAGCTCACGGAGACCAGGTGCAGCTCATTTCTTACCCAGTGAATTGCGGGATTTTTAAAGTGCACAATTGTTAGGATGTTTAAGGTTTAAACTTTTTCTGTCTGGAGAATTCTTTTGCCTTGTTTTCAACCGACAAAAGCAGCAACGAATGACTTGTCCATCTGAACCTCCTGGGTATGTGCTGACTAGAGGTCCTGGTAGGGCAGTGACAGGCAGGAAAACAATAGAGTGAGGGATGACTACCCCCTCCCCAGCTGCTCCTTCCTTCTCCAAAGGACACTGAGGATTCTTTAGCGGACTTGAAACTTGTGATGCTTATCAGAGTGAAGTGAGAAACACTGTGCTTATTGCTTAAGGCTAGGGATCAATGTTTGGCAATGCCTAAATATTAAGAGAAGGATGCAGTAGAGAGGAGGGAGAGAATGTATGTTTTCATCATGGGATTGCAAACAAGTTACTTCAGTGGTCTGTAGCCCTTTGCTACACAGATCAGTCTGCTCTACAATTATACCGAATTTTTAAAGAAGTTGCATCTATCCAATCCAACAACTTAGATTGAACAGAAATGGATTTAAAGCTACATAACTTGCCTTACAATCTTGGATGAAACACACACACGCACGTTTTTAGAAAAGCCATTTGGATTAGTGTTAGCCATTCTCCTTAACACTTGCAGTTTACAGATTAGTTGATGAGTGGATGTAGATAAAATCACATTAATTAATTTCAATTTAAAACAAATAGTTGACGATCTCTAATTTAGCTAAAGCCATGGTTTTACTTTTCAGAAGCTCAGTCATAATAACAAACAATAACCGAACTATAATTTCTATTAAATGGTATTATTTGGATACTTGGTAAGAGCTTGGACAAAATAGTACTTGGCTGGTTGAAATGTGTGCTATTAAAATAACAAGAGCCAAGAAGTTATTCAGATAGAAGAAGAGTCTAGGCAACATTCACGTGCAGGAACTGAGGTGCCAATATATGTCAACATAAATGTCATGGTGGGAACACAAGCCAGTAAACAGTTAAAAATAGTGGAAAGCTGTCAGGAGCAAGGATATGGAGACCTTGGTTCCAGCACCAGTTTCAGCTCTTGCTAGCTGTAGGAATGTTGGCAGTTTACTTTTGACCCTCCGTGTTTTCAGCTGCATATAAATATGATGATACCTTCTCTGACTATTCATAGTGTTATCCTAAGTTATGAAGAGCAAATGAGTGAGTTATGAGAAGTAATCTGTAAACTCCAAAGTTATGTTCATGTTCAGACATAAATAAGCTATATGAAGAGGATGGTAATGACATCTTTTTAATGGTGACCCTTGGTTTGGTAAAAAAAACAAAACTGAATGAAACTGGAGAACAAAATAATGACCTCTTTCTTGTTTTTGAGAGGGAAAGGAGACATTACCATATCTATAAAAGGAATAGGGAATATTTGAAGGGGAGGTATACATTGAAAATGAAAATACTGAGATGACAGAATCATGAGTGTTTCTCACTTGATGAAAATGAAGACCCAGAAAGGGAATTGGGGGAGAAAATGAGGTGAGACAGTCCAGGATATCTATTCCATTGGGGAAAGGTTGGTCTTGGTATAGCAGATTATAGGGGTGTGTGTGTCACATTCTTGGTGACATCTCTGAAGTGATATAGTGAAAAGTACATAGAATGAGAAACTGGGATAGGAACTCTAACACTGTGTTCACCAAGAACAAGCTATAGAACATTGGCAAAGTCATTTAGTGCCAAAGTCATTTGGTTCTTGGTTTCCTATTTTGTAATATTCATTAATTAGAAAAGATGATATCCAAGGGCCTTGTCAGCCTGAAATTGCTTTAAATGTATGTACATGGACATATACCATAAACACGCATATATTCATATATACACATAGTGTATTTACATGCATAGATATAATATATACATGAGCATAGTATGTGAAGTTTATGACATGTATACTATATATATTATATGAAAATTTAAAGTAAGTTGTATATTAAATGAAAGTTATTGTCAACCCACAACAAAAAATTATTGATGACTCACTGTGTGATTTTTATGAAGTTACTGTGGTAGTAGAAGCTATCTAGGCTATTGTCATCCCTACCTTCAAGAAACTCATAGTTGAATAATACTGTACATATAGAACAATTATATCATGGCACACCATACTTTAATGAAGCACTATGAGAGCAGAGAGGTTGTGTAGCTGATAAAGGGGGTTGTGGAGGCTTTCAAAGAAAAGCTAATGTTGATCTGGATTTTGAAGGATGAGCTAGATCTTTTACTCAGGGAGGAGTAGAAGCTCATTCCAAGCAGAGGAAAGAGAAAATAAAAACGACAGTCATGACAACATTCCTAGGTCTTGGAAGTACTGTAGCTCAAGTCCAGGATATTTGGTGGGAATGAATGGACTTAATGCCAATGAGTTCAGTTGGGGGAAGAATGTAAGAAAACTTTAAAATCATGGAAAATATATTAGAGCTTAACCTTTAAGCAGGTGGAAGCCATTGGAATCTTGAGCAAAGTATTGACTTATTCTTTGCCCAGAATGGAGAGAGAGAGGTTAAGAGGCTAAAAAGGGTCAGTAAAAGAGTGACTGAGAGGCAAAGGGGAGCAAAACAAAGATCATTGAAGATGTAGTGAAGGGTGAATAGGGGAGGACTGGGAGGTCACATTGTAGAATTCTAGTTGAGGTTTAGAGCACAGGGGTCACAGTGTCTGCCAAGGAAAGGAGAAACTAATGCTATTAAGATCTCTACCATGTCTGCACCCAGTTACTTGAGACAGAGAATATGAAAGAAGTAAGAGTAGGTTTCTTGGGGTTGGAGAAAAAGACTATCAGTTTAATTCTAGATATACTAAACTTGAGGTAGCAATAATCTATTAAGATGAATAGATTTATTGGGAAACAATGAAAGGGTGGGTAGTTTAGGAGAAAGAGTAAGGCTGATGTGTAGGCTCGCAACTCTATAAATATATGATATTTTAAGGTGTGGTTATTGTAGGGATCATTAAAAGAAGAAAAAAGTATTGAAAAGAGGGGCAAGAATATTATATAGAGAATGTTGGGATTTAGAGGGCTGCTATTGGAGAAATACTAGTGAAAGAGCCCAAGAACCTGTGGTCAGAACAGGTCCAAGGAAAAATGGCAATAGTTACTAAATGGAAGAAGATATTTTATGAAGGGGATGGTGGCAAAAGGTATGAAAAAATCCTGAAAGGCTGGAAAGGGGTTAAGAAATATTTGAGAAAATATCAAGGAAACAGAGGAATTGGTAAGATAATTAGCAGTGTTTTGGGAAAGGACATTTTAAGTAGAGTGGTAGAGATATAAATTTGATTGAATAAAGATAGTGGAAAAGCTATATTAATAAAGTCAAATAATGAAGTGGTATTTAATTCTCTCTGCTATACTGTTTTTATTTTAACAGAGAAAACCCAAGAATATAAGCTATTAAAATGTTCATTAAAAAAAAGTTAAATGTTTCAACAGTATTTTATTTTATTTTATTTTATTTTTTCCATCGCCATTTATCCCATCTATGCCCTCTTCCACTTTCACCTATCCCCTTCCCACTCTCCCAATCACCACATTGTTATCCATGTCCATGAGTCCTCTCTTTTTTTGAATCTTTTTTGCTCAATCCCTCCACCCTTCTCTCCCACCCCGAATTCCTGTTTTGCTTGGTAGTTCAGTTTGTTCATTAAATTCCACATATGAATGAAATCATATGGTACTTGTCTTTCTATGACTGGCTTATTTCACTTAGCATCATGTTCTCTAGGTCCATCCATACTATTTCAAAGGGCAAATTTTTCCTCTTTATGGCAGAGCAGTATTCCATTGTGTACATGTACCACAGATCTTTTGTCACAGTCATTTAAAGGGTAACTTTCAAATTGTCTTTGTGAGAATAATTGAAAACATTAAACACTGAGGTAAAGCACTTATGTTATTGGGAGGTGAATACTTAGTTTTTCTGATAAGATACTTCTTTTCTTTTTAATATTCTAGAATATGGAAATGTCTCAATAATAATTATGGCTAATTCTATTCACCTGCAATTCCAAATTAGGAGTATCAATGCATGGAACAAAATGTGACTGACTTAACAAGAGTCAGGCAGAAAACAGAGAATACATTCAACCTCTATCAATTTTTGTCATAGAGATGTATTTTCAAAAAGGTGTTGAAGTGATTGGATTAACTGTTATAATAATGAAATTACATCGAAATTCAATAAATAGGTACATGCTAGCTGTTGCTCACAATTCAGGTGATGAGGGTATTTAAAGGTATGAGTTTCTCTCAAGGAAATTGTGTCTTACATTAAATTGCTTCTGAAGTAGGTTCAGCCAATACAAGATAATACTATTAATGACAATCACTGTCTTTTACCTACTTGATTGTGCATAAAATAATTCCATGCTTCAGTGTAATGTAAAATAAGTGCTATCCTTTTTTTTCTTTCTTGTACTTATACTAAGAAGTACTTCTACTAATATAAAGTGTTCTGCTTTATTCTTATGGAAAAATATCAGTCTTAATCTTACTATTCACTAAATAACAAAGGAAAAAGGGATGCCATTTAGGTTGTAGTAACATGAGGGTGGCATTTTCTTAATAAAAATGTTTTGCACTTCAATCGTGCTTACAGTTTGCCTTAATTTGGAATATGACACTGTTTGCTCACTAAATGAGGATAGGGATGGAGCAGAGTGGGAAGACTGTGGGCATCAATGTCAGTTAATCCAGAGCAACATGGATAGAAATATACCCTTGTTACCTATAAAATTATTTCACCTCCTTGACTCTTTTCTTTTTAACTCCATTATGGGTAAGTAATATGTATTCCAAATAGGTTATTTGAGGATTAAATATGGTACCATGTAATGTCCTAGTACAGTGCTTGAAACATACTAGAACTCTAGTAAATGGTAGTTTCATTTTTGCTGTTATTCTGTTATAGAATGCACTGGCTACTTAATTTTATGACCTGGAGCAGGTCCAGTAATGTGCATTAGCTTTCTCTAAAGCATCAATTTTTGTAAATGCACTAGAAATGACAAATTGATACAGTTAGAGTGCTAGGTACTCCAGCACATTACAGGGGAGACAGTATGGTGGGATGGAATGAACATGGGCTTCAGGATCAGACAAGCCTCTGTTTAAAACTTGCTTCTTCCTGATGGTCAAGTTACTAAAACTCTCTGACTTAGTTTCCTTACCTAAGAATGGTGCAGAAGTTCTGAAGTGAGAGGGCATTTGTGGTGATTTAATGGGTAGTAACTAGCAAGTATCTAGCGCAATGCCTTACATGTAGTAAACATTCAAAATGTTAGTTCTCTTCACATTCTTTATCTTTTTATCCCCTAAAAATGACACAACTTATAGGAATTATACTGATCCAACACATTTATCTGTGTTCTCCAACTAAAGCACACCATGGAAAACAAAACAAGTCTGGAAAGAAGTTATTTTATTATAGGCTTGTCTTTTTCCCCCCTTTGGCACATATGAACTAAGGACCATAAAAGTATTTTAAGCAGAAAATTCAGGCTGAATTATTTTATTAGAATTTTTTTATACTTGATTTTGTGTTGTGTCTCAGGGGATTTCTCAAGAATCTGACATTTCACATTCTTGTAATTGACATAGTCACATATGCCTTCCAAGTTAAATTATTTTATAATAGAATTGTTTGTGGCTTATGCATTATTTTGATTTGTTTGTTAGGTGTTTATTTAAATAAACTTAAAAATACTGCCTGGCCCGCTGGCTCAGTGGTTGAGCATAGACCTATGAACCATGAGGTTGCTGTTTGCTTCTGGTCAGGGCACATGCCACGGGGGTTTCAGGCTCCATCCCCAGTGGGGGGCGAGCAGGAGGCAGCAGATCAATGATTCTCTCTCAGCATTGATGGTTCTATCTCTCTTCCTTCCTCTCTGAAGTTAATAAAAAAATACATGTTTTAAATATTACCGTTTATGTCTTGTTTTCCTACCCTCTTTCATAGCATACATAACACAGTTAGTGCTCAAAATTCATTCATTATTTGGATCAGAAAGTCAAATGTTCAGGTGGCTTTCTGAACCTGTAATATCTCAATGGATTGTGATAACTCAGGTCACTCCTCATGTAAACTGCAGGTAGCTCTCTGGTTTGGAAAATGATGGAAGCCCCAGCCAGGACTGATGTTAGGAGTGCTATAGAGCAGCACACACCCTGACTTTTTCTAGGGATTGTTGCTATATAGAAACTGGCTTGACGTTGGTGAGGTGAGATGCTGACATTCTGACTAGGGTGCTGGGGAAGCGTGATGTGCTTTGGAACCTTTTAGGAGGTCATGAAGCCTCTCAGCCTTCATGTGACATACGTTGGAATGGTGACACTGTGCAGCGGGATCTCTGTGGGAAGGGGAGGGTGGGGGCCTCGCAGTCTAGCAGATATTTGGAGCAGGCTCCCTTGGAATTAATATAAAGGCACTTTAGAGTGGTCCTTAACAAAGACGCATTGAGGAAGAAGCATTCGGTAAAATATAGCTTTCCTATCACAAGGACATCACAGAGTATGAGGTAGAGGTGCTAATGAGTCTTAAGGTAGAGATTTTTTCTAACCTTTTTCAGCAGAATTTTACTCTAGATAATTTTAGAATACATTAAAATGATGAATGATAAAGGAAGTTACATTTAATCTCCAGGTACCCAAGCAAAAAGAAAAGTAATATTTAGAGGAAATGATATTACAATTAAACACATTGGGAAGGAGTGGGGGAAGCATAATAGAAAGTATGTGAAATCATAATCTTTTTTTATCGCTCTTATTGTTCCCATATTATTAATGTTATATCATGAGAAAATAAATGAAATAAGGGCTAAAGCACAAATGTGCTCCTTTCTATGGACAATAATTTTCAAATGACACATGTAATAGAGTAATGTTCAGGGGGCTTTAGGCTCCAGGAGACATCATAGAGATGGGCCATGTGGAATTTACTGAGCAAAATCAGTAAATTTAGGAGAAGCTATGCATGACTGCTAAAACCTGGGGGGAAAGTGAGACATTGTAAGAGAGCAACAAAACAAGGAGAGAAAAGATAAAACAGGCATCACCTTCATTCTTTAAAAATTATATTTAAAGTCATGGTTTATGATAGGGTTCACTCTAATGTACATTTTATGGTTTGGACAAACATATAATGACATGTATGCACCATTAAGTATCATACAGAGTAGTTTCACTGACCTAAAAAGCCTCTGTGCTTCACCTGTTCATCCCTCCATCTCTCTTCCTCTCCCTAAATCCATGGTAACCACCTATCCTTTTTCTTTCTCCATACTTAAGCTTTTTGAAGAATGTCATGTAGTTGATATAATCCAGTTGAGCGTTTTCAGATGGGCTTCATTCACATAGTAACGTGCATTTAAGTTTTCTTTTTTTTTTAAAAAAAAATATATTTTATTGTTTTTTTACAGAGAGGGGGGGAGAGGGATAGAGAGTTAGAAACATCGATGAGAGAGAAACATTGATCAGCTGCCTCCTGCACACTCCCCACTAGGGATGTGCCCACAACCAAGGTACATGCCCTTGACCGGAATTGAACCTGGGACCCTTGAGTCCGCAGGCCGACGCTCTATCCATTGAGCCAAACTGGTCAGGGCTTAAGTTTTCTTCATGCCTTTTATTGGCTTGATAGCTCATTGCTTTTAATTACTGAATCATATTTCATTGTATTGATGTAGCACAATTTATCCATTGACCTGTTGAAGGACATCTTGATGTTTCCAAGTTTTAGAAATTATGAATAAAGCTGCTATGAACATCCATATGCAGGTTTTCAACTCCATTGGGTAAATACACAGGGGCATGGCCACTGGATCATATGGGAAGAGTATGCTTAGTTTTGTAAGGAACTACCAAACTGTCTTCCAAAGTGGAGGTATCATTTTGTATTCCAGCCAGCAATGAGTGAAAGTTCCTGTTGCTCCACATTCTCACTAGTGTTGTCAGTGTTTTGAATTTTAGTTATTTTAATAAGTGTGTGTTGTTGTTTCAATTTGCTATTCCCTTATGACATAAGATGTTGAGCATCATCTTTTCATCTGTTTACTTGTCATTTGTGTATCTTCTCTGATGATACGCATTCTTATTAAAATATGAAGAAGAGTAGCATGAGCAGGTGGAATTCATGTGATAGTTCAGAGTCTCAATCCACTGTGCTGCACATGTTGTACTTCTTGCCCTGATGATATGAACTACACTAAAAACAATTATTTTATAAAGAGAAGACACACATGAAAGTTAAGTAAAGAATAAACGGAGTTGGGCCTAAACTTGTCTAGTTTGTTTCACCTTTAGGGGAACACATTTGGATAGAGTTTGGGAGTGATGAACGATCCCTTGAAATGAAAGAAAATGGTCTACTATATTAAAGATTAAATTGAGCTTGAAAACTTGTGAGATTTTCAAGTGCACAACACATGTGCTGTATTGCCAGCTGACTGTGGTCTGGTTTGTAAATCATGTAGTTGTATATGCACGCCTTCTTGCTCTTGCATGGAGGAAGCAATAGGCTGGTATAGGTTGAGGAACAAAATCCTCCTGAATTTCTGGGAAGCCGTGGAAGTCCACTGTCCTTAGCCCCTGGCAAGCTGTTCTGGGAACTATCCTGATACTTAGATTGCTCCCATGGAGCTTCCCATGGACACAAAGTGTGGAGCACACCCAGAATGGTGGTGGTAGAACAATGACTCAGAAGTAGATAGTTTGTGTGTGTACATAGGGGTAGAAATACAAGATAGTATTGAAGTAGCTAACCTAGAATTATAGAGAAAACTTGATGGAAAATTATTTTTCCCAAGTGAATGTATGAGGCACAGGCATTGACTGTATAATTGGAATAATTTAACTTATGGTGTATGGCCAATGCAGGGCTTTCAAATTGTGCACATATTCTGGATTAAAAGTTATCCCTTGGATTATAATAGCAGAAGCAATAACAAGATATTCTGAGTATCATAGATGGATATATTTACAAGTAGTAATATGTCTACTAAAGAATGGCATCAGAACACAGATAGTGCCTATTTGGGTTGCACTATTTAAATAGTATTTTTGTTTTCTCTACTAAAATCAGAGAGTGCAACTGTAAGTGGCAGAGGGACCCATTGTATTCAGGTACTTCTCCTTGACAATGAAAGTAATTAGTTGTAAAGAATTGAACCCATATCCCGAAATGAAAGAAGCACTGAATACCACATAGTTAAATATGTATTTGTGCACATTTGTATGTGCATAATAAATAAAATTAGATGTTCGAGAATAAACTTTTGAGCCAGACAGACATGAATATTGACCTAATTTTGTAATTTATTAAGAGTAAGGTCTGTAATTTTCCTGTGTCTCTTATTCTTCAACCATACCATAGGTACAGTATCAATATCTACCTCTCCAGGTTATTTTATAGATAACTTGAGATAAACACATAGGCCACTTAGATGGTGCCTGGCACATGTCAGTGCTCAGTGTTATCTCTTACTTATTGTGATCCTGGTGTGAGCTTAAGTGCCTCCTCCGTGGGATAGAGTTTGTCTCCTGCATCTGTCTGCATTCTTTCCTTCTTTTTTGAAGCTGCACATGTATCTCAAACTTCTCTTCCTCTACCTGCTCTAAGAGCACAGTTGCACAGCCCTCAGCTTTGCTGTTATCAGAGTTATTCAAAGTATAGTTTTAAAACACAGCGACAGTTTGCCTTAGTGTTTTATTTTTACGTGTAATCATGCATATTGTTGCCATACAGGAAATACTGGAGGTGTGACTTTTTAAGTGGGACTGTGCATTCCAAATTCCTTTGTGTGGAAACACTTAATAATATTCTTGGCAAGACTTTTGTGGTCTGTGATGCTCTGAATGAAAGGGCATAGGAAGTGTACAATGATTCTATCTCTCTCTCCCTTCCACTCTGAAATCATTTCAGAGCGGAAGGGAGAGAGAGATAGAAACATCAATGATGAGAGAGAATCATTGATTGGCTGCTTCCTGCACGCCCCCTACTGGGAATCGAGCTCACAACCTGGGCATGTGCCCTTGACCGGAATCAAACCCGGGACCTTTCAGTCTGCAGGCCGATGCTCTATCCGCTGAGCCAGATGGGCTAGGGCTATACTGGTGATTTTTAAAAATATGTGCAATTATGAATACTTTTCAGCAAAATATTAATTATACAAGAATTTATGTGAACATTCTGTTTTAGAAAACTTTGTGCCAACCTTATGTTCATCAGGAACCTGCTCATGTAGAAGATCTTATTGTGGGAGATAAGATCTTTTACATGAGCCCTTACATGACCTCCCACTAACATAGATTTTATTTTAAGATCCTTTTATGTCTATCCATTTTCCTGTGTTTGTCACTCTGCTGCCTGAGCAATGTCTTCAAACTGCAGTGTTGGTACAAATGTCAAAAAGTACCTTTTATGTAAGAGCATCTGCCTGCTGCATATCTGACCATCATTTATATGAAATATTATTTATAAATATTTTACATTGATTATGATATCATTAAGGCAGGACTGGTAACAGACCTGGTGGAATAATATGGATTAGCTATTATTTTTTAATGTGTGTTTTTTAATAATGTATATATTTTTTCTTATAAAAATGAAGTTCATTTAGAGCCATTGCATTGCACAACTTCAGGGACTCCAGCCATAGTTAGAATTAGGTGACCTTTTTCTTCATCAGCTGTGTAGATCAGGTTTGATTAAATAAATATTGCAGGCACTTAGTGCCTATTTTATGCCAAATTCTGTGCTTGGAACAAACATGAATATTACGTGGACCCACCCCTCCCAAGTCCCCTATTGTGTAAATAAGTATTTCTTGTCTAGCAAACTTTCTGTAAAAACAGACACACACACACACACACACAAAACAGAAGGGGTGATTATCTTGCAGAAGGACACAGGAAAGGGAAGATTTCATAAAACACAAGTTTGAAAAATAGTTTACAAAATGGACAAAGGGAGAATTCCAGAATTCCAGACAAAGAGGAGCAATTGGGAAGAAATGAAATGGAACGCATGTCCAGGGACAGCAAGTTCTGAGGCATAAAAAGCTGGAAATGAGCTGGGGTGGGAAGAAGGGAGTGTGAGGACTACACAGAATCGACCATAATCAGGAGCCTAGCCTTAGTTTGCTGTTGTTCAACTCTTGGAATCCAGGAGCCCAAGTCTATTTGGACTGATACAGTATTACCAAGAATCAAAGAATATATTTGCAAATGTCAAGTCCTTTGTGAATTTATGAGTTTTAGAAGATTGTTAATTGTATAAATGAACTATTGTATTTCTCCTTACAAACTGTGAGAGATGCTATCTTTAGGTAATGCTAATTAAACATAGTTATTTCAATAGTGGAGCATCCTGTTGGGCTTTTATATATAAGGGTGATTTAATACTTTATTTTTCCTCTATAATTTTGATTAGACCAGTGTTGGAATGAATAAGCCTCAAATCTGTGTGGTGTTTCTCTGGTGACAGAGATATAAATGAGTGATGAGGACCAGCATGGTGTAACAGCTGGTTGTACTAACTTGTCTGTGTAGACTTCGCTAATTAAAGAGTCAACACCACTCATTTACCGTGCTGTGGGTGTATTATTTGCCATCATTTAGAGATGGGGTCCAATTGAAAAAAATCTCATAAAAAATAACATTGTTGACCAAATACAGTATCTGGTGAGCCCAAGTAAGATTAGTCGGTACTTACTAGTTTACAACCTTTACCTTTGGCAATCATTTCAGGTACTTATAAATTTGAAGCTTAAATATATAGGGCAGAAAAGATACTTTTTTTGAGTTTTAGAGAATGACTACATGAGGATATACAGAACACCAAAATCAAATTAAAGTGCCTGAACAGCCCTATTGTCAGCCAACAACAACATTTCCCTCCACTTCTCTACATGCTGTGCTTCATTAGTTTTCATTAGTTGACGGGCCCTGTGGAATGAAAGGAGCTAGCAGGAGCAAGGCATCTGCGGCCTTGAGCTGGCATGTGTAATCACAGAAATGCAGCGAAGATCATAGGGTCCAATCATTCTGTAACACAGCTTCTTCTGACAGCTTGCAGCGGTGACTCCACACCTCTAATGGGAAAGTTATCAAAATGGATTGCGATTTATGGAATCTAATAATTCACAAGGAAAGCTTTGACGGCTGCCGAGAGAAATTTCTCTTCCTGTCTCTTACTGCAAGATTTAGTGTAACTTCTTTAGTTCCCTTGACTTGTTTTATAAGACAACTGGCGTTGAGCTGCTTCAGCTGGGAAAATGCCACAAGAAGAGAATAAATATTATAGAGCAGACAAGGTGGTCTTTCAACCTTGGTTGATCAAGTGCTGCCTCACCGTGAACACTGTGATGCTCCAAAGGATAATGAAAGTTTCAGAGCTTTCAAGTTAATTCTCCTCAAAGTTATTCTCTATCTTGAGAAAATCATCTAAAGGCTAAGTTAATTTGATTATTTAATGAACATGTAAGAATTAGAGGAAAAAGATGATTGTGCCATGTCATTATATATAAGATGAATCTGCTTTGTTGGCCATATGCAGAATATTGGAATTGCTGTCACAGATCCAGTTTTTAACTGCTTTTCAGATATAATTTAGATTCCATGCAGTTCACCTGTTTAAAGAGTAAAGTTTGATGGCTTTTAGTATATTCACACAATTGTGTGTCCCTGATCACAATCAATTTTAGAACATTTTGATTGCTTTAGAAAGAGATCCTGCACCCCTTAGCTCTCACCCCATTCCTCCCTGTCAGCTCAGTACTAGGTAAATACTAATCTATAGATTAGCCTGTTCTGGACTTTTCATATAAAAGGATAGGCTGTATGTGGTCTTTCGTGACGAGTCTTTTACGTAGTCGAGGTTCATCCACGTTGTAGCATGTATCAGTACCCCATTTCTTTTTAGTGCTGAATAATATTCCGTTGTATAGATAGACCACATTTTATTTATCCACTCATCAGTTGATGAACATTTGAGTTGTTTCCATTTTTTGGTTATAATGCTCCTATGAACATTTGTATACAAATGTTTGTATATTTTAACCTCTCTTTGCTACGTCTTATGGTAACTATGTTTAATCTTAAGGAAATGCCAGGATTTTAAGAAATCTTAAGGAATCTTAAGGAACTGCCAGACTATTTGAGATTATGTTTTCTAGGAACTTCAGTGGTATAGCTGTCATTTGAGAAAATACATTAAAGATCCAAAAAAAGATATCGTGTAATTAGAAAGTAAGTAGTAGAAAAATAGCAAAGTGCTTTAGGGGACCTAGTAAGAATAAAAGTACATTTAGGAGGAAAATCTGAAGTAACCATGAGCACACTTGATAGGATGCCTAGAAGAAACTCCTTTTGGGTTTTTTATCTGATCATATAGTGAAGGCTTCAATAAAGAAAAAGAACGTAGGTGGGATGAGTATACTGTGATGATTTAAACCAAGAGAGGATGATTTAATAACATGTATTTAAAATGCAGACTGTGGAATCTCAAAGGGAAGGCGGGTGGGGATGGTTGGGAAGATATCAACCAAAGAACTTGTATGTATAGATGCATAACCCCTGGACACAGATAATAGTGTGGTGAAGGCCAGGGGCAGGATGCGAGTGTGGGCTAGAAGGGGTCAATGGGGAAGAAAAGGGGACATCTGCAATTCTTTCAACAATAAAGATAAATTAAAAAAATAAAATGCACAGAGAAATCTAAGTGAAACTAATGAAAAATTTTAAATGTCAGTGCATTTTAGAAGTTGCCATTTGGTTTTTACAGCTTAGTGAGTATATTAACAATACCTGCTAGAGTTCTCTTGGTACTCCACAGTTCCCCAAGCACACATCCTCTTTCACTAGGTTCTCACAATTTCCTCATTCATGTAGGGCGGGAAGTAATGCTTTTCTCCTCTAATGAAAGAGTAAACCTGGGTGCCTGAGGTCAGTTGATTTGACCTAAGCCACACTTTTACTATAAGACTAGCAGTCAGGGCAATGTTTTTGGTTTCCTTTTTGCTACAGCACACACAAAAATAATAATTTTATACAAAGCACTTGGAAACATACTTGTAGTATTTTTATACTAGAGGAAATAATCTTCACTTGTGTAAAGGATAAGCTCAAAATATTTAAATGAACATAATGTGGTATAAATAATAGGCAATAATAGAAATTTAGGTTTAATACTTTTAGACAAGCATAGGGAAATATGGGAAATGATAACAGATTTGTGTTTTAACTGTTCAGTATCTTAACTGAGCATTTTACAATGTTCTTGAGATTTTAACATTTATTTTCAGAGCTATCTTCAATTTGTTACATAGAATAATAATATATTTAATCTAAACAGTTAATTGTCATGTAATAAATAGAAACATATGCTCATATTTTTTTCGTGATGCAATGAATGTTAACATAGAAAATTATAAAGTGCTGCTTCCAGTCATAACGCAGTATTTAATTTCAGTATATTGATGTTACCATTGTTTTACAACAATGTAATATAGATTTAACCTGGATTTTCTTGACCGTTTAACACAGGAATTTATACTAGCCCCATAAAACAAGCATCCTAAATCCCACTTTACATTTCCCAAATACCCTACAGAGCTTCTCTCTCTCCCTCCCATGGCATCTCACCTTCCACCATGAACACACTCTTACTCGTAATAATCTCCTTTACCAGTCTTATGTAGTCTCAGGTTTCATTCACTCTCTCATGAAAATTCTCTTTACTACTAAGCTTTTTCTTTTCTTTCTCTCTTACCTTCTAGGTCTGACCATCTGTGTTGTGTTTGGATACAATATGCTTCCTACCTGTAATTTCAGGGAATCATTTTCCAAGTATCTAAACTGATAAAAGTTCATGAGTAGGAATATTATCGACAATAGAAATGCTAACTGTTGCAGTGTGCTGTACAGGGAGACTTACATTCCAGCTGTAGTTTTCATTTTCTTTTCTTCCCTGAAAGAGACAAAGTGAAAACTTTGTTTACAGGCATCCAAAATGTTCAGTGTAGACTGCTGTATGTGATACAGCTGTGAAATGGGCTAGAATTTATTATTGAAAGTGAAAGAACTAGTGTAAATTTATTCAAATGAAATCCCTTGCAAATACTGCAGTAAATAGGCTTTGGAAATATTCTCATTCTGTCTCTTTAAACATGATTTTTCTCAAGATACTGCACATCTTTAGGACATGTGATGAAAGAGATGAAAATTAGGATTGTCAGCATTCAGGGATTTATGTGGTAGGTTTCTCTTCCCAACAGTGTGATGGGATTTTAAATTTGAATTCAGATCTATGCTTGTCTCTTTCTAAATATTGGAACAATATCAAAAGTTCCTTTTGACGAAGTAGATAACCAGCCACCTCTAAATGCACCATGAGCACATTCTAGAACTATTTTACTCTTTAAGTATCTATTACATTTTACCCCAGATAGCATTTTACCCCCGAGGGAAAAGTTGGAGTGTTCTCTCCATTTGAAGGTCTTTATAAAACTTTTGTACAATTCATGTCCTTTTTTTTTTTTTTTAAGGGGTGTGTGTGTGTGTGTGTGTGTGTGTGTGTGTGTGTGTATGTATGTATGTGTTTTGTGCAGCTGATAATTCTCTTGGCCATTGCACACAGGAAATTTGGTATCTTAATCAAAGTCTGCTTAATGGACAGAAGAGACATTACACACAAATCACCAAGTTTTAAAATATTATAAACCAATAAAATGTACTTAACACTAACATCATACTGCACATAATTTAATCTGTAGTTTATTGTGATGCGTAAATGCCTTCAGAAGGCCGATGTAATAGAACTGTGAGGAAGTTCCGCAAGAAATTTCTGGTTGGTAGCATGATTAATTAAGCCACATTGGAGGAGTCTTTTAGTTTTTCTCATGTAATTGTGTAGTTTCAGAGCATATTTAAAAGTATCAGTATTTTTCTGAATGACTCTACATTCAGGCATGAAATCATATCATTCTACTCATATCCATACCTTTGAGAGCTAATATCTTCAATGATTTTGCCTATATGTAAGTGTGTGTAGTGTTTATCTTATCTTTTTGCATAATATTAATGCAACTAGAATGGAAAGATAAATTTGAGATGAAGACAAAGTGTTTTATATTTTATTTTTTAAGCAAAGCTATTCTCCACCCTTCCCTGTTTTAATCTATTACAAACATATTAGTGATGTCAGCAGAAGGTGCGGTGCCCTCTGAGACTCTTTATTTACTGCCCAAACACTTTCCTGACCCCTGGGCTAGATCCTCTTCTGTGGGGAAATATAGACACATGGGTCTGGTCCCCTGGTCACTGACAAGCTCCTATCTTTGACAGCGATGAAGATCGATAGCCATAAATCAGTGTAATTGGGGCTATGGAAGAGGCACGTGTGAAGTGCTCTAAGGACACTGAAGAGGGAGTGATCAATTCATCCAGGCTGGGAAAGGGCAAGGACCAGGAAAGGTCTGCCAGAAGTGTTGACAGTTATGTTAGGTTGAAAGCATGAGTGAGAATCTGGGAGATGAGAGAGACGACGGGATGCACATGGTAAAGACACGAAGGTGTGAACTAACAATCTAAATGGCTTTTACATGCTGAAGAGCTCTGTCCCTACCTCTGAGCCCTGCAGCAACTCCCTATGGGTATCCTCAGCAACCTCAGTGACCGTCAGTTTACCTCTAGTTCTCCTTCCTAAGCTTGGCAGCTTTGGGAAGCAGCCACAGTTTTCTACCTGGTTTCTACTTCCTGGTTTAATCTTCTTGTAATACTTCCATGGGATTGTCTGCTCGACTCCAAATTCTGACTTAATTCCTGGTTGATTACTTTTCCAAGTACTTCAGTTTCATGTTATTAACCAAATGGTCAGTTCAGTTCAACTTCCTTGTCAAGCCCTCTGTTTCAGAACCCCAAACTTTACTCAGTATGAGCCCAGAAATACCAAACCACTACAATTGGATATTAGGTTCAACTTGCAGCATAGTTACCTTGAACCTTATATCATACCATTTATGCGTTGGTACTTATGAGACCCATTTTGGGGCTGTACTGGGTAAACCAATTAAGGTCTACTCATGAGAAATGTGCTGTTAGTATCTCCATTAGACCCAGGAATTAAGCAAGTAATAGTTTATTGAAGTTTAAAAAATGTCTTAGCTAGGTCTTACTTGATATAATAATGCTTACTGTAATATTTAGCATAGTTAATTGTTATTGCTCCTCTTCACATAAAATATAATTTGAAGCATTCACAAGGCTGTGAAAATCTAATAAGTGGACTATGGTTTTCTTACACTAACAGGCAACTGCAGGAAGGGAGGGATAGTATGGATGGTAAAATGTAGTGTCTTTTTTGAAGTTTCTGGTGCCTAAGCTATAGACAGCCGTCACTTTAAGAGTGGAAGGTTACAGATTTAAAAATTGCCCTTTGTCAAGACTCAGCTCAAATACCACTCCCTCTGTGAATCTTGTGTGATCTTCCTTCTTGATTTGTGGTGCCACTTTAATGACAATACTTGATATTTTTTGGGGGGGCACCCATATGTATGTGATATGTGCCTCCAACGAAATCCTGTATCTTTCTCTTTTTTTGTTTTGTTATTTTAGTGAATCTAATGTGAACTCCTTCAGGCAGGGGCTATCTTAGTCATCTTTGTTCCTCAGCATCTATGATATACTAAATGTCAGTACATGGTTGATAAGTGAATACATTACTGAACCATATTTTAGATTACATAATTTGATATCACATGTTATTTTACTTCATAATATTCATGATAATTTTCTTAAATATTCTTAAAAAATTTGATACCTTTTAAAGGAGTATATTTTCTATTATGTAATACTAGAGGCCTGGTGCACGAAGTTCATGCATGGGGGGGTGTCTCTCAGCCCAGCCTACGCCCGCTCACAGTCTGGGACCCCTCGCTCCTTAACGCCCACCTGCTCGCTGCTCCTTACTGCTTGGCTTGCTGCTCCTTCGCACTGCCACGGAAGAGGGAGAGGCTCCCATGACCTCCGCTGCACTCGCCAGCCGTGAATCCGGCTTCAGGCTGAGCAACGCTCCTCCTGTGGGAGCGCACTGACTATTAGGGGGCAGCGCCCGCATTGAGCGTCTGTCCCCTGGTGGTCAGTGTGCATCATAGTGACAGGTTGTTCTGATTGTTCTGCCATTACAATCACTTAGGCTTTTATTATATAGACTAGAGGCCTGGTGCACAAAATTTTGTGCACTTGGGGGAGGGGTCCCTCAGCCCGGCCTGTGCCCTCTCGCAGTCTGGGACCCCTTGGGGATGACCATCTGCTGGCTTAGGCCCGCTCCCTGGAGGGATTGGGCCTAAGCTGGCAATCAGACATCCCTCTGGTGGCCGGGGAGCCCTCGGGGGATGTCCACTTGCCAGTGGGGAGCAGGCCTAAGCTGCAGTCGGACATCCTTAGTGCTGCTGAGGAGGCGAGAGAGGCTCCCACCACCACCGCTGTACTGGCAGCCATCAGCCTGGCTTGTGGCTGGGCAGAGCTCCCCCTGTGGGAGCGCACTGACCACCAGGGGGCAGCTCCTGCATTGAGCGTCTGCCCTCTGGTGGTCAGTGTGTGTCATAGTGACCAGTCATTCCCAGTCCTTATGCTGTTAGGGTCAGTTTTCATATTACCCTTTTATTATATAGGATACAGGCCTGGTGCATGGGTGGGGGCTGGCTGGTTTGCCCTGAAGGGTGTCCCGGATCAGGGTGGGGGTCCCGTTGGGGTGCCTGGCCAGCCTGGGTGAGGGATGATGGGTGTTTGCAGGCTGGTCACACCCCCTTCAGGGTGGGGGTCCCCACTGGGGTGCCTGGCCAGCCTGGGTGAGGGGCTGATGGCTTTTTGCAGGCTGGCCAGGCCCCCCTCCCTGGTGGGGACCCTCACCCCATGGAGGTTTGGCCAGCCTGGGTGAGGGGCTGATGGCTGTTTTCAGGCTGGCCACACCCCCTTTAGGGTGGAGGTCCCCACTGGGGTGCCTGGCCAGTCTGGGTGAGGGGCTGAGGGCCTTTTTCAGGCTGGCCAAGCCCCCCGATGACAGAAGCTCCCAGCCTCTCCTTTTTTTCTTTTTTCTTTTTATTCTGGGATTTATTTACCTTCTATAATTGAAACTTTGTAGCCTTGAGAGGAGCTCAGAGCTGGCCAGGGCAGGCAGGAGGGAAGCTTGCCTTCCTCCATCGCCAGGAGCAATGAAAGCCTCCTGCTAACTCCAGCTCCGTGGCTGCCAGCCGCCATCTTGGTTGGGTTAATTTGCATATAGTTGCTCTGATGGGCTGGTGGGCGTGGCTTAAGGTGTAGCAAAGTACGGTCAATTTGCATGTTTGTCTTTTGTCTTTTATTACTGTAGATTGGCCATTCAGGTTGTTTCTATCTTTTTTTATTATGGGAAAGATGCTGTAACTGTGTTGTAAGTATACCTTTTTGCACATTTCTAAATGTTTTTTAATGATGCAGTTATTCATTTTTAAGATGCTTGACACAGATTGTTAAATTATTATACCTACCAGAAGGGAATGAAGGTGCACATTCCACATGACCAAAACTGGGCATAAAGGTTTAAAAAATTTTGCCAGTATGACAAATCTCAAGTCTTCTATCTCAGTATTATTACTTTTAAGTTAAAAATTTTAAATATGATTAAAAATATATTTTTCCATTTGTTGTATTTTTTTTCGTGGTTGTTTGGTTTAATTAATTTTTTTTTTGTCTCTTTTAAACTACTCTATAGAGGAGGATGGAGCTGGGGCCTGGAGGTGCCCAGTTTGGCATCATCACAACAGCTCAGCAGGGAGAATGTGTGTGGATAGAAGAGTGGGGAGCAGTGAGGGGCCCTCTGGGTACTTGGGACTGAAGATCAGTGGGTGGCATGTAGAAGATAGGCATGGGGTGGATATCAACAGTGCACTGAAAGTGTTTGATTTATTGGCTATCATTCATTTTGGCATCACTTAATTTAGAATTATTGATCCTAGTTGTGAAATGGGAAAAAAAGTTAGCTCTGAAATGCAAAAAGGTACACGTAGGGAACATGGTTTTTACCAAAATGCTTCAGAGTACAAAGGCAGCCTTGCAGAAGACTAGCCCACCGCCTCCTCCCCCCCCCCTTTTTTTTTGGCAAAGACAAAGAAATGAATTCAGGCTTATGTATTGTAATTGTAGCAAAATATCCATTGATTTAAAACTTGTGTTAGGTGATTTTTTTACAGGGAGTAAACTGCTCAGACCTATCCTTAGGTGTTTTAAATTTTTTCTTGATAAATAAAAAGCATACTGTATTAATTTACAGTAATAAATGAATGCTGTAAATAATTCAGATTACATTTAAATAGTTTATTCAAAATAAGTTTGGCTTTGGCTGGGGCTAAAAATTGCAATATTTAATATTATTCCAGTTAGGTTTCCAGTTATATAAATATTCAAATGAAATGGATTATAAGATCAGTAACTTGTTTTATGCTTTTATTTTCTTATTTTTCCATATCATCTATACATGAAAGAAAGACTTTTGCTTGATTCAAAATATAGTAAATAATTATAGTCTCTCTTAATACACAGAATAAGTAGTATGAGGGAATACCTGTATCTTAAATACTTATTTCAGGCTGTTATCCTGACTAGTAGTTAATGCCAGTTTGAAATATTTATGCAAATAAAATACTGTTTAGATCTTTTCCAGACCCACTTCCACACAGTTCATAGTACCAGGCTTGTGTCATGTGGCATCTACCCATATGGCCACAGTGAGTTACCATGTGTAATTTAGGAGGCCTGAAGGTGTAGCAGACTCTATAAATTTTCCTTAGAAAAAATGCAAAAGATACACCTAGGGAACATGATTTTTACCAAAATTCTTCAGAGTACAAAGGCAACTAATAGTGGTCACTTGGGTCTACTCTATACCATATCAACATAAAACCTTAGAACAAATTAAAAGCCTCTGGAAGGAAGAGAGTACGTAAGGGAGTGAGAATGAGAGCAAGAGTAAGAAAGACAGAGACAGAGAGAGGCAGAGGGGAAGAGGGAGGAAAGAAGATTAATTGATTTCAGTCTATAAAAATAATCATGCTGCATCGAGTATTTTGTGCAGGTGAGGCATTATTCCAGAGGTCTTAGATACCAGTAGAGGAGAGACATAAAGTTTCAAGGCTATTGCATGGGAAAAAAAATAGGAAGCTTAAGACACAAATACTAGTACACAGCCAAGAAGAGGGTCCTTCGGGGCTGGCATCTGCATTCTCTTAGCTGCATACTCAACACCTCTCCACCAGCTCTCTGCTTACCACCCAGGTCCCACCAGCCTTTCCTGCTTGTTTACCCTGAGGTTCTGAACAACAGCAACCATTTCTGAACTCTGAGGACTAAAATTGAAGTCTCCTATTTATAAATCCTAATAAATTTCCTTTTAACCATTTCTATGGGAAGATGAACTGTATAGCTCCCAAAGGTCTATGTTTTGTACAGTGAGTGTTTTAATTCCTGGTGACTTACTTTCCATAAGGGAGGAAACTTGACCTGAAGTGGTAAATACTCAACACAATATACAGATGTTGTATTGTAGACTGGAAACCTTTAAGATTTTTTAAAATTCTGAAACCTATATAATTTTATTAACCAATGTCAACCCAATAAATCCAATAAAATGTGTTAAATTTAGGTTTGACATAACTTTTGAGATTAATTTAGGGCGTTATTTCAATTTAGATATACTTTAAAAATTGTTTTCCTGAAATAAAAAATGCATTTGTAGAATTTATTGCATAAATTGAAATTTGAACATAATTGAAAAGAAATGCTTTTTAAAATGTGGGAGAGATGTTGAAAAATATTTCACTGGCAAAAATGCTTATGTTTCAAGTGACTTTATGAACATGAGCCCCTCATTATTAATTCTTAGGTCTTAGGCAATGATATAAAGCTCACTGGGAAATTAAGCAAGCTTAAATACGGCTACAGACCCCTTAGCAATGCTGCTTTTCCCTTCATACCATGGATTAGAAAAAGATTGACCTGAATTAAATCCATATATCATGCTGCCTGATACAAAAGAAGTGGGTTGAGTTGGGGGAGAAGGAAGTGGATTGTAGAAGAGAAGAGATTTCCACTTTCCTTTATATCTGGTCTGAAAGACACCACTAATGATCTTTAATTCCTGAGCAGAGGTTTGATATGGATATGATTCTAGGCCAAGAGGGGGCTATTCAATTTGGCTTAATAAGAAATTCTCAAATTATTCAGGGAAACACTGAACTGTATGAGCTCTGAAGTACTGGCTATAATTTTTCAGTTTCTAAGTAAAATTGTTATGCATTTGTGTATTACATCCTTGATTTTTATATTTTTAAAAAAGTATAGAAAGTATACCTACGTATTTTTGACTTCACAAACTTCTCTTTTACCCACTGTATTTTACTGATTTTAATGGAAATGAAATACATTGTAACACAGGTAAATGAAAATATAACAAGGAAATCTTTATGCACTTGAAAATTCCTGTTTTATCCTATTCTCATATCAGGTTTTGAAAGTGGAACCTAAAATTCATTCTATAGTACTTCTGAAACTCTCCAAAATTTTAGATTATTTTACATTTGATTATCTGATCAACAGATTGAAAATACATTTACCTATTTGATTTTCATTTATTTCTGCTCTTGTCCTTAAAAAAAATGGAAGAAAGGAATACATAAGGAAGCAGAAAAAAAATTGAATATTAGAAGTCCAAGTCATGGTTAAAATTAAGCATGAATCTTTTCATTTTTTCTTATTCAGTTATTTAAAAAACTAGAGGCCTGGTGCATGACATTTTGCATGAGTAGGGTCCCTAGGCCTGGCCGGCGATCTGGGCCTTCCTTCATTCTACGCGAGCCCCTGGTGGTCAGCGCACGTCATAGCAAGCAATTGGTCTCCCAGTGGAACTTCTGCGGGGACAATTTGCATATTAGGCTTTTGTATATAGAGATAGTTCAAATGGGCTGTTTATAAATTTTTATATCTGACTTTTTAAATTTGAAAAGTATATGTAGCATTTCCACATAACTTTTTAAAAGCATCATATTCTTATTTAATGACTATATAATACCCAGTTTTGATCATCTTGTAATTTTTAATATTTTTTTTTCATTTTTTATATTAAAACAAGTTATATTCAGAATTATTTCATTATAATGTATTTCCTTAGCTTAGATTTCTAGAAGAAAAAATACTGTACCTTGTATTATTGTGATTTCTCAGTTCTTCAATTTTTGCTTATTTTGTAAGTCTAAATTTAATTACTATGAAAATTTTTCTGATTTACTAGTATTCCTCAAAGGCAGAATATTTTCAAGTTCACTTTATAGTTCGTGTATGCCATAGCGCTCTTTGTCATGGCTTTGTTTTTACTTTACATATTAGAAGAATTATTTGCAAGTTTTTCTCTTATGGCCAATGGTTTTTCATTGTTAATTATGTTTAGTCTTGTTTATAAAGTAAGTATTAATTCAGCCATTAATTTTTGATGTCTTGAAACACTTCTTACTTCCTTAATCTCTTTTTTTATTCCTTCTTATTGTTTTCCCATCTCATCCTCTTAGCTTAATTTTTCCAGTGGTTGTCCTTTTCTGTTTCACAGAGACTGTATAATTCTTTTATTCATTTGGAGATACCAAATGGATTTATATAATGTTTTTCCTGTTTCCAACGATAACATCAAACACACAACAAAGTCTTAATTTGATCCATGGGTATCTTACTTTGAAATCATGATGCTATGATGCATTGAAGGGATTGAAAAACAAAAACTCCCCAGGCCAAATCTTAACCACAATCTGTTTTTGTACATAAAATTTTACTGCCACATGGCCACATCCAGTCCTTTACCCCTTATCTCTGATTGAATCTGGCCCACAATGGAGAGGTGAATAGTCATGACAATGACTGTATGGACCAAAAAAACACTCAACTATTTATTATCTGGCCCTTTACAGAAAATGTTTGCTGGCCTCCAGTATAGTGGAAATTTTAAAATTTGTTAAATTTGTTTTGTTATGTTTACTTTGGCTGCCCACCCATTCCCACTCTCTAAGAGCTTTGAGGATTTCTTATTGGAATTACAGATTCCTCACTGGATAGTGTTGGGAGGTATTGCATTTACTCCATGGGCCAGATAAATAACCGTAGCTAGTCTATTCAGATATGCTACCCCTGGGATTTGTATTTGAGTATATGACTTTGTTGGTGAATCTTTTAGTATATTGTCACCACTATAAGCCTTGCTACAGGATAGAGTTGGGGGAGAGCAGAGATGGCCATAAACTCAGGATGATAGCACTTGGGAGTTAGGAGTCAGATTATTAAGGACTCATATACCATGAAGAGTAGTTTGCAGTGGGCAACCATCAAGAACTTCTCAGCAGGAAAATGACATTCAGATTTATGCTATAGGGCAGGCAGATCACTGCTGACTGTGGAAAAGTTCTGCTGTAAAATTGAAGAGCTTTTACATTACCAGCAGAATGACCAGGTATGAGTCAGAATAATCCAAGCCAGGAAGGGTAGGAAAAAACTTCAGCCAAGCAATAATGATGGAGAAGTAGTAGAGGGATGTGGAGGGAGTGAAAAGCAGTAACAGGTAAGATGGCAAGAGTGAACAGGAGAGGGGTAGACCATTCCAAGGGTTCTGGTCTGGGTGACTGTGTTTATGGAGGAAATGCACAGTGAAGAGTGGTTTTACTAGGAACGAATGGCTCACTTTCTAGACATACGGAGTTGAAGGTGTCTGAGGGTACTTAGGTAAAGTTATAAAATGGTAGACCTCCAGGGAACAAGAGTAAAATTAGGGAAAGCCTCTGGGGATAACACCAGGAAGTGCCCCAAAGTAGTGGGTAGGCAAGGAAGAGGAAGTAGCAAACACTAACAGGATGAGCCATCCAGAGAAAGGACATGATGCATGGCACCGTTACTTTCTATGCTCCCCTCATTTCCTGTCAACTCTCTGTGGATTTAGAAAGTAGAAATTATTTATATTTGCTTATATGAAAGAAAAAAATAACCTTTAGTATAAACATTTGAAATTTAAAGAACTAAAATACATAGGTAATGCCCTCCTTATTTCTAAAAATATTCTTAAAAGGAAGACAAGAGGAGGTACACAGGCTGCTGTAGTTTACCATGGAATTCACTCTATGAAACTTTGTTCTTATCAGCGGATAAAACCTCACCATGTAATGCATTTTGCAGAAACCCCTCAACTATCACAATCAACTCAACTTTGGGAAACTACAAATGTTTCCTAATCTTAACAGAGGGTAAACAAAGCGGATCTTACCACTTATACTACAAAACTTCCAAGGAAAAGGAGAATATAGGCTGGGGCGGGGGGGGGAGGGATAACATTTTTATCAGTACGAAAGAGAAGCAGTCCAATAAAATTTCCATAGTTATCTATAATAAGAGATAACCAATACCAATTGCCAAAGAAATTGGATGAAGGGCTCTGGGTGTTCATCAGAGCAGACCCAGCAGAGTTAGCTGCTGAGACACACAGACTTCAAGATTTTAGGCTGTCATCTCAAACTGTATTTATGTATTGATGAATCTGCATTCCAGCAGGCCAATAAAGCACATAGTATTAAAGTTGTCCATAGATATAAAACATTTAAATGTAATTTTCTTTTATTTTCATTTTGTAAATTTATAGTAGATAAGAAAATTATTCAGGGCTTGACTTGCGACTTTCCTGACTATATTTTTCAGTCTTCATGATATTTAAAACATGATTACAGATAATAGTAGAATGTGTAGGGATGTATAAAATGGGTTTTGTTCTTCACCCGGCTGGTGTAGCTCAGTATTTGAGCGTTGACCCATGAACCAGGAGGTCAGGGTTTGATTTCTGGTTAGGGCTCAGGTTGTAGGCTTGATCCCAGTAGGGGGTGTGCAGGAGGCAGTGGATCAATGATTCTGTCTCATCATTGATGTGTCTCTCTCCCTCCCCTTTCCTCTATCTGAAATCAATAAAAATATATTATAAAAATAAAATAAAATGGGTTTTGTTCTTCAAAAAATGGTAAAGGCAGGGAGAAGTTGTATGAGTAGCAAATAAAGTATAAAAAGGTTTATTTAAGATTTTATTTTTAATGCAAGATACATAAAAATGTTAAAAATCACTTATTGTATCACTGACTTGTCAGAATGAGTGTGTGCCAGTCCTTTTTTAAAAAAAATATATTTTTATTGATTTCAGAGCGGAAGGGAGAGGGAGAGAGAGATAAAAACATCAATGATGAGAGAATCATTGATCGGCTACCTCCTGCATGCCCCCTACTGGGCATCAGGCCTGAAACCTGGGCATGTACCCTTGACTGGAATTGAACCTGGGACCCTTCATTCCGCAGGTTAATGCTCTGTTCACTGAGCCAAACCAGCTAGGGCTGCCAGTTTTTATATGGATACTATTTTTATAAAGTTGTAATAATATATATGTGATATATATATATATATATATATGCAAACACATATATGTGTAGACTAGAATCTTACATTTTTGAAATAAAAATCATTTGATAAAAGCTTTTTTAGACATCAGTATTTGTCAGCCTAATGTTCTTCAGCCAAAAAATTTATAATTTTAGGAACATCTTAAGTAGAAAAATATTCATTTTTTAATGTAATTTTTAATTTGCTCCTACAGAAATGTTCCTTTTATCTCTCTTTGAGATAGTCTTATTTTATAAATCTTAATCCTGCCTGTTGTGCTAAAACAATTAATGAATCCACATATAAGAATTTGAAGGGTTTGAGTGTGAAACAATTTTATAGCAAAGTAAAGCACCGGGTGCTTTTTGCCAAAGCTCTGCCAAATCTCTTGACAGTTGTTCTTAGTGTTCCTCCTGTGCAAATGTTGCCAGTCAGAGGATATCAGTTTAAAACTTAGTTCCCTTAAATAGAGTATATTTTAGTTTCTCAACAGTGTTGCTTATTTACATGTCAGTCAGCACCATCCCTTTTCTACTTTATTCATTTTCATTTTCTGTGCAGTATAGCAGGTTTTGAGCTCCTTAATTTGATTTTCAGCCCAAGCAGTTTGGGTGCCTGGAAACACTCAGCACTTTTAGCTCAATCATGTATGCCTTTATTTGGACTCTGATTGAGAAGTCAATAAATATTTAATTTGCCCCTTTTCGACTTCAAAAAGTGAGACTCTTTACTTTTTTTTAATATTCTATTTCAATACACATTTTGTATCCCTTGTCTCTTCTCATTTGTATATCCATAAGATTTAACATTCAAGCAAATATTGAAAGAAACGTATCCGTGCAGTGCAAAGATGTTGTTATTCATATTTTATAGCATTTAATATCTAACTCTAGATATATAAAAGTAGGCATACACATGAATGCTTACACACCCAGTGCCATAAGGAAAGTGCAGGTACACGGCCTTTTAGGAGGACCAGCAGAGCCTCTAAACAACAGTACTTTTGGAGTTTGTTCTGAATAGACCAAGATTTGTCTACTTGGAAAAGAAGACAAGAGAGTATGGACTCTTGCCTGGTAGATGGCCGTTTTATACTTTCGTCTTTCACCTTTAGATCTATGATCCATTTTGAGTTAATTTTTGTGAAGGGTGTAAGATCTGTGTCTAGATTCATTTTCTTTTGCCTGTGGATGTCCAGCACCATTGTTGAAAGTAAAGCTTCTCGCTATTGTATTGTTGGCTTCAGTTTCAAAAGCAGCCGTTATCCAATTGCAGCTGTCTTCAGTATGTAGGGGTTAGTGTCATGTTACTTGACCTTTTTTTTGGTTTGTTTATTGTTTTCATGAACCCAGAAATCTAAAACACTAAAATTTTCTAATGCTTAAGCATTGGTAATTTAAAATTTATATAAACTCTTTTGAGCAAAACATAATAACTCCTGGCATTAACAGCCCTGAGGGCCAACAGTTTGCAACCACTCCACTGTAATGAATGATTGGTGACAAAATAGGGATAGTAAGCACATATATAGTTCAGTTATCATTTTAATTTTTTGTCATTTGGGTGTGGAAGTAGGGAGATATCAAAGAAAGATATCCATTAACATCATATTGGCTTGCAAGTAACAAAAAATAAAATTACAATAATTTTTGTTAATGTGTTTCGTTTTTTTTTTTTGGTTATTTATTATTCCATTAGCAAGAACTGTGGAGAGAGGCATCCAGGGAGTTTTGTGGTTGAAAAATATATTAGGGTCCCAGGTGCTTTCTGCTTTTTATTTCACCTTTCTTAGCATCTTTTTTTGTAAGATGATGACTTATGATTGCAGCACAGCTACTGCACCTCTAGACTTGACAACTACACTCCAGGCAGGAAGAGTGGGGGAGGCAGAGGGAGAGAAGTTATTTATCCTGTCAAGACTTTGCCTTTCTATATAATGAGGAAATCTCTCCCCAGGGTCTGCTAGCTACATTTCTAACTACATAACCATGTACTGTGGCCATCCGTGACTCCAAGGGAGGATGTGAAATTAATTTGGCGCACTTGCCTTTCTTATATAGGAGGGTAAGGGAAAATAGGGTCTATGATGGCTTTTGTGTGGTTGGTCCAGCATTGCCACAATGTAGTTCTAGGACAGGAATGAATATAGAAAATTAAAACACTTTATAATAGGAATAAAGAGTTTGGTGGAGAAGGAGCAATTGAAGATTCAAAAGAAGAAATAATAAGTGAAAAAATTATTATTTGAGAAGAGAAGGGAGAAAGAAATGGATTAATATGCAGAGATACTCTTAAATGGATAAAACAGCTGAAAGGAAATCATTTCAGATTGAAATGGGAAATGAAATCCAGGGGGAAGCACAAAAATGTTTCAAAGATTTAGAAAAGATGAATTAGAGATTACAAATTGGCCCTATAGCCCATTTGAGTTTTGAGAGAGTTATTTTGTAGAGCAAAATATTAGCATATTACTTTTGAAATTTTTATTGAGGCTTGGCAAACTGATTGCAACTATGTGTGAAGTTCATTTGAGGCTAGGATGTATTCAGTGTTTATGATTGGAAAAGCAGATTATGGTATAAAATATAGATAATATATGTGAATTAAAAATGCTTATTAGAATATTATTTTAATAATCATGGATTCTATGAATATGGAAGAAATAAAAGGATAATGGGCCACAGAATGTACTAAGGGAATAGGAGATATTTGAAGAACAGGATTAGCAATGAAGATTAAGAGTAAAATTGGAATGAATAGATGAAATAAGAAAACATATTTTACATACTGTGAAACACCTACATATCATTTGTATGTAATGTGTATTGCAAAATGTAAATGTGGAAAATTTTGATGTTCATTTGGTCACCTGCTAGAAGTAGTGAGAACAAATGGCTGTTTTTTCTAGAGTATGTGTGTTTGTGTGTGTGTGTGTGTGTGTGTGTGTGTGTGTGTGTGTGTTTAATTAAAAACCTTCTTTACCTTTTGTAGTAAAGATCATATACCATCTAAAAATACTTTTTCCTCTTGATTCCTAACATCAGGCTGATCATTTGTGACAATGTGGCAGATTATTATAACTATGGCAGATGGCCTCAGACTCTGTAATCAGAATGTCCAAACAGAAGAATCTGGGTTTTCTTTATTTTTCATCCTTTGGTAAGGAGGGCTTCAGGACAGATGGGAACATTCCTACTTGTTTAAAGACTTCTTTTTCAGTAAATGCTTACAAAATACATTTCATCCTTATATCTGTAACAGCGGTCCTTCAAGAAGGGTAAATGTCTTCCCAGGAACCTTGGTTGAAGTCTGTGAACGTTTTTTATAATGGCATGGAAAAGTGAAGGGGATGGTGCTCCTGGCATCTGGTGCGTCAAGGCCAAGGGCGCTGCAATACAGAGGAAGGCCCCTGCAACAAAGGTTGTGTAGAGTAGAGGTGGAGGAAGCCTGGCTTGTAAGATAGAAGAATCGACGTATTTTTCTTTTAATTCATAGCTACTTAAAATTGTCATATAACTTCTGCATTAAACTTTTGGCGACAGAACTCTTTAACTACTGGATTTCAAAACAGAGAAAAAGAATTGTGTCAGTATCAACGTAGAGCCAAATCATACATTACCTTGTGTTGTTTATTTTTTATTATCTCAAACAGATGTCCAATAAACATACAAACAAGAGAAACATGTGACTTGACAGATCTTTCTAATTTAGGATTCACCTAGGTTTTGATAAAGTCTGTTTCATTTGGAGCAAACACATGAACCATGTATGGAATGAGATGGACTCTGGAGAAAGGTTGTTAAACTGGATTTTTACATGGGAGTAAAAGTGGCAGAATGGCCTTCCTTTTCTTTATCTCCTGACCTTGTAGAGTATTTTATATAGCATATGCTTCTACTGTCTCATACCTAGCACCCAAGTTTTGATTCTCTATGTAGAGTATTTTATTGCTACATAATGCTACCCATAAAATTAAAGCTCTCTTATATTAATTTATTCATTACTATGTAAAAATTTGTCATTACTATGTAATACTTCCATTGCTATACAGTTTATCCATTTTTGTAAAACAATTAATGTTTATTATTTCACAGAGGTTTTGGGGTCAGGAATCCAGGGATTAGATTGGCTGGATGATTCTGGCACAGGATCTCTCATGAGGCTGCAGTCAAGAATTTGGGTGGAGTTTCAGTCATCTGAAGGTTTCACTGGAGCCAAAGAGTCCACTTCCAAGGTGACTCAGTCATGTGCCCAGCACGTTAGAGCTGACTGTTGGCTGGAGACCTCAGTTTTGTACCACATGGACCTCTATGTGACTCTATACTCTAAGTAGGGGTACTTGAGTATCCTCAAATTTGGCAGCAGGCTTCCACTAGAACTAGTGATCTAAAAGAAAGCAAGGCAGAAACCAGAGTGTTTTTTATGACCTACCCACAAAAGTCATGCACCATTATTGCCACAGTATTTGCTTGGTTAAGTGAGTTATCCTTTTCAGTATGGAAGGAAACTATACAAGACCCAGATACAGATTATTGGGGGTATCTGTGATTCTAGGTCACATACTTCTGATATATTTGATAAAATATTCTACAATTGGCCAAAGGTTTTCTATATGTTTTTATTCATTTCAGAGAAAGGAAGGGAGAGGGAGGGAGAGAGAGAAACATCAGTGATGAGAGAGAATCATTAATCAGCTGCCTCCTGCATGCCTCCCACCTGGGATTGAGCCCCCAATCCGGGCATGTGCCCTGACCAGAAATAGAGCCGTGACCTCCTAGTGAATGGGTCCAGGCTCAACCACTGAGCAACACTGGCTGGACTTGGCCAAAGTTTTTACTTCCTTTTATATGTCATAGAGTATATTCATAAATTTTTTAGTTGTGTTTCATATTAATTCTGCCACCCATTGATTGATGACTTGAAAAACAAAGGAAGTAGAGAAATCAATAAGCAAGTTAATATAACAGTTCATTCAAAGGAGGACGAGGGCGTGGCCTGCAGAAGCAGAAATAAACATCGAGTGGCAGAAGAATAATAGGAAGATGTAAGGTTGACTAAATAAGCTTTGGGTGTAAATTAGAAGCTTTAACTGCAGATGATTCTGAGAATTTTTGCCTTTGCACAGAAAGAACATGACCTTAATTGAGACAGCAAAACACAGGTAAAAAGTACTTTTCCATAATGAATCTAATTTTGATCCTCATGGCTTTGATACGTCAGACAAATAAATTCAGATGAATATATCTAAAAAGGAGTTGGAAACTTAGATGTCCTTTTCTGTCAGTTTTTTGGGTCTATTGCCTCTAATATTCTTCGTGTTGTTGGACATGTGAGTATTCTCTTTATTAAATTTAGGACTCCTTGTGAGAAGAACAGTTAGTAAATCTCTTGAAAATGCTATCAAATGGCACCAAATGTTCTCCTTCTGCTAATAGGGACAACTGTAAGTTTGAATCCTGTGAAGACCATGGGCTTTTTAGATATTGAGCTGAGTAATTTATATTATTTTTTGCATTTTCATCCCTTGTACATTATGTCTGGTCATTTGCTGACATGCAAAATAAGCAGCACTTTTCATTATAACCTCAGAAATAGTAAATTATATCATAAATGCTTTTTTAGCAATTGAGAATATAACACAGAATGGATGCCTAACTGAGCAAATGTAGGATAGTTACACTTCTTGATGCTGAATCAACTGCAAAATCTATTGCAGTGTTTCAAAAGTTATTAGTGGTTGCTACTGATGGCTGAAATGCCTTAAATTTAAATTGGGCTTGATGAGAGAGAATCATTAATAATTGGTGCTTCACATTTTAAATAGCTACTTTCAAATTCTATGATGTTATGACTTTTCTATGAAAACAATTTTATTAATTATCTGGATGTGCCTTTGGCTTTTCCCGAACACTTCTATAATGTTTTGTCAGTTCATTCAATATATAAAATGTCCACATTTCCAGACTCTGATTTTTAAAAATTTTACAAATTGGGTATAAAAAATGGGTTGATAAAACTCCAAGTTTTACACAACACAGCAAACATTAAAACAAAGGAGACGTACTACTTTATCCAACATAATATGAATTTAAAGTAGGCTCTGTATAAAGTCATTAAACAGAAAATGAGACTTGATTATAATGGACCACCCTCTCTATTAGCAAATAAGGTTGTGAATAGTGACCAAATAATAAAGGGAGAGCTTTTTTTTTTTTTTTAAATTTTCTTTTTCTCTGTAGGGAATTCTGAAAAATTATAAAGCCTTCAATGTTTTGCTTCCAGGCATTGTAGTCACAGCAGCTTGATGTGTTCCATTATCGGACCTGATTTTTCATATGCAGATTCTGTCTCTGGGGAAAATTCATATGTGAGGTTAGAACAGCTTCTTCTGCAAATTTGTTAACTGCCCTGGAGGCAAAAATAAAACACATGCCCTCACTTTCCTGTTTCAGATCTTTGGTGGTCTGGAAAGAGGCAACCCCCCCTAACCCCCCTCTCCCCCCCCACCCCCCCCGACACACACACCACCACCACCAATGAAGCTATCCAGAGAATCATTTTCAGTTTACTTCATTGAAATGGCAACTCCCTTGTGCCATTATCAGGTCTTAGGAAACATCTGTTTCACCATTAGAAGTCTACAAAGGAAACCTACTTTACTTACAACTTACCTTTTAGAAGAATATTGGATCCCATTTATTTTACTTGTCAGTATATCTGTATAATTACAATACTGAAGGCATTTTGGAGGGCAATTTAGAAAGTAGGTAACTACTTTATTTTTTGAATACTCATAGTTATTTTTAAATAATCTATGGGACGTTTAGTTTGTTTCCTCTGTTAGTTTTTAAAATTGTGGTAAAATATGTATAACAAAATGTATGATTTTCACCATTTTAAAAATAATTTTTTATTTTCATTACCATTGACTTTTAATGTCTCAAAAATATTTATCCTTTTGTTCCCAGAAAACATAATGGGGCCTTTATTAAGAGTTAAATTCTTAGGTGTACTGAATCTTATTTAGGCTCTTAATTTTATTTCATCAATGTTGCTGATTACTGCATGAGTATCAGTGTTAATTATTATAGTTGTAAAAAACACTTATAAAATACAATTTGGCCTCATGTCTACATTTCTTCCAAATTGTCTTGGCTATTGGAATTTTGTTCTCCAAGGTGAATTTTAGAGTCACTTTTGCAAACTCCAGTAAAAAAGTATTACTGGAATATTGATTGGAATTACATAATCTGAGAATAACTGTATCTTTATAATAGCAATTCAGTATAGATTGAAATATTTTGATTGCCACTTCATTTATCAATGTTTTAAATGAGCCATTTCACATTTTTTATATATTTAATTTCTACTTACATATTGAATTATAAACATACACATGCTATATTTTTCTCTATATAGCATCTTCAATGGATTCACATTCTGTCTTGTTTTTATAATTTTTTCTAATGAGCATTAAATTAAAACTCTTTGATTGGTGTGTTCATTTATTCATCTTTATTATTAGAAGTGCCTAGAATGTAATTAGTACCCAATTGTAAAGTGCTATTATTAATTTTTATAATTGGCATGAAATAGTTAATATATTTATGGGCTTTTAAATTATGTCATAAAGATGTCTTGTAATATTAATTATAAGAATCCTTAATGGTCCCTGTTAATATATGTATCTTTTTCAGCCTTGACAAATTAGCCTGTGGAAGGGGGGGGGGGTTAAAAAGGAAGGGTGTTGTGGGATACCGGTATGAAAAAATTATATCCTCTTTGTTTGCCTTCTATATATAAAAAAATACAAACATTTAAAATGTTCCAATATTTATTAGGTAAATTTATACAAGTGCATTTTTTTCTATCACATGTAACTATTACCTTGTTTTTTAAATAGAAATGTTACAAAAATGCTGATTTTTACTATACCATAAATAATTTTATTTACCCAAGAGCTCTTGACATATTTCAAGATTTGGAGATAGAGTATTAACTCATAAATATTGACCTTGCTTTTAGTATTTTTTTTTTGGCGAAGTGTACATAAATATTCACTAAATTTTAAAAAGGTAGTGATGTTATGAATATTTTTCCCCCTCAAAATATTGGATGTTTAAAGCAAATCATTTAAACCACATAATCTAGAATTATCTGGGATAATTCTACTTAAGATTCATTTTTCACATTGAATTTAATCTTTGGAGTAGAATAGAGATTTATAGGAAGATCTGAGTAATGATAAATTACAAAAGTCAGATTGAAAGTGTCATTTATCAGTATTCAGCTGGTAATAGTAGTCGTTTTTCTGGAGAACACTGGTAAAATGTGCTCATTATTAGGACTAACCTTGCTCTTTCAAGTACTTTAACTTTAGAAAAATAGAAAATATGTTTTGTAATTTCATGTATGGAATACATTAGATGTATTAGATAAGCCTAGAAAAACAAAGTATTTAACATTATAAATGAATAATGCACAATAAGTTGTCCTTAATTTTATCTTATTAAAAACTAAGATATATGTATTAAACACATGTAAAATCTCCCAACACTATTTTTTAAATTATGTCTTTATTGATTTCAGAGAGAGGAAGGGAGATGGAGAGAAGTATACAAACATTGATGATGAGGGAGAATCATTGATCAGTTGCCTCCTGCATGTCCACACTAGGGATCGTGCTCACAATCTGCGCATGTGCCCTTACCGGGAATTGAACCGTGACCTCCTGGTTCATGGGTCGATGCTCAACCACTGAGCAACACTGGCTGGGCTCCCAACACTTTTTTTAAACGAAACCATTATCGCAGTGTCCTTGTTCAAGAAGTCTGTCCTTGAGCTCAGAATCATGTGATGGAGTTGGAATTACTTTTGTTCTTATTCATCACTAGTTTTCTAAATAAGTACCACTAGTACCCAGGAAGAGAAAAGTGACAATGTAATACATATCTAGAAAAGAGGCTTTGATTGTCATTCCTTCCAACCTAAAGATTCCTAACCATCTCTCTCCACTCTCAGAAATGTTTAAATGACTTGATGTTACCACAAGTATGCATTGCATGTCGTTGGTTGTGTATATCCTGGTGTCAAGCCAGTAGATGATTGCAGCTGGTTTATTTAGCACTTGAAATATAGAGAACTAATTAGGTGGTTTTGCCTCATGGCAAGCTTATGGTTCCAATTGCCAATATCCCTTGGTGCATTGTAGGACCCTGGTTTCTTTGCAGATGAGCTTTGATGGCAGGTAACACACAATCTCATTAACATAAATACCATCACTACATATGATACTGACAAGCATGGTCTCTTTATTTAAACTTTGATTGAACATTTCTTGCACATTACTTGTCAGATATTTCATGCCCATCTCACTGGATTACATTTATGCTAGATCCTTTGATTATAAATGAGCTTTCTCACATTACAAAATCTTTAGAGAATAGCTAATATATTTATTTCAGTCCCATTTCAGCTCTGCATTCATATTGTAAAAACGAGCAAATATCTAAGGAATCTTGAGGTCATCTTTCATTCCTACCCATTCCTTGGATCTCCTCTCACGCTTCTGTCTTCCTGTGCTAAGCTTCTTCCTCCTTGGGCTTTTATCTTCCCCTGTCCATTTTGCTCCACCACAAAATCTCATGCAGATCTCTTATTTCCTAACTCCAAGGGAAGCCATAAAGCTGTTCTTCATTCAGTACACTTTCAAAAAGAATTAATTAAGAATCAGTTATGTGCCAGAAACTCTTCTGTGTTTTTCATCGAACAAAAATCCATCCCTCTTGGAGCTTATTTTGGGATAACGCATACAGGAAAAGTGCAAATGCTATCTAAGCAAATATATAACATTTTGAGAAACAGAAAATCTATGGGAGGTTAATGTGTGTTGCAGTTGAGTTGCAATTTTAAATAAGGTAGTTGGACTATGTCTCATTGCGGTGTCTTTAAATAAGGAGTTAATACATCTCGAGAAATGATGTTCCAGGCTGAAGGAATAGGCAGTGCAACGGCATGCCTGATATGTTCGAGAAACAGTAAATATGCCAGTGTGGCTGGAGTGAATTAACAAAAGGGGAAGAATTACATGCAGAAAGATCAGATCATGTTGGGTCTTATAGGCTGTTGTAAAGAATGGTGTAATTCAGAAAAAAATGGCATACCAGTATATGGTTTTGAGCAGAGAAATAACATGATCTGATTTTTAAAAATTCTCTTAAGCCCACAGAGATGTTGAAATAATATTCAGTGTACCCCTGTATATCTTTCCCCTAGATTCATAAACTTGATTACTTGATTTCTTTCTATGGTTGTTCATTCTACACACACACACACACACACACACTCCACTTTGCCAAGTCATTAAAAGTTGACTACAAACTTCACACTTCCTCTTAAACATTCCAGTTTGCATTTCTCAAAAACAAAAACATTATCCTACACAGCCACAGCCCATGATCACACCTAAGACAATAAATAGCAATTTCAATTTCGCCACATTTTCAAATTTCTTCAGTTTTTCTTAAAATAACCTTTTTAGCTGTGTGGTTGTTCTTTAATTCTGGATAAACCAAGGCTCACTCATTGCATTGGCTGAGTTGTCTTTTTATTTTCCCCCAATCTGAATCCTTTGCATGCCTTTATTCTTCATGGCATTTAATCTTTGGAAGAATTCAAGTCAGTTTTCCTGTAGATCACTCTTTATTCTGGATCTGTGTGACAGGCTTCTCATAATTGGATTCAGGTTATAGTATCCTAATATACTTTGCTTCTTTTATGTATTAATTGCTTGGATAGTTTGGCAGAGAAAGTCCAACTTGTATTTATAAAGACCACATGACATTAACTTGTGTAATCTCTATAAGGACAAACATTGAATCAACAGAGTTATTTTTAAGAGTCATATGTAGTTTAAAAGATAAATGAGACTCTTGGGAGAGTATGATCTTGGGTTCAATACCCTGTAAGTTTGTCTTGAAAAGTTGTATCTTATTTACCTATTTCGATTTTCCCATAGGGCAGACCGTTGATTTCTAAATTTTGGAACATTCTGGTTAGATGTGTTATTGATGAAATTGCTGGTCAGGTCTGATGACAATTTAATATAGAACAAAACTGGATTGAGTGACCTTTGCTGTAATTGATGTTGGCCTTTCTTTTTGTTAAGTGACTGGACAATTTATCTAACTTATAGGAAATATTGTGATTGCTAAATGGACTGTCATAGATGAAGATATACACCATTCATCTTGAAAAGGTTCACTGGGCAATAGTAATAAGAGAAGGTCAAGGGGCATGAAACTTCATAAACCTTCTTTTAAAATTCATTGTCCTTTCACACATAAATAGTTGAATTTTTTTTTTAACTTTCAACTATTTACTCAGAGTCCAGTGTCACTGAATAGACACTATGACACCCAATTGTTAGAATATGTTTTGCCAGATCATTACAAAGTCAAACTACTTAGATTTCTGTCTGGGGTAAATTTAATCTCTGTTTATTCTTTGAGATGGAACTCAGGCTCAGATAATTATTGTTATTCAGTTAAGTTGCTCAGTTTCTGACCTCTTACTAAGGAAAATTGGATTTATTTCCTTATAGTGTCATACACCTTTGGAGTCCACACAGGCTTGAAGGGACAGAACTATAGAGTCATTACCAGTTTGGGGATCAAATGAAAGACTGCTGCTATGTACTGAATTAAACTACTCAAGGGAACCAGTGTTTGTTCAGGAAAATCAAAGCAGGTGAAATGTGTATAGCATTCTCACTTTGTGATAGAATATGTGACTAAAATAAACTAAGAAAATATAGTTAAAATTTTTTTAAGTTGACAGTAGCTTGAGTTCTTTCTCTAGAAATAATTATACAAACCAAATATATTTAAACTATTTATTTGCCTAAGTAACTTGTAAGAAGTAAAGCATTTGTTAGTTCTGACCTAGTATAATTTGGTCTTCTTCATAGGTAGTTGGTCACCTGTAGAACTGATAAAAAGTGCTATTCATACTGCTATTGACTGGTATGTCTGATTAACACATGCCAAGGCTGAGCAAATCTTTTCTAGGTCTTTCTAATTTTAAAGCATATTTATAATCCTATGTGGAAGTATCCTAAACTAATATAACAAAGTTAGATATGGACATCAAAAGTTTATATCTGTATGGGCTAGAAAATGATGAAATAAAGTTTATCCTTCTCCTTGATAGTGAACTTATAACTAATAAGTCCCTGAACTATTTTCTGCTAATGAATTTGTATTTTTCTATACTTTATTTACCCATTTTCAAATATATGTTTCTCATAAAAATGAAGTGTTTTGTGTGTTTTTTTGGTGGATGTTTTTCTTTTATTCTCTTTTGATAAAATGATTTACATGTTATTTATCTCACACATCCTATATAATAAAGAGCTAATGTACTAATTAGACTGGACTGCGGAACAACCTTCCGGAATGACCAGTGGGTGGGGGGCGGGGCCAGCGAGCCTGCACTGCCAGGTCAGTCATGGCAGTCCCAGCACCCCCCCCCCCTTCCGCAGAGGCAGCGGGAGAGGGGGCTGCATGGTCCTGGTCCTGGCATTGTGCCTTCCTCAGAGGCAACCACAGAGGTGGCGGGAGAGGGGGCTGTGCAGTCCTGGTCCCAGCACCACGCTTTCCACAGAGGCGGTGGGAGAGGGGTTGGCGCGGTCCAGGAGCCTCTGCAGAGGCAGGAGGGGCATGACTGAGGCGCCTCAACCTCCCATGGCTCCTCCAGCTGCCCCCTCTACCAGTGGGCGGGGGTGGGGCCAGCGCTAAGGAGCAGGGAGCCCAGCTTCTGGTTGAGCTATGCTCCCCCCACCCCCTGCTCAGCCAGAAGCTGAGCTCATGGCTGGCGAGCACAGTGGTGGTGGTGGAGGCCTCTCCTGCCTCTACGGCAGGTGGACGGTAAGGAGCTAGTGGTCTTGGACTGTGAGAGCCCGTGACTGTGAGAGGGATGTCTGAGTGCCCGGGGAGATTGAACCTAAGCCAGCAAGTGGATATCCCCCAAGGGGTACCCGACTACGAGATGGCATAGACTGGGCTGAAGGACTCCCACCCCTCCACTCCCCAGTGCATGAATTTCATGTACCGGGCCTCTAGTCTAATCTAATAACAGAGAAACATGCAAATTGACTGTACCTTTGCTATGCCCCAAGCCACACCCACCAGTCAGTCAGAGCGACTATATGCAAATTAACCCAACCAAGATGGCGGCTGGCAGCCATGGAGCTGGAACAAGCAGGAGGCTTGGTTGCCCCAGCGATGGAGGAAGCCAAACTTTCCGCCTGCCCTGGCCGGCTGTGGCCTCCGCACAAGGCAACAAAGTTTCAATTATAGAAGATAAATAAATCCCAGATACCTGCTTCCAGCCAGCCTCCACTGGGAGCTTGGGTGGCTGGGGGCTGTGGCCAGCCTGCAAACAGCCATCAGCCCCTCACCCAGGCTGGCCAGGCACCCCAGCGGGGACCCCCACCCTGAAGGGGGTGTGGCCAGTCTGAAAATGGCCCTTAGTCCTCACCAAGGCTGGCCAATGCAGGAGCTGCCCCCTGGTGGTCAGTGCACTCCCACAGGGGGAGCTCTGCTCAGCCACAAGCCAGGCTGATGGCTGCCAGCACAGCAGTGATGGCGGGAGCCTCTCCCACCTCCTCAGCAGTGCTAAGGATGTCTCACTGCAGCTTAGGCCTGCTCCCTGCTGGCAAGTGGACATCCCCCGAGGGCTCCTGGGCTGCCAGAGGGATGTCTGACTGGCAGCTAAGGCCCGATACCGCGGGGAGCGGGCCTAAGCCAGCATTTGGACATTCCCTGAGGGGTCCCAGACTACGAGAGGGCACAGGCCAGGCTAAGGGAACCCCCTGAGTGCACAAATTTTTGTGCACTGGGTCTCTAGTCTATAATAATAAAAGCATAATATGCTAATTAGACTGGATGTCTTTCTGGGATGAAGCCTGGCCTGCAGCCACCACAGCTATGAGGGAGGGATCCAGGCAGCCACGGCTGTGAAGGCCTACTCTTGCACGAATTTCGTGCATCAAGTCTGTAGTTTCTGTATATTTAAACTGTCTCTGCTACTCTTAGGGTTATCATTAAGCCTTTCCATACTGTTTTACACTTTCAAACCATTTCTCCTTACATTAGGTTGTAACATATTAGCTTCTTGAAATCCTTGTCCTATTTTTCATAGGTTTTCCTAACTTTAAACTTAATAAACTATATAACCAAGTAAATTCAGTTAAATTTTTTGAAAGTTGCTTCATTTGAAATACTGTATTTGCTAGAAGACTGAAGTTGAAAAATTGGACTCCTTGAAGTCTCTACTAAGTACTCTGATCTATTGGTTTACTATATTTATTTACCCATAATTACTTAAAATTATAATGAAATGAAGATTTAGATTTTAATAATATTTCAGGATATTGATCTGATTCTTTTTGTTTTTATGAGAAACTAGATAAGATTATTGTAATTATATTATCTTCTCTTTATTTATCCACTTTTTTAGTATATGTGAGTTTCATGTATTTAATTTCAATTTGTATTTAATAACAGAGAAAACCATGTTATCAAGTACTGACCATGTGAGTCTATAAACTTTTGCTTTAGTGTCAGACATTTAGTTTCTAAGATTTAAGATAGGATTGAATAATCATGTTGTACTATAGTACATCTTTTAGAACAATAACTTAGTAATAATGTGTTTAGAATGAAGATTTGCATAATTTATCTGTACTGTTTTTCTGATTTTTATTGGAAGAGAGGAAAAAATAAAGATAGGAGGAAAAAAATGACAGTATAATAACTAATCATACAATTTAAGATTTTAAGAGCTTTGTAAAATCTGGTTTATCTTCTCTTCATACTAATTATAGTCTTATTTTAACTACTTCAGAAAGCAAATTTTATGTTTTCCTTCCAGCTGACATTTTTTTTTATAAATAATAACTTTAAATCTTAATAAAATGAGCTGTAGAGAAGAGCTTTGAAGCTAAAGCAATTATTGAAATACTAGAGGCCTGTTGCATGAAAAGATTCATGCAGTATGCCTTCCCTTCCCCTGACTGCCAGCACCGGTTTTCCTCCGGCACTCGGGACTCAGGCCTTCGCTCAGGCTGGAGCCACCTTCAGTCTTCACTGCTCCAGCCAGAGCCGCCTTCAAGCCTTCGCTGCTCCGGCCGGAGCCACCTTCAAGCCTTCACTGCCCCGGCCGGAGCCACCTTCAGTCTTTGCTCTGCCGCTTCGCGCCTATGTATGTAAATTAACCGCCATCTTTGTTAGTGGTTAATTTGCATATCTTGGTGATTAGCCAATGGGAGGAGTAGTGAAGGTATGGTCAATTACCATGTTTGTTTATTATTAGATAGGATCTTTTTTTCCCTGAAAAGCAGGAACAGTATTTAATGACCAGTCACAGATACTGCTATAATTATTAAGGGAAATTATATTCTAAGAATAAGTAAAGGTAGTAAGAAACAACTGATTTTTTAAATTGTTAAACTAAATTAGAAGAGCTAGCAAGTCTTATTAATCCATGTATTTGACTTTTTGAGTAGACTGTTTTCAGGCACGATGCTATATGTTAGGTTTTATTTATATGAAAAATACACATACACATGTGTATGTGTATGTAAATATATACTTGTGTATATGCATACATACCTGTGTACATATGTATATGTACATAGACATGTGTAATCATACATATGTAAATATTTTTCATTTTTATTAGTACAAGGGAAGAAGCACCTAACTCAGCCTAATGGAGATATGGGAAGCCAAGAAATACCCCAAAAGTGAGGTTTCAGCCGATACTTTAAAGTTGAATGGAGTTGGTTAGGTAGATGAGGACAGAGATGGGAGAAGGCACATAGATAACAGCATGTACATGTATCTGACTGTGGGATGATTTGCTAACCAATAAGGTAGGAGTATAGCTGGTTTTGAAGGAATAGTTGTAAAGGAAGATATTCAAACAATTCAGAATGGTGTTATGAACTATACCAAAGTGCTTTTTATTTTTTGTTTTGGTTGGTGATAGGGACACAATAAAAACTTTGAACAAGGGGAAAATACTAGAGTGGCGATTGTGATATCAAAGTGGAGGAGGGTTTGAAGGGTGTCTGTGACAAGATTAAAAGGCTTTTAGAATTTGTCAGTTTGCAATTCTTTTATATGGTACTAGAGGTCCGGTGCATGAATTCGTGCGTGGGTGGGGTCAGGCCAGCCTGCCCCGATTGGAGCCCATTGGGCCTGGCCAGCCAGGGGGAGGGGCTGCGGGCAGTTGGCTGGCTGGCCCTGCCCCTTGGTCAAACTCTTGTCGAGGGGACAATTTGCATATTAGTCTTTTATTATATAGGATTACTTCCCATTCACTTGTTAATAAGTCTCTTCAAAGACACACTTTATATATACAAGATATATGCCCATTATAAAAAAAATCCATGCTAAAAGCATCTTCCTAAAATAAGCTCTAAGACAGTGTGTTTCTATGTAAGTGATTGTATCTCCAAAGATGTTATATATTGACCACATGGTAATCTTTTTCAACTTTAGATGAAAAGATTTTAGATTTTCCTTCTCCACGAAAGAAGTATTCATTTTTATATCTTGTTCAACCATTAGTGAAATGCTTTTCATTAATGAAAACCCAGGGCAACTTTTGTATTTAGTAATGGGTTTACTTTTTAGGAATTAACTATAAAAATCTTAAGAAGTATTTTATGTCATTGAAGTTTTTCTCAAGTTTTAGAAACAGCAATTACATTTTTAGTCACTGTCCAAATAGTTTCTTTTTTTTTTGATATATTTATAATTTTGTATTAGACATGTTTGTTTGTTTTTTAAATATGCTTTTACTGATTTCAGAGAGGAAGGGAGAGACAGAGAGAGATAACATCATCAATGATAAGAGATACTCATTTATTGGCTGCTTCCTGCACAACCCACACTGGGATTCTAGCCTGAAACCTGGACATGTACCCTGATCAGGAATTGAACCATGACCTCCTGGTTTATAGGGCGATGATAACCCACTGAGCTGCACTGCCCGGGCTGTGTTAGACATGTTTGTAGCTTATCACCATCTTAGCAGTATGACAGGCTTGTGTTAGAATTACATCCGGCAGGCATGGCTCAGCTCTTTCATCACTGATGTTTCTTTTTTCTTTTTTTTTAAAAAAAAAAACTTTATCGTTGAAAATATCACATATATCCCCTTTTCACCTCCATTTATCCCTTCTAGCCCATCCCCTGCTCATCATTGATGTTTCTGTCTCTCCCTCTCTGAAATCAGTTTAATATATATATATATATATATATATATATATATACACACACACACACACACATACACACATACACACACACACACAAAAGGTTTCCACAAAACATTAAAAAAATTATAAAGTAGAATACTATATAGTACTGAGTAGTTTTTATTTGTATTCCAAAATATGTAAAGTTAGTGGATAATTAGCTTTTAATTATGTCTTTAAAAAAAGAGAAATTAGTATCATATCAAAACAAATGTAAGCCTCATAAGTTATTTCTAGTTAACAGCAATAATTTTGATTACCTGTTTTTAATTGGTTGTTTGCTGATATTATTAGCACAGTATGTGCTAAAGCCTCTGGTACAACATGAAAGCTGTAATAAAATCTACTGTAAACGATCCATGAAGGGGACTGTTACAGATGTTGTGATTATGTGAGCCTAGAGGCTGCATTGCCATAATTGGCCTCCTGTGAGGCTGGAGTTCTGCAGTTGTTCCTGGAAGCTCAGTGAACAAGAAGATTGGATTTCACAATGTTTGCATTTGTTGACTGATACTTTGTGTTAGCAACATCCACATAATGATGAACAGCAATTTAAGCTTGCATCACTGTCCTTTTGATATAAATGAAAGTTATATTCGGTTTCTCTGTTTTTTTCCACTACAGATTCAGCTACCTTAATATTTTTGAAGTGACTATTCAGTAAATATTATTTTCAACACATCATATTTATTTCTTCCTCTGTGCACATGTACTTAAACTCTTCTTATAACCTCTAAGTCTCCTCAAACATCATTCAGTTAATTGTTTTTGATCTTCTAGTTTGAAAGCTTTATACTTTATAACTACTCAGTGGTATCAGAAATATTTAACAAATTCTGAAGTTAATATTTTTCTTTTTCTCCAAAAGACAAGTACTGTGTTTATACACTAGGTAATAATTTATTTTTACAGGTAGAGACTGTCTTTCCTATATGCATCTTTAGCACCTGGCATAGAGCTTGTTATGTGCTAGACAAAAAACTTATGGAATGAAAGAATAAATGAATAAACCCAAGAAGCCAACTTGGTAAAACTAATTTGGATTCTAAGCATATTTGTACCAGTCTAACAATTTGATTAAAATTCTCTGTATTTCAGCATTCCTAAATTTACAATATTTTTAATTTAAAATTTCCAAAGGAAGAGGAATTGAAGTTATTAGAATCACAATTAAACTCATTAAAGAAGCAAGTCAAGTGCCCATCTTTGTATTCACAACTAGAGCACTTCATGGTATTTTTATAGAAGAATTGATAGAAGTGAACATAATAAGTGTTAAAGGTACAAAGCGCTATAAAAAATTTAATAAGTATAATGTGCTAACTCATTGCAAGTTATCAAGTCTATTAATATTTTAGATTCTCACTTTTAGGTGTAATATTTTTTCATTAAATTGTAAAAACTAATCATTTCAAAAGAGAAAATATATTTTCTTTCTCTTCTGGAAAGCTAAAGCGGTTAATAATTGGTACGACCATCAAAATATCTTTCACTCAAATGCTTTGTACCTAGATTAAACTCAAGATAAGTGAATGTTATTCATTTCTGGAAAGCAGACACTATTGGCAAGAGGCAGTGATGATAATCAATATTATCATATTTTACAGATAAGGGCAGGCCTGGCTGGCATGGCTCAGTGGTTGAGCTTTGAACTGTGAACCAGAAGGTCACATTTCAGTTCCCAGTCAGGGCACATGTCTGGGTTGCGGGCTCGATCTCCAGTGTGGGGTGTGCAAGAGGCACTGATTGATGATTCTCTCTCATCATTGATGTTTCTATCTCTCTCTCCCTCTCCCTTCCTCTCTGAAATCAATAAAAATAGGTTTAAAAAAATAAGGGCAGGAAAGAAGGAACAAATATATCTCATAACTTATTAGATTGCCACCTCCCTCCTCCAAATAGTAGTAGAGCTTAACACTACTCTGTAGAGAGTGTGGGGTGAATTTAATGACTCATTTCCAAATAATAAATTTTTAATAAGGAAATTAGTCACTTTACAATGGAGAATCCTGGTAAACACTGCCTTAACCAAATGCTCAAGGTTAATATCCCTAGTGATGTGATTATATAACCTTTACATATTGGGATAAGAAAGGCACTCCATCGATGAGATATTTGTTCATAAAACTAATAACCACAGGTTAATCATAAGAAAAGCATGAGATGAACCCAAATTGGGGAACACTCTACAGAATATGTGACAAGTTGCTCACAATTGTCAAGGTCATTTAAAAAAAAGTCTGAGGAGCTGTACAGTATACTGAGCATCCTAAGGAGACATAGTAGCTAAATGCAATGAGGAAATTCTAAATTGATCTTAAAAAGGATATTAGTGGAAAAACCTGATAAAATCCAAATAAATCTAGAATTCAGTTAATAATAGTATACCAATGATGGTTTTTCATTTTGACAAATGTGCCATGGCAACAGAAGATGTTAACATTAGGGAGGACTGTGGGAAGGTTATCTTGGAACTCTCTATACAATCTTTGCAATTTTTCTATAATTCTTTAATTATTTCAAAATGAATGTTTAAATATAAAATATAAGGGCAAATGCAACAATTAATAATACCAACTGAATACAGTTTTAAATTCATTAAAAGGTCAATTAAACATGGTATAAAAAGTAATGAAAACACATTAATCTATTTATTTTAATTGAAAACAATTAAATGTGTGTTCATTATTAAGTATTTTTTAAGTATTTTTTTAAATAGAATTTTATTGATTTCAGAGAGGCAGGGAGAGGGAGAGAGAGATAAAACATCAGTTATAAAAGAGAATAATTGATTGGCTGCCTCCTGCATGCCCTGCACTGGAGACTACCCCCAACCTGGGCATGTGCCCTGACTGGAATCAAACCGTGACCTCCTGGTTCATAGGTCCATGCTCAACCACTGAGCCACACCTTCCGGGCCATTACTTAATCTTTTGATGTCAGGTAAAGGCTTGCTTTATGTTTATTGCCACATGTTTTGGTACATTAGTCACAATGAATGTAGGGCTTAATTTTAATCTAACAAATCAGTTATATCAGTCAAAAAAGAGATCTTCTAGTTTATTATTAACAGGACAGTTATTATATTAAAAACATTTATCTGCAGCCCTGGCCAATGATTGAAGTGTCAGCCTATGCACTGAAGGATTGTGGGTTCAATTCCTAGTCAAGGGCACAAACCTGGGTTTCAGGTTTGATCCCCAGCCCTGGTCCAGGTGTGTGTGTGAGGCAACCAATCGATGTGTCTCTTTCACTTTGATGTTTCTCTCTCTCCCCCTCCCTCCCTGCCTTCCACTCTCTCTAAAAAAATCAATGGAAAAAATGTCCTTGGGTGAGGATTAACAAAAAACACACCAAAAAACCCCCAATACATTCGGTTTTGGCAATACCCAACCTGGTATCTGAAAAACCACGAGATGTTAATTTATGAGAGCTGTGTGGATTAGTTTGGGGTTCCCATAAAAAAACAGGGCACCCCTAGAAGTAAGTAGTCTTAGAACCTCTGAAGCAGTAGTGTCAGGCCACGTCAATGTAGCATTAAGTGTCTGACAGCTGGTTTACATTTAAAGTGGTTGCTTGGGGCAGAATGTAATAGGTACTGTCCAAGTTAGCTATATGCTCAAAGTTTATTTAATGATGGAATATTCTATCACACATTATTTTTATCTTAAGCCTGAATTTTTAAAAATCCAGACCCTTGTTATTTTTTATGGACAGCTCGAATATCACAAAATAGGCCAGAGGTGCTTTTTGAAGAGATCCCTAAATGCAATGTAAGGATATTCGTGGGTAACCATAGCATAGGATTAGGCAGACAGATCTCTGTCTGCTAATACAACTCTGCATGTTTTGTAGGAGAGAATAAGTGAGTTTGCACATCACTTTGTACTTAGGCTTCATATGACCATGTTGTAGTTTGTGTCTATAGTGAAATGACAGTTTCCAAGAGGAATTATATCCTCAAGAAAACATATTATACACCAAGAGGAATATGTTAAAATGCAATAACTGAAAATAAAATCTGAAACCAGAATGAATAGTGTTAGATTACAAAAGGAGTGCTATATTTATTCTTAATTATTTGATATTGTCAAAGAAGCATTGCTCTCCATTGAACTCATCCCGAAATTGATGAGACACTTACAGAACATGGAGAAGATAAATTTGATCTCCGAGACTTGGGTGCATGTTCCCAGTGGGTGATAAATTTATTTCCAGTTGCTATAAATTTCAGGTCTAAGAGATAAGGAAACACAGTACTAGTAAAACTAGGTTTGGTGTTTCATTCTAAACACCTCAACTATTTATTATTGAGCTGCCTTGTAAAGATAATGAAAATCAATAAAGCATTGCTAAGTATCTCATCTATTAGGGCTATAAAATAGTTATATGATTTCATAAATGTTAATGAAAGAAACTAGGTAAACAAATGTCACTGGCCATAAATTAGAATTTGGAAAAGCAACAATATATAGCACAGTGATTTAAGTCATAAAATTTATTGATCTTCATCCTTTGAATGAACCTTAATGTAGAAGCTGATTTCTTCAGTAAGGAAGAGGAGTTGGAACTCCTAATTGCAGAGGTACATTTCTAACTGTGATGATAATATTATTAAAGAATTATGTAAACCTCGAGGAACAAAATCATAATGACACAAAGACAACCATTAATTAAGTATGCATTGCTATGTCCTAAAGCCTTTGCTGTGGATGGAGGAATGCCACCTTTGAATGAGGGGCTTCTTCTGTCTGATCTCACCCCCTCCCACTCAGATGTGCAGGTGATAAATGTGCAGCAGCAGCAGGGATCCTTATTAACAGCAACATCCAAGTCTCTGGCAGTCACTGCAAGTGCAAGTGCCATGCACAGAGACTTTCCTTTTCAGCCCGAAGAGTGTGGATTTTCTATGAGAGCTTTTTAGAAATTGAGATAGAATTTCTGGGTCATGCATCTAAGCACTTCATCTGTTAGACGGTATAGGAGTTCTTGGAATGTGCTCCATCAAGCCTTAGTATAATGATTTGGATTGAGAATCCTATCTAATAAAGATGGAATATGCAAATTGACCATCACTTTGCAACAAAGATGGCAGCGCCCACAGCCAATAAGGAGGGAATATGCAAATTAATGCAACAAAGATGGTGGTGGCCGGCCCAGAGTGAAGGAGGGAGGCGGCTCCTGGCCCTGGAGCGAAGGTGGGAGGCAGCGGCTAGAGCAAAGGCCTGGGTCCTGGGTGCTGGATGCTGGAGGGAAACCGGTGCTGGCAGCCAGGGGAAGGAAGGCCTGTTCTTGCATGAATCTTCATGCACTGGGCCTCTAGTTATCTTATAATAGGTATAGTTTTGAAGCCATATATATATATGAAGCCATATAAATAGTATATGTATATGTGTGTGTATATATATATATATATATATATACATATACACATATACATATACTATTTAATTTATTTATCTTCACTGGGAATAAAATTGAGGCAATAGGCAAAGGATCTACTTTTTACTGATGTAATCACTTTGAAAGAGGAATCAAACTTTTAAATGACAACTAAAAAACAACACAAACTTGGTTAGTTATTTTTCTTTCCCTATCCTACTTGTTACTCAAAGACTGTTGACTGTGATCATTTTCAGTTCAGTTGTTTTTATACTGCCTCTGAATTTGCCAGCTTCCTCTGAAAATCACATCTAGACAATAAAGAAGCAGGGAGGTTCAATTTTGATTTTACTATGTTTTAGTCCTCTTAAAGTTAAAAGTTGAAGATTTGCTTGAAGGAACAAAAGGAGTGTGAACTTGGAAAGACTGGGTTTAAGTCCTAGATTAAGCCCTATGTGACCTTGGACATGGCTCTTATCCTTTAGAATTAGCACCCACATCTTTAAAATGAAAATAACTATGCTGGCATTATCTAACATAAGGATTGTGTATGTGTACTTGTATGAGGACCATCTGAAACAATGTATGCACATGAGCTTTAGAAACACTAAACACAAAGAAATTAAAGGTAATTTTATAAATACTGGTATTGCCAAGGAAAGGATAAAATTATTTTTTAATATATTTTATTGATTTTTAGAGAGAGAGGAAGGGAGAGGGATAGAGAGATAGAAACAAATCATCCGTCGGTTGCCTCCTGCATGGCCCCTACTGGGATCCAGTCCACAATTGGACATGTGCCCTGGCCGGGAGTCAAACTGGCTACCTCTTGATTCCTGGTTCAACACTCAACCACTGAGCCACACTGGGTGGGCAGTAAAATTATTTGGATCACAAATAGTTTGGAGGTGATAAGACAGCTTTCTTCAGATATACTCTTTATTTCTGTCATCAACAATTACTCAAAAATTGGTTTATATAGATAAGATACTATATACCTTTACATTTGACTTTCCCTTTTCCCTCCTAGAGGTTTTAGTGGCATAATTTAAAAATATTTATGATCTCAGATTTACTTTAACCAGTGAATGCCCCAATTTCATTGTCTATGATAGTTAGTATTCCTTTCTATGCTTTGTGACTTCCTCGTTGCTGCCTCAGCTTTCCCTCCACAAGGGCTCAACTGTGCATAAAAAAGCACCTTTTTCACAGATTTTCTGCATAATATCCACCAATGGCCAGAACTTAGGAGTGTAGCAAATTTAGCCCTGGGAAGTCTTGGGAAAGGGCACAGGCAAGGGATCAAGGCCTTGTATGGCCTTGGACTTCTTCCTCTTTCCCTTCCACAAAGTACTACCAGGCCAGGGGGCTCCCTGCCCCACTTACACAGAGCCCAAAAGAAGCGTAACCAATTCCATCCCCTACCACAGCCACCATACAATAAAACAGCTTCTGTCTTCCCAACCAGCCACCCTCTCAGTCTGATCTGACCTTCCCACTGTTCTCACTCTCTGGCATCTAAAACAGGCTCCTCATTAAGGCAGCAAAATGAAAGAAATGCCAAAATATTTTCAAAGAGTTTTTATTTGCCTTCTTTGAAGTCCTAGAATATCTTTTTCCCCTTTACCATTAAGTTTTCTGTTTGCATATAGGGGGATTATACTTAGCTCTCTCTTTTGAATATCAACACACATCATGGCTTTCCTGTATGATTTTGCTGCCAAAAGAATAAAAACAGTATTTAGAGCTTTCTTATCACAGTCTTACACTAGCTTTGAACAGCCCTAGAAATGAAAGCCTAATTAAATTGTGCGTTTACTATGTCAGATGTATTAAATATTATGAAACATGCAGAACTGGCTCTTGCTCCTATCATATGGACCTAGTTTATTATTATTATTGTTATTATTCAAAATATCTTTTTAAAAATGTATCTTTATTATTGAAAGTATTACCGATATCCCCCTTCCCCCTCATTGACCACCTCCACCCTCACTGCCCCTTCCCCAGGCCTTCACCATGCTATTGTCTGTGTCCATGAGTTATGCATATATGCATATGAGTTCTTTTAGTTGTTCTCTCTCCCCCTACTCCCACCTTCCCTCTGAGATTCATCATTTTAGAGGCATTTATAACTTTAGCCAAACGATATTCTTTTTTTAAAATATATTTTATTGATTTTTCACAGAGAGGAAGGGAGAGAGACAGAGAGTTAGAAACATCGATGAAAGAGAAACATCGATCAGCCGCCTCCTGCACATCTATCTCCCACTGGGGATGTGCCCGCAACCCAGGTACATGCCCTTGACCGGAATCGAACCTGGGACCCTTCAGTCCACAGGCCGACGCTCTATCCACTGAGCCAAACCGGTTTCGGCTAGCCAAACGATATCTTAATTTACTGTCTATGTATTCATCTTTAGAAAATCATTCACTCAATGTTAATAAACACTATTTGATACTTCATCACCTGGATATTAATCCTGCAAATGTGGCTGTAAATTAGGAATATAAAAATGCTTTGGGGAACTTAAGCATGTGAATGTTTGAAACAACATATTTAAATATGATTAATATAACACATGAAATAATCAATATACTGCCATTTGAGTGTAAGAAATCAGGTAGTATTGGTTCCATTTTTCTGTTTATATAGTTTTCATTTTAATACACAATATTTTTAATATATTCGTTTGTAATAGAACAAGAAGAATCATCTTTGCCACTTGTTCACTTATTTCTGCATACTTTGTCCTATCTTCAACTCATGTTTACAGTTTTCAAGCCATATTTGTTTTGGGAAGGTTCATTTATGCTACTCTTGATTATATAATCCTTTAATTTATGTATTAATGTAGAAGGAAACCAACACATTAAACAAATGAAAACGAAAGAAAAGATAAAGCATGCGTTTGCTTGATCAAATTCTCCCTTTCTCTCAGAATAGCATATGCAGCAAAAGGATGAGTGGGGTTGCCAGTATACATTTTGTACACTAATATTAGTAATACTTAATGTGTTTCCTATTTTATAGATAAGATATATTAGTAAAAGTTAATGAAACACATGGTGAAATTTTTGTAGGTTCTAATAAAGTAGGTCTGGGGCGGAATCTGAGAGTTTGCATTTTAATAAGTTCTCAGGTAACTCAGGCTGCTGGCCCATAGACCATGTTTAGGATAACAACATCCTAACAAGATCCTACAACACTTACATGCATTTTCTTACAAAAGATCATAGGGAACTTGCTTCCTATTTGAAAACAGCTGTAGAAAATGGGGCATCCTATCTAGTAAAAGAGAAACATGGTAATTAGCGTATGACCGCTACCCTTCCCATTGGCTAATCAGGGCGATATGCAAATTAACTGCCAGCCAAGATGGCAGCCGGCAGCCAGGCAGCTTAAACTGAACATGAGGCTTGCGTGCTTCATTGACAGAGGACTGCAACGTTCCCCGCCTGCTTTGCCGGCCTCTGAGCTTGCAGTTTGAAACATATAGAAGCTAAACAAAACCCCAGAAACCAGCTTTCAGCCCGCCGAGCTGGGATCTCAGAGCTGTAGCTGATACAGAGTTTCTATTATAGAACCCAAACAAACCAGATACCTGCTTTCAGCAGCTGAGGCCTCAGAGCTGGAGCCAGGCTAAAGCTGGCCCAGAATAAAAAAAGAAAAAGAAAAAAAGGAGCAGTTGGGAGCTTCAGTCCCAGCCTGAAAACAGCCCTCAGCCCCTCACCCAGACTGGCCAGGCACCCCAGTGAGGACCCGCACCCTGAAGGGTGGGTGACCAGCTGCAAACAGCCATCATCCCCTCACCCAGGCTGGCCAGGCACCCCAGTGGGCACCCCCACCCTGATCCAGTACACCCTTTAGGACAAACCAGCCGGCCCCCACCCATGCACCAGGCCTCTATTCTATATAGTAAAAGGGTAATATGCCTCCCAGCACCGGGATCAGCGGAGCCGCGAGGCCTCCCGGCACCGGGATCAGCATGACAGGGGGCAGCGCCCAAACCCCCTGATCGCCCTGCAGCTCTGTGTGTGACAGGGGACGGGGCCACAACCTCCCTATCGGCCCTGCTCTGTGCCTGATAGGGGGGAGCTCCCCAAACCCCTGATCGCCCTGTGACTCTGTGTGTGACAGGGTGTGGCGCCCCAACCCCCCTCCCCCACCCCACGGGCCCTGCTCTGTGTGTGATAGGGTAGAGCCATAACCTCCCCATCGGCCCTCCCCTGAGCGTGAGAGTGGCAGCGCCCCAACCCCCTGATTGTCCCTGCTCTGTGTGTGACAGGGGGCGGTGCCCCACCTCCCCTATCTGCCCTACTCTGTGAGTGACAGGGGGCAGCTCCTCAACTCCCTGATGGGCCCTGCTCTGTGCGTGACAGGGGGGAGCTCCCCAACCCCCTGATGGGCCCTGCTGTGTGCGTGACAGGGGGGAGCTCCCCAACCCCCTGGTTGGCCCTGCTCTGTATGTTACAGGGGGCAGCGCCCCAACCCCCTGATTGGCTCTGCTCTGTGCGTGACAGGGGGTGGCGCCACAACCTCCCCATCGACCCTGCCTTGAGTGTGACAGGGGGCGGTGCCCCAAACCCCCAATCGGCCTTACTCTGAGCCCGACCAGGGGCTGCACCTAGGGATTGGGCCTGCCATCTGCCATCCGGGAGCAGGCCAAAGCCAGCAGGTCGTTATCTCCCGAGGGGTCCCAGACTGCGAGAGGGCACAGGCCGGGCTGAGGGGACCCCCTCCCCCCCCCCCCGAGTGCACAAATTTTTGTGCACCGGGCCTCTAGTCCTATATAATAAACGGGTAATATGCAAATAGATCGAATGGCAGAACAACCGAACAACCACTCAAAGCGTAATATGCTAATGATATGCTCATATGCTAAGGCTGCTCAACCAGTTGCTATGACGTGCACTGACTACCAGGGGACAGACAGTCGACCAGTCAACCAGTCGCTATGATGTGCACTGTCCACCAGGGGGCAGATGCTCCCACCAGTAGGTTAGCTTGCTGCTGGGGTCTGGCCGATCGGGACTGAGCAAGATGGGCCCAGACACGCCCTGGAGCCCTCCTGCGATCCTTTCCCAGCCCTATCGTGCACCAGTGGGGTCCCTCAGTTTGGCCTGTGTCCTCTCACAATTTTGGACCCCTCGGGGGACGTCAGAGTGCTGGTTCAGTCTGATCCTGCAGGCTACACCCTTGGGAGGGCGCCAGACACAGGGCTCATGGCTGGTGAGCACTGCTGCAGCAGCACAAGCCTCTCCAGATCGGGACTGATTGGGCGTGAGCCCATGGCAGGCACAGTGGGTCTGGGATGAGCAGGAGTGGCAGGTAGGAGCTGCAGGTGGCATTGGACTGCGGGTTTCGGCCCGATCCCTGCAGGCCACCCAGAGGGACCCCACCCGTGCACGAATTCATGCACCGGGCCTCTAGTTATTAAATAATTTTCTAAGAGGTAAAATAAAATCAAGCTTATTTTAAGAACAAAAAAAAGAGATACCAATTTGTAAGCTATTGTAGTACTGAGGAAAAAGGGTTAGTATTGTTATTAGAAATGGAAAATAATGGATGTATCCTGAGAGAAATGTAAATTCCACCATTATAAATGAACACTTCCTACTGATATTGGAATTCTTTTAAAAATTGTTTTGAGATTCTCTTCTGTCATTTATTTAAAACACCAGAAGTATCAAATCTTCTAACTATACTAGAAAAGTATAAAGAATATATTGAAGTCTTTTACTTTTTAAAAACATGAAATCCTTATTGGTGTTGCACATCTACCCATTGTGCTAAATTGGTAACATTGTGATCCCCAAATGAATTTATAAAAGGAGTAATAAATGAAGGTATCCCTTATAATAGGCATTTCTATAGGTGATATATTTATTAACTTTTCTACCATCGTATCTTTGTTTTGAATTGTTCCTCCCCCTTATTATAGGTGTTATCATTTTGAGATTTCATATTCTCCTGGTAGGGTAAGAGAGAGGGGGAGGGGGTTTGCTGTAATTAGAATGAAAATATGATGACCTAGGAAAGAAGAATGTCAATGAGAAAAGGCAAGGAGATATTGGAAAAGGAATGAATGAAGCATTCAAGAGAGTTGAAAATGAATATCTGGTGATATTGGTAGCAATTTCAATGACTCTACTTCACAAATATGTATCTATAACCTGCTGCATTCCTGGTATAAGGACAGAGTACAAGACTCCTACCTCCCCACCCCCACCCCCCCCCTCCATCAGTTGTAGCCTACATTTTCATTCAAGAGACAATAGCTATATAATGTGGTATAATATCAGCATTTGGGTCTCAAGATTAAATTCAAATAATAATTTGGATGCCTCTGAAGTGTGCTTGAGAACCCTTGTCATCCAGCCAGTGTTGGTGTATCATGTAGCTCTTGTCAGAGCTCCAACAGCTTTGTCAAGAGCTGTGCCCTAAACTTCTGTGGTTTTTTTTGTTGTTGTTTGTTTTTTTTTTTACAATAGAGAGACTGGGGTAGACATGAGGAATTACTTTCAGGCAGTTGGGAAAGCAATCTAGAAAACATGAGGCCCACTAGGCATGGGACATTTATGTTTTATGGTTCCCAAGTCAGTGTTATTTTCTTCAGACGATGGAAGGAAATATAAGGGGAAATAAGTTCATTTCAGCACCACTCCTACACTGGTGGGGATTCATATGGCACTCACAGATAAAACAGCTAATGTGGGAAAAATATCGGTCCAAATTGCCTTTCTCCTTCATTCAGGTATGTCATGAGGGAGTCACAATCCATTTAGAATATCAGTACAGTCATTGTCCATCTCATTCAGTTTAATGCAAAGAGGGGAAAGGGAATCATTAGGGCACCAAAAAAAAAAATCAATTCTGGGCATCTGTCTGCTTGCAGACCTCAGGCCAAAACAGATTGAGTATCAAAAAGTAGACAAAAGGGAAATCCCAGATTTCATAGTGCAGTTCCTGGCGCTGCTCCTATTATGTGACTAATGAACCTTTCATTTTGAATCAGTGTGTTTTACTGCTGAACCTAATCGTGGTTTCTAAGGCCTAAAACTATGATGCGTGGCAGAAGCTTTAGATGAGGTGAGGGATGATGGATTGTCATTGTCACATTATTAATAGAAAAGTTCATTATATATTAGAAATAAGAAACACAATATTTTATTCACATCTCTTTTTTGGACTCTGGCTCCAGCTGCCAGAATGAACTCTATCATTATAAGACCGCACAACTTTGCCGCAAGATGTAGAGCCTTTGGCAGTACATACATTAAATTACTTTTTATTTGAGCTCTCATGAAAACTGCTTCACGCCATCTTGTTTCTCTATAAAGCAATTTTTCTAAATAATTTAAAATGTGATTAAACTAAAGTGTTATAACCACAATGAAAGAAGAACGATTCAAATTAGTGCATCTTGTTAATGTTGAAATAAATAAGATTTTTCTAAGTTGCTTTCAGTGTATTTATACTATACATGTATTGTAAAATTTAGTGTTATTATCTCTTTTATAGATGAAAAAACAGAGACTCACAGAGGATAAATAATTTCCTTAAGGACTCCCAGCAAATAAGTATTAAATCTATAATTTGATAATTAAGGTTCAGAGAAACCAAGAGATTTGTACCAAAAGTCACACAAATGCTTTTAGACGTTTATAAATATAATATGTATATGCTTATCTATCCATGCATATATATGTATGCATGCATGTATTTAGATAGCTAGATAAATAAACAGTAAAAATACCATAAATACCTCAGCATGCACAAATAAAAAGTCCATTTTAAATAATGAAGTAGCTTATTTTAAAAACTTATTAACCACATAAAATTCAGTCTTAAAAATCATTTTCTATTTTTATATGACCCTACCGACATTTCGCTTTCCAACCTGGATTCTGAACTAATGTTTATGTTGCAGAGTGAGAAAATAGTGAATTTTAGTAGATCCACTGCCATGCAAAGTCAAGCACCTAAGCATGTCTTTCAGAACTTGAACAATAAAAACACTGCAGAAAACAATTTATTTGAAGATGCTTAGTACAAGTCTTAATCCTACTAATGCTTCAATGCGTAAGCAAGCTCAGTCCCTATGTGGAGTTTCTGATGAGAAAATCTCAGGTTTAAGAATATAAAATTAATCCTGTTAATTCTATTTCATTGTATGTGTGAGTAGATTAACAAGTGGTATCAGACATCCCTAGGATTTAGAAAGTAGGCGTTATTTTTATTAGTGCTTTTTCATGTTAAAAATTCAGCACTTTTTAAATAAAAGTACAAAGGACTGATTTTAAAACTCAAGTTAAAAAATATATTATTTTTCCATGAGTCCTGTTTTAGTGGGATTTTAAATTTGTCAAAAAAAAAAGTTCAGCTAAATGGCTTTTCTGCTGTTTCTTTGCACTTAGTTTTGAGGAATTTCATTAATTTATGCATTGTTCTTGTCATAGGCCTTACACTAAAAATTTGTGTTTAGGGGCTTAAAAAAAAAAGTGTTTCCCTTGTTTGACCTGGGGGAAATTTCTCAATAGCATTTACTTTTTTGATTAATGCACTCACAGGTTACACAGCAGGCTTGATCAGTGATTTTAGCTGTTATACATACTTATGCATGTTTCTCCTCCTCATGTTCATGCACTGATTTGGAGATATTATATATTTATATATATATATATATATATATATATATATACACACACACACACACACACACACACACACACACACACAAACAGTGGCCTGAAAATAAAATAACTATTTTCTTTAACCTGAAAAAAAATATTTTCTCATGTAAAAACTCGGCTTCCTTAAATGTTCACAGTAAGTTGAAAATAAACTGAAAATATTTTAAAAAATCTATGAAGTGTCAGAATATCAAAATTTATGCTTAAATAATACATTGATACATTGTTAGGGTGGGGAATAATATACATATTATTAAAATGTGTGTGTTTATATAAATACACACTCATATGTATACATATTATAAATACACATTTTTCTCTTAATTAAATTTTTACCTAGGTTTTGAGCAACAGAAATATTTCATATGACTGGTTGTAGTAGTAAAATCAGTAAGTGCTCTGCCGTCAGTACCACAGAGTCAGGTCAGAGGAGTAACTTGAAAGTGTTTAATAAAGAGATGCTTCTACTACATATGCCAAGAATGGAGCTATCCTAAGGTTTTGTCCTATATTGAATTCTAGACTAAAAACTATGATAGGTTAGCTCCAGAACAGTATTCAGTCTAATATTCTGAATAATACTACATCTCATTAAATGGAAACTTCATTCTATATACTTAGGCAAAAAAGTCTAGTGTCTTCTGTGATTCCTCTCTTACACCTGTACCCCACATTTAATCTATTAGTGAGATATATGAGCTCAATTTTCACAATATATCCCAATATCACCATCTAAATGCCTATTATTTTGATTCAAGTCACCGTCATCTCTTGCCTGGATTATTGCAATAGTTTACTAACTGGTGTCTTTGATTCCACCCTTGCTAATTTGGGTCTGTTCTCAATTCAGCAGCTAGAGTGTACATAACCCATACTTCCTGCTTTATTCAGATTATAGCCAAAGTCTTAATGCTCTATATGGTCTGGCCCAGTTACCTCCTGTCTGACCTTACAGTCTACTAATCTTCTCCTTGCTAATTCTGCTCCAGTACAACTGACATCCTCATTAGAATTGGACATACTAGTCATGCTTATCTCTCATATCCTGTGAACTTGCTGTTCCCTCTGCTGAAATGTTATTTTTCCACATAGATATTTAGCTCTTATCCCCTTCATCTCCACTCAAGTGAGAACCCTCTGACTGTAGCTCCAAATAAAAGTGAAAAAAAAATCAATCAACCACTAACAAGTAAGTAATAGCCACATTTCCAATTTTCCTCATCTGCTTTATTTATCTTCTTAGTACTTATTACTAATTAACACACAATGTAATTTACTTATTTACCTACTTTATTTTTCTATCTCCGAAGCTAGAGTGCAGGCTCTGTTAGGGCAGGGACTTTTTCTTTTCTTCATTTCCATGTGCAAAGTACTTTGAACAGCCCCTGAGACCTAGTAGGCAATCATTCAATGTTTGTTGAAGGAATGCATGAATTTATTTCAAGAAGATAGTTCATAGGAATGGAAAATATACAGACTCCATTGCTGCATTTGTTTTGTACATGATCAAAAATTTTAACAGCATGTTTTGGAGATATGATAAAAATAACAATTGTATGGATATTAGAAGGGAGGTTTAGCATACTAAAGACATACATTTGTTTTTCCAGGCTAGTATTTTAGATTCAGATTATTTGTATATCTAAATACCAAATGAGTAGCTGCTTCAAGCTTTCAAATTCTTATGAAAGAAAAGCACATCTAAATGGCTTACATAAAGAAATAAAGGGCCCTGATCGGTTTGGCTCAGTGGATAGAGCGTCGGCCTGCGGACTGAAAGGTCCCAGGTTCGATTCCGGCCAAGGGCATGTACCTTGGTTGCTTGGTTGCGGGCACATCCCCAGTAGGAGGTGTGCAAGAAGCAGCTGATCGATGTTTCTCTCTCATCGATGTTTCTAACTCTCTATCCCTCTCTCTTCCTCTCTGTAAAAAATCAATAAAATATATTTTTTTTAAAAAAGAAAAAGAAATAAAGGAAGCAAGAAAAGAGATATGCTGCTTGGAAATGTAAATTGGCAGGAAAACAAATAAATTAACTCCGTGACCTTGTGCAAATTTCTAACATTTTTCTGGATAAAATCGTCCACATTTTTAAAGTGAGGATATAGAAATAGATGACTTCTTAGATCTTTTATAGCTCAAAGATCTTTCATTAATGTATATAGAATATAAATGTGTTCTTGTTTAAGATACACACACACATACACACACACACAGAGTGGGGTAAAAATAGGTTTACACTTGTGAGTACGTGAAACACAGAGTTTATTCTTGTATTTTTGTCTTGAACAATGAATACTTCTGATTACTGACCCAACTTCTATTGACTTGGAAGGGTCTAGTTATTCTAATTATCTTTACTATGAGGATGAGAGAAGCATAGAAGCCACTTGGCCAGACTTGCACAGCCTAACATAAGTGAAAATGATAATAGTGTTCTCACCTGGACCCCCTTTTTCATATGATTACTCCTGGATTCTCTCAGCAAACCTGGATATACCAGTGACAACTCTAACAATCTGCTGTGGTTTGTAAGCTTGGAATTCTTTTCTTTTTAATATATTTTTATTGATTTCAGAGAGGCAGTGAGAGGGAGAGAGAGATAGAAACATCAATGATGAGAGAGAATCATTGATCGGTTGCCTCCTACATGCCCCACACTAGGAATTGAGCCAGCAATCTGGGCATGTGCCCTGACCAGGAATCAAACCCTGACCTCCTGGTTTATAGGTCGACGCTCAAATACTGAGCCATGCCAGCCGGACAAGCTTAGAGTTCTTTGAACTTGACTGAGAAGATGCAAGTGTGAAGAGGGGCATCAAAGAAAAAGAATAATGATACAGAGTACTTGGTGTATGCTCTTTTATGGTAAATTTAATCTGCTCTTTTCCAGTATATTTAATCAAATAGTATCTCTCAGCTCCAAATATTTCCATACTTTGATTAAAATTCTAGATAAACGGCTTTTTTTCCCTTGTGGAATTTTTCAATTAAGAAAACATTTTCATGTATTTGCTAAAAAAAAAAAAAACCCCACAAAAACGGGGCAGCGACTGGGAGAGGTGCCTTTAACTCTGTCAAGGTGTTGTAATAGATTAAGAGTCAATCATTTATTTACTTATGAAAACATATGTTCTTTGACACTAATTCAATCAAAATGCTATTAGAAGAGCCTCTCATAATGGTCTCAGTTCAGTCTGTACAAAGTGGAAACTAAAAATACCCACCTCATAGGGTTAATGTGAGGATTACTTGAGAAAATACTTGTAAATCACAATGAATGTTGCATTGCACAGGGAACACACTTTAAGATATTATTATACTGTTATTTTACTAATACATTTGGAGATTTCAGTACTGCAGGATTTATTATCTCAGTGCTTTCTAAACTTTTTTGACTGTGACCCACATAAAAAATAGTTTTAAAACTGTGACAATATGCACACATATATAACTTAAAAGTTTTTAAGAGATAACATTATTTTTATATGATGCACTCGTTTTTTTCTCCTTTCTTTAATTTTCTGTTTTGTTTTTTCTATTCTGTTCACTTTTAAGAGGACTGTCCTTGGTCTACCATTTGAAAACAAAGACTATATTACCAGCATTCCATTTTAAAAATATGAGTCATGTGAAAAGTTCAGGACCCACTGATGAGAATGACAGTGTCTAAGTGACAAGGGAATACAAAGTTTCACTGTACCTGTTGAATTTGCAGAGGTTTTCCACTAGACTCAGAAATATGATTTCCTGACTTCAGTAATATTGGTTGAGATGCAAATTTTCCTTCAACCACAAGAAAAAGTTAGAATTTACCATGCATGAGATATACTTAAAATTGCTTCCTGAGACATATAGTAAGCTTTTGTCAATTACTCTGTCCTAGAAGTTTCCCTATATTCTGTGTATGCCTACTTAGGCCCACATGAGTAATCTGCTGGAGGGGTAGAATGACAATAAATTCACACCTCATTCTCAGAGCAAGGGTGAGCAGGCAGTCTGATTATGACAGATTAGCAATCGCTTCGTTTCTTTTAAACGTTTGCAACATAGCATGTTTTATTTTTAATTACTTTTTTAGTTTCTTTTTTCTAATATATTTTTTAAAATCTTTATTGTTGAAAGTATTACTTATGTCCCTTTTTCCCCCCATTGACCTCTTCTAGCCTGCCCCCACTCCCCACCCCAGGCCTTCACCACACTGTTTTCTGTGTCCATGGGATATGCATACAAGTTCTTTGGTTGATTTAGACAAGCTGAAAAAGGCATTTAGAGAGGAAAAGATTATAAGCATAAATGTGAACCCACTAAACTGACATCAGGATTTTATTTTTCTGGGCCTATTTATTAGTTTCTTCCTGTCCTTCCCCTATGAGGGGTGGGAGGGAAACAAGTGCCTCAGGAGTTGAGTTGTGCATGGTGTACCCGGGCTGCTCACTGGTTCAGCAGCATGTGCTATGCAGAATAGGGTTAATTGATGCAACATAGCAGTGGAGCTAAAGATTAAGGCATCCTGTGTTTGGAAGAGCTATGATTATCCACTCAGTCACTCTTTACATATGCATGGGCATACAATAATTGATGAGAGGCAAGTAGAGATATAACAATGTGGAAGTTCGAAGGAAGGAGAAATTTGATACTGGGTTTAAGTTGGAAGGAACATTAATTTATCAAGTTCCAGGATTAGTGTCTACTCTCTGTATGAATTTTGCCCTTTGCCTTGATTTACACTTTAAGAAACCTTATTGGGAAATTGATGATTTCTACATAGGGAACAAAAGTTTGATTACTACAATATCTTATAACCATCCACTTATATAGCCTGTTACTTGGACATGGGCTTTGATATTGGTGTTAAGTGGAAGACACTAATAAATAAGTAAATGCAGAGTCTAAGGCTGAGGAAGCAAATCTGATGCTGTTAGTGGGTCATTGGGCATCAAGTTCATCTGGGTCATGGAAACCTAGGATCTGGCCAATAGCTGTGCCCATAGGAAGTAAAAATAACTGCTGATATTTGAGAGCGAGGGGAATACCTAAAACATACTACCTAAATTAATGATTTGTGCTATATCAAAGTGTTGACTTTTTAAAAATTTCAGTAAGGATTAGGTGACTTCTGTATGATCTGTAAACTCAAAAGCAAGTGGGTTTTTATGTGATGAGAGGAAAAAGTTATGTGTTCTTTTCCTGGATTTGTGATTACATATTTATGTCTTACAAGCCCAAACAATAACAAATAATCTCTAGCTACAGCAGTAGACTGTGGATTGTAGTATTAGTCTTGAGTATATAGAGTCAGCCCATGACCCAGAAATATAGGGTAGTAAATGGACCTGTCTTTTTGTATGACACTGTCATTATCCTCTTTAGGTAAATTTCCCGTTTTTACTAGACCCAGTAGTCAGCTTGCAAGATACTCTAGAAACATACACCATAGACACAAATTCTGTAGTTTTCAGATCCATATTTATGTGGTATATTGCGTGAGGGGTATTTTGAACATTTCATTTGCTGACTTCTTAGCTGTGAAGAAAGTTTCAGCTGAGAATTTTTATTTATTTATTTTTATTGTTTGTTAGGCTAAAGTATTTAAAAATTGGCCCTTTCTGATGACTAAAATAAGGAAACTTTGAATAAAATTACTGAGCATCTAATAGTTTTGCAGCTTTTATTGATGTGAATACAAAGATGGTAAATGACAGTTCTTATCTCAACTGGGATATTCACATATCAGTTGGTCTGACTACATTTCTCTTGCTCAAAGTCTTTACCCATAGAATGAAACTAGAGCACAACTGAGTTGTCCTTTGTCCCTGGAGTTACAGATTTCCCCCAGTTCTCACTGGGATATAACCGGCTAGCACTTCTTTCCTTAACAGTAATTACCATGATGAGTGCCTGCATTGCACTACATGTTATAGCTTAATGTTTATTATTCCACATAATCTTAATACCCATCTTATCTAGTAGCTTCCTCATGAGAAAATTGATGATGCTAAAACTTGAAAGTGCAAGTGTGAATTTATTTATATATAAAGGAAGAGAAACATAACGATGGAGAGATTAAGTAGTTTTATAAGCAAATAAATGCCAGATTTAAGATTTAAGCAGCATTTCAGAATCTTCACTAGGTCCCAGGAATGTCACATATATATGGGGACATTAACACAACCAATCAGAAGGAACCAGATTTGAACTCTGGGCTGTGTGGCTCAAGGGTAGACACCTTCTGTCCCTTCATTTGTAGCACATGGAGTGGAGGACAAAACCCGTAGTTTGAAATGACTGAGGCACAAAATTATCAGAAGCTCTTTGCCTGTACATTTAGCTGAATACATAGAGTACATTTGCTTATTTGATTGATTTATATTCTTTAATTTACCAAGATTTTTAGCAGTCCCCTGAAGAATAAAGAAGACAGTATTGGGAGTATTCCAAATCTTTTTCTACAAAGGAAGTAAATTTGTTTGCTGAATTAAAAATTTTTGTACACATTATTTAATAGTTACATCTTAAGACCACTTAAGATGGTCTCCTCAAACCATTTAATAAGTACATTATCTTATCAAATATAGTAACAATCATGATTATTATTTGAATAGCAAATATTAGATAATTAGATCTTAAAACTTACTCAACTATATATTTCCCTCTATTTTTTTCATATAACTTGCATAATAATGTGCTGTTCTAAAGCAGAGAATAGTCTGTAAATAGGGGAATGTAAAAAATAGAAATTTAATAATGCAATCAATTTTTTTGGCTTCTTGGGTGAAATGATAAAGCAGTTATCCTCCTCAGAGCAGTTTGCAAACTTGATCAATCGTGCTTTCTTGAGAAGTAGGTCAGCATACAGATTCTCTCTTCATTAGAACTCAAGAAGTGCTTTTTAATACTGCATATGAGAATTCAGCAGAGAATATCTCTTCTGGATTTTACCCTCCAATAATTCTGGCCTCCACCCCCTTGGGACTTGCAGGTAAATTTTTTGCTGCATGTTTTTGTAGTTGAAGGCTTACACTGTCCATTGCTGAATTTGCTTTCTGAGACATAAGCCTTAATGAGCAGATGGAACAAAATCAGAGACACTGGGAATTAATTTCAGGTTCCCCAAATGGTCTTTCAGACAGATAAATTACAGGAAGTACATGTATTTGAAATTAGAAAAGCCATGAACAATAACTCCATCAACGTTTTCTTTCTTTCCCTCTTTTTAAAATGTAAGATGCATTTCATTTATCCGTGATGCACTGGTTCTCAAGGCTTTTCCCATGGCCCATCAGCATCACCTGGGAACATGCTAGAAATGCAACTTCTCAGTCTCACCCCAGACCTACTGAATCAGAAGCTCCTGAGTAGAGCCAAGCAATACATTTTAACAAGCTCCCATGGGTTGCTGATACTAGGTAAAGTTTTGAAACCACTGATTTTTTAATTATTAAATTTATTGAGATGTCATTGGTTAAGGTAGTGGTCGGCAAACTGCGGCTCTTTGGCCCATTGAGTGTGGCTCTTCCACAAAATACCACGTGCGGGCGTGCATGTACAGTGCGATTGAAACTTCGTGGCCCATGCGCAGAAGTCGGTATTTTGTGGAAGAAAGAGCCACACTCAAGGGGCCAAAGAGCTGCATGTGGCTCGCGAGCCGCAGTTTGCCGACCACTGGGTTAAGGGATCATATAGGTTTCAAGTGTACTTTTCTACGATACAAGATCTGTATATTGGACTATGTGCCCATCACTCAAACTACTTCTTTAATGCATATAACAGACCCCTCAATTTTGTAAATAGTGCTCACTCAATTATTTGTGTTTTCAATAGAATCAGATTGTAAAACTAAATTGGACTAAAAATTCACAGCACTCTTAAGTACAGTGGCATTAAAGAAGTTTGTAGACAGCACATGTATTTTATCTGACTTTTTAAGAGTTAGTGGCCAGCAACCCTGGCTGCATGAAGTCATATCCAGGTAGGAAAGCACATTTGTGTGGATCCTGTTGGAAGCCAGAGTACCATTAGCTTTCATCTCACGTGGAAAGAGATCGGGCTTTACCTAGCAGGAACCGACATTTCTTGACAAACTTGTGCTTTCTGTGGCTTCCCTGTTAGGATTTATCATCTAAATCTAAGTGTTTATTTCCCTACCGGTAAGGAAAAGACCATTTTTTTGCAACCTCCAAGTACTGATTCTTTTAGGCATTTAATATTCCATAATCAAAGCTACTTTATCTGTGTCTGTCAAGGTCTTACTGTGTTTCATTTTTAACAATATGTCAGATACAGACTAAAATATAGACCAAAAGAGACAGCAGTTGAAATAGACAAGAGTCTCCTTCTGGTTCCTTCCATCCTAGCTGTGAGTAATGGTCATAGACTCAAATCTGACTCATAAGTGATTCAACTCATCATAACTCACTTACAAGGCCAAATCATGACATTGATAAGTCAGAAAGTACAGTAGCTCTGACACTCAGGTGGTGTGTAAATCATGCCAGCAGATTTTTTTTTTTTTAATCTCAGGCTGATCTGACTATAGTATGGTATTTGGAGTTTAAATTCATGTGGTAAAGAGAATCTATCATTAAAGAGGTATCCATTGATTACCTACTATGTACAAGACACTATGGGGAATATAAAGATCCATTTCACATTGCTCATATGCAGCTTGAACAGAGATTTGCACCAAGCAGGGTCTTAAATATTCTGAACGAATGGTTCAGACACCCTGCAGCCTTGTCTTCTGTATAGACTAGCTGAGGTTATCTGAGTGCTTCCCATGAGCAGGCATCATAGCTTAATAAATTTTTAGTTTTCCAGGGCTTAAAATAGAGCTTAGTATATAGTGAGTTCAAAATTAGTCAAGGTTGTTCAATTTATTCCTTGTCTGAATTTTCCTTATAATAACTTTTTAAACAATTCATGTGTCATCAATCATATGTTGCTTAAATTTTCATTATGTTTCCTTTGTTGATGTGTTTTATTTACCCACAGACAATATTTAGACATTTAGCAACCACATTAAATAGTATTCTGTACACCTCAACTAGTTGATTCACAAGAACTATTTGTTAATGATTGTGGAAATAGCACATCAGCATACAGTATATTAGATCACAGTATAAGAGATGACACATAACAGAACACTGTCAGCTGAGGGTCCAAAACTTTTGAGTTCAGAGAATCCATAAATCCCTGGGCTGGAATAAGTGGAGAAAACATTACAGCACAATCCAGAGCTGGGGTGGAATTTAAAGATAATTTACTCAGAAGTCTCTGAGAAGACCTAGTTTCTGAAAGATTAAGCGATTTATTTTAAAGGTCTCAAGGTTTTATGGTGATTTGTATTTTGTTCTCTCGGGTTGCTGATCTTTGATAGATTTTATTAGAAGTTCTTTGTGCAAGGATGTGGTCCTTTTGCACCCTCAGCAGATATAATACAGCAATCGGCAAGTATGTTAGAAAGCAAGCAGTAAATATGTATGGTTTCCGCTCATTGTTGGTTATTCTTTTTTTTTCAAACCTATGGAAACATTCTCACACCTATGGAAAACATGAGCAGAGACCATTTAATTTTATTAACAAACTGAATATGCTTTAATGGTACCCATGATGCTAAAGTGTCACTGACTTATAACGAGTCTTTCTACATGCGTTGAAGGAATAATTATATGTTTAAAACTGGCAAGTAAATTATAACATTGTCCCTATATTATCTCTGTAACATATATAACATCTGTTTTCACTCCAGGCTTTGAGCCAGGCGTTTTGAATATTAATAAATCTTGATTAGGCTTAGAGAAAGGGGGTGAAAAAATATAAAATGGGGGCAATTTTAAGGAATACTTGAGTGAGTCCTTGGCATTCCTCGACTTGATTCAGCTGCATGCTATTTTCTTAGCCAATTTATTGGTTCATTGTCTTAGGTTTAAGAAATCATGGATAGAGGAAAAGATAAAATACACATACTCAAACTTTTTGACAGTTTGGAAAAAATAAGTAGAAAACATAAAGAGATTCTTGAAAAAACTATTCTATTTGTATAAGCTCCTTTCACTTTCAAGAGTTATTTTGGCCCAAGACAAATGAATTTCAAAGGAATATCAAATAAGCACTGAAGGATGCAGACATGAGCAGGGGAGTGCACCACATGCTGCTGAAGGCTTTAGAGTGGATTCCTTTGGGTCTTGCAGCCCCTGATTTCAATGCACATTTTATGTTAATTAAAAATAAGAATGAGATTTCACCACTGCTAGGGAAGACTGTAGACTCTCTGATGGTTTTGCCTGCTAGGCATAGGCATCTAAGGTTTTGCAGATATTTTAATGATAGAATGTATTGATTTTATCTAACAAAAAAACAAAAGTCTGTTGGGCCTCCCCTTAATAATAAATGCCCAGAGTTTTCCATGATTCCTGAACCCAAAAGGATTATATATACTGGTTCATCAAGCAGCCAGCACACTTGGCATATGAGGCAGGGTGTGGTGGTTAAACAGAAGGTCTGTAAAAAATTAATAGAGACAACATCGAAACTAGGAGGGCAAAAAATCTCTTGCTAAGACAAACACTGTGATTACCTTCCCACTATGGCTTCACTGTGATTTACAGCTACTTGGGCATGAATTCAAAGAAAACCATGGAAGGAATCAGAACTGTTATTGGTGTCATGGCTAGAGATGAGAATTCAGAGGTCTGTTTCAAAGTGTTTACTCTGCATCACGGGTGAAAAGGACTATCTAATTTTCTAAACTCAGTGCCACCTCCCTCCTAGTTCAATGGTTAAATCATTTTGGAAATTCATTCCGTTTTCTATTTAAGCCAGTTGCACATTTTGTGAATGTTTTTCTCTAGACTGCACTTTAGTCTGCCTCTTTGGTTCATGTTTTTTTTTAAAGGGAGGGAGATGATGTCAATGAGAGACTCTTCTTGCTTCTTGAGTACAAAGACAAAGCTCAAAAACCCTGACTCAGAGCTGAGTGGATTGCTTGGTATCTACTGTGTTCAGATAATGACAAGAAGATGACTGATCACTCATTCACCAATAAGTCGTTGGTTCTTTAAGCTCTGATAAATGTATCTTAATGATTTTCTGTTAAGCTTGGGCTTAATCTTTGAAAGTAATTGGAACACATGTTCTCTGGTTTGTACTATTTCACCTGGTTTATAGATGTATCTTGTTTTAAGATGCAAATGTGTTCTTGCTAAGCAGTTGATATTTTTGTTTTTAAATATTTAAAAATTTTGGATGATTTTTGAAGCCTTTGATTTTTAATAAAGGGTTTAAGTGTAGATGTTAATGTACTAGTGGAAAAAAACGTAAAACACACATGTCCTGTGTGAACGGACTAGCCTTGTGAATAAAAGTAGATTGAATAGTTGCCAAAGTATAAAGAATATTTTTGTAAATTATTGCTGTTTTTCTTTACTTCTGAGGAATCATAGCCTCTTAAGTCTCATTGTGTGCTTTCCCACTAGCAAGTCCAATATGCAGTTTCTGCTTTGAAATAGTAATTTGCACCCAATGAAAGTAGCACTTAGTTTTATAAATATTTAGTGTGAATTCATACTTAAGACCATAGCATTTGGGTTGACATTGGCACAATACACATATTCTAGCTGTAACAAAATGAGATATGTGTACAAATTACAAAGTACTGCCTTTTGAGCAGTGCATTCTAATGTAAATGTAAGGTCTGACAATACTACATTTAGATATTATCTACATGGAATAACCAACCTTCTTAAATCAATTTTAAAGTGTAAAATTATGGTAATTCTGAAACATTTTGTAAGAACCAGATCAATGTGGTTTCAAAGTATAATAGTAAAAAGTATAACCTGAATCATTTGCATAGCATGGAGACTATAACAATAAAAATGCTATTGATAATTGTGTGCTTTTGTATGTTGCAACATAATATGTGCTCATTCATTTATTCAAATAGTCCATATTAAAGGCCAGCTGTGATAGGCGTTCTTAGAGGCACCAAGTAATAAAAGACTGGAATACAGAGGGTGAGGTCTTAAACTGTGAAAGATGATTGTTTATTTTGGTAATCCCTACTATATTCACAACTAATTTATAGAAATTAATTTCTCATGGGTTATGATACTCCAAAAACATTTTTGCATAGAAAAAAATGAATTGCTGGGCAATAGGGTAGTGAGTGGGGAGGGATGGGTGGGGGCTGGGGGGGGGAAGGGAGGGAAATGGTAGATATCTGTAATACTATCAACAATAAAATATATATTAAAAAAAGAAAAAAGGAATCACTTGCTTACTAAATCAAGTTACAGGAAATGTACCTAAAATACAGTACAAGTTGTATTATAAAATCTAATAGATAAAAATGTAAAAGGTAAAAATCCTCTTACATCTCTCAATCCCCAATTTGAGGGCATTTCTCCTCCTGTCCTTTTTTTTGTGGGAGGAATAAAAGAAGGTGGGGTACAGTGTAAGCTCCAGCTGCATCAGGCTGACTCAGAAAGGAAAGTGAAGAGGAAATCCAAGTCCCATGTGCCTCTGCAGAGGAAATAGAATTCCTGGAGTCACAAAACACCGAATTAAGTGAATATCACCGGGTCAACCTTTCAGAAACAGAGGAGGTACCTGGGCCTGGCTTATTAAAATTTGGAGGCACTTTTACCTGCTAAGCAGTTGATATTTTTGTTTTTAAATTTTTAAAAATTTTAGATGATTTTTAAAGCCCTTGATTTTTAATAAAGAAAGGGTTTAAGTGTAGACGTTAGTATTTTAAATTAGTAAAATTTATAAAAGGTACTTTTTCAACATTGTATGACTTTTACTCACCAAATAGCTTAAACATGTTTTTAGGTTATTTAACTATTTCTGTGACTCTTATTAAGCAAACATAATCCTGGTGAGGCCTTTCATTTTACTTAGTTCACTATATCTGTAGACTTAAGGAGTCAATTTTATGATATTTGATGTTATCTCAAATTGTCAGCATAACAATAACAAAAACTCAAATTACACACAATAACCCAACAGTGCTTTATTTTTCCTCTCTCGCCATGGGGACTTAGTCACTATATATTTTTTCAAGTCATTTAATTCTGAAATGTCAATTAATGATTAACATTTCAAATGTAATGCAGCCATTACACTTAGATTAGGTAAAACACCCTCTGGGAGTATATTTTTACTTTAGAGAGCTATTTTAACTGAAGCATGTTAAATTATTTGATTTTCTTTATGGTGCCCCATAATATGGTTTCTAAACTACTACATATGCCCCCAAATGTCTCAGAATATATATAGGAATAGTTTCAACCTTTTCTTGGTCATGAAGCATTAATAATTTGTACACTATGGACCTTTTCCCCAGGAAGAGTGTGGGAAGAGAAGCAGCACATATACATATACAAGAGAAGCTGTCACATATAGTCATGGACCCAAGGTTAGCCTAAGATCACAACAAACTCCACCCTGGGCAGTAGGATTGGTAGAAATGCTTCCAAGAGATGGTAAAACTGCCCTTTATGAATTTCTTCCACAACTACTGCTTAACAGTGAACACTTTATAAAAGTGGAAGGAAATGGGCAAGGATCCAAAGGTGTATGGGAAGCTTTGGTCTTTGGTGGAAGAAAAACATGTACTGGAATAGGAGATAAGGAAGAGAGAATAGACCCACAAAATAACAACAACAATGTAGCAATAGTTATTTATTGAAACTTATGTGCCAGGCACCATATTATGCAGTTTATATGGATAATGAAATCCTGCAAGTCAATAAAATAGACTTAAATTCCAATTTGACAGAAAACGGAACCGAGTCTTATAAAAAATAACTAACAGACCTAATGCCACCCATTAATAAATGGAGGACTCCAGCTCCATGGCCTAGGATCTAATCACTATGCAGAAATTAAAACAGTGGCAGGGTTGGTAGGTTTGGTAGCAGAAAGTTGATGCTTATCAATGGTCTATTCGGTGATAAGGTCTGAGGCAAGTTTATATCCTGGAACTAAGGGGTAAGTTTGATGAGAGCTCGATTTAAAAATATTTAAAATGCTTTTTCTTTTTTCATGGATTATGTCTTAGAATTGACCAGAGTAAATGGTATGATTTGCAGAATTTATATGAGGATAATGATCATCAATTTATAATGATAACAGTCTAGCTAATGAGCAGATTTCCCCCCACCTCCCACCAGTTCTGAGAAACTGTAGTGCAGGAATGGCGAAAGCATGCAAAAGAAAGATATTAGGGTTTTGGCATGACCACTAATGACATCATAGGGTACTATATCAAAAGATAAATAAGGAAAAATGTGAGAAAATCAAAGAAGTAAGTATACTCAAGATTCTAATGAAGTTAAAAAAAGTTTGTAGTGGGGGAAATTGAACAATCCAATTGAGGATAAAGGAATCATATTCAGAATGCATAGTCCTAAATTGTTGATTTTGTACAAGAATTGGTTCTTGCTGTGGGTGTGACTTCAGGGTGATTGGATGATGGAAATGGAATTTTTTTTAGGTGCAAGTGATGGAAGTATAGCTAAACTGATTTAAGCAAAATTGGCAAACTGGTGCCTGTGAGAAGGATAGAGAAGGCTAGAGGTGGAGCCAGCCTTGTGGTGACCTTTCTGAGGATCCTAACACCACTGAAACGCCTAAAGCTCTCCCCTCCTGCTTTTTCTCCTTGTCCATTAAATAAATTTAGTGAGGCGACATTGTTTTAAAACAGATATTCTACCTATATCTCTATTCCCCACAAGGTTAAGTCACTTAAATTGTACCTTGTGCGTGATTTGAAAGAAAAATTATAATTCCATGAGTAGTAAGGCATCCAGAGTAGGGTAAAAGTAGGTTTACAGTTGTGAGTACACAGCATATATTGTTGTATTTATTCATTAATTTTTGTATTATTTCCATATGGACAACTGTAAACCTGCTTTTGCCTCACCCTCTCTTTAGCTATATCAAGATATATTATTATCTAAGGTTACTTCCTATGTCTTAAAAATATTTTATTTCTAATTTTATCCCCATGCTTAATTTTAAAATGCTGAGGATTTTGGACTTCAGGCAGCCTTGTGTTATTAGTAGTAGTGGTGTGCCATGATTCATAGCTTTCAGTTTTGCATTATAGTTGAATTAAAAGTTATAAAAAGTTCTAGGTAAAAACTACCTTTTCCCTACTGTGTTAAAAGACTCTTAAGGAGGGTTTTCTATGCGTTCTTCCTCTCAATTAAATACTTGTTCTGTATATAAAATTAGTGTAAAGATTGGCTTATGGTTCAAAGATACCATTAATTAAGTGATAATCTAATGTATTCTGAAACCTATTTTGTTTTCAGTTCAGGTCTGTGTCTGATGCCAATTAAACCCAATTAATTCCAGTTTCAGTGTGAGAAGTTTTACTTCTGCCTTCCCTGCCCTGGATAGAGGGGATGCCTTTAATTGAAGCTTCTCTGATCTTCTAGCTTTGCTCCTCTTTCAAAAATGATATGCTATATGAAGCATGTTAATTTGTTCAGTGAATTTCAATAAGTCCTACTGTCCATCAGCCTATTTGATCAGAGCATTAGGAAGATATAATATGTGAAATCAAAGAGAAAGAGAAGGCCGGAACACAGTCAGAGACCACAACATATATTTAATTTTGACATTCTCTGAACAAAAATGTATTAAATGCTGACTGCATGTAAGACTTTACTTCAGGCACTATGCTAGTAGATAGCAGTATGTTTCATAAATATTTAAGAACTACAGATGCCGTCAGAAAAGAGCAAGTATTAATTCCAGAAGAATAGCAACTTCCCAGTTGTGATTAATGAGAGATGCAGTACAATGACTGGGTAAACTACGGACATTGGATCTACCCTGACCCGGTTTTAATCCTAGTGCACTCATTGGGGGTAGTAAAACAAATGTTACTTAGTAAAAAAATTATTGATTTTGAAATAAAATCTCTTTGATCCTAAGATTTCTAACCTACAGAAGAGAAATCATAAATAACAAGCTCAGGTGTGTGTGTGTGTGTGTGTGTGTGTGTGTGTGTGTGTGTGTGTGATTGGAAACAATTTCTAACAGTTTGTATTATAGTTTGTAGTTGTGCCCCTAGGTCTGTAATTAGGCAAGTTAAGACGTTTTGGGAAAGTTTTTCTAGCCTCTTAGATACTTCAGTGCTGCCAGGAAGGAAGTTTGAATGATGGTGTTCAGCAGCACACATGCGTGTTCATGTAGGAAGGGTGAAACTGATGTGGGGCTGATCTTGCCTGGAGAAAGCAACTAGCTCAGAGTGTTGTGCACATTTTCCCTGAGCAGAAATACTTAGCCTTGAGCATGCTTTCTTGAACAGGTGTTTAGTAGAGTATCTTCTTCACAGTTTCCTGAAGGCTGAGCATACGTGATTACAAGTGCCTGTCTAAGGAAACTAAGACGAATTACACTGAGCTAGCCTAGTACCAGAGGCAGGAACAAGAAGTAAAAGATGTCAGTGACCATAATATTGATAATAATATTTGTAGCTAATAGACATTGAATACCAAAAAAAAAGATACTGAGTATCTAGCAAATAGTATTCTAAATGCATTATGTGTAGACCTGCAGTATTTGTCCCAAAGATCTTATGAGACAGGCATTCATAATCTCATTTACAGATGAATTAAAACACAAAGAAATATTTAATATGCCGAGGCAGAATTTTAAGATCATTTCCCAAGTTTCCCAGCTCCTGATTATTCAATCAAACATTAATCTAGGTACTGATGTGAGGAGATTTCATAGATATAATTAAAATTAAAATTCAGTTGATTGTAAAATACGGAAATTTATCCAGGTGGGCCTGCCTGAGAAAAATCACATGAACCCTTCAATGTGGAGAGTTTTCTTAGGCTGGGGGAGAAGTCAGAGATTCAGACCACAAGGAGGACTTGGGGTGCCATTGCTGCTTTGATGAGAGTGACTCCCTACTAATAGCCAGCAAAAACAGGGACCAGGGTCATCTGGTTCTGTCACAACCGGTAGTAGATTTCCCCTAGCCTCTACAGGCAACAACCCAATCTCGCCAACACTTCGATTTCAGTCTCATGATACCTTGAGCAGAGAACCAGTCATACCATACTAGACATCTGGCTTACAGAAGTATGAATGAATAAGTAGGTGGTGTTTTAAGCTGTTATGTTTGTGGTGATTTGTTACATAGCAATAGAAAACTAATATAGTCCTAAATTTGCTGAGTGCACATGCTCTTAATGCTAAATTCTATAGAAATAGAAAATATGATTAAGACATGGAATAGACCTCAGAACCAGGAAACACATCTAGCAGAGTTAAGGCCTGGAGGTTACAAAGTACAACCAATAGCTTGGCATGAGAAATTGTCTCCAGAGGAGAAAATGATCTCAGGTGTGCTCAGATGTTGAAAGAAAGATAGATAGATATAGATATAGATACAGAGATATAGAGATATAGATATATAGATATAGAAATTGAGGGAGGGAGGGAGGGAGGGAGGGGGAGAGAGAGAGAGAGAGAGAGAGAGAGAGAGAGAGAGAGAGAGAGAGAGAGGGACTGAGTGGTTCAGAAGTTGGATCTCTCTGTAGCCCATTTATTATCACATGAGCCAACCTTAGGGACAATAGTTTGAGACAGTACTTCCAGTTTAGAGGTATTTGGGAAGTGGGCAAGAAGAGTATGAGCATGTCACCTAGAGCCTTGCAACTCGGAATGTGGCTTGGGGACCAAGATTATCTACATCACCTGGGAGCTTTTTAGAAAGGCTGAATGTCAGGTCCCACCCTAAACCTAGTAAGTCATAATCTGCATTTGACAAGGTTCCAGAAGGTTTATTTGCATACTAAAGTTTTTGAAGCCCTTCACTAGGAAAATGACAACAGCAGTTTCTGTATAACAGTTTCTGTCAATTTCCAAGTAGAGTGTAGCTAAGGAGAAAAATCTTCATGGAATTTGAATGATTCTTCTTTATTTTCTATTTTTAATATCCTCCTAGTGCCGTGGTCGGCAAACTGCAGCTCGCGAGCCACATGTGGCTCTTTGGCCCCTTGAGTGTGGCTCTTCCTGAGCCTTAGGAGTACCCTAATTAAGTTAATAACAATATACCTGCCTATATAGTTTAAGTTTAAAAAATTTGTCTCTCAAAAGGAATTTCAGTCGTTGTACTGTTGATATTTGGCTCTGTTGACTAATGAATTTGCCGACCACTGTCCTAGTGAATTGGAAAAAAATAAAATAAAATAAAATAAAATAAAAAAAAATATATATATATATATATATATATATATCTTAGAAAACTATTCAGAAGATTCAAAGGTGAAATAAACAGATTGCTATACTAAGAAAGAAAATAAATAAATCATATCCATGAATCTTTAAATGATTTGCACACATCTTTAAAGAAGGATCTACATAATTGAAAATCTGTATAAATTGTATTTGAAAGCCCTGATGATATATTTATTATATGCTCCATGCATGGTCTAATTTATCTTGTTATATGACATCCCATATAAAAGAAAAGAACAATGCACACGTGTTGTGTGTTTTTAACGGTCTGAGTGGTGTGCATATTTTGAAACATGGCACTAGAACACTAAGAAATATTATTCCATCTTTAAATTTTATAGCAAGTATCAATATTTTAAACTATGCAAACATATTTTTAACGTAATGAGAATTACAAAAGAATTTTTAAAAATTAGTATATTAAAGGGACAATATTTTTCATGTTCTTATAAAATAAAAACAATCAAAGATTGCATTTCTTTAAAGACAATGCAAACAATCTAGGCATATACATTTAAATACAAACAGTTCTTTAAAATTACCAAGTTTTTCTAGTGTGAAGGTGAAATAACTTGTAGATAAGGTCTGTTATTTTTCCCTAGACTATGAAGTAATCATGAATATGGGCATACTTTTGCTCTCCCTGCCTTAGTAGATAGATAAGGCAGTGAAAGCAAACTGCCATGAAATACAGGCATAACAGTCCCAGCATGAGATTGCCATTAATATCAAAATAAATCACTATAATTTTCAGAAATGTTTGTGAGAGATAATTTAATCTTTTATCTACTTTCAGGAAGGGCCATATGTAAGCAGGCAAACATGAAAACACTCCAGCTATAGTTTTAGTCATAAGATAATTTCTAGTAAAAATGGACCTGTGCGATTTGTGCCATTTGGTTAGATCTGTTAATTGTTTTCTACTGAAGGCATTAAATGTACTAATAGTTCATTTTAGTTAATATTTTTTGTGTTAGACTTGGATATATTTTTTCTTATTAAGTGAGGTTTTTTAGTAGGGAAAATAGAATTACATAAAACTTAACTGGTTTCCAAAAGTTATGATAGTTCCAATATCATATAGTGAGTTTTTATTTGAAATTAATGCCCTTAACTATGTCATTTTTGTACTATTATTGTAGGAAAAGAGTGTAAATTATTTAATCAATTTCCTTCTGTTATCTCATAATTGGAAGCCCTGCCAGGAATTGATCTAACGAGTGGTATCTCTTTAACCTGATCTATAATCAGAAGACCTCCTATAAAGTAGAGTTTATATCTTTAGCATGTTATATGTCTTATGATTTTCAGAAAGTAAATACTTTACAAAAGTAGTAATTTAATTCAAACAGTTAAAATAAATATAAGATTTATAAAATGTCCAACTATTAAATACTGTCTCCATATAATTTTAAGAGTGTTCTTCTTTTGCACTGTTCTGGCTCTGCTACTAAATAAGTGAAAAGACTTGACTGGAGAACCACAAGATTTTTCTAGCGTGGGACACTATATTGGGACAAAGTAATGGTCTATGTGTGTGTATACATTCAGTGCCTTTCCTGACACCTCCGTCAATGCAAATTATAGTCACTTTTGTAACACATTATTTACATGAGATCCAAGAAGTCAGTTATGCGGTAACTGTCACACTCCAGTTATGTAGGTGGAAAGTTGGAAAATTCACCCTGGGGAAGTGGTGCCACCAAATAGCAAAACTAGCAGATTCTGAAATTAAGTGCGAGTTTGAAGGGGATTTAAAAATAAAAACACTACATGCAGCATTTATCTTTTTTAGGATACATTTTTATCACCATAATTAACTTTTAAGGTAATTCATTATCTCAAATTTTAAAGAAATATATTTTTATTGATTTCAGAGAGAAAGGGAGAGGGAGAGAGAGATAGAAACATTAATGATGACAGAGAATCGATCAGCTGCCTCCTGCATGCCCCTACTGGGAATTGAGCCCGCAACCCGGGCACATGCCCTTGACCAGAATCGAACCCAGGACCCTTCAGTCCACACGCCAACGCTCTCTATCCATGGAGCCAAACTGGCTAGGGCATGATCTCAATTTTTAAGAATTATTCTGCATTATGCAAGATTTACTTATGTTTTATATATATTTCACTTATACTTTTAGTGTATTGAGCTAAGGATTTGTAGTCATAAAATTAGACTGATAAAAAATAAGCTGATAAAAAGTTTTTAAGAATTGGTGCTAATAAATAGCTGGACATCCTGAAAAATGAAAAGCTTAAATTAGTATTTTTTACTAGAAAGACATTTTCTAGTGAATTTCCTCCAGTTTTTTTTTCTTTTGAAGAGAAGGAATAAAAAGGATAATGTAAATAGAGCAATACTAGTGCAATATAGGTTTAGTGCTATTGGTCTAAACCAGGGGTGGGCAAACTTTTTGACTCAAGGGCCACAATGGGTTCTTAAACTGGACCGGAGGGCCGGAACAAAAGCATGGATGGAGTGTTTGTGTGAACTAATATAAATTCAAAGTAAACATCATTACATAAAAGGGTACGGTCTTTTATTTCAATAGTTTTATTCATTTCAAACGGGCTGGATCCGGCCCGCGGGCTGTAGTTTGCCCACGGCTGGTCTAAACTATATTCATGTACTTCATTTTCCTTTTTTTTATGGCCAGGGGACATAATGTTTTAAAAAGTTAATGCTTTTAAAAGATTGAGGCTCTATTGCCTAGATAGATCCTGGGATTCCATGCTTCAAGGTCAGCATCTAATTAGCCTGAATGCAGAAGTCACACTGTGTTATTAGTATGACAGAAGTACATTTATTTTCTTGCTGCAAATTTGCTGTATTGGGCTTTTCTGGCCCTTAATTAGTTATCTGACTTTTAGCAATGTTAAGGTATCTCGGCATTGTAAATGCAAAACCAAAAGAATCAGTAACATTTCAGGGCACCTACATGAATATAGGCTTATTTTTAAGTCACTATTATAAAAAATGAAAAATAAACGGGCTAAATAACTAACTCAAAACCTGATCTAATTTTTCAACTTCAGGTACCTATTTTAAATGATTAGAACTTTTAGTTTCCACAAATGACATTGCTGTCTCTTCACATTACCATTTCTGAAATCAGCAAATTCCTTAATCTTTGTACTTCCTTTCAATGTTGGATAATTTCCAATTTCAAGTGTTGTTTTGAACCTAAATAGAATCATCCCAGAACAGCTCAATGATACGTTGAGAAATAAAGGTGTCTTTGGAGAAAGAACTTCAAGTGCAAATTAACTTGAAATAATTTAACCTGAGTGTGGAATAATTTGCAGTCTTTCTTTGGTGCAGCTGTGGGAATTGCTTCTGTAGGTCCCTTTGGGGGAGTTGCCTGGCTACTTGCAATTTTGTCACATCTGTCAGCTGTAGCTAAATGGGAAATATAGTAAGAGGTAGCGTTATAGAGATTTGGGATGTTCCCTGGAGGGTCTTGTCTCCTTGCAGCAGTGAATAAATTATGTGAAAGCTGAAGTGAAATACAGTATTGTTGATTTGCCAACTCATGCAATCTGAAAGAGTGAAAAAAAAAATCACTTCTTAGATTCAATGTTTAAATGCTCTCTATAGCCAGAAGCTCCTATTGTGTCTGTATTTTTCTGATCCAAATATCAAATCAATGTTATCTAGGCAGGTATGTGTTTTCTGATTTGTAAGTTTTTATGAAAATATTTTACAGAGAAATAATCATTATATCATATTTAGATATATTCAAAAAATTTTATTTTTGAAAAAATAGTTAATGGATTCAGACATAGCATCAGACCTACCATATTAAGTGTCAGAGTCCATCAAAAGCTAATTTAATGATTGTGATTATACAGTAAAAAGTCAACAGCTTCCAGATCAACTGGGGCAATGTACAATTACTACACAGCTGAAACACCAGACACTTAGGAGTTTGCTAAAAGATGTCATTGTGCAGTGCTTATTTACATGCATTTAATTGGTGTTATTTTTAGTGGAGGAATTTCATTTCAATTCCCAGGATGGCACCTAAGTATAGAAACTGGGTGATCTTCAATTTGATCTTCTTATTATACAGGTTCCTGCATTTTCTACAGAGAGATCTTTAACTAAGTGGGAAGTTATTAACAATAGCTTCCTCTCTCATCTTGAAGACTTCTTGTGAAGGTTAATGAGAGGACATTTGGAGGCATTTATAAACTGTAAAGGATCAATAATAATAATAATTATATTTGGGGGTTCAATTAACAGTTTGAAAACAGGAATTACACATGCCTCTTTCTTGGGCTTTGTTTATTTAAGAAATATTCACTATACATTAAATTTGTACAGAATACCATATAAGATATAACATTGTGTAAGTCATCAGTATCCTCAAGGAATTTGTAGTCCAGAAATATGGTAGCATATAACAAGCATGAAAAAGAAATTGTTAACTGACTTAAGGAAAATGAGGATTCAGTTTGGTCTTCCTGAGGTTATCTGTGAAGACTTCGGGGCATGAGTTGGGCCTTAAAGAGGCAAAGAGCAGTCAACAGTCTGGGAATGTAATACAGTAATGTTTTGGAAGGTTCAAGGCAAAAGATAGGTTGGTCAATGGCAAATAATACAATTAGATCCAAATATAGGAAATCAAACTATTATGTTAAAAACCAGAAGTTACAGTATTTATTTGGAGATCACAGGTTGAAAGGACAACAAAGCTCATAGGAGGAAATGTTATCAGAATCCATTGTTAAATCCACAGAGATGGCAATCCCTTTGGCCTTGCCAAATTTAAAGATACTGAATTCATTGCCAGTATCTGAAAGCTTCATATTTGCCACACAATTCTTATTTCCAGAGTTCATGAACTTCTGATCAAAACTATAATGGTGGGTTTGTATTCCCTTACAGCCATAATCAGGACACAACTCATTTTCCATTATAATTAGGATGTGTGTTCTCCATAGTATGTTACTGCTGACACTCTTCAGTTATGTATGTTAACCTGCCTGGTACCTATAGTATCTGGGTTTGTAAACCCTCATCTATTAATATTCTGGAACTCCATTTCACATTCATAATATTTTTTACTTCCTTCTCTTTGAACATTACTAAGAATTTCTCTTCTGAGATAGCACCTCATGTTTCATAGCATTTTTAGAAGTTCTTCCTTATACAGAATTAAAATCTACTTGTATCTTTTGGCTATTTGTCTTATATATGCTTAATGGAATCACATTAGAAGTTTAATCTTTTTTTTCTGTGATAAATCTTTAAAACAATTTACCCCTTGGCAATTTCACCCTCATTTATGAATTTAATTAACTGCCTACTGAACATGTCTAGGTCTTTGTCCCACACAACATGTCTGAATTGAGTTGAATTCATCTTCTCCACCAAACCAGGTTCTACTTCTGTATTCCCTAACTTAGGAACTGGCCTCAGTATTTATGAAATTATCCAGTCTAGAAATCTAGTTTTCCTAAACTTGTTTTACCTCATATCTATTTAGTAAGTACCACTGAATAATGGCAGTGAAACTTTTTTCAATTCTTCGTTATCATTTACTGTGGACCACTGCAATAGCTTGCTAGTCCCCATATCCAAAGCCATACCCACCTTCAATCTGTTCTTCATAGTGCTGTATAAGTCTCTCTAAAATGTGGATTTTATTCTGTTATTCTCTAATTTAAAAAATGTCACTTATCTGCCACCATATTCCATATGAAGTCCAAACTATTTAGCGCGCCCTTTAGAATTAGTTTTCATCTACTTTCTAGTATCATTTACTACTATGTCCTAACATTACTGCCTTTAGACAGATTACACCAACATTTCGCTTTCCACATTGTCTATCAACTAACTGCTCTGCATACATCCTTTTCCATTTCACTTGACAGGCTAACTCCTTTGAGTCCTGTAATGCGAGTTCAGTTAATGCCTTCTTGGTCAGGTCGTTCTGCTGCACCCAGTTAGAGACTGAGTAGGTACTCAGTTTTGTCTTTCCATAGTACCTATGCATAATGCTTGCACCACATGGAAATCAGTATTTTCTTTTTCTCTTTCTCTAATACTATGTAGGCTATTGAGGATACAAAACAAATCTTGGTAATCTTCTGGAATTCTGCTATCCAAACTGGCTCACATTTGGCACTCATTAAATTTTAATTGGGTAAGTGAATTGATAACTAATTCTAGGTTAAACATTTTCAGATCTTCATACATTTTATAATCTTCATTATTCTTGATTAATACCCTTTATTATCTTTATTATTCTTGGTATATTTTCTGTTTTGCCAGTATGCTTTATTATGATCAGCAAGAGATGTACAGAAAACACAATTCTGTGATGAGAGATCTATAAACTTTAAAGTTTAGTATAGCTGGTTTAATATCTTATTTCATCCAAATGCTATCTGCATGACCATGGGAAATATAGTCACCTCACTGAATCTTACTTTCTTCATCCATAAAATATGAGTAATATCTGGTCACAGAATTATTGCTGAGAATAATGATACAGTCTAGGTCAGTTAAGGATTCTGGCATGCAGCAAGTTTATAGTCAATTACTTACATTAGGTTTATATTCTAGAACTCATCACATCATTGCAATAAGTAGTCATCCTAAAATTTTTGTGGAGTATTCCTTCTGAACTAGAGTTTGAACTCCCACTCTTTTGATAGATATTATGTTAATTTATGATTCTATGAAGTGGAGTATAATGATACATTGAGGTTAGAAAAGTTGGAATAGGAAGCATATTGCACATTTCAGTTCAAATATTATGACTATGTTCACAGTTTCTTTGCTTAAACAGAAACCCGTCTGTCCCTTTTCTGATTGCTATGAACTTACTTAACAAGCCTCATGAGCAGTGTGATGAGCAATTCCTCAAGCTGGTGAAAGTTTCAACACCTCACATTCAATGGTGGCATCACAGTCAGCTACTCTCTCTGCAAGCCAGCATGTGTCATTAAACCCTTTTATCAGTATTCTACCCTATGTCTGAATAGTCTCAATATTCAGTCGAACTGGAAAACTCTTCTATGGAGATAGAGCTTGAGTTTTAGTGACTAATCTGGAGTACTATCTCTAAATCCAGTGGAGATTGATCTGACTGGTTTCTGGTGGCCTGAGAATAGCATAGAGTTGGTCAACTTGTTCCCTCTTGCTTGAAATGTATGCAGGCCAACAGCAATTAAGGGAAATGGCATACTAAGAGAGTGGCACTGTAAAGTCCCAAAGGAAGTCACTAATCAACTGCAGCCGGGCTTAGGAAGATAGCCAAGAGGTGTAGCAAAATGAGGCCATGGGAAACAATGGCTGATGGAGTCAGTTGCTAAATGTGGCAGGTCTTCTTTGCTACACTCACTGACACTTCTGTATGCCTGCATGTTTTAAAATCTCACACTGAAGACTTCTTTGAGTAGCCCTATAAGATGGATTATTGGGATGTTGGGAAAAATAAGAAATGAAATTATTCCTCTGAGTTTTATGAAATAAGTTACTACAAAAATATTTACTGAACTTTCATGAGAGTAGTAAATAGAGATGCCTTAATGAGTTGCAAGTCTCATATATTATAGAACTTTTTCAAAAATATGCATGTAATAATAGTAATGTTGTGAACCATGGCGACAGCTACCATATATCATGGTAGGTGAACCTGATAACATGCCAGGTTCTGTGCACATATTTTTTTCTAATTTGCTCCAACAGTAACCCTGTAAGTATTACTCTTCTTGTTTTCTAGAAGAGGAGAGCAGAGAATAAAGCTAGTCACTAGCAAAGCTATTACCCTTCCATTGGGGAAATATAACACCACACCACCATCCTTTTATTATAGAAACAAAATAACATGGTGTCTAATTATGTTTAACCTTTAGTATTCTGACTGGATATCTCAACAATCCTAATCTTGAACTCAAGACCAAAAGGTAGTCTCACATTGACCATTTTCTAGCTGGCTAACTTTGAGCAAGATACTTTAAATTTCCTGAATTTATTTTAATATGTACAGAGTATATGTTATTACTAACTTTACTAGATTATGGGATCCATCCAGTTATTACATAATAAATGTGTTGAATAAATTTGAATTAGTGTATGAATTTATTTGGAATTACATTCCCCTCAGTTTTAAAGGATCTGAATATCTAACATCATGGACAGTTTCACTCATATGTAAATTATGTTTCCTCTTATATTTCTTTCAAAAATATAATAAAAATGTCACCTTTTTTTTTTAAGTGAGGAATTGTTTAAAAGTTCTAGGACTTTATGATTTCAACATTCCACTTAAATTTTTCACTGATACTCTCTACTTTAGAAAATATCATTAAGAATGTCAGAGACTAAAGATGGATAAAGGAAGCATTATCCAAGTATCCGTATTCAACTCAGCTAACATTTTAAAAGGGAATATTTCAACTAAGTAGGAATGTTAGGAGTGTCAGCACAAATATGTGTTTAGTTTTAGTCTATTAAAAAAAAGATTCTTTAAGAAAATTGTTGACTTGTTTTTCCCAAGGAGAAGAATTGAAAAAGCATGAGTTGTTTAGGGAGTGGCATAAATTATCCTTCAGTGTGCTAATCTCCCCCGAAAAGGACTCTCAGGATGAATCAGCAGACCATAGAACAAGAGTCCTTAGCAAAACAAGCTTATCTCAAAATTCTTTTTCTTTTCTTTTTAAAATATTTTTTTATTGATTTCAGAGAGGGAGAGAGAAATAGAAACATCAATGATGGAGACTCATTGATCCGCTGCCTCCTGCCCCCCACTAGGTATCGAGCCCATAACCCAGGCACGTGCCCTGACCAGGAATCGAACAGTGACCTTCTGGTTCATTGGTTGATGCTCAACTACTGAGCCACCATGGCAAGGCTCAAATTTCTATCTCCTGAAATACTGGAGTAACTTCCTTAAATAGTAGAGCTGAAGAGAAAGCACCACGACCAGCCTCACAGTAGTTCATCATAGGAAATACAATACCAGAGAGCCAGTGGAATAAATTGTTGCCATGAGTCAGACCTAGATCTCAGGAAATATAGCTTGAGAAAAAGAGAGATAACTAAGTTGTTGTTGTTGAACTGAGGACTTACCTTAACTCCAATATATTTATACCATCCCTAAAATAATCTGCCATACAAATTTTACTTTGAGAAGCCAGCACTTTCAAAATATATGGCCACCTCACACTCTCTGCACCAAGGTGATGCATGCCTTGCTTCTAGTATATTCACCAAGATTAGTTACTCTTTAGATCCTGAAAAGTTAGATAGAAAAATGTATTGTAGTTTATTTTACTAGACAAGCAATGTAACCCTTGAAAGAGTAGCTAAAGAAACACTTAGATCTCTAAGAATTGCAGAAGGTGGAATGTTTGTTTTCTCCATTCTGAGAGTATGTGGTCATATTGAGTTTTTAGGTTCATATTTGCTGTTATATATGAACTATTTATTTGCATGAAACTAGACAACTTTCATAATATTCCCCATGAAATAAAAGGAAATTTATAATTTGGCAGTATTTTAGTAACAGCCAAAGCTTTGAATTTAATACAGGCAGATACAAATCTCTGGAGCTCAGCTTGGCAGGAATGTTCAGTGGTCTTTGTCCAAAGCTAATCTTTTTTCATTCTTCATTCCAAATGGGTGAAAGCTTTCTTAATTGGAATAGGCTCCATACATAAAAAGCTATCTTCACTCCATTTACTATTGATTTCTAAAGGCTTGACCTCTTATATTTTTTTGAAATTGAGGGTTACTCTTGCCTGAAGCAAAATGGCACCTGGGAATGACATTTCCATCTTCTAAAGTAATGTCACCAAAGAGCCGGACTAAAATGGCCTGTGACACTAACCTATAGCTCTTAAGAGAATAACATAATTTTCTTGGTTTGATAAAAGAAAAAAAATGTGTTTTTTTTCAATTGACAATAAAAGAAGAAAGAGTATGGACTGTCTTTCAAAAAGTTCCTCAAAACCTTTTCTCAATAGGATAGGACAAGGATGAGGTCACAGAAGTGACATCTACCCTGTGCACTGGCAGTTGTTAAAAGTCATAATCCTGTTCCAGTAAAAGCTACTTCTCTATTTCAATCAAATTAGAGGAAATGACAGTTATGAGAAAGGCATTTTATTGCATACTATGATATTGAAGTCAGTCATTGAACCAATAAGTGCTTTGACCTGACATAATAGTTATCATTTTAGCAGCTTTAACCAATTTGGTCATAATTGCTGGGAAGATAGTTTGTCAAATAAAGAATTCCTCAGTTCAAACTGTGTAGCTTATCTTTATGGCATAGTCCTATTCTGGCCAGAGCTTACATGGTCATGTCTTAAATGTTTATATAGAAATTAATGTTTTTCCACATTTTAATCCTAACAAGGGAATCCTAAAGAAGTTTATTCACACTTGAAGAACAAATAGAGAAGAGAGACAAACTTATTTTTAAATTTATCTTTACATTCTACATGAATTCCAGTAAACTCTACAATATATCCTTTTTGTAGCTTGAACTCTTGCATTTTACTTACTCCAGGTCTCAAAGACATGCTCGGTGACTTAACTGGGAAAGGGCAAGGCTAGTGCAGAGTAGTGAGCTTGAAATGCAGGCTCACAAAACTATTACTTCCTGGTCACTTTCCTTCTCCACGCCCCAATTTCACACCTACCTAACCCCACCTCCCGCCACTGTCCCTCCCTCGCTGCCCTCAATCCTGCACCCTCATCATCTTTTTTTTTTTTTTTTTTTTTCCTGTTCAGAACATTGGCTTGTGTTTTTCTCTCTGCCTGGAATGTCCTGTTCTTGCCCCTTACATGACTGCCACCTCATCATTTTCAATCTCTGTTAAAATTTTACCTCTGAGGAAGGTCTATCTGTGCATCATGTGTAGGCAGCCCCTGCTCTTTTCTAAAGCAGCATTCTTTTGTTCTCTGGCCTCATCTCATTTTGAACGTATAGGTGAATCATTGTATGAGATGCCTGTGTCCTTCCTCTCCAGTAGACCGTACTAGTGAGTTTCAATTCAGGCTGCACTTTATCTGAGGAGCTTGTAAACAATGCTGATGCTTGGGCTCCATCTGCTAGAAATGTCCAGTAATTGGCCTTGGGGACGGCCCAGGTATCATTATTGCTTAGAAGTTCCCCAGAGGTTCCTAACTCATAGCAGAGTTGAAATGCTCTGCCCTGAGGTGTAGGAAGGCACTTGTCAGCTTCATTGGCCGCTGGCACAGGGCTTGGCAGGTATGAGAAACATTATGATCATCTATGGGATATGAATGTTTGAGTTAACGTCTGGCTTAATACTGGCATTCTAGTTTTCTTTGTTTTCCAAAATTTTCCTTAGAGATGATAAAAATATTCTCAAGCAGCAATAATCTAAAAGTTGAAATGAAAAAGAAACAAGGGTAAGAGTAAACTTTCAAAATAAAAAAACTAATCCTATTTTCCCTTTCAGTACCGAAATACAGATATTTTCCTTCAGGTCTTATACTGATTGTTTTAAGAATGTCTGTCACAGCTTGTGTTCCTAAGCTGTGTGTATGGATATTTCATTTTTCCTAACTAGGAGAATCTCTCTGGAAGATCACTAAAAAAGTGAGGTCAGGATGGCCCCGGTGAGGCTGGGACGGCCCCGGTGAGGCCAAAACGGCCCCGGTGAAGTCGGAATGGCCCTGGGGAGGTTGAGATGGCCCTGGGGAGGTCGAGATGGCCCCGGTGAGGTTGAAACGGCCCCCATGAGGTTGGGACGGCTCCAGTGAGGTGGGGACAGATAATGGGGACCAGTATAGACTGATGAACAGGGGTAGATGCAGAGGCAGATCAGCATTGAACAGACTGTCAAACTACAGTGGGAAGCCTGAGGAGGGCTTGGGAGGCGGGGGTTAAGAGATCAACCGAAGGACTTATATGCATGCATATAGGAATAACCGGTGAACACAAGACACTGGGGGGTGGGGGCCGGGGCAGTGTCAAGGGGGGTAAAAAAGGAGACATATGTAATACTCTTTGTAATACTTCAAGAAATAAAAATTATTTTTTAAAAAAGGCATAAATCAGTAGGACAGTCATTTTTGCTTATTACAACCGAAATAAATAAATTTTAATTAAACATAAGCTTATTCTTTTTTGTTTATTAGAAAAATATTTTTTTAGTATTATTTGTACTTTAGTATAAATTTTTTAATAACTGGTGATTTTGTCCTATACCTAAACCACAACTAGGGTGTGGCAAGAGAGGCATTTGTCTCAGTGTAAAATTTTAGTGCCAAAAAATTTAGTAATCAAATAACATCTTAATGTAATATTTTAAAAATAAATATGAAAAAAACATCCTGAGATAATATAAAAATTTTGGCTCAGTGATTGAATGTGTACCCATGACCTAGTGCAATTCCCGGTCAAGGCATATATTTGGGTTGTGGGTCTACTGGAACGTGTAGGAGGCAGCCAATCAATGATTCTCTCTCATCATCTCTACCTCTCCCTTCCTATCTCTGAAATCAATAAAAAACATTTAAAAAAATTTTAAATAAAGACTACTGCAATGCTGAGCTGTATCAGAGTCTGAGGCAAAAGAAAATGTGTACCCCTACATACATCTTTTAAATTTTTAATGGGTAATTTTTATCAGAACAACCTAGTTGCTAAAAAATGTTTTAATGATTTATGCTTAATTATTTTTATGCTAAAATTTGGTACAAAATGATTTAGTATCATTTTAGTTAAAACATTGAAATTTTAGTTAAGCTGAAGCTAATTAAAATTTTTATAGATTGTATCATGGTCAAGAGAAATGTTCAAACATTGCAACTTCCTCAACTCAAAAAGAGTCAAGTGAAGAAGTAGATTTTGAAAAAAATGATTGATGAGTTTGCTTTCATTAAAATCAGAGTCCACAGGTTTCCTTTGTGCCTCAGGCTCCAACATGGCTCTACATAGCACTGTGATGCATGTGAGTTTTTACTTATAAAGTAATGCAACTGTCTTCCCAAAAGAAAATGTGACACCTTTAATCAAATCAAAATTATTGGCAAAATTGAGACAAAGATGATTATTCTATGTTGATAGTGAAGGTTTAACATGTATGCGCTTCGAAATGTATAAACATTTATAGTATAAACAAATATAGTATAAACATAAATATGCAAAACTTGTTCAAAATAAAGAATGAACAATAATTGTAGTATTAACACCTTAATATTAATCTAAGATAGAACATAATCCAATGAGATAATTTTAATAATAAAATGAAAGTGTTGATTTAATGGCTTAGTATCAGCTTGATCAAATTCATTTTAAATGCAGTGAATTATAAATAGCAATTGTACAAGCTATTCTCTGATAGCAAAAAATAAGAACAGAAATAATATTTTAAGCAAAAAGGGAAAATCAGAAAGTACATTCTGAATTTGAAAAAAAAATCCATTTTGAGATTTGAATGCTTTCCCATGGGAATATCTGAAAGAAAGGAGGAAGTATAAGGATTCTCTAATTAGAAATGCCCACAGCCAGGAAATGAGCAAATCCTCCAAAGTTGTGATATCAAGTATTCCAGAAGTTCTGTAATATTTTGTAAGCTCTAACAAGAATAACTTTATAAAAGTTAGGCATTAAAATGTCCCATATTAATAATTAATAATGTCAAGATAATTGATATTATTTTATTTTTAAAAGTGAGAGAAAAAAAGAATGATGCTAAGAGAGCAAAAAGAGAAAACAGGTATTATTTTTTAATATCACTTAATCATAAGAACCTCAATAAACTATTGATTATAAACTCTCCTACTACCTTTAGGAATCTGTTAAATAGATAACCACAGAATAAAAAAATTGAAATTACTTTGGAAAATTTTAATCATCTTTATTTGGATTACCTATTATTACAGATAAATGTGTAGATGGTGTTTCATTGCTGTAGTAAGATTTAGTGAAAAACAAATATGTTCTGGTTTGAACCAATATATGTTACAATTTTCTAGTCATCTACCTATAAAGCTAAGCATTCCAACTGAGAAAGGAAAAAAACAGCAAAGATTTTATGTGACCATCTTTTAAAAGGGTGTGTAAAACTGTAAATGGGCTTCACAACAATTCAGCAAACTGCAAAATACAATGAATAATAAATAAACACAAGGCCGGCTCTATGGCTTGTTTCTCAGCAAGAGGAATATCTTATTGACTTCCAAATACTCATGCCTATAAAATCACTGTACTTTTCGTCCTCCAATTTAAATAATTAAGTATTTGGTTATTACTAATAAACAAGGTATAGCTCTGAATCATGTCTGGAACCGAAAAGTAAACAGTTTTATCCTAGGAGTGTGTAATGTCTTATAACTGAAACCAGGCAGTACTGGGGGCAAACCAGAGGCTATCAAAGGAGCTGGCCATTTAAGTTTCCTCTCATTTTGAAGATTGATTTCATGAGTGCTGGGGACATCAGAAAAGCAACTAAAAGCATTTACTACTTTCAGTCCTACTGTTTACCATCGAAAGTCTATAAATGTTCCTTCGTAGCCTTCAGGTATTCATTCCACAGACAGGACCGGAAAGCTTGAGAGCTCTCCATCTGCTATTAGCCTCCAGACCTGCACACACAGGAAAACTCATCAGACTGGAAACATCAGCAAACTTGTTAACTCTTAAGGAAATAACACTGTTTTACAGAAGTCAGGGAGTCTCACCCTCTAAGAACTGCCAATCTACTATGAAAATGTGAGCAAAGAGCAAAAGGTGTTAGTTTAACATCACAGCAGTAAAGAAGGAGACATATTTGGGGCAGTTTGAGTACTGGGACCCAGTTTTTTTAGCTTATGATACTTTGAAAGCATCTTCAAAAAGATGGGATCGAATCTCTGTAAATAATAGATTTATACCAAGGACTTTGAAATACATGAGTCCCGTGCTTTTGTTGAATAACTTAGTACTGTCTACATGCTTTGCTATGAGCCCCCTTCACTCTAGTGACCATTCTGTTAAACTATCGGAATTCTGGAAGTGGTGCACCTTAACCTTCATGTCTTTGGTAAAGTCAGACTGTTTCAAGCAGAGCTGTGTTAGATACATGATGACACAGCATTAATGCCCATTAACACTGGTTTGCATTTATCAGTTCATTTAGCTGCCTCATAGAGGCCTAAGGCAAACTCTTGAATACAGTGTTCTCCTTTATGTATAAAAATTCAGAACCCAGGCCCCAACCAGATTGTGCCCTGCTCAATGCCTGGATCATCTGTCCCCCGGTCCAGAGCCACAGCCTGTAAACTTTGGCTTCTGCCTACTCAATGAAGATTTCTCTGTGGTAATGGCTCTCCATTTTCCATACCATAGAACCGAAAGGTTCAAGTATAAACTCATTAGCCCAGCCTTAAGGCTCTGCAGAATCTGGTAAAAACTAGGTTTCCAAGCTCATGTCCACTGCTTATATCTTACATTGTAATTAAACTGGACTCCAAGCAACATGTTAATGCAAAGATTTTCTGCTTCTTCTTCTGCTTGGCATTCTTCCCAACATCCATAGGTTGCCTCCCATATGTGCCTCAACCAGAGATCGAACCTGCAACCGGGGTTTGTGCCCAGATCAGGAATTAAACCAGCGACCTTTAGGTGCACAGAACACTCAACTAACCAAGCCACACCAGCCTGCGTAGACATTTCCATTTTTCTGACTTATTTTAATATGCTTGCATTAAATTAGGAAAGATTTTCAAAATGCAGCAATACAATTTCAAATTTTAATTCCTCCTTTTCCTAAATGATTAGCTATGGAATGTCAACCTTTATATTTTTAAAAAGAAATATTTATTTAACATATCCTTAAGTATATTTTTAAACAAAATGTTGTACTATAGATAAGCATAATATTTAAAGGAATAAAAAAACAGTTTCGTCACCAAAGGACACTCAAATATACTCTAGGACATTTGATAATATTTTATAAAAATATTAGTTAATAAGATGTTGGTGGTCTCAAATATATACTAGTCTCTATAATAGGCAGTACATAATAGGCAAAATTTAAATTATAATAACATTAATTATTACCTGCTTTTATTTAAACACCCAAAGGAACTGCTCAAGACATTTTCTAAATATATTATTTTTAAAATTATTTCTTACAACCTTTTGAGGTCCAAATAACGAATTGTGATTCAATGATGCAAATAGTCTGGTCACCTTTAACTGGCAAGTTAGTGGAGGGTTTACCTTTAGGAGAGTAGAGCCTCTCTCTTGCACGGACACTTTCTAAAACTCTGGGTGGAAGAAGAGGCTCGGGCAATATTATCACGGGGTCACCTATTTTTGTATTTGTTGTCTTTTAATAACTTGCAATTTGTGTCTGTTTATTTTCTCATTCTATAGAAAACTCCCTGTTGGACTTGATTTTGTGTCTGTAACTTTGTCTTCTTTTCTCAGAGAGGGTTCCCAAATTGTACAGGCTTCGGATCCTACAAAGCTTAGATCTGTTCCTGCAGCTATGAAGTGAGCTGGGTGGCTCCAGTCTTTAGGAGTCCCAAGGACACTGTCCTTTTTTCAGTGTGCCTGACAATCTCGGAGAGAGCTCACTCAAGAAAAGGGTTTTGTGGCAAACATTACAAGAGATGAGTGCCCCAAACTCCTCATCTCCCAACACTGTAGAGGGTTTGTGACCGTCACACTGCAGAAAGCTTTCTTGAGAAGGGATAAGAACAGATTTTGATTATGGAATTTAAGTGGCAGACAGATCAAGAACGGCTCAATTCAGGACACAATAGAAACGCCACTCATATTTGCCTTATTTTCCTTTAGGGTTTTTAGACCTCAACCTTACCACTTCCCAGTTCTACTTACACCATATTTATTGAATTTATATGCCTGCAAAGATGTTCTAGCTGGCAGGGTCTGAAAATTATTGGTAATTAACATTAATGGGTAGGAACAACTTTAGTGGCAATTAAAAAATCCTTTGGCGTCGAGTCATAATAACTAGTTCAGATGTTGGCTCTTCCAGCATTCACATTTCCTCCTTAGAAATGAGCTTTGTGGCATGGCCTTATATCTGAAGAGAGAAGTGGGATTTTTATTTTTTTTTATTTGGAATCTTAACATGCTTATGCCATCAAGAAGCAGCCAAGTAAACTCCTCTTGACATCACAGACAAAGCTTTTTGATGCTGTTTTACCTGTGAATTGCTATTGATGGCTCCTGAATTGTGAAATTCTGCTACAAGTAACAGACCAGTCAATTTAATGCTTAAGTCACCCTTTCCCTTTTCTTTGATTTGCATCCATCTTATTAGAAAGTGACACTCTTTTATTGATTTCATTCAACCCTTGAAAGAGAAGATAAGAAAAACGAAAATGTGACAGAGATAAGAGGCTCTCAAGGTGATCCATGGATAGAGACTAAAGGGAAGGGTTGTTTGCAGGGAAAACTGGGGTCTCGGGAAATGCTGCAAAGGGGACTGTATTTAGAGGTTAGAGAAAGCGCTTTAAGGTCACTATCTTGTACTTGAGAATCCATTCTGCTCGATCCCTGGTGCAGTAATTTCAGTATTTAGAAAGCATGTATCTCTTATCTTTATGTTTCTATGTTACAGTTGATAGCCATATACAACCTCACATCAGTTTCAGTGGCTCTCTGCTACTCATTGCTGAGTAACTAAAATGTCAAAATATGTCTGAACCTTAGGCAAATATCTGATTTCTAGGTTCTTCCCTTTCAGTAATAATAATGCTGAATGCATGACCTATTTAATAGAACATTCCTATGAGGTGTGTTCTCTTATTATCCTACATATAAAAACGAGGAAAAAGGTGCTTATAAATATTAACTGGTCCAAAGAAGTATCCTATATAATAAAAGAGAAACATGCAAATTAACCATCCCTCTGCTACACTCAAGCCATGCCCAAAAGCCACACTCAGCAGCCAATCAGGAGTGAGTATGCAAATTAACCAAACTAAGATGGCGGCGGCCATGGAACTGGAGTGAGCAGGAGGCTTGGGTTGCCCCCAGGTGTGGAGGAAGCCAAGCTTCCCACCTGCGCTGGCCAGCCCTTGGCTCCGTTCAAGACTACAAAGTTTCAATTATAGAAGATAAATCAATCCCAGAAAAAAAGAAAAAGGAAAAAAAGGAGAGACAGGGAGCTTGGGTCATCGGGGGGCATGGCCAGCCTGAAAACAGCCTTCAGCCCCTCACCCAGGCTGGCCACACCCCCATTGGGTGAGGGTCCCCACTGAGGGGCTTGCCCAGTCTGCAAACAGTCACCAGCCCCTCACCCAGACTGACCAAGCACCCCAGCGGGACCCCCACCCTGATCCAGGACACCCTTCAGGGCAAACCAGCCAGCCCCCACCCGTGCACCAGGCCTCTATCCTATATAATAAAAGGATAATATGCAGATTAACCCTAACAGCAGAACGACTGGGAATGACTGGTCACTATGACAAACACTGACCACCAGAGGGCAGACACTCAATGCAGGAGCTGCCCCCTGGTGGTCAGTGCGCTCCCACAAAGGGAGCTCTGCTCAGCCACAAGCCAGGCTGCCGGCTGCCAGCACAGCGGTGGTGGTGGGAGCCTCCCCCACCTCCTCAGCAGTGCTAACGATTTCCAACTGTAGCTTAAGCCTGCTCCCTGCTGGCAAGTGGACATCCCCTGAGGGGTCCCAGACTGTGAGAGGGTACAGACTGGACTGAGGGACCCGCCCAAGTGCACAAATTTTTGTGCACTGGGCCTCTAGTAATAAATAAAAGACAAGCATCTGCATAAACCCAGATTTCTCTGATATCAAATATACTCTCTCCACCTGTTCTTCGGACTGCCATAGATTGTATTTTGTTATAAATAGGGGCAACATACACATGTTTTGAGGTACTGTGTAACCCTATTTATTATTCTGACAGCTAACATTTTATATTAGAGAATTTTATACTAGAGAAATTTATTGAATTTATCATCAAAGAATGTGGATAATAGAGCCTGAAAGAAATAAAAGATGAATAACAAAATTTTATACTAGTGGTGAGGTCAGAGAGCACCAATATAATAAAAGTGGTGGCTAAGAAGGCAGTTTTTAGTCCTAATGTTATGTAGGAGAAAAAGAGTCTAGAATGTAGGACAACTTCTATATTTACTGTAGCATCTTATATTTATTTAAAAGAAAAGTTATAATTCATTAATTTAAAAAGAAGGGAAACTATATAAAAAAATAAAATAAAATGAAAACCCATTATCAGATGAGGCAGGAAGAAATCACTTATTTTGCATATGTCATTTCAGTTATGTTTTTGTTCAACAAAATTGAGATTCTTATATATTTCACCTAGTATCTTGTGCTTTGACTTCACAGTGCATAATGATGATTTCTCACTTCATTACACTGATTGATTTTCAAACATTAAAACCAATCTTGTGTTTTTGGAGAAATCTCCAGTTGGTTATGATGTATTATCCTTTTGGTGTACTTATTATTAGATTGCTTTGTATATTTTTAAAAATGATTTTTACATCTATGTTCATGAGAGAGACTGGTCTGTAATTTTCCCTTTTCCTAATATTATTTTGGTTTAATTATACTATCTTAACTATTTTTCTATTTTCTCACTTCTACATACCTTTTTCTGTCTTTTACTTTATTATTTTATTATCACTATTTCTCCTCTAATAGCTCATTAGTTATATACTTTTTTGGCTATTCTTTTAGTGGCTTACACTTTATTTATTAGAGTAATCTCTAAATTAGTAATTCTACTCATCCCAGAAATATCAATGACCTTAAAATTCTTTGCATCTGTTTAACTCATACTTCATTGTGATATGTATTCGTATTCTATATAAATGAAACTGCACTGGACATATTGCTATTGTTTTATATATTCAACATTCACTTGGATTTACCTTTTCAATCTTTTTTATTATTTCCTGGATGTTTTCTTCTTAGATATTTTTTCTCTCTTATTAATTCATTTGAATGGTAAAGATATTTTCTATGTCCCACATGTTCTTTTCTTCAATTTTTGAATAATTCTAGATATTTTAAAGAAATTTACCTCCTATCTTACCAGTCCCCTTTCTATGAAATCTATTTATTCAGTTCTTAGTTCAGTTATTGTATTTTTCTGTTCTAGATTTTTTTTTTAATTTAGCTATTTTTAAACAAATCCCTGCTCTCTGCTGAAATTCTTAATCATGTTTTTCATTTTCTGGAAAACAATCACAGTTGCTTTAATGTGCAGGTCTGGTAACCCTGGTATATGGATCCCTTGTATCTTGGTATTCTAAGCAATTTTTGGTTGAATGCCAACCAATGTGATTTAAGAAAAGGCGGAGGAGACTCTGCATAATTGATATACTCTTCCAGATAGGGTTTGTATGTGTGTGTGTCAGTGTGTGTGTACGTGTGTGTGTGTGTGTGGGGGGGGGTGCTTAGGCCATGGAAATATCACCTTCATCTAATCTGGAATTTATCAAATTATAAATATATATATATATATATATATATGTGTGTGTGTGTGTGTGTGTGTGTGTGTGTATGTATATGTGCGTGCGCGCGCGCGCGTGTGTGTGTGTGTGTGTATATATATATATATATATATATATATATATATATATTTTACTTTATTCACAGATTCAGCATTTTAGAAATTAAAATTGACAACTGGGCTGTTTTCCTTCTTCTTTCTGGTCAATTCTGGACATAATGTTTTCTTCTCAGGTCTATAAAATGACTAAAAATTCTGTTTATATTCTTTACTTCTTGGCCACAGTTTATGAAATGGAAAATTGCTCAAGGATACAAGTTGAGATGAATCTCAGATCTCTTTTGCACTTCATTTTGACTTCATTGCTTCTTCAAATTCTTACTCATTAATATATCTCTGATGCCTTCAAACAGATCTTTTTTGGCTAGCTATTCTAACTGTTCTTATTGGAAAGATTGTTCTGAGTATGTCAGGGTTAGAAGCATAAGACATCTTCCTTTGTTTTAAATACACATTCACATGTATTTTTAAAATTTCTCGTTATAACAGGTTTCCTTTTTTATACTTATCTCTATTAGATATACATAATTTATTTTAGTGTATGTTACCAGGTAGGGATTTAACTTCTTTTGTCAAAGAATTAATCAAAAATTTAATGTTATTTATTTTAATCAGTTTTAATTAATAATATAAAGTGCCACTTTTATTATATTTTGCTTACAACATATGTTTTTTAATTTGTTGTGTTTTTGAATATTTTATTATGTTCAATTGAACTGTTCTATTCTTACTGGGCCATCATATTTTATTTTTTTTACATTAAAATATGACTTAATATAAAAGCAGACAAGACCCAATATCATTGCTTTTATTCATAATGTTTATTTTAGATATACTTGATTTTAAAAGAGATGAAGTTTGGAATAACTTGTCTTCCAAAATTATTTTATTAGAATTTTCTGTTAGCCTTTGCTTTAATTGCAAGTGTATAGTAGTTTTTGCATGTTTTATTTAAGCTAGTTCTCTGAGTGGGTGGAATGAAGCATGAGGCAATAACTGCTTCATTTTTTAAACATCCTGGTGTATCCAGTGCCTCGCATAGTATCTGGTAGACAGTTGCTACTCATTATCTCTTATTTGAAAGCATCAATGAATTTATAAGTTATTCTAGGAAAAATTGGTTTCTTTCCATATTAATTCTTTTCATGTATAAGCATATCCCTCTCCATCTAAACTGTTATGATGACCCCTTTATAAATCAGTGTAAATTAATGAACTGTACCTTTCAAACTTTAATATGCATGCAAATTATAAGAATCTTCTGAATATGTAGATTCTGATTCAATAGGTGTGGGGTTGGACCTGAGATTCTGAATTTCTGATCATTGTTGATATTGCTGGTCCCTATATCATACTTTAAGTAGAAAGGTCTAGAATCTTAGATAGGACTTCGTGTGTAAGTTTATATTGTAACTAAATTAAGGTCTTATGCTCACTGGTGAAGGTGTCTTCTCACTAATATATTAGCAGTGATAATTTTTTAAAATTAAGCAGCTAGAGTTTGTATTCATTAAATGTATGTGCTATAATAGAGATCTATTTGAGGAAAAGTGGTATAGAAGGTGAGTGTGCACAATATTGGGAGGGAGCAAAATACAAGATAGGCTTGGAGAGGGAGGGACAGGTCAGCTTATCCTAACAAGCTTTACTTTAATCTAAGAGCAATGGAAAGACATCAAAGAGTTTTAAGCAAGAAAGTGAAATGAACAGACTTACATATTGAAAAGAATGCTCTATCTGATTAGGGCAAAAAACAGATTAGAGATGGGCAAAAGTGGACAAGTGGCTAACAATTTTAAATTCAAGTGTGAGTATAGGTTATTCTAGTGCCTTTAAGCACATTAATAAGATACTGTCATCAAATGGGAACTGGGTAACTCATGACCAAGCATCTACACAACACGGAAATCAGTGACATATAGGCAATTTCCAGGAGAGCTGGAAATAAATGAAAAACATTTTTTTTTTAAATTTGAGTAAATTCAAACCCAAAACACATCATATAATTTTATTTTGGAAATACCGCCACAAAGTACAATTTAAGTCCTAAGAAATATACCCATACTTGATAATTTTCCCATATTTTTCACTCACCCTTGAAGGCATAAAGCATTATATTGAGTTTTGCTAAGAATCCTAAAATACAGTCAAATATATTTTATTTATGCTCATTTTCTTTCCAAGAGACTCAACAATTGCCATATTTTCCAGGAGCTACAGAGATCAGAGTCAGAGATAAAGGAATTCCCCCATGAGTACTCTTGCTTTCTAATTCCTCATGTCAATTGAAAACCTCAAGATATCAAAGAACATTAAGACTGGAATTTTTTTATGGTGTAACATTCTGAAAGACTGCTTATCTATAGATAAAAAATTTAGCCATTGGCAAAGTGAGTTAAAGAACTGTCTGAGAGGTGAGATTTGTGAGATCAGTGAAGCTCAAATCTTAGGGGCAGTGTGTATCACAGAAGAAACCAGGATGCTTCAGGACTACAGCAATTAAGAAAATGGGGCTGGCCCTCAGAGAGACATTGTGACATTGAAAAAACTGCCATTGAAATAATGAGTCAACATAAACATCATCTGAGTGAAAGCAGATCTGTATTGGGAAAATAATTTTAATTCTATCACTTCTTACAGTCATCTTCACAAGCATAGTAGCAAGTGACAAGAAAGCCTAAAATAAATACACCTGATAAACATGCCCATCCTACTGATTATAACCTCAGAGAAAGAAAAAAAATCAGAAGGAAAATAATATTAAAGTTTGTTAGTTTAAACAATCATGGGCGGCTCTGTCTCACACTTTACATTTTAATTGTCCAATGTCCCTGAGAAGCTGGTTGAGTTTTAGATTAGTTTTTAGGCATAAATCTCCTTAAATCTGTAAGTTCATTTTCTCGCCAATTAGTTTTGCAATTGATGCATTTTTGATGTTGGACTCTCCACCTGCTGGTCGCTTGTTGATGCTGGCAGGATGGCCATCCTATCTAGTGCCTGACTTTCATTATTGTCACTTTTTGAATGTAATATTACCTTGACCTCCATAGCCAGCTACTCTATTTTTTAGCTTTTTGATAATTCATACAAGATGTCAAACTATTTTTTAAAAACCCAGAACCTTTCTTTTGAGGATGTCTACAAACATCTATCACTTGAAGCTCACCAAGTATCTATTAAGGAACAATACCAATTATATTTTAAATGTCCTATGGAAAGGACTCTCATATGAATTTTTATTGACAGTCTGGCACCATAGTAGGAACTATAAAAGGGACATAATAAAGCTCCTATCTCTGAGTGGTTTAAAATCTTATTTGAGAAATGTTTGCATACACAAAATCCTTGGTGAACAATAGAGTACACAATTTAACAATATGTCAAAACATGTGGGGCACATAGTGAGAAATCTTCTTTAGTCTCTCAATGAACCTATTGCTGTCATGGGTATTAAATAATTAGACCAATTGGCACACTGGTTTTTGGAAAAAAAAACAGGTGTTTTAAACTGAGAAACTAAGATGGCGGCATAGATAAACACCGGGAAATTGCCGCCTCCCACAACAATTGAAAAATACCACAAAGGACAGAGCAGACATCATCCAGAACAACAGGAAGCCTGGCTGAGTGTAAATTCTACAACTAGAAGGAAAGAAAAGCACACCGAGAGCCAGAGGAGCTGCAGAGGTGAAGTGCAGAGGTACGGCGGCTCGTGCGCGCGCGGAAAGGGGGTGGCACCTGAGGACGCGGCTGTTTTTTTGGATCACAAGCTCCCAACTGCTCTGAACTCCGGTTCCGGGAAGTCTCTGGGGACCCAGGAATCATACGGGGAGAAGCTGGACTGTCGGGCAGCGGGCGAACTTGAGTGCGGCTTTCCCTCAGAGGTGCTTGCAGCAATTATCGGGTCACTGAGACACGCGACTCCTTAGGAGAATCAGCCATAGCTGCTTTCTCCACCCTTTGACTCCCTGAGACCCCGCCCCACCCAGGCCACGGCAGAGGCTTTTGCATGTGAATGTACCTAACTGCAGCCGAGCCAGGCAGACCCAGAACTTCCAAGAGAAGGCCCAAGGCCCCGCAGCAGCTTGCATTGCTTCACAGCTGAGCCTCTTCGTGGCTCCTGCTGTGTGGCCTCAGGCAGAGGCTGAATTAGCATCTCCTTAGATCCAGGAGCCACTGTACCCAGTGGTCAGAGGGGGACCATCCAGATTGCAACTCCTCAGATCCATAAGGGACACACTCAGGGAGCAGACTCAGTGAGCACCAAAGCCCCACTGAAGCAAGTCTTGCCCCAGAAGGGTGTCTTCAGCACAGAAGTTCTCCCACTTCAGACACAGCTGATTCTCACAGCCAATTGGCCTGGAGGTCAATTCCTCCCAGTGATCCTACAACAACCAAGGCACCAAGAGTGCACCAAGAGTGTCCACCTCAGGTAACTGGGGAGGCTGAGCCACTGGGCCCTACAGGACACCTGGCGCGCAGGGCCACTCTATCAACACAGGGAAGCAGCCAAAATGCGGAGACAAAGAAACAGGTCACAAATGGCAGAAATGGAGGAAAGCAAACGACTGGATATAGAGTTCAAGGCCACGTTTATAAGGTTTTTCAAGAATTTTATGGAAACCGCCGATAAATTTAATGAATCCCTCAATAAGTATAGTGAGACCATGGAGGACATGAAAAAGGACCAACTAGAAATTAAGCATACACTGACTGAAATAAAGAATAATTTACAGAGATCTAGCAGCAGACAAGAAGATCCCAAGAATCAAGTCAAAGATTTGAAATACAAAGAAACAAAAAATACCCAACCGAAAAAGAAAAAAGAAAGGAGATTCCAAAAATATGAAGATAGTGTAAGGAACCTCTGGGACAACTTCAAGCGTACCAACATCAGAATTATAGGGGTACCAGAAGGAGAGAGAGGGCAAGATATTGAAAACCTTTTTGAAGAAATAATGACAGAAAACTTCCCCTACCTGGTGAAAGAAATGGACTTACAAGTCCAGGAAGCACAGAGAACCCCAAACAAAAGGAATCCAAAGAGGACCACACCAAGACACATCATAATTAAAATGCCAAGAGCAAAAAATAAAGAATCTTAAAAGCAGCAAGAGAAAGACAGTCAGTTACCTATAAGGGAGTACCCATACGACTGTCAGCTGATTTCTCAACAGAAACCATGCAGGCCAGAAGAGAGTGGCAAGAAATATTCAAAGTGATGAATAGCAAGAACCTACAACCAAGATTACTTTATCCAGCAAAGCTATCATTCAGAATAGAAGGTCAGATAAAGAGCTTCACGGATAAGAAAAAGCTAAAGGAGTTCATCACCACCAAACCAGCATTATATGAAATGCTGAAAGGTATTCTTTAAGAAGAGGAAGAAGAAAAAGGAACTCTTACCATTTGCCACAGCATGGATGGAACTGGACAGCGGATAAATACCACAGGATCTCACTCATTTGTGGAATATAATGAACAACATAAACTGATGAACAAGGACTGATCCAGAGACGGAGAGGCATTGATTGGACTGTCGGGCCTTGGAGGGAAGGTAGGGGAGGGGAGGAGTAAGGGGGAAAGATCAACCAAAGGACTTATATGCAAGCATATAGGCCTAACCAATGGACACGGACAACGGGGGGGTGAGGGCATGAGCGGGGGGGGGGGGGGGGAGGATAACGTGGGGACAAGGACACATATGTAATATCTTAATCAATAAAAAATATATTTAAAAAAATTAAAAAAAAACACAAGACAAAAACAAAAAAAACAAAAAACAAAAAACTAATGCCTGGAGCCAACATAGATACAACAAATGTAAACATTAAAAATAAATTCTGCTAATATACTTTGAGATCATGATTTCAGTTCTTTTGTATAAATACCCAGAAGTGGCATTGCTGGGCCTTACTGTAGCTATATTTTTAATTTTTTCAGGAACTACTATACTGTTTTTCATAAGGACTGAACCAATTTGCAATCTCACCAACAGTGCGCAAGAGTTCCAATTTCTCCACATCATCTCCAACACTTGCTGTCTTTTGTTTTTCAGATAATAACCATCCTCACAGGTGTGAGGTGATATCTCATTATTGTTTTGGTTGCACTTACCTCATGATTAGTGACATTCAGCATTTTTCCATATACTTGTTGACCATTTATGTCTTCCTTGGGGAAATGGCAGCACTAATCATAATAGCTAAGATGTAGAAACAACTGGAATGTCCATGAACAAATGAATAAAGGAAAGTTGGTATGCAATGGAGATATCTAAAATAGTCAAACTCATAAAAGCAGAGAGTAGAATAGTGGTTGCCAGGGACAGGGGGACGGGGAAACGAGGAGCTACTAATCAGTATGCATAAAGTTTCAGATAAGCAAGATGAGTAAGTTCTAGAGATCTGTTGTGCAACATTGGACCTATGTATTGTCAACAGTAATGCATTATACACTTAACATTTTTTGAGAGTAGATCTCATGTTAAAGTGTTCTTTCCACAATAAAACAAACTTTTGAAAAAAAGATTTAAAATGAATTCTGGTAGGAACACAGTTTAGGTAATCCAAATGCAAGTTTCCTCTGTGCTTCTGCTGTGTCCTATTTAGCCTGGAGACCATCTGTGGGCTGTGAGCCCCTCAGCCCTATGTACCCTAGCAAATAATGAGCATTCAGTATAGAACGCTCAGAACATTTTTAGTGCTGGAATTGTTTCCAAAAAGAGACTTTAATTTATGAGTGGAATTTTGATTTAAATAATTCTCTTTTCTTTCTACCAATAGAATACTAAATTGAGGCAGATAAATGTGTAAAGCATTAGCGATGTGATGACTCTTATTTCTTCATAACATTTTATACACACCATGTCAAAGAATGCAAACATATATTATGAATATTTATCTCCAAACATAACCTAAAACTTATCAATTCTGGAATATGTAATGGAATTACACTCTTTTGAGATTTCAGGTTTGGGGAGTGATGACTGAATGCATCAGGAACCCGGGTTAGTGAATGCTGCTGATTAATCTGGCCGAGCTCAGAGGTGAAATGTACATCTGGTTTCCTCAGTCAGCCTCTGGATAAGGGAGAAATAGATATTCAGGCACAGAATTTTCAATATGTCTCTTTGTTCTTATGGAGTTGAGTTAGCCAAGCAGTGACCAAAAGAATGGTCATAGTGAGTAAATTCATTACACAGCACAGTGGTGATGAAGAAAGTCTGAACCTTGACAAAATGTGTGTGAAATGAGTTAACAGAGTATTTAGAGACTTGGGGTGAGACTCATCATGTTGAAATGAATATGAGGTTATTTGCATTTTAATTTTAATAAGAATAGAAAATATCTGGATGTAGTTTATTTATATATGTCTACTCCATTTAATTTCCTTTACTAGTTCCACATTGTTCTATGATATTATTGTACATCTAACAGAAGAGCAGTAAGTCTAGTGATCAGACCAGAAATCTTATTAGGAACAAAAATAATAAGGAGATTATTTAGTTCAAAGTTTTAAAATATTTAAAAAGCTGTCAGGAAGAGGTTAGAGTAGAATTCTTAGAGAGGAAGATTTTATAGGAATATAGAGAAGAAATAACAAGTCAATAAATAAATTCTCCATCACCAGAATGGGCAACTTTGCGTAAAATGAGCACTTTTCAGCGGATGTGTTCCATCTGAGGTTAAAACAGCAGTTCTCAACATGTGGGTCGCGACCCCTTTGGCAGTCGAACGACCCTTTCACAGGGGTCGCATATGACCATCCTGCATATCAGATATTTACATTACGATTCATAACAGTAGCAACATTACAGTTATGAAGTAGCAACGAAAATAATTTTATGGTTGGGTCACAACATGAGGAACTGTATTTAAAGGGCCAGAAGGTTGAGAACCACTGGGTTAAAAGAATGTAAGATGAAGAAAGATTGTGTTACAGGATCTCTGTAGTTCCTTCCAAATTATAGATGCCAAGATGAAAATAATTTTTGTTCATGACAGTGGATGATTTATGGAGCTTAAGATAACTGATAATTTACTAAGTAGAGTTTGAGAAATAGAGTTCCTTTGGGAGCTATTCATCTGAATTAAAGTCCCTTGAGTTAGAATGTGAGAGTACTGAGTTGGGAGGTCAGAACATCTGGGTTTGGACTCTGGCTTGGATGACTATATAACCTGCATTTAACTTCTGATGGTCTTAAGACCTTGGCTATAGCCAAGCCAGTGTGGCTCAGTGGTTGAGAATTTACCTATGAACCAGGAGGTCATGGTTCGATTGCCAGTCAGGGCACATGCCCAGGATATAGGCTTTATCCCCAGTGTGGGGTGTGCAGGAGGCAGGCCATCAATGATTCTCTGCTATCATTGATGTTTCTATCTCTCTCCCCCTCTCACGTTCTCTCTGAAATCAATAATATATACACACACACACACATCTATATATATATATATATATATATATATATATACATATATATATAATCTTGCTATAAAATGTTATACTCTTTATCACTAGGTGTCCTTCAGTTTTAAATTTCACAATTTCCATGAATGTGCAACCATTAGCTCCCTTATTCTTCCTCTAACCATCTTCCTTAGTTAATTCTCCCACTGTCATATTCTTGAACCCATTTGCTCAATGAAACCACCTGTATCAATGCCCCAAATTAATATCATATATATATGATATTATATATATTTGTAAATATATATTTATTTAAAATGTATCCTTACTGTGATTTTTAATCAAGCAAAAAAAAAAAATACTACATTTACATATATCTTCAGAAAGACTAATGATGTGTCCTAAGTTATAAATTGGCCTCCTAAACTGTTATTAATATAACCAGATTTTAAAATTATGACTATTTGATACTTAAAGAATTTGTCAGGCCCCAGCTGGTTTGGTTCAGTGGATAGAGCATCGGCCTGCGGACTCAAGGGTCCCAGGTTTGATTCTGATCAAGGGCATGTACCTTGGTTGCGGGCACATACCCAGTAGGAGGTGTGCAAGAAGCAGCTGATCGATGTTTCTCTCATCGATGTTTCTAACTCTCTACTCCTCTCCCTTCCTCTCTGTAAAAAAATCAATAAAATATATTAAAAAAAAGAATTTGTCAGCCATAGAAATTTAATATGCAAGGATAAATTTATACCTAAATACAGAACAAATGTGCATAGAAAAACCCCCCACAAAAAATGGATGTTCATTTCTGTCTGTCTAATTTTGTAAAAAATCTTAATGTTTCAGGCTAAAAGACACTGTTTTTCTAGTTAAAGATATAGTGGCTACAGTTAATAAAGAACAATTAACAGAATTGCATGCATCTTCAAAAATGCTTTATTGGCAACATTTCTTTGAAGATAAAACCGATTATCTAATTTTATTAATAGAGGAGATGTTTTATATTCTATTTTACAGATAGGGGAAACCAGATTTCAAAGAGGTTAAGTAATTTTCCTAAAAGAGATCAAACACAGTAAGACCTGAAAATAGATTACTAATATATTTGGCAACTGTAAAATCGGCTATCAGAGTCACTAACTCCACATTCATTGTCTCCCCAGGTTGAAAGAGCTTGACTTCATTTTATACATTTAATTTGATATTCTTAACATAATTTCTTTTAACGTTTAATTACTTATTGAAGATGAAAGCTCAGCTTGACTTCAGAGTGATCTTTCCTTATCTAGCAAAGTGATTTGTCATTTGAGAATTATATTTTAAATTAAAATCAAATTAAATTAAAGTAAAACTCAAGTAAAAAAAACTGAGCTCCCCTTTTGTTTTTTTAAAATAAACTTTTAACTACTTTATGACAGTAAATATTCAAAATTTAATTGTTTTTGTGTTCAGAAATCTTTACAAAAGGTGTCTCCTAGACAGAGTGCATATTTTAATGAAGTTAATTAGTGTGGTATTGAATGCTAGGCACTCTAGTAATCTATGGGACTGCTTCAAGACAGACATTTAAGCTCACATATTTGCTTCTATCCACAGAAAACATCCTTTTAAATGCCCAGGTGAGCACAAAGTAGACAAAATTACATTCCAGTGCTGAAAAAAAGAGGATAATATCTATTCTCCAGAAGCTTTGAGGTCTTTCTGGAGACTACAGTACACAAAGGATTGGAGTTAAAGGAATAAAGACTATCTTTACAGTCAAAATAGTTAAAGGACGGATCCTTTGAGGATGTAAGCACCTAAGATTCCCTTAATAAAAGCCCAAATCTGGAAAATAGCAGTTTGAAGATCTGAGGAAAAAATACCTACACTAATAAAAGAGAAAGATGCAAATTGACTGAACCATCACATGCCCACCGGCCAATCAGGAGTGAGTATGCAAATTAACCCAACAAAGATGGTGGGTTAATTTGCATACACAGGTGCCCAGCGGCTGGGGGCAGGGCGGGGTGGGACGCTTGCATCGTCGCCATGGCTAACGATGCAGGCCTTTCACAGTACCCCAGCTGTTCCAGGCCTCTGTGCAGCTTGGGAAGGTGGAAATGTGGCTCAGGGCCAGAGCAAAGGCAGTGCCGGCAGCCAGGGGAAGGAAGGCCCATTCTTGCACGAATCTTTGTGCATCGGGCCTCTAGTATATTCATAAATTGCTGGTAGGAGGGCAAACTAGTACACTTTGATGGACATTTTGGTAATACTAGCTATATCAAAAGCTTGATAATTTGCAAAACTTTTGTTTAAATTATTTGACCAATGTACAAAAAGGATGCTCATTGTAGCATGCTTTATACTGTTGTAAACGATTAGGGAAAAAAATCTACATTTTCACAAATAAAATATCAATTAGATAAATCATGGTAAATTAGTCTAACAAACTATGCCACTAAAGGATAGATCTAATTGTGTAAATATGAAGAGCAAATGAGATTGAGTGACTGTCTAGTAGGTTCAATCTTGTGTGAATCTGAGGTCCCCACATCTATTGAAATTGAGTCATTTCAATAGTATACAGTGAGGTAAACATGCAGATTATAAAATCATTTATAGCACAATCTCCAATTTATATAAATATATATTTCAATTGCCTAATAGAATGACAGCAAAATATGAAGACTACTTATCTGCTGTTTATAGGATTCATGAGGAATTTTCTTTCCTATTAATTAGCAGTAATTTCTAATTTTTTCTAAACCAATATGCTTGAGTAAAATCAAATAGTTTTTTTTTTAAATTATGTGATCTGTGAATTTTAAAATAAGATACTGTGCAGCATTCAAGAGACAGAATTTAGTATATTACTAAGCCGTTTGTGCACTCCTTGATCCCACAAACTAGAACATGCTGTTCCATAACCAAATCCAGGAGGGAAAAGGCACTGTGTCATCCAAACGATGCAAACATATTTAGCCTAACAAGAAACTGGCTCATTTGAGGCTTTTATAGCACACAAGGACAGAAAGTAGTTCGCATAATTTCCGCATGCTCCTTTTATAGTGTTTATCTTTTATAAGGTTATTTGGAACAGTTGCTAGCCACCTGTCAATAATGTGGCCTTTTATAGACTCAGCTTTATATTGTTCTCGTGCCCTTGACATATAAAACACAATATTAGAAGAAGTCAGTGTTGAATATGTTGAGCAAAATACTAATTTTAAATTTAAAAGGCCTTCTTTTGTAGACTGAAATAAAGAGAGTTTAGAATGACATGAAGAGAGTAGGCATGTTGTAAAACCCTCTTTAGCAGGAGTGAAAAACTCATTTTTATCAACATTTTTGGAAAGTTAGTTAAGAATTATATTTAAAGCACTAGCCTATGGAAAAATAAGCCAAGTAGCACTCATTTAAAGTTGTTATAACAATTGTGCATAATCTTGTATCAGTTCCAACTGAAAATATTTCTATTGTGAGCCTATCAGTTACATAAATATTTGGATATCTAAACAGTCACTTCAAATTTTTTTTTAGTGGAATAAGACATCCAGCATTTCTTTCTTGGTTTACATAGTATCTGTCAGGCTAAATGTTCTACATATATATTTTTGACCTACATCCTAGAAGTATGTTTGCATGATACTAAATGAATACAATCCTACAGATCTGCATGCAGGAATACATTTCCTCTTATAAAGGGACATTATCCAAAGCCTTAAGTAAAAAGGGGCCTATCCTTTGTTTTGTGCAGTTGGAGTCCAAGTTCCTTTATGTTATAGTGAACAAGGACAATAAATGAAGCAAGTTTTAACCCCAGGGAAATTCTTTCTGTTCTTATTAAAAAGCAAACATCTCTGCATGCACACGCGCACACACACACACACACACAAACACACACACGTGAACAAACACACACCACCTTTCCAACTCCATCCCTTCCCACTCTTAGTAACAGGAGGCAGAGAGCTACAATTTACCATTATGCAGAGATATAGGAGTTCAATATCACAGTCCCCTATTGTACTTGGGAGGAGATTTCTTTGTGTTTTCCTTGATAGAGTTTGCATATTGTGCTTTCAGTTTGCCCTTTGAAACATTTGTTCTCCATGACACAGGGTAGCTAATTGGGCTAACAATCTTAGCTGTCAAGAGCAATTTTAGATGTGGTACCCTTTCTGTTCATTGTGTGATTATTTTAAAACTGCTGGAGGAAAGAAGGAGACAGCCCTTCATCGGGTCTACCATGGTAAAGATCTGATTTTTCAAAAGGGTCTGTTAATTGGACATGTGTAATACCCAAGGTGCAATGAAAAGATAAGACAGCAGTTAAAGCCTGCAAAGTGAATGAGTTTTTTTCAGGTTCACTTGTGATTATTTTGCCACCTCCACTTTGGCTGGTGCCCTCATATGTTTTATCTCCCTTCAGCCTTGCCCTAGAGGGTGTTTTTATAGATCTCCATGGAATTTTCTCAGGATTGCCTGTCTTCTGGTTTTCAATGTAAATATACTTGTAATAAAATAAGCCCAACATGTTTACCTATGCATAGATGGTTAATAGGAATCTGTGATGATATTTTTGGAATGAAAATTGAATTGTATTTGTATTTAGAATGTATGCTTTTTCTAGTTATCTAAGTAAACCATAGATATGCTTACTCATTATCAATGTATGAAATACTGTAGAAGTTTTCTTGAACTCAATTTCTTTCTTTCTGTTGGTATTGACATCAAATATATGGTACAATTAAGTATTTTTTTCTTTATTGATTAAGGTAACACATATGTGCCCTTACCCTCCCTCCAACTACCTCCCATCCCCCCCCCACTCATGCCCTCACCCCCCTGGGGAGAGATCAACCAAGTATTTTTAAGTGCCAAATTTACAATTTGCTATAAAAATTTTAAATGTTTACTTTGAGGCTAAAAGACTAACTTCTTAATAGTCCTAATCTGATTAATCAGTATAATTTCACAATTAATACAAAAGATTAGAAAACAATAAATATCAAAAAGTTCCCACAAGTTATACCTGGAATTTAGACTCTGAATTAATGCAAGACACTTACATTGTGAAATTTAGATGTAACGGCATATAACTTCTAACTTGAAAGCCTGACATAAATCTATCTTTATATGCTGTGTTTAGGGTAGGAAATAAGGATTACTGATTTGGTCAAGCACAATGGGGAAAAGGAATAAATACCAAAGATATGTGGAATTAACTGTAAAATTTTATACATATTACTATGTTCCCTTATTGAAAAGGATCCTAGGTTCTGTGATTCCTAAACTGAATATTTACAAAATATCGAGATAGCATTAACAAATTTATAAGTATATATTTTTCTTTGACACATTGAAAATAAGATTAAAATATCATCAGGCATTGCATGTGGGCAGATGTAAGAAACTCACTGGCTTTCTTACCTCAAAGTGTTGACATCAGCACTCTGGGAACACTGTTTCTGTAAATGCATTTCAAGTCCTTTATAACTTTTCACATATGGGATTCATAAAGCAATGATGTATAGGTATGCCAAATAGACAGTTTTTATTTTCATGCAATAATGGTTAGCACAATATTTTCCATTGATCTCTTTTCTATTTATAAACCCATTGTTCCATTTGTAACAAAGATAATATTATCAAATTATAAACACTTTGATATATAAATAAAAGTAAATGTTTACATTAAATATAATAAGCACATTCTTCATATTTTATTCGTTGTGGCTTAATTATTTTTAATAAGTATACCTAAGTCTTGAGCTCTAAAATCTAGGCTAAATCATAAAATTAAAAGGCAGAAATAGAATCAGAAATCAAGGTTTGGTTATTCATTCAAGATGTGAACTTGGCAAATCACTTCCCCTTCTTGTTGCTAGTTCTTTTCATTCATAGAGTGAATCTGTTGACCTCATTTAGTGGTTTTCATTTTACAGCAATAGAAACAATTTGTCAGACAAAATCTCATGCATAATCTCAAAATGTATAAAAATAAATAATAACAATGGAACTTTTCTTAAAGCAGCAACAATGCAGATTCAGGAAGGAGGGCAGAAAGGTGAGGTTAGGAGACCCTGAAGTCCAACCCTATATGCTGGTCAGCACCTTCCCATATGACCTATTAAAGATGGCTCTAGGATACATCAAATAATTTATCAAATTCCATGGAGCACATTTTGAAAATCACCCAATTATGTGATCATTATGTTTCTTTAAAATTTCAAAATTATATAATTGTCAATTTCATAAATTGAACAGATTTGTCTGTTAAAGTACTGAAGTCCTATTATCTTCCTACACAAAAAAAGAGAATAATGCATTAGGATTTCAATCTATAAAAAGGATTCAAAGGTAAAAGGCCCACATTTCACACTAGAGCCACTAACTTAAGTATCCCATCATACTGTTCTATAATACCAAATAGGTCACACCTAGGAAATGAATAGATTGAAGAAACTCCAAATAACCCTTCAATGTTCAGAAAATTGCATAGTCTTTTAATTAAATTTAAATTCTTTCATCTATTTTTATACTTCTCTGGGGAAATGAGAGAAATGATAAATTTAAAGGCAGAATGTGCTTAAATGATGATTTCCACTTTGATTGCCAGAAAGTAAACACTTCTGACAGCATACACATATAAAACTACTAGAGGCCCAGTACACGACTTTTGTGCACTCAGGGCAGGGGGGGTGGTTGGGTGCCTCAGCCCGGCCTGCACCCTTTCACAGTTTGGGAGCCCTCAGGGGATGTCCGACTGATGGCTGCAGTTGGACATCCTTACCCCGACATCCTTATCGCTGCCACGGAGGCGAGCTGCTGCACTCTCCAGCCATCAGCCCAGCTTGTGGCTGAGTGGTGCTCCCCCTGTGGGAGTGCACTGACCACCAGGGGGCAGCTCCTGCATTGAGCGTCTGCCCCCTGTGGTCAGTGTGTATCATAGCGACAGGTAGTGACACTGTTCGGTCTATTTGAATATTACCCTTTTATTCCATAATATTAGACTCTTAGTCACAATGTATAGTAATAGAAAATGAGGCAGAACAGAGCATATTCTACAAAATAGTTAATTGCTCGGGAGAAGAAAAGCCTTGGGAGACTAAGTTCTTCACATGGGTCCTTTTTCTTTCCCAGTTACTTACTTGGGTGATGGTTATGAGGCAGGAGTAGAGTTTTCACTGTGACTAATTTCTGATGTCCTCTATGAGCATAGGCTAACAACCTAAAATTAAGGAAATGACTAAAAGCAAACTTTTAATAATCCCCAAAGGACCCAGAGTGAAATTGCCCCAGCAGTTACCTGATATAGATAGTATGACGCAGTTCCCCTGAGTGCAGATCATTACTTTGCTAAAATTCTGTACGGAGACCTACTTTATCACACTTCAGGGAAGTTCCTGTACTAGATCTTGAAGTGTCTTTCTGGAACGTAAAGCAGCCTATAGTTTCCTTATGGTAGCACTGTTAACTCTTGTGTCATGTTTAGGTCCATGGGGCCGATGCATGGGAGACGATTGTGGTCCAGGAGGCATCCAGACCCGGGCGGTGTGGTGTGCGCATGTGGAAGGATGGACGACGTTGCATACAAACTGCAAGCAGGCCGAGAGGCCCAGCAACCAGCAGCATTGCTTCAAAGTTTGTGACTGGCACAAAGAGCTGTACGACTGGAGGCTGGGACCCTGGAATCAGTGCCAGCCTGTGATCTCCAAAAGCCTGGAGAAGGCCCTGGAGTGCGTGAAGGGGGAAGAAGGCATTCAGGTGCGAGAGGTCACGTGCATGCAGAAGGAGAAAGACACGCCCGCGGAGGATATCATTTGTGAGTACTTCGAGCCCAAGCCGCTCCTGGAGCAGGCCTGCCTCATCCCCTGCCAGCAGGACTGCATCGTGTCTGAGTTTTCTGCCTGGTCCGAGTGCTCCAAGACGTGTGGCAGTGGGCTCCAGCACCGGACACGCCACGTGGTGGCGCCGCCCCAGTTTGGGGGCTCGGGCTGCCCCAACCTGACGGAGTTTCAGGTGTGCCAGTCCAGCCCGTGCGAGGCTGATGAGAGCCCGCACAGCCTGCACGTGGGGCCCTGGAGCGCGTGCGGGATGCCCCACCCCAGGCAGGTGAGGCAGGCAAGGCGGCGTGGGAAGAATAAGGAACGGGAACGGGACCGAGGAAAAGCAGTGAAGGATCCAGAGGCCCGGGAACTTATTAAGAAAAAGAGAAACAGGAACAGACAGAATCGTCAAGAGAACAAATACTGGGACATCCAGATTGGATATCAGACCAGAGAGGTTACGTGTACGAACAAGACGGGGCAAGTTGCTGATTTGAGGTAACATTTCCTTACCATTAACTACTCCGTGACTCTCTGTCAAGACGTTGGGCTAGAGAGGCCTTCAGATATGCTCTGCTAACTCCTGAAACCCACGTGCACACAACCCAGGGTGCAACGTCTAGCACTTTAAGCTTTGTGGGTTTCCTGGCATTATTTCTATTTTGCTCATGCTTAGCAGTGTACAACTTGAGCTCATTTCAATTTTCTTGTTAAAATGAGAGATTCTTTGAGAGCTGATACTGCTTCTTTAGGTCAATAGTGCTGTTTACACCTATAATGGGAAAAAACAAATACATAAAGGCCAGAGTTTTGGGATTTTGAATTCAGATATTTATTTTACTTAGAATAAGACACACTTGTAATCTCTCCAAGTTTATAGTATTTTGATAATTGCCCCATAAACAAAATCTAAACAACAACCCAGGGAGCTATAGCTAAGAATAATTCTCTTCCACATTTTATAAAATGGAATAACTTTCCCCAGAGAAGAAAAGGGGAAATCAGCGGAAATTAAGATAAGCAGATGGTATTTAATCATGAGTTTTCTAGTTTAGAAAATATGTAATTAATTGACTGCATTTTCTAGACCAGAATTATTTGTCAAATTATCTCTGAGTAAATAATGACAATATTATGAAACAACTTTCTCATGTGAGCTTTATTGTGAAAATATTCATTGAGGATCATTCACTGAGGATGAGCTAAACTCGCAGCGGTTCTCAACCTGTGGGTCGCGACCCCTTTGGCAGTCGAACGACCCTTTCACAGGGGTTGCCTAAGACCATCCTGCATATCAGATATTTACATCACGATTCATAACAGTAGCAACATTACAGTTATGAAGTAGCAACGAAAATAATTTTACGGTTGGGTCACAACATGAGGAACTGTATTTAAAGGGCCAGAAGGTTGAGAACCACTGAGCTAAAGGATTTGATGTTTTTCGGATATTCTGAATTTTGCTTTTGGATAAGCCATACCATCTGGGAGTGGCTTAGGTGGATAATTTGCATAATTGCCTTTTCTGAAATATTTATGCAGTTATGATTTGGATTGAACTGAGAGAAATTATGGTAACGTCATTCAGAATTTTATTTCATATATATTGTAGAAATGACATTGAAATGTCACCTACTTCATCACACATCTGTTCTTTAATTAAAAGCATGTAAGAAACTTCTCTGCAGTCTCAACCCAGTGCTTCTGGTGAGCAGCTGGGTTGTTTTCCTTATGGCCCCTGAAAGTCCTGTAACAGATGACATTTTCCTCTTTACCTTGGCTGTTGGGAACATAATAGGACTGTGTGAAATGCATGTTGTATGCTAACATACTCCATTGGCTTCGTCTGTTTCTCATACTCATTTTTTTTCTTCGCTCATTTTTGCCTAGTGTTTTGCTGTCTACAGCTTTTGAAAGTTGGTTTGAAGCCTTTTTCATTGCAGGATATAGTGTAAACTAATGAACAAACAATTGACTTATCTAAGACAAGAATTTCTCTCAGTATAGCGTTGTTCTAGTCACTGATTTTAGGATATTTGCTACGCCCTCCCGTCTTTGGACTGACACAGTTGTATTTTCTCTCAGCCCTACAGTAATTTGCTCTTCCTCGATTTTGTGGTTGTCAGCCCAACTCCTTTCCTGGTCTTGCTAAGGGCTGCTTGCTCTCCTGCCTACATTAAAACTCCTTATGTGTGTGTGTGTGTGTTCACCTCTGATTCTGTGTCAAGTATACTTTCAAGTCAGTCCATGTTTTTATTATTTTATGACTGTCCTTATTCTGCTGATTTCTTGAGTCTCCAAGACAACTTAAGTTATCTCCTGATGTCATTGGGTTAACATGGTGTAGACATTTAATTTAATGTTGACTACTCAATTAAGAGTGTAATCAGGATAATACCTCGTACTGCATAGAGCCTCACATACCCATGCAGCTGTTCGAAATAAATATATTTAAAAATCTGTAGATCATTTATCAGGTACTTATATTAGAAATACCATATCTAATTATTCTAATAAAATGATAGTGCATGTATGTTGTAACTTATTAGGGCATAGGTGAAACGTTAGGTTCAACAAACTTGTTATTAAATTTTTCTTATTTAAGAATCTAATCTAATAAAAGAGAAACATGCAAATTGGCCACACCTCTGCTATGCACCAAGCCACACCCACCAGCCGATCAGAGCGACTATATGCAAATTAACCCAACCAAGATGGCGGCTGGCAGCCACGGTGCTGGAGCAAGCAGAAGCCTTGGTTGCCCCGGCGATAGAGGAAGCCAAGCTTTGTGCCTGCCCTGGCCCTCTGTGGCCTCCACACAAGGCAACAAAGTTTCAATTATAGAAGATAAATAAATCCCAGATACCTGCTTCCAGCCAGCCTCCACTAGGAGCTTGGGTGGCTGGGGGCCGTGGCCAGCCTGCAAATAGCCATCAGCCCCTCACCCACGATGGCCACACCCTCATCCCTCATGGGTGAGGGTCCCTGCTGGGGGGCTTGGCCAGCCTGCAAACAGCCATCAGCTCCTCACCCAGGCTGGCCAGGTACCCCAGTGGGGACCCGCCCCCCCCTGAAAGGTCTGTGGACAACCTGTAAACAGCCAACAGCCCCTCACCCATGCTGGCCAGGCACCCCAGCGGGGACCCCCCACCCTGAAGGGGCTGTGGCCAACCTGCAAACAGCCAACAGCCCCTCACCCAGGCTGACCAGGCACCCCAGCAGGGACCCCCACTCTGAAGGGGTTGTGGCCAACCTGAAAACAGCCATCAGCCCCTCAAAAAGGCTGGCCAGGCACTCCAGCGGGGACCCCCTCCCTGAAGGAGGTGTGGCCAGTCTGAAAACGGCCCTCAGCCCCTCACCCATGCTGGCCAGTCAGCCCAGCAGGACCCCCACCCCCTGGTGATCAGTGTGCTCCCACAGGGGGAGCTCTGCTCTGCCACAAGCCAGGCTGACGGCTACCAGTACAGCAGTGATGGTGGGAGCATCTCTTGCCTCCTCAGCAGTGCTAAGGATATCCGACTGCAGCTTAGGCCTGCTCCCCGCTGGCAAGTGGACATCCCCCAAGGGCTCCCGGGCTGCCAGAGGGATGTCTGACTGCCAGCTTATTCCCAATCCCCCGGGAAGTGGGCCTAAGCCAGCAGGTGGTCAACCCCCCAGGGGTCCCAGACTGCAAGAGGGCACAGGCCGGGCTGAGGGACCCCCCCTTCCCCCAGTACACAAATTTTTGTGCACCGGACCTCTAGTTATATATAAGAATATACTTGAATAAGCATATATGATTAGGAAAGTTAATGTGTTAGTAAAGAAGAGACAAAAACAAGGCATTTTGCCCTAAATTTTGCTCAAATATTAGAGTACAACAGTTGAGCTTCTAAAATGAAAAGTAAATGGATCACACCATCAAAACACAAGGCCACAGATTATGGACTCAGTGATTAAACTTAAAGTGTCTCCTCATATCAAATTGAGAAAAAAATTTATCATGAAAGAGGGTGAAAAATTAATTACTATGGCTTAAAAATCTTATTACAATAACTAAATGAATTTAGATAAATAAGCCTATGAGTATTGTTGAAATAGTTTGTAGGCAAATAAAAACTTTATCAGACTTACTGCTAGAACTTCCAAGTTAAAGAAGATAGATCTGCCCTGCTTCTGTTTTATAAACAGACTGAAATCAATAAGAATAAAAATGCAAACAGAAATCCCATTCTTTTATGTTAATAAGAAACAATCATAGTCCCAAACCACTACTGGCAGAGAAGATTTGGAGAATGTGGTAAAATTAGATGGAACTGAGGGATGAAACTTAGAGCAGCACTATGTCTTTGCAGCTTTTATGAACTCAAAATCTCTGAGTAGCCTGAACTTTCTAAGGGGCCAAGCCAATGATACCACCTTGTGCATGGCCTGGTCTGTGTTAGTGAATGGGCTGCCGAAGAGTCTCTGAGTTCTGTTTGAAGACAGAATGGCATAATAGACAGGCCTGAACAAGGAAACTCACTGTGCTGTTACCACCAAGGAGAGGCTATCTGTTTGAGGGATTGAGGGATTAAGGTTTGATGACCAGTGTATGGGAAATCTATCTTCCTCGCAGTTTTGTTGGACACCTAAAACTTCTCTAAAATAAAAAAAACTGTTAAAAAAACTGAGTAAAACATGAAGAGGAGAATGGTTTTGTAACCCCTAAAATACTGACATTTTGGAGTATTTTTCTATCATTTTGTTATCAGTTTTATTTTCTTATATCTTTATTTAAATTCAGCCTTACCATTTCAAATAGTAATGAATAATATGCAAGTCGTTTTCTATTTTTTTTAAACTTAATGATTTTCTGACATACTCTTTCAACTTCAAGATTAAATCTGTTAAGCAGTAAATTGTATTTCTTTTCAACACAATCAGTCTCTTCATTTCTGATTCCTATTTTACCTTAGAATACTAGTTGTTGGCCCTGGCTGGGGAGTTTAGTTTGTTAGAGCATCATCATGCTACACCATGATTTCAGATTCAATCTCTGGTCAGTGCACATACAAGAATCAACCAATGAATGCATGAACAGGTGGAACAACAAATGGGCCTTTCTCTTTCTCTCAATCAATTTTTTTAAAATATATATTTTATTGATTTTTTACAGAGAGGAAGGGAGAGAGATAGAGAGTTAGAAACATCAATGAGAGAGAAACATCAATCAGTCGCCTCCTGCACACCCCCCACTGGGGATGTGCCCGCAACCAATGTACATGCCCTTTACCAGAATCGAACCTGGGACCTTACAGTCCACAGGCCGATGCTCTATGCTCTGTTCACTGAGCCAAACCGGTTACGGCTCAAATCAATTTTTTTAACAAGGAAAACTAGTTGTTAACTACTCTATTTTTTTCTTTAAGGATTGCGCTCCAGAACAGAGATATAAAAGTTTGAATATAAAACTATTGGATTTACAAAGGCCTGAAAATTCATTGAATCAATAAGAGAGGAATTTAAGTAATGGATAAGTAGGGGAAATAAGTACTAAATAAGAATAGGGAAACCTATGTACTCATGGCTACACAATGTTGAATAAGTCATTTAAACTTTCTGGGATTCAATTTTCTCATCTATAAACCATATGTGTATGTGTGTAGTGGGCGGGGGAGCAGGGAATTGCCGGGGTCCTGCCCCAGCAGGTCCAGGGGTCCCCAAAGGTGTGGATGGAGTCGGCGAAGAAGGAATGACATGGAGACAGTGTTCAGTTGATCAGCAGCCTAGCCAGGATCTCCAGCCAGGATCTCCAGCCAAGTTCTGGTCTGGATCTCCAGAGAGGTTCTGCTTTGGATCTCCAGCCAGGTTCTGTGTCCATGTTGTCTTGCTGGGTTCTCCAACCAGGTTCTCCAGGTTCTCCAGCCAGGTTCTGTAGCCAAGTTCCCTCGCTAGGTTCTACAGCCAGGTTCTGTCCAGGTTCTCCAGCCAGGTTCAGTCACCAGGTTCTAGTCAGGTTCTCTTGCCAATTTCTGTAGTCAGGTTCAGTCCAGGATCTTTTGCCATGTTCTCTCCAGCGAAGTTCTTCTGTCTGTAGGTTCTGTGTTCTAAGCTCTGTATTCTAAGTTCTGAGTCTTGCTGTCTTGTTACATCTGTATTTATACTAGTTGATTCAATCCTATCAATCTCTATTACAAAGGTTAGGGCGTTTCTTATCTCCATTCCAGGGAGTAAAGATTATGTAGCTTAAGCATGATTGTTCGTAGTTAAAGTGATTAATTACCCGCCTGGCATCTAGTTGAGGGGTTTTATTCCCTCCGTAACTTCAGGGGAAAATCCCTACCTGGGGAAACAACCTTTCTCAGAGACCTTGGTTAAAACACATAGTGCCAAGAAGGTGAGCAAACATATTAAGAACAGTATGCCATATATGCCAGGTCCTTTGAAACAGCAAGGATGGACCGGCTCCCGGCAGGGAATGAATAGTGATGTTCAAGAGAAGGATGGAGTTGAAAAATCTCTAAAAGCTTCCAATTTTTGTGATTCTAATGAACCCTGAACAAAAACCATAGCTAAAGTTGTGGATATAAAATCCTATATATCTTTAATGGTAGAAAGTTAGTTAATTTTTCACATCTTCCACAAACCAGTTCAGAGTAGAACATGGAGACAAATTTATACATATGTAGTAAATATGGAAGACAGCTCTCAGTAGTCTTGAAAGTAACTGCCTGGTTTTACTCACCGGATGTGCCATGCGATCCTGAGGGCTCATTCCCACATCATGACTTCGTGAATAGTAAAACTGCAAAGGAAGGGAGTAAATTGCCCACTATGTAAAGTAATGATGACTACTTTTAGGTTATTCAGAATCCATTTAGGACATTACTACTTCTCATGCATAAATAGCAGGCTTTTAGGTTAAAGAACTTTCTGTGATACCCAGAGTGTCGATTTGCCTGCCAAGGTGCCATCATCATTTCTCAGAAGCCTGCCTCAGCTGCTTGCTGGCCACATTTGATTAAAGAAATGGAGTCAAGAGGCCCACGGTCCTTTTTAGATAATGTATGGCTAACAAAAGAGAACCTTAACTTCTCTCGAAATGTAGAGCTGACGGGGCACTTTGCCCTTGAGAGCCAATCCTAACCTCTGCCAGATTCTGCGTATGTGCCCAGAGGCTGATTGTTGAGCATTACTAATTAATAACAATTAATAATAATAAAATTAATAAGGCTTCCTAGTTCTCTTCTGGTTGGATTCCACCCATGGGAGACAGCAACCATGTATGTGAAGGTGGGAGGATAGGGAAGCTGGAGTATTTAGTCCCATCTTCTTGGATCAGTGACTACTTTCCTGCGGTTTTGTCCTGCAGCTCTGTCCACTAGCAGGTCCCTCTCTGGTTCTGGTGAATCGTTTCCCTCGGCTCTTTTATTACCTTGGGATGATCATCTTCCCAGAGTTGCTAGTCCCTGGGTGCTTCACTATCTCTTGACGATTTTTCTTAACACTGCAACACTTCTAATAATCCTTTCATTAAACTCTTCTGATTTAGCCCATAAGAGTTTACAATTTGTATTCTGCTAACCCTGCTGGATATTAGTGTTTATCAATTTACTTTTTTGCTCAACAAAGTACAGACATAGAGACATTCTGGGTGCTGGAATCAATAGGCAAAAACAAAAACAAAGTGGAACTATTCTTTGCTATGGAAAGAATGACACAAAAAGCAATAGAAAAACAGAAGTCCTATCTTACGTCTGTATATATAGACAGAGTATGTGCAAGTGGCAGCTGAGTTAGTGAGTTCTTTCTAAACAGAAGTTGACAGGATAAGGAATAGATTTATATAGGAACTGCTGGTAAAATTAAGGACTGGTAGGTATGCAAAAGATAGAGGAGGGTGATGAAGGAAAAATATGAGAACAGTAAGTGCAATGGTACCAAGATATGCGTCAGTAATGGTTCACTGTGCAAGGATATGATGTATGTGGATTATTCATATAAGATTAGATTGGAAAAAAGTGTGAGTAGAGGCCTAAAAGAATGGCCCCTCCTCATTCCTTTTTAATATAATATAAATATTATGTTATAAAGGGATGAGAAATTAGACAAAAGAAGCCAGGGAAATCTTAGAGGTCAAGCTTAAATTTTTGGACTTTATACCTTGTGGGTCAGTCATCTCCACATTTATTAGAAACAGTGTTTTGAGCACATCTATCTATCTATCTATCTATATATATAATTTATTTAAAAATTAAGTTCACACACTATTATAAAAGTACACTATATACATTACTAAAATCATAGTAATTAAAACTAAGTATAAGATAAAGAAAAAAGGAAATAATATTTTGCTGATCACATGGGTTCATGTTATCTTTAGCTAAAATCTTAAACTATCCATGAAAAAGTATATTATTGATGGTAGTGATTTTTAGTCCATTCAACTAAGAGAATGTAGAATATATAGAATGTAGAATATAGATACTGGTTCCTTTCAGGAGGCAGCACTTAGAAGATAATTTCAGTATTATTGTGCCTTGTTAATACTAAACGATTTCTGTTTCATAGTTTAATAAAATATATTCCTTATAGAAATGAGAAAATGTATCATTCTTAATATTATAAATGTACTCCAATAGTTTCTGAGCATTATTTTAATTAGTCTAATCTTTGGTCCATTTACAAACATCATTATTTTGTCTATTCCTCCTGTTTTTATATCTTGAAACCACTAAACTATTTTATAATTACTCCTAGAGGCCCGGTGCACGAAATTCATGTATTGGGGGCGGGGGGAGGTCCCTCAGCTTGACTGACCTGCGCCCTCTCACAGTGCAGGACCCCTCGCTCCTTACTGCCCATCTGCTTGCTGCTCCTTACCACTCAGGTCGCTGCTCCTTAGCACTGAGGCAGAGGTGGGAGAGGCTCCTGCCACCACCGCTGCACTCGCCAGCCATGAGCCCATCTTCTGGCTGAGCAGCGCTCCCCCTGGGGGAGCTCACTGACCACCAGGGGGCAGCTCCTGTGTTGAGCATCTGCCCCCTGGTGGTCAGTGTGTGTCATAGTGACTGGTCATTCCACTGTTTGGTCTATTGCATATTAGCCTTTTATTATATAGGTGGATTACTTAGTTGGCATTGATTATGGTGGACTAAAAGCTAACATTGTTGATATATACCTATAAACATAACAAATTCAGAAGTGTCAGGGTGACACCAGGGTCACTTCCCACATCCTAATGGTGTGACTGTCTCACCATGCCTACGATATCTTCTTTCCTACACTTTTCTCTCTATCACCTCTCAGTAGTTTTTTGGTCTAAATGATGATCCTATCATGGGACAGTTGAACAAAAGAGAGCTCTTAGGTAGCATTTAAAACATATGTAAGTGAAAGGAAAGGAATTAAGGCAGGGAATTAACCTTAAGCCACATTGTAGATATCACTGCCTAATCTTCCCTCACATGAACTTTAAAGTCCATTCCAATTCCCTTGCTTTTATTTAGAGCTTTATTAGAATCTCCCATTTGATTGTTCTAAGTTTAGCTTTCTTCCTTGAACTGGTGTGAGAACAAGATTCCTTGAGAAACTTTCTTGAGCTGGCACTTCCTGGAACAGCCTGGCCAGGGATTGGGGCAGTGACCTTGCATCTCTGTCAGGAACAGTGATCTCATCCATTGTTTCCATTTATTTGCTGGAATTGTGTTAGCTTTAAGTGGGTGGTACTGAGTCTCCCTCTGACTGGAATATAACAAGAAAGGTTTAAATGGGAGGAAGTAATGTTAAAAGGAAAAAAAATCCACGTAGGATAGGACTTTAATAAATCATTCATGCACTATTTGTGAACATAATCAAGAATATGTCCACTCTTTTAGGGTCTGTATTTCAGTCATGTATTTTATCTTATTTCCTTCTTAAAATTGTTGTGCAATATTGCGCATTATTTTAGGCCTCTACTCACACTTCCACCTTTTTTTTCCCTCGAATCTTGTATCATTTTTTCTCTAATTGTATATCATTTTTTTCTAATCTTGTATCTAATCTTGTAAAAAATTTTTAGCTAGTATTTACCAGCAGCTGAATTGTAAATGAACAAAATAACTGGGCTGTGCTTAATACAAGAAGCCATTGTATTGAAAAGATCTTGGAATGTTGGCATAGTCATGCACAGTATAAAGTGTTGGAGCAAACAAAGCAGGTTTTTTTATAAAGAAAAATCAATTATGACCACTGATAATTCTTCTCTATGGTTTTAAAGAAAGTTTTCAGAAGACTACTAGTAGCTATAAGCCATACCACTATTTCTATAAATAGATGGATAAGAATAAACATAGTAAAAGGTATACACACACACATATATATCCTAACTCGAGATTAATAATTATGAATTTGTCATAAATTATTTTCAATAGTTTGAAATTTGCACACTTTTGAATTTCACATGAGATATGGTATACTGACACATTTCAGTTTTCATGCCAGTTTTCAAAGAGTTTCTATAAAAAATATAATTCTCTGGCAGGTTCTACTGTACCAAGGATCCCATATAGTGAAAAAAGAAAGAAAGAAATAGGTAAACAAAAATATAAAGATTTCATATAGTTGCAGCTATGTGTAAACCATGTTTCTTCTCTTGATATCTTTAATTTTATGCATGAGAGACAAGGAGAGAAAAATAAAAAGTGAAAAAAAATAAGTAAATAAGTAAATAAAAAAATAAGTAAAAAAAAATAAGAAAGAAATAGGTAAACAAAAATATAAAGATTTCATATAGTTGCAGCTATGTGTAAACCATGTTTCTTCTCTTGATATCTTTAATTTTATGCATGAGAGACAAGGAGAGAAAAATAAAAAGTGAAAAAAAATAAGTAAAATTACTGTAATTACTAAAACTTTATACAGACCCAGATATTTTGTGTCTTTAATGGGTTGTATATGATATAATTCATGGTTGGTTAAAAAATGCTTAATGAACAGATAAATCTAAGATTAAATGACTAAAGTTTTCAAGAGAAAGCTGCATCTATATTGACTAGAGAAATTTGCTAAGGTCATAGAATTTTACCAAGTTCCCCAAAATGGCTTATATTTACCTAAGTGATGTGATGGGGAAGTTTGCATTCCAAGTCAATCATGATTTTTTAAAACTCTGAGAAGTAGGAATGGGCAGGTTATCTATAGTGAAGAACTTGTAGGACACTAATTAAGGGAGCATGTAAATAGTAGTAAATAACCATAGCATGGACGCCTGATGACTTGAATAGTATGGAAGAGAAATGTGGGGGGTTTTCCAATAAGCGGAGACAGAATTATATGTTCATACACAGGAATGGGTCAGAATGGATGGGAGGCCCCAAATCTTAAGAGTTTGGGAAGCCAGGGCTTAGGTCATCTTTATAATCCAAGAAAAGGATGAGGAACGCCTGGATCCTAAAATCTCAGCCCTGGGAATTATGAGGTCCAACGCACAATACAGGATAAATTTAAGAGCAAATTCAATCTTGGCAATTTCTATTCAATAGTTTGTGTCTTCTATTGCCTGCCTGGTATTAGCCTCCAATTTCTAGAACTCTGATAAATAAAGGACAAAATACTAGGATGGCTGGGTTAGCTAAAATGGAACACTGACAAGTAGTAGAAAGAGGGTAAGACATTGCCTTTTTTATTTTGGTGGTCAATTATTTCATGTTTCTCAAACAATATGTAGACTTTAAATCTGCCATTTCCTCAATAGACCACAGCCAAGGACACTCTGGGATCACACCAGACCACTGCAGCGGACCCCTGGCTATGCCTGTTGATACCTTCTAGGATGATTGACAGCTAAGGTTTTCTACTTTTTGCTAAGCATCTCCACGTATATCACTTTGATCCTTATAATTAGGACTGCTCCCCAGACTCTGCACTCCCCAGATTTTATTTACCCTTCCAAAAAGGAAGAGAATGGAATGTGAAAGAGATCCTCTTTAAAAATATATATATATTGATTTCAGAGAGGAAGAGAGAGGGAGAGAGAGAGAGAAACATCAATGATGAGAGAGAATCATTGATTGGCTGCCTCCTGCATGCCCCCTATTGGGGATTGAGCCTGCAACCCAGGCATGTGCCCTGACCGGGAATCAAACCATGACCTCCTGGTTCATAAGTCGACGCTCAACCACTGAGTCACGCTGGCTGGGCGACTCAGTATGTATTTCTTAATTATCTCATCCTTAATTGTTTCCTGATTTGTAAGACACTGCATTCAGAATAAAGCTGGATAAAAAAAGACTTTGGTTGTACATTTGTATCTTTAAGGGCCAAAGGTTTATGTCTATAGCCACCCCTCCATGAAGACAGAATTCTCTGACTTAGTTCAGAACTATGTGGAGTATTTTTATGTAATAAAGAGGATAAATTAAATAAAGGAAAATAAGGTAAACCAAATTTGTAATTAAAAAATAAAAATAGAAAAGTAAGGATTGTGTTAGAAGTTATGAAGAAATTGTTATTAAAGGGCTGTCATAAATAGAAACATGAAGTTTATAAGATACCTTGACAGAAAGAAAGAAAAGTGTAGAAAGGAGCTAAAAGAAATAAATGCAAGGGTTGAAATGGATGAAAACTATTTTTAATTGAATTTGTCATATTTGGATAATGCAGTGTTGAGAGAAACATAATGGATCATGTCATGTAACGTTAATTTTGACAACTGTCAAAGACTAGGAAACGCTGTGAAATCATCATGAGCGATGTATGTGCTCTGCCGTTCCATCTTAATTTTAGACTTGCAAATTGGATTTTTGAAACTGTTTACATTTGAACAACCAAAGCAAGGTGTTGTGAAATAAATCAATTTGAAAAGAAAACATTATTGAAGTGATTTGTGGAGTTCCTTGGGAAGAGTGCACTGGTGACATAATTTTGCATAATTTCATTTTACCTCCTACTTTCATTATGAAACTGACAGTCTGGAGCCCAGGGGAGCCAGAGGAACTAGTGAAGTGGAGAATGATTTGGGAGTGGGGGCAATTGTCCTGTATTATTCTGTGCTGATCATCTCTATTAGAAAGGACCGTATCGGCAATGTCAATTTTTAGAGTTGGAAATTCAGTTATGTCTTTATATGTGTAATCTCCTTGTAAATATGATATTTATATTTTCATTTGTATACAGATGCATGATAGTACTTCTGTATATAAATTAAATAAACTAATCTAGGACAGTAACTTCAATGTCATAGGTATATCATTGATTTCAAATTTAAAAAGTTCTGGTGAATATTTTTCAGAAAAAATTTAAAAGCAATATAGATAAAACTATTTTAGACTTCTAAAAATGCTTTAAAGGTACTAATATGCAATATGTTTAGATTAAGAAAATTATTATTGAGCTTTAATTGGAATTACAACTTTTAGATATTTGTAGAAGGGAGGCATAAAGTAAGAACAGAATTATTAGTTAGGCTTAACTAATTTTTATCAAGAAAAACAATCACACAATTTATCGGATGTTTGGCAACCCCATGGTTTGACATTACCAACGTACTGTCTGTATCAGAGAAAGGTAACTGGATGTTCCAGAAGTATGAGACAATACTAGAGCCTTATTCTAGGTTAGAGATGAGCAGTACCTGATAGGGACATGTGTATCAGCAACTTCCACTTATACCACGGTGGAAATGATGTGAGATATGCACACATAGAATAATTATAAAGTTGTCACATTATTATAGGAAGACAACATAGTTAAATATCTTTTATAATTAGAGAAAATCATAAATATTTAAACTGACTCCCATATTGAAATCACTTGATATTCATATGTTTTTGTGTCTTTTTCTATATTGCATATCATCTAAAAAGTACAAAAATGAAAGAAATTGTCCTTCATTCATATGGCTATTTTAAATGAAAGTTTTCATAGTACTCATCCTATCTAATAAAAGAGAAACATGGTAATTGGCATACGACCGCTACCCTTCCCATTGGCTAATCAGGGCAATATGCAAATTAACTGCCAGCCAAGATAGCGGCCAGCAGCCAGGCAGCTTGAAACTAACATGAGGCTTGCTTGCTTCAGTGACGGAGGACTCCAACGTTCCCCGCCTGCCGCTGCAGGCCGCTGAGCTGCAACTCTAAGCAACTATGTTACAAATATAGAAGCTAAACAAAACCCCAGAAACCTGCTTTAGTCCGTTGGGCTTCAGCTAGCAGGATTGCAACATTGTTTCAAATACAGAAGGCAAACAAAGGCCAGAAACCTGCTTTCAGCAGCGGAGGCCTAAGAGCTGGAGCCAAGCCTCAAAGCTAAAGCTGGCCCAGAATAAAAAAAAAAGAAAAAAAGGAGTGGTTGGGAGCTTCAGTCACCCGCCAGCCTGAAAACAGCCCTCAGCCCCTCACCCAGACTGGCCAGGCACCCCAGTGGGGACCCCCACCCTGAAGGGTGTGTGACCAGCTGCAAACAGCCATCATCCCCTCACCCAGGCTGATCAAGCACCCCAGTGGGGACCCCCACCCTGATCCAGGCGGCACCCCAACCCCCACCCCACGGGCCCTGCTCTGTGTGTGATGGGGTAGAGCTGTAACCTCCCCATCGACCCTGCCCTGAGTGTGAGAGTGGCGGCGCTCCAACCCCCTGATCGGCCCTGCCCTGTGGGTGATAGAGGGTGGTGCCCCAACCCCCTGATCTGCCCTGCTCTGTGTGTGACAGGGGGCGGTGCCCCAACTCCCCTATCGGCCCTGCTCTGTGCGTGACAGGGGGGAGCTCCCCAAACCTCTGATGGGCCCTGCTCTGTGTGTGACAGGGTACGGAGCCCCATCTCCCCTGATGGGCCCTGCTCTGTGCTAGACAGGGTACGGAGCCCCAACCCCCCTGATCCGCCCTGCTCTGTGCGTGACAGGGGGTGGCGCCGCAACCTCCCCATGGACCCTGCCTTGAGTGTGACAGGGGGCGGTGCCCCAACCCCCTAATCGGCCCTACCCTGAGCGTGACTCAGGGTGGCATCGCAACCTCCCAATCCGCCCTGCTCTGTGCATGACAGGGGGCGGCGCCCCAACTCCCCAATCGGCCCTGCTCTGAGTCCGACCAGGGGCTGCACCTAGGGATTGGGCCTGCCCTCTGCCACCCGGGAGCAGGCCTAAGCCAGCAGGTCGTTATCTCCCGAGGGGTCCTAGACTGCGAGAGGGCACAGGCCGGGCTGAGGGACCCCCCGCGCCCCCGAGTGCACAAATTTTTGTGCACCAGGCCTCTAGTAATTATATAAAAAGTTATTTCTGAAACATAGTTGTTTATGAATAGATATAATTGCAAAATTAGAGTTGAATCACTTGTGAGCATTTGTAGTAATCTATATATATAAAAGCCTAAGCTACCATTTGTAGTAATCTATGTATATAAAAGCCTAAGCTATCATTACGACCAGACAACTGGCTGGTGGCTATGATGCATACTGACCACCGGGGTGCAAACTCTCAATGCAGGAGCTGCCCTCTGGTGGTCAGTGCGCTCCCACAGCCAACCTCCTGAGACCAGCCACTTCCCATGGTCCCTCCCCCCAGCTGGCTGGCCCCAATCAGCCCCTATCGCCAGCCATGCCAAGGGACCCTACCCATACATGAATTCATGTACTGGGCCTCTAGTCAATATTATAAAAGTACATGAAAATTTATGTCCAAAAGCTTTGAAAATCCAATATATTTTAGTAACAATAAATGAAACTAGTTTCTTTTTTTAGTTTCATGATCATATTTCCTCCCTTTGTATCCTGTAGCTTACATGTAAATATTTTATAATATAACTAGTGACCCGGTGCATGGATTCATGCACATTGAAAGGAAATTAATCAGAAGAAAAATTTAAAATTGCTATTCGTGTTTTGCTCATGAAAAGAAAATAAGATTCCACCGAGTCTCCTATTTACCTACTCCAGGACTTCTGTGAGGATCAAATGAGATGAGGCATGGGAAAATGCTACACAAACATTTGGTTAAAGTGTGAAATGTTTGCACCTGGCTATAAAGCAAGTCGGGTTCCTGGGCTGAGAAACTTCAAGGATGCTAGTTGCTAGGGAGAGGAAGCTGGGCGTTGCTACATGACATCATTTCCTGGCGCCCACAGCCACCTTTTCTGGGCTGGGCTGTGGGCCATAGTTTGTGCCATGGGGTCTGAACAGCGCCTGCTGCAATTTTGTGGGATGTCGCTCTGGGGTGATGGCACGGCCTGTGTCCCACTTGGGGGAAGCCAAGTATTGCTTTTTGAGCCCCAGGTCCGCAGCACTGTTTTCTGTAAATCGTCAGTGTGCTTCATGGCAGTTCCTGCTTTGAGTATCTGCCCCCTGGTGGTCAGTGTATGTCATAGCAACCAGTTGGAGGGACACTTAGCATATTAACTTTTTATATAGAGAGATTATTTTTGAAATATTTATGTTTATTACTCTTTTTACACAGTGGAAATAGACTTATTTTTCTGTTTATATAAGTAATGCAAATTATATTTAAATCAAAAACAATATATTAAAATATAAGGAAAAATGAAAAGCCACCTAGAATTCAACTACACTGAAATAACCATTTTGTAATATTTTAGTGGTTATGCTTCATGTTATGTATCTATATCCTATAGTTTTACATAAATTGGATTGTTACATACATGCTAAATTTGTTATCCCCTTTCTTGAATTATATTAACACATCAAGCACATCTTCATTTTCCCGTGGAGTATAAGTTATGTTAGCAAGCTGTAGTCATATGAACCTATACATATTTGACTGTACATATACATGCATACATGCAACTAACTTTTTTAAAAAAATTATCTTTATTGTTGAAAGTATTACAGATGTTCCCTTTGTTTTTTTCCCCCCATTGACCCCCTCCACCCTGCACCTGTCTCTACCAAGCCTTCACCACACTATTATCTGTGTCCATGGGTTATACATATATGCATATAAGTTCCACAGTTAATCTCTCCCCCCCAACCCACACCTAACCCCCGCCTTCCCTCTGAAATTTGTCATTCTGTTCCATGGTTCTATGCAACTAACTTATTTTGCTCAATTTTTAAAAAATGGATTATACTGTTCACGTTTTCCTGTACATTATTTTTTTCTTAAATGAAACTCTTTTAATTTATGTAGAATAACTCTAATCCATTCTTCTTAAATCCGCTACTGAAAGGGGTTAACTTTATTTATGGTTATGACTACCAGGAACCAACCAGCAATAAATATTCTCATGCATATATGTCCATGTGAATTGATATTTTGATTTCTTTAGGGCATATTCCCAGGTGTGGAATTGCTGGATCAAATTTAATTTTAAAAGATATTTCTAGATGCTTTCCAAAAAGGTGGTCAACACTAAATCCTTTATGGATTTTTTTTTTTTGTAAATGTGTAAGCCAGGGCTTCAGTTTTTATTTTCTTTCCTTTGGATTTCTGGTGCCATTTTAAACAGTTTGTATCTTCTTCATTTATTGAACTATTCGTAACTTAGAATTTTTAGAATCTAATTCTGGATTCTCTATATTATATGACTGATCTATTTGTCTTCTCACCATATAGATTTTTCTACAGTGAATGTATACTATATTTTGCTGTATTTGAAGTGGCAAGTGCTCTTCTTTTTAATTTTTTTTTGTTTGTTTGTTTTTTTGCTATTCATACGACAAGGTCTTTATCTTTTTTTTAAATATATTTTATTGATTTTTTACAGAGAAGAAGGGAGAGGGATAGAGAGTTAGAAACATCAATGAGAGAGAAACATCGATCAGCTGCCTCCTGCACACTCCCCACTGGGGATGTGCCTGCAACCAAGGTACATGCCCTTGACCGGAATCGAAAACAGGACCCTTGAGTCCTCAGGCCGATGCTCTATCCACTGAGCCAAACCAGTTAGGGCAGGTCTTTATCTTTTTATATTTTAATATGTTTTTATTTATTTTAGAGAGAGTGAAAAGGACTGGGATGGAGAGAGAGAAACATCAATGAGAGAGAAACATCGATCGACTGCCACCTGCACGTCCCCTATTGGGGATCGAGCCTGCAACCCGGGCATGTGCCCTGACCAGAAATCAAACAATGCTTGGTTCCTGGGTTGACACTCAACCACTGAGCAACACTGGCAGGGCCAAAGAAGCAGGTCTTTATACCTACTTCTAAGAAGGAACCATGTTGTGATTTTACCTGGGATCATTTTTATTTAAATGTAACTATAAATGGCCATCAAGACTGTATTATAGTTTTCAGTTTCTTCTGCAGTTGTAATGTGTGTTATGTTTTAAAATAATATAATTTTATACCCATTCTGGATAGTTCTTGCTTCATTTATTCCTAAACATATTATGTGATTTTTTTTCTTGCTAATATAGAGATTTTAGCATTTTTTTTATGTCTATGTGCTTTTTACAAGGGTAAAACTATTGATTTTTTTTGTATTTTGTATTATCTATTTACATTGCCAATTCTATTTGTAATACAAAAAGTGTTTTATTAGAGTCTTGACTCTACTACACTACTTTTCAGAGTAAATAGTGATAGCATTAACAAAAAGATGTTTTTATCCTTTCCAGTGTTTATATTAATTATTTTATTTACATCATATTTTTACTTGAATGAACAAAGCAGTTTCAAGTATAATCAACACTTTTCTTCTTGGGGGATTTATTTAAGTTTGCTGAAATAATTATTTTTAAATATTAGTACAGAAGGAGAATATTTGTGATCAAAATCAAGTCATGTAATAATATAGTATTTGAGTTTTCTTTTATCTTCAGAAATTCTTCAAATAATTAAAAAATGTCACATTTATTCTGTGCTCCACACTGAGATTTACTGTAGAAATAATTCAAGATGAAGAAGCTTTATAATGGAGAGTCTATGTTACAGAATTTATGCAAATTGAATCCTGTTTAAGGAAGTGCAAAGTGTTACTAGTTAGAATTCCTCTTCTGTTAATTCCCATGCGAACCCAGAGTTGGCAGAGAGGCCCATGGTCTTCAAATATAGTAATATATTCTTCCTCTCTGATCGCTAATTGAAAAGAGACTCTTGATAATGGAAATTTTCAATTAACTCTAGATCTCTTAAATAGCCTATCACTTAAAGAAGAGTAAGTTAGCATTGAAACAAAACATTGTGGTTAATTTTCCTTTATCCTAGCTCACTTCCTAATTAGTCCAGACCATAACATCTAAAAAGAGGTATTTAATGTAACAGCAAAGAAATTAGTGATTGTTGATAATTTGTGATAAATAGAATGCTGAATAGTGTGAAGTACTTGTGTCATTTGCCAACAAGGAAAAACACAAGTATTATTTTTAAAATCTCACAGTGTTTTATCTATTTCAGATCTCTGTTAGCATTCATATAATGTAATTATAACCTGTCTACTTCCAATAAGGATTTGGAAGTGTTTTATAATAAAAATTAAAAAAACGAAATGAATGAACAAATCAGTGCATGAATGACATATATGTGTACGTATGTGCAAGTATGTATACATACATATGTACATATAATTGGTGAAAGAGGATATTATATGATGTATTAAAATCGCATTTGAAGTTTGACTATAGCACTTAAAATAGTTAGGCTGACATACCTGAGCAGCTAATAGAAAAAATGAAACACGATTTACATTTTAAAGTATGTCAGTGTGCGTGCGTGCGTGCGTGTGTGTGTGTGTGTGTGTTGTACATATACTCATTTCTTCTGTCAGCTGCTGGTGAACAGTGAGAGCACAAGTCTAGTCAATCATTCTGTAAAGTAGTTCAAGAAGGATCAAAGTCCTATGGACTAGATAGAAAGTTTCTTTTAGCTAGAGGAAATCTTGGGTTCATAGAATGTCTTGCCTAGATATATCTGCATATACTTACAATTATTTTTCAAAGCACTAGTATACCATCACTGTGAGATTCTAAAAATAATGCTTATGGGTTTTTTTTGTTTTTTTTCTGAGTCTCCTTGAAAAGTAAGGTGATGATTACCGTTAAAAAAAAGCATTTAAATGAATTATTGTTAGAGAATAAAAATCAATAATCAGTGATTATTCACAACCTTCTTCTGCTCGTTTTGCTATTAATGTTTTTCCTTTTGCCTTTATTCTGTGAGGAGGAAAAGGGAAAAAGCTGCCAGGATGTATTCTGTTATGCAAAGGAATTAGAGCAACAGAAGTGGTAGGATTGGGGTGGGGAAGTATCTCTGGGTTAACTGAGTAAAAGAATGAGAAAGTTAAGCAGCGCTGCTAAGAACCACATTTTTTCCAGGTTCCCTTTAATGTGAGAAAAATTGAGGAAAAAACTGAAATTTCTTCAATTTTACAACATTCTTGGATAGGACAAAGGAATGCATCTGCACTGTATTTCTGCCTCTCTGAATAGCCTTGGATCAATACTTTCAGGTTGTATTGCTTTTACAGGACATGTGCATTATAGGGGTTCCCCCATATATCCCCTTGACTTGATTTTGTTGTATGTCCAACTTAGTGGGAAGAGAAAGGTGAAATGAGAACACTGTGCTGAACTAACTTCCAGGTGCAGGTTGTGATGATGCATTTGCCTCTTAAAAGCAAAGAAATGTAAAACTGATAACTTATGGAGGAAGGAGTAGCAAATGTGTCCAAAATTACTGGGATTTGTAATGTGCCTTCATTGGTGCAGAGAGTTACATATTTATTTAATTATTTATATGATTTTTATTACATATAAAAATTTAGGGATTGAAAGACTTTTTTAATTAACATTTTAAATGAAGTATCAGCTTAGTGACAGAACTGTTTTAAAAAATAAATGTTGAGCCCTCTGTACACAGTACAACAAACTGAATAATGGTGAACTATTTTTTCAAATGTTAAATAGTAGAGGAAAATAGAAGAGACCATAAACAGTATCTAATTTGTGGATGGATTTCCTCCATTAAAGTAATTAAAATAATGGAGGAAATCACAGAGGTCAAAATTACATAATGTGGTGGATAAAATACACTGTGTGAGACCAGACAAATCTGGATTAAGTCAATGTGCTTCCATTTATTTCAAACAGGCTATAGTCACTATAATTGCACATTACAATTAGAAACTAGCAACTACAAGAGAGCCAGAAGAAAAATACATACCCTTGGGCTGAAGAGGGGATTAAGCTAAAAAAACAAACAAACAAACAAAAATCAAAAAACTGAGAGCCATTTATAAATAATAGAAGAGAAAATGAATACACTATATATTTGGCCAAAGCAGTAATTATAGACTTAAGTGAATTTATTAGAAAATTAGTATACTGGTCAGTGTTCTTATCTGCAAGTAACAGAGTCCACAACAGTTAGTTTAAAAACAGAAAGGAGTTTGTTACTGGCTATAGGCGGAGTGCAGAATTCCAGGGTAAGACAGGGAGACAAGCCTAGATGCCACACAGCCAGAAGCACATCTGGTAGAATTACACCTCCCATCAGGAGAGGTCCCATGCCTTTACTCACCGCTCATTACCCAATATCCCTAAAGACAGAAGCTCTATTCTAACCAGGGAAGAATAACCAAACACCTTTGTGACTGCTTATCTCCTTCTCAGGACAATCACATCCTTAAGTTGCATGCAGCTGTGTTCTTATCCCTTCCGGGTTGCACACCGTGGTATTAGCCTTATAGGACCCAGGTCACATGTGTAACTTGAGCTGTGTTATGGAGAAGGGGAAGAGCAGGGGTCATCCTGGGTGCTGTTCACTAAAGCCACCAGGAGTAGGAATATGGTGCCTTTCCCTTAGGTAATTCAGGATATCATAGCTTGGGGCTGGGGTACTGTCATCGAGAACTCAAGGATTCTCAGTGGGTTCTGAGATGGCAGCACATAAAATGCTAAAGGGCCAGTGGCAGCTATTCTATGAATTTGGCAAATTGCGTAACATTTTTGAGTCATAGTTACCTCATCTATAAAATTGAGGAATCGGTTGAGGGCATTATCTTGGATTCCTTTCAGTCATAGCGGTGCTTCCTGGATTAACCTACCACCTTCAACACCCGCCTGTGTTTGTATATATTGCTTTGGTTCAGGAAGTTTATAACCCTGTAAATTATAATATTATTAAATCTATGAATTTATTGCATTTGATTATAAATCCAGTATGCATAGTAGCTATTCTGAGCAAATAGTGAAATATAATGCCTACAAAACCATTAAATCAATGATTATGGTTGTTAATATTAATGAAATTGATCAACAATATTTATTACCTTGTAAACATTTAATGTACAGTCATTATTTTTTCAAGTGATACAATAGGTCTCCTGTCTGAATACACAGTTACCCATTAATATTAGAATGAATATACTCTGAAGGATAGCCTTATTAATCAGTTATAGAATATGTAGCACAATAAAATAACATATTGTAATCAATCCTCCTACCCCAAAATGAAAATCTATATATTTAAAAGTGCCATCTGCATATATTTAATGCATTATCTTTCTCCCCTTAAAATAGAAATTGGATCGATTTCTTTTATTGCACAATAAATGTTGATTTAGGTAGGTCTTCCCTAACACTTGAAGCAGACTGCAATAAAAGAAAAGTGTGTCTTAACTGATAAATATCTTTCCAAATTCTCATAGTTTTGACAAGTATGTACTATTGAGGTTGAAGTGTGAGGTTCTTTCATATTTATGGTTATTACGAGTCTATATCAAACTTCAATTTATAACTTGAAACCCTGTATGTATTATTAGAAGATGTCAAATTAGTATTTAAAAAGGGAATCTGCCCTCTCTTTTTATTAATCTCCCTTAAGCATCCTCTTCTATCTAACTTTGTAATTCAACAAAAGAGATTTCCAATGAAATTTAGTTTTCAGTAAAGGGGAATAACTTTGAGATATATATTGGAACATTCTGAAAAAAATGATGAGAAAAAAATATAGCTAACAATAGGGCAGTTTTTCATGAAGTTGAACAAATATTCTAGCATGAATTCCCATATAGCCGTAAGGAATTTTCATTTTTCCTGTTTATTGCAATGTATCTAAAGATATTGATTTTCAAGTCCTATTTCTGACTCCCAGTTTCTTCCCTGAGCCTTTTGAAACCCTTAAGAATGCATTATGGAATGGCAAATAGAGTTTCGTCATTTAATTGATGAAGCTTTCCTATTTCTCTAAGTGTAGAAAGAACTAAGCAAACTGTTCTTCATCCTACAGACAGCATAGCTCAAGAGTTTATTAAAGACTTTTTGATTCATGGATAGGATGTTTTAAAGTACTATTTCTCAAGAACTCTTTATGTCTTCTAATTTAAAGCCTCTTCTACAGTTTTATTACTCATAAAATACCCTTGACTATCTTCAGTTGCTACACTGACAATGATTTCTTCCTATTTGGTTATCTACATCATGAAATTTATCAATTGAGAGTATGTTGTCTATGTCTTGCCCAGTATTGAGGCAAATTAAACAAATGGATAAACAAAATAAGGCTGCAAGATTTGAATTATAAAGTCCAATAGGGGAGAAATAGTATCACACATGCAGAAATTAGAGGTGAACAAGAGACAGTAAATAATCAAGTGTTCCTCTGTGTCCGAGGAGATAAAAGTTTAGGTTAAGGGAGAATTTAGGTGGCTTCCAGAGAAGAAAGTTAATGCTGAAAGGTAGATTCAGATTTTTAAGTTTATTTGGTCTTTGCCATCATCTTCATGCCTAACATTTATAGGAATTGACAATTTAATCAATCATGACTATAGAATAAAACCTCCATTAAAGCCCAAAAGGCCTTAACCGGATTGGCTCAGTGGATAGAGCATCAGCCTGTGGACTCAAGGGTCCCAGGTTCTATTCCGGTCAAGGGCATGTACCTGGGTTGCGGGCACATCCCTAGTAGGGGGTGTGCAAGAGGCAGCTGATCGATGTTTCTCTCTTATTGATGTTTCTAACTCTCTATCCCTCTCCTTTCCTCTCTGTAAAAAAGCAATAAAATATATTTAAAAAATAAATAAAATAAAATTATTATATATAAAAAAAAGCCCAAAAGGTCTGGGTTTAGAGAGCTTCTGTATTGGTGAACATGTGGAGGTTGGGGGAGTGTCACACCTGGAAAGGACATGGAAGTGACAAACCTCTTACACACATTGTCCTATGCATTGTTTCCATCTGGCGGTTCCTGACTTATATATTCTTTTCTAATAAACTGATGATTTAGTAAGTAAAATGCTTATGTTTGTCCAAGTTCTGTGAGCTCCTCTAGCAAATGAATGGAATCCAAAGAGAGAGAAATGAGAACCTCTGCTTTATAGCTAGTCGGTCAGAAGCACAGGTGACAATCTGGGCTTGCAACTGGCATCTGAAGTGTGTGGTGGGCAGTCTGATAGGACTGAACCCTTAACCTGTGGAACCTGATGGTACCTCTGGGTAGATAGTGTCAGAATCAAGTTGATTTCTGGAACAACTTGCTGTTGTCTGAGAATTGCTTGTTGGTGCTGGGAAACCCCTTTGCTTCAACACACACACACACACACACACACACACACACACACACACACACACACACTGAAATTGGGTACAGAACCCAAAATAATTGCTGGTGTCTGAGAATTGCTTGTTGGTGCTGGGAAACCCCTCTGCTTCAACACACACACACACACACACACACACACACACACACACACACACACTGAAATTGGGTTCAGAACCCAAAATAATTCCTAAAATATCCATGTAGTTATGTGTTTTTATTTATTTGTTTGTTTGTTTGTTTAGTTGATGTTTTAGAAACAGAGGCAAAAAATCCTTCATGCTAAAAAGTGTCTTTGATGAAAAGAATTGCCAAAATGATTCATGCCACGGAACGCAGTTTTAGAAGTCAGATAGGTAGTTTTTACCTAAAGTTTTCACTTGGGGTGGCTTTGGGATTGTGCCATGAATCTCCATTCTGGCTCATTGCCTGAACAGCACGGGTGATAAGGAAACAGCTGCATGTAAGCATTTGCTGTGTGAAAGGATAGAAAATGTAGGTACCGGCCCTTCCAGGGAGGCCTCATTGCTGTAGCAGTTTATCCCATTACTAGAGACGTGCTGTGCTGATATCCCACATTCAGCTGTTGACCGGCAGCCTGGCCCTCAGCTTTAATAGGGAGCATATGATCACTCCAGCTGGCAGGTGACACCATCTGGCAATGTTCCCCGGCAGCTCAACAAAAGATTTTCAAATATCAAAGCAAGGGAAAGACCTCTGCCTTTTTTTTTTTAAGTGGTTTGATTGTGCATGCATTTTGCTTCCAAAAGAATTATTGCTTCTAACTTGACGAATTCTGTGAAGGAAAGGGCACCCTAGGAGAATGAAATTAGCTCAAAAAATTTGTTAACTTCTCATTTACATTGATAAATAAATAGTAACGTATAGGAAATTTAATTTTGTGTTTAAAAAGGACTGCACCTTGAATGTAGTTAAAGCTTGGAAAGGTTTGTTGGTTTTTTATTTGTTTGTTTTTTAAAGATTCCATCTGAAAACAGGCCTGTAAGAAATTAGACTGGTTAGGTTTGAAAACATAAGTGTCTTAAATTTTATTGGAGAAAGGGACCTTAGTGGTCTTTTAGGAAAATGTTATTTCACCAGGTAGGGAAAGCTATGGGGCAGAGTAATTGCCACCAGGTAAGAGTCATGCAACTCAAGAATGGCAGCTTAGGAAAGTCTGGGGGCTCTTGACTCTGAGCACAGAAGTCATCATTTTCTAACTTGCTACAGATTGGGGACTCAGAAAAACTGTGCAGTCCTCTGGGTCCATTCACTTTTTTCATTGAAAAAGCAAACAGTAGATTAGTAGGAAAAAATACATGTATCTGAGCATTATGTTCTTGTATTCATCTCTAAATATAATTTTAACATTAAATCTGTTCAGATGTACTCCTAAGGTATGGGACCATAGAAAGGACTGTCAATTGGCTGATGGCTCTCAGGACCATATCAGTCATGTACCAGTATATGCAAAAAATGCATCTACCTCAAAAAGCATGTCTTTTTTTCTGAAATAGTCACTAGAGTTACAGTAATACTCTGTATGTGGTCTAAGCCCCCTTACCCTTACATTTTGCTGACCAGGATTAAGACAGCCACTTTCATTCTTAGAACAAACTTCCTAATCAAATAAAGTGTGTGGCCATGTTGTCATAACAGAGTATCAAGCCCACAAATATATTTTGCTTCATACAAACAAAATGAAAATTTAATCTTCTCTGAACACCAAGTTGTGTTCGTTCATATAAAATTTGGGGGTACTTGTTGATATTATGAAAAGGTTTAGGGTAATATCCTCTATATAAACAATCTTCCTGTAACATGAATAATGTAATTGAATTGATTTGTACCTTTACAGAAAGAAAAAAAATGTTCTTTAATTCAATAAGATTATAAGTGCTTACTATTGACTTCTTCTGTAGGAGCTAAAAAAGACAGATTGCTAAGGATCCTGTTTATAGATAAAATGTTCTTAAGTGCCCAAATGATTTCTATTTATGAAAAATCATATGAATTCATCACACTCCATTGGCCTAATGAAGAAGCTAGGAAGTGAGCTGGGTTTGGGGGTTACCACAGGTTAGCAGACTCATGAGTCATCCAATACCACCAGTGTGGTGCTTCTCAAGCTATCTATGTTAAAGAATCAGATTCTGGCTGATTTTTATCTCTGTGTTTATTTGATTTCCTACAGCTCCAACAATATGGCTGTACTGTGTATGTCTAGCATGTAGCTCATGCCATATGCCTCTCACCATAGAATTCAACATGAACAAAACTGGCCTATACAATGTTCAGTGAATTGTGTCATGCACTTGAGGGTTGCAGACTTCAAATTGCTGTAAAAATGCCTCAGCATTTACTTTCAGTTCTGTGCTTAGCTCATTGCACAGCCCTCAGGAGCAGTTGCACACATCTATGGACCACATTTTGACTAGCCCTGAGCTAGTGGGATTTCCTGTACTTCAAAGGCAGAAAACTATATCATACAACAAAGTGTGCAAAGTTGCTTGCAGCCAGGTTTCTGGATCTGACTTAGACTCCAATAGCGTGCTAGATCTGGGCTTGGATTTTAAACTGAAGTCAGAAGGAAGAGGCAGAAGTACCCATTTAACAGGGGAGTTAGTGCCAGAAATGTGGCTTCTTGTAGCCACCAAAGAAGCTTTCTGGATCAGAGAAACGGTGAAGTGATTCTGAGGGCTGAAAGCTGGAGGCTTGTCTTAGAAGCCTTTTCCTCCAGCCTATCCAATTACTGTACAAACCACCTAATATCTGATACTAAATTTCCTTTTGTGTGATTTAGTCAGTTCCCATTATCTGAAAAAAATAAGGCTGCACTAATAAAGATTCATTTGCCAATTGTAATTATTGGGTGGCTTTATATTTTTCGACCGATTAGCAGTTAGCTCTAGTCCAGTGTTCTCAAACTTCATTGTGCATATGGATCACCTGGGAATGTGAAAATACTTGTTCTTATTCAGTAGGGTAGCCTGGGGATCTGAAATTTTGCGGGTCTATCAAGCTTCCAGTTAATTGAGATGGCGTCGGTCCCCAGACAACCAACAAGCACAGCTCATGCCTTTGACTTCCCAGAGGGTCATGTTCTCATGAAAATCATAATGAACTAGAATAGATAGTTCCCCTAAGCTCTATAGTGTCAACTTTTTGCATGGCCAGAATAAAGGAGAGAATGGTTAGAGGATGGCAGCTGAATAATTTAGCAACCATGGATGATTATATTTAGTTTCACTAACAATAAAAAAATGAAGTTAATAAATATCACAGTGCTCATGGGCCTACCAAGGTTCACCGTAAGGCCATGTGTGCATTATGCAAGCCTAAAATGAACCCCAGTATGTGAGCGCTCAGCTACTCTTGTGGCCTTAGCTTTTTTCCTCTAATATACTCATGGTTTCTAAAAGTATAGAAGTCATCCACAAATTTACCAAACCCTGAACCTCCTGTCTGGGTCTACCTACTGGGTGCTTCTCTCTCTTGGATATGCTCTGGGTACATCCATATTAAATCTCATGAAGGATAGGACACGTATCCAAGAGGAAATTAAATAGGGAGAATTTTGTAAGGGAAGAAATATAGAGGTTATCATTTGGATATTATTTTGCCTGATTTCATAGATAAACTCACGAGTATAAGTGTGAAAACTTGCTTATCATGGAAGTTTTGCTCTGTGGTTAGTGCTATATCTAATGCACTGTTAATTCTCAATACATGATATTTGAGTAAAAATGGGATTTTAGTCCTCTCTGTGGTTATAAGAAAAACAGAGCTGACTCACAAGGCCCTTTGACCACCACTCGCACTTCATCCTACTTCCCAGACTTCTCAACTCAGACAAATTGACTTTGATGCTTCTAGCTGTCTCCTAAGAGTGCAATTTTTGTACATATGCCAGTAAAATTAAGAGCATTGAATGTGAGCTAGTACATTAAAATGGACCTGCCTCTGTATGGTTGATTACCATAGTTAAATATAGCACCTTGAATGACAAGCAGAACCGTCAGTGCATTCTCCCATTGGAACAAATGGCTCTATCGTGGCGACAGACTGCCTGTTTCTCATAAACATGCATTTTTGGTCACTGAGAATGGGCAAGAGTTCAACTAAGAATAAACACAAGGCCTTTCAATTCCAGGAGTCTTCTCAAAGTGCATATGCCCTTAGTCATGGACATATATAACATCATCTTCATCTTCATATATAGACATTACAATTTAAAATCCAACATTCCTGTAATCCAAGAAGGCATAGATAGATAAGAGTTCAAACATAAATACTTTTCAGTAAATATTAGATATATATTTACTAGATATACCTATAGTAATGGATATAGTACTAGATATACCTATACCTATGGATATAAATGGATTCTATTTCTAATGCTTATGGTATATTTAATAATTAAGATATCCATATATATACTGTGTATTAAAGTGTGAACTGGAAAAGTTGATTTATTTGAATAAACATGCATTATAAGTGACAACGAATGTTACAAATGATATTAACGATAATGTTAAGCAAACTACTTTTTCTATTTAAAACCATATTGTATTGAGTTAGCCAGGCATGTTTATTTAATTAAATCACTAAACAGAATGGAAATTATCATACGGTAACAGTTCTTGGTTTCTCATTTTCTAAATTAAAACAAATCTGGAATGAGTGAAATGAACAATATGGTAAACTTCGTTTCAGCTAATTTTGCTTAGTCCCTTTATTTCCTATTGCCCATTAATGGTTTAACTACTCTTACAAAATTGGAGGAAATGCAAATGTTAGCTTTGGGTCTAACTGCTTTTACACATCATAAATGTTGATGTATTTTCAATGAAATTAGAATTCCACCTCCAAGTAGAAATAAAAATGTCCAGGCTGATTTCACTGTGGAACACAGAAGACCAAGTTCATAACTGCCTGTGTGTGTGATGAGAATATCAATGCTCTTTTGCAGATTGTGCCAGCAGGAGAAGCTGCCAATGACCTTCCAGTCCTGTGTGATCACCAAAGAGTGCCAGGTGTCGGAGTGGTCAGAGTGGAGCCCCTGCTCAAAAACGTGCCACGATATGGTATCCCCTAAAGGCACTCGCGTAAGGACACGGATCATCAGGCAGTTGCCTATTGGCAGCGAGGAGGAGTGTCCAGAACTTGAGGAAACAGAACCCTGCGTGTCTCAAGGAGAGGCAGCTGCCCCCTGTGCCACGTGAGTAAATAAGGCTGCAGCCTCTGCTGCCATCTCTGCCCAAATGGCAAGTCTGTTCAGCTGTTTAAGTTCAGCTGAAGAGTCGGTTGAGAAATAGTGATTTTTACAAATTTTAATTCTGAGAAGAAAATATCTCTTTACAAACACTATCCTAAAAAAATGATTTTACCCTATAAAAGTGTCTTTAGCAAGCTGTATTTCCAAATCTCCATGAGGGCTAGACTTTTAGCAGCAATTCTCTCTTTATATATTTTCTATAGTAGGTATTAGCAAACTTCTTTTTTAAAAGAGGAAGAGTGCAAATGTATTAGGCTTTATGAGCCAAATAGATGCAATTCTATCTCTGGAGCTACAGATAATATGTAAATGGGTGTGGATACATTCCAATAAAACTTTATTTATAAAAGTAGAAGACAGGTTGGATTTGGTTGTCAGGCAATACAAGCTCCATCCTATAAGGTAAAGTAAGAAAGTCCTATTAAAATTCAGTACTACATATAACAAATTCTATTGAATAAAATAAAATACTACATTAAAATAATAAGACTTGAAGCTCCTTGAGGACAAAGATTATGCCTATTCACTTTTTTAAAAACTGAGACGCATATAACTCAGGGCCTGACGCACAGTAAGCACCCAATAAATGTTCATTGAATTCAGATAAATTTTGAAATATTTGGCACTATAACCTTTTTCTTTTTGTCATTAAAATATGATTTCCAGGACATTACTTTGAATCATCTTCACAATAAATACATTTCAGTTTTGTCTGAATATAGACTATTTAGAATATTTATAAAAAACAACTTTGAGAATCCTAGTTTCTCAGTAGATACATACAAGCTTCATTAGGTTTTTCTCTGGAGTAGTGCATACATTTAAAGAACATGAACTTCATGAACCAGTGAGGAGGAAAATACTACTCCTACTCCTCTTCTAATAAGAATAACACTAACAAGGATAGTGATGGTTTACATGAAATCTTCAATTCTGCAGCACTTTGGAATCCTCCATTCTCCCGTGATATAACAGGTGACTGGGAACCCCAGAGAGCTTCCTGCCTGTCTCTTCCACCGGCCCCACTGACTCCTATGCTCCTCTTCACATAATAGGCTCCAGGAGTTTGCCTGGATCTCCAGCCAGAGTATTTGTCTTCAATGAATTTCTTTTATTTTTGTCTCAAGCTAGGTGTTTTATTCTTTCTCTTCTCAGATATTCAAGCACCATTAACTATATATAATATATATATATATATATATATATATATATATATATATATATGTGTGTTCTGAGTCTCTTTATCTCCCCTCCGCCCCCAGGTTTTGGGGGAATAGCATTTTTAGAATGTGTCACCAATTTACTCTGCCCCTCTCCTCATTGATTTCAGCGAGGAAAGGAGAGGGAGAGAGAGAGAGAAACATCAGTGATGAGAGAGAACCATGGATCGGCTGCCTCTTGCACACATCCCCACTAGAGACAAAGCCCGCAACCCAGGCATGTGCCCCGACTGGGAATTGAACCATGACCTTCTGGTTCATAGGTTGATATTCAACCACTGAGACACGCCGGCAGGACACCAATTTACATGATTGATATTTATTCCTTTCATAGGACTCCGTAGGTGACCTAAATTGAGACTGCATTCTATAAAAATACAAAGTGTTAATTTAACTCCCCTGATGAATGATTTGTTTGGTTTTCCTTTTCTCACACCCCTGCCTGCCACCTGCCGCACTTTGCCCAAGGCATCAATTATCCATGTTTTTAGAATTAACCTGAATGCTGTACTTCCTTTATAAACATGTGTCAAGACTGTTATTACTTGATGCCCCTGTCCTGCACCTCTGTTAAACCATGAACCCTCACTTATAAAAATGAAAAAGGGGCACAAAAGTCACCTCTCCTGTCATGAAACTTTCCCATTGACAAAGCAGAGCGTCTAGATCAGACATCTGAGAGCCCATTTAATCTTTCCTTCTAATCGAGATGAGCATTAGCACATCCATTTGTACCTGTGCTGGCTGTTAATCTGATTAGTAGGGAAGCATCTTGGTTAAAGTGACACAAAGTGCTGCATGAGCCATTTTCTTTGTGCTTTTAGACTATCCATTTTCCTTGAGGTGGAGAAATGCCACCAGTTCCTATCTGCATTGGCATCAGGAAATGGTTCCCTGACTATCTCCTTAAAGCATGTGCTGGGCTGACAAGCTCCTGATATTTCTTCCACATCATAATCTTGATTGGAGCTTTAATTTAGAATCACAGATTGTCTTTCCTGTGATCCACTGATTAGAAATGTCAGCTCTTTTCATCATTTATTAGCACTCGTCAGGGATGCTCAGTGCTACAGAAAAACACGCATTCTTTTTTGTTGTTAATGCTCACCCAAGGATATTTTTCCCATTGGTTTTTATTTATTTAATTAATTAATTAATTAATTTTCTTATTGTTTAAAGTATTATATATATCTCCTTTTTCCCCGATTGACACCCCCCCCCCTTTCCATTGTTTTTTTAGAGAGAGTAGAGGGAGAGAGATACTCATTTATTGGTTGCCTCCCTCCTGTGCCCCAACCAGTGCCAGGGATCAAGCCTACAACTCTGAGGTGTGTGCCCTTGACTAGAATTGAACCCTGACCCTTCAGTCCACAGGTCGATGCTGTACCCACTGAACAAAACTGGCTAGGGCAAAAACACTCATTCTTGACAATGAAGAGAAACCTCTAAATTGTTGTTATATTTTTTAATCCTAAATCACAATTATAATTTTGATCTAGTATGAAGAAGCAATTTTCATGCATTTTATTACAGGCAAAACAAATGTTGGGGTTGATCATCACTTGTAATGTTTTCCATTCTCAGATTCAGTCCCCCTTTGTTTATAAGTATTGAAAAAGGGCAAGCCTGAGTTTAGCTTAACTGAACATAAAATTTTATGTTTTCAGCATTATGCTATCTTGTAATAAAATATTTATAAGCAATTTTCAGTGATTGCAATTAAAACAAGATCATCCTAAATTAAACTCCTCCTTAAATGGAGCACTGTTGAGGATGAAGGAGAAGAAATTGAATCTGAATCTGCACCGGAGATATGGTAGTTTACGATTGCTTCAATAGGAAAGTGTTTTTTAATTACTTTTTTAAGAAAAAAAAATGAGCAGAGCAGAGTTTTTTCAGTAAACATGGCTGCCGCTGATGGCATTTTCTGTGTTCAGGTATGGCTGGAGAGCCACAGAGTGGGCCGAGTGCCGCGTGGACCCTTTGCTGAGTCAGCAGGACAAGAGGCGAGGCAACCAGACGGCCCTCTGTGGAGGGGGGGTCCAGACCCGAGAGGTGTACTGCGTGCAGACCAATGAAAACCTCCTCTCACATTTAAAGACCCACAAGGACAAAGATGGTAAGCTGTGTTTTATTCTCAAGGATCACACATGGAGACTGAGCATGGGATGCTGCAGGAATATATACCCAGCCTTCTGGGGCATGCATAGCCATATTTCTGTTCACATTATGGTTGCTGTCCACTATGGTGAACAATAATCCAAATTTTGGTCGTAATAATTTAATGCAATTTCATCTTTTGTCAGTTGTGATTTGCTGACAGATCTATCATTAAATTTTCTAACTTCAGGCTCTGAGTGAAAATTTAGGAGTAATTATTTACAAAAATGGAATAAAACCTAATCTTGTAATTATATGCAAAGAAGTATATGTTCTAAAGCCCAAGTTTTCTTTGCTTGGTATAAGAATTACAACCTGCTTATAAAAAAATACCTCTTTTTTCTATTTATAATGTGGTTGAAAAATATGTTAATTGTAGTATTTAGTAAAAATTTCAATTTGAGTTTAAATGAAATCAATACAGAATAAATACAGAATCAAACTACAGTAAAAACAAAACAAAAATAAACCTTTAACGCAAAGGTATGACTTATTTTAATCTTTCAATTAAAGACATTTTAGAATATTTTTGTTTAAATCTCAATTTTGGACCAGATATAATCAAATGTACAAAAGGATAAGTGATTTCAAGATGACCAGGTCTAAATGTATATATTATCACATATTACTATTACTCTGAAATTCTAATCATTATTGAATCAAGTTTATATTCAATTAGTAGCTTTTATGCCCATACAAATATGGATATTTTTAAGTAATGCTATAAGCTAACCCTCTTACATTCCCCTCTACCTGAAGGATAATCTATCCTTCTATCACTAATGTATTCAATGTATATTTTTTAGTTAACAACAGAGTTCCAAAAATTATGTAGGGTGGTGAGGGTAGAAATGTCAACACAAATTTTGTGTCAGGGAAATGTTCATGGTCATCATGAGAGCACATAAACAAGCCAGTAGTTAATAATGCAATATGCTATGCGTTATAAGTGAGTTTTAGAATAACTGTAGGGGGATCACAGAAACAGAAACCTTCATAGAGGAGGGAAGTGGTACTTGAGCTAAGTAATGAGGAGTATGTGCCATAAAGTTAAATGGGTCAGGAATGCAAAAGGGAACAGCATTAGCACACCATTAAAGAGAAGCAAAAAAAGAGAAAAATCTTGCCAGAAAAAAATGAGTGTGTTGTATTTAGCAAGTTGTGGGTATGATGGGATAATTCCCCAGCAAATATGTTGGTTGGAAAGGGTAAAGAATAAACACCTTAGTTCATATTAACAGAGACCAAAAAAGGAGGCAGGAGATACACAGAGAAGGAATCTGATAAAGAATAACCAGAAAAAAAGAGGAAAGAACCAAGAGAAATGGGTGTTCGAAAAACAAAAGATGACTCCACTGCCTCCCCGAAAAGGAGTGGCAAAAGTGACCAGCAATTCATGAAAAGCAATCACGGAAGTTTTGCATGTGTAACTTGCAAAATTTAATTGTTTTTTACCCACTAACTTTACATAGCTTGTCAACTCATTTAGGAATCTAGCCTCGGGATACATTTTACTACTAATATATCTTGAAGTTGTAAGGAAGTAGTATAAAACATGTAATGTTAGTACATTAATATTTTCTTGGCCACGTTAATGGCTACATTTTTAACACTCTTAGGTGGATTTATTATAGCCGTCCTCTCAGAGTAGTATAATTTCATTGCTAGAGGTAGTTCAGAGTTTAGTTTCTGAATGTCAATTATGTCCTGTAGGTTATTACTTTCAAAAGAGCCTTTGGGGTTTGGAATTGGAACTGGATACATTTTTAAATCATTTTGTCATGGATTTTCCCTACTGCTGTCAAAACACAGCAGAGTACCAAAAATAAAAGTCACACCAAAAGGGAAAACAAAAAGAATATTATTGTAAGATGTATCTTTTGGAGTAACAAATGCCAAAGCAAAGATCAGTGGATATGGAAATAATCAGTTCTTCTGAAATTAATATTTATCATAGAAGCATGTAACATGAATAACTTAGGAATATGCATCCTTTCATGTCACACAGCAAGACTACTATAATCCTCTTTGGAAAAAAAGTTGATTTTTCCCTAAAAGTTTCAGCTTTTACTTCTCGAACTTAGACTATATAAGTTTCCCCCCAGAAGCACTTAGCATTTCCCAATTGGAAACTTATTCAATACAACAGCATCCCAAGGACTGTAAATATGTGTGAATGGAGCACAATTTGACTGTGGGATGTGAAGAATGTTCCATGTATCTTCATTCAATAACTATGAAAGAATGAAGGCTTACTTTACGAAGAGAGGGAAATCTCTCAAAATAACTCCCTCCATCAATTCTAAAAAGAAGGTACTGATCTCAAGAAAGTCTGGCTGTGTCATCATGAACAACCTACCCTAAGAGCAATTTATGTTATACTTCATTTGAAGAACAAAATCTACACTTGTTTTGGCAGATCTATACTATGTATTCTAGAAAAGTTGTTTTCACATGTAACCAAGCTATTAAAATACATTAACTCAAAATAAAATACTTAACTCAAAAATACAATTTCTTGATACAAAAATACTGAAAAAAAGATATGAAATTCATATAACTTCCTTTATTATCTTGGCATATCATATTACACAGGTACTGATCACCTTAGCATAATTTAATTCAATTTTCATGGCCTCGTGTCCTGTGAATCAGTTAACAGTAGTAAAGGCAACAATGAATAGAAATACTTAATGTGACCTAGGTAACCCTTCCAATCCTGACCGCGGGGAAGAGCTAGCAGTAACACTCGGCAATTTCTGTTCAGCCAGCTGATGAGAGTTCCAGTAGGCTGAAAAGTGTGCCGCTTACGCTGGCATGAAATCTACCCTTATCAGAAAGTGGCAGGAAGAAGGCTTGCCCATGGCGAGGTTACTGGTATAAGCCCTAGAAAGCTGATGAAACGTTGCTGATCATTGGATGCATGAACATAAATTGATTTTTTTACAAGCTCAAAGTGAAATGAAAGTAGATTAACTACAGTGATTAAGAAATTCTTCCATTCAAAATAGATTGAACATATTTTTAAATGAGGGAAACCAAAAGTATTGGTTATAAAGCACCATGGCCGAAACCGGTTTGGCTCAGTGGATAGAGCATCGGCCTGCGGACTGAAAGGTCCCAGGTTCGATTCCGGTCAAGGGCATGTACCTGGGTTGAGGGCACATCCCCAGTAGGAGATGTGCAGGAGGCAGCTGATCGATGTTTCTCTCTCATCGATGTTTCTAACTCTCTATCTCTCTCCCTTCCTCTCTGTAAAAAATCAATAAAATATATTTAAAAAAAAAATAAAGCACCATGGAGCTTGCCATGATTTATATTATAGGAAACTTAAGAACATTCTTTGGTAGAAAACATATCTAATAATCCACAGTGAAATCTGGATGAAGTCTGTAGGATTTGAGGTTATTAAGAAAGACAACCTGGATAATGAGCCTGTAGGATGACAGAGCATGAGATAAATCAGCAGAAAGTTCTGGAGGATCAATGGGAAGATGGATGGAGCGAAAGATGATTGAGCTGTGAATGGATAGACAGAAGGATGAACAAAGAGCTCATGTTTTCCCATGCTCTGCAACCAATTAAGGAGAATAAAAATAGTCACTATCCCTAAATGAAATACAAATTCTTTATAGTCTTTGTAGTCTTTTATCTACCATTTCCACAAACTAGCCTACTTTAGTCAAAGCTATTTAAAAAAAAAAAAAAGGCTATTCTTACAGTGCTATTTCCCTGTTATTTCAGGAAGTAAATATCAGAGTACACCAAAGGCTAGTGCTGCACCTTTCCTATCCATCGCTTTGGAAATAACAGGTAGGTGAGAATATTGAACATGACATCTTAATCAGAGATTCTCTACAAATTCTCTGATACAATGGTAGAAAATATAGTGGTTTATTTCTATGTTGCTAGAAATATATCAAAGCTGTCCCATAAAATATAAATGATTTAATGTTTCTTTGATTATCTGTAGCATCATTACATGGGTGTAGATTATAGAAAAACATAAAAATATTTAAAAATGTACTTATGTAAAACTATCACTAGGACCCCACAATTATAAAAACAGATATGTGAAGTTTGGTTGTGAACACTTTTTTGAGATAAATTAATGAAGGTATGAATATTTTTCATAATTTATCATATTTTAAAGCACAGTTCTTTGTGCTCTACTAATATCAATATGGTAAATGAAAAAGGAATTAAATCACACAATGGCTACATTTTAGAAAGAACCCACACTGAGGCGGGAGATGTCCAAAGCACTATAATACAGACAATCCCTGAATGAACCAGACCCTTCTTGGAAATTAGATCTCTGGATATTTTGTGGGAGAGAAGCGCTGTTGCCCTGTGAAGTTTCTCTGGATCAGTAGAGTACAAAATAGAAAGAGAGATGCCAAGAGGTTTCAGCCACTGTGATAGAAGCTAATAAAAATGTACCTGCTGGGAATTGGATTAGCTGGTCAGTCGTCTACCCTAGTTGGAATTTTTAGTAGAGGAAGAGCTTACTAATGAGATACCAGGAAGTATTCAACCAAAAGGATATAAAAGAAATATATGATGAAGCAGCTTGGATATCATGTAAACATGAAAACAGTACTTATACTACCTTTGATTTGTTCAACATTTAGTAAACACTTGCTATTTTTTTTTTCAAAGGTCTGGTGAGATTTTTATTTTTCACTGATACATATTTCTTTTCTTTTTATACATACATACATATATATATATATTTTTATTATTATTAGTTAAGGTATTACAAATGTGTCCTCATCCCCCCCATTAACCCCCAACCTCCCCCCCACCCCACCCCACACACTCATGCTCCCATCCCCCTGTTGTCCATGTCCATTGGTTTGGCTTATATACATGTATACAAGTCCTTCGGTTGATCTCTTACCCCCGCTCTCCCCTACTTGCTATTTAATATGTTTGTCCTCTCATTTGTAAAATAGTTCAATTTAATTAGTCTGAAAATTATCTCTTGAACATATCAAACACGCTTTCTTTAAAACTTTTTCTATTTCAGCAAGAGTTTATATTTACCCCCTAATAAACATTTATTCAAACCTCTGAGTTGGAATAGAGGAAACATGATTTAGTTGTTAAATCAAATGACAAGGGTCATAATTCATGCACATTATTTCAAGTTGGCCACTCATTTCAGAGAACATATATTATATCTATATTCTCTCTTCTAATAATACAGATAGCTTTAACATCATTTGAATTTTTATCCTAAGGCTACTTTCAGAAGCACACTAGACTATCAGAAGACCTGGTTTTTATTTCTGCGTGACCCTGTTCCCTTATCCACACTACTTAACTTTTATTTGCCTGAAAAGGCCTACTTAATGACTCTGCAATATAACTGGAAATGGAACAGCAGAATAACTGAATATCATCCTATATAGAACACCTAGACATGCAGACTACAGTATTGTTTTAAATGCTTTTAGGAGCAGAACTGATGTCTTGAAACTAAGTGATTCCTCAAAACAAACCAGGAAAAGTGAACTAATGCTTTCTGTGGTTGTCCTTGGGTAGGGATGGTACAGGAAGAGGGTTACACATTAAGGAGACTTGGGGGCAGTGAAGCCCAAAAGGGTCGTAACATAAAAGTCTTAGCCAGAGACAGAGAGCACAAGCAGACATATTGCATTACACCGTCCACCTCAAAGGGCTGTAGCATCAACGAGTGAGCAGAGAAACTCAATTTACCTCTGGAGAGAGATGATCAATAGCAGTCAGCCTCAGCCTCAGGTTGTGGCAAAGTCAAATCTCTCCTAAAAATTCCCACTATAGGCCTGTACCCACACTAGTTTAAGTTTCAAATTTATGGTACTTCCATGTGTCCAAAGACAACTGAGAAATTAACATAAAAAATGGTGCCAGGCAAATGGTACCACCAGTGCCTGACATAAGCAAAAACAAAAATTCTGAAGAGGGAATCCCTTTACCAAGCCACAGGATTTGCTGAGATCAACTGCACCATTAAAAATTGCAGACTACACAAGGAAAGGTAATCTATTGTAAACAGGTTTTTAAATGCCCAACAAAGAGTAAGGCTAGACTCAAGGTTGGGAATATTAGAGATAGCAGATAGAGATCATAGAATGCATATGCTAAAACTTATTAAAGATGTAAAGGAAAAAATTTAAATATTAGATGTAATGAGTCAATGAAAAAAGAACAGATTTAAAAAGAAATAAGTTCCAAAACAAAAAAGTACTTTAGCTGGAAATAAATACGGTAAATGGAGAGATCAGAGAAATTAAGCTAAACAGTTATTAGTTAACTGAAGATAAACACAAGAAATTGATTCAGAATGCAACACTGAAAAAAGAAGTTGAAAATATATGTGAAGAAAAAAGTTAAGCAGATTTAAATAAGAAGATTCAAAATGAGAGAATCAAGGGAAAAGATGAATTTTCATAACTGATGAAAGACAGGACTGTGCAGAGTCAAGAAGAAAGTTTTCAGGCAGGAGAATAATATATGCACATTTAGGCACAATGTAGTGAGATTATAGCTCATAAAATACAAGAACATATTAAAAAGAATTAGAAGTTAAAATTAACTGCAAAGGAATTAACAAATTAAGAGTAAAATTTCAACAGCTGCAAAGAAAGCAAAATAACAAAAATGATGTATAAAAGGTACTGAGAGGAAAATAACTTTCAACTTAAATTATTTATCCAGCTCCTTGTTATTATATATTGTGGGCAAAATTAAGACACAAGTAGAGGGGTTTACCTCATTAAACCCTCACTGAAAGAACTGCTAAATGATAATGTTTAGGAAGAAGGAAATTGAACCCAGAAAGAGAAGAATACAAGATGTGCAAAGAATTTGGAAAACACCTGGGTAATCTATCCTATATAATAAAAGGCTAATATGCAAATTGACCAAATGGTAGAACGACTGGTCGTTATGACATGCACTGATCACCAGGGGGCAGACACTCAATGCAGGAGCTGCCCCCTGGTGGTCAGTGCACTCTCACAGGGGGAGTACCGCTTAGCCAGAAGCCGGGCTCATTGTTGGTGAGTGTAATGGTGGTGGCAGGAGCCTCTCCCTCTTCCATGGCAGTGCTAAGGATGTCTGACTGCTGGCTTAAACATGTCAGTCGGACATCCCCGAGGGTTCCTGGACTGCGAGAGGGTGCAGGCCAGGCGGAGGGCCCCCCCCCCCGAGTGCACAAATTTCGTGCACTGGGCCTCTAGTATAGCTATAGATCTGTATGAAGCAATGCTGATAAGTTTCATGATTAAACACTGAACAATTAGTTAATGGACAACATTAACATATGACAGGAGGGAGTGGTAAGGAGTATATTTGGGAAAGGGTAGAGATACTAAAAATCCTTATATATAATTAAGTCATTATGCATGCTAAGTATTTAAAAATAATTATTTAATCAATAATTATTCATATATAATTATATAATCATAAGAGCATAATCAGTTATTAATAATTAAATTATGTATACTTCATAATCTAACAGGAAATAAAAGTGACTAAATAAATTCAGTTGATTCAATAAGAGGTACTGAATAAGAGAAAAATCTTTTTCTTACACATGATCTAATTAATAGCAAATAAAAATTTAGAAATATGGGTTTTAAATGTTGGTCAAAGTTTATTACAGAAAATCATTTTTAAAAATCATTGCTATATCTATGAAACCAGCCAGCTGTATTGTTAGTGTTTACAGTGATCAAAGAGTTTGCATCACTCAGTCTGAACATTGCCCACCACTGGCAAAACACATAATATGCTAAGAGACCACACACATTGTATTTTCCAGGCAGAGCCCTCTTCACATACAACATACTAATGAAGATTTTATTTCCTTGAGGAAATAATGTGAGATTGACTGAAGTTATATATGTACACAATGCTAAAACTATTCAGAAGCTTGAATGGTTAGATTGGTTAAATGGCATCTGATAGACAATTTTCTTGAATGATAAAAAATGACCAAAATTTTCTTCAGTATATTTAGAGCAAAGGTTAATCTCCACAAACATAATACATAATAAAAATTATATTGCCAAATTGGTACTGTTAAATGAAGCATGAAAATGATTGCAAACTTAAAGCTAAAGGAGAAAATTCTGAAACATCTGAAAATTCATGAGTTTTTTAAACCTATCTCTCCTTCTATTATTCTATTTTTTTCCAGTTTGCTAAAGGGAAAGATGAATGACATTGGCATTATTACCTAGCCAAAGGTAATAAAGACAAAGGAATCATTACCCAGAGAAGATAATAAAATTTATCATGTGTGTTGATGTCTTGGACAAAGTCATACATGATTTGTTGATAAAATATCTGATGACATTAAACTAATAAGGATAACACATTGGATAATAATCCTATGACACAAAAATATATTAATAGGCTAAAAACAGTGGCATTTCTCCCACAATGTGAAGTCTAATGAAATACTTACAAATACCGACATGTGTCCTGAGTGCCCACTTTGAAAGAAAGTCATAGTAACAATGATGAGGATGATATAGTGATGGTGACAATATTGATTGCATTTATAAGGCACTATGTTAATTACTTGGTTGCTGTGAAAATTAAATGCTTACTGTGGGGAACAACCAGTTGGGATCAATGACTTCATGTTAAACTCATTCTGTGTCTGTAATCACAAGTGTTCCTCTCCTGCACATCACTCACAATCTGATGAATGAAGGGCTGCAGATTTGGACATCTCACTTGGTATTCCTTCATTAACTCAATAAATATCTATTGAACAACTGTTAGGTTGTATCACTCATTTAGATGTTGAAGGTAGAATGTTTAACAAAGCAGACTTGACCCCTGTCCTCTGGGAGCAGCCTTGTATTTATGGCTTTGCTACTGGAGGTTCAGGACTAGCCCTTCCCAAGGCGGATATGGAGAGACTTCCCCAGACATCCCAGTTTGGGGCTCTTCTGTGAAGCCCTGGAAGCATACTACAAACCACGGTTCATCCTGAGTAAAGAACCCGCACCCTTACTCACTGGGTGAATTATTTTTCTGGAAAGCACATACCCTCAAAATGCAGGTAAGAATCACCTGGATGATTTAAGGAAATGCAAAACCTCCTGGATGTTATCCATTGAGATTGTGATGCTATAGTTCTGGAATGGGTGCAGGAATCTCTGTCCTTTTAATAAGCACCATTATAATTATAAACAGGAGTTGATTTTACTGTAAGGCTCATGAGAGTCCTCTTAAAAGGCTCTTTGCAAAGCTTTGGGAGAGACTGGGATAGGGACAGGGAAGTCCATGTTTTCTGAGTCCAAGGCTTATGCATTTTAGGGGCCCCTTCTTGTTAAAAACAAACAAACAAAACCACACACACACAATCCAAACAAAAATCACTACAATCTCTGCCAGGGTCTCCGAAGGAGCCTGTGCATGTGAAATATTCTGAACCTTAAGCTTCATGGGGGCATCTCAATAAATCTATCCCAAATTCGTATGTTAGAATTTTGGCCTCTTTTAAAGCCAAAGACAATCCCTACTTTAAGATGAAAAACAGAAGCACAGACATTTCTGTCTTGAAAAGGCCTCTTTCCCACAGTTCAGGAGGTGTATCTGTGGAAAAGTCGCTAATCTTCAGAGTGATTAGCAATGTCAGTTCTAATATCGGTTTTATTTATACTCACTGAGCCCTGCTTTTAGGTTCCAGAGCTGCGAGCCTTTAGAAAGCCATTATACCTTGCTAGTCATTAAGCTAGGAAATTGAAGAGGAAGAACACCTAACACTCACAGATACTGTTTCATCTTACTTCATACCTGTAACGCAAGACAGAAAGAAGCCATAGCTGTTAGTTAATGACCTTCCATTAATGAAAGAATGGGGGATAAAATGTCACAAAACCTGACACCATTGAGTGACTGTAGTGTGTGTGATTTTTGTAACCCTTAAGCACTGATTTCATCGAGTCGGTTATGGATGAGTGATAGCACCAGGAGGGATTTTGAAATGAGCACTCAGGGATGCGCACTGGTGAATGAATAGCATTTTTTCCAAGGCACACTCCTGCTATCTAAGAATGTAAAAGAAATGGTTTGTGGCTGCCTGTTCCCTGCCTTGCTGATGATTGCTCAACAGGGAGTAGCTACTCTCACCAGTGTTAACAGAGGAGTACAAACTACATTGTGGAACTCATTAATATTTATTCCTTCTAAAAGCAATGGGCAATAAAAAGGGAAATAAACCAGGGAGAATAGCAATGGGAAAGGAAGCCATGGCAACAGATTTGTCTTGGAAAGGTTGCACCATTTGTACACAAAAATACACTAAAAATTCAAGGATCCATGTTATTATGTTATTAGTCTGGAATCCACTAAAAATGCTTGTTATTGGGTGAACTAATCTGTGAAAAAATATGTACATTAAACACAATTCAAGAATTCAAAGTAGCCACCCATATTGTAGTATTATATGCATTTAATGTACCTCTTCACTATGTCACATTTTTAATAATAAACAAAGCTATACAGTATCAGAGCCTATGCTGTATCGTCTGGACACAAACTTTCTCTAACCGAAGGATTACCTCTGTTGCAACAGAGACCAGTGACATCTCTGGTCCTTTTCTTCTGCTGCTCCTCCATTTTCTGCTTTGAAATGCTTCCAGCATTATCTCAGCTCTTCACATATCTCGGCCTGTTTCAAATAATCCTTTTTACACTGTGAGACCTCAATAATCTTTCTTCATCCAAAGCCTATAACCTTCTTATACTACATTACACAGTTTACCATGGGATTACATATAGTTCTATTCTTTTGCAATTACCTCATGAATATTCAGACCAACTCCCCAAGATTTTAAGCTTCCGAGGAGGCCATAGCATTTTCCCCTCCTAAACTTTATTATGATCTGTCATTCTTCGCATACGTCTGGGTACCTTTGCTAATTGTGTCATTTAGAAGTATCTTTAAGAAAGACAGAGAAAGCCCTTCAATAGGAGAATGTTGACTTCCCAGACATCTGATTTAGTGTTTCCTTTCGGATTAATCTATCTGCCTCACTAACTTCATTTTTTCCTCCTGTGTTTTCCTCTGCAAAGGCTTAACGAGATAACATATGTAAAACATCTTAGCATAAGGCCTTGCACTTAGTATATGCCAAATGAGCGTTAATTGCTTTTGTTTACTTTTCTGGTTAAATGGAGAAAAAGGGAGGAAATTGTAAAAATAATAGTTTTACTCCAAATATTCTGCACATTGGAAAGACATAATTGTATGCTGGCCTTGCCAGCTGAGAAACAATGGAGGATGTATAATTCATGGAGTCTCTTTACAATGACCCAAAATCCTAATGTGTGCTTGCATTATATCTTGCTCCTTTCTTGGAAAAGGCAGACTTTCTCTGCATTACTCCAGAGTAGGAAGAAACATAACTAATTTAGTTCTGTAGTTATGGGAGACAGAACCATTTCAGCTTCCCTTACTTTGTGATGCTGAATCCATGAGAAGTCTAAGTAGCATCTATTGCCAAAGGATTCTTGCAATAGCCCTGGGATTGTTTGGTTGCTCTAAAAATACTTTTGCCATTGCTCAACCTGAGAATGCCACACGGGTCCCTCTGCCCCTTACATTACACAGGATTTCTGGGCATCTAAAACCACATTGGTTAAGCAGTAAGCCTTGTAGGCCTTAACTCTGTTTTACAAAGCAATATTAATGAATAGATGCAGAGAAAAGAATTGTTAGAAAAGAGTCTTGTTTTTTGTTGTTGTTTGTTTTTTTTTAACAGTTTCTCCTCTAGGTCTGGTTAGAAAGAGTTGGATCTATTAAGTTCATACTCCATCGGGAATCCCAGAAGTACTTTGAGAATAAAAAGTCATGTTCTTCACTAAGAAAGCTGTCAATGAATTTCTCACTGTCTTCCAAAAATCCATAGCAAGTGGGTAAAAGCAAAGAAACTAACATGTTGTGATAGGTAGTGTTTTCTCATTAATACATGACTAAATGGATAATAAGAGAATAATTTTCCCAGACATACTGAGAAAATAAATGTCAGAGGACAGACTCAAAGCCAGTGTTTTGACTCCAAAGTCTATTCTATCCAGTCATACCACTACTGCTCTGTGAATTTGCATCAGAGTAAATAATTTAGTGGCTGTCTACAACTTTATAAAAATCATTGGAAGTAAGTGCGTTATATCAAATTATCTTATGATATTGCTGTTGCAAAAATAAATTAAAATGGCATAGAGATCTGCCTCTTATTACAGAAAATGGAAGGAAGCTAAGCATAGTTTAAGCGCTTTTTAGAATTCAACTCAAGTTCATTCCCTGAGATGGTTCTTAGGTCAAAGTGGAGTCTTGTCCATGGTTATTTGAACCAGTCTGATGTTGAATCATATGAAATTCATATTTTTGTAGGTCAAGAGCTGTTGGTTAGTGGAAATTTCATATGATTCAACTGAATAGGGACAGCTACTGTGTTTTTCAAGTCACCTGGTATTAACTACTCTCCACCCGAGGCTTTTCACTGTCAGAATCAAGCCCGCAGCTACTGACTGGCTATGAATTAATTGTAGTCACTGTTTTCTTGTGAACAATATGCGCTTGTGGTGTATGTGGCGTGCTTTCTAGAGAAAAGTTATTGTCTTCTATAAAATATGTAGATTTCCGCTTACTACATACTTTTTATAGAATGATAACTCATATGTGATGGCTTGAGAGTGACTTGAATTCATTAAGCAGTTTTGACTCTATGTGCCCTTAGAAAAGAAATCTGCATTCAATGATGTGATTTTTAATACTCACCTTATGTCCCACTTTGTTTTATGGAAATGCATACAATAAAGGGAAATACAGTGATTTTTAAGGATAAATGAATGAGGAATATGGGACAAAGAAAAATGCTAGTAGAATAAGAACACCAACCCAATAGTGAATATAATAAAGGTAATGTACAAAATGTGTGTCATAAAAGCCTTTCAATTTCTTGATCTGGACCACAAGTTTTGATTCAAATAGCCAATACAAAGAGGCACTCAACATTAATTATGAAATTCACACTGTCCATTAGATAAGAGAAACCAGTTGTAAAGGAGAAGCCCAACAATTTCTGGGTTTAGGGTCAGAAAGAAAATTCACAAGTAGTCCTTCATAGAGAGGAAACCAACTATGCTGAATTACAATCTCATTCACCTCTTTACAATAAATACCACAATGAATTGTATAAGGAAGCTTTTGCTTTTAGCAGTTTTCTTCAATGTAGGCCACTGGCATAAGTATGAAAATGTAACTCAGGAAAAGAAAATTAGTGGGGGTTAATATGATACAGTACAGATTTATAGGTCTCAGCTAAGCATGATAACCCGGGGATAGAGTTGGGATATCTAAATGAATGAATGTACAGCTTTGCCCTCAGGCAACTCTACTCAGAGCTTTGATAGATACTAAGAGGCAGAGAGTTCCCTTACATCCCCTGACACAAGGATCTGGAGTACTGCTATTTTGGTTTCTATTTAGTTGCAGTTAAATGCAGAGACACATTTTCCAGCCATCATCTAGCTGAGGATAGGATTAGCATCCTTCAAAGAAAATCGAAAGGCTTGACAAAGACATAAACTTGAATAAAATATTATCCCACTTGGAACTGGGAGATGAGTCCAGGCCTAACTAGATGCAGGGCAGAGGAAAGGTTTAGGCACAGATACAGGGAAATCAAAGGCCCATACATCCTTCTACAGCTCATAGCCCATAGCAAAAATCTGAAACAGATGCAAGTGATAACCAGTTTCAACTAAATGTCATCCCTTAGAAGAAGCAGTTTAATTTTCTGGTATCTTCTTCAAGATAAAATGACTTTCAAGTCTAAATCTATGGAACTAATTGAGTTAGTTAACTTGAAGTAACAATGATAATAATGAGGAGCATTAGGAAGATGATACATAGACAATACATGTGAGACGCTTTTATGTTTCTTTGCTTATTAGACCCTCAGTACAAGCCTATGAAGTAAGTACTATTATTATGTAATACTGGGGCACAGAGAAGTTAAATAATTGTATGAAAGCATATACCTAGTAAATATCAGAACCGGAATTGTGAGTCAGAAAGCCTAGCTCCTCAGCTTGTGCCCCTAATCATAGATTAGGGTTATTAACTGTAAGCCAGTTTGATGTTGGGGAAAAGCTATCTACTTTCTAAGTGGGTTTAGAATATGTGCTTTTCTTGTAAATAATAAATACATCTCAGGGCCAATGGTCTGTTAATATCATCCTCATTGAATGACAACAAAACTATACATGTATGATGATGTTCATGCTTCTATTTTATATATCAGAAAAATCTTGTATTCACTTATTTGTTCAACAAATATTTACTGAGAGCCTTCTATTCTAAGTGCTCTTCTAAATGTTGAAAATAGAGAAGTGAACAATACAGACAAGATCCTTGCTATCACAGAGTTTATACTTTAATGGAGAGAGACAGAGTATAAGAAAAGAAATAAATAAATTATCAGATAGCAATAAGCTCTATACAGAGAATTGAAATAGGATGAAATGAGAGAGAATGACTGGGAAATTATATTATTTGGATCACCAGGGTATTTGTTTGGCTTCCCAGATTTATATATCTAGCCTAAAAAATTTCCCCTGAGGAACAAACTCATATATTGATCTTTCTATTTGACATCTCCAATCATATCAGTCAGGTATGCTTGTTTCCCCTCCACACACTCTTGTAATGGCAGAATAAATAAAAGTTTTAAAACAACATCACAGTACAGATATCCAAATTGATAAGCTCCATGATCTGTTGGATAGATGTGTTAAAATAAGTCCATTAAAGCTACTCAGGTGGCGGAATCACTAACAGAATAGGCAACACATAAGTGTTCAGTAAATATTTATTGAGTAAGCAATGACCTCCAAGGGTTGATACATATGATTACTAGCTAATTGTTAACTGGCAAATTTTCTTCCTCTGGTAGACGGAGAGATGCAGGTTCTAAGATACACATATTTAGAAATGTATCACAAAACCCGGCAAGTTCATATTTTAAAAAATCAGAAAAGCGAACATATTGTTAGGTTCTGCTTCCAGCCATAATTGAGTAACTGGAACTTTCTCAATAAGAATAATTGTGAAGTGGGGCAAAATATGCAAAACAACTGTTTTTAGGTATTAAGCAGCAAGCTGCAGAAAACTGAGTATCACTGTGAAGTGATCAATCATTTCCGTTTTCTATTGGAGGCTCTTTACAAACACAGAGCTGGAAAAGTGGAGACAAACCCAGCATCAGGACTTCCTGAACTAAGGAGTCAGAAATCTAAGTTCCAGGCTGCTGAAGTGGCTGGAAATTTCAGGGCAGGGTACATGCAAGGGGATCTGTACTGAGAGGGGTGGGGTGGAGTCCAGGAGTCTAGGTGGGGATACACCATGAGTCCTTGGCCCAGGCCTGAGCTGTGCAGGTGCAGGTTGAGACTGTAAAGTGTAGCGGAGATCCTGTGCTGCAAGGCTGTGCTGAAAGGTGACAGTATAGGTAGGGCAATGCTGGGAGATGTCAGCAGAGTTCTAGCCCTTCCTGTGGTTCTTCGGAGTAAGAACCACACTGTCACAGCCAAGTTTAAACCTGAACCAGACAAGCCCTAATCCAAATGAAACCAAACCTGAAAAGTTCAAAACAATCTGCCAGCAATTTAACTGTCTGACAGAAAGGAAGAAAAAAACCTTTAGAAAGTAAAATGGCATAATCCAGATTCTCTACAACATATCACTCACAATGTCCAGTATATGATAAAAAGTTACTCCACATGCAAAGTAGTAGAATGAAGAGACCAATTACAAGAAAAAAGCATTCAGTAGAAATATAACTTGAGAGGACCCAGATATTAGAATGAGTAGACAAAGACTTTAAGAAGCCATTATACATATGTTACAAAACTTAAAAGATTGCCTAGGGGAGTAAACAGATGGGAGTATGAGGAGACAACAAACATTATAAGAATCTGGAATTTCAAGAACGCAAAAAATCTGCAACAAAAATTCACCCAGTGGACTTTTGGAGATTGCAAAAGACAGACCTCAATAGAAATGATTGGATGTGAGTAGAGAAAAAGGGTTATTGATCTCAAAGACAAATCAATAGATATTATCATATCTGAAGAACAGTGAGAAAGATGATTAAGGGAAGGGAGTCTAAGTGAATGATGAAGTAAATATCCAGGTGTCTATGTAATAATGATATTACAGTAGAGAAGAGAGTTATCTGACAGAAAACATATTTGAAGAAATAATGGTCAAAATGTCTCAAATTTGTTGAAAAAGAAGCTATCAAATTTCAGATTTAAGAAGCTCAACAAGCAGAATAAAATAAGAACAAATACAGCAAAAATATACTCAAATTGCTAACCACTAAAGATAAAAAGAAAATTCTTAAAGCTGCCAGAGAAAAAAACCATGATGTGTACACATGAATAAAGATAACAAATGTGGATTGAAATCTCATTAGAAACAATGAAGGCCATAAAACAATGCGTTTGCCGGAAAAAACAAAACCTGTCAGATTTCTACATCCAGCAAAAATATTCTTCAACACAGGATGGCACAGAAACATTAAAACTGAGGGAATTCATTATTAAACAGTTAAGAGTGTAGATTGTGGAGATGGAGTCCAGTGATCTTGGGCAGATTATTTAACTTCTCTGTGAATCTGTTTCCTTCTCTAGAAAATAGGGGTAATAAAACTTATACACATTTTAAATGAGAGAATCCACGCACTGAGCTTATGCCATGCCGGGCATAAACTAAGTTTTCAATAATTCTGAGTAGGGCCCATGGTTTAGAATAAATTCTCCTTCAACAAGATGTATATAATTCAGCAAGAGTGCTGCGAGAAGAAGATGCTCCCATAATGATAGCCTAGACCTTAGAAAAAGAGAAAATCCTCCAGGCCCCAGTTCTCCTGGAATAACATCCAAATTTCCTTTCTGGGGGGTCTGTAGAGCCCCCTCCATTTCCTCAGCTCCAGAGAGCTTTGTCCAGTGGAACCAAAACCTTTAATCTTGAGGAAAGACCAGCTTCCCTTCTCATATTTGTGGCTTTTCACATCTATTTAGTGCCATCTGGCCTAATGTCAGTCTTTATAAATGAATGTGGCCTCCAAACTGAAATGCAACTGAGCCCATTGGGAAACTTCCCCTGACCTGAGAAAGAGCTGAAAAAGCCGTAGCCAAGGGGGTTCATCGATGACTCTATCAATAACGGAGACAAATCATCTTGACATAAGGACACAAGAACCAAGCAAAATCCATAGAGCCCAGATCCCTAGTTTTGGATTCACTTCTAAGTATCCTCTTAAGAGCTCTTCAGGGTTGTCTGCCACCTGGTCCCTCATCAAGGTGAAGCCAGAGGCTTAAAGCCCATCCCCCTCCCCCTTGCCTGCAGTTCCTCCTTGCTTGGGTTGTAATGGTGACATTTTTCCCCTTCACATTCAGCAATTCTTTGTGTCAGTCTTAACGGATTCTTAAAACATGTAGCTCTACATTAAACTTTGAATGATGTATAATATTACAGCACAAGTTCATTCCATTTAAAAAAAAAAACACACTAAGAGTAGCTTTTGGGTTAAACAGAAGGTCAGCAGAGTGCAAGAAGACCCCGCACCATGTGCACTCCTGTAGATTCTCACTTTTTGCAGACTAGAGGGAAAAAACCTGAAAATATGTGAAGATAGGAAACTTAATAATAATATGAGTGATTAGGAGTCAAGTTTTTAAATTGTAAAAGAAAAAGATTTGGAGAAAAAGTAATGAGGCAATAAATATGATACTTAAAATGCCATTAAAATGCAAAAGATAATAAAAGGTAAGATTTTGAATGATTACAATAGGCTAGAAGTTGACAGAGACATAAATATAAAAGATATAAAGCTGAGATTAAAAAGTTAAAATCTGTGAGATAAAATGTAAGGGGTTCAATAACAATAAAAATTCAACTTAAAATGGAATTAAAACCTTTTGGCAATTTTTTCCTCTGTTTATTTAAGATCAGGAAAAGGGCCCTAACTGATTTGGCTCAGTGTATAAAGCATCAGCCTGTGGACTGAAGGGTCCCAGGTTCGATTCCGGTCAAGGGCATGTACCTTGGTTGCGGGCACATCCCCAGTAGGGGGTGTGCAGGAGGCAGCTGATCGATGTTTCTCTCTCATCAATGTTTCTAACTTTCTATCCTTCTCCCTTCCTCTCTGTGAAAATCAATAAAAATATATTTTAAAAAAATCAGGAAAAGGGATTCTGCACTTATATAAATAGAAATTTTGATAAAAGAATGGAAAATTTTAGAAAAAAAGTCTTATAGAAATAAGCTATACTCCATTATTGACTCATTCTCATTTACAATGTCCCTAACTAGGAAAAGAGCATTAATAGATATTCTAAATTAAAATAAGTGGTTTGTAGCCTATATTTTTTCCACAATATAATGGCAGAGACCCTTACTCCAAATATAACTATTCTGATGACTACGTGTATTAGTCTGTATCATGGTCAGACCATGATAGTGGTAGCAATCTGCTACAGGGAAACTTGAGTGAGTGTAAATTTAGCTCAGATTTATTTTTCTAGAAGACGAACAGGGAAAAGTTGATAAAATATGCCAGTGAATATGGTCACATACCAGACTATGCTTAAGTCGTTATTCACAAATTATTTCTTTCTTCAGTATTCCCTCAAGTTTGATGTTATAGACTGAGTTGTGTGGTCCTTCCCTGCCTCTCCCAAATCAATATGTTGATGCCCTAATCCTCAGTGTGACTTATTTTAGAGACAGAGTTTAAAGAGATAGTGGAGGTAAATGAGGTGAGGCTCTAATTCAATATGATTGGTTTCTTTATAAGAAGAGAAGAGACACAGTAGATGTGCAAGAACAGAGAAAAGGCCATGCAAGGACACAGTGAGAAGGCAGCCAGAGAGACCTCAGAGAAACCAACCCTGCTGGTACCTCGATCTTGGACTTCCAGCCTCTAGAACTGTGAGAAAATATATTTCTGTTGTTGAAGCCACCCAGGCTGTGGTCCTTTGTTATGGCAGCCCTAGCAGACTAATACACGTAGTCATCAGAATAGTTATATTTGGGGTAAGGTTCTCTGCCATTATATTGTGGAAAAAATACAGGCTCCAAACCACTTATTTTAATTTAGAATATCTATTAATGCTCTTTTCCTAGTTAGGGACATTGTAAATGAGAATTTGAGTTAATAATGGAGTGTTGCTGGAAGATTTCCGTGTGTGTTGTACATAGACTGTTCTACAACGCGTCCTGTTCCAAAACTCCATATTTGCAATGTTGCAACAGATGGTGCCGCCAGGTAGTAGGGGGGTGATGTCCCCATCAAGCTGTCAATACAGTTTGTGGAATTTAAATCCTGACAATGATTGGCATTGCTACAAAGATGTGTATTTTGAAATCCCACATATTTTTAAATGTTCTTATCTTATATGAATCAGAGTCAGCAAGAGAAGTTGTTTGGCACGTTTGTTCCTATAAATACTTAAAAGGATAGCACAGTTCTGTTATTTGTGTCAAGACCTGGGGATTGTTGTTTTCAGGGCAATGTGGCACTGTGAGCATAGGCATATGGACCTCTCTCTGTAATCCCCTACAATGACCAACAGAAGATACAAATAGGGAAGCCTGCATCAGTTCTGGAAACAAGGAGAGAGCCCATCACAGGGTAGACCCTTAGAAGAGTTTCTATTTGCTAAGACGATATTGACATAAGAATGAAGGGAAGGGGGCACTGAGGCAAAGGAACAATGCTGTAAGGTTGAGAATAATTTCTGGGAGAAGTACGAAGGGATTCTGACAGGATTCTCCCTGGCACCAAAACTCATGGCAAATAAAAGCTGAAGACAAGGCCTATATCTGGGTGCCCTCCTCACTCTGCTAACAGATGGCATACCAGCTGCACAGTAGGCTGAGTTCTTTATAGAGAGGAGATGGCTTCCTTGGAGTCTGTATTGTTTACAAGTGTTAGCATTAGTGTTCATGTGCTAGTTCCTTTCCCACCACCAATTTCCTCAGCACCTGTAACTGAGAAGTTAAAACTAGCACACAATAGAGGCCCAATGCACAAAATTCATGCACTAGGGGCATAGAGGAGGGGGTCCCTCAGCCCAGCCTGCATCCTCTTACAGTCTGGGAGCCCTCAGTCGGATATCTTTAGCGCTGCCGTGGAGATGGGAGAGGCTCCCGCCACCACCACTGCACTTGCCAGCCATGAGCTCAGCTTCTGGCTGAGCTGCACTTCCCCTGTGGGAGCGCACTGACCACCAGGGGGTAGCTCCTGTGTTGAGTGTCTGCCCTCTGGTGGTCAGTGTATGTCATAGCTACTGATCATTCCACTGTTTGGTCAATTTGCATATTAGCCTTTTATTATATAGGATATATATATATAAATGTCTCTACACTAATAAAAGACAAAAATGCTAATTGACCATACCTTCGTTATGCCCACCAGCCAATAAGAGAGACTATATGCAAATTAACCAAACCAAGATGGCGGTTAACTTGCATATACCGGCTTGGAACGAGGACTGAAGACAACGCAGAAGGAAGCGAAACGCTGCAGAAGGGAACAAAGTAGAGGCAGTGGAGATGGGAGCGAAGGCCGCCTCAGTGGGTTTCGCTCCCTACTCTGCTTCGCTCCAGCTGCAGGAAGCCCTATTCTTGCAGGAATCTTCCTGCAACAGGCCTCTAGTGTGTGTGTGTGTGTATATATATATACACATATATATACACACACGTGGGGGTATATATATATATATATATATATATATATATATATATATATATATACACACAGACACACACACACACACACACACACACACACACACTGGTGCACAAAAATTTGTGCACTTTTAGGGGTCTCTCAGCCCAACCTATGCCCTCTTGCAGTCTGGGACCCCTCGGAGGATGTCCACCTGCTGGCTTAGGCCTGCTCCCTGGGGGATCGGGCCCAAGCTGGTAGTCAGGCATCCCTCTGACAGCCCTGCAGCCCTTGGGGAATGTCCACTTGCCAGCAGGGAGGAGGCCTAAGCTACAGTCAGACATCCTTAGCACTGCTGAGGAGGTGAGAGAGGCTCCCACCACCACCGCTATACTGGCAGCCATCAGCCTGGCTCGTGGCTGAGCAAAGCTCCCCCTGTGGGAGTGCACTGAACATCAGGGTGCAGCTTCTGCATTGAGCGTCTGCCCCCTGATGGTCAGTGTGTGTCATAGTGACCAGTCATTCCCAGTCTTTCTGCTGTTAGGGCCAGTTTGCATATTACCCTTTTATTATATAGGATAGAGGCCTGGTGCATGGGTGGGGGCTGGCTGGTTTGCCCTGAAGGGTGTCCCATATCAGGGTGGGAGTCCCACTGGGGTGCCTGGCCAGCCTGGGTGAGGGGATGATGGCTGTTTGCAGCTGGTCACACCCCCTTCAGGGTGGGGGTCCCCACTGGGGTGCCTGGCCAGTCTGGGTGAGGGGCTGATGGCCGTTTTCAGGCTGGCCAAGCCCCCTGGTGACGGAAGTTTCCAGCCTCTCCTTTTTTTCTTTTTTTTTTATTCTGGGATTTATTTACCTTCTATAATTGAAACTTGTAGCCTTGAGAAGAGCTCAGAGCTGGCCAGGGCGGGCGGGAGGGAAGCCTCCTGCTTGCTCCAGCTCCGTGGCCTCAGCCAGCTGAAAGCAGATATCTGGGGTTTATTTACCTTCTATAATTGAAACTTTGTTGCTTTGAGTGGAGCTCAGAGCCCGACGCGGCAGCTGGGAAGCTTGGCTTCCTCCATCATTGGGGCAACCAAGCCTCCTGCTTGTTCCAGCTCCGTGACTGTTGGCCGCCATCTTGGTTGGGTTAATTTGCATATAGTCGCTCTGATTGGCTGGTGGGCATGGCTTAGGGTGTAGCAAATGTATGGTCAATTTGCATGTTTGTCTTTTATTAGTGTAGATATATATACACACATACAGAAAAGAAAAAGGAAAGCTCTCTTTTGGATTTAATCTGGATATAAAAGAATATTTGGGAAGAACCTCATCCAAAATTATCAAATGTATCTGGTATAACTTCCACTTGATATAAACCAAAATAGAGCAAACCTAGACTTCTTATAACCAAAAGACTAACCAGAAAAATCAAGAGGCCTATGTAAAAATACCATAATTCCAAACACAGGGATCATTGAAATAGCTTAGCTCTGAAATAGTCTAATGTAAGAAGAAAAAAGAAAACCTTAAAAGCTGGTTTGTGACCTCAGTCAAATGCTTGATTTGTGACCTCAGCACAATTCAGGAGGTTATGCAGGCAGCAAGCACAAAGCGGAAGGAAGCAAGCTGACATCAAGCAGGACGGCCTGGGATGACTGGTCAGGCTATCAATTCACGAACTGCACGGAAGCAGTGATGAGTCTGTTGGGTACTAAAGACATTAATTATGATGCAGAAAATGAACTCCAGGACTGTGCATGTGTGCTTCCAAAATAAAGTGTATAATGTCTTGAGTTAAAAGAAGAAAAGATTAATCAAAAACAATAGCTCGAAAATGAGTTAATCATAGCCAGAAAGGACTGACAGTGAGTTTTGAAGCAAATTAAATACTGAAAGCTAATTCTCAATCATTGTTTTAAATATGGTTATAAAATTGATTAAAGAATAAGTGTATTATCTTGAAAACAATACCCTGTAGAAAGAACATGATGGGTTTTATGTTCCCATTAAATATAACAGCCTGAGAAAGACAAGAGAAAAGAAATTTCTGGGAATAAATTTGAGTACAAGAGCATTTTCAAAAAATTTCAAGTAATTACTGATACATGTAGAATTTAATTAATTTTCAAAATAAAGGCTTTTATTATGGGCTTGACATCAATTCCTGGGAATGAATGTATAGCTCCTCTACCTGATATGTAAAAGGGGTATTGTGAAAACCATCAAAAAAAGCTTGGAATTAAAATGAATTTGGCTAAAAATACCTTAAAAGCTACCATACAATTGTAATAAGGTATAAAATAAAAACAAAAAACAAAATCACCATTGCCATTGCCATTGATCCCATAGTACCCTTTGGCATATAATCCTTAACACCAGGGCAAGACTTTGAATAGTGTAGGCATTTAATGTTTGTTGTAACTAACTGAACAATAGGCGTTGCAAAGCATTTTTAACTGATTTTACTTTAGGTCTTTGGAATATCTTTGTTATCAGGCACCTTGTGCTTAATGATAACATTTGCTCAATGCCTACACAGAAATTAAGATTTAAATCCAAGAGAATTTTCTTGTAATTGTGAGTTAGCAATCAAATGCTTGTTCAATGAAAAAAAAATACTATTTCAAGAAAAAGGCAGATTTTCAGGTAAGACAGTGGAAATGAATATATTATTAGGAGGTTTTGAGTGCCTAAAATGCTCAGCTGTTTTGCTAAATGAATGAATAAATTATTAAACATATTGCATTTCTCTCAACCTTTGAACCCTAATATATCTTTTGCATGAGTACAGAAAAGGCCTATCATTTTACAAATAGATCTGAAGTAGATTGGGTATGAGTTCTCGGTTTAAATAATTCTGAAAATCTAGATGTATAGTTTCATGATAAACAGAGTTAAAATATAAATTGTATATTTTTAGGCGCTAGAACATAAATTATTTCATTTATAAACTTGATATTAAAAGTAGATGAGAATCTAAACTGTTTCTTATTAAAATACTGAGTATTTATTTTCCAGATGAATGTCACATTCAGTTATTGCTGCAACCAATCCCCTGCACTCCCCAACACACACACACACACAACAACAACAATAACCAAATACTGTCTTAAAATTTAGTACATGTTCTAATTAAGCCACCAATTGTATAATAGTAAGGCATGAGAGAAGAATGTGGCTTTTATTGATTGTCCTATCATAGTAAAGTAGACTGGGTAACAGCATGGTTTCTGAAGTTAAATCCCAACTGCCACTAATTAGCTGTGTGACTATAGGCAAGTTACTTGATCTCTCTGTGCTTCAGTTTTCTCATCTTTAAATTTGGGATTACAGTTGTACCTACTTATGAGATTGCTGTGAGGATTAAAAGAATGTATTAAATAAATTCAATATAAATATATACTATAATTAATATCATATAAGTGCAGAACCTCCCACTTTGATTGGACAGCTAACTCTTGATATCTGGTGGAATGAAAATGTAGTTTCCATTTTTAACTGGAACACAAAAGTCAGAATAATTTTCACTGATAGGCAGTAGGGTTGATGTTGAATTATCTTGATAGCCTCATTATCTTATGTTAATGTGACATACACTATATTAATAACCCCCATCCTATCTAATAAAAGAGAAACATGGTAATTGGCGTATGACTGCTACCCTTCCCATTGGCTAATCAGGGCGATATGCAAATTAACTGTCAGCCAAGATGTCGGCCGGCAGCCAGGCAGCTTGAAACTAACATGAGGCTTGCTTCCTTCAGTGACAGAGGACTCAAACGTTCCCCGCCTGCCGCTGCAGGCCTCTGAGCTGCAAGCAACTATGTAACAAACGTAGAAGCTAAACAAAACCCCAGAAACCTGCCGGGCTTCAGCCAGCAGGATTGCAACATTGTAAGCAAAGGCCAGAAACCTACTTTCAGCTGTGGAGGCCTAAGAGCTGGAGCCAAGCCTCAAAGCTAAAGCTGGCCCAGAATAAAAAAAAGAAAAAGAAAAAAAGGAGCGGTTGGGGGCTTCAGTCACCCCAGCCTGAAAACAGCCCTCAGCGCCTCACCCAGACTGGCCAGGCACCCCAGTGGGGACCCCCACACTGAAGGATGTGTGACAAGCTGCAAACAGCCATCATCCCCTCACCCAGGCTGGCCAGGCACCCCAGTGGGGAACCCCACCCTGATCCAGGATACCCTTCAGGGCAAACCAGCCGGCACCCACCCATGCACCAGGCCTCTGCCCTATATAGTAAAAGGGTAATATGCCTCCCAGCACCGGGATCAGTGTGACAGGGTGCAGCGCCCCAACCCCCTGATCGGCCCTGCTCTGTGTGTGACAGGGTACGGCACCCCAACCCCCACCCCCCCTACGGGCCCTGCCCTGTGTGTGATGGGGTAGAGCCATAACCTCCTCATCGGCCCTGCCCTGAGTGTGAGAGTGGCAGCACCCCAACCCCCTGATCGGCCCTGCTCTGTGGGTGATAGAGGGCAGTGCCCTAACCCCCTCATGGGCCCTGCTCTGTGCATGACATGGGGCTGTGCCCCAACCCCCTGATTGGCCCTGCTCTGTGCATGACAGGGTACAGAGCCCCAACCCACCTGATGGGCCCTGCTCTGTGAGTGACAGGGGGAAATGCTCCAACCCCCTGATTGGCCATGCTCTGTGCATGACGGGGTGGCGCCACAACCTCCCCATCGACCCTGCCTTGAGTGTGACAGGGGACGGTGCCCCAACCCCCCAATCAGCCCTACCCTGAGCGTGATTAAGGGTGGAATCACAACCTCCCAATCGCCCTGCTCTGTGTATGACAGGGGGCGGCGCCCCAACTCCCCAGTCGGCCCTGCTCTGAGCCTGACCAGGGGCTGCACCTAGGGATTGGGCCTGCCCTCTGCCATCTGGGAGCAGGCCTAAGCCAGCAGGTTGTTATCTCCCGAGGGGTTCCAGACTGCGAGAGGGCACAGGACAGCTGAGGGACCCCCCTGCCCCCCAGTGCACAAATTTTTGTGCACCGGGCCTCTAGTCCTACCTAATAAAAGAGAAACATGATAATTAGCGTATGTCCACTACCCTTCCCATTGGCTAATCAGCGAGATATGCAAATTAACTGCCAGCCAAGATGGCGGCCGGCAGCCAGGCAGCTTGAAGCTAACATGAGGCTTGCTTGCTTCAGACACGGAGGAAACCAACGTTCTCCGCCTGCCTTGCCGGCCTCTGAGCTTGCAGTTTGAAACATTGTTAGAAATATAGAAGCTAAACAAAACCCCAGAAACCTGCTTTCAGCCTGCCAGGATCTCAGAGCTGGAGTTGATACAGTGTTTCGATTATAGAACCCAAACAAACCAGATACCTGCTTTCAGCAGCAGAGGCCTCAGAACTGGAGCCAGAGCTAAAGCTGGCCCAGAATAAAAAAGAAAAAGAAAAAAAGGAGCAGTTGGGAGCTTCAGTCACCCGCCAGCCTGAAAACAGCCTTCAGCACCTCACCCAGACTGGTCAGGCACCCCAGTTGGGACCCCCACCCTGAAGGGTGTGTGACCAGTTGCAAACAGCCATCATCCCCTCATCCAGGCTGGCCAGACACCCCAGTGGGGACCCACACCCTGATCCAGGACACTCTTCAGGGCAAACCAGCTGGCCCCCACCTGTGCACCAGGCCTCTATCCTATATAGTAAAAGGGTAATATGCCTCCCGGCACCGGGATCAGTGTGATGGGGGCAGTGCTCAAACCCCCTGATCGCCCTGCGGCTCTGTGTGTGACAGGGGGCAGGGCCACAACCTCCCTATCCGCCCTGCTCTGTTCGTGACAGGGGAAGGCGCCCCAACCCCCTGATCAGCCCTGTTCTGTGCCTGGTAGGGGGGAGCTCCCCAACCCCCTGATCGCCCCGTGGCTCTGTGTGTGACAGGGTGTAGCGCCCCAACCCCCTGATCGGCCCTGTTCTGTGTGTGACAGGGTGCAGAGCCCCAACCGCCCCCCATGGGCCCTGCTCTGAGTGTGATGAGGTAGAGCCATAACCTCTCTATCGGCCCTGCCCTGAGTGTGAGAGAGGCGGTGCCCCAATCCCCTGATCAGCCCTGCTCTGTGTGTGATGGGGGGAGCTCCCCAACCCCCTGATGGGCCCTACTCTGAGCGTGACAGGGGGCAGCGCCCCAACCCCGATTGGCCCTGCTCTGTGCGTGACAGGGGATGGCACCGCAACCTCCCCATCGACCCTGTGTTCAGTGTGACAGGGGGCGGTGCCAAAACCCCCCAATCGGCCCTACCCTGAGCGTTAGTAAGGCTGGCATCACACCCTCCCGATCCGCCCTGCTCTGTGCATGACAGGGGGCGGCGTCCCAACTCCCCAATCGGCCCTGCTCTGAGCCCGACCAGGGGCTGCACCTAGGGATTAGGCCTGCCCTCTGCCACCCGGGAGCAGGCCTAAGCCAGCAGGTCGTTATCTCCCGAGGGGTCCCAGACTGGGAGAGGGCACAGGCTGGGCTGAGGACCCCCCCTCCCCCCGAGTGCACAAATTTGTGTGCACCAGGCCTCTGTACTACCTAATAAAAGAGAAACATGGTAATTGGCGTATGACCGCTACCCTTCCCATTGGCTAATCAGGGCTATATGCAAATTAACTGCCAGCCAAGATGGCGGCCGGCAGCCAGGCAGCTTGAAACTAACATGGGGCTTGCTTGCTTCAGTGACGGAGGAAACCAACGTTCCCCGCCTGCCTTGCAGGCTTCTGAGCCTGCAGTTTAAGAAACATTGTAACAAATATAGAAGCTAAACAAAACCCCAGAAACCAGCTTTCAGCCAGCCAGGATCTCAGACCTGGAGTTGATACAGTGTTTTGATTATAGAACCTAAACAAATCAGATACCTACTTTCAGCAGCTGAGTCCTCAGAGCTGGAGCCAGAGCTAAAGCTGGCCCAGAATAAAAAAAGAAAAAGAAAAAGAGCAGTGGGGAGCTTCAGTCCCAGCCTGAAAACAGCCCTCAGCTCCTCACCCAGACTGGCCAGGCACCCCAGTGGGGACCCCCACCCTGAAGGGTGTGTGACCAGCTGCAAACAGCCATCATTCCCTAATCCAGGCTGGCCAGACACCCCAGTGGGGACCCCCACCCTGATCCAGGACACCCTTCAGGGCAAACCAGCCAGCCCCCACCCATGCACCAGGCCTCTATTCTGTATAGTAAAAGGTTAATATGCTTCCCAGCACCGGGATCAGCGTGACAGGGGGCAGCGCCCAAAACCCCTGATCGCCCTGTGGCTCTGAGTGTGACAGGGGACAGGGCCACAATCTCTCTATCGGCCCTGCTCTGTTCGTGACAGGGGAAGGCGCCCCAACCCCCTGATTGGCCCTGCTCTGTGCCTGATAGGGGGAGCTCCCCAACCCCCTGCGGCTCTGTGTGTGACAGGGTGCGGTGCCCCATCACCCCCACCCCACAGGCCCTGCTCTGTGTGTGACAGGGTAGAGCCATTACCTCCCCATTGGCCCTGCCCTGAGTGTGACAGTGGTGGCGCCCCAACCCCCTGATCCGCCCTGCTCTGTGTGTGACAGGGGGCGGTGCCCCATTCCCCTATTGGCCCTACTCTGTGAGTGACAGGGGGGAGTTCCCCAACCCCCTGATCGACCCTGCTCTGTGCGTGACAGGGGGGAGCTCCCCAACCCCCTGATCGGCCCTGCTCTGTGAGTGACAAGGTATGGAGCCCCAACCCCCCTGATGGGCCCTGCTCTGTGCGTGACGGGGTGGCGCCACAACCTCCCCATCGACCCTGCCTTGAGTGTGACAGGGGGCGGTGCCCCAACCCCCAATCAGCCCCACCCTGAATGTGACTGAGGGTGGCATCGCAACCTCCCAATCCGCCCTGCTCTGTGCATGACAGGGAGCGGCGCCCCAACTCCCCAATCAGCCCTGCTCTGAGCCCGACCAGAGGCTGCACCTAGGGATTGGGCCTGCCCTCTGCCACCCAGAGCAGGCCTAAGCTAGCAGGTCATTATCTCCCGAGGGGTCCCAGACTGTGAGAGGGCACAAGCCGGGCTGAGGGATCCCCCCTGCCGAGTGCACAAATTTTTGTGCACTGGGCCTCTAGTTAATTATATTTTAACTCATTCTCACCTCCATCAAATGTATTTGCATGTGTGTGTGCATCTGTTTGTTTACATAGACATTACATATTATTGACACCCCTTCACATGCCCTTCCAAGATCACATGGAGTAGTAGTTAGTTTGAGGTATAGTTGAAGATTATGGAACCAAACTGTGTAGATGTGGGTCCAAAATCTTTACTCTTCTAGCTGTGTGACTTGGGGCAAGTTACTTAACCTCTACATACTTAGTTTTTTCAGTTTGGGCATAATTATCCCTCCCCACCAAGTGGGGATAATTGAATACCTACCCCAAAGGATTTTGTAAGAATTAAATGAATTAATATATGTTAAGTACTTAGAACATCATAACATTGCCCAGCACAGTATAAACCAACAAGCATTTGTTAGTAAATAAATCAGAGCCTACTCTGTCCAGAAGTGGAATTCCTAGTCTAAATTTTATGTTTAACATTCCCTGCTTTTCTTTATGTGCTTGACTTGTTCTTCCTCTTCAGCCAGAGACCACCAGAAACACATCTGTAGTTGAACTATTCGGGTTTATTCCTCATTGCAGGCAGGGGCAGTGCACAGCACAGGCACCTTGGGTGTCTCAGTAGCTGTGCCCCAAAGGACTTCTTATAGGACTTGGGCTTAGCAAGGTTCAAGTAAGTGCACTTTGCCCTCAGGCAGGAAGGATAACTCTGTGACCAGGCATCTTCAAACACCTTATTGGAAGGAGGTCAGACGAGAGGCGGACCAAAGCTGTCGTTGGTAAAGAAGCTGAACTCATTCATGTTAGCTGGGAGAGGGGACTATTGGACAGTTTTTGTGCTTATCACTGTGTTTTGACTTAGACAAATTATGAAGTAGTCTTTTTTGCCTCCATCACAGCACAGAATGACCTTGTCTGATTTCATGTCTGTGAAATTGTTTATGTCCAACAGGAGAAAGCCAGGCATAGCTCTGAGGGCCAGGCCCGCTGCTGAAAACAAAGGGCCTCGCTGGCACTCAGGCCAGTTCCCAGACAGTTGCGGCCACTCTCCTCATTCCTAGACTTATGTATTTATTCCAAAGCAGAATGATACTGCTTGATTTTTAAAACTGTATATCAATGGTATACTTTAGTATCTAGTATTCTCTGACTTCCTTCATTCTTTGATATATTTGTGGGTTTCACCATATTGAGGAATGTGCTCAAGCTCATTTACTTCCACATCTGTATAACATTACATAGTACTGACATCCATAGTTTGATACCATTCCCTTTTTGTTGGACATGAGTCGTTTCTAGATATTTGCATTTATAAACAATATTTCAATGATAGTCCATACAAATAGTTCCTGAGGTAAATGTCTGATAGTTTTTTCCAGGTTATATACCTGGAACTATGCACATCTTCAACCATTTGAGATAATTTCAATTTTTAAAAATAATGTTTAAAATAACTTAGTTTTTTACCAGTAGTGTTTCTCACATCTTCTCCTGTACTTGGTATTATCAAATTTTTAAATTGTTGACAAACTAGTGGATTTAATGTGTCATTTTAAATTTGATTTTTTTTTCATTTAGTCATCGTCTCTGGCTTTTAGTAGTTAGTTAGTCTTTTGCATTCATTTCTCCCATCTTATTTTATTCCCTTTGTTCCACTTTTTCTGTTTTTTTTGTTCCTCCTTTCTTCCCTTAGTTTGACTTTATTGCAACAGTTTTGTTGTTATTGTACTGTTTCCAATGGCTCAGAAATTACACATCCTTATCCTATTCATATAAAGGGATTTCTTTAAAATGTTAAGGTCCAGACACAAGTGAATACTAAATGAGAAAAAAAATACAAGACTATAAAATGTAGGTTGGTGAAGGGTAATCAGAGGTCAAATAGCCTTTCATAGTTAAAATTCTCATTTTCTGTCTAAAAAATGCCTTCCTTTGCCCTTGATAATTAAAGAAGTTCTGAGATTGGATCAGTGAGAGAGAGAGAGAGAGAGAGAGAGAGAGAGAGAGAGAGAGAGAGAGAGAGAGAGAGAGGGAGAGAGAGAATGTGTGTGTGTGTGTGTGTGTGTGTGTGTGTGTGTATTACTATAGTATCATAGAGAGTAGTTTTAAAGCCCTAAAAAATAATAATATATAGACTTCTGCTTCCAGGAAGATAGCAGATATATGATTTTTCCTAATTCTCATGCTTGAAACAGAAAAACGCTTGCACATTATATAGTAAATAAGCCATTAGATGATGCTGAACTTTGGAGAGAAGCTAGAATGTACTGATGTCAATATTCTTGCTATGACATTGTGCAATATATTTTTAAGATCATAACATTGGGAGAAATTGAGTAAAGGGTATATAGAATCTCTGTGAAGTTACAATTTTATGTGAATCTACAATTATGTAAAAAAATGTTCATCATCAAGATGTCCGTACTACCCAAAGCAATCTATAGATTCAATGCACTCCCCCATTAAAATACCAATGGCATATTTCACAGACCTAGAATGAACTTTCCAAAAATTTATCTGGAATAAAAGAAGACCCCGAAAAGCTGCAGCAATCCTGAGAAAGAAGAACAAAGTAGGTGGGATCTCACTACCAGATATTAAGCTGTATTACAAAGCCACTGTTCTCAAAACAGCCTGGTACTGGCACAAGAACAGACATATAGATCAATGGAATAGAATAGAGAACCCAGAAATCGACCCAAACCACTATGCTCAATTAATATTCAGCAAAGGATGCATGAACATACAATGGAGTCAAGACAGCCTCTTCCATAAATGGTGTTGGGAAAATTGGACAGATACATGCAAAAAAATGAAACTAGACCACCAACTTACACCATACATAAAAATAAACTCAAAATGGATAAAGGACTTAAACATAAGATGGGAAACAATAAAAATACTAGAGGAATCCACAAGCAGCAAACTCTCAGACATATGCCGAAGCAATTTCTTCACTGGTATTGTTCCTAGGGCAATGGAAACTAAAAAGAAAATAAACAAATGGGACTACATCAAAATAAAAAGCTTTTGCACAGCAAAGGAAACCATCAACAAAAAAAATAAGAAAGCCCACTGCATGGGAGAACATATTTGCAAATGTTATCACCAATAACGGTTTAATCTCCAACATTTACAGGGAACTCGTACAACTTAACAAAAGGAAGATAAACAACCCAATCAAAAAATGGGCAACAGACCTAAATAGATACTTTTCAAAAGAAGACAGAAGAAAGGCCAAAAGACATATGAAAACATGCCCAAAGTCACTAATCATCCGAGAGGCAAATCAAAATGACAATGCAGTACCATCTCACACCTGTCAGAATGGCTATCATCAACAAATCAACAAATGACAAGTGCTGGCGAGGATGTGAAGAAAAAGGAACCCTCGTGCACTGCTTGTGGGAATGCAAACTGGTGCAGTCACTGTGAAGAACAGTATGGAGTTTCCTCAAAAAACTAAAAATGGAACTCCCATTTGACCCAGTGATCCCACTTCTAGGAATATATCCCAAGAAACTAGAAACACCAATCAGGAAGGATATATGCACCCCTATGACATAGCAGCACAATTAACCATAGCTAAGATTTGGAAACAGCCTAAGTGCCTATCAGTAGATGAGTGGATTAAAAAACGGTGGTACATCTACACAATGGAATACTATGCTGTGGTAAAAAAGGAGTTCTTACAGCATGGATGGAACTGGAGAGCATTATGCTAAGTCAAATAAGCCAGGCAGATAAAGATAAATATCACATGATATCACTCATTTATGGAATATAATGAACAACATAAACTGATGAACAAAGACAGAGACAGAGAAACATTGATCAGACCATCAAACCTCAGAGGGAAGGTAGGGAAGGGTGGGGGAAGGGGGAGAGATCAACCAAAGGACTTATATGCAAGTATATAGGCCTAACCAATGGACACAGACAATAGGGTGGTGAGGACATGAGTGGGGGTGTGGTGGGTAATGTGGGGATAAGGACACATATGTAATAACTTAATCAATAAAGAACTTAAAAAAATGTTCAAATTTTAAAATAACACATTCGCTGTTCTTAGGGGTTATACATGATATATTTTCAGAATGCCTCATTGACCACATTGCTGTAAAGAAGTCTTAAGTTTGCTTCCTATAATGATTTTTTCCCATTTGTAATGCTACAAACATAAGAGTACAAACATATTTTGGACCTGCAGAAATGCACGTCTTATTTTTTTGTTTGTTTAGCCAGTTTCGGAAAGTTCAAACATTCTTTTGTAACCCCATGAAGCATGCAAAGTAAATATAATTGAATACCCTTTAATTCCAAAGTGATCAATAACATTTATCCTTTATTTTTAAGAGATCCAACAATAAGACTTTTAAAAAAATCGAACGTATTTCTTTGGAGCCTGTATTGGATGAACAATTCCTTAGGTAGTATAATTAAAATGAATAATGAATAGGCTATTCTAGAAAATTCAAATCTTAGTTTTTGAGAATATATGATCAGCAATAACACTACATTATGTAATACAGAACTACAGGAATTTTATCCACAAATTAAACTGGGATTCAGCAAGGTCTCCAGGGCCTGTCCTTTACCTCATTCATTGAATTACACTTATTCCAAATAACCCTTAGGCAATTGCAAAAAAATGTAATTGACTTATAGTTTTTGAGGAGCTCAGCTAGTATCTGAGATTTACATTAATCAATATGTACCCTATTCACAAGAAAAACCTATAATGAAAATCACCAAAGGAATAGAATCATACAGAAATATGTACTCTCTTCCTGTGTTTCTTTGATTGATGAAATAACTTTTATATATATTCTATAAAGACATCTATAAAATGGAGGTTCTTTTTCAAGAACTATATTATCTCTGTGTTGACTTGAGTAGTTTAGCAGCTGAGAAGATCTCAAGAGTATTTTGCTTTAAGCAATACTTCCTCAAGCCTTTATTCAACACATTTCTCTCATAATAGCTCCAGAAGATTTCTGTGACTGATTATTCTATGAATTCATTCAAAATACACTGAAAGCTAACATTATGCTCATAATGAAAATGGCCAGGAATTAAAAACACAATATTTTAACCTGTTCCCTTGATAAAACCCCGTTTCCCTCCTAGTTTTCAACCTTATATATAAAATAAATTTTTCAGGCTCTATAACAGTCCTCACAGTTACAGGCATAAAGGACTCCCATTATAATAATGAGTTTCAAAACAACATAATGTTTAAAATTACTTTTAGTCAACTGAAAAAAAAAAATGGAGACATAGACACAATTATCATTTAAATGCTAGTCCAGCGATTTTTTCTACCACTAGAGGCACACTGGTGTGCCACAAGAATTTTTAAAACATGCAATACCTGACTGTTTAGTCAAGGGCAGTGATCTCTTTTCCCTTAGGTTGTAAAAAAAAAAAAAAAAAAAAAAAAAAAAAAAAAAAAAAAAAAGCCAATACAACAATAGTTATCCAGTGTGAATGAATCAAAATTACCTTTTTTTTTGTCAGATTGGCAGAAGAGGTGGTAATGTAAGAGCCTTCAGGTAGCATTGATGAGTGAGCGTCTCTGTGAGTGCAGGAAGCTGAGTGATGAGAAAGTACCCACAGTTTGCCTTAGAGGTTGAACTACAAGCTGATGTAGTTAGTACTTTTATTTAAAAATTAGGGCAATATAGCTTAAATTATTTTAATTTCTGTGAGCTTCTAGATGCAATTCCATGCAATTGGAATTGGATAGTTCTTTACATAAAGAGAATGAGAATTATCTAAGACCTCTTTTATTTCTGTCCTTCGTGCCACAGGTATGGGCGTCCTAAATTATCAGACAGAAACAGGAAATTAGCTTTTATTAAAGGAAATGGTGTCCAAAACATTTACTTCTTAAAATGTTTACAACAAAATAACTACAGCTATATAGGATACAATACACACCTAAACTTGATTCTTTTCTGCTGTATATGTAGCAAATATCTTTCTCACTTAGTCATTTACACTAACTGTCAAATGCATTTGCTGTAAATAATAGCCAAACTGCACACATCATCATAGAAGAGAAGCAAGGGCAAGCAGTACTTATCCATAGTTTATTGGCCAACTTATGAACAAGCATAGACAATTATAAATTAGCCTTCTTAGCAATTCTGAGATTTGAATCACATAGGCAGATGATGTTTTCAGTAAAAGTTCTGGAAAGTATCTGGTGATTCATGCGGCTGGAGGTCAAGAGAGATGCCCCATTTGGTGGCATGAGCTCTTCCTTCATCACATCCACCAGTTACTTCTCTGGGACCAAAAGGAAAGGGAGACTGCTCCACCAGAAGCCACAATATATTTTTTTTCCATATGTAGTAAAGCTGCAGTCTCCCTCCTATTATTTCAGTCCTCTAAAGTAGATGCCACTTTCTTAAACTCTAACTGCAGAATGTTAGGGATTAAATTGACCTTAAGGATTATTTTATTGCCTAGGAAAGTTAGACCCCGCATCATCAATTGCATGACTAATTAGTGGTAAAGCTGGTGAACAAACAATCTGCAAGACTTCTTGCCCATCCCCTTGGACTACACCATCCTGCTGCTTTCCATTCCTTCTCCTTTTATTCTCAGGACGTAGTTGAGAAGCATTGGAATAATGTTTTGCTGGCACTTCTTTAAGCATTTTCCTTCTCCATACATGCAGAACAATCAGGCTGTTGAGCATAACAACTTGTCTAATTCTTAAGGAATCTCTGTATTTTTCTCCAAACAGCCTCCAAACCAGTGGATTTGAAATTATGCACTGGCCCTGTTCCTAACACCACACAGCTGTGCCACATCCCCTGTCCAATTGAATGTGAGGTTTCACCGTGGTCAGCTTGGGGACCTTGTACTTATGAAAACTGTAATGACCAGCAAGGCAAAAAAGGTATGTAATGTTAACATGGCATACTTGGAATTCTCATCAATTGTGTCAAACCATGAGTTATTTAAAAAGGCTACTCTGTTTCTCTTGTAGTTATTCATTTGTGATATTTTCCAGAATGGCTAAAGAGTATTGATTGTAAAAGATGAATAAACCTAGTCTGGTGATGGTACCAGAAGATTGAAATTGAAGTAAGCAAGATATTTGGTAATTTAGACAACAGATGGAGAATGTCTAAGGCAATTTTGCACAGTGGTTATAATTAGCTGTGGTGTCAGGCTGACCTGGATTGGAAACCCTATTCAGTCTTATATTGTTTAGATAAGTTAATTAACTTATCTAAATCTTTGTCCCTTTATCTTTGAGGGGGATGTAATAATATCTGCCACCCAAGTTTTCTCTAAAGATTCAATGAGATAATAATCATAAAGCTCTTTTTTTTAAAAAATATATTTTATTGATTTTTTACAGAGAGGAAGGGAGATAGAGAGTTAGAAACATCGATGAGAGAGAAACATCGATCAGCTGCCCCCTGCACATCTCCTACTGGGGATATGCCCGCAACCCAGGTACATGCCCTTGACCGGAATCGAACCTGGGACCTTTCAGTCCGCAGGCCGACGCTCTAACCACTGAGCCAAACCGGTTTCGGCATAAAGCTCTTAATTCAGTGCCTGACCCGTAGCTAGTGCCCAGTAAACAGAACTCATTACTCTGAAGATAAAAACAAAAACAAAATGCTATTGATTTTATGATGCAAATGATAATTCTAGGAAGAGTAGAATAAATGCAGTGTCTTGTTATGTGGTAAGCATGGTGGGATAATTTTAACATGATCAGGTAATGAAAATCATTTCCCCGTTTTCTTTCAAAGGGTAGTGTCCTAGAGATTCCAACAGGTTCACATAGCAACAGACATGAATTTTGTTATACATTGTCAGAAAGGCAACACTTATGTGCTACGAAGGCACAGAACAGGACTTTGACTACTCATTAGAGTCCAGATGGTTTATATCCCTAATTCTAATTTCCAGGGAGTTCAAAATCAACTAAGTCTCAAAGGGACAATTTCCTGGGACTGTTCAACTTATAAGAAGTTCCTTTTCAGATTTAATCATGCGGTAGTATTGAAGAATTTGAATAGCACTTTTGTCTGGTCATGAATATTTCTGAATAGCTTGATATTTCATTGTTTCTTTGAATATTTTATAACTGCAGACTTTCTAAGTCAAGCAAAATCAATCTAGATCTCTCTTTTTCTCTCTCTTCCTCCCCCTACCTACAGCCCTTGAGGATGTGATGGGAGATAGATGGCATGTCTTGCCTTATTTTTACTATAGTAAGCTAACACCAAAAGTTTCTCTTTGGCCATTATGTTTATTCATTCATTTATATATTTAATGAATTATTAATAAACTCACATTAGCCTGCAGTGGTTGGCAAACTGCGGCTCACGAGCCACATGTGGCTCTTTGGCCCCTTGAGTGTGGCTCTTTCACAAAATACCACGTGCGGGCACGCATGTACAGTGGGGCCTTGACTTTCGAGTGTCCCGACTAACGAGTTTTTCGAGATACGAGCCGTCTCTTGGACGATTTTTTGCTTTGAGTTGCGAGCTAAAATTTGGGCTACGAGCCAACTTCAGATACCCCACCGCTAGTTGGCGCAGCGAACGTCACAGTGAACGCCACAATATCAGCCCAGCATCACGTGTCTCACTCGTTCACTTTTGATTTGACATACGAGTAATTTGAGTTACGAGCTCCGTCATGGAACGAATTAAACTCGTAAGTCAAGGCCCCACTGTACAGTGCGATTGAAACTTCGTGGCCCATGCATAGAAGTTGGTATTTTGTGGAAGAGCCACACTCAAGGGGCCAAAGAGCCGCATGTGGCTCTCGAGCCACAGTTTGCCGACCACTGGCCTAGAGTTTGAGGATATACCAGTGATTAAAGCAGATATGATTTATACCTCCTAACCTCATCCACCTTTCACTCCGAGTTTTTTGGATTTTTTTCAGCCTTCTACAATATTCAACCCTCCATGGTAGCAATAAATATTTTCCTTCCCCAATAAATCAGGTTTCAAACTGAGGAAGCGGCGCATTACCAATGAGCCCCCTGGAGGCTCGGGGGGCACTGGGAGCTGCCCTCACTTACTGGAAGCCATTCCCTGTGAGGAGCCATCCTGCTACGAGTGGAAAGCAGTGAGGCTTGGAGACTGTGAACCAGACAATGGAAAAGAGTGTGGTCCAGGCGCTCAAGTCCAGGAGGTTGTCTGCATCAACAGTGATGGTGAGACAGACCTATCTGTCCTGCTTGTGTGATTGTCTGTTTGACCCTGTGCTTTACCCTGTGATAAAAATCTCTCTCATCTTCTCTCATCATAATTGGTTCCATTTAAGAACACAGAAATAGCTGCTGCTTCTTTCATTCTTTCCTTAACTCCTTCCACCTCCCTCCCTCCCTCCCTTCTTCCTTCCTAATGGTGGCAGTAAAGAGGTTCTTTGAACAACCACAGTATTTTTTTCATTTGAAAATAGGTAAAACAGACTAAGAATTAAATCATCATTAGGCCAATAATGTATTAAATTGCCAAATTTTAAAATAATGGGAAAAGGTAACATTTTTCTAAGTGGTATTTTTTCCCCCAAAGAAAATGAGAAGCGTTATAAGGTTTGGTTAACTTGTCTTGAGAAGGCTTTATTTCACATCCTGATATTACAGCTTAGTGATATAATTTAATTTCCAGATTCCAGAGCCACTGGGCCTATCTCACCCTCGAGTTCCTGCATCAACCTTCTGAGCTCTAGGGCCTCCCCTCTGGGAATGTCAGACAGCCACTGGGATGGTGATTTTCCACGGTTCTTTTCCTGAGCTGCCTTGGACTTTCACAACTGAGTTTTGTTTGATAAAATATCCTGTCTTGTTAGCCCTGACATAAGATTTTACATTCTTTCCAAGAGTGCTGCGACTGTTTTAAGGAGATCCCCTTACTCTGCAGCAATCCCTGGGTCACACTTAGGAAACAGACCTTCCCCAGACATCGTTTAAAACCCCTGGCTCAGAGCATCTCTAAGGCTCCTTCCCACTCTCGAATCTTATGACTCTGCACAGCAGGGCAGCATGAGCACCGTGCCCCAGGGGCCTGTGGTCTGACAGTTTATACTGTTTCCAGCACACGCGGAAGCATTCTGGCGCCCTCAGGGGCACTGGGACATCTGGTAACCATCATAATTCCTCCTATCCCATTTTCTTACAGCATGCAGGACTGCTTCCTCCTGTGAGGCAGTCACTGTTCAGTAGAGAAAGATAGTCTCTGGGGTAAGAGAATGACAGACACTGTCAGCACTGAGAAATTAGCCTTTCGACTTTGAAACGTACAGCGTCTTCTTTGTCCAGAGTCCAAGGTAGCCAAGCAGGACAGCACCAGGTAAAATCCACACCAGCGCCTGCGGTTGGAAGGTGAAGAAAGGGATCATTGATCCGGTAGTTTGCACTGAAGGTCATCTATTTTTCTTTTTTTCTCTGTAGATACAATTAAATAGGATCCAGCCTCTCGTTAGCTTTTTACCCAGTTCTGCCCTAAAAAAGGAGATTCACATCTAGGAAAAAAGAAAGCAGAAGAAACACTTTCTGTTGCACTTATACACCCACTTCAAATCCTCATTTGGATTCGATGGCACCCTCTGTGTTTCCTTCTGAGCTGCTGTAGAAGCAGTAAGGGTCATATTTATTTTGGCATCATTGGTAACTCCTTTACTGATACCACTTCTTGATTTTTCCCCTCAATTGAAATAATTTTCTTTTGTCCTCCTGTAGACCGAGGGAGGAACCGGATCCCATGTACGTGGTATATTTGGGCAAGCTAAAATAAAATTAAAAATGCTGAGCTGAAAAGCTAATTGCCCATGAAACCTTTGCCCAAATATTATCAGATGAAAAATCAGATCTCACTTATTGCTGTGCTCTTCCTGCATGTTTGTGGAAATTGGGTATATCTTAAATATACTAGAGGAACTAGCTATTTAAAAAATATCAGTGCTTAATTCTAATTTTGTCAGGTAAAATATTTTGTAACACAGATATTTACCTCTTAAGTTGTCTTGTGGAACATGAAAGAACAAGCAAAAGAATGAGTTAGCTATGACTGGTTATATTGAAGAGTGATGTATGTTATAACTTAAAAGGCAAACTGATAACTCGCTTTACATATAAGCTGGTTTCACTTCATCTATTGCACAGAAAGAAGGAATAAAAAATGGTAAGATGTACGCTATGGATATTGGATTCGTCATTATTGTCCTTTATTAGGACATCTCTTTCATCATTAAATTTTACATCCTGGCATTAATTAGTTGTAGTGCAGCTCAATATTTTAACTGGCTCAACTACAGGGATGTATAAAATCAAGAAAATTCTCTGTTATTGTATATCCTAGAGGCTGTTCAAATTTCTATATAATTGAACCATAATTGAGCTGATAGAAGCAGAGCAAAAACTGGAGCCCTGTAAATACTCCTCCAGTACTGTTACCATGTGGTTGGTCACCTAGTAAGTGTTTAGCAGCTGCACCAAATGTTGTTTTATAATTAAATCGAACCCAGGGAATTAAAGTTGATTAGTTGTACAGGCTCTACCTCTAGGCCTGGCTGCAACTATAGATTTTGTTTTATAATTAAGTTAAAGCTCAGCTAGGGAAATGAGGAATTGGAGTCTATGAATACAGAAAATAATAAAAATACTTTTTTTTTTTTACCTCCCACATTCCCCATAAATTTACAACCTTGTTAATGACCTTAAAACATTTAAAACATCTATTTTTTTTCCTGAAATATTCTTTTCCGGGCTTCCAGAGATCATTAAGGTTTGCTGGTGCTGGTTTATTTTTTATTTTTATTTTTTTCATTTCTCCAGTGTCTTCTAAGGAGTAGGATTGGGGAAGGAGTCCTATGTAAATTCTCTGGCAGGTAGAGAAGTATAACAGAAGCAATTCAGAGAACTCAGAAACATTTTATGTGTAATAGAAAAAAATATCACAACTTAAAGATGCTCAAAAAAGCAATTTTAGATCTCTGAGCACAAATACAGGAACTACTTACTCCAAATGTCTGGTGGTAAGTTGGTGAGCCAGGATTGGATCAATGAGAAAACCCAAATTTTCTCTACTTTAGATTTTGCAAAATTTGCCCTTGTTTCAGTTGAAGGTGTAAATTTGGTGAGGCAAGAGTATTTTGTATCCCAAATCAGTTGGTTAGAGACAAAACTAAGCAAGACTATTAGGCTGAAAGTGGGAAAAAGAAAATCTATTGTCTTATTGATTTCTTAAGGAGACCGTAACCAAATATTGTTTTCATATTTTCCTCCCCTCTGTGGAAAAAAATAAATGATGCCATCCATATCTGATTACCATGGGCTCTATTTCAGGTGTCATTGTACTGACACCTCTCTGTGCCAATTTCAAAACCACAGTTTTGTTATTTTGTCTTGGTACTTTTTTGAAAATCCGTGAACCTCAGCAGTTTTGAAATGCCTGCAACTTCTATGCCACCTTTCTTCTTTTTCTACCCATTAGTAAAAGTTAACATAGGGACATTCATGTAGAGGACTCCTGTTTATGCTTAACAGAGTTTTATGAAACCAAACAATTACATTTCTATGGAAATAAATTGCTACAACAATTCATTCTTACATGGCTATTAATGGTGCAGTAGCAAGAGCAGTGACCGGCCAGGACTCTCAGAGTGTATTATGCTATTCTTAAAGCACTGTGGCTCTGGTTCAACTCTCTCCTCTTCCATTGGGTAAGGCATATAAAAATTCAAATAAAGGGGAATATCATTTTATGGATAACTGCAAATCACTCTAACTTATTGGTTAAAAGTACCAGTAACTGACTTTAAATGTCATTAACAACCAATTTTTTATCATGTACCTAAAATCTGATTGTAACACACCACTGTGTCCTATCACTATGGTTAGAAAGTATTGGATTAATAAGAGCATCCAGTAACCAATTCCTCATGTACAGATAGAAGGACTTGAGATAATATTAGATGTTTATAAATCATATGTAAATAGATATAAGATATCTTACCTTATGCATGTGAATTCATTATATGCAGACATTTTTCAATTTATTGTGTGAGAAGCTAGATCTGTTTTTGTAAAGAGTGTCCTAGTTCCCCCAGTATCAGAATCTCCTTAAAAGTATGCTGTAAAATCAGATTTCTAAGTCTTCTCTATTGGCCCAGTGAATTACAAACTATTAAGGTAAGTCCCAGAAAATTGCATTTTTACAAAGCTTCCTGGATGGTTCTGCTGTCCAGTGAAGGTTGTGCAAATGACAATAGGTTGGGTTTTGCAACTAAAACCCAACTCTGTTATTAGAGGAGAGGGAGCAAAACACCAGTAATAGAGAGAGAGAAATTATAAAATTTATCGTTGAGACTAATATTTTGCTTGATCGAGGATATACATAAACTCTCCTAGAATCATAGGCCAGGTCAAGGGTTAGGATACACAGGGTTCATTCAGGATGCACTCCCAGGAGAAACCCGTAAGACAAGGGGGAACAAAGAAGCAAAATAAAAATGTCAATTCATATGTATAGAGCTAGATGAGAATGCAATTTCAGAAGCATGATCACTCTCTGGAACTGGAATCTGCTTCTTAACACCAATTACACAGCCATTACATGAAAAAGCTGATCTTTTAAATGCAAAAATATGCCCTATAACTGAGTTGCTTTTCCATAATTTAAGCAATAAATCAACTAAGTTTCCTTCCTGTAGAATGCTCCGCTATTTAATGTGTTTGGAATATAATTAGGTTGGATATTATGCTTAAATCTAAGGTCTCTTACTTTACAATTAGGATAATCTAACAATGTTGGCAGGAGTTTGTTTCCTATAACTGAATTGAGATTCTCTATTTAATTTGTTGTAAAGATGAAATTTTTCTTTAATTTAAGGCAGTGGGTTATTTTTCACTATTGGTTTGTAGTAATCACAATTTTACTTTGGCCTTAAAAAATCTGACATCAGATACCGTGATCTGTCTTCTGTGTGTGTTTGTTTTGGGTTTGTAAACTCTCAGGATTGAGCCCATGTTCTTTTGCATAGCAAAATGCCTTAGCAAAGAAATAGAATTTTAGAAAGAGTTTTCTTTTTTTTAAGTAGTATAGATTTAGCTAAAGCCTCAGATGAAAGTTAAGTAACCAATAATTTACTTACCACTTAATGATCCTATATAATAAAAGGCTAACATGCAAATTGACCAAACGGCAGAACAACCGGTTGCCATGACATGCACTGACCACCAGGGGGCAGACACTCAACATTGGATCTGCCTCTTGGTGGTCAGTGCGCTCCCTCAGGGGGAGCACCACTCAGCCAGAAGCCAGGCTCAAGGCTGGCAAGTGCAGTGGTAGTAGCGGGAGCCTCTCCCACCTCCACAGCAGCAATAAGGATGTCCGACTGCCGACTTAGACCCACTCCCCATAGAGTGGGCCTAAGCCATCAGTTGGACATCCCCCAAGGGCTCCTGGATTGTGAGTGGGCACAGGCCAGGCTGAGGGACCTCTCCCCCTCCCCCCCGAGTGCACAAATTACATGCAGCGAGCCTTTAGTAATGATATAAATTCCCAGTAAGTGTTAACTGCTACTTCAAATGGCAAGTATAAGAGAAAACAGCCTTGCACTTTATCAGTGTTGGTCAAATGCTGGGTCAGTAAAAAGCCCAGTAGGGATAAAAAACACATCTTTCCATCAAATTGGGCAGGAGTTTGATGATTAAAATTAATAACTAATTTTAACTACTTAAAGGTAGAAGAAGGTAAAGGGTGAATAAATGGTGATGGAAGGAGACTTACTTGACTTGCAGTGGTAAATACACTATACAATATACAGATGATATATTATAGAATTGTACACCTGAAACCTGTATTTTATTAACCAATGCCACCCCAATAAATTCAATTAAAAAAGAAAGAAAAATAAAGGAAAACAACAAAAATAACCCAGATGTACCTCATTTCTTACATCAGTGGGCCCCTTGTCTTTTTGTGACTCTGCTTATCTCCTGTCAGACTTTGTCCTCTCATGACCTCATTGATTCTAGATTCTCTTCCTACCTCTCAGGCCCTATGTCATTTAACTATTACTGGTAACAAGCCACCTCCAAACTCACTGGCTGCACCCAAAACCAATGAGAATTCCTGCTCAGGCTTTCCCTGGGCTCACCTATGGAGGTTGGACTATGACTGAAGGTCCAAGGTGGCCTCCTTCCCGTATTTTGCAGTTGGTGCTGACTGACGCAGTTATAATGGGCAGGGACATAAGCTGTACCTCTTGATGAGAGATGTTACAAAGAATTATGGCAGAGAATTTAATTTACTGCAGTCCACTTTTAATCACAATTGCTTTTACTCCTCCACATGCAAAATATAATCCCTCAGCATCCAAGGCCACCCTAATTCTCATGCAATTATACCGTCACGCTTAAATTTCACTTTCTCATAATCTGCATCTGGTTTTTGGGTACAGAAATTGGGGTGTGGCTACTTTTTTCACACATTTACTTTGAGCACTTACTTTCAGAGTAGCTGTTTTTCTCCCATGGGCAATTTGTCATAAGTTACCTGTGCACTTCAAAATAAGTAATTTAATGCTATCTTTTAATCATGGGTTTTTTGAGAGGAAAAGGACAATAAATCATACAATAAAAACTATTGGAGGTCTGAGCAGGCGAGTGACCAAAACTGAGTTATATTTTTAAAGAATAGCTCATGTTGCTTTGTTGAGACTAAACATTAAAGGAGAAGAGAAGTGAAGAGGCTGTTGCTGTAACTCAGGGAAGAGATGAAGCTTTGGTAAGGGTTGAACAATGGAAGGGTGTGTGCTAGTTTAGAAGAATTAAACTATTTGGGAGGAACAGGGGTAGGTAGTTAATAGAGATATTGGTATACGTACTGAGATCAGGTTTTCCTTTCTGGGGGGGGGTCACGGGTCTCCCACCACAAATCCTATCTTCATCATCATGCCATTTAGCTGCTTAAAATTTCTTGCTGGCTTCCTGTTGCTTTTTGCATAAAGTTCAAAGCCACTGGAGAAATCATAGAATGTTTCCCCTGATTTTATTTTGCCCACTTTACCAATTGCTTTTTCTATCCTTTATTACACCATTGTATATTTTATAGAACTTGGTTATTTATCCTTTCCTGTTACCCATCCTCCCCTCTATGGAGTTACTATGGAGTCAGGCTCATGACTTATTTTTGTAGACATATTTCCTAGCACTGTGCTCTACATAACAGATTGTCAGTAAGTTTCTGATTCATCAATAATTTCTTGCTTTCTCTTATCCCTAAACATCACATATTTTTAGGAAATTACTCAATTTCACCTTAAGTAAACTTGTGTTATTGTACTGACTGAAAATTTAAGCTTTATCTACCAGATATCAGATAAAGCATGACACTAGATTGCACACTCTATTACTATCTCAAAGTACCTTCACATTCCATTACCCTCAAGTCCCAGTGCACCAGAGCAAAAGAGCTACTGAATTTGCATAAAGAGAAAAAAAAGATAAACAGAATGTACATAAAAACCTATAATCTGGAGGGTTTCTTTCAAAGCTTTTATCATTAGACTGTTTTTTGTTGAGATTCAATTTTCTGGAACCCAGTCATTGAAGCACAGGGTCTAGGTTCAGATAACTTTCTTTGGCAAGTTATTTAAATTCTCTGTGATTAAGTTTCCTCATCTGTGAAATAAGGATAGTAAAATTACCTACTCATAACATTGTTGTGAAGTATGAGTGAGTCAATATATGTTCAGTGCTAAGAACTGTGCCTGACACATAATAAATACTGTTTAAGTAATCATTGTTACTATCATTCTTCTGTGATGAATTCAATAGTGAAAAAGTTAACTAAGCACAAAGACCATTCTTTTTTATTTTACTAAGAATTTTACTACTTACCCATACTGATCAAATGATTTACAGTCTATCCTTTATTTTTATAATGTCCTTATTAAATAACATCCTCATAAATATTCTACTATAACACCCTCATAAATAAACTTATTTTAAAAGAATGTGTATATAGTTTTAAAGAAATCAGTGCATTCTTCCTGTTCTATTAACTACTATAAAATAAGTATATAACAGTAAAATTTCATAATAGAACATTTTTTCACATGTTACACAAGCAAAACAAATCTAAATTATATTTTTTCACTTGACACATTGTATTGATTCAAATTACAATTCTAGTCATGTCTTTTGAAGAGAACTAAGATTGTTTCACCAAATTTATGAAATTAATTATTGTAACATATTGCTATTAATTTTAAAGTAGATTATGAGTGTGTATTTTTCTATTTGTGTGACCTAACTATTGCACTGAGTGTGTCATATCAGGAACATGCAGTTTTCTTAGGAAGATAAGTCACTGACTACAGCTAAAAATAAGACTTAAGTTGATTTATATAAGATCAGGATATATGGTTGTGGAATGACAATTAAACACAATGAGAAAAGAAATCTGTATTAATCTTTGAACTTTAAGACTGCATTAAGTGAAAGCTAGGGAAATATATTTTCCCCAAACTCACCAATAATCCCCCCAAACTCACCAGTAATCCACATTAGGAAGTAATAGAGGAGATGCTATTTAGCTATGATTCTCAATCTGAGATTTCTTATATATTAGGGGCACTTATTATTGAAACAGGGCATCCTATCTAATAAAAGGTTAATATGCAAATTAACCGTCACTCCGTCATTCCCTCACTCCCTCACTCCATCACAAAGATGGCGGCTGCCACTGAGCTGGAGCGAGCAGGAGGCTTAGGTTGCCCCAGCAATGGAGGATGCTAAGCTTCTCACCTGCCCTGCCAACCCTGAGCTCCGCTCAAGGCTACTGCCGGGAGCCGGTCCATGCTTGCTGTTTCAAGGGACCTGGCATATATGGCATACTGTTCTTAATATGTTTGCTCACCTTCTTGGCACTATGTGTTTTAACCAAGGTCTCTGAGAAAGGTTGTTTCCCCAGGTAGGGATTTTCCCCTGAAGTTAGGGAGGGAATAAAACCTCTTAACTAAAGTGCCAGGTGGGTAATTAATCACTTTAACTACGAACAATCATGCTTAAGCTACATAATCTTTACTCCCTGGAATGGAGATAAGAAACGCCCTAACCTTTGGAATAGAGATTGATAGGATTGGAATCAACTGGTATAAATACAGATGTAACAAGACAGAACTTAGAACACAGAACTAAGAAGACAGAACCTACACAGAACCTAGAGACAGAAGAACTTCGCTGGAGAGAACATGGCAAAAGATCTTGGACTGAACCTGACTACAGAAATTGGCAAGAGAACCTGACTAGAACCTGGTGACTGAACCTGGCTGGAGAACCTGGACAGAACCTGGCTGGAAAACCTAGCGAGGGAACATGGCTACAGAACCTGGCTGGAGAACCTGGAGAACCTAGCAAGAGAACATGGACACAGAACCTGGCTGGAGATCCTAAGCAGAACTTCGCTGGAGATCCAGACCAGAACTTGGCTGGAGATCCTGGCTAGAGATCCTGGCTAGGCTGCTGATCAACTGAACGCTGTCTCCGTGTCATTCCTTCTTCGCCGACTCCGTCCACACCTTTGGGGACCCCTGGACCTGCTGGGGCCGGACCGCAGCAGGCTACAAAGTTTCAATTATAGAAGATAAATAAATCCCAGATTCCTGCTTCCAGCCAGTGTGGCCTCAGCTCGAGGAGGGGCTTGGAGCCTTGGTTGCCAGGGGCAACCCAGGCTTCGAGCTGGACCAAGGCAACAAAGTTTCAATTATAGAAGATAAATAAATCCCAGATACCTCCTTCCAGCCTGCCGGCATGGCCAGCCTGAAAACGGCCATCAGCCCCTCACCCAGGCTGGCCAGGCACCCCAGTGGGGACCCCCACCCTGAAGGGGGTGTGACCAGCCTGCAAATAGCCATCAGCCCCTCACCCATGCTGGCCAGGCACACCAGCAGGGACCCTCATCCTGAAGGGGCTGTGGCCAGCCTGAAAACAGTGCTCAGCCCCTCACCCAGGCTGGCCACAATCCCATGGGGTGAGGGTCCCCACTGGGGGACTTGACCAGCCTGAAAACAGCCATCAGCCCCTCACCCAGACTGGCCAGGCATCCCAGCGGGACCCCCACCCTGATCCGGCACACCCTTCAGGGCAAACCAGCCAGCCCCCACCTATGCACCAGGCCTCCACCCTATATAATAAAAGGGTAATATGCAAATTGACCCTAACAGCAGAACGACTGGGAATGACTGGTCACTATGACACACACTGACCTCCAGGGGGCAGACGCTCAATGGAGGAGATGCCCCCTGGTGGTCAGTGCGCTCCCACATGGGGGAGCTCTGCTCAGCCACAAACCAGGTTGATGGCTGCCAGCACAGCGATGGTGGTGGGAGCCTCTCCCGCCTCCTCAGCAGCACTAAGGATGTCCTACTGCTTAGGCCTACTCCCTGCTGGCAAGTGGACATCCCCCAAGGGCTCCCAGGCTGCCAGAGGGATGCCTGACTGCCATCTTAGGCCCAATCCCCCAGGGCATGGGCCGAGGCCAGCAGGTGGACATCCCCTGAGGGATCCAAACTGTGAGAGGGCACAGGCCGGGCTGAGCAGACCCCCCCCCCCAAGTGCACAAATTTTTGTGCACCAGGCCTCTAGTGTTGTATAAAAAGCCACAAGATTAATACAGTGCATTTTCTTAGCTTTCATTTTGGCCAATGGCCTAAAAGGGATAGAGAAGAATGTAAGTAAAATTAACTAATAAAAATTTTAAGTCTTTTATCCTGTACCTTAAAATTATAAATCTTTCATCAAAAGGGATTGCTAAATTGTTTAAAAATTTAAAAGATATATATATTAATTATATGTTGCTTGCCTCCTCAACATTCATTCATTCTCTTCTCTCATCTACTGTGCCTCAGATTTTTCTTTAAGAAATTCATGTGTCCCCTAAACTAAACCTATTCACGAGGCTTGCTGAGATTGATCTCATTTCTCCTCCAAGGCTGTAACTCATCTACCTGGCCATCGTGACTGCATTAAGGATGAACATATGACCTAATTTGGGCTAGCAACAGAAAATACACCCAAGAACTTGGGCAGAAATAACTAAAAGAGACACTGGAACTGTCCAGAGTCACCACATAAAGTTGATGATATTAAAGGCAGGAGGAGAGATGGAAGTATTAGTTGGTGTCATTTGAGCCATTGGCTCTGTCTTCCCCTGAAGCCATTTTAATCATTACCTGAAGCTATTATTTCAACCAGTAAAGTCTCTTCATTATTTTTACCCAAAAAGAGGTCTGATACCGAAAGAGATTAGAAAGGTCCTGCTTTAAATGAGTGGCTACCTGAGCTTCTATTTTCAGATGTATACTAAATTCGCCTGTAAGAAATTAACCACTCTCCATTTTTAAAAAAGAATCTGTCTATGACAACATTTGCAAAACTCCTAGAATATATGAAAGAAGAGTCTAATGTGGCCTTTCCAAATAAGTTAATTTCTGAGAAGATTTCTCAGTGGCAAAGCTGCAGGTGACTATCTGGTTGAAAGAAGAGGGACTTGTTTTGTCTCTGCAGAGCATTTGATGTTAGGATGAGAAAATATCATTGTCCTTACCAAAGCAGAAGGCAGCCAATCAATGATTCTCTTTTATCATTGATGTTTCTATCCATTTCTCCTTCTCCCTTCCTCTCTCTGAAATCAATAAAAACATTTTTTTTAAAAGATTCCAAAATTTCAACTTTGATCCAAAGCTACATTAGCATTTTTAATAAGAAATGTATGCAGAAAGCCTCCTTCGGGCTTTGCTAAGATACAGAACCCAGCAGATGGTTACATTCCATGAGAAAGCTAGAACCCTCTAGAGATGTTCTGATTACATAAATAAAGAATTGGTTTGAATATTGGTTAAATTTTCAAGAGTCTTCTACCAAGACACATTCATTCATTGCTTCCACATTTATTGTGCCTCTCTGGGTCAGGCATTGTAGCTTGTGCTGGTGATATTCATATTATTAATGACAGTTTCTGTCCAACAAGCACCCACTATGTAGTGGGAGATGGGAAAATATGTAGTCAAATTGTTTTAACATAGTGCAATAATTTCTAAATTAGAGATATGTTCAGAGTGCTAAGGGGCAGAGTGGGTAGGGTTTACTTTTTACCTTGGAGGCCACTGAAGGCTTTAGAAAAGTGATGACTTAGGTGTTAATGCAAAGGATAAATAAAATTCGTAAGAAGGTCAGTATATTTTAGGCTAAAATCACAGCTATGCAAAAGCAGAGAGGTGTGAAAGAACTTGAGATGTTGGCGGAGCTGCAAATATTTGGGCAAGTCACTGCAGAATTTGTGTTTGGGAAGTTGGAGGAGATGAGTCTTTTTGGAGAGTACCAGATCATAAAAAAAAGCCAAGTTAAGAGACTCTATTCCATTCTATTTGGAATTAAAAGTATTCTGTCAGGGAAGTGGTATGATCAGATCATTTGGAAATAGAACTCCTAGCCACAGCAGAGAGGAAGGGAGGTTGAAACAGATGCACTTATTCTTTTTTAAACTAAACCAACAAGTGTGGCTATGAAACAAAATTTGATCTAGGTTTAATCTTGAGGTTTCTATAGCAATGAAATTTGTTTTTAACCAGTGATGTTGATGCTATGTTGCTCACCTGTCACACAGTAAATTTAGAAAGTGGGAAATCTATCCATATGTTTTAGAGTCTGTTTTATGTGAAAGACCTTTTATGGGTTGTCATAATGTAAAGAAGGAATGATCCAAATTAGTATAATATAGCAAGTAAATTAAGAAAGAAGTTATATTGAAGACTACTTTTTATGTATTTTTAAGAGTCCCTGACAATGTAGTGAAAAGAATATATTTCGTAATTATTGGTAAAATCTATATCCAAGCTTCATGCACACATACCTCTGACATCTTCATAATAAGGTTAAAGATTGATATATCACAATAATAGTGGTGAAAGCTGTAATTTTTAAGTATTACATTTTATGTGCCAGAAGTTCTTGAAAAAATAACAGTATAATTGAATTAATTTTGTTATTTATAAGTAATAGGTTGTTTTAAGTTTCACATGCCTGGAATTGATCTATAATCTTATTAACAATGATTAAGATGTTCATTATTCTTTCATTTTTAAGTTTAAAATTGATTTTCTTATAGTTTCAATTTGATATGAAGACTATTTATGCATTTTATGGTTTTTTAATACATTCATTTATAATATTGTTTCTTAACAGGATAGATAGTGCTGTGTAGGTGAACTATACTCAATCTATTGATTGCAGTTGGAGGAAAAATACAAACCAAAGTTTCATCTGAGTCATAAAAGTATCCTTCACCTTCATTCACAGTAATATTCCCTTAATGTAACTTGATTAAAGCCTTTTAAAATGGATTTACTGGTAGCTTAAAGTGTAGCTTTGGTCAATAGAAAGGTTAATATCAATGTGAACAGCATAATAATGTGCATGAAGAATATGGCTTTCATGTCCAGAATATGGAAAAGTTTATCTCAGGCTAAAATAAAGAAAGTCAGGGCTGGTTGCTGCTGTTTCTTTTAGGATAATCCCATAATCATTTAGTTAAACTCAGAAGAAAGAGCACTTCTTTGTTTTGGAACTCTCAAAATTGTATTTCACGTTGGTTTGGGGGTATGCATTGACCATACATTTAGAATTAAGTAATTCCTTGTTCCTTTCCACCTTCACCTTACTCATGGAAGAGAATGGCAGTAATTCTTTTGAAGTAGAGTCACCTCCATTATTCTGGTTTGATTGACCCCTTTTGTAAGGTGAGAAATACAGAGTTCAAGGGCTATTCAGGCTGTTTAGAGCTATGTTTTCTGGGGTCTAGGCATATCAGTAGATGATTGTATAAAAAAGGCTGTGGTACATTTACACAATGGAATACTACTCAGCCATAAAAAAAGAAAGAAATCTGACCTTTTTCAGTAGCGTGGATGGACCTGGAGAGTATTATGCTAAGTAAAATAAGCCAGACAGAGAAAGACAAGTATCACTATCACATGATCTCACTTATATGTGGAATCGAATTAACAAAATAAACTAACAAACAAAATAGAAACAAGCTCATAGATGCAGAGAACAGACTGACAGCTGTCAAAGGAGAGAGGGCTGGGGAGCTTGGTGAAAAAAGTAAAGTTATTAAGCAAAAAAAGTAAAGCTCATAGAAACAGACAACAAATAATGCAAATTAATGAGAGTATCTATTTTTCCCTAGCTATAAAGTCAGTAAAAAGAGCACCCAGCCCTAACTGGTTTGGCTCAGTGGATAGAGTGTCGGCCTGTGGACTGACGGGTCCCAGGTCATGTACCTTGGTTGCGGGCACATCCCTAGTGGGAGGTGTGCAGGAGGCAGCTGATGGGTGTTTCTCTCTCATCGATGTTTCTATCTATCCCTCTCCCTTCCTCTCTGTAAAAAATCAATAAAATATTTAAAAAAGAGCACCCAGTGATATGAAATAGACACTCTTACACAGAAGAGGAGGAATTTTAAATTATTGTGGTATTTAGAATGTTGTTTAACAATATACTAGTATGTTATAAATCTCAAATATGCTAATCCGTACTACTTTTAGTAATCTGTTCTAAGGAATAGTACTCTAAATGTGGATTATTTTTTTTTAAATATATTTTATTGATTTTTTACAGAGGGGAAGGGAGAGAGATAGAGAGCCAGAAACATCGATGAGAGAGAAACATCGATCAGCTGCCTCCTGCACACTCCCTACTGGGGATGTGCCCGCAACCCAGGTACATGCCCCCGACCGGAATCGAACCCGGGACCTTTCAGTCCGCAGGCTGACGCTCTATCCACTGAGCCAAACCGGTTTCGGCTAAATGTGGATTCTTATAGAAAAAAAATTGTATACAGCATGTACTAAAGGAGTAAGAATGAATTAGCCAATAAAGAAGACCTTAAGGACTACAAGAAACAGTAGAGAACAATAAAATATCTTTGTATCGGTAAAATGTACTAGTTCTAATAATTACTACATAGTAGGACTATCCATGTAATTTGGTCTACTGACCTTTCTGGTAATCTTGTCTATTCTGTTATTTCATCAAAACTAGATCAATATTCCATAGTTTAGTCATTTATTCTGATATTTAGTAAAGCCATTTTGCTATTTTCCATACTTATAAAAATTCACTGATTAGTCATTTGCACAAGTTACAAATTCACTTTATTTTGTAATTGTTGACTTGGATTCTGGGAATCTTAAATGAATTTAGGAAAAACTGACATATTTTATGGTTTTTAATCTTTCCATCTAGAAGCTTGTGTATCCTTCTATTATTTATAAAGTTTTCCTTTGCTTGTTGTAGTAGAGATTTGAAAATTTTGTTATGTAGAACAAAGAAGCTCTCAAACAAAGATAGGGGGAGATACGATTGTTGCTATTCCTTTTTATAGATCCTCATTTTCTAAAAGAAAAAGTCAATAGATTAATGTAAAGTCAAACCATATTTTTAGAGATCAGGGATAAGAAAGACAAGTTTTTAGCAATGACTCTGCTACTTCGTAGTTTTATATATTTCATTAAACTTTTTAAATCATTCATCAGGTACAAAATCAACACACAACTGAAAATTATGTGTTAGCTATCTTTAGGTCTTAAGAAAATGTCTTTTTTATGAATTTGTGTTCCTACTAATAAAGTACCATTTTTCTCTGTAACTTTTCTTTGTAGTTTGGGTATTAAAAGAGTTAATCTGAGTTTTTCAACCATAATAATCCCATTATTGCCTTGGCATTAAAATTCTACAAAAATATGTAAAATTCCCTACTGCAGATCCTCCGGTGAATGAGACAGTGGGATAGTGAATTGAATAAGGGACAGTGAATGATTAAAAAAAGAAAAATATTGTATGCACATGTTGATATTTTGTTTAAATGTGTGGTATTTATTGATATTTTCCAAGAACTTTCCTATTATGGTGGAAACCAAACAAACATTACCACAGTAAATTTCTTACCCTAAGAAAAGTGAAAGCAATGGGCTGATAGATACTTAAAAAAATATGTTACTGTTTTCATAGCCTTCATTTAATCTAGTTCTTATATTTGATATTTTAGCACTAAAGTGATCATTATTTTATCTTTTATTTACAATAATTTACTTATACTGATATACGAGTCCCTAATAAGAGCAAAATTCTTTAATTGTCAATTGCAGGTTTTGTCTCAGATCATCTTATATGATAGCAACCAAAAATAGAATCCATTAAACAAAAAAAAGCAAATCCCATGGATAAATGAGAAAAATACTTTAAAAAGAGTATTTAACAGTATGTAAGCGTTAAGTTTCACCTATAAAGATGAGAGTGTGTGAAAGAAAACTTGTCTAAATCAATGAGATTACATATTTACCCAAAGAACATTTTAAATAACATTGATTTCTACTAGTTTCTATCTAGGTTAAGTGACCTACTTCAGCTGGGCATTTGCCTGTTGGTCTGTGGGTAAATATGGATGTTTGAAAGATAATGGAGAAAGCAGGCTCTGACTCTGGGTTTCTAACTAGAAATTCTGTCCTAGTAATAACAGAAGATATGAATATGTTATTACAAATGACCTCTGGCAAATAGCTCCACCTACTTATTACTCTCCTTCAGTTGAGTTTTTCCCCATCAGAATCATGGAAGACTACTATCAATAATTCTTTGTCAGGCCCTAATTCTCCTTTCCACAATTCTGGTAATACCCAATGATTTTAGACATAAAGAGCTTAAAAACTCTAAAATTTTAGGACTAATATAAATACAGCTCAACCGTGTATCAAAAAGGGTTTATGAAATCCTTTTAGAAAATAATGATCAGGTGTAATGCATTTTTACATAGGAAAATATATGATAAGTTTCTTTATACAATTGCCTATACATTAAGCTGTTTCACACAACAGTGCCTATATGAAGGCACTATCTCAAAAGGCATGTTCAGGTTGTTGTAGTCACATTTATGCATTACATTATGTATCATCTCCTTTATAAAAATTGTAGGAAGAAATTTAAAATTTCTTATGTTTTTAAATCAAGAACAGTTTTACCTCTTCTGAAAATTGTCCTATCACAGGATGAATCTGTAATTAATCCTCCGATGTGTTGATTGCTAAAATGCTTAGAACTAATATTAAGAGGACCTGTAACCAATGTATGGGATACACACACACACACACACACATACACACATACACACACACACACACACACTGAGTGGCCACATTATTATGACTGGCCAGAGTATTATGACCACCCCATCAGTACAATGAAGTGAATTAGTTATGCAAATAATAATAATAATAATAATAATAATAATAAAACCTTGAGAGTATTTGCTTAGGAAGTTTTTCAATATTTAGTATTTTTGGAAGTGTCAATGAAGTACTGATGGAGTGGTCATAATAATCTTGCCGGTCATAATAATCTGGCCAATCAGTGTATGTATGTATGTATGTATGTATGTATGTGTGTGTGTGTGTATATATATCCTATATAGTAAAGAGCTAATATACTAATTAGACTGAACAGCCAAATGACCTTCTGGATGAAACCAAGGCTAAGAGGGGACCGGCCAAGGCTGCTAGGGGCTGAGAGGGCCTGCTGAGGCAGCCGGGGCTGCAAGGGCTAGCCCTTTGCACAATTTTCATGCATACGGTCTCTAATTATATATATATTCATGTTAACCTTATTTCTCTCATGTATCTACTTTTAAAATAAAATTTTCTCATCTTTTTAAAATTACTATTACCTAACCCTTAGGTGTTGCAAACTACATTAAAACATTTTTGGGAACAAGATGACATATGAATTAATTAATATATTGAATTCTCATTTTCAGACATCTGCCTTACAAATTCTAAAGTAAACCACTCAGAAGGTAGTGATTGCCTATACATGCTGTGTGGCAACCCCTTTTCCTCTGACCCTCCAATCAGTCATTTGAAAGAAGAGTCATAGTACTATTGAACCCCTTTTAAGCATGTGGCTCTATCTCAATGCCCTAAGCTGGTGGTCTCAGTGTCTTTAGAGAGTCCTATCTCAGAGATCACACTTGGCCAGTTAGCAAATAAATTTTTAAAAATTAGTGTTTACATAGAGAGATCTTTGAAAATACAAGACTATGTAAATGTAGTTGGCATATTTCACTCTAAAGATCTAAAAGACTGGAAGGTGACCTAGATGATATTTTGTAATCAGAACAGAAAGTAGTACTATTAATGGACAGCTCAGGTTGAAGACTCTTTTCTATACTTGACTGTGTGTGTGTCTGTCTCTCAAGATGTTCAGATGTATGAAATTTCTGAATGTGTAATATTTTAATAATTATCACTGTTTCTCAAATCAGACTGATTGGTGGTGTTTTGAAAATTCTCTAAAAAGAGAGAAATTTTAAATGACAACATTTTGGAAAGCAATATTTGTAGGTTGTTTTTTTTAATAGTGCAGTCAGCATTCTGATTTCCTCTAAGCCCCCTCAGTGTGTTTGTAGACTGGTGGTCTGAATATTGATTGCTCTTGTTTCCATGACTAAAATTGATTCTCCCTCCACCAAAGATTTTTGCCTGTCATCAAACTTACTTTTTCTCTCATGCAAAAATGACATTTGATTGGATTATTCAACAGAAGAAGGATTCTGTTGTTAAGCACAATCAATATGCTGTGTTCACTGATTTTATAGTCTTTTCAGTAACTGCCTTCATAAATGAATGCTGGAATGGTTCAGATTATACCAAAACTGGAAGATTTTTTACAATTGTGATCTCTTTTACTAACATAACATAATATTCAACAAGTCTGCTTCTAAAAATATTATGAACTCATATGTAAATATGATATCAATCAACAAACATTTCAAGCACTTGTTATTTTCACAATATGTAAATGCATTCATGGTTCTTAGTCTAAACTGTTTTATTTTCCAGTGCCATATATAGAATATATCCATAAAAGATAATTACCAATAAAAATCTCTCATGATTAATGTTTAATGAGTCATACTGTCAATAATGATAGAAGTCATACCTACCACTTATTTGAGCAACTACTAAGTACTAGGCTCTTTATATTATGTTCAGCTATTATAGCTAGCATATCTAATTTTTATAAGAGCCCTCCAAAAGAATTAGTATTAACTTCTTTTTAAAATATATTTTTATTAATTTCAGAGAGGAAGGGAGAGGGAGAGAGTGATAGAAACATCAATGATGAGAGTGAATCATTGATCAGCTGCCTCCTGTATGTCCCCCATTGGGGATCGAGCCTACAACCCAGGCATATGCCCTAACTGGGAATTGAACCATGACCTCCTGGTTCATAGGTCAACACTCAACCACTGAACCATGCCATCCAGGCTTAATTCCATTTTGCAGACAAGAAACTAGTAACTTCCTCAAGCTTATGCATCTGGAACATAATTTAAATTTCAACTCCATTTTACTCTAATGTCTGCAGTGTCTGAAAGCACCATATTGCATCCCGATGGATATTACAGGTTTTCATAAAAAGTTAGGGATTACTTCCAGCTCTTGTGGTAGGAAGATTTCACAGAGGTGGTTAGGTTGACTCAACATTTTATGGTGTGAAGGATTCAATAATGTTGAGAGAAGGAAGAAGGGGGTTATATTTGGCGAGAAAAGACATAAGTTGATGAAAAAAGACAAGAAGAGGAGGATCATATGCATCTTGGAGGAGTAAATACACTGATATGTACAGAGTGGTGGAAGTTTCATCTGAAAGTAGTTTGGAGATAATTTGAAGGGAGAGTTAATACCGTACAATTATAGAAGGGCTGTAAGCCACCTAATGGCTTGGAATTTATTCTTGAATGTACCAGATTTATTTGAAGGCTTTTGTGGAAAAGTATATTAATACTATCAAATGCTATATTAAAACTACTGTATTACCTTATAGGCTGTAACATAGAAGGAATGTATGAGCATCTGGAAATAGAGAGAGGAATTAGGAGACATTTAAACTACTCCAAAGATATGGGGCTAAATTTCACAAGATTCACACTGTGGAGCTAAAAAAGTATAGGTGAGTGACATTTTTAGAACTAATCAGATCTTTGCAATTGAATAAATTTGAGAAATCTTGTCTTCAAGATTTGGGGACTGAGTAATTAAATAAACAACATTACACCCTAACCGGTTTGATTCAGTGGATAGAGCGTCGGCCTGCGGACTAAGGGGGCCCCAGGTTCGATTCAAGTCAAGGGCATGTGCCTGGGTTGCGGGCGCATACCGAGTGGGGAGTGTGCAGGAGGCAGCTGATCGAAGTTTCTCTCTCATCGATGTTTCTAACTCTCTGTCCCTCTCTCCCTTCCTCTCTGTAAAAAATCAATAAAATACATTTTAAAAAAATAAAAAGAAACAACATTACTATGAAGACATTTATCTAAACTCACAGGAGTAAATGACTTTGAGAAAGGTTGTTGAGGTGAATTAGTTTTTACATGAGATAATTAGTTTTTAAATGAGTACTAGAGGCCCAGCGCATGAAATTCGTGCACGGGTACGGTCCCTAAGCCTAGCCTGTGATCAGGGCCATCTTCCCTGGCTGCCTGCAGTCACCCCTCCCTCCCGCCACCCCCGCCATGGGTAGCCCTCTGTGTGTGGGGTGACCAGTGGGGCAGGGGCCTTGGCCTGGCATTGCCCGTGTCCTCCACCACCCACCCTCGGTTTCCCATTCTCCATCAGGTGATGGGAGCCTGTTGGCCAGGGAAAGGGACCAAGATGTGGTCAGTGTGCCTCATAGTGACTGGTTGAGCGGTCATTCCGCCATTAGGGTCAATTTGCATATTACCCTTTTAATCTATAGGATAAGTCAGTTGAAAGCAATCAGCAAATGATGAATATGAAATAGAACATTGAAAGAGACACCAGGAGAAGAGTATGACTTATCAAGTATATAAAGATATATAAAGCCACCAAACTAGATCACATCTCTAAGTAAAGAAAGTTTGGATGAAGCCAAATATAATTCTTGTCTGAGTTACTACTATGTGCAAATTACACACTAGAAAGTTTAAAGGGAGTAATGTATTTCTGTTTTATAGAATAGTGCATTGAGACTCGGGTTAAGCTTACTAAAGTCACAGCAAGCAACACTTCCACTACTAGTAATGGCAGAGTAATAATTAGTACTAACTATACTTCTAAGAAAAATTAGAAAGGGTGGGAAAACATATTTGTAGAAATGGTTGAAATCATGGAGAGCTAATAAGGAAATAAAGAATTACAGGTCGCCGTAACCGGTTTGGCTCAGTAGATAGAGCGTCAGCCTGCGGACTGAAGGGTCCCAGGTTCGATTCCGGTCAAGGGCATGTACCTGGGTTGCGGGCACATCCCCGGTGGGGGATGTGCAAGAGGCAGCTGATCGATGTTTCTCTCTCATCGATGTTTCTAACTCTCTCTATCTCTCTCCCTTCCTCTCTGTGAAAAATCAATAAAATATATTAAAAAAAAAAAAAAGAATTACAGGTCAAAGATATGAGAATAATAACAAAAATATAAGTTTGGTATTTGGATCATTTTAGCTCTGTGAATACCTGAAACTATAGAAGGGGTGGCTACAAGCCTGAGAAGATTAGCCCAGCTTTTAATAGCTTCATAGTACTATGAGGACAAAAATAAGAAGTCAGATCCCACCAAAGAGTGCCTCAGTTAACTCATTGGTCTTTGGTGTGGGACCTCAAAGAGTTCTACCCTAGGATAAATGGGAAGAATTTAAAAAAAAAATAGACCAATACACACAAAATCTGAAGTCCAACTTCAAATCACTTCAACCATGAAAATTGGATTAACTTGTCCAGGATTGCCAGATACAAGTATGTAAATATTATGTGGCATTTCAATAGACCACTATCATTAATAAATAAAAAATCACACCAAAATCAGTAAGGGTAACAGAGTTGAAAAGCACAATTAATATATATGACTTAAGAATACCACATCCAACAATCACAGAGAACTCTTATTAGTAAATATGAAATCTTTAAATATTATGGGACAAGACTTCATAGATTTAAAAGGTTTCAAATCTTCCAGAATGTTTCTATCATGCTTAAGCTACATAGTCTTTACTCCCTGGAATGGAGATAAGAAACGCCCTAACCTTTGTAATAGAGATTGATAGGATTGAATCAACTGGTATAAATACAGATGTAATAAGACAGCAAGACACAGAACTTAGAACACAGAACTTAGAACACAGAACTTAGGACACAGAACTTAGAAGACAGAACCTACACAGAACCTACAGACAGAAGAACTTCGCTGGAGAGAACATGGCAAAAGATCCTGAACTGAACCTGACTACAGAAATTGGCAAGAGAACCTGACTAGAACCTGGTGACTGAACCTGGCTGGAGAACCTGGACAGAACCTGGCTGAAGAACCTAGCGAGGGAACATGGCTACAGAACCTGGCTGGAGATCCAAAGCAGAACCTCTCTGGAGATCCAGACCAGAACTTGGCTGGAGATCCTGGCTGGAGATCCTGGCTAGGCTGCTGATCAACTGAACACTGTCTCCGTGTCCTTCCTTCTTCGCCGACTCCATCCACGCCTTTGGGGACCCCTGGACCTGCTGGGGTAGGACCCCAGCAAAACATAGTACTATTGAACTAGAAATCAATATAAAAATATAAATTCTTCACATGTGTGGAAATTAAGAAGCAATTTTTCAAGTAATGCATGGATCAAAGAAAAAATCAAAATGGAAAGTAGAAGATATTTAAAACTGATTATAATGTAAATATTACATATTAAAACTTGCAGCTAAAGCCATGTAGAAAGAGAAATATACAGTTTTATAAGCTATCTTAGAAGTAAAGGAATACTGAAAAAATTCAATGAGCGAGGCATTCTTCCCATGCACTTAAAAAAAAATAGCATAGAAATATAAACTCAAAAAAATAGGAAGAAAAAAATGTTTAAAGACATCAAAAAATAATAAAAGGATAAAATTAACAACTTCTTGCCAATCCATTTTAAAATTTAGATGAACAATTTCCAGAAAAGTACAATTCACCCAAACTGAACTCAAAAGAAATCATCTTCCCACAGAGAAAACTACAGACTCAGATCACTTCACTAACAAATACTGCGAATTTTATCCAAAATTTTGAGAGAATAAAAAATAAGGAACACTTCAATTTATTTCAAAATTAGATTTAAAAATTAGATGCAAAATCCTATATAAAAATTAGCAAATAATATCCAATTATATATAAAAAGCATAATACATAATAAGTTTTTAGGTCTTAAGTAACTGAAGACTGAACAGTTTTTCTTCAGCAGTATTCAGTCGCTAATGTTGAATTTTCCTGAAGAGAATCTAATTCTAGATGGAAGAGATTAGCATATGGAGATGATATATCTGTCAGTTTTCATAAAGTATCAGAAAAAAAACCTACTACAACATTCTCTTCTATGTATCTCATTATGTGCATCTTTATAATGTGCTTTCTATACAAAACATTCATGAAGTTGTGTTTAAAATAGTGTAGTTGTCTTCTGACAGCTCAGATCAATAGAAGGCCCTAAAAAGGACATGAGTTAAAATGGCAATTAAGAGCCCACACCAAAAAAATATTACATTTTGAGATTTTCTTCTTTTTCTCTTATCTGATTCCCTGTGCTTATTATTATTTTTTTTTTACTTTATAGCTTAACTTTGCTATACTCAGTGCATATATTTTTAATGACATAGCTATGATTTAAGAGGGAAAACTCATTTTTTTCTATCTTAATGTACAGTAGGTTTTGAAATGTAATTTTCTGATCTTTTTAATTATATAGAAACTAGAGGCCCCATGCATAAAATTCATGCAAGAGTAGGCCTTCCTTCCCTGGCTGCTGGCACCAGCTTCCCTCTGGCACCCAGGACCTGGGCTTAACCTTGCAGAGGGCGGCCCCGCCCACCCGCTGCAGCCCGCCAGTCAGTGGCCTGGGCCTCCCTCTTTGGGGCGATCATGGACCCCCCCGGATTGATCACCCCGCCGGCCAGTGGCCTGGATCTCTCTCTGTGGGGTGATCATGGGGAGATGGCCGGGCCCCCAACCAATCTCATCGCACCCGTCTTGGCTGGCCTGGCACCAGTGAGTGTCATAGCATGGTCCTGGATGGTCATCTGGATGGTCGTTCCACTGTTTGCCCATTTGGTCAATTTGCATATTACGCTTTTATTATACAGGATATTTCTACCTTCCTCTGCTTCAACTGTAAATGTGACAGATGGCAATACACTTTATATCCAAAAATAATTATTTGGATGGAGAAAATATATATTGCTTTCTTTTTTTATATACCTTTGCATCATGTAGAGACTTTTAAGAAAAAAAGAGGAAAAAAATTTGCATATAATTAAGAATTTATAACCAAAATATTATTTATAGCATTTCACCCTGAAGCCAGAAATTGGCCTTGCCACCTAGACAAACAAGGTCATCTCTGCACATGGACAAGGTCGGTTATCTTGCAGAAGCCTCATTTTATAGGAAGGTGGAGTGGGTAGCTATATTATATCAAAAAGTATACTTTTTATAATTTCTTCTCTGGAAGAGCTAAAAAATCAGTAGTAGGTCATCTGGAGTCATTAATCAATTCTTACACCATCATTTCTAGATTACAGTGACATTAGCAAGGCTTAATCAACAACCCTACTTATCTTCCATTCTGCCTTTCTGATTTCAAAAAAATGGGTCAATGAACATGTTTAAATTTTCTTATTTTATGAGTGTATTTAATGGATGTATGTATTTTTATGAGTATAATTACCTTGACTCTTGGGTTTGAAAATTTTTTCAGAAGTTTATTAAATTACATAGTATTATACCTTATTATAGCTAGAATACAGCTTAAAATAACAATGTGTACAAATAATAACTCTTAGATGTTTCAAATTTAGGAAGGGGAATTGGCAAATAACTTTAAAATAATGACCAGAACCAAGCGTTCTCAATGTATGTAGTTTAGACAGCTTATATCCACTACTAATTCACTCACAGTATCCTCTAAAAATCTAAATCATGGTTGATGCTGTTAGTTAAAGTATTTTGACAGGCTCTTATTGGGTTTTGGCCAGTCACAGTTATGAAGTTTCAACTCATTTACTAGTAGCCAAAACAGTACTCCTTTCTTCTCAACAGCTTGTGAGATTACATCACTGAATAATACAACTAAGATATTATGTATGCAAATCATTGCCAGAGGTGTACTGGAAAGACTACTAAAATATGAATAAAGAGACCTGAATTCTGATTCTATGTTCTGTTACTTACACTGAAACATAGGACAAGCCTTTTTCCCTATTACACACTCAGTTTCTTCATCTCTGAAAACAATGGACAAGATCCCTGAAGTTTTAATTTTTGCAATGCAACTCAATATTTGCTAGTGAATCCATCTAAATGCAATGGCAATAATTTGTTTTTATGACTGGTGTATCATAAGTGAAAGTTTCATAGTAAGTACATATATCTTATTTACTTGTGCTGATTTATGGCACTCTGGATTATTATATTGTCTTGCACGTTTACAGGGTCAGAGTGGAATTCTCTTCTTTCAACTAAAAAGTAGAATGAATTGTTTTAAGTCAAAAAAAAAATTGCCAGAGGTCAAAAAGAGATATATTAAATAGATAACAGGCAAAAAAATAGGATCAGTTTGCCCTCATCATCTCCTATGATTGTCTGATACTAACCTTGTTGGAGTTGTGACTATTGTTAAAATATTGCACACCCAGGAACTAATTTTGATGTTTTGAGGCCAACATGGTTGATATAGAATCAAAGAAATAAATTCCAGGGTTCAAAATGAACTAAAATCATAGCAACATTTTTCCACTTTTTGTTGAAGGCATATGTGTTAATAGTATTTTCTAATGGGCTTTCTAATGTGATTGCTGTTTATATATAAAATTTCTCTATTGCTATGAAGCAGCTGATGGTCTGTTCAGGATCAGATGAATGTCTCCTTCCTTGTAAATTAGGAATGGACTAACAGAAGTCGCTGTTACTGGAGGCTGAGCTCCCCTACAAATGTTGATGGTTCAGTTTTGGAGCCTCCATTCAATCTCAGCCAAATGTCCCTATATTCTTTTAAAAGACAAAATAATAATCTTGAGAGGAGAGAGACCAAATAATCTATTTGAGTACATTTAGTATTTTTTAAATTTTACCGAAAAATTATACTGCTCACCTGTTTAAATTGTTTGTAAAATATTTGATGCAGATAAAAGATATTTCATGCATGTTAAATGCCATAAGGCATAAAGATAAAATAAGCCTTAATTAAAACATTATCCAATTACATAAGCAGAACATTACTAATAGAATTGAGTCTCCCTGAACCCTCATAAACTCATCCCCCTAGCTCCTACTAAGCTCCTCTCCAGAGTGATTTTCTAAGTGAATTTTTTTTAATCAGGTTTTTTTTGCCATATCACATGGTTTTTCCACATTGAATGCAGCAGATGAAGCAGCAAGAAAAGGGTGGAGGTGCCAAGAACCAGCTCATCACAGGGCCTTTTAGGACTTGGGAAATAATTATACAGTTATGTAATGGGAAACCACTGGAAGATTTCAGTAGAGGACCAATGGAATCGGAATTATGTCTTCAAAACATTGTTCTGGCTGCCGAGAGGGGAAGAGCAAGAGTGGAAGCGGAACCAATAAAGTGGCCGAATCAGTAACAAAATGATCAGGATACAAATGAACCAAATACAACAGTAGCCATATAAATCAAGTAGAGTCCTTATAACTAGTAGAAAAAAATGTATTCTCTTGTCTAGAAAATGCTTAGTTAACAGAAAAACTTAAAAAAAAAAACACAAAAAACATCACAATGCTTGTATTTCGTAGTGTCCCTTGGTGAAGTTAAATTATTTGTACGTGTTGATACCTCTACTTTCGTCCCGCCTCAGGAACTATGCCATTGCTCCAAGACCTCATTATGACTGTATTATTGCCATACACGTTTATTTAATTTTCTTGAGAAGTTCTTTTAAAACCAGGTACTCTTTGTAAAGCACTCTTAGATTCTGCACTGCATTATTTCAGATTCTTATCCTGCCAAGTCACTACCAGAAAGAAACTAGATAATGAGCCCTACAGATATACAAATTTCCGGCTGTAATGCATATGCCAGTAATGCAATAACTTCACAAATGGCATTCACTTAGCATGCTTCATTTCCTAATTATTTAAAATCCTTAATTCATTCTTAATCATGAAAATTTTCCCTAACCTCATTCACTAAACACATCAATTATTATGTGAATTCCTATTTTCACTCTAATGGAAAAGATGATTCTCCCTGAGTCCATCTATGCCTTTTCTTTTAATTATATAAATTTTCTAGTTTATTTAGTTATTGGACTTAAATGTATGTTCAAAATTTTAATGGCTTTGTCCATGGCAGAGCTTTTATTCCCAATTCAATTGAGAGAGTTCCTTTCCCTTTTCTCTAATTGTTCTCAACTCTTTTGAATTAAAAAAAAAAAAATGTTCCTTTGCAAAGTACTGTTCGTTTTTGGAAACATAAGTTGTACCTGAGTTCTGTTGGTTTTTTTTTTTTAATGTTTTTATTGATTTCAGAGAGAGGAAGGGAGAGTGAGAGTGAGATAGAAACATCAATGATCAAAGAGAATCATTGATCAGCTGTCTCCTCATTGGGGTTCGAGCACACAACCAGGATATGTGCCCTGATCTGGAATTGAACCTCAGTCTCCTGGTTCATGGCTCGATGCTCAACCACTGAGCCATGTAGGCCAGGCCTGAGTTCTTTTAAATACTTAAATCATTCAAGTCTTATAGCAAATATTATAAATGGACGCTTGGAATTAGGGACCATACATTTGTAAGACCTTTTAGAGAGAAGCATAGGACAACTAGTGAAATGAGCTATAAAATTTTAATTATTATTTCCCTTTATCAAAGAATTTTAATCCTCTTGTATTGAGGACACTAAGTTCTACCTCCTTTCAAAGCATAATTGAATTTTATCCTCTAAAGCTTCATAAATTCAAGACTTTTCCTAGGCAATGATATTTCTGTCAAATCCACCCACTGAATGCGATGAGAACATGGTGGCCACAGCTGAGTTCAGCAGTTGGGAGTTCTGAAACATACCTACATCTCTGCTGTCTCTGACTGGTTGCCTCATATGTACAAGAACTTAATAGTTTACCTGGACAGTTATCCTTGAGAAAAACGTTTTCTGGGTGGGACATGCTATTAACTATTACAGGTTATTGGCAGTGCATTGCACTACAAAAGTTGTTTACCAAAAGGATGATCCGTGGTGTCCATGCTGTCTTTGAAACAATGCTGAACTGGGGTTGACTTTGAACTGATTCCTCAGAAACTACCTTATTTCTAATGTCCCCTGGGGAAATAGAATGGGGTGACTTATTATCAGTACCATTAATTTTAAGTTTGGGAGATGTGCCAAAACATATTGCCTATCTCAGCAGATACATACCTGTTAAAGTTAGCTTATTGATGTATGTCAATTTCTAGTTCCATGGTTTCTATATTATCTTCTGTAATAAAGTCTCCAAATTGTTCAGCTTCAGTTCTTTTATTTGTGTAGGTGTAATTACTTTTTCAGGCCGATAACATTATATCTTTCCTACTCCCAGGTTGTTGACTTTGGTTCTACTCTCAGTTGGCTGAATGTCTTCGATCATTTTGTTTCACTTTCAAGAAGAATTCCATTGGGTGTTTATAACCCCATATTGGAGTGAGATTTGCTGCTTTTATATTTGATCTCTGTAGTTTTTCACTTATAAAAATGAGATAGTATTTCCTGCTTCTCAAGATTATTGTAAGCAGTTTACATAGCAGAGGAATGTTGCCATTGGGAAAAGTGTAATTTATTTGTGTTTTCTTGGTGCATCAGATAATTGACCATAATGCTGTGAGGTACATCTGTAATCTCTGTAATGGCATCATCTATGAGAAAATAACAAGTGTTGCATCCCTAAATCGCAGTTCCATATCTTCACTTAATGAATACTAGAAACCCAACTAAATCGTTAACTTGTGTTATGACCTTGGGCAAGTATTTTCTCTGGGTCTTATCTCATAATTCTTTAACTAGATCTCTCCCATATCTTTCTTTTCCTGTGATTTCTGTGATTATATGCAAATAACAGTGTTCTATTGGAGAATCACAAGAAAGGATAGGTAACTAAATTAGTTCACTCAAATTTTAAGAAAGACAGTGTAACATTAAGCATATTAATTGATTTTTTTAAAAATATATTTTTATTGATTTCAGAGAGGGAGAGAAAGAAACATCAATGATAAGAGAGAATCATTGATCAGCTGCCTCCTGCATGCCCCACACTGGGGATTGAGCCCACAACCCGGACATGTGCCCTGACCAGGAATTAAACTGTGACCTCCTGGTTTATAGGTCAATGCTCAACCACTGAGCCACGCCAACCAGGCTGATTTTGATGCATTAGTTTTCTTCTCTAGAATGTGAGTATAATAATCTGCCAACCTCATAGGATTATTGAGAATTACATAAATTAAAACCTGTAAAGAACTTAGTTCCCATCACACTGAAGTGCCTATAAATATTAGCAATTATTAGTTCCAGATTGTGATTTTATGTACATGTCCCTTAGAAAATCGGAAGCATGGTATTCATATATGAACGTGGCTTTTCTTTATACTTCTGACTTATTATAGAATTGATCACTTGAAAAATTTATGATCTTAAAGAACAGCTGGCAAGATTTCCCTGTTTGGGTCTCTATTGTTATTCTTCATTGACTTACCTGTAGGTTAACTTGTCTCAAAATATGAACACCTAAATCCCCTCTTATTTTGACTCTGTGTATTTCATCTCATCCATCCCTACCCCCCTCCAGCTTTGTAAGTCCATCAAAATACAAGCAGAGTAGCTTATTATTCCTACCCGCAGGTTAAAGACTTCAAAAGTCTTATTAGCACATTAGGTACGGAACTCACTCTGCCTTCACTTTCTCTCCTGGTTTGATCATATAGCAGACCCTGTTCCATTTTTCATATGTACACATAAACCAAACACTTTTTAAGATCTCTCTAGTTCAGTAGTGGTTTTGATTTTTTTAAAGGGCTTTTATGCAAGCATTATCTTGGTACACATTGCTAGAAGATGCAGTTTTCCACTAGAAAGTACTCAAATTGGTCTTACGCTGTCTTCATTAATACAGTTTAGCAACTACTATAGAATTGGGGAATAAAACTGCTGTCAGTATCTAAGTGAATGTTATCATTGTTTCCTTAGAATTGAAGCTGATTTTTAGCAAAGATTCACATGTGTAAGTGCTATGTATTTCTCTTCTTTCTTTATTGACTTACGGTTTATATTTCTGACATTTATCCTCATAACCATATGGTGCAGGTGCCTCCCTAAAGCTTACTTACCTGGTTATTACATATGTTCCAGAGGGATGGATCTCAGTCAGCACCTAGTTTCTGACTGATTGGAAGCCAGATCCTCAGGCAACAACTTGTAAAGCAGGGGTGGGGAACCTTTTTTCTGCCAAGGGCCATTTTGGATATTTATAACATCATTTTCAGGCCATACAAAATCAGCTTAAAAATTAGCCTGCTCTATTTGGCCCAACATTTAATTAACTCACCCCTAATACCTTGGCAGGGCCAGACCAAATGATTTCATGGGCCTTATATGGCCGCCGGCCTGATGTTCCCCACTCCTGTTCTAAAGCCTGCAAATGTCTACATTTCTATGGAGCCACAATCTAAACCCTGATGACATCCAAGTCAGATGATTCTGAAGTGTTCCCTGTGCTACAGTTGCAAAAATCAGTGCTCCAATGCTGATTCCAGAAAGCTTAGGAGGTAACATTGAGATTAGAGAGTCAGAGAGAGCGCAAAAATATGGCCTTTCCTGCCCACTTTCCCTGAGATCATCTCCGAAGGTTTTAAATGTGTGGCAAACTTAAAGCCTGCCTGTCAGGTTGAAGCTCTTAGATAGAGCTGGGAGCATATTTCAGTCTGCCATCTGCGGTACCCTGGGGGCACTAGTCAGTCACAAACTGTCTCTCTGATTATTACAATCCCGTGGACCCCAGGAACACAGGCCCAGGCACTCAAGGGGTGTCTTCTAGGTTGCCACCACAAAACCTGGCACCAGACTTAAAACGACCAGGACACCAGACTTGTGTGAAAGCTCTGCTCTTGGAGATACTAGCACTGTGGAGCATGGCAAGGAAGAATGCAAGATGGCACCTGCCAGCTTTAGCAAGACAAGGAAAGGCCAGGGATGATTCACATCAGCTGGCTTTAGCAAGGTAGAGGGAGAGCACTGAAATGGCACCTGTCAGCTCCTCGGTCCCCAGAAAATCACATACGCCCTGCCTCTCTGGCAGATGCTTTACGATTAGCAGATCAATCTCACTCACATACAGTCTGGGTGCTTTCCAAGCTGCTGCCTCTGCACTCAGCCCTGGGGCAAGTGAGTCTGTGTGTGAGCCTTTCAAGAACAGGTTCTCATTTTGCTACCCCTGGTCTCATGGACACTAGTCTTGTTGGTTTTCAAAGCCAGATATCTTGGGTGCTCATCTCTCAGGTGCAGGCCTTAAGAGTTGGAATGTCTGGTGTGGGGTACAAGCCCTTTGCTCCTCAGGGAGAAGCTCTGGATTCGTAAGATCCCTCTTGAGTGTGAGTTGCTGCTCCATCTCGGTCTCCTGCCCACCTCAGTGTGGCCCTTTTCTTGTTTGATGTGAAACAGCTGTTCAGCTAGTTTTCAGGTTGTATTCAGAGGGAATTATTCTAGATGTAGCTATAGATTCGATGTGTCTGTGGGAGGAAGTGAGTTAGAATCTTCCTACATCACCATTTTGTACTGCCCCCCATCCCTTAGGGATCCTTTTTATATGAATATTTCTAAGATTTTTCTTTGTAGATTCAATTGAGTAGTTTAGTTCTCTCATTGGACCTGAAGATGGAAATATTTAGATACAACCCTCCACAACCACCACCACCACCACCACCACCACCATCACCACCACCAAGTTTAGAAAACTGTGAGCTAGAGTATTTTTTTTTTTGTATTTTCCTAGATGGTTGTTAGCATTGTCCTTTAATTTGAACATATGTTCCTGAGTTCCATTTTGGCCTATTTCAGACTAATCAGCCTTTTCATCAGGACAGATATAAATGTTTTATAGAACAACAGGTTTTCGTTCTTCAACTATTTATTAATCATGGTTTGGCTTTGTTTGATTTTAACAGAGACTTCTTATCTCAGTTGCTGTGTTGATGATGCCCTTTCTCTATCAACTGAATACATTTTTATTACAAACTCTTATGATTAACTCGGAGATGGCCCTGAATAACTAACTATAAGTGTCAGCTGTTGATGAAATGAGCTGGGAGTTCCTAATGCATTGGTGATGTTTAATATGGAAGCAGACCAATTAATAGGATAATATTTCCCTCATCATTGAAACTTCATTTTCTCTTGGATTAATTTCCTGTTGTTTACTAGCAGATATTCCACTATAATGAAGATTAAAGGGGGAAGATCATGACTTACTCAGCTGTAGCTCTCAGTCTGGTCTTTAGAGTCCAAACTTTCAGTGTTTCTACATGGGGGTCATCAGAAAACAGAGTTGAGAGTCTTGGAAAAATTTAGTGATGATAACTATTCTTTGAAATAGTTTTTACTTCAAAGCCCTCCTGCACAGATCAATCTCCCTTTTTTTATTGCTCTCTCTTTCTCTGATCAATTAGCTTTCATTTCCTCAAAACTCTGTTCAAAGTTGACTACCTTCAAAATATCTCTCTTTAGAAACTGTGACATTTCTAATTATCCCATCAATCCACAGTCTCCATCAATGGGACAACATTTTACATTGTTTATTTATGAATGTTTTTATGTGATAAATATAATATCTCTGTCATTTGATCTGTCTAATTTGGGGAAAATTTCAAAGTCAAGTATAGGTTTATTTAAAAATTTTAAAAAATTTTCCTATTATTCTGTAGACTTGTTTGCACATTGTGATCTTGTACTAACTATCTGTAGAATAATTTTACTTTCTTTTTATTTCTGATAATAACAAAGAGATCCCAAAATGTAGGCATGGAGAAAGAGAGGAAGTAAAGATGTTTTAAACAAGAAATTTTGAAAATTAAAATTGATTTTTAACGTAAGAGTTGATAAAGGCTCCAAGTCATCCTTTTCTAGGCAATGAGGTCCCCTGAGCCTAGTCTAGTTGCAAATAAACCAGGGCATGGGAAATGGACTAGACAAGGCATGTCAAGTGGAGGCAGATGGTGGAATGTCTTAAAACACAACAGACATGAATGCATGCATGATCTGGAGAGCTACAGGGAATCATTTGAGGGGGTAATGGTCTCACAGCAGTGTGGCTGGCAGACTGTTGGGTAGATAATTTGCAGGACAGATTGGAAATGTGAGACTCCCTCAGAGAGAGAATGTGAGGTAACAGCCAAGACTTGAACAACAACAACCAAAAGGAACAAAGCAAAAGGAAAAGCCACCCAATGGTCCTTATCCACAGAGAGCCCTGCGAGGTTCCCTGAGGGGCTGACAAGACTAGGACGCGCAAAATACTTAACGTGATGGAGGGAAAGGCTGAAGAGAACAGCACAGGGATTGTGTTTTATTACAGAGTAATGGAATTCTAATGACATGTTTGATGTGGAACTCACTATATACATAAGCTTTTAAAGTTAAAATAAATAAGCCATAGATGATAAGAAATGAGACTGCTTTGCTAACTGTATTGGTAACTCCTCAGAATGACCCTAATATATAATTTCTTTCACTTGGCAGCATCATTTCTCTCATTTAGTACTGGAATATTGCTCAATGTAACTGCCCCATAGCACTTGGAGAAGAAATGTTTTACCTTTTATCTAGAAAATGCCTGAGAGGCTTTCTGACTGAAACTCACATGTACAGCTGTTCAGCTTACAGTTTTTAAAAGTTGTTGTAAATTATTTAGTTTATATAGAGAAAGGAGATTAAAGGAGCATTGTAGGATCCCACATTTTGGAAATTCTGCTTATCGCTGTGAGCTAAATATTCTCTGTTATAATTTTCAATTAAAATTCTTTGATTAATGCCCAGAAGTTATTTATAACACAACTCTAAATAATTTTCAAAATATGAACCAGAAAATATAATAGTCATAAGTACATAAATTGCTTTTCCTTGGATTTATGTATTTCCTTACAACCTTAGCACTTTAACAAAAAGGACAGTACAAAATTACTGAATGATCAAGCTTATTCTGTGAGTCAAATGCAATGGTATTTGCTAATATCTTTCTGCAAGCCAATTTATAAGCAGAATTTAGGAAAAGAATGATTAAGCACATGAATTCAAGTTTATTGACACACAGTGATGCTTAGAATGGAACAGACTTATTCCCATAGTCGTATGATAGAATGGTCAACTCTTCCACTGACAGAAGGTGATGATGTAGACATGGTATTGGCAAAATAGATACCATTTTTCAATCATGACACTGGGCAAGACATTTGGCTTAAATTGTTTTCTCATTTAATATACATAATGGTACAATAAGATAAATATTATTATTAGCTTCCATTTTTAAAATTAGGAAGCTGAATCTTAGAACAGATAAAATGGCTCAAAAGCACGTAGTTGGTAAATGGTTGTAAGATGCCATATATCTTACAGTTATGTTAAAATTCAGATAAGATTGTTATATGAAAATGCTTTCTAGAAAGATCCAGGCAAATATGAGACTGAATTATATTTCCATTTCAATTCTTTTTAAAATTTATACATTATCAGTAAATAACAAAATATATTAATAAGGACTTTCACTATCAAAGTCAATATGAATTTTTAAGATAATTCCTGATGAATACAAAAGACATCAGCAACTCAATAATACTTCTCAGGATTACTGTAGAGTTTGTATAGGTTTTGCAAGAAAAATCCGATCCCAAAATTACAATACTAGAGAGTTTCTAAATAGTATGTTGTTCTCTTTTAAATATTGGCTCGGTATCTGGTTTCTTTCTGCTTTTATTACTCCTTTCTGTTCACCTCTTTTAATTCCATTACATTGCCGAGTTTCAATTTTGCAATGCCTTCTGGGGGTGCAATGCACATACCACTACTGTGCCTGTTAAAAACCCATCATAACCGTCCGCACATTTCTGTAATTAAAAGCAAATCAGGATAATGCAAGGGACATTTAGAGAGTAGTGCTAATACGTATATGCCTTACAATAAAACATAATTAATTATATTTTTAATGTAGTAATGTTGTGTTCTTGACTAAGTTTTTAAGCTGTAGAAACCTGGAAACAATAAAAAGCGTGATAAACCAAGATTTACATTTTATATTATATTTAGGCTGCAGCACAATGAATGCAAAAACATTTAGTATATACTTTTACCAAGGAATAAACGAGTGTATCCTCTTACCCCAATTCTAATTTTGCGTTATTTCTATGGAAATCTTCATGAATTTTTAGTGTAATTACTTCCAGCAGATGTTCAATTCTCTTATCCTGATAATAGGAAACACAGTAGAATGAATGAATATCTTTTAGAAGAGTATATGAAACAGTTTGGCGGTGTTCATGAAAATAGGCCAAACAAGGGGAAATTTTGAAGTTACTTTAAAGATGTCAAAATACATCTTTCAAGTTGGTTAAAGTGATGAATTATTAAAAACAGTCTTAAAATTATATTTTCAAAGAAAAGGGGTAAATGGAGAGACAGTAACTTAAACATAAAATCCTATTTTGAGTTCATAAAAAAAAAACCAAAGCATTTTCATTTTGTCAACCATTTGTATAGAGTATCGCAAACAAATTAAAACCAGATGTGCTTCAATGTAAGATGTAAGTTGTAATATGTGGGCATTTGTTACTTCATTTAATTCTGTGTTCTATATGTAATGTAAAGTATACATTTTGCAGGTTTGGTTAAAATGCCCAGAGTTTCATGGGGTTGGGGGGTGAGGGGAGTTACATAATTGCAAAACAGGCCTTTGAAACTTTTTCTGTTGTTAAAGGTTTGGCAAAAATATATACTACATTTAATCCACAAAGGCAAGTGTGAGGAGGATTCTCAGTGTTTTTTACATTATGTTCAGAATCTAGCTAAGAAATTGTCCTGAGAAAGACTAAAGAAAGAGGAATAGGTTGCATTGGTCTATACCTGAATTTGTTATAGAACTATGTCACTCACTGTAATGATAATTGGGTGTGTCTTCCCAGATTTATTGGGGTACACACTCAGATAATCAGAGTTTCTAGGATGGGGACATATGGTAATTGAAAATGTCCTAACAGTAGGACAGATGATATGGAAAAATGAAATTTCCAGAGTGCTCAGCAGCAAAATTTCCATTTCTCTATATGGAAAGAGTATCAACCTGATGTTTAAATATGTGCATGTTTAATTTCCTGCTGCATATATTCTCTGAAATAATGTCATATGAAACAGTTCTTATCTAACTGAAATAATGTTTATCAATCAAAACAAATTTTAATATGAGTTAGAGGGATGGAATTATTTTCTGTAGCTCTTATAAGTAAAGACCTTATTTCCAGGGTCACTTTTTGTATATAAGTAAGATAGAAGAGACAGCCTCAGAAAATAGCTGGAGATAACAAGTTATGGAGTTTCATGTGATAGCCATAAACCCAACTGCCGGGGTCCAACCCCAGCAGGTCCAGGGGTCCCCAGAGGTGTGGACGGAGTCGGCGAAGAAGGAATGACACGGAGACAGCGTTCAGTTGATCAGCAGCCTAGCCAGGATCTCTAGCCAGGATCTCCAGCCAAGTTCTGGTCTGGATCTCCCGCGAAGTTCTTCTGTATCTAGAGAACGTTCTGTGTAGGGTCTGTGCCTAGGTTCTGTCTCTCTTGGTTCCGTATTCTAAGTTCTGTGTCTTGCTGTCTTATTACATCTGTATTTATACCAGTTGATTCAATCCTATCAATCTCTATTCCAAAGGTTAGGGCGTTTCTTATCTCCATTCCAGGGAGTAAAGATTATGTAGCTTAAGCATGATTGTTCATAGTTAAAGTGATTAATTACCCACCTGGCACTAGTTAAGAGGTTTTATTCCCTCCCTAACTTCAGGGGAAAATCCCTACCTGGGGAAACAACCTTTCTCAGAGACCTTGGTTAAAACACATAGTGCCAAGAAGGTGAGCAAACATATTAAGAACAGTATGCCATATATGCCAGGTCCTTTGAAACAGCAAGGATGGACCGGCTCCCGGCACCCAACTTTTTTTAACTTTATTTGTTTCTAATATTTCCCAGATGACTGATGTCTGGAATGCTGGAGATTCAGCTTAAGAGTATAGCTCCTATTAATTCCAGTCAGTGGTCAATTAATTGAGTTGATTAAAGCATCCATTGAAAGCAAAGTCAAAGAGCTGAATGATTCCGTATATTCAGATTTGTTGCTATTTGGTCAATTGCTATAACCCAAAATAGTTAACCCTGGACATGTAAACAATGCATATTCTTTGTAGTTGAGACAGTGTGTGGCTGCAACCGTGCATGACTGTGCCTTGAGAAGCAACTTACAGTGCCAGTTTCTTGACTTTTTTGTAGACAAAGGATCATCCATTATTAACTTCCTTTTCATCTTGCGTTCTCCCTACCATCATACCAGTTAAAAAGTAGATTAGGGAATTGACTAGAACTCAATTCCATGCTTCTGTCGTCAAACTTCTATTATCTGAGACAGTAAACTTAAATTTGTTGAGTTTCAATTTTCCTTTAAAATAAAAAAATATAGTAACACATGTTAGAAGGTTGTTGTAAAGATACAAACTTTCAGTTATAAAATATGTCACAGTGGTATAATGTACAGCAGGGTGACTATAGTTAATAATACTGTATTGCATATTTGAAAGTTGCTAAGAGAGTAAATCTTAAACGTCCTCATCACAAGAAAAAAAATTTATGTATGGGAACAGATGTTAATTAGACTTATTGTGCATTCTGCAATACATACAACTACTACATCATTATGTTGTATACCTGAAGCTAATATAATGTATATGTCAATTATACCTCAAAAAGGTTACTATGGACATTAAGTGAGATGATGCATACAATATTCATAGCACAGTGCCTGACAAAAGATGGGCAATCAGTAACTATTCAGTGAATGAAGGTTTTCATCCAAGTATAAAGGGAAATCCTACAGAGAAACAAATGATGTTAGGTATGAAATCAAGATGAATTTGTCTTATACAGCTGCCCTTTCAAGAGGCAGTCTGGTTCTATTCAAACCACAAGGAAAAAAAAAAAAGGGAAAAAAATCCTAGAGCAATGCTCCTTAGATTTTATATGCTTATGAATCACCTGAGAATTTTTTTAAATGCAAGTTATGACTCAGTGGGTAGGATCTGAGATGCTGCATTTCTCGCAACCTCCAGGTGGTACATATGCTTGCTGCCTGCTCACTGGTTACAAGTTAGCAAAGTCCTAGAGCATTTGAACGCATGGCAGTTTAAGAAATACTCTACTTGCCCTGGCCGATAGCTAACTTGATTAGAGCATCATCCGATACACCAAGATTGTGGGTTCGATCTCTGTTCAGAGCACATACAAGAAGCAACCAATGAATGAGGAAATAAGTGGAACAACAAATCAATCAATGTTTCTCTCTCTCTCCTCTCCCTCCCTCCCTCCCTTCCTCTCACTCCCTAAAAATCAACCCATAAAAAAAATACTGTACTTAAATTCACATTTGTCTCTAGCCCAACATTCTGTTTCCTGAAAGAACAGCTTAACATTAGTTAATTCATTTATTCACTTAGCAGAAGATTGTTTAATGTCTACTACGTGCCAGGCTCTGTTTTAGGTTCTAAATATAAAATAATGAACGAGACAGATAAGGATTATGCCCTCATTGGGCTTTTAATATAGTGGTAGTATCAGACAATAAACATTTAAGCAACTAAATAGAACAGTAGTGGTTAAAACTATAAGGAAAATGAAATGAAATTACTGTGAGATTGTGAATGGTCAATTAAGGCTCCTCTAGGAAGGAGACAATTGAACTGAAACCTGAATGTGGAGAAGCCCTCTGCTGTGTATGAAGATCTGAAATTTTCATACAAAGTGAGGAGTGAATGCAAAGGCTCTGAGGCAATGTGAGATTGGTTTGTAGGAGGATAGGGAAAAAGCTACTATGGCTAGACAATGGTGGGAGCATTCAGAGTGGCAAGCATGGACAAGATCACACCTGGCAAAGTTGGGGGAGTGCAGTAAGGGCTGGAATCTAAGGAAATCTTAAAGGTTGAGTCCAAGGTGGGTCTGAACAGCTCCACAGAGAGTTAAGGTATACTCTAGAAGGAATGTGACTACAGGAAATACACCTGGCCAAGCAGAACAAGATATGTGAAAAAGAACTAACATAAGGAACGGGATACTGGTTGAAAGAAACAAAAATGTATCACTTACACCAAATGAATCTAATAGCACACATGTAGCACACTCTCAATTGCTACAGAATAAATTCTTCTGAGTAGAAATGATTAAGTAACTATTAGAGGAGACATAAAACTGTAATTCCAGGTTGACTATAAACTGTAGCTCAACCTTGCCTTACTTTCCACAGGACGTTGGAAATTAAAGTGAAAGGAAGTAGCTGGAACAATAAAGGTTAGCAATGAAGGACATAAGACATATGCAAGCCCCTCCTTGCACTAAGAACAAAAGTTTAGTAGGAAAAATACTCATCATTATTTGGTCAATTGTAAAATATTAAATGCCTTGTATTATGAATTTTGTACTCTACCTATATTCCTATAAATCCACAATATATCATATTGTTTTATTAGAATACAAGCCAAACCCTAAAGCCAATAAAAACAGAATTAAAAGAGATCCCACAGATCAGATTAAATAAAGAAAAATGAATTATATTATGACAACTCAATTGTCATTTTAGTGAGTCTCACTAGTGAATACGCCTAATAATTTAAGGCTTGCAAACTAGTATTTGTAAATACATAAGTGCATTTCAATTGACGTCTAATTTTCTGTCTTGTTTTTCAAGTATATGAATAAAGGATTACATGTTAAATGGATGCCCCTAACCTTCCATCAGTGAGAAATGGCTTTGAGTTGTTTTTCTAATAGCGATGAAGGGTGGCATAGTCAGTCACCCTTTATCACCTGAGTGACTGCTGCTTTGGGCACACATTTCTGATAGTCATCCAAAATTATGGTTATATTCTGTGGCAAAATACCAGATTAATTTTTGTTTGTTTGTATATTATTTCACTTTGTTCTATTGGCCTCATTAGCACCCTACATTAACCAGCTAAGCCACCGAGTTAAGACTTTTTCCACTCTCTATTCTGATTATTTATTTGTAATTATTTCAGTTATCTTTGGCATCTATTAACAGCAACAGCATTTTCTTTCTCATTGGCCTGTTGTATATCTCATTGTATTCATTCAACAAATACTAAATGGATTTCGAGGGCAAAGGAGGAAGTAGAGTGAGATGAAGCTATAAAGAGACACAACAGCCAGGTCATTTGAGGTACTGTAAACTTTTAAAAAACCTGGTCTCTATCTTAACAGCAATAGGAAGCCACTGGAGATTTTTAAGCGCATAAGGGAAACCATCATACTTCTGCCATTTCCTTACTTTGTCATTTTCCCCCTCCCACAATGGGACCTTCTTAAACAGGGGTTTTATAATGCTATCCTATCATTTACATTTTCTGGCTATTTCCAACTAATGAACTAATTTTTTAATGAAAGAAAAAGGTTGCCAAGTGTGCATAATTAAATTCTCTGCAAGACACTAGAGTGCTTGCAAATAGAGATACCTATGAGTTGGGACATGAAAACATATGATTCCTTCTATGGATAGAGTCATTATTTATAAGTGATGGCTCATCTCCAATAACTAAATAAAGAGAGAAACATATTTAATTGATGCTCCTTTTTTTAAGTGTAAAATTATTTACTGGGAAAGTATCTGCAGCATAAAAATAGTTTCAACAATGTACTTGATCTCTATATACCTAAGCTTGATATAATAGAAGAAGATATGTAGATTGATACTAGTAGTTACCCATAAATAAGTCTTTATATATATGTGTATATATACATATATATACACATATATATATTATAGAGTTATATATATATATATATTTATAATAATATATATATATTCTTTTTTCTGTGGTTTTAACATCTGGCTGGTCACTTTTGCCTTTATATTTAACTAAGAACAAAAGGGAAATAACCTAATTTATCTTGGTGACCATCTGGCTTCAATTGCTCAGTTTACATTTATTTAAATACTGGAGGCCCAGTGCATGAATTCGTGCATGGGTGGGGTCCGGCCAGCCCCAATCAGGGCGGATCAGGGCCAAGCCTGTTGGGAGGAGGAGACAGCAGGAGGTTGGCCAGCCAGCACACCCTGATCAGGGCTGGATCAGGGCCGGGCCAGCTGTGGGGAGGGGCTGACGGCAATTGGCTGGCAGGCACCACCCTGATTGGGGTGGGGGTGCCAATTGGGGGCAGAGTCAGCGTGGGAAGAGAATGTGTGTGGTTGGCCAGCTGGCCCTGCCCCCGAATGGGGTGGGGGGGTGCCATTGGGGGTCAGTGGCCAGGGGATGGGCCGTGGGAGGTTGACTGGCCATCCCCACCCCCGTTGGTGTCAGGGGCAGAGCTGGCAGGGGGGAAGGGCCATGGGCTGATTGAGGTGGTCGGAGCTGATTGGGGGTGGGGTCGGATGTGGGCAGGGGCTGTGGGTGGTGGGCCGGCTGGCCCCTCCCCCAAATAGGGTTGGGGGGCCGATTGGGAGCCAGCGGCCTGGGGGAGGGGCCATGGGTGCTTGGCTGGCTGGCCCTGCCCCTGATCAGAGTAGGGGTGGTCAATCGGGGGCGCAGCTGACTGCGGGGAGGGACCACAGGCCAATCTGGGTGGTGGCCCATCAGGGGTGGGGCCGGCTGGGGGTGGGGCTTCAGGAAGTTGGCGGGCCAGCCTGACCCCCTATTGGGTTAGGGGGAGTGATCAGGGGCAGGGCCAGCCCAGGGGAGGAGCTGTGGGCCAATCGGGGTGGTGGGGGCCCATCAGAGGCAGGGCTACCTGGGGGGAGGGGCCGCAGGTGGTTGGCCAGCCAGCCCCACCCCCTGATCAGGCCGGTTCAGTGGCCATAGTGGGCATCATAGCATCCAGTCATTATGGCATCCGGTCACTGACTTTTTATATATATAGACGATAGAGTGTTTATGATGATGTCTTTTCCAGGAGAAGAAGTTGACAGACAGCTGTGCAGAGATGCTATCTTCCCCATCCCTGTCGCCTGTTATGCCCCGTGCCCAAGGGACTGTGTGCTCACCATGTGGTCTGCCTGGTCCTCCTGCTCACACACCTGCTCAGGGAAAACCACAGAAGGGAAACAGATACGATCTCGGTCCATTCTGGCTTATGCGGGTGAAGAAGGTAAGGTTACCAGGTTCAGAAGGCACTTGGGTTCCTTTCAGAAGTTGGCATGCATTTTCTTTGTCTTGCCTGGATAAGATGATGTCAGAAAAATCAACTTCCAAAAATCCAGCAATCCAAGGGGATTTTATATGTGTTAACATACCTGACATCTTGCTTCTGATTCGGGTTGTTTTCCTGAACAGGATGCAAGGGTGATTTCTTTCCCAGGTCCTTGTCCAGATGGATTCGAAGAATGAAGCCCCGGATAAGAGGTGGTAGATGAAAAAGGTAGAAATTTATTGGAAGCAAATACAGACTCCCAGGTAGGGAGGGGGTCCCAAGAGGGTAACCCACTAAGCTCTCTGCTGCTAAGGTTTATCAAGGCTGTAATTCTTTATCTCAATGGGATACTCCCTTCTCATTGGTCACTCTTTTGCAGAATATCAGCTTCAAAGCCCAAACCCCACATGGTGCTCCCCTTATTCTCTCCCGCGTCAGTGGTAAAATTCTCTGTCTCCTGTGGAAATCTGTTTTTCTTTCTCCCATTTGTCAGCATTTCTTTATCCTCTGTGAAAGTTTGTTTCCTTTTTCCCCCATACCCTGTGGCTTTTCCTTATCTTCTGTGAATGGAGGTCTTCCTCTCCCCTTAATCTGTGGCACCACTTTTTTTTTCCTCTGTAAATGTATGCCTTCTGGTGGCTCCAACCCCTCATCTATGCTTTCCTTCCCCATGGACCCTCTTTATTCAGAAATCTCCCTAAACCTGCCTATTTTATCCCTAAAACCCGTTTCACTTCTGTTCCCCAAAATTAATCTTAAAAGCAAATCTATACTAATAAAAGGGTAATATGCTAATTAGAATGGATAGACCAGACATCTTCTGGACATCCTTCTGGACAAAGCCACGCGGTGGCGGGGGCCGGGGAAGAGGCAGTTAGGGGCAGTCAGGCCAGTAGGGTAGAGCAGTTAGGGGCAATCAGGCTGGCAGGGGAGAGCAGCTGGACATGCCCTGAAGGGTCCCAGATTAGAGAGGGTGCAGGCTGGGCTGAGGGATTCCCCCCACCCTCCCATACACGAATTTCATGCACTGGGCCTCTAGTCTTTAATAAAAGAAGAAAGACTTTTAAACATGAGCTCACTTTCCCTTTTTTCCTACCTAACAATTCAAATTCTTTCTAGTTCAAAGCATTAAACTTGTAAAAATGGCTCCCACAATTCCAGATGTGGTTTTTCTCTCTTTCAGCAGTCAGTTTTTCTCTTTGAAATCACACTCCACCTTCTCATAAATAGGCAAATATATTCAACTAGAGGCCCAGTGCACGAAAATTTGTGCACTGGGGGTGGGGGTCCCTCAGCCCAGCCTGTGCCCTCTCACAGTCTGGGACCCCTGAGGGGATGACCACCTGCTGGCTTAGGCCCGCTCCCCGGGGGGATTGGGCCTAAGATGGCAATCAGACATCCCTCTGGCAGCCCAGGAGCCCTCGGGGGATGTCCACTTGCCAGTGGGGAGAAGGCCTAAACTGCAGTTGGACATCCTTAGTGCTGCAGAAGAGGCGGGAGAGGCTCCCACCACCCTCACTGTACTGGCAGCCATCAGCCTGGCTTGTGGCTGAGCAGAGCTCCTCCCCTGTGGGAGCGCCCTGACCACCAGAGGGCAGCTCCTGCATTGAGCGTCTGCCCCCTGGTGGTCAGTGTGTGTCATAGTGACCAGTCATTCCCAGTCCTTCTGCTGTTGGGGTCAGTTTGCATATTACCCTTTTACTATATAGGATAGAGGCCTGGTGTACGGGTGGAGGCCCACTGGTTTGCCCTGAAGGGTGTCCTGGATCAGAATGGGGCTCCTGCTTGGGTGCCTGGCCAGCCTGGGTGAGGGGCTGATGGCTGTTTGCAGCTGGTTGCACCCCCTTCAGGCTGGGGGTCCCCACTGGGGTGCCTGGCCAGCCTGGATGAGGGGATGATGGCTGTTTGCAGCTGGTCACACCCCCTTCAGGGTGGGGGTCCCCACTGGGGTGCCTGGCCAGTCTGGGTGAGGGGCTGAGGGCCGTTTTCAGGCTGGTGGGTGACTGAAGCTCCCAACCTCTCCTTTTTTTCTTTCTTTTTTTTTTATTCTGGGATTTATTTACCTTCTATGGCTGTCACTGGAACTGAGAGCCGGCTTTAGCTCTGAGGCTCGGCTCCAGCTCTGAGACCTCTGCTGCTGAAAGCAGGTCTGGGTTTGTTTGGCTTTTATCATTGAAACACTGTTGCAGCTGCTGGCTGGCTGAAAGCAGGTTTCTGGGTTTTCTTTAGCTTCTATATTTGCAACATTGTTTCTTAGAGTGCAGCTCAGAGCCCAGCAGCAGCAGGCGGGGAACCTTGTCATCCTCCTTCACTGGAGCAAGCAAGCCTCCTGTTCGCTTCAGCTGCCTGGCTGCCGGCCGCCATCTTGGTTGGCAGTTAATTTGCATATCGCCCTGATTAGCCAATGGGAAGGGTAGCAAAGTTACGGTTAATTACCATGTTTCTCTATTATTAGATAGGATAATAAACTTAATTAAAAAATAAACATCAGCATGGCTGGTGCTTGACTGAATATTACATGAATGTTCAACCATTTAGTTTTCTGACCATGGGCTCTGAGATCCATAATCTCATACGTAGATTGTGTTCATTTTAAAAAATGTTGTTCTTTGATCACTTCATCCTACTGGGTGCATAAAGCATGTTTTGTCATGTATTCATACCCCACTTGTGTTTGCTTCATTGTCAGGAAATAGAAGGCTCTTAGTAATTGTCTCTCAGGCTTATATCCAATGCTAATTTGGCTTCTGTGTGACTTGGTGATACAATGTCATACTTAATCTTGTCGTTCTGGAAAAGAACACAGGAGTAAGGGAAACACAGAAGTAAATCAACTTCAGTCACATTAAGGCATGTTCTGTCTCAGGATTATATAGGTATGTGTTATTTAAATGTGATTAAGCTGAATGGCTCTTCTCATTCATAGAATAAATGATGATTTCTCTTTGTAGTAAGCATGTGTTTCTCTATGTATACTCCCAAATACTTAATTTTGGATGAGTGTTCAGGTTACCTATTTTATTTTTCTGTTTATGAAACATTTTAGTGATGAAAACCTAAAAGTATTCTTATTTGATCCAACTTGCTATCTGTATATGTAACATCTATACAAAAATATAACTTCCTTGGCCTTAAGTCATGGGAGAAAAAATATATTTTTAAAAAGTCAACATATGGGAAAATTTCCAATTTTCCGTAGTGTCCCAAATTTTATTCCTGTCATCTTAAAATAAATGCATCTTTTTGCTACCAAAAAAAAAAAAAAAAGGTGTATGTATGGAACCTTATAAAAAATAGCTCCTTTTAGAGAGAAAATTATGTTATCTGTGTTGTCAAACAATAACTTTAACCTTGTATAGATTACATTCAGACTTCAAACTCTATCAACTCGGATTATGTCCTGAACTTCATTAAAATTAAATCTGTGGTCACCCCGCTTCCTATAAATCCATTATACTCTGCAGACACTTGCTGTGTGACTAGTAATGAGTGACTTTTCGCCCCATGAGTCACATGATGGAGATTTTGCCGTGCTTGCAGAACTCACCAGATCATTATTTCTGTAGACATGATGCCTCACACGGAAAGGTCATGAAATGCTTTAAAGGCAGAAATTTATGATTGCTCTTAGATATGTATCATCCACTTAGTGTGAAAGGGTGAGACTTCCATAATTTTTAATTAAGTCTAGTAGCTGCATCCTAAGCAAGCTGTGCTGGAAAATCATAGGTGTTTATATAGTAAATCATAAAGGCATAAATTCAAAACATAATTTTAAATGGAAACCACAGAAAAGCCACATCAATGGGGAATCTACTGCTATTTGTCGCTGGTAATAACCTTTACAAAATCTGGTGCAATTACATGAAATATTTAATGAAGACTCTATTCTTCAGAAAATATTTATTTAATACCTATTATTTGCTGGACACTTACACATATTTTGTCTTCCTCAAAGCAAGCATTTTATAACTCTGAGATTTTTTTTTTTTAAAAAAAGTACTTAGGAACTAGATTTCTAGGAACTTTAAAATATTTTCCTGCAATTAGATAACCCTTCATAATTCTAAATAAAAGTAGGAGGTTTTTGTGTTATTCCCCAAGAATTAGTGTTTTGTATGTGTCACAAATGTTTCTAATTTTCTGTGGATCAGAAAATTACTGTGATAACCTTAAGGGGAAAGATCACATTAGTAAAATTACATATAGAGCTTTGAGACATAATATTATAGAAATTTCTGGTGAAATAACTTTTGAACAAATTCATGAACAGAATATTTATCTGGACTTACAAAATAAATGCAGAAACCTATACTTTTGTTTATTTCCGTCATAAATTTACTTTAAACATTATATGAAGGTTATATAACCTCATAAGGACTAAGTTTTGCTGCAGTACAGACAGCTCAGAAGTTTCATAACTTGAAAAAACACAATCATTTCTGCCTTGTGGGAATTTTGCTCCAGTGTTGGGTAACTCTACAAAGCCATAAAATGTCTCAGCATTGCACCTCCTTATAAAGACCTACTTCATAATCTCCATGTCAGTGGAAGAAGATAGTTGAAGAGTCTGTCTGCTAATTTTAAATCATACACATTAAATTATTCCCTCTAGAAGTGCTTTATATCATTTCCACCGACATTTCATTGGAAATCATACAATCATGACTTGAAGTTGGACCTAACTTCAAGCAGAGTGGAGGCGAATATAATCCTACTGTGTGCTAAAAATAGGGGAGTGCTGGCTGCTGACCTTACACCTGCTTTATTCAGTCTTCTTATTGTGTGTATGTGTGCATATGTTTGTCTACATCTATGTCTATATCTCTGTCCATAGATATATGATGAAGGACTATTCCACATGGCTTTAATTCAGTAGAGAAACCAGGCCTCTCCATTGTTAAAATGTTATAACTTTTATTGATTATTTCTTTATTTCTATTAAATAAAATATAACTTCTTCCTCATATTATACTTCTTTCTTTTCCCTTTCCTTTCTCTTTTTTCTGTCCCTTCCTTCTTCCTTTCTAGGTTTTTTTTTAAGGCCCTGAAAAGCCATTAGGTGGAGCCAAGCTGTTGAGCATCTATGCCAGCAGGTGATGGGGGGAGGAGGAGTAGTGTCTGAAGTGGTCCAGAGTGGGTTGTCAGAGCCAAGCTTGGGTGAGAAGGGCATCCCTCATGGGAAGAAGTTGGCCTGGCACAAGTGTCAGAGGCACAGAGTATGCTTAGCAATGGGAGATGAGAATTGTATGAGAGGGTAGAAGCGGAAACCCAACACAGGACATCAGAGCACAGGCAGAGTGAAGAGGGAATCTCAGCATTGAGGCAGCCAGTCCAGTGTGGAGTGCTGGGGCCAGGCAGGGATTGAGAAGGGTTTCTGTAATTGGGGTGTGGCCTGATGCAGGGTGTCAGAACATGGCAGGGTCATGAAGGTATCCTGTGTGTACAGCAATGGAGATGGCAGAGAGAGATTGGTGGTGGGGAGGGAGGACCAAATAAATACATGTATTAAAAATAATAGAAGTCAGGTTTCATATTTCTGGAGGAGCCAGTCATCAATATGTTAAGCAAGAAAACTAGAATAAACCCTGTTATATTGCATTGGAATTTAAAGTTATCAATGTTAATTCATTGTATTCAATTCACTAAGACAGACATAGAAATAAATATAAATGTGAGTGTATGTATTTTATATATCCTATCTAATAAAAGAGACACATGGTAATTGGCGTACGACCGCTAATCAGGGCGATATGCAAATTAACTGCCAGCCAAGATGACGGGCAGCAGCCAGGCAGCTTGAAACTAACATGAGGCTTGCTTGCTTCAGTGATGGAGGACTCCAACATTCCCTGCCTGCCTTGCTGGCCTCTGAGCTTGCAGTTTAAGAAACATTGTAACAAATATAGAAGCTAAACAAAACCCCAGGAACCAGCTTTCAGCCTGCCGGGATCTCAGAGCTGGAGTTATACATTGTTTCAATTATAGAACCGAAACAAACCAGATACCTGCTTGCAGCAGAGGCCTAACAGCTGGAGCCTCAGAGCTAAAGCTGGCCCAGAATAAAAAAAGAAAAGAAAAAAAGGAGCGGTTGGGAGCTTCCGTCACCCGCCAGCCTGAAAACAGCCCTCAGCCCCTCACCCAGACTGGCTAGGCACCCCAGTGGGGACCCCCACCCTGAAGGGGGTGTGACCAGCTGCAAACAGCCATCATCCCCTCATCCAGGCTGGCCAGGCACCCCAGTGGGGACCCCCACCCTGATCCAGGACACCCTTCAGGGCAAACCAGCTGGCCCCCACCATGCACCAGGCCTCTATTCTATATAGTAAAAGGGTAATATGCCTCCCAGCACCGGGATCAGCGGAGCCGCGAGGCCTCCCGGCACCGGGATCAGCGTGACAGGGGGCAGCGCCCAAACCCCCTGATCTCCCTGTGGCTCTGTGTGTGACAGGGGGCGTGGCCACAGCCTCCCTATCAGCCCTGCTCTGTTCGTGACAGGGGAAGGCGCCCCAACCCCCTGATTGGCCCTGCTCTGTGTCTGATATGGGGGAGCTCCCCAACCCCCTGATCACCCTGCGGCTCTGTGTGTGACAGGGTGCGGCGCCCCAACCCCCCCACCCCCAAAGGGCCCTGCTCTGTGTGTGACGGGGTAGAGCCATAACCTCCCCATCGGCCCTGCCCTGAGTGTGACAGTTGCGGTGCTGCAACCCCATGATCGGCCCTGCTCTGTGGGTGATAGAGGGTGACGCCCCAACCGCCCCCCACGGGCCCTGCTCTGTGTGTGACGGGGTAGATCCATAACCTCCCCATTGGCACTGCCCTGAGTGTGACAGGGTGCGGCACCCTAACCCCCTGATCTGCCCTGCTCTGTGTGTGACAGGGGGTGGTGCCCCAACTCCCCTATTGGCCCTACTCTGTGAGTGACAGGGGGGAGCTCCCCAACCCCTGATCGACCCTGCTCTGTGTGTGACAGGGTATGGAGCCCCAACCCCCTGATTGGCCCTGCTCTGTGCGTGACAGGGGGTGGCACCGCAACCTCCCCGTCGACCCTGCCTTGAGTGTGACAGGGGACGGTGCCCCAACCCCCCAATCAGCCCTACCCTGAGCGTGACTGAGGGTGGCATCGCAACCTCCTGATCCGCCCTGCTCTGTGCATGACAGGGGCGGTGCCCCAACTCCCCAATTGGCCCTGCTCTGAGCCCGACCAGGGGCTGCACCTAGGGATTGGGCTTGCCCTCTGTCACCCGGGAGCAGGCCTAAGCCAGCAGGTCGTTATCTCCCGAGGGGTCCCAGACTGTGAGAGGGCACAGGCCAGGCTGAGGGACCCCCTCCCTCCCCCCCGAGTGCACAAATTTTTGTGCACCGGGCCTCTAGTCTATATATATAAAAAGCCAGCGACCATAACGCTGTAACGACCAGAATGACTGGTTGCTATGATGCCCACTGCAGCCAGCGAACCAGCCCAATGGGGCCCGGGGACCAGCTGGCCAACCTCCTGCAGCCACTCCCCCTGGCCTGCCCCGCCCCCAGTGGGCCCCCACCACCTTGATTGGCCTGAAGCTCCTCCCCCCAGACAGCCCCGCCCCTGATCATCCCTCTTACCCCAGTAGGGGGCAGGGCCAGCCAATCGCCTGCAGCCCCTCCCCTCAGCCAGCTCCACCCCCAATTGCCTCCCCACACACCAATCAGGGGTGGCGCTGGCCAGCCCACCAGCCACAGCCCCTCCCCATGGCCAGCCCCGCCACCAATTGGCCTGCTCACCCCATTAGGGGTCAGGGCCCGCTGGCCAATTACCCACAGCCCATCCCCCCAGCTGGCCTGGCCCTGAGTGGGCCCGGATTGGGGTGGGCTGGCCAGCCAACCTCTCGCTGTCTCCCCCTCCCAACAGGCCCAGCCCTGATCCTCCCCTATTGGGGCCAGACTGGCTGGCCCCCACCCATGCATGAATTCGTGCACTGAGCCTTTCGTATAATATATAATATACACATATATTAGCTATAGCTACTGAAAGGATCTGAGAAGTGCTGTATTTCAATTCCAAGACTCCAGTAGCCATAAGTGTATTCAGTGCTCAAATCTTGGTTCTGATGCTATTCTCCAAAAGAAAGGAACCAGGGCCCCTTAGAGAAATGGCTGATTCTAAGGCTAGAATAGGAAAAGCACAAGAAATGCCTAGAGAATCTCATGCCACAAAAGAAGAGGAAATGTGTCAAAAGGTCTCAGAAGGGAGCTTGAAGGTCTCCACTGACCACACATGGGAACAATTTGAATGTTAAAATAATGATGATTAATGGATTACAACCCATTAGATAAAATAGGAAACCATGGATCCACACTTGATATAAGTAAATACATGCTTACTTGAATACCTGATGAAGAGCATTATATTTGCAGTCTGAATTATCTCCCTGGTGGAGAAGTCTGACATACACCACCTTAATCCAGAGATCAACGTTTGCATCATTGGTAATGGACCAGCTAAAAATCCTGCGCTCCTGGTGTGGTACAGTGAGAATGTGACATCACTTCTGTGATATCCCTGTCAAAAGTGCATATTGCAGAATCTAAACATGAGGAAACATTTGACAAATCCCAGATTGATAGTCATTGTACGAAATAACTGGCCTTGAATCTTCAATTCTCTAAATTATGGAAATCAAGGAAAGATGGCAGAACTATTTCAGATTGAAGGAGACGAACAAGACATGACATCTAAATGCCATAATTGATTCTGAACTAGATCCTTTTGCTATAAAAAGGACATTTGAGAACAGTGGCAAATCTCAATGGGTTTGAGGATTAGATGGTAATAACGTTTGAGTGTTAATTTCCTGATCTTGAATATTGAATGTGCTGATGTGTAGGAAAATGTCCTTATTACAGGAAATACCCACTGAAGTATTGAAGTAATGGGGCATCATTTCAATAACTTCTTCCAAATAATCTAGGGAAAAATTATTGATAGTACACTTTTAATTTTCCTGTAATTTTGAGGTTGGTTCAATATTAAACCACCAAAATAATAGAATAAAAGCGAATTGAATAATATAATTGCTTATCTTACAATTTTGAGTAACATTATGTAACCTATTATCAGCAACACACAGAAGTTGTCATAAAATGCTGCTTATGTTGAAATGTTGTCTTTTGGAAACAAAATCACCACTGGTGACTGGAGATAATTAATATATGGGAGGAAGTAAAAGTATTTCTTCTGAAATTAAAAATAAAATGCATGTGGGGTGGTGTACATGTGTGTGTGCATGTGTGTGTATCTTCTAAAACCTTGACTTCTGACTCAATAAAATTGTAATTCACTTTTAACATTATATGATACCTTAAGGTAAGAAAAACCCACTTCGTTCTGTTGTGTAAACTATAGTCCCAAAAGCTACTTTAAAATTATGTTGGAAGTCCTAAAGGAAGCATTCTTTTATGACTTAAATCTGTCATATTTTTAATATAAATAGTAATAGGTTGAATTTGAATTAAAAACTTTAAATTGATGTTAGACTTATAGCCTCCTTAACTTTTTGAACCCATGCTGCAGATTCTTAACAAACTTGGTCTAAAAAAGAAAAATAATTTTCAAAATGTTTTCCACTAAGTATGATAAATAAATTGTTAATTCTCATTATAATTATTCATACAGAGCTGAGAAATGAGATACTATTTATATTTTCAAAGTTCAGAATGACCTGATGTTATAACTTTATCAGCCAAATTTTAGTGTGCCTTTATACCTGCTTTATACATGCAGAGAACAGATGCAAATTGAAATCAAATTACACTAATTTTTTCTCAAATAATTAGTAGCCTTGAATAATTCTATTTTATCGTATACACCACTGAGAAGAGGAATATTTCTCTTTTATCTTGTTCAGTTTTTACAATTTAAATGATTTTAATTCTAAGTGCCAGGGAGCACTTACATGTCCTGGGGGAATTGGAAGAACCCAGGATCCATTCTATGTGTACTAACACACAAAACTCCGGCTTCTAAATAAATGCCACCGTTTCCTCATTCTCTCACTGTTGACTCTGAAAAAAGAGTTCTGCTGCAGCCTGTCCTACAGGCCCGCCACACAGGATTTATGCAGACTCCACAGTGGGGGATCTTTCTGCAAGGAAAAAAAGGAGGGGGAGGGAGTGGGGGATGGTGCTGAACAGACTCTCCTGAGGTTCTCTGTGGCTAATGCTCCTCCAATTCCCTGAAATCATGCCATTGCCAATGCGCTTTTCACCCAGCAGTGGTCTGCGATCAAAGGGATATGGCTGCAACCGCAGGCAAAATTACAGGCATCTTAACACTGTCATTCAGAGCACACAACCAACCTCTCCTTAATGTGAGTCCCGTCCACTTTCTTATCCTTGTGGCCAGTTACCTCCTCTTGTGAACTCTGCACTCTCATTGACTGCATCAATACTGCTAATTCCCAGGGTCATACCTGCCTGTGTGCCTTTGCTTTTATTTATTTTTTCTTCTGTTTCAATAAAATTCTCCCTTCCTTCTCACCCTTCCCAGAACTCTGCTTTGTCCAAGTCCTATTCCTTCAAACCTCACCTCAGTGCCTCCTACCTGAGGCATTTTTCAGGCCCTCAAAACTAATGACATCTCACACTTCTGAATCCCAATTATTCTAAATACCTTTTTAACATTAGTATGTGTTTATCTTCTCCCCCCACTGCAGTATGAGATCCTTGAGAGGAGCAGGAGCCATTTCTAATCCCTCTCGTTATCCCGTGACTCATTGGACATAAACATTGCATGTTGCACTCAATGCATGCATAGCCAATGAATGTTTTGAACACTTCTTTTTTTTTTTTTTTCAATCGGGCATCTAAATTGCAAGTACTTCAGTGCCAGAACCAGAAACATCATAGGTCTGTTCAAAAATATCCTAACAAAGCTTTTATGGACTTGATATTAGGAGAAAAAAAGTTACTTTTTTTTATTTCTAAGAGAACAGTTGCACATACTAGTTGGTCTTTTTATATGAACATGGAGGTTTATTTGACAGAATTTCATTAAAGTATTTTAAACTCTCCTTGATGGAATGATAGAGAGCCTAACTAAACATGAAAGCATACAGCATATATTTTTATGTATAAGAATTTTTTAAAAATACACATCACTAATTTTGTCACAGATGACATTTTATAATTTCCCCAGTACAAAGGAAATATTCCCAGATGTTTGGCATTAGATCTTCCCATGAATAATAAATAAATTCAGTATTATATCTATCAATTTTTCTACCATAAAATTATTCCCAAAACAACATGACAATGCTGCAGTGACTGATTACTCCATGCCACGCTTTTGAAATTGCCATATCCTTATTATAATTAAAACCACATTGGGCCTTATCTGTACAAGTAGCCTGACATCGAGCCAAAACTGCTGAAGCGGCTTTAATGTGGACTGGGGCAAGGAAATAAATAGTCTTTATGTCTGTAAACTTAACAGATATCTTGCAGTTGCTCAACCACGTTATGCTGAGGTTGTAGAAGTTTTTTCTTTATCAGTTTTTCCAAAGCCAACCAAGTTAAACCCAATGTCAAAAACAATTCAGAGTTTCAAAATCACAGTTTAAGCAGCACTTGTATCCTCACAGTGAAAACAAGGTCTGTAAACACATTTTTGTAGATCAATAATTTTGCTATTAAATATAAATGTATGGTTAAAATAGTATATATATATATATATTTTTTTCTATAATTAGCATATGTTTGTCTGAGAGATAAAATTGGATAAATCTAGAGCCTCAGGGAATGGGTAATAAGAGCACTCATTTACTTCTTCCCTACCCAATTAGTATGTTTTAGGATTCGTTCCTATTCAAATCCTAAACTTCTTTTCTTAGACTGCCAGAGCCTCTGAGCTTTGTGATGGACGATAAAATGTGAACTATGACAGATGTTTTCACCTTCATGAAGCAGGGGGACATTAATGAAATGTGTTTAATGCAGGTTATTCTGATGTTGGTCCTATGTTTGACACTGCATAAATGATTCTAAATTGCAGTTAAATTCTCACATAAATTGCATGCTGATTTATTTTCTGAATGCAGGAATGTCCTTACTCATAAAAAAAGTGATACTTGAAGATCAGCCCAGGGTGTGGATTTGTGGTTTTGTTTATGACTTTTACCCAAATCTCAAACTTTTGAGGTCATCTTCCATGTTACAGTCACTAGGTATTGAACCACCTTTACTTATTTATTTTTCCCTTTTTAAAACTCGCTTTGCTAATATCTAAAATCCACCTTTTATTAAATTCAAAATTTATTTCATTTACTATCACAAGTATTTGTGATGCACACCCAAGATTTGCAACATTCTACATTAACAGCCAGTTATTTTATACTCCTTAGATGAAATCTAGAAGCTACATAACTTTGAATAGCTCAGATAGTCAATAAATTAAGCAGTACATTCCTCCAACACTCTGCTTTTCGTTTTCATAATTGGAATTTTAAGTACCATAGTGGTAAGAAACTGGACTCCATAAACTCCTAGCTGTTCCTGTGGCCACATCATTTAAGCTGTATGGACTCTTCAACTTTATGATTTTTAACTTGTGAGTCTCACTACTTACAAAGTACTAGGGCTAGAACATATAATAGGGTTTAAAACATAAAAAAAGATTCTATAATGACAGCTCCAGATCATATTCTGTTGATTAAAGGACATATCTATTTTACCCTTCATCATCTCTATAATTACTGCTGCTTACAGTGGATGCATCTTAAAACCACTGCGGCCAAGCAGCAGTTACAACATTGTCCTTGATAATACATGTGAATTTCATTGTTATTCCTTATGGCATTAGCAAAGTCTATGATAGTAGTATTTCTGCCCAAAACAAATAAACAAAAACAACTAAGGACTATTGAGAATGGGAAATAAACCCTTCCTCAATTGCTTGCTTAAACTTTTCATTGGCATCTTCTGGTGCCATTGCCAATGCAACAGCATGAAAACTTAGAGATGGGTACCAGTTTTCTGAAAGAAATACTGCAGGGGAGCACTTTTTAAAAGAAATCCTGCATCATCAACAGTTTTGATGCCACAGAGATAATACTGTTAGGAGAACACAAACTTTGATGGGTGTGTTCAACAGCGACTTGAAAGATTTGGACTGTGAAGATAAAGAACTTTTAGGAATACCTTCTTTTTTAATATATGACAAAGAGTGAATTTCTTAAAAGGTATGTAAATAAGTCATGCAAAGTTATTTCAGTAAGCGCACAATAAAAATTAGAGTTGATAAAAACATTGTATTATAGTTTAATTTCCCTTTCTTTGGCACACATATAGTGAAGTATATTTCACAGCCAATGACATCTTAGATTTAAAAAAATACAATATTACCATTACTGTATGGCTTTCCCAGAAATGCTATGGAAGATCAGTAAGCATTAATTGATTTTAAAACTTGTTTCTAATCACCCTACAGCCTAATATATTAAAATAAGCAGAACTTTAATCGCTTCTCGGCCTTTTGGCTAAGATCAAGTGTAGTATCTGTTCTTATCAGTTTAAAATAAGCAGAACTTTAAAATCTGTAATTAAGACTTTCAATTTGGGGAATAACCTTTGAAAACACACTTGGTTTTCTCCATCCACAGAGTTTTAATGCCCATGTTTCCTCTGGTCAGCAATCACATAGGCTTCTCCGGAAAACAGTGGCCTCTCTCTCTCTTTGAGGTCATCCATAGTACCCCCCAAACAGAGTTCATTTACACCACATAGTTTATGTTTTAAGCCACACCACACCACACCAAATGAAGTAAGGTTAATAGGTAATTTGCCTTAGCAGTGTGCTGGTCATATGCTTTGTGCTATATATAAGTAACAGATGTCATTGTTATTGTTAATTTCAAGAAACAGGAAATGATAAAGTCTCTGTTGGCACCATATCTAATCTGCTAACATTGTTCACTTTTATAGGTGGAACTCACTGTCCAAATACAAGTGCTTTGCAAGAGGTGCGCAGCTGTAACGAGCATCCCTGTACTGTGTATCACTGGCAAACTGGTCCGTGGGGCCAGTGCATTGAGGACACCTCAGTATCATCCTTCAACACAACTACAACTTGGAACAGGGAGGCCTCTTGCTCTGTTGGCATGCAGACAAGAAAAGTCATCTGTGTGCGGGTCAATGTGGGCCAAGTGGGACCCAAAAAGTAAGGGCTTTAGAATGTCAACAGTAAATCCTGTGGCCGGCCAAGCAGGGGATTGGCTCAGGCTTCACTTGCCTCATGAAATGGAACATTTTGATGCTTGTCATACCTGTCCTCAAGAGTAAGATTGTTTGGAATGTCGGCCACTGATAAAGTTATACCAGCCTCAGAGCCTTATGCCTGGGGTCCATAAATTCTGTAGAAATCTTTCTGTGTGATACCTGCTTTCAGTTTTATGGTAGCACTTTCTGCTTTTATTAAGCTAGTGAGGCAATGAAAGAAGTGCTTGCTCTAGGCCTGGCTGATCAATAATGACAGGATACGAAGTCCTAGCAGTGTAGGTCATCCCTGACTCCCTATACACCGGTAGGCTACGGAGACTGCCAATCTAGTTTAATTGGGTGGTAGCCTTCTATGATCTGCCTTTCATTTCCCCTAGGAAATATATTAAAAAATACTGAGACTGAACTTATTATGTCTTTTAATCATTCAATGAATAAGCTGTTTATATCCAAGAGAGAGCTTTGGGAGAGGATGTTTTATGATAAGTGGGAAAACCACCAGTTTCTTACTGTGGTTACCAATAGTGTAATAACAAGGCGAACAATTTGCTAGAGAGGGGGGACAAAAAACTAAAGAATTGGCATATTATATGTGCCTTGTGAGAAATATAAACAAAAATGAGTCATGACATAACTGGGCTAATCATTCTTAGAGAAAATAAATCAATTCTAAAATTATAATCTTTTCAAGGGAAACTTTATCTTTTGAGATTTAGACAGCATAGGTCTTTTAAAATTCAAATTACCTTAGTCATGTGAAACATTAGAAGTAAAACCAGTCAAGTTTGTTTTAGTATACAGATGGCCTCATAATTTCCAAATTTCATAATTGGTCAACTGCTTAAATATTAACTGATTGTGGCCTGTTTTCAGAGTTTACTGAAAGGATTTAATGAAAAAAAAATAGTAGCAATGTGAGCACTTAATAAATCTTAGAAATTATTTTCTTTCAAAAATTTGAGCTACTTTTTAGTGTTTCAGGGAAATGAAAATAATGTACCTGATATATGAAAAAAAAACGAAGGAATTTGTAAGGATCCCCTTATGAGTTTATTTTACCTGGCCAGCATTCCACACATTAGGGATATTTTGCCCCATATTTTGTTTATGTAGTTTGAAATTAGAAAACATATGGCAAAAAGAATTGACTAAATTGAGAAATTATTTCACATGCTTAACAGCTCCAAACCAATATTTTAACCAGTTAACTGCCACACGTCCAAAATAGAAACCATCCCGCTTGCGTCTATAGATGCTTATGGCTTACAAAGGATTAATAGAAATTAGGCTAAAGTTGTGATGAATCTATCAAAGGAAAATAATATACAGTGTATTAAAGTTCAATAGCAGTAACAGCAGGGGAAGGAACCTTAAGTCCTGGAGGATACTGGGTCTTGCTGGGACAAGCACAGAAGTGGAAATACTCACTGCAGAGGGGTCTAACCTGACCTGCCTGTCATGGCACAGGATAGAGGGTTATTGTGTTGTACTTCTATGAGTAAACTCACCCTGTTCCTATTTTACAGTTAATCGCCTTTCAAATGTTGCTATTGATGGTTTCCTCACTTATGCAAAGTACAAAATATTTTGCTGAACAATGGGTGTACAGCATGTGTGTGAAAAAGCCCTCTGGATTCATGTCATTAAATCGTTCAGTAAGGAGGGGATCCCCATGCTGGGCCACAATAATCCATTAAACATGCGCTTTGCCCTTGCAGCCATATGCAGTGACCTGGATACATGGATAGGTTTGTTAAGTCAAATGGATTTACTTTGCCCTTAAAGTTCTGAAGAAGTAAGCAAATACTGTAAATTCAAAAGAAAATGTTACTGCCCTTATGCCTAAATGCTAGATTAAATTCCACAAATGCTTTTCAGTACTAGGCATTTGCAACAGAAATGCAAATAAAAACCTTGTTTTAAACTCTTAATAAAACAGATTACTGTGCAATAGTAAAATCAATGTTATTGATCTTACCTCTCTTCCGAGTAACAAACTTCAACTCCTATCACATCTGTTTAATTTGACCTTGAATAAGATTTGGGGGGAAATCAATTCCGTGATTTAAACCACAAAGACTAAATACAAACAGTACAAAAGAGAAAAGAAGCATGTTGACTGAACCAATTGCCTCGCCAAAGGAAGTCTGAATTTATTTTATTGCATGTAATCTAGGTTGTATAATTTATCTTTGTATGTTCATTTAATGGGTTTGTTGTTAGTAATTTTGTTCTCCACAGTTAGCCAAGTATCTTGCTGTGGATATTTCCAAACAAAAGCAAAATTTTGGAGGTTGTCAATGATAACACTATAAATTCCACTGATTTTCAAGGCTAACATTTTTTAAAATATATATATATTTTTTATTGATTTCTTACAGAGAGGAAGGGAGAGGGACAGAGAGCCAGAAACATCGATGAGAGAGAAACATCGATCAGCTGCCTCCTGCACGTCCCCTACTGGGGATGTGCCCGCAACCAAGGTACATGCCCTTGACTGGAATCGAACCTGGGGCCCTTCAGTCCGCAGGCTGACGCTCTATCCACTGAGCCAAACCGGTTAGGGCAAGGCTAACATTTTAAGAGCATGCACTTGAGTAATGCTCTCCCGTGGTCTAAGTTATAAAATTGCCTCATTGAAAAATGATAATTACTAATCAATAATTTCATAGTTCTGAAGAATGAACAGGATTATATGTGGGGTTTTGCCATATAATCTTTCCTGGTTAAGAATGAAGGTTAAATTATAATTCCAATGATTTATAGTCTCAATTGTATCAATACTTTAACTTCTGTGATTCACAGCTAAATTTCTTTGTCATACACTGACTTTGAATAGAAATCATAATTAGAAAAACACAAGCTTATTCTTAACATAAACCAGGGAGATTTATTTCTTTTTCAAATGTTGAATCTGGTGTGAGAGAGGAAAACATGTATCTGAATAATTGAATGGAACATAAATTATTATAAGATATATAAAAAATGAAGCATCAGTAAGGTGCTAGAAATAAATTATGGGAAAGAGATTAATGATTTTTTTCCCACTCATAGTTCAGTTCTGAAAACCTGATTAACTTACTTGTTAAAACACAATCTATCTTGACCTATAAAAAAATTTGGCTTCTCCCATGGGGAATATTTTTAAATCCCATATTTCACTAATTTCCCAAGTTATTTCATCAACAGTTTTACTGGTTGGTTGGTTTATTTCTTCAGTGCTTCTTAGCTTATTTATTAATGATTTATATGACCTTAAAGGAGTTTTTTCTGGGTATCATAACTTTAAGTTACTTTTAGTTACATGAATTATGTGATTATATTCTGTTGTCCTAAATTACATCTTCTTCTAATGGTAATGCTCACAGCTAACATTTGACTATTAGCAATAGTAGACTCAGATTGTAAAGGTGCAGACAAGGCTTGGGAAATTTAAAAATCATCCAGTAAGTACACAATAAATAAGACAGTATATTTAAAACATATATCAGCTCCAAAAATATTTCTTTCCAAAATATATTGTAACATATAAAAATATTTAAAGATTTTTCATTTATTCCTCACCCAAGGACATGCTTTTATTGGTTTTAGAGAGAGTGGAAAGGAGAGGGACACAGAGAGAGTGGAACATTGATCAGTTGCCTCCAGCACGCGCCCTGATGGGGGATTGAACCACAACTATGGCACGTGCTCTGACTGGAGATTGAACCCGTGTCCTTTATCTGTACGGGATGATGCTCCAAACAGCTAAGTCACACCAAATATTTAATGTTTTGGCTAGTCAAAAATATTTAAAATATTTAAAATTCCATCATCTGAAACTAAAAAAGTAATGGAAGAAAAAGGATACTAAATGAAAGTAGGAATGACACAAAAGCTATTTATCATAATAACTTATACACTTTTATTATTTTATTATTTATTATGAAATATATAGCTGTAAATACAACTTTTTTTTTAGCATGTACTGGGTATAAAATAGGCTTCATTATAAATTTGTCATGCTATACATTTTTGTAAAAATAAAGTGCAGAATAACCTGAAAATTTATAATTGACAATAAGCCTAGTTAGTTATGCAAAGATGTAAAATTGGGTCCTTACATTGGTAATTTGAATTTCCACAAATTTTGTAAAAGCATGTTAGAAAATATAAATTTATTAATGGGTAGATTATTATAAAGGAGTTTCGTATAATTATTACATTTTGTCCTAGATAACACAATTACTATTATTAAAATCACACATCTTGTTTTGAGAAGCTTTATTGAGGCCTGGTTTGGAAGAATGTAGTTGTATAGTTCTTGTCAAAAGCAAAGCTCCCAGAAATTAAGACTGGTGATGATTTAGCAACTTTAACAATGAAAATTCTAACCATATTAAATTACCTGGTTTGCAGGATTACTATAGAGACTTAGTGATTTCCTTTTGTTTTTTCCAGGTGTCCTGAAAGTCTTCGGCCTGAAACAGTGAGGCCCTGTCTGCTTCCTTGTAGGAAGGACTGTATCGTGACCCCATACAGTGACTGGACCACTTGCCCTTCCTCATGTACAGAAGGTATGATCTGGAGGGTTCTGGAGGTTCTTCCCCTAGAAGACCACTTGCCAGCACCTCTGAGTTCTGACTGAATAATGTTTGTGATTCTTACATGGGTTGTGTAATCCTGGTTCAGCATGAATTCCATAAAATGTTGGTTTCTGTCTAGAAAATAATATAGCTTTACCAAACGAATGAGTTTTATGTCAAAACTGACTTAAAACTTTACAATATAAGTAAAAGTGAAAGGATTCTAAGTGTTATTATATTAATAATGTTTCCTTTAACATCTATACTAATAAAAGGGTAATATGCTAATTAGACCCGGTCGACCAGATATCCTCCGGACTTCCTTCTGGACAAAGTCACCATGGCTGGGGCCAAGGCAGAGCTGGTTAGGGGCGATCAGGCCAACAGGGGAGCAGGCAGTTAGGGGCGATCAGTCTGGTGGGGGAGCAAGCATTTAGGGGCTAGATCAGGATGGCAGGAGACAAAGCAGATAGGGGCGATCAGGCTGGCAGAAGAACAAGCAGTTAGGGGCGCAATGAGGCCAGAGAGGAGGAGCAAGCAGTTAGGGGGCAATCAGGCAGGCAGGGGAGGGCAGCTGAGGGTCATCAGGCGTGTAGGGGAGGAGGAAAGAGGCATGTGATCAGCCTGAACAGAGGGGCAGGGGGAGGGGAGGGTCATGATCACCAGGAAGTGGGCAGGTGAATAGTGGGATGGGGCAGTTGATTATGCAGTAGATGTTCCCCGAGGATGGAAGAGGGCCCATATGAAGATTGAAGGGATGTGGCCAGGAGCCTCCAGAAGCTGAAGAGGTAGGAAGGAGGGAGCACAGCCCCAGACACCCTGATTTCAGATTCTGGACCCAGAACTGGGAGAGCCTGAGTTCCTGTTTGTTTAAGCCAGTCTGTATTCATCTGAGCAACAGCCTCAGGAATTGACTCCTCTTTGACCCTCCTTTCGGGACTTGTCCGGGTTCCTGGGACAGCAGAGGCTCACAGGGAGATTCATCCCTGTGTCTGTGCCTTGACCCTGTCTCCCGCCCCCCATGCTCCCCAGGGCTCCTCGGCAGTGACAGTTAAGTGGGCACACCAGGGCAGGAAGCTTGGTGGGAACTGCAGTTGACTTGGCACAGGGACTCCTCTGCTTGCCAAGCCCCGGGCTGTAAGATGATGCAAGGTACTCCAAAGCCCTGCCCTTACCTCCCAGGCCTTTCCCCTCATGAGGTCAGCCTGGGGCTGCCCTTACCTCCCAGGCCTTTCCCCTCATGAGGTCAGCCTGGGGCTCCCCTTTCTGAAGCACCTGGGTTGACAGGAGCCAGCAACTGGGTTCCATGCCCAGATTCTAGATGCCAAAACTGGCTCAGGGAGAACAGAGGGAGAGCAGAGGACCGTAGCCTTGGCCCACCTCCCAGTCAACTCAGCCCAGCTGACAGGTCGCTCCGCCAGCTGCCAGGGATGTGGGGCCACATGATCAGACCACGTGGGTACCTGACAAGGGGGCAGGGCAAGTGAGCAGCCGGAAGTGGGCCTATCCTGAGGTGGGCAGGTGAACAGGATTCGGGGCTTATGATCAGCCGGTAGTGGTTACAGCTGGAAGTGGGCTTGGGAACTTGGGGACGGGGCTGTATCAGCCAGAAGTGGGCACAGCTGGAGGTGGACACTTGAACAGTGGGGCGGCCCACGAGTTCTGACAGAAGTGGGCACACCCAGAAGTGGGCACCTGAATGGAGAGGCGGGGGCTCTTGATCACCAGGGAGTGGGCACGGGAATGTGGTGCCTGGGCTGTGATCAGGCAGAAGTGATCGCAGCTAGAGGTGAGCATGTGAACCAGGGTGCAGGGCCATGTGTTCCGTTGGAAATAGGCACAGCAAGATGTGGGCACCTGAACAGGGGGGCATGGGCATGTGAGCAGCTGGAAGTGGGCGTAGCCAGAAGTGGGCACCTGAACAGGGGGGTAGAGGAATGTAAGCAGCTGAAAGTGGGCACAGCTGGAAGTAGGCACCTGAACAGGGGACCAGGGGCATGTGATCAGCTGTTAGTGGGCACCTGAAGAGAGGGAGGGGGCTCCTGATTATCAGGAAGTGTGCAGGTGAACAATGGGGTGGGGACACGTGATTATGCGAGATATTTTCTGCATAATCAGATTTAGGAAGGACCCTCCCCTGAAGACCTTGAAGGGAGCACAGCCCCAGACACCCTGATTTCAGATTCTGGACCTAGGTCAGCAGGTAAGTTGGTAATCAGGCCAGCAGGGGAGGGCGGTTGGGCATGATCAGGCTGGCAGGGGAGTGGTTAGGTGGTGATCAGGCCAGCAGGGAAGTGGTTAGGGGACAATCAGACAGGCAGGCAGAAGCGATTAGGAGCCAGTGGTCCCAGATTGTGAGAGGGATGTCCAACTGTTGGTTTAGGCCCAATCTCGCAGGGATTGGGCCTAACCTGGCAGTCAGACATCCTGCGAGGGGTCTTGGATTGGAGAGGCTGCAGGCTGGGCTGAGAGACCCATGAATTTTGTGCACTGGGCCTCTAGTTAATTATAAAAGAATGTATAGCGGCCTTATATATTTCAAAAAGAGTATACAGTCTTCTTATCAGTACTCATAGTTTTCAACCCACTTATCGCAAGACATAGCATGGCCCCAGGTAGTTTCTGTTCAGATTCAGTTATACAGTCCCGAAGGAATAAAAGAAAGAGAACCAATGGCTGAAAGTGAGAGAAGGATTAGAGAGTGGAAAAGAATGAGAAATTGAAAATCCGGGTATATATGTAGATAGTGCTGTGGGTCCAGGTGATGATAAAAGGCATTTGGGGGGTCGAGGTGAGGGTAGGTCTAGTTTCTTGTGAGTAACGGGCATGCAAGATGTAATGGGTTTAGTTGCCATGGTCTCTGGGGGTTGGGCAGGTAGCTTCTTTAAATAAAGATGCATGTTTCCACTATGATACCATTCTCCCCTGGAGATCCTGGGGTGGCGGTGATCAGGAGGACAGGAATGCCAGCTCAGAAAACTGCTGTCCTGTGAGCTAGAGACTCTCAGAGAGGCAGGGCTGCGTTTGGTTGAGTGCAGGTCATCTCATCAGGAGCAGATCAGCCCTGCCCGTTCAGTTTGGCAGCTCTATGGTGTGTTGACTGAGTCTCGTATAACAAAAGGCTTTAGAAACCCTCAGTCTAGGCACTCAGACTTAAAAGGAAGAACTGTAATTGTGTGTTGAGGAAATAAAAACTAAGGGGCAGGAGAGGGTTGCTGTTGGACAGCAGTGCCAAGATGCTTTGTTTCCTGGAGAAGCCTTTTCTGTTGTGCCCATAGATTGCTTAAACTGAAAAGAAAAATACAGTGGTGTTAGAAAACTAGCCTTTTGTTGCAAGGAAAATAAAGCAATGATATGTGGTTAGTTTTTCATTATTTGGTATGAAATAGGAATGGTCCACATTTCATTGAAATGACACTGAATTTCTCACACAATTAAAAAATGCAAACAAAGTTGAATGTTCAAGGATAGATAACAGCCACAGAAAATTAATTCAGGGATGGGGTGGTTCTTTCAAAGTTAGTTATGCAGGTGAAGTCTAAAGTTTATAAGAGCTTTGAATTAATGAATGTGTGGAGCTAACCTCCTTTTAAAAAGTAATTTAAAGAGGTAAAATTATGCTTTAGTATTGCAGAAAATGGAATAGAATACCTTAGCATCCCAGCAAGAACAAAAAGAATTATTTGAAATGTTGTTCAGCCCTCTCTCAAGATATGTGTTCAATGCAATAAAGATCAGAAATTGAGTAAGAGAGTAATTCTTAAACCAGTGCACTTGGTAACTTTTTAAAAATTTTCATAAACTTTACAAGGGGTAGTTTTTAAAAATAGAAAACATTTATACATATAAATTATTTGGAGCTCTAATCTTTAAAATATCATTATTTTTGACCAAATAATACATTTAGCTGCTCAATTTCTATTTACCCTCCCCCTTTTCACACTACATTTATTTAATTGAGATCTAGAAGGGATATTGCAGAGGCATCTATTCTACCTTGATGCCTTTAAGCACTACTTCCCTAAAATTACCCCAAAGATAGGAAAAATACCTTTACATTTTGCTTCTTGCATGAAACACTTCTTTTCCAATTTCCTACCGCTATGCTCCTCCGTCCTGCTATTCCTCCCACATCCAGCTTAACAAATCTTAGTTTTGCCTGCCTTCTAAATCCTTCCACCAAGTCATTTCTCTAGTGAAATTCATCTTGAATGTCTTAAAGTATCTGAAAAGTTCTGTAACTTTGTGAGAGATTACATTAACCCTCTGAATCCACGTGCCCCATCATCACATAATTGTTTTCTGAATATATAATCCATTTTCTTTTTCTATTTGTATCCCATATAGGTATTTTCCAGTATAAACACTATAGGAATATTCCTTTACTTTCCCCATGCTCATTATGGACAAAGTGATACCTTATTTTTTTATTAATCCTCAATGTGCAGGCTTAGTCCCCATGTTTTTACTACTGTAAGGAAATGGATAAAAGAAATAGATGTTAATAATCCAGTTGAGAATAAATGAAATAAGTGTGTTTTCTCATTCAGCAAATATTTATTAAGTCATTACTATGTGTAACTATTGTTCTATAGCAAAAGCACAAAGATAAATGGAAACTATATATATGTATTAACCACATGTAATAAACTGGGTATAAGTACAAACAAGAAATTTTGAAGGTTGTAAAATTCTAGCTTGCCAGTTCAAATTGTTAGTGGGGAACATTCCTTTTTTATTTTTTTATCGTGTGCCATAGCACTCCTTTTGTCTGTACTTTGATCTGAGAGCTCTATAACCTGGATGAGCTTACAGTGCTGTTTCTTTGAATGCACAAGTAATTTCTTAACTGAGAGCTGAGAAGAAATGAACCTCTTAGTGGGTAGAAACATGGGTGTCATGACACTTCCTGTGTAACCCCATTAAACTTCCTCTCTACATGTTATGGCTTTGAAATGTTTCACTTGAATCAGGTCACAATCTCTGTCCCTGTGGGCTGCACAAGGTTAAAGTATTTGAACTTTTTATAAGACTAAATGGATTGCCAAGATGGAATCAACTATGGAAGTGAGAAACAGTCATCATAGTCTTATATATTAAGTGCAGACTATGGAGGTTGTGTTGAGAAGGCACTAAAATATGTCAGAGTTGTACATTAGGTGATGTTTTTGCTTTCAAGTTAATAAACAAAGTAAAAAATGAAACCCTCACATTTGACTGCTGCCTCCCCCGTCTGAACAGCCCTGCCTCTGTCCCAGGTGACATCTAGGGGGTTAATGACCCAAAGCTTCAGTCTATAAGGTGCCCCTGATGCTGAACTCACAGTCACCTGCTTTGTCTGGATCCCTTGTTCCCAACTCCATGTCTGTTGTCTATCTGCAGGCTGAGAGGGTTGGAGAATGATTGACCCCTGGGAAGCAAAGGCCTGCTTCTCTGTATTCTTTCTCTCTTTTTCCCTGTTAGAAAACAAGCATCTCCTTCCTTCCCCCAATACTAAACAAATGACAAGAACGGTCGTTTAGTGTATATACTCTTTTAAGAAGATTATAAGCAAAAATAATGATAGAAAGTGTAAAAGAAGGATGGAGTCAAGTAGTAAATGGGAGAAGAAGAGAAAAATTATACTATAAAATTAGAATTAAGGTAAGCTGCTGCAATTGAGAAGAAAATTAGTTCTGAGATTTTGGTGAACAAAGCCAAAAATAGAAGCACAGTGGATTCTTAACTGATTGTCAGGGGACACAAAATTTTTCCTAGCTCTACATTATTAGAGGAATCTCTCACCTGGGCCTTAAAAATAGGAGTCATTGGACAATAAAATGGATGAAGACTGCATTAGCAATTTTATTAAAAGTCCTATTGGCATTTTTTTAGATCTTTCCTAGATAAAGGATTTTTAACATGTAAAAGTTGGAGCTAGAATTCATACCACTACTGTTAAACTAAAAATGTCCATGACAGTATTTTCAAATACTTGAGTTCTCTGCTACTCACTACCTCCAGTCCCTAATTCCCTACTCCATTACCTGTAGTATTCCAGTTATTCACTAATATAGTTAATACAATCATTAATAGTACAGGTTTCCCCCACAATGGGAGTAATCCTAAAAGTTACACATGAACCATACTATCTGAAATTGGGACAAGGCATACAAGGTTGTCTATTCAAGTAGATCTTAAGCCTGGGTATTCATCACAGTTTTCTGGCAAGCTTTGTAAAAATCAGACTTTTAAACTCAGCTCCCAAAAATTCTGAGACATGGTTTTGATTTTGTCTTTTTAAGGAAATTATCCTATGCAGTCAGCCATTTAGGAATCACTAATTTGATCCATTCACACATCTAACACAGGAATCTTCAATCCACATTGCTGGGAGTCAGTTGCCCAGACCCCATTGAGGGATACCTTAACTTCTTGAGAAAGGATGTTTTATTATTAGAAAGTTCTAATTGTCAAATCATATTTTTCTACTAACATAATAACTTTAAGAATGTTTCATTTCATTTCTGGTTAAACTTTCATTGTTCGGGGCTGCTAACTCTTCTAAATTTCTCTGTTCCTGTGGTCTACATATTAAGTATTTAATGATCTTACAAAAAAATTTAAATGCATCATGCCAACTCCATTAAAATAATTCTTGAGGGAATTCTTTTATGAGTGAAATTGTGCCATGCAGTTATTCATCTCTAAAGTGTATTTATTGTAAGTTGGAATATATTTTTTATTAAAGTTGGCAAGTCTTATACATGATCTGTTTCTAATACCAAAAAATTTTGAGCATCTTTATATCAATAATACTGTCAATTTGATCTCTTCCTTGCAGATAAATCTTATTTCCTTCGGCTTTTTAAACACAATTTGGAGTTATTTACTTAGCGTAATGATCGCTATTTCGAATGCTTCTCTAAAAATTCTGCCTCCAAGAAGTGACTTTCATTTCACTACGTACAACCCTGATGTTAAAATGCGACCTGAATTGAAGATCTTAGACTGTTTAACATGAATAATAAATGACTAGAATAATTTATGAGTTATGCATTTCAAATTAAGTGAATAACAAAGAAATAAAATTTCTCATTAAAATCTGGAATATATTCTCCTAAGAAGGATTCATTACATGTGTATGAGTCCCGTGTGGTAAACAGGGCTATGTGAAATGGCATGAAAATAAACTTAAGGTAGAGAAAAATAAATTAATTAGAGCTGTCATATTTCTCAAGGGGCAAGGAACATACAAAAGAGCAATTACTTTGCAACTGTGCATTGGGAAGCCTCGTTGACTATGGAACTGTTTTCCTCATTCTTCCCATTTTTAAATAGGAATTGATTGGGTTTTCAGTGTAAGCAGTCTTTGGGAGGATTTGGGAAATGATTAGACTAGATGCGTCCTCTCGTTCAGGGATGTCAAAGCACATGTAGCTAGAGGCCATGTGCTTTCTTCACACAGGATGGTATTTGGAGAGTCTTTTTATCAGTGCAGAGCACAGAGGTTAAAAAGCTGCCTCGTTCTAGGGAGTTCCGGAGTCAAGAAGCAGTCTCGGCACCGGGTCATCATTCAGCTGCCAGCCAACGGAGGCAGGGACTGCACGGATCCTCTCTATGAAGAGAAGGCCTGCGAGGCCCCTCAAATGTGCCAAAGCTACAGGTAATAGAGGGAAAGAAAAAGCAAAATGCTTCAAGTCCAACGCTGTCCTGCGGGCTCAGTGAAGTTGGGATGTTTACGGCTGTATGTGCCATCGCCTACCTCTTTAAAAGAGCTGTTCGCCTACTGAAATGATCTCCAGGGAGACAATGACATAAATCTCCATGCGGTATTACTAGCTCCAGCAGTTTGGGAAAATTTTGTATGTTGACATAAACGCTAAGGAATGCAGAGACGCTGTTAATAATTATGTAAATGTATGCTTTAGGAAGCAATTCTTTTTCACTTAGAGGAATGGCCTAAGCACCTATTCCTCTCAAATGCTGGCATCCTTGCTGACAAAATGACATCTTTACCCTCAATGATGCTAGTGAGGCATTTGTTCTATTCATGTTTGGCCACCTCAAAGAAAATTAAGGTTATTAAAGTTATATAGTATCATCTTGATAATTATTAGAGAAATTTGTCTTCAGAACTACGAAAAGAAAGTACAGACCTAATTGAAACAATGCGGCATATAATTGCAACCCTGACAACAAATGAAATAGTATGGCATCCACTGATGGAATGTGTGATCACAAAGTAGCAATTTAAGGTAAAATTGACGGCTGATCTGCCATCTTCATTTATCTGTATTTAATTCTGACAAATAATAATTACAAAAAATAGTATAATTGCATGTTTAGACGGTGAACACTAACATCAATTAGACCCATGGTCGGCAAACCGCGGCTCACGAGCCACATGCGGCTCTTTGGCCCCTTGAGTGTGCCTCTTCCACAAAATACCGACTCTTCCACAAAACACCGACTTCTGCGCATGGGCTACGAAGTTTCAATCACACTGTACATGCACGCCCGCACATGGTATTTTGTGGAAGAGCCACACTCAAGGGGCCAAAGAGCCGCATGTGGCTCGCGAACCGTGGTTTGCCGAGCCGCAGTTTGCCGACCACTGAATTAGACCAAATGTATTTATTTGGCGGATTTGTCTTTGTAAGGTGCATTATAATCACAGTTTCTGAGTTATCGCTACAACACTAACCAAAAGAAGACTATAGAAAAGGCTCATGACATGAATTGGAGTTTTATAACTTGAATATAAAATAAACATACCTCTACTAAACAGAATGCATCACTCTGGTACCATCTGGCACATCTGCTGGCAATCCTCATCATTAAGAAGGCTAAATGCTTTCTATAGAGTTTATTCTTGTAGAACTTGGCCATGATGAACTATGTCTCCACTACCATAGAAAGTACCGCTCTATTTAATGCTGGCTTTTTCTAATGCCTTGGAGACCTACATTACATTTAGATAGGTCTGAGCTCGTCAAATAAATTTCTCTTTGCAGTGGCCACAGTCATGTTTCCATGTCGCCGTAACCCTGGTTTGCCTGGCGTTTTTGCTTCCTCTCCCTGAGGTTTCTTTCCTTTTCTTCTAGGTGGAAGACGCACAAATGGCGCCGGTGCCAACTGGTCCCTTGGAGCGTGCAACAGGACAGCCCTGGAGCACAGGAAGGCTGTGGACCCGGACGACAGGCCAGAGGTGGGAGGCCTCGTTCCACAGCTGATTTGCTTTTCATTCTCCAACATCTCTAACTTAACCACCAGCTTGATGAGTTTGTCATTTGATGCCATGCTTAGCCAATGGAGCAGAGCAGACATGAATCTGCTTACTACTCATCCTACATAGCTCAGGGATGTGTCTTTTTAAAGTGTGCCCTTTGTTCTTTGACATTAGCCTATAATTCCTCTGCTTGAATTTTTTCCTTACTGATATCTAGAAGACAATCAGATGAAGCTTTTGAGAGGGTTATGACAGAGATTGTACACTGCAGCTGGTTGTTAGTTGTGGTGGTTAGTTTGGGGATCATGGTCTTCCATAATACTTTTGCTTGTCACCTTAACAGTAAGATCCTTTATATCCTTGCCCATCTGCATTACATACGTGTGTGCATGCAATGCAATATAATGGGTTAAGTTTCCCAGAAATTCCCAGCAATGACATCCCTAACATACCCCCAATTTTGTTCCTATGCAGTACTGATTTTTAAATGGCAGATTTATGTACTCCAACCTGCCATATGTGGACAGCAGTCTGTCTGCACTGCTGGATAATGTGGAATCCTGAAGAAATGAGTGATGGAAATGTTTCAAATTTGTCAATATTATTTACTGCGTATTATGACTAATACTTATATTTGAAGCTTTGGACATGTTATTTATGCATGTGGCAAATTCAGTCTTTAAAGAGTACATGGTAGTTTCTACTCACGTTGACTTTTAGCATGTAACTCCTACATACCTAAAATGTAGTTGAATATACAATTGAAAACACTGCCATCACCTCTCTTTCATTCATAAAAACATCTTTTGATCCCTCGTTTGTTTTTATGTATTTGATGATGCAAAAGTCGAAACACAGAATAGAATTCCAGCCTTTGCGGATTTGACCTGGAGCCCATTTTCTTTGCAATGAGAAGATTGCTTCCCTAATTTGGAAAAAACAACAACTGCTACTTCTTTGTAAAACTCTTCTATTTATATAATCATCATTTTAGAAGTCTTTATTTGAAATATAAAATTTAGTTTACAAATAATAATGACTAACTATGGACTTTTGGAAATGTATTTTATATGTTTCATTTTCATTATGCATCTTCCACCACCAGCTTTAGCTAAAAAATAACTGTCTCCTTTACAGTTATAGAGACTTAGGTATTTAGGATAGAAAGGCATTCTCATTTCAACCCATTCATCGAGAAATTGAGTGACATGAGATCTTCTTGTCATGCCCTACTAATTCCTCCTTGAATCAAGCACACATTTGCGTGCAATCTGGGCCCTACACAAAGTTTACAATGAAAACAGGTATGAGTTTGGGAATCAGGAAACAATATTTAGTCCTTGTTCTTTCACTAATACACTGTGATTCTTATTCATTACTTCACATTTCTGGGTCTTCATCTATTTAGATGAAGAAGAAAAAAAAAGAAAAAAGAGAGGGTCAGACCAAATGATCTTTTAAGATTACCCTAATATTCATATTTTACAATCTATGCACAGTTAATACTCAGGGATCCAAGTGTGTCAATTGAGATTAGGTAAAACAACCCAAATATTTACAGTCCTCCACTGGAGGAAATCTGAGATATGGTGGCAACAGCACAAGTGTGACAACAGCTTCAGTTCCAGACTCTTTTACTCAACAACTGCAGAACCTTGGTTCGTTTATTTCCTCCCTCTGAGGCTGAGAACATAATGCTCCTCAGATCGCTGCACATATTTAGTCTCCATTAAATGTTGAATCCTTCCCCCTTCGGTCATAGCTGGCGTAAGAGCAGTGGCTCTCAACCTTCTGGCCTTTTAAATACAGTTCCTCATGTTGTGACCCAACCATAAAATTACTTTCGTTGCTACTTCATAACTGTAATGTTGCTACTGTTATGAATCGTCATGAAAATATCTGATATGCAGGATGGTCTTAGGCGACCCCTGTGAAAGGGTCGTGTGATCGCAAAGGGGTCACGACCCACAGGTTGAGAACCACTGCATAAGAGCAACAGTATTAACATGGGTCTTTTGTAGTTTTGACACAAAGTCTGTATGAGAACTGTTCGTTCTGTGATCGGTAATCTTCTTATCTCCAAATCTAAAAATGCCAGCTCATTCCTCATCCTGGCTGACTGCTTTGTAGGACCTAATATGGTGACCCATTCTCACGTGAAAAGGGGTCTTTGGCTTCCCCCATGCCTTTCTGATTGTTACATTCTTGGTTTCCTATTGCTGGTTCCTCTTCCTCTGCCTGCACTTAGATAATGACTTCTAATCTTGGAATATTTGTCAGACGACTTACTCTATGTTGGCAATCTTTTCTATGCCCAGGCTATCTGGAATGAAAGATCATTTCTGCGTATACTAAGAGGAACACTCTTAAACTCCATATGAAGATAATCTTTGTTGCCTTGGTAGATTAAATTTTTTTTTCTTAGAGCCTATATTTCTACAGAAACATGAAATGGAGAAAATCAAGAGTGTAAAAATATATTTTGCTAATGAAATACTGGCAACATTTTCTTCCTTCGATGGTCATAGCTGTTTTTAGAATTCTGCATGATTGACCTGTCATATTCTTGCTATTCTCATCTTTGTTTTTATCTGGTCAGAGACTTAAGAAGTGCCAACTTGTGCTATTTTTTTAATGATTAAAGAAACTGTGTAGTAAGGATTAGCATCGATCAGCAAAGACTAGAGAGAAACTGCACCCTGTCCTCTCCAGTGCACCACATTTTCTCATTCCAGTGCCTCCTTTAACTGATCGCATTCAGGAGGCTGTGCAGCAAGAGCCCTGCGTGTCGGGAAAGAATGAAGATGTTCAAGGCAGGGAGCTTACATTTGGTTAGGGAAGTGGTGTCACTGGTAACATCCAACATGTAGGAGTTAAAGGCTGATCCACCGCAAAAGCAATAATTTGAAGCTAAAGTGTTTAAGAAAGACCTAAAGGATAAGCTGGGAATTGAGTTGTGCCGTAATATTAGAATTAGTAGAAAAGAGAAAAAAATACAAAATAAGATCAATTCTATAAGCTAAGCATTTGAGGTAAGAAAATGAAAACATTAAATATGTTCACAGAAAAGTGGGTAATTGAAGCTCTGAAGACGTAAGCTGGAGCCTGGGGTGATTTTGTAGAAGGCTATAAATGTCAGGATCAGTATTTTAGGCTTTGTTCAATAAGGAGTAGGAGCAAGCAGTGTTTTCTCTGTCCGTACGTAGAGAATAAATTAGGAGGATAAGACACATCAGTCTGGATGCCAGCTAGTACACTATTGTAGCAATGCAAAGATGCAGTAATAGGGTCTCAGGAACCACAGTGGTGGGAATGGGCAGAAAATAAATGGACTTGCAACATGCAATAAAGTAATTTTAGGACTTAGTGGCAGGTGAGAGTAGCAGAAATAGAAATAAGCAAGTCAAAGATTTGATTCTTTAATGCCAATATTTTTATTTTGAGAATACTTACTGCGTATTGATGGAACTAGAATAAAATAAGAAACTAGAGCTGATTTTATTTTTTTTATTTTTTTAAAAATATATTTTATTGATTTTTTACAGAGAGGAAGGGAGAGAGATAGAGAGTTAGAAACATCGATGAGAGAGAAACATCAATCAGCTGCCTCCTGCACATCTCCTACTGGGGATATGCCCGCAACCCAGGTACATGCCCTTGACTGGAATTGAACCTGGGACCTTTCAGTCCGCAGGCCAATGCTCTATCCACTGAGCCAAACCGGTTTCGGCTAGAGCTGATTTTAGAGAGTATATTTTGTATATTGTGCATTAGAGGTGACAGCAGGGGAGCCAATTAAAAATATCCAAGTATGCATTTGAAATGTAGCTGTAGACATAGCTTAGGACAGAAGATAGAAATTTTGGTAAAATTTCCAGAAAGGGTTTTGATGAAGCCATAGAAGCTAAGGTCCCCAAAATACATTACATACCACCAGAAAAGCAATTACTGCATTTTACCATTAATAGATTTTTTTTCTATAACCTGTTTGTATTTGTAGAGTGTTTAAGCATTTCTTTTTACCTAAAGAATTAAATTGTATTAACTTTAAATTACTATTTCTTTGCTGTAACAGAAACAATACCCTATGAATTAACTTTACCATTCTATGATTCTGAAGGTAGAAATTTTTACCCATGGATTTTACCAGACCTTTGGTCTAGACCAGTGATCAGTAAACAATGGCCTGTGTACCAAATCCAACCCATAGTCTGTTTTTTTTAAAAAAAATTAGAGTTCTTTTGAAAAATAGCCATACCCATTTCCTTACCTATTGCCGATGCCTGCTTTCATGATACAAGGCAAAGCTGGGTAGTCAGCCCTCCATATCCACAGCCTCCACATCTGCAGGTTCAACCAGCAACAAATGGAAAAAAATATTTTTAATGTTACAGTGTTGATGATTTACACTATGTTGCATCTGGTTTCATGTGGCCTACATATTATTGGGTTCAGCCTGTTGAGAGAATAAATGTATATAACGTAATTTTTATATATTTCTTATGGTAGGAAATATACTATAGGTATAGATGATTTAGGTGACTCAAGGAAAATCTATATGTTTGCGGAATAGTGCATTGACCATTTTGCCTAGAGTTTCTGAGTGAGTTGGAGGCAAGAGCCCACACTCTGGAGGAATTGAATACCTCCAGGAGTATTTGAATACCAGAAGGAAAGGGGAGAAGAGGAGGAGGAGGAGGAGGAGGAGGAGGAGCCCAGGAAGAGAAGGAATTTTTCAATAGGAAAGCAAAAGTAGTGAAGAATCTTAGCAAAACTTTGGATATGAACAATGATGTATTCCAGGAAATTCTATCTAATAGTGTAAAAACTAAATAAAGGAGAGGGAGGGAGGGAGGGAGGGAGGGAGGAAGGGAGGGAGGGAGGGAGGGAGGGAGGGAGGGAGAGAGAGAGAGAGAGAGAGAGAGGGGAAGAGAGAGATTTTAAAGAAGGGATTGACGGAATTTGGAAACTTTAAAATTTGAATCATTTAAATATCACATGGAAATTTTACAGGGTCTTTGACATAGGCATCTTTCCTGTCAAAAAGTGCAAATATCATGAAACTATATCCACATTCTATTTAATTTTTAAGTAAATAGAAAGCTCATATTTGCTTCATACTACTTTAGTCCACTGTGTATAAACTTTTAATGGAACTGTAATCCACTGTCCCTTTTCTCTGATCACATGCCCACAGTTTGGATGGCACTTAGGAGGCGAAATTATATATGTGACTGTCATTGAACCTACACATAATAGCTATAACTAGAGTTACTATTACATTTGCATGAAAAATAAAATACATGGCTCATAATAATGACAATTTTGGATAATTTACTTATTTTTTTATTTATGACTCCCCTAAGGGACAGTAGCAATCACTACTTAACATCAATCATATACTTAAAATCCTATATAATAAAAGCCTAATATGCAAATTGTCCCCTTGTGCAGTCATTCTATGGGATTTCAACTGGGAGACTAGGAGTTCAACTGCTCACTATGACATGTGCTGACCACCAAGGGGCAGCACGGAACATGGCAAGCATTGGCGACGGCTGTGACCTCTTGCCAGCTACCTGGGGGCGGGAGTGATGGGGGCAGAGTTGCGATGAGAATGCGGGGTGTCCACCGAGCTCGCTCTCACTCTGTCTGCTACCCTCCCCTGGGACGCCAGGCCTTGCATGCTGGGGAAGCCCCCACACTCAGGTGTTGGGTGCCCACAAGGAGCCCACCACACACCCGGTGGCCTCTTCTGGGTGAGCTGGCCCCAGCTGCCGGGACCGCAGGAGCCGGTCGGGCTCCCCGTGGGTTTGAGCAGGAGCTGGTCTTCGAGGCCAGCCAGGAAAGAATACGCTGCCTGCTCAGCTTCCATGCAGCGCCACTGGGAGGCCCAGAGGCCTAATGCTGCACCCTGGCCCGCAGTGTCCGGCCGTGCTCACCGAATCTCTGTATGGGGACTCGGGTGCTGTGACTCAGGTGGAGGTCCCAGAGGTCAGCTGGGACCTGCCCTTCCACGCCAGACGCTCGCACTTCGACCACACCCAGGCATGAATTTCACGCACCGGGCCTCTATTGTATATATATTATTTCAGTGTTTACTACTTTGTGGCACATACCAAGAGTATGATGCAAAAGTATCATAGATTAGATGCTGATATTTCCTATAAATAACTTCAAATTTGCTCTTGCTCAATCTCTGTGTAGCCTTCATGCTTCTTCTGACAAGCATACTTTCTATAAATAAGATGGAACTAGAGCAACAATCCTTAGGGTCAGCCCTGACTATCCTAATCCCCCAGCCTCCCTGTATCCTTATAAGTACCGCGCGCTAACCGATTGCGCCACTGGAGCTCCAACTCCCTGTATCCTTGCCTGCCAACAAATGTCCATCATAATGTTGACTTGTCATTAACATCTGACATCAGCCTCTTTATGTGGAAGTCAGCATGATTCAGATGTATTCCCAAATCGAGACCACAAAAATTTTAAAAACACACCGTCAATAATATGCCTTACATGACCGGACCCTTCTTCCCTAGCAGTCCTTACCCTGTGTCACTTATTGGCTAAGAAGGTGATAAAAGGAAAGTCTACAAAGAAAAGAGTAAGTTTTCATTCTCTCCCCACCGAAATGAAATCTAAATATACTTGTAAAATGTGAGATATAGGCATTTCACTACAATTTATGCTGTTATTTTTGTGTGTGTGAACAAAGAGGCTTAAACCTTATGCTTCAATTAAGTGGCTTAAACTATATTGTGGCTTAAACTATACTGATGCCCAGGTTAGTACTCTTTAGCTTAAACTCTGGCTCACTTTATTCTTTTTAAAAGCTTACATTTTAGAGGCATTATTGAGGTTTGTCCAGAATGTCTGGGCCAATTTATCTCAGTAACTCACATTAGTCTGTTAATTTTAGAGATTGTTATGCAATAGGAAGAAATAGAACAGAAGTAGAAAACGAACTAGGTACAAAAGAACAAAGGAGCTTGCTTTAAAGTTTTTCCCCACCTCAATTTTTAAAATTTTATTTTGGCTGATGTATTTATTAGTTACTGCCCAATAGTTTTCACATGCTTTCTTTATATACACTATTATTTAAAACTTCTAATTTTTCTATTTTTAAATTACTTCCTCTAATTTTCTATGAACACTAGCTTCCTTGTTGATTTAGGGGTTTTATTTTTGTTTCTATTGCTAGGAGAGCCCTGTCATAAAATGATTATTATAATTTCCTATTTTTTAAGTAGCTCATAAAATCAGCTTGACACCATGGTGTCTGTGATGGTCCCTCAATGTTCCATTTGTTCTTATGCAGTCAGTTAGCCTTCCCAGATCCCAGTGGGGGGCCTCACTGAGCTCCTCCCCTGGGAGCTGATTATCATTTCCTAGTCACTCCTTACACAAGGACTTTTACATATATTATGAGCATCAGTGGGTCTGGGGATCATTGGTAACTATTTAGGATCAATAAAAAAGAAAGTGTATTTCTTTCCCCTTTCTGCCAGAATTACATTCACAGACTGTAATTAGGAAGTGTAATTTGGCAAACTTGCCCAGGAAAATCTCTTCCACAGAGAAAGACGGAGATCATTATATCCACCTAGTAAGCAACGGGAGCCCTCTTGCATTATTTATAAGTTCGGTCTTCCAAGCATGATTAGGTCTCCTGGTAACTAACTCCTGCTCATGTTAAGCTTTTTCTTTTTCATTTCTACATGATTCAGTCTCACTGTGGCTATTTTTTCCATAACATGATAGGAAAAATCACTCCTCTAATCACTCGATCAGCTGAACATTGTCTGTCTCCAGTGCTACCCGGATGCTGTTGCTTTGGGATAAGCCATGTTAATACTGCTCAATTTAATAAGTCAGGTCTCAGAGCTCCTTGAACTCTTTGTCACGTATAATTCGACAGCTTTCCCTGCGCAAGGGCAGTGATCTGATTCTGTCCCTGCAAGGAACTTCTGTGTGCACACTCTAGATCTTGCCATTTACTTCATTCTGATTATTCCAACGAAATGACATGGTCTTACCTGCTGAAGGATCATCCCAAAGACCAACAACAGTTCTCCTTTTTATGCATCCTGAATAATAAGGGAGTTTCATTCCTCTTCAAGAAAATGAAGATGAGCAACTGCATTCTGAATTCTATTAGATTCACTTCACAGCTGCTTTGGTAGCCTTCCATTTCCATACTCAAATATGCATAACACTGATATTGATGTCCTTTCTGCTCAAACCAATGTTATCTATTTCCTTTCATGCTAGGAATCTTTAGTATTATCCTCTTCAAAACAGAGCACAGAGTCCGACTTATAAAAACATTCTGGAATCGACTCTACTTATTCTACTTATTAATCTTTTTTAAATTTAAATTTATGGGACATTTCAATAAGACATATAAGTAAAGAGAATAATTTAATGAGTACTAGTAGTATAGTCACTCCCTCAGCCTCAAGTTTTTAACATGTTGCCATTCTTGGACCTCTGCCAGTCCTCACATACATAAAAAGATTTTGCTGGGATATTTTAAAGAAACTTCCATATAAGATATATGTCATCCATAAATATGTAATTATTTTTTAAACATAACAGTATTATAGTAATAAACAAAATTCACAATAATTCTTTAATATTATCTAATATTCAGACTACATTTACCCCCCCCACACACACCCTGTTGTCTCAAAAATGTCTGTTTATAATTGACTAGAGGCCTGGTGCACAAAATTCATGCATAGGTAGGGTCCCTAGGCCAGTGATCAGGGCCAATCAGGGCCTTCTGGCTGCCTGCCGGGCCTTCCTTTGTTCCTCACCGCCCCCTGGTGATCAGTGCACATCGTAACGAGTGGCCGAACTCCTGAGGGGACAATTTGCATATTAACCTTTTATTATATAGGATTTGTTTAAATTAGGGTTCATGAAGTTCTCCCCATTGCACTTAATTAGAATATTTTTAAGTCCCTTTGAAACTAACAATCTGTCTCTCCTTTTCAGACGGTTTGTTTAAAAAACTGGCTTTCTTATTTATTTTTCTAACATCTCTGCAGTGTTGAAGGGCTGGCTTGATTCATGTGTAACTCACAAGTCAGTCACGTGGATATCTTCCTGGCTTTCAGCCTGCTGGAAGCAGTCTGTCCCTGACACTTAAAAGGGGATGGGGGGTAGAAGAGGGGAAAAGGGGGGAAAATGGTGATGGAAGGAGACTTGGCTTGTAGTGGTAAACACACAACACAATATACAGAGGATGTATTGTGGAATTGTATACCTGAAACCTATATAATTTTATTAACCAATATCACCCCCAAGAAATTCAACTAAAAACCTCTTATGTCTTAACAAATAAAATAAGATCATCAGTAACATAAGTGGATATAATCAGCAGGGAGCTACATATGGAATTTTACTTTACAATAATCATTTTGATATTTGCTGACCTCACTAAGTAGCTTTTATGGTGAATTATTTGTAGGACAGCATGGTTTTTGGCCCATCTTTCTAAAAAGACCTCAGCCCAGAGCAGAGCTTGCAGCATAATCACTATCCACAAGCTATAAACGCTCCACCTGGAAAGACAGATACAGTTGTCTGAGCACATGCAGCATTTTGGTGTGCCAGGAAACCATGCTGTGCATGATGAGTCCTTTCTGCAGTGAAAAACATTCTGACTTTAGTGTCTTAGAAATCATTTTTAAAATTTCTAAACTTGAGAGATCCGATGATTTCCTTTCCATTTATATTTCCCTGGCCCCCAGTAGCAGGAAGCTCATTTCAGATTGCATTCCTGTATTTGAATTGTTGTATTTCCTCTACACCAGAATGGGAACAAGTTGAGATGTGTGATAAATTTTCAATATATTGTACAAATGCTGGTGTTGCTACTTGTTTGCATAGCATGGCATGAGTAATTCATTCGAAGCACATTGTCTAAAATCTCTGATAAGGGGAGTGGAGTGCTGAGTGGGTTCTGAGAACAGAGATGGGAATTTTACATATTTTTTTCAACTAGTCAAAGTATTAAAGATTTTATGTACTGCAGGTGTATAGAGAAAAGGACTTTAGATTTTTGTAAGTAGCATATAGAGATCTACACAAAATTAATTTATTTCTGAAATTATGGTAGTGATTTTGTTATGTTTTTTATATTACTTAATGTGATGATAATCGAAACAGTTCTGAAATACAGCTGGTGAGTAAGAACCTTAGAGAGAGAACCTTAATGGAGAACCTGAGGCAACTTCATTTCGTCTCAGAAGATTTATAATCAGGCCTCCGTTTCAGAGAGCCAAATTGGATGAAGAGGTAAAAGTAGTCTTATTTCAAGGAACCCGCATTTAGTTTTGTAATTTTCTTGTAGTTATAAACAGTGTGACCTGCTTCCAAGCTTAGAGTTCTGATATGGTCAAAGCTCTTATTTTCCAAATGTGTCATTCTTGGGGTTCCTGCATATCCCCAGGAGTATAAAGTCTAATATCTTCCTCTCTGACAATCCTTCCTCTTGCCTCCGTGGGGGCAACTCTGCCCACAGCCACCAAAGCTTGCTAAGTTTGAAGTGTTTAAGGCAGTCGTGGGCAAACTACGGCCCGCGGGCCAGATCCGGCCCGTTTGAAATGAATAAAACTAAAAAAAAAAAAGACCGTACCCTTTTATGTAATGATGTTTACTTTGAATTTATATTAGTTCACACAAACACTCCATCCATGCTTTTGTTCCGGCCCTCCGGTCCAGTTTAAGAACCCATTGTGGCCCTCGAGTCAAAAAGTTTGCCCACCCCTGGTTTAAGGAGTCAACCCGGCTTCCACAGGTGTAGCAAGAACTGCAAAAACCATATCAGCTCATTAGCATACCACATCACGGGGACGACTCCTACCCCATTCCACAGATAACATTCTCCCAGACTATGTGGCTGCTCTTTTTGGTCCACTCTTTGTACAGGCCCCTTGGAGCTCCAAGTTTAGAGCTTCCTTAGCTCATTCCCGAATGCTCAGCCATTGGTTCCCTCCACTTGGCACAGTGCCAAGGTGATTGGGCACCAGAGGACTTTTCATCTTAGCCACAGGTTTCAACCAAATCCCTCCTTGTGCCTTCAGCGCTCAAGCCCAGTGGGTCTTCATCTTGAGTGTGCATAAGGAAATCTGAGCAGCTAGAAAAAAATTCACATTCTTTGACCCCACACACAGAATGCTAGTGGGGGAGCTCTGGAACGAATCCAAGATTCTCCAACTTTAATAGCATCCCAGGTGTTTCTGATGCAAGTGGAAATATATTACCTACTTGAGCAGTGGTCTCCATCCACTGTTACACATTTGAATCATCCAGGAAGTTTTAAAAAGATGCTAATGCCCAGTACCCTGCCCTCCATCCCTTAAGTCAGAATGTTTGAGTTCAGTAAAGGTGTGGACACGTCCCAAAAGCTATCCAGGTGATTGTAATCTGAAGCTTGATTTGAGACCCACTACCTAAGGTTGGTCTGATAAACACAGATCACCAGACAGTTCCTCTCCCACAGGGTAAGTGTCTCTTTGGGACAATTAATGGTGTTTCCTGTCGTATAATCTTCATAAATTACTGTCTACTCTATCAGATTTTTGTATCTTTAAAATTTAGGGACCCCTGTTCTTTTCATAAAATTGGCCGTCCCAGGGTTCTAAATACTTAATGAAGAGATACTTATAAGCTAAGAAATAGGTGAGGTTTCACCTACATTTGCACAATTATGTAACTTTTTCTGTAGCAATTGCAATAACTTGTGTCCACCTACACAGATAAAGCCTTCCCTGGCTAAATTGTTAGATCCTTACCCACATGCCATCACACAGCTCTACACTACCGAGTGTTACGTTTAGGTGGACAGACTCAGAGAGTGTTGTCTAACCTGAGGCCTTCTGTGCCCCCCTCACTGTAATTTGGGGTCAAAATGTCAGGTCCCTTCACCTTAGTTTCATAATGACAGAATCCTGAGCAGGCAGAGATCAGCAGCCGTTTCAGCCTAGCCCATAAACCTGAGAGGCCATGTAAATCAGCCGGACTAAGGCCAGTTAAGCTAGTTCAATAAAGACTTAACTTTAGGACCAACATATAAATGTTTCATCTGCCTCCTCAGTAAGTGAGTGAGTTATTTTAAAACCAACAAGGAAAAAGGCAGCGGAAGTAAAGGTATTTTAAACATCACTTATTGTTGGTCTTTTTTTTATACTTGTTTACCTTCAAGCAGGTTTACATCTACATTCAATAAGTAATGAAACTATGACACAGTTTATAGAAACCAGTAAAACAGTATCTTGGGGAAATCATATATGCAAATTAAAATTATTAATTTGTCATACCATTTTTAAGGGTCCAAATGTAGTTGTGGAAATAGCCATTATGGTATGATAGATGAAGGTTGCTGAAAGTCTTTATTTTATTTTTGAATTTTTGGTTGATATTTATGCATGTGATGAGCTTGTAGACTGGTGGGGAGGAGGGGGTATGGAATTTGACACTGCCCCTCCCATTAACCACTCCAAAGCCATCCCAACAAACTTCTAATGTAAAAAGGCAAAAACAAAAATATGCAAATGCAGCATTAGGACAAATTCCATAAGCACCCCCCTTTCCACCCAAACCCTCCAACCAATTTGCTGCCCCTAAGCCCCTTCTGTATAGGAATCCTAGAGTGGCCAATGAGGTAAAAGCAATTATTAGAGGTGGGCATAGGCAATATCTCCCAGCCCTTCTGTCAATAGCCTGTGTTCAACATAAACTATTATCAGAACCCATATATTATTTATTTGCTCTTAAATAATTCATTTCTCAGTATACTTCACATGTGACTTGAAAGTCTTCCTAGCATCTAATAAAAACCAGGGAGGGTTATCTGTGATTTTTTTTTAAACCTACACCATCAATTTAATGATTATCACAAACCTTCCTACTAGATTTTTGCTGCAAATAAAGGATGAAGAGAGGATTCCTCTGCTTAAGGAAATGTTAATTCCTAAATTGCAGAGTAATTACAGACATTCCAGTTTGCTATAAACAATTCTCTGCTTTTCCTCCAGCCATTACTTGTCGAAAGCAAGACGGAGGGCAGGCTGGCATCCACGAATGCCTCCAGCACGCAGGCCCCGTGCCAGCCCTCACCCAGGCCTGCCAGGTCCCCTGCCAAGACGACTGTCAGTTTACCAGCTGGTCCAAGTTTTCCTCATGCAATGGAGACTGTGGGGCAGTCAGGACCAGAAAGCGCACTATTGTTGGTAAGAATAATTAGCTGGAGCACCTACGTCAATACTTGTCAAGGTAGAAAAACACAAAACAGTCAGACCAAGAGAGCACCAACAATGTATTTGGAAAATGCACAGATAGGCCTTATCGTTGGTACACTTATACCTAATACGTCACCAGTGGATTTGGATGTGTGTTTTAATGTTAGCTGGCAGCGACAGACACATTGTAATTTTAGCACAAAGAAAAAGTAGCCTTGAAGATCAAACTCCATCACCTGTGCAATATGTGGAAGGTTATTTTTTGTTTAAATACGGACGTTTGGTGAATTGCCTACAGACCATGAAAGGCTTGGAGAAAAGGTCTTTGGGGACACGAGGAAATGTTGCTCCTTCATTTTCTTAGCCCATTCTCACTGTCACAGCCTTGGATTATCTTTCATATCCTAGAAGGGGACTGTGACGTTAATTCTGTGTCAAAAAACTGCATTTTGAAAGGCAGTTGCAATGACGAAAAGCAGTGATATAATGAGTAAGAACAGGAGGCATTGTACTGGCCTACACCCTGGCGCGTTCAAAAAGACTGTCAGTTGGCAAAAGAAACCTAAAAATATTGGTGCTAGTAGACTACTCAGACTTTAAAAGTTATAAAATAAGCCACCTGTCATAAATAAAGACTGTTGAGAACTATGTATGCTATCTTATGAAAGTTACAGATAAATATATGTAAAACATGTCATTAATGATATGTAATATAATTAGTCTATACTATATAACATAATAAATATAAATATGTTATCCAGTTAAAATAATGATATATAATTTTAAGCATGTATTACTGTTATACTTGAGTTATTTATTTTAAAAGGGTCTTTATTTACATTTATATATAAACCATTTCTAGTATTTTTCCTGATATTAAATATCTTCACCTTGAATATTATTGATATTTCCTATGTTAATCACAAGTATGTCAAAATGACTACTCTTCAGAAATGCTGAAAGAGGCAAAATCATAATCAGAAAAGTAAATACAAAACAAAATAAAAGTAAATACAAAAATCTCGATTCCTCAATTCCCTAGATGGCTATACCATCTATTTGAACTAACAAAAAGCTGTGAAGTTCAGGGCAGTGACTCCCTCTCCCATTTCATCTTTTTGCACATTATACAGGAGAAATTACTGCAGTTACCTCTGCCTCCCAATCAGTGAAAACACATGATCATTTGCGAAGATTTTGATCATTTTAAGGAGTATAAAATTCACCACAACAGTTAGTACCTTATATAAGGGCTATTTTTACATCAGCTGTTTCTTTTCATTGATTTCAGAGAGGGAGGGAGGGAAGGAGCGGGGGGGGGGGGGGGGAGAGAGAGAGAGAGAGAGAGAGAGAGAGAGAGAGAGAGAAAGAAAGAAACACATCAGTGATGAGAGAGAATCATTGATCAGCTGCCTCCTGCACGGCCCTCAATGGGGATCGAGCCAGCAATCCAGGCATGTGCCCCGACCAGAAATCACACCATGACCTCCTGGATCATAGGTGGACACTCAACCATTGAACCACACCAGTTGGGCAAATTAACTATTTTTAAATGAAAAGAAAAAAAAATGTGTATATATATATATATATATATATATATATATATATATATAATCACTATGGAAAGCACCCCGTACTAACAAAAGCCTAGATAGAAAGCACTGTGAGGTGAGAAAATAGCGTTTATTTATAGACTACTGTTGAATGTGTCTAAAATGGAGAAAGGAAGTTTAGGAAAGGAGAAAACTTAGGGGAATGCTTGAAATTAATAATGGTACTTTCCAACTTAAATTTCTCCACAGGAAAAAGCAAAAAGAAGGAAAACTGTAAAAATTCTCAGGTGTACCCCCTGATCGAGACTCAGTATTGTCCTTGTGACAAGTATAACGCACAGCCCGTGGGGAACTGGTCCGACTGCATTTTGCCAGAGGGGAAAGTGGAAGTGCTGCTGGGGATGAAAGTCCAAGGAGACATCAAGGAATGTGGTCAAGGCTATCGTTACCAAGCAATGGCATGCTACGACCAGAACGGCAGGCTCGTGGAGACGTCCAGATGTAACAGCCATGGTAATCCCACTTTTCTCCCGTGTTAAACATTTGCTGCCTTTGGGTGGAGGTAAAATGCACATGTATGAGAATGGAGGCAAAGGAAGGTCTCCAGAACTAGGTTCTAAGTGGAACATTATGGGGCACCACACTGTACGTATGTCATTTGTATATAACAGGACATTCGGTGGCACTCGTCTCGTTGTCCAGGAGTTGGCAATGAAGCCATCAATTTGGTGGCAAAGACGGCTTACAGGTAGGCAAATGCTGCCAGAGCCTCCTCTGGGGTTAAGAGTCTGTTGAATAGACCCAACCAGCCCCAACAGCTGCACAGGAAAGGAGAGAGGTTTCAATTTAATTTAATTTGAAAATAAAGTTTTAAACTAGACAGACTTTTAATAACCAAACTGGCAAGATTTGCAATGTGCCTAAAATGTCATTAAGTGTCAGAGAAGAAAGATTGAAAGCCATAATTGGTGAAAACTCAAACATATCCTATCTACTGCTCTATTAAGTTGAGGTTGGCCAAAAAAAAAAGTACATCCTCTTAGGAAACTGCCCACTTTTGATTTCTAAACCAAAAGGAAGAAAGAGAGGGAGGGAGGGAGGGAGGGAGGGAAACAAGGAAACAATAAAAACTAAGATTCAGTAATAATAATTGAGTTACCAAAACTTAGTGAAGAGTGACCATTTTTGACCAGTATATGTAGTGAACTCTTTGGCTCCAAGTGTTAATATAGGCACCCTTGAACAATGTTTCTCCATTATTTTTTTTATTTTAATACAGCTAGCTGTCTTTTTATAATGTTATGAGATCAGTTTACCATGGGTCAGCCTGAAACATAGATGTCACATATTTGCAAACACTGGACAATGATCCTCCTCCCTTCTTCAGGGAGTTGGCCTAAGAAAGATGGGTTAAATTGTTAGGAGGGGTGCACATGGCAGGTACCTTCCAATCTGGCTGAAAAAAAATTCTATTGGAATGGTCTTCCTCTAGTTTTATTATATGGTTCAGAAAACAATATGAACTAATTGGACCATTTCACATTTATAAACCATCAAGGTATCGTAGTGACACAGTTATTGGAAACTTTTACACATGTTCTTACAAAGAAATTTCCAAAAACCTCATTCATCTTTTTTAACCTTATCTCATAGTTTCTGTTTTATCAAAGTATAGTGATATAAACCCCAAGGATGTTGAAGCTCTATATATAAGTATGTTTCAGGTTAATATGTGTGCATTGCTAAATTTTAGATTATTCCATACACTTAGAACAATTAAAGAAAAAAGAGTTTCGTGTTTATAATAGGCATACTTTGAGAAACATCTCTAAGTATAACTGAGTGTTTTATCCTCTATATCAGGGGTCCTCAAACTTTTTAAACAGGGGGCCAGTTCACTGTCCCTCAGACCGTTGGAGGGCCGGACTATAGTTTTAAAAAAACTATGAACAAATTCCTATGCAAACTGCACATATCTTATTTTGAAGTAAAAAACAAAACGGGAACAAATACAATATTTGTATTTGCATGTGGCCCGCGGGCCGTAGTTTGAGGACCCCTGCTCTATATCAAATAACATAGGTGCTGTAAATTACATACCAGGAAAATGCAAATGCACTTCTTATCCTGAGATGATCTGATGATAACATATACAATCATAATTAGTCATTAAAATGTAAAATTAAAGATCACTTAAGAAATATGTTTCTCTTAGAATGCAGCATGTGTTTGCTCACATTTCAAATTGTTATACATAGCGAATCACCAAGATAGTCATTTGTTTTTCACGTAACCTGAGAGTTTTCAGAATGATTCTCATATATTCTCACTTTTACCCTGATCTGCTAATTAGATGCAAGAGTGCTTCCGTCAGCCACTTAACAGTCAACCTTATTTTTAGAAAAAGCTTTAAAATATCCTGGGACTCTCACAAAAATGCTTGATCACTCAAAAAAAGTAAAAGCACTAAAACATTTGAAGTTGGCCAAAGGCAGTAGACTTCCTAACTTAGCTGTCGATTCAAAGTATAAAGAAAGCAGGAGTGTATTCTGGAAGAAAAGTAAATATAGAAAGGAGATGCGTCCATGCACTTCATGGGGTTTGGGAAAGGATCAACGATCCTTAACTAAATGAACTCTTCCAGTTTAGTTCTTTGCATCTGTCCATTATTTAATCTGATCCATGATGGATATCCAGTGGAATATTTTAGTGTTTACTAACATATTTACTCGCAGCAAAGTCTGTGGAAATTGAATCTCTATTGCCTCATTCCTTTGGAAATTGCTACTTTTTAAATACATGTTTTGTGGATTCTGATGGCATCAATGGAATGCTATAACTTTGTCACTCTGTCCTAGGTGTGCTCTAAATTGCATTTTCTATGTCCTCTGCCTTCTCTCAGTCAAATCAGCTTTTTGGATGGGTGGTAGAGATGGGGTCTTCAAGTTGCTTTCAAAAAAAGGTTTCCTCCTACTTTCAGTTGAAATATAAAATTAATTACCACATGTATACCATACAGAGACACAAATTCCCTATTCAATAATGGCCTTAGGGAATTTCTATTTAATTTGTGTTGTCTATCTGTGGATCATATTATCAGTTATTATACTGACAAAGCAATTTTACTTTCACCAGTTTAATTATATTATTCTAGGCCATTTCCCATGTGGTCACTCTTTTTTAATGTCTTAACTTGTGGCACAATTCTATTAGGTCTGGGATTTCTCATAATAATAGACTCTGTATTGAAAAGTGATACACCCATACTTCAAAAATCAGATCTCAATGTATACCTTTGGAGCTACATAATGTTCATCCATCCTTATACATGGCATTAAAGACAATTCCTGCACAAATGTTGATATATAAATACATTTTTGGCATTTATCCTTAAAAGATAATACAAATTATATACATTTTCTTTTTGTATGGTATCACTATAGCAACAGATTTTAAATCACTCTAAAACCAAATGAATCAGTTTCTACTCACTGCTGGAATGCTCTAAGAATTCAAACAATATCGGTTCACTAGAAATTTACTGAGTGCCTGACCACATAGTAAGTACTAGGTACTTCTTAAGTTAATCAATCTTTTTTAAGACTTTGCAGGACAAGAGGTAGAATTTCTGAAACTTTTTGTTATACGTTTAATCTTGATACTTTATTTAACCTTTATATTTTAAAGAATCTTAGAGGTAACCCTAGCTTATACACGATACATGTATACATATTTCCATTTGCACATGAGGGATAGAATTTTATGTACTGCCCCTCAACTCTGCCCAGCTGTCCCCAACCCCTTAACCTTTTCTTCTCTTTGTATTTCCAAAGCATGTGTCATTCTATAACATACCATATAATTCACTTACTTATTATATTTATTATTTATGCCTTATCTCCTGTACATGAATGTAGATTGATAGGGTATCCTGGACTACTTCATTCACTGAAGTAGCCCCAGCATCTAGAACAGAAGGTGCTCAGTTAATATGTGTAGAATGAATGAATGAGGGAAAGGCTGGAGAGAATTTTTGTGGTTGCATTTCATTCACAATCAGGTTTGGACACTTTCATTTTCCCAGACTGTCCTTCCCCTGTGTCACATTTCTGGGAAATAATCAGAGAGATCACTGAGAACAACTAAAATCTGTGGAATAAAAGCTACAAAGTTTCTGTATGATACTTATCAAATAGCTGTGCTTCTCTCTACTTACTTAATGGGAGAAGATGTAATAGTCACACACCCAATCCACTGAATTAATCGTAATATCAACATTGACAAGTTTCTTTATTGCCATTTAGAGCTTATTCAGAATTGCCTAATTTGTATAACACCAGATGTGGACAACAGCTTACCCTCTTGGTTCATATTAGTCATTGTGACAAATTGCATTTTCCCAGACTGTGTTTACACAACCTGTGTAAACCTGTGTTTCCCGGCCTGTGTTAATGAAGAGTGTGAGATGTTTATTTAACTCTCTTTGTTCCCACTTACCTTTCCTTGAGAAAATAAGGGCTAACATTTCTATTTGATTTATATATACATTTTAGGGCATTCTGTGGAAGTCAGGGTGCAACTGATAAAAATATTTATGAGTATAGGGAGAGTAGATTCTAAAGATAACCTACCTGACCACTCAATTATAATATAATTGGAATGTATTACTTTCTGTAATGGGATTCTATAGAAGTTTATCTAAGTTTAATATTAGAGGTTAATTAGAAACAAAATTGAATGAGAAATTGCTCCTTATATAGCGGGTGCTGGTATTTGAGGAAAAGCACGTTTAATTAAATGGGCAGAAAAGACTATTAATAGAGTCTTTTTAAAAAAATAGATTTTTACTGCTTTTTTACAGAGAGGAAGGGAGAGGGATAGAGAGTTAGAAACATCGATGAGAGAGAAACATTGATCAGCTGCCTCCTGCACACTCCCTAGTGGGGATATGCCCGCAACCAAGGTACATGCCCTTGACCTGGATCAAACCTGGGACCCTTGAGTCACAAGCTAACGCTCTATCCACTGAGCCAAACCGGTTGCAGGGGTGGGCAAACTTTTTGACTCGAGGGCCACAATGGGTTCTTAAACTGGACCAGAGGGCCGGAACAAAAGCATGGATGGTGTGTTTGTGTGAACTAATATAAATTCAAAGTAAACATCATGACATTAAAGGGTAAGGTCTTTTTTTTTTTTAGTTTTATTCATTTCAAACGGGCCGGATCCAGCCTGCGGTCTGTAGTTTGCCCACGGCTGGGTTAGGGCTATAAATAGAGTCTTGTAAACAAGCTGAAATGGAGTACTGATGTCTCTGAAAAGCATTTTCAATTGATAGTGTTTATTTAATGTCTAATTCATTTCAGAATTCAAAACTTTAATAGCGCAGGTACAGCTAGTATTGCTTTTGCAGTTATCATTCACAATGGAGATGTTTTTCTTTTAAAATGTAAAAGAGAAGCAGGAGATGAGGGACAAACTTTTCCTGAGCTAATAGTTGCAAGTTTAAATAGCGAGGGTGAAAAAGAAAGGGACTATTCTAGACATTTGAGTACAATAAAAAAGCAATTGCCTAGGGTAGAATTAAAATACAGATGGACACCAGCAATATTCTTGGACAGGCTCCCTGAAGGAGCACTGTGGAGGTGATGAGGAGAGAGACTTCTGCTGGAAATTCTCCTGCAGCTACGGCTCATGTCAGCAGTGATAGAAAACCATCTGATGTTAGTTCCATGTCCTAGAGATGGCAACTCATCTATTACTTAACAACATGGTTTTCAAACTGGGCTCCACAGATCCCCTCAGGCCTGGCTGTCAAACATAGCTTCCAGTATACCCCTTACACTCATTGGACTTTCTTTTCAGCTTTTTAAGAAGAAAATGTTCTGCAACTTAAAAATAAATTTAACTGCCGTAAACATTATTCATTCTTTGCAACAATAAAAAAAAAATTGGATCTTTGCCTTTATCAACCATTTCTGCTATTTTATTTTACTCTATCCTTTCCATTGACTTCTGACCCCTTATTCTCCCTAATGCCTTACAGAAGTGGTAACACTAATTTCAGTAAAACAATTAGAGTGTAATCTTCCTGAAATCTGGTAATTTTAGTGATATAACCAGAGTTGTTTATTACTTATGTGGTGATGTAAGTTTTCATAATTAATAAAGATGCTAAATGACCTGTGTGAATACACATATATACTAAAGTCCTATATGTTAGTAGAGCCCTGCAAACCCAAAACAGTTTTTTAAAGCTTTTTACCCCATAGTTGAGTTTAGACTCATTCCTAACATGTAGGTCTTTTTCTCCTTTAAAGCATCATCACAATGGTCATATAGTGAATAAGGCTTACACCTATGGGCTTGCTTTTATAAATGAAGAAGGCATTCATTATTAGACATAAGCCAAATCTATGGGCTCAAAAATTAACCTGAGAATGCACCAACAAATGTGTGCGCATTTAAATTTCAATGTGAAAGAAAAATATTTTCTTGTATTTACTCTCCATGTTTATCCCATCTCTATATATAAAAGCCTAAGAGACCGTTCGACCGGTAGCTATGACACGCACTGGCCACCAGGGGTCAGATGTTCTGACAGGTAGGTTAGCTTGTTGCTGGGGTCTGGCTGATTGGAATGGGGCAGGATGGGCCAGACATACCCTGGAGATCTCCCGCTGTCCCTCCCTGGCTGGCCAACCTCCTGCGGTCCCTCCTCAACTGGCCAGCCCTAATTGACCCTGATTGGGACTGGGCGAGACTGGCCAAACACATCCTAGGGCTTTCCTGTGTCTATCCCCAGCCCCGATCGTGCACCAGTGGGGTCCCTCGGCCTGGCCTGCACATTCTCACAATCCGGGACCCCTCGAGAATGTTGGAGAATCAGCTTTGACCCAATCCCCACAGGCCAAGCTGAGGGACCAGGCCAAGGGACCCCACTGGTGCACAAATCCATGCACTGGGCCTCTAGTTTCTTCATAAATGCATTGAAGGTCAATTTAGCCCTCAGAAGAAATTTTGTTCACTTCCATTAAAAAACAAAATTGACTCCTCTGTGGTCTTTTAAAATAGCCATAAAAAAGCAACAACATTAAGTTTATCCACATAACAGTTTTCCCTCCCTTTGCTATAAGTTTAACCTTTAAAGCTTTAAGACTTTGAAGCATAAGATAATTTAAGAAGAAGAAACTCTCCTAAGTATGGGGGATTTTGTTATTAATTTGTTTGTTTGCTTTTACTTTTTTTCATTTGGAAATGGACATAAGAAGGACCACTTGAAAAATATTAAAACTCTGTCCAGCTCAAAACATGAATCCAATTTTAATGCACTATAATTACAAACTATGAGCAATCTATTTCTCACTTGTTCAGTGAGATGCTATAGGAAAAAGTCATTAATCACAGGAATGCAGTGCCTGAGTTATCTTCTGAGAGATTCACGATTCACATTAGCAAAAAAGGAAAGCCCAGGGAAAAGAGCTTTGTTTAACCAGTTTAATGCAATAATTTTCTAACTCACTTGACCACAGAATGCTTTTTGGAAAATGTATGTTTAATACTTATTACAATCCACCAAAACTGTTTAAAGATCATTCTTTGGAAATGCTTCCATGGCAATAAAGGATTTTCATTGATTTGAAAGAACAGAGCTTTGTTAATATTAGATGAAGTTAAAAATAAATCACTCTGATTAGTTTTAAGGTTTATTTATTTTCCATTACTTCATCTTCACAATCTGAACACTCAATAAAATACATTTATATTGCTTACAAAATCCTATTCCCAAAAGTGAGTTTTGTAGAACTTATCTCTGATGTTTAATACAGTATTGGTTAGAATTTTAAATGTTAAATTTGGGGAGAAAGTCAGAAAATGCCATAATGCTTTCCCCGGGTCTTTACTTTGGTTGAATAAGTAAACCATAGGTACAGTTCTTACAGAAATGATGGATTTATGTCCTTTTAAAATAAAGTATATGTCCACTACATGACCATTGTGATGATGCTTGAAGGAGAAAGTTGAATGCAGTCCCAGCACTACCTACTTAGAGCTAAGCCGCACATCACAGGGTAGGGGCTCAGGTCTCTACTTGACTGTTCTCACTTCAGACATCAGCTACAACTTTGGGGATTCACAGATTAACTTTACTACTGAAAAGCTGGCCACAGATTTGGGGGTTCTCACCACCCCATCGGGTCCATTAGTTTACTGGAATGACTCCGAGAACTCGGGAAAGAACCATACTTACATTTACAGTTTTATTATAGCAAAAGATCACAGTCATAACCAGCCAAAATAAGACACAAAGGCAAGGTCTGGGAAGGTCCCCCAAACAAGGCTTCCATGTTCTTTTCCATGGCACCAGGAGGCATCACCGTCCCTGCACATCAGTGTTTATAATCAACCAGAAAACTGACCTGAGCTTTGGTGTCATTGTTATTGGGGTTTCGTCACGTAGGCATGATTGACTGAATCATTGACCACATGGTTGGTTGAACTCAATCTTCCCGCCCAAGAGGTTGGTCAGGTATCATGCTGCTTAAAGCCCCAACACTCTAAACACCTGCTTGGTCTTTGAATTCAATCAGTCTCCCTCCTGTCAACATCTTTTTAGCATAAACTCATGTGTAGTGCAAGGGGCCCTCCAGGAATAGCAATGATACTCCTAACACTCAAGTTTAGGGCATGGAGGCTATTTCCCAGTAATCAAGGTCAAAGATCAACCTAATTCTTTATTGTGCAACAGAAAGCCTTAGAGTTTGCTATAAGAAATGGCCTTGATAATGAACTTATACAGAGATGTATCTATGAATCTTAATGTGCCTTATCATTGGATAAGCTTCCAGTATTGGAATAACAATATCAACAAAACCCCACGGCCTTTAACACTAATGTTGAAATTTCCTGAATCTTTAAGTACTTAGCAGAATGGAGAGATATGCCTTCATATGTATATAAAACAAATAAATATAAATAAAATTAAAATAGCATTATACTGTAGTAATATCAATTTATCTGAACAGTTCTCTATGAAAATTTTAATTGCCCAGTATTGATTCCAATTGAATGAGTAGAACATTCAATTATAAGAGTTCGGTTATACATATAGTTGTTTGGTTTCCCTGGGTTATCCAGTTATCAGCTTTTAATATATAATTACAAAAGAATATCATGTTCATTTGGGGATATTTTAAAAATATTTTTAAACCCACACAGACAACAATAGATAAATTTATAGATAAATGCTCTCATTCCTGTTGCAATCATATGTACATAATACACATTTAAGCAGGAGAGATTTTTTTGAGGTCACTTTGGAGATTAATCCAGATGTTTCACATACAGTGCCAGTGTTGCTTATTCACACAGCTGTAAATCAAAACCAACCGATATTTTTTCATGTGTTTTCAAAATGATTTTTTTTACTCTATCAACAGTGTACCTTTCAACAGCACAGCGTTAATCATTGTGAAGGTTGTTGACAGCTACTTTATCTGCAATTCACAGTTCAAATGAATGAGGTGATGGGATATATCTAAAAGGCAGTATGTCCTCTGGTTGCCACTTTAAGGCTGTTAGTGTTTTGCATCCATTTCAACCTCAACGAACAGTCATAGGATACAAAAAAAATATGATCAGAAGTCAGGAGTTTGATTTTTCCATGTGTCAAATTCGGTGTTGAACTGCTAAAAGTTTTAACACCTAATTGTGAAGTCATTTATTTTATTCCAGTATTCCTCAGAAGCCATAAATTGCTACAAGATGCCAGCCATTTATTTAGCCTTAAAACACATCAAATGTTCTGTCTTTCAATCCCCCATGATTATCTAGCAATTCACTACTAAAATTAAGGTTTTTAATTGTGCTAGATAAACATGACAGGCAATTATTGAAAGTTGTTACACATCGGAAAATAAAAATGACATGTTAAGCATTATATTCTGCTGCAGTTTTATCTCAGGGTCTACATGTATCTTTTAACAATTTAATACCTTGAGTTTTATTTGAGAGATGTTTCTGGAATATGCTAAGTGTTAAGTGTTACTACTTGATAATAAATGTGAATCAGTCTGAGGTCATCCATGTTAAATCTCACTAATGCCATAATACTTCAACTGACAATGGAAGGAAAGAATTTCCATTTATCTGTTACTCTATGAAGCAGTGACATTAAAGATTATGTGTTTCTGTTTTCCACTACAATTACTAAATAACAAAAGGTTAGAGGTTTACTTTTACAGTCATTTTGAAATTTAACAAGGTGGAAAATGCAATTCTTCTAGAAATATTTCAATAACGTTACCTTTGAAATACTAGTGTCCTTTTGCCAAAGCTATTGATAATATCTGGAAATAATTGGGATTTTAAAAAATTATTGGACTTGCTTAAACATTAATTAGTTTGATGACAGAATGGCATTCACTTGGAAATTAGACATTTTTACATTTTTATTTTATTTCTTAAACTATTACTATGCAATAAAAAACTAATATATTAAAAAATTATTATTGGCCCTATCAGGAATTACATATCTAAGCACCTCATGCTGTTTTAGGTAAATTTATTTACTGGCTGTGCTGTATGAAAAAGATAATGGAGTTTAAAATGTATTTCAACTCAAAAAAGTAAGCAGAGCTTTTGTTTCCTCACCTCAAGCCATATTTAAAGTCAAAATAGAAGATTTAAGTAGATCACTCCATCTATTTGAAGATTGTTATGATTTTCAAAAAAGAATTGATAAAACAATGAACATTGGAAATAACTAGATTTATTTTAAAAAATCAAGACTTAATATTATGATTGATAGTTTCTTTATTATTCTAGGATAACTAGACTGATTTTGAAATCAAATTATTGCCTAAGCACCTTAAGGAATTCTGTCACAGTCCAGCTGGTGTGGCTCAGTGGTTGAGCGCTGACCTATAAAACAAGAGGTCACTGATTCCAATTCCTGGTCAGGGCACATGCCCAGATTGCGGGCCCTCTCTCTAGTAGGGAGCATGCAGGAGGCAGCCAGTCGATGTTTCTCTCTAATCGATGTTTCTGTCTCTCCCTTTCCCTTCCTCTTGCTCTAAAAAGTAATAAAAAGATATTTTAAAAATATCTACTTAGAGATCCAGTACAAACTGTTTATGTGATAATAATTTCTAAATCGAATCCTTCATGTTGATGTAAAATGGTATGACAGAGTGTATTCTTGAATCAAGAACAACTACTCTGCACACAGTATATGACTCTTGACCAGAGGAATTTTGCTTTTCTTACACATTTGCCTTGGGAACAATAGTGATAAATTGATCTAGTGAAATGCCAAGTTGGTGGTAAGGGATTGTTCAAGGAAAATGCTCCCATTTCTCAAAACTAATCGGTAGACTATTGAGTTAATTGGCTGTGTGATTTGACGGAATGAATACTGGACTAGACCTCAGAAAACTTTTCCTCATACCTCACTATATGACCTTGCATTTGTCAATTATCTCTCTGCGTTTGTTTTCTTATCTGCCCAGTAGACCATCCATACCTGCCCAATGCGTTTCTAAAATTTTCAAGCGAATTAAATGAACACAAGGTGTGAAGGTGCTTTGAAATTGGCAGCACTATAAAACTAGGAGACTTTATTTATTTAACAGTCTTCATTTTTCTTTTTCTGGCCTCATTTTCAAAGAAGGGGAAACAGAAGGTGCTAAGTTAAATGGTTCCTTTTGGATAGTGATTGAAAGGGCCTGGCTTTCTTCTTGAGCAAGGTCAAGTTTTTGAGTGGACTCAGAAACTTGACCTTGTGTGACATTAACGGACAGGATTCTGTGGAAAACTGTTATAATTTTTTTAATGAATCATTCTGGCAGAATGCGGATGACATGGCAGCAGGCAGGTTATTGTCAATTAAACAGGAACTGTCAGGGCGTCAGGAACGCTGAAATGTGGTGAGCGTGAATCCTGAGCAGATCATATGGCAGCTGCTCAGCTGTTATTTTAACAGAGTCGCTGTGTGTATGTGTCATTTTCCTGCAACGTTTAATTTGAATCCTTAACGATGGAGACTCTGCATTAGCATGTTGCTGTCAAGTCAAACTTGGATCTTCCAAATGAGCGTCTGGGTGGTGGTGGACGAGTGACACGAGGGAGATGGCCCTCCTCTCGTTTTCCTGCACTCAGGGTACATCGAAGAGGCCTGCATCATCCCCTGCCCCTCTGACTGCAAGCTCAGCGAGTGGTCCAACTGGTCCCGCTGCAGCAAGTCCTGTGGGAGCGGCGTGAAGGTTCGGTCTAAATGGCTGCGTGAAAAGCCGTATAATGGAGGAAGGCCTTGCCCCAAACTGGACCACGTCAACCAGGTATTTTCTCCCATTGGGAATATTAAAGTACTGTGATTTAGATTGATAATGATTTATTCCCCCCACCCCCAATGGACCAAAGTAAATAATAGCCCCTGAATTAGAAATTTGGCTCACTTTATTTTTAGAGTAGCCTGGTTCAATACATGTATATTATTGAAAACCCAAATCAGATATATCATCTCTGTATTCTCAAGCGATCCAGTACCCTGCGTATATATGCATCTGAATATAATGCAATGGAAATCTAATGAAACCTCCCTTTGAAATAATGTCGAGGTATTTAACCTGTAATAAAATTATATCTAACTTGTGTATTAAGAGCAAGATTGTATCATTCTTAGAGTTCCCTAGGACTCTCAAAGAAGACATCTCAATTACCAACCACTTAAATTAAAATCAAAGAAAGTATTTAGGTTCAGGTCTAATGTTAGGGAAGATACACTGTTCATTCATTTAAAATTAGTTGATATAAAATGTTTTAAAATTTTAAATGGCCTCAGAGTCACTGTAAGTATATCTATCAATTTAGTCATTGGCCTTTTAAATCTTATTTTGAACTTTATTTGACTTCAGATGCTCTTTATTAGTTGCTATTAATAGTTGTGTGTTTTGTTGGAAATATAAAGTAAAAGGCTAATAGAGGAAATTGCAACTAATTTAAATGTAACATAAGATACATCAGACAATGATTATCATGTTTGACCTACATGTGAATGAACAAAGAATGAATTTTATATAGTCTGTGTAGATGTTAAAGATGTATATTTAAATCTAAGTCACAATCAAATGAACCATGTCATATGTATGAACCAACCATAAATGTATAGATATAGTTCATATACACATAGACTAATTTTAATCTCCAAACACACTGCCTACCAGGACCCAAACTTTCCTTCCCAAATTAACCTAAATTTGTTCATAGCAATAAAAGTACACTGTAGAGAGAGTAAAAAGAACTTATGAATAAAGGGACTAGGATTAAGAAAGTATAGAATTAAATTCTATAGAAAGAATCTGGATTTTTCCCCAAGTAGCTAAATTTGCCCTTAAATTCAACTAAAAGTTAGTAATATACTGCACTGCTGCCATCTATTGGTAATCGAGCGTCCCTGTGCTTGGGAATGCTTCTAAAGAAAAAGATGTAGCTCCTTGACCCAAGTGAAACAGAATAACTCAACTGTAATGTTTGTAATACAAAACAACACTTTTCTGTGAGTTTTGAAATCTTGAATTTCCAATAGTAAATGTAAATTTTATTAAATTTTGGTCATGGTTCTAATAAAGAGAAATTTTCTTTAATGGTGAATTTGAAAAGATTCAAGACCTCATGCCAAATTGTCTTTGATATGAAAAGTCTTTCCTCTAAGCCATTTCTCTGTCACTCTCCAACTTTAATGTAGTCTAATGCAGAGTTTGAAAAGGACATCTGGGTATCTGTTAACAACGTACTGGTGGTGTATTGAGACTTTAACAACTAAAATATCAAAGCTAAAACAAGAAATAATTCATTTATAAAAATAAACTTTTAAGAATTTATATATTAGTAACGTATTAGAAGAGCAAAGAATATGCAGAGGTTTGTGTTAATGTTGAAAAATGTTGAAGTCACATAGACTTTTTTTACAATTAAATATTCCTCAATATAATCAGTGGTACTTTGACTTGAAAATGGTGTTTGAGGTTCTATTTTCCCATTGAGGAAGCAAATCCTCATTTCTTACGAAATGTGGATGGATGGATGGATGGATGGATGGATGGATGGATGGATGGATGAAGATGGATAGATCGATCAGTCAATCAATCAATCAATCAATCTATAAATAGATAACCATTCACAGTTTGAAGCACAGGACATTTGCAGCTCTGTGTCAGTTCCCTATGATCAGTATGATAAGTATGTTGAGGTCTACGCCATTGTCAGAGTTGTCTGTACTCTGCCCACCTAATATTTTCCGTGACTCTGCTGTTTGCAGTAGTTATTAGTGTATCTTACCTTTAAACAGTGAGTTGGTTTTTCTCTCCCGGGGCCTGAGAAAATTGTTCTAATTATTTACTCCTTATCTCCCCCGCAAAAAAAAAAAATAATAATAATAATGTCTTTTCTATAGGGATAATAATACTTGAAACTTGAAGCATGAGTTCTTCTCATTCAATATACTGACATTTTACTTCTCTTTGCTTCTCCCCCTGTCTTGATTCGTGTGGACTATAACCACTCCAGGCCCAGGTAAGAACTCTTAAACCTCACAGTTCATAACAGAGTGTTGTTTATCTCCTGTTTTACGCCTGACTTCAGGGAATGTATTTTTTTTCTACAATTGCCTCTTATTTTACAGGGAGAAGATATCATATTTTTCATAAAATTTGTGTTCTGCCATTGTTCCCTTTTTATTTCCTAGCACGGTGCCTGTGTTTTCTCATCTTAGAATCAGGGCCTGAGGTGCAGGGGTGGGAAACAAGCTTTCCTTCACCAGCCTCAGCCTTGAAAAGGCACTGACACCTCCTGCTGATGATCTCATGCTTCCCAGGGGGAGGTAAAGGTGCAGGTGACAACGAGTGGGTGGCAGGAGGCGGCTCTGAACTGATCTGTATTCACTCCAGTGTAAGAGATTAACATGCAAGCCATCGAAGGACCAGGAAAGATGGCATTTCCCCTTCGGTTTGTTCCTTCTCCACAAATTGTAATGTTTTCTGCACCAGAAATCAGTCATATCTGAACACAGCTCCCAATATGAATGTGATCATATGACAGTAAATATAGATTCTCACTTCAACAGTGCATATTTTTTATTATTATATGGCATAAATTTACTTTGTCACTTTAATTGGGTGTTTAGTCCACTAAAATTTACACAAAAGAATAGCTCCAAAGAGCTATTTAAATCTATATTATCTGTAATTGGTTATATAAGCATTCATATGCTTTTGTGTGTGTGTGTGTATGTGTGTGTAAAATAAGAGATGGAGGTGGATAATTATAGATTTTGAAATGATTTTTAAACACTTTTTCTATAATGGTTGACTCACCTCTATTGCAGTGGATTGTGATCTATTCATTTCCTTTATTTAGTCATTCTTCTGATTGCAAAAAAAGGCATCCTTGTTCATTGTTCTAAAAATCCTGAAACCAAACAAACACCTCAGACTTGGGGCTGTGAAAGCTTGTATGGATACAGTGCACAATTTGCTTTGTTTCAAGTGGCCTTCCCTGCTGTAGGCTGTAGCTGTGTAATGTGAGACCCAGTTTCAGACCTTGCTTCCAAGCCCTAACTAAAGTTTGAAGATAGCTTTATTTCATGTTATTTATCTTTTAATTTAGTTTCATAAATGGAGCACAAAAAATACAAGTTTTGGTTGTTGCACATATTTTATAAACAAGCCCAATTATTTGAAAATCGCTACTTTTATACACTATTTAATTAAGTCATTCATTTGTTATTCATTCATTTATTTAACAAATCTGTATAGATTGTCTAACATATGAGTACCCTGGGGTAAGTATTGAAGACACACAACACTGTAAACAAGACCGATGGCCTAGGAAATTGCAATACTGTGGGAATGTTATGGAGTTTGGGGCCCTTGGGTTTCCCACGATAGAAATCAGGGGGAACCACCAGAAAAATTTCTAGACAAATTTTACTAAGCTGATATTCAAACACAAGGTAGGCAGCACAGAGAAAAGGAAGGTCCTCCAAACTTACTGGTTGCGGGGGGGTGGGGGGGAGCGGGTGGCGGTGGGGGCCTGCCTCTGTTTGGCAGCTTTTATAAGCTGGAAACAAGGCAGACTTGCACACAAAGGTGGGTGTTTTTTAAAAAGGCTAACTTGTGAAATTTTCCATGTCAGGGTCAAGCGACTTCCTCCTGCTGTCTAGTTGCTTAGCAACTGTCTTGGCAGCTGGACTGTTCACTACTGCCATCCCAGACGGTGTATACCATAGCAGTCAAACTTTGAGCAACTGCATGTGCAGAACAATGGTTTCACTTCTGCAAGGAAGTGGTTAGAAGGGAGAAAAGAAAGCCTACTTCGTTCTTGGTCAAGGAGAAGCTGGGGTGGGGACATTTTTGTAGTCAGCTTATCCAGTGTTCCTTCCGGCCATCTGGTATTCCTTCAGTCCCGGGCTCCAGTCCCTGTGCTGTCTCACTAAATGTGGATCGACAACTACAATGGGGCAAAGGGCACAGCTAGTTCTGTCCTTTTTAGTGCTAGAACTCTCAAGAAATATCAAATAATGGAGAGAAATGAAAGTAGCTAAAATATGTATATAATGATTATTGTGATGTAAAATCTTCCCACTCTCATCAGGTACCTGAGATGAGATCACTGGGAACTGTGTGTGTTTCAGGTGTATGAGGTCGTCCCCTGCCAGAGTGACTGCAACCAGTACCTATGGGTCACAGAGCCGTGGAGCGTGTGCAAGGTGACCTTTGTGAACATGCCAGACAACTGCGGAGGGGGCGTGCAAACCCGAAAAGTGAGGTGAGGCCACGTCGATTTACATAGGGAAGCAAAACACACAAACCTCCCAGTTTCATACCTGCCAACTTGAGCATTCACTCCTTCCCAACCTCCTAATAAGTGGACTTTAGTTTTATTTTTAGGGAATCAGTGTTTATGGAAAACTCTAAAAGATCTGCTTCAAGCAGCAGTTTATCATGTTCGGCTTCTGATTTGGGAAGCTTCGCTCTGAGGTGCTTTTCTTGCAGGAGAGCTGAACCAATGCTGATTTTCAAACCCCAATGACTTGTTCCTTAAAGGCCAAAAATATTTCTGGCTGCATTTTAATAGGAATTTGTCATAAACTCTTGCTCTTTTATATCAAACTGGCCAACTTTTGAATACTTTTTTCTGTTTCAGGAAGCCTTCCCTAAAACAGCATTGGCTAATGCCCCTCATTTCTTCTTCTGCAGCCATACTGACTGGTAGGGTAACCATAGTCATATTTGGCTATTTTCACTTTAAATTTAAATGAATTAAAATTAGAAATGTGTTTTCTAAGTCACACTAGATACATTTCAAGAGCTCAATAGCCATGGGAGGTTTGAGGCTGTTCTCTCAGACAGCACAGTATTTCCATCATCAGAGAGCTCTATTGAGCAGCGTTTTTCTGTAGTACCCTTATGCCCCGCATTGTTACGGAAAGATCTTTTTACTATTATTAATCTCCATAAGTTTCTCCATGCTGAGACCCTGTCATAATCACAGAAACTCCCTAACACCCAATGCAAGTTTGACACTCATTAAATTTTCTCTACAGCCTCTGCATATGATCTTTAGGGATTCTGGAACCAGGGAAACAAATGTATGAGGTTTTATTATTTCCACTTTGTAGAGTAGATTCACAAACACTGATTCACCAAGAACAGGTATCTACTAAAGTGACAGCGTTGGCACTCAAACCCAAGTCTCTTGTCAACTGTTTAACTATCTCAATTTCTTCTAACCCAGCTGAGTGGCACACAGTAAAGACAAATATAAAAACATTCAGAACTTGATAACTCATTTTGTGAAGAAGCTCATTCTCACCCATGACCTAACTACTCATGAATTTGAGATTCATATTTTTTAATCTGTTTCAGTAGAAAAGTAGGACAAATTAATGTTTATATCTTAAAACCCTGGCACACTATGTACAACTTTGCTTCCAATAAAAATAATTTCTGTTTCTTTTTTCAAAAGCCCATCTGAACTCTAAAGTTATTTTTCAGAGGAACTTTTCTAAGATGATGGTGAAGAGGATGTAATGAGTTGATAAGGGAACAGGGAAGAAAAAGAAATAAATTATGCTTCTGCCCTTCTTCTCCATAATTTAAAATTTCACTTTGAATTTAAAAATATTTTTCTTATATTAAGAATTTGATCAGGTTGGTGTTTTGGTTAGTAACAAATATCTTACCTAATAATAGACAAGCATGTAAATTGACCGTCCCTCAGCTACACTCACCAGCCAATCAGAAGAGTATGCAAATTAACCCAACAAAGATGGCGGTTAATTTGCATATGTAGGCGCAAAGTGGCGGAGTGAAGACGGAAGGCTCCGGCTGGAGCAGCGAAGACAGAATGCTCCAGCTGGAGCAGCGAAGGCCTGGGTCCCAGGTGCCGGAGGAAAACCGGTGCCAGCAGCCAGGGGAAGGGAAGACCTACTGCACAAATATCTTGTGCAACAGGCCTCTAGTATATAATAAAGAACAACTATTCTTTCAGCTTTCCCTACAACTATCTCTGTACATGTTGCTTCATTTTTCTCTGTGAATAAATATTCTGAATATTTCCAAACACATCCTAAACTAAGTAACTTTTCAGATCAATTTATTTTCCAGTAAACATCTTTAATGAAAATAGAGAAGAGAAAAGGTCAGCATTGATTGTCATCTCTGATCATGTAATAATGTTTCTGTACTGATTGAGGAGTGGACCTCCCTAACCTTATCCTCAGCTAATTAAGGTCAAAACGTCCTGCTTAGATGCAAGCATTGGGTGACATTTTCGGATACATGAGTCTTTGAGAACAGGATTCAGCATATTCCATCTTGTTCTTTTGCTTTTAGGGTGGTATGACATTTCAAAGGTTGGGTGATAAAAGTGATTTGCTCTGGTGGGAAGAGATATTTTTTCACTGGCATTTTTTTAAAGTGCCAGCACATTGTGATCATAAAAACAGAGCTATTTGGTTATTTTTATTGTTGCTTTTGGATTCTCTGCTGACAATGCACCTCCTTTCCTACACCTGTGGCCTCCAACTTGAGTCTGTACTATGTTTCTGGATATAATTCCGTTTTCTCACAGCATAATTCCTCTCATATAGAAAAAGAAAAGGCCAAGAATTTCAAAAGAGCAAATGAATTTATAGGGTCTTCCTTTGAGGTCAAAACTTGATCCAAATATTTATTATCATTCTAGAGTAATAAAATCATTAACGCAAAATAAAATAAATAAAACTTATAAATAATTTGAATGTCAACAGCAAGGGTTTTTAGCAATTGTGGCACATTCAAGTGATGGAATTCAAATGTAGTCATTAAAATGAATAACTTAGAAAAAGGTTAACAACATGAATAGATGTCTATAAAATATAGTTGGTGTAGTTTTTTCTTAAATGGTACAAATAGCGATGTTTTCTTTTATTTAACGAAATGAAAATATATATTTAAATATAATATTTTTAGAGTGGTTATCTCTGATAGAATTATGTGAAATTTTATTTATTCTTATTTTCTTAAAATTAATATGTTACCTGCATAATAAAAGTTAAAGGAAGAAAAAACCTTTGAAAATGGATTTTTATGTATATAACTACATAATAGAGTATTGAACATCTGTCCTTCACTCTGAATCAATAGGTAACTTTGCGAGTTGATCCTTGTACCTGTGTCAGTACCTGCCATGGATGCAGTGTTTTCTTAGCAGCAAATTCAACTCTGAGCATTGAACTGTCCCATTTGTTCCGTGTCCTCTCACAGCTGCTGTCAGCAGAACATTTTGAAAAATGCCATTGAAGGTGGAACTTTTTCCTGAGAAACTAAAATTTTCTCAGACATTTATAGTTTAATTTTTCTTTCAACAATGAAATCAGACATCTACCTTTGTGTGGTTTTGCAATTGCTCTTTTATGCAATTTACCAAAAAAAATGCAGAGGAGGTTATTTGTATAGATATTTTTTCCGGCTACAAAGCTACTTAAGACAGGAGCAACAGTACAGTTTTTTAGTCTGAATGCATCACACAGGCAAACAACATTTTTTAAAATTAGGCAGCACTATATAGAGGGTTATTCTGCAGAGTAAATATGAGAAGATGCAATGTCCCTACTGATTGCAAATTCCTGAAAATAGTTGAGATTTCAGGTATAATTAGTAATGTAATTCTACTCACAGTTTAAAACATCACAATGGATTTGAGAGGCTTAAGAGCTCAAGCCTTCCTTTTCATCTCTTGCAATGCAGTTCTGTCCCTATTTAAGTGTGATTTAAGTGTGACTGGTCTTCCTTCATGTATGAGTCTACCTTCACTATAGAATCTACCATTTTATTCAGAAGAAAAAAGTGCATTATATTCCCAAGTTACAACCCCTCTATGAATCTCTTTGGACCACTTCTCATTGGTCTAGATAAATGACCCTCTCCTTTCAGAGGAAGACATGTAGAGTTTATATACACATCATGGCTATACTTTTTAAAATGTTTTTATTGATTTTAGAGAGAGAGGAAGGAAAAGAGAGAGATGAGAAAGAAACATCAATAGGCTGCCTCCCAGATATACTCTACTAGGGATTGAGCTCCCAACCCAGGCATATGACCTGACAGGGGAATCAAACCGGTGACCTCTTGGTGCATGGGACAACGCCCAACCGAGTCACACCAGCTGGCCACAGTGACTATACTTTTTAAAAATTGTGATGATGCCTACAAGGATAATTTTTAAAATCATACCAAAGCTCTATGAATATTTATGAGAGGCAGAGATCCTTTTATGTCCTCATGTTTGAAGAATTTTATTCATTAAATGCAAAGCTTTCCACACTGCAGCCATCCCTGCCCCACAATGATGTCTTAAAATGCACCTTCTATTCTATGGGTTGGCTTTTTACTAACTGTCCTGGTACCTGCATTGATAGGTATGCTTTCTTGCAGATGCATGCAGAACACAGCGGATGGCCCTTCTGAGCATGTAGAGGATTACCTCTGTGACCCAGAGGAGATGCCCCTGGGTTCCAGAGAGTGCAAATTACCGTGTCCTGAGGACTGTGTGATATCCGAGTGGGGTCCGTGGACTCGATGCACTTTGGTGAGACGATTAGCCACTCATTCACATAGAGGTTGCTTAATTCATTACCACTAAAGTTTTTTTTTTGCTTTGTTTTTTGTTTTGTTTTTTAAATATATTTTTTATTGGTTTCAGAGAGGGAGAAGAAGAGAGAGATAGAAACATCAATGATGAGAGGGAATCATTGATCAGCTGCCTCCTGCACGCCCCCTACTGGGGACCAAGCCCGCAACCTGGGCATGTGCCTCTGACCGGAATCGAACCTGGGACCCTTGAGTCCACAGGCCGACGCTCTATCCACTGAGCCAAACCGGCTAGGGCACCACTAAAGTTTTAAAGAAATTATTCTAAATTACTTACCAAATTCCCAAAGCAAGGTGTATTTTCTTGGCTACTTCATTCTATGACTGTGCCATGTGAAATCAGCAATATTTCCACTCACACTAGAACAGTTTGACCTCTTGCAAGCTTTGTACTCCACCATCCTCCTAACCCAGCACAGAAAGCCTGCAGATGGGCTTACAAATACACAGCGGGTTAAGAACTGCAGTGGTGATAATGACTCCCTCCAGGTACGGGGACAAAGAATAAACCTCTAGTAAAAGTACTTTAATGGTGTCAGGTTATTGTCATCCCTTGCTTTTTGCCCAATCCATTTTACTTAAATTGTAGGAATAATCTTTCACCCAGTGGGGGTTCTGCAGCAGGAGTATTGACACTAAAGCACAAATGATCCTGGAGAGAGAGAGTAGAAAGAAGAAAGCTGCACGTCAATGAATCTCTTTCCACACACTGACTCTGTGTGTCTTTGGGCCTGGGAAGCCAACTGAGAGTTTCAAATCACACAAAAGCTTCTAGATTTCAGCAGCCCGTAGGGGCTCTTCCATGGGACCCTGGGAAGAGAATCGTTTGAAACAGAACTGGCTGATGATGTAGAAAATTGGGTTTACCCCTGGGCACCTTTGTAAAGCTGCACATTTCAAAATGGCTTCAGAAGCATAGGGAAACTGCATGAAATGTGGAATTAATTTGCTGAGATACAATACAGAACAGCTTCAAAACATTTATAATTCATGTTTTCAAGGAAAAATTAAATTTCTATTTCAGTGTTAACATTACTAAAGGTGCTGATTAGCAGCCAAATGATAGAGCAGGAACAAAACAGGGCTAGCAGTTGACTTGGATGCAGTTAAATTGTAATAAAGAATCAACTGTTTCACAAGGGTATGCAAATGATCTCATTCCATTAACATCAGGTTTGAAGTTACTGCTCTTGTTCTTAGAAGCCAAATGCTTTCAGAACATGACTGTACCAGTAGGAAAATGCAAGCCAATCTTTTACCTGCTTGTGTATTTCTGTGCATATGTATATGTGCCTTAGGAAAATAAGTATCACTAACAGCTAGTTACTTACAGTTACCCTTAAAATGGTTTTTTGGGACCAACAGACTGTATTAGATAAGTAGGTAGGTAGGTAGATAAGTAGGTAGGTAGGTAGGTAGGTAGGTAGGTAGATAATGTCTGTATTCGTGATCTACAATAATTAATATGGCCATATGAATGTGTTTGTGTACCTATGATATGTGTCTATTAATATTTGACACATAGACTCTTAAGCATCTTGTAGTTAGATCAGAAGCTCACCAACACTTTGATCACACAGAAGAAAATGAAGTGGAATGAGATTGTTCCAGTTAGTCAGTGGCCCCAGCGCACTAACTCCTGCTCCAGCGCTCTCCCTAACACATTAGCCCTCATGTGCCTGCGTATTCACCTTTCTGAGGAGTTGTGTTATTCTCTGTCAGCCTTGCAATCAAAGCAATTTCCGGCAAAGGTCAGCTGATCCCATCAGACAACCTGCTGATGAGGGAAGAGTCTGCCCTGATGCTGTTGAGAAGGAACCCTGTAACCTGAACAGAAACTGCTTCCACTATGATTATAATGTAACAGGTAGGTGGATCGTCATCTCATCACAGAGTTAAAGGCCGAAGCCTGCGTGTGTTAGCTTAGCAGCGATCCGTGAGAATTGTTCATCTCCGTCTGTGTGCCTTTTGGACATGCTGCCAGAAATTGTTCTTTATTAATGACAGAGATATTTATCTACTATATTTTTAATAAATATCAAGATACAGGTAATGAAAATATCACACAAACATTAGCCCGACAGTAGATTGTGAATAGTCTGATTCGTCCTATTTAAGACATCCTCCCACTTTGGGAAGGTGTGACTAAGGTAACGTTCCTGTGGGTATCAGGTTTACTGAAAGAGGCCTTTCTTCTTCAGGAGTTGTTTAATTGCGATAACGTACTGTGACAACAATTCTTTGTGTGAGGGCCCTTCATAAGCATGATTGATCCAATGTAAAAACAACAGCAAGCCCACCCTTGCCAAAAAATATATAAATATAACTATTTCAATATGATCAAAGGTGCAGATAAAAATGGGAGGTGATTATTTTTTCAGGAAAAAAGGCTTATTTTAAAGTCAATTTTTTTCCTAATCCTTGCCACTTACCATCAAGGTACATACTGTAAGAAAGAAGAGTTGTTGGTGTATATGGCTTGGGGAAACACTGAAGCTGATTTTGGAATTTTTTCAAGTAATTTTCACAGTGATATAAAGTACAGAAATGGTACAATGATACGCAGCAGTCAGGTTGGTTTTTGTTCCTTTTGATTTTTCTCTTCAGTTTTCTTTGATGACACAAGGAAATTGCAGTTCTTGGGGATATGCTAGGTTACTCTAAAAAGAGAGATGAAAGGATTCTTTTGAAAAAGACATGAAATGAGAGAATTAAATAAATGTGACCAAAAAGATTTTGAAATAAGTGCATATTTTAAAACATTCTAAGTATGGAAGTGAAATACAGTGTTTTATTCAAACATAGCCCAGTGCAAGTACTATCCATTAAAATTATGATTATTTTGCTAAAACAAATACAACGTTAAAATTGAAATTTCTGCTTTTATTAGGAAAAAAACATTTTTAAGTGACTTTTGATCTGCAGGCCAACCCCATTTTTACAATATCACCAAATGGCTATCAAGACGGTCAAGTAGACATCTGCCTTCTAGAAAAATCCCTGTAGCGATATGCAACCCTGGCAATTCCATCTGACTCCTGATACGTTCAGAGCCGGGACCCATATGCTCTGCATGTGGGATGATTGATTGTGGGGCTTAAGAAGCAGTTGTGAATTAAATATGGGATTCGGTCATCAGAGTTTCATTTGAAATCTGTTTCATGTATGGCCTTCTGTTCTGATGGGCTCTCTTCCTTGCAGATTGGAGTACGTGTCAGCTGAGTGAGAAGGCAGTTTGTGGAAATGGCATTAAAACAAGGATGTTGGACTGTGTTCGAAGTGATGGCAAGTCGGTTGACCCGAAATATTGTGAGGAGGTGAGGGGATGCTGTGTTATTTCTTTGTGAGTAAATTCTTTCCTAATAATTTCCATTCATGCTGAGCCAAGTGACCTGTGCACCACGCAGCTCGTTGCCAGCAGATGTTTTGTTGTTTTTTTTTGCACTATTCAAAGGCTGTTAAGCACCCTCTTGACAAGAGACACTATCCAACATTACTGATTTCTACACATAATTTCCTGTATTTTGTTCTGCTTGGAGCCCAGAGGTATGCTAATTACCTTTTTCTGAAAGAAATGCTTGGGGAACAATAAGTAATCAAGGTGAATATAGGCAATAAATCTTAATCAGACTACTCATCATCTTTGTAATTTCATTTGAATTTTGTGTTGCCTGGGACACCTGCCAAGATCCATCATTCATTCTCTCTGTTGCTAAACATTGATCGCATGTGGTTTTGTAGCAGATTTTGATATTAGGATCTGATACCCAGCTGTGAGAGTCTAAGCACTCAGGTGTGGAGGAGAGAGAGCTTGGAATTCAAATAAGGGAATGGAGTCTGCCATTAGTATCTTTCAGGTACAAAGAATAGTCATTCTAAATTCTTCAATTTGCAAAAATAATGTCATCATTTCTAGATAGGACCCTATGCAATGTGAGAAAACAGTTGTTGGCTTTTCTTAGTTTTCAGGAAGCTACACTTCACAGTTTAATTATATTGTCTGGTTTCCAGACGAAGGGTACTCACATTCCTGAGAAGTTTAGACTCCTGCGTCTGAGACAAACTGGGTTAAACGTGAACCAAGATAAACAGAAGCCTCGATATGTCTAGAACACACAGGAAGAACTTATGACCTCATTAGGGCTCAGTAGACATGCTGACCACAACCTCTGACTGCACACCCTGGGGGCTGCTATATGCCCACAGTAAGTTGTTCTGACTCCTAATGGAAAACTCGAGGTGGAAACATGTTAATCCATTTGATACCTTTATCACATAGACCTAATTTAATTTCTTCATGTCTCTGTCCATGTGAACAAAGCTCCCAAATGTGCCGGACACAAGTTGTCTAGTTAATAAATTTCTCTCACTATCATCTTATAACTTAGTCTATTCATACTTTCGATTTAATTAGAAATTATATATCTGAATCACTTTTGAAACTAATAACATTAAAGTAATGGAACCATTATTAAAAAATAATATTATTATTAATGAATATTATTATAGTCATATGCTGGCTGCAGAGTTTTCTGTGATCTGCTTCTAGTTGATTAACATGTCTCTTTTCTTACAAATTCGCATATAAATGCCCTCCTGAGTCGGAATGTAATATACAATGAGTAAGCTCTGAGAGCTTTTGAAAGCTAAACCCCAATCATATAAGACCAATTTTAAAATAGCTCATATGACTACAGGACAAAGGTACAAAAAGGGTCCTTACTTCTAAAGTAAAATTTAAATAAAAACCTGACAAATAACTAATTTTAAGAATCCAGGAGACTAGATAAGTTTACTCTATGTACAAATATTGTTATGTTTGAATACTGCGATGACAATTAGGGACTTAAATTATAACAGTGTAGCAAACGCTGTCTTCAGGGAGAACAGTACTCCTCGCCGCAGGAATTGAATTAAACAACTCATATCCCATTTAGCCATCCCCATGGATGCCGTAGGATTAAATAACAGCCCTGAGAAAAGCTGGCTCTCTCTTTAACTGTGGATGGATTGCCTGCCTGGTAATACGTGTGAAAACCCCGCATTCAGTGCAACAGCAGTAGCCAACTCTTGCTGTTTCTCTAACAGCTGAAAAGAAAAATGGCATTACTACCCAACAAAGAAGAAAATTGGGGTTAAGCCCATCCAGTATTTATACAGTATTTTTGTCTTTGATGTTTTTCAGACATTTACTCACCTGATACCTAGTAATTGGTTTCTCCTTTCCTATTCTTTGATCCCTGAGCAGATTTTTTTATTAAACAAGTTTATATAAATGGTGATGATAGATAGATAGATAGATAGATAGATAGATAGATAGATAGATAGATAATAGGCAGAAAAAAGAAATGCAATAAGTGTAAAGAAAAAAGTAGGACAGGGTTAAACTGTCTCAGTAATGGATACTCAGAATATCTGTAAATAGACATCCTTTTTAATTTTCTAGTCAAATAAGTTAGTAGTAATCCAATTTTATGATTCAAACCCTCTCTCTTTGAAAATGCAATGTACCTTAACTATAACACATTATTTTTATCATATCACCTAAGACTCTAATCCAGGGGTCTTTAAACTACGGCCCGCGGGCCACATGCGGCCCGCCGAAAACATTTATCCGGCCCGCCAGGTGTTTTTGCTGCCGCTGCCTGTCCTGCTTAACAGCCGACTCATCCCGGGCCTGCAGTGCGCATGTGTGGAATGTCTGAGGGACAGTGAACTGGCCCCCCCTGTTTAAAAAGTTTGAGGGCCTCTGCATCCTTAGCCTCCCATAACTTTAAGTGACTTGGAGACTTTATGTAAGTGATACGGTAAAAATTTTCATACCAAATGCTCCTCTTTGTCAAGTATTACCAGTGGAGAATACGCGGGAGCTCCTGCAGAGGCATGTACACAAATCCTTGATCTGAGCTTCTCTCAGTGGGTAACTTAGAGCCAAGAGCTATACTTGAACCACAGCATAACATTTCAGAAAGTTTTTCTTTTGCCACCTCATAATCTTTCATACAAAAATAAAAAAGGTCTAGAAAATCCCAGGGAATATCAAATTGAGAAACTATATTCTGCCCTAGCCCGTTTTGCTCAGTGGATAGAGCATCAGCCTGTGGACTGAAGGGTCCCAGGTTTGATTCCCGGTCAAAGGCACATGCCCAGGTTGCCGGCTCCATCCCCAGTAGAGGGTGTGCAGGAGGCAGCCAATCAATGATTCTCATCATTAATGTTTCTCTCTCTCTCCCTCTTTCTCCCTCTCCCTCTCCCTTCCTCTCTGAAATCAATAAAAATATATATTTTTTTAAAAAATTACATTCTTCTAACATGCACTTAAATTTTTCTATTTCAATGCTACTTTGTACCTTAGACTTTCTAAATGTTTGCATATATAGTAGATGAGTTTGAAATCTCATCTTATATTTTAAAAGTAAAATATGTGAATAAATGTTGGAACTCAGTGCCAATACAATGGCACGATGTTATTTTCTGATGAGAGACTAAAACTAAGTTGAATTATATCACTGTTAGCTTGAGATCAGTTTTAGAAGAAAAAAATCTATGTAATTAAAAATATATATATAAAATATTAATCAAAAAAGTCTAGTGACCCAGAGTTTTTAGAGAGCTAGTGTGCTAAAAACTGATATTTTTTAGTATTTCAATACTAAATTATGTCATTAGTTTTGAGTAGCAATTTGTCTTGAAAACCTTTCCCTTTTGCTTTTCTGTTTAACATGCACATATAAAAATAAGTTGTCCCAAAGATACAATTACAGATGTATATATTGATGACATTCTTGGTTTTTAACTAATGGAAAATAGTCATCCTTACACTTATTTGTTCCTCACTTAGAGAAACTCAACCTATTTGGAGATTAAATCTACTTTTATTCATTGCATATTTGAAAAGTAACACTATATAAGTATCTCAAGTAGGTGGTTTCCTCCATTTAACCTATGACCTTAGCTCCCATTCTCTATGTTTTTAACGGTGTGAGTGTTTTTCCTCTAGACATCTTTTTATTCTATTAGGCATCTTACTTCTTCTTCCTCTCTTCTCTCCTTTCCTGTCATCCCAACTTCTATCCCTTCCTTTCTTCCTCCTTCCATCAGCCATACCTTGTGGCCATGCCTTCATGTCAATGCAAACAGATCTGCCTCTGTCCTTTCAGCTGGGCCTGGAGAAGACCTGGCAGATGAACACATCCTGCATGGTGGAATGCCCTGTCAACTGCCAGCTGTCCGAGTGGTCCCCGTGGTCCCAATGTTCTCAAACATGTGGCCTCACAGGTTAGTTTGTACCTTCATTAGCGTTCAGCTGATGGCCAAAGAATCGGAGATAAAATGTCCCTCTTGCCTTCAGTCACATCAAATAAACTTCAGTAAGGTCGGATCAAGGTGTCTTTCTTTCCAAATAACCTGAGACTTAGTTGTTCCTCAGATCTCCTCAGGAGAGTCTAGCACACCTTCTCCCCATAAAATACCTGCTGCGCAACAGTAGCATATCATTAACACTGCGTCCCTCTGTGTCTCTTAAAGGGAAAATGATCCGAAGACGGACAGTTACACAGCCCTTTCAGGGTGACGGAAGACCGTGCCCTGCCCTGATGGAGCAGTCCAAGCCTTGCCCAGTAAAGCCCTGTTATCGGTGGCAATATGGCCCGTGGTCTCCATGCCAAGTGCAGGTATCAAATCCCAGGACGGTGTGTGGAAATGTGTGTTCTTTATGTGTGGAGACAGTTTCGGAATTTTCATTTTTCAGAATGTTTCCTCTTGAAGATTCTAGGAGCCTAGCTGTTTCATAACTACTTTAATTAGTTTGGATAACAAGCACTCCCTGTCCTGTATTTTTTTAAGTCATTTGGAGACTGATTCGTTTTAATGAAAATTTATTGGCCTGCTTTTGGCTAGAAAACAAATACATTGTTCATCGTATGCTCCTATAGGACTTCTTCCCTAGGGTTTCAAGTACTTCCTTAACTGCTCATAAATCAAAACCCACAGTGCAGAGATGACTGTAAGTGATGAGCTCACTAATGAATTATTTTTCTTTTCCTAATTAGTTATTTCTTTCTTCATTCCAGGATGCCCAGTGTGGAGAAGGGACCAGAACAAGAAACATTTCTTGTGTAGTGAGTGATGGGTCAGTTGATGATCTCAGCAAAGCGGTGGATGAAGAGTTCTGTGCTGATGTTGAACCCATTATAGAGGGTAATAAAAAAATGGTCTTAGAGGAAACCTGCACTCAGCCTTGCCCAGGTAACAACAGCAAAACATCATTTATGTTTTGATCATTTCTTACCTGGTCCGGGACCAAGATATATAGTCTGAGTTAAGGGATGTCACCAGGCCTCAGTACAATAATATCTGGTAACAGGCAGACACTGTCATGTGGATGGAGGGGGGGCATTGCCTACTTACTGCCAGGTAGGGGTGAAGTCCAGGACCCCCATGTGGCCAATGTGGACACCCCTCCCCCTTAGAGTTTTAACATCTGCAAGGAATGGTAATAAAGGCCTTAGGCTCATGTTTGACAGGGAAAGTATGAAAGAAAAGTTGAGAAAATAAGAATGGAAAATACAGCTATTTAGGATGTCTAGACAATAAGAATAGAAAATAAGAGAAGCAGCATTTAAACACACAATAGCTAAAGAAAAATTTTAATACTTACAATGAAAGCTTCTTCTGGGTCTTAAATAGGATCAACAATGGATTCATACCTAGGTACACTGTAGTTTAAACAGAAAATGTAGAAAACTAAAGAATTATTAAAGTATTCAGAAAGAAAAAAAAAACACAGATTACCTGCTTTTGGAAGACAAAATTAGAATTATAGCAGAATTCTTCTTAGTTACAATGAAAGCCAAAAGACAATGGAATATACAATCACGTGTCACTTAACAGTTGCGGATATGTTCTGAGAAATGCATCATTAAGGGATTTTGTCATCGTGTGAGCATCACAGACTGCACTTACACACACCGAGGCTATGTGGTAGAGCCTGTTGCTTCTAGGCTACAAACCTGTACAGCACGTTGCCAGAGGAAATTGTAACATAATCTTATTTTTGTACCTAAATATACAAAAGGCCCAGTAAAAGTACTGTGTAAAAGATTTCAAAGGGCACACCTGTACAGTGCACTGACCCTGAGTGCAACTTGCAGGACTGGAGCCTGCTCTGGGTGAGCCAGGGAGTGAATGTGAAGGTCTAGGACATTACTGGACACTACTGTAGCCTTTATAAACACTGTTCCACAAGTCCACCCCTGCTTCCTTCTGACAGGGTCAGATATAGAACATCAAAGCTATCAGTGCTGCTCCATGAACAGGGATGTGGGCTGAATTGATTGAAAATGTTGAGGAGAAACTGTTAGGCAAGGCATAAATAATTCACCATAATAGTGACTGTCAGGGGGCAGTGAAAGGTGGCCGGAGGATCAGTAGGAATGAGAAGTCAAGATAGATAAGGGAACTTTGGGGGTGGTCATGGCCATGTGGTTTGGGTTGGAGCAGTGGTCTAATTAAGGAAATTGGTAGTTTGCATAAAAATAGAGGTTGTTTAACATGGAGAGGATGTAGAACTGAGGACTCAATATTTTGACTCTGACAATTTGTTCTTGGTTCCATTGACCCTTTCTAACCCAAAAAGCTCTCTCTGGCATTGAGTTGATGGAATAAGTAAGACTTATCTATGCTTTACATTATTACAACCTGAGAATATTTCCAAATTACAGGGACAGACTGGCTCCACACTATCACAGAAAGCTTTACTAAGCATCAATGGCCCTTAAAACTTGTTTAAAGGTAGCTCCTGTGTCCTTGTGTCCTTGTATAAGATCAACAAGAATTTACATCTATGCACTCTGAAGACCATCAGGCTAAATCTGGAAGGGTTATAGTGCCCTTTGAATATGTTGTGATAGGGTGACAGGCTCCGTGCTGACACAGGTCAGTGATCGATTGTTTGGGATGTAATCTGTACACTCAAAATTGAGGTGCTCGTGAGTGAGAGGGAATCTGTTGCCAAGCCCCACAGATATTGCTCCCCTCAAAGAAAAAAAAAAATTTCCTCCTGAACCATATATCCTTCCATTTCTTACAGGAAATTCAGCTCCATTAGAATCTTATGGGACCACCATCGTATATGCGGTCCGTCGTTGACCGAACCATCGTTATGCAGCATTTGACTATATTTGAAATGTGATGGAAAATAATCATCAACCTAAAATTCTGTCCCCAACTAAATTATCATTCAAGAGTGAAAAAATAATATTACAGAAGAAAACATTGAAAGCGATCATTCTGATGCAGTGTTGGACAGGAGGGGTGCATGCAATAAAATGTGGAAAGCAAATGTTGTGTATCAAATAGTAAAAAACTAACTGGCAGACAGTGATAAGCTAATATTTAGGAATTTGGGCTTGATACAGAGAACTTTAGGGTAGATAGAAGGTCAAAATAAACTTTAAATCAAGTATGAGCCTAAGGCTTTGGGAAAGATATGGAGGCAACAGATGATTAGTGGACTAGAAGAGAACAAAATTAACAAAATTGAAAGTGCATTACCTATATTTTACTCTCAAATGGAAATTTTTATTCTCCCAATTTGCTTATAATAATGGTAAGAAAAAAATATATCTGTTAAGAAATGTGTTACTTTGAATAAGATCTCAAAAAAATAAAAATGAGGGTTTGGTAAACAAATAATGATTGGGCATAAAATATATTTTCCATATAAAAAGGATATAATTTAAGAAAGCTTTAAGGAAGGATAAGTTACAATTTTTAAATTTTTAAAATAGAATTAAGTGTCTGAAAGCTGAAAACGGTGACAAGGGTTGCCCATTCATTCACTCATCAATTAACTTATTCTCTAATAAGTAAATTATTTGAGGTGATAATAATGGCAATTTTTATAGCTTATTATTAAGATGAACTGAAAATTGAACAAAGCAGTAAATAAAATAACCCCTGATACCTTAAACTATGTGCTAGACTTTAAAGGCATTTCTTACTGTGTATATGTAATAATATTTGCACACACTGATATTTTCATCTACTTACAGTTAAGAAAATTTTTTTAAAAAAATCTGAATTTCCGGACCTAGGCAAAGTGTTGCTTCTTAGACATTCCCACACCTGCCAATAATAACCTTTTCCTGATCCAGCAATTACCCTGTTCCATTTCCTGCTCCCCAACCTGGCCTGATTTCAGTCCAGGTCTCACACATACTCTAATAAAATCATTTTGCTTCACAGCAGACAGAGGTTGAGGCAACAGGTAAGGACTCTACACAGGACCAAAGACTGAACCTTGGGGCTTTGATGTGTTGAACAGCCACATTGTCAACAAAAGCTGACCGAAGCTAAAAGTTGGAAGATTTACCTAGTCCAACACCACATCTCCAGTGCCAATAATAGGATCATTGTTACACCCACAACATTGGGCAGTACTGGAATTCTTGCCAGGCATTAGCATATGCTTTATTGTGGAGCCTCCCCACTTATTTTCATTATACTTCCTGCAGCACAATCACCCACTTTATTATTCATCAAAAGTCATTGTAGACTAGGCACTGGGCTCAAGGTTGGAGATACATTGGGAAACAAACCTACCCTGTCCTCATAGAGTTTACCATCTTATGGGAGAAACAGTTGCTAATTCAATAATGACATAAATAAACATAAGATTAAAGTATGTGGTAAATGATGGGAAGGAAAACTGAAGTATCCCTTAATAACATAGGATAGGGCAAACACATCATTCTAATTAAAGTAATTACAAATCCGGGAGAAGGCTGTTGTTCTCTTATAAATACAATTTATTCATTTCAGTTCCTCCAGTGATAGTTTCCTTCAATGATGGGTTTTGAAAGCGAGCAATATCTGAATTAATGTGCTTTAAAGAGAGAAATACTGAAGTAGGAAATGCATTTAATACACTTAATTGTCATATCTTTGGCAGGCATAGTGTAGTTTATTATTTCGATGGTTTATATAGTCAAAATATAAAAATATGTTCAGTACAAGACAATGCCTCACTCTCATTTGCTGCTATTAAATCTTTGAGGCCTGACATGGATTATTTAGGGGGTTGTTATGGTATCATTCACAGACTATCATTAAACAATTTTTTGAGTTTTTTTAACAAAGCACATGTGTTGAGTGATATAAGCACATAGATAAAGCCTACTAGTGGAAAGATATGTTTATATCCATATAGTTTCCAATCACTGAGGTGAAGTTATATACATTCATAGTGACAGGAATTTTTCAATTTTAAAATTTATCCTGCATAATTAAAAATTGAGTTACCCAAAAGTAGCATTTCCTAGGGGATATAAATATTTCTAAAATGTTATCACACTACTTAAAAATTCTTACTAAGTTCTTTTTCCATAGCACTTCCAAAATTTATAAGAATTTTCTACCCTTCAGGATGACACTAGAGAATTAATGACATACTATAATAAAGTCTACAAAAGATCACCCCACTTCACTATTATATGTATGTATTTGTTAGTCAATAATTCATGTTTTTCTAGGCTTCCTTAATCATGGCACAAGAAGTTTTTTCATTAATCAAGTATCCAGGCAACTTTTTGCTAATAGTAGGCAACTTTAGCATAATGAAAGGCTATATGAATTATTCATGTGATATAGCTGGAATAATTAAAGTGATAAGAACCCATTGTGAATTTTTCTATCATAATTTATTGTATCCTCTGAACAATTATCATCCAGCAATCAGTCCTGAATAATGGATGTATATATGGGAAAGGTGCAAAAGGTAAAATTCATTAAGGTACAAATCCTCCCTGTTCTCAAAGTGCTTGAAGATATTGATGTTAAACACATGATACACTATGGCCCAGCAATTCCACTCCTAAATATATACCCAGTAGGAATGCATGTATATAACTTCAACAAAAGATTCATACTAAAATGTTCACAACAGTAATATTCATAATAGGAAAAATTTACAACTCTCCACATGCCCATCAATAGTTGAATGGATATCTAACTTGTGTAAGTCCTACAATGGGAGGAAAGTATCGCAATAACAGTGAACAAATTAGAAGTACATATGTACATGCTGGACCTCACAAACAAGCATGAATGAGTGAAAGAAGCCAGTTGTAAAAACTACATGTCGCACAATTCCATATGTAACATGAGGGGGCTTTCTGAGATTCTGAGAATGCTCTGCTGCTTAATTTGGGTGTTGGTTACATGAGTATATAATCAGGTTGTGAAAACTCAGCTATCTGTGTGCTTATGATTATGTGCATTATTGCAGCATGTTATTCTTTAAACAATAATTGACAAAAAGGGAATGTGAATTAAAAATGTAGATCAAAGAAATAGCATGCATTATTGCCACTCCTGCAGCTGCTCATTTGGCTCTCAGCTGCACACCTCTGGGAAGAAATAGTCATAAAGCATAAATACCGCTTTCTCAGACTTAGACTTCAAGCTTTTTGAAATGATGAATATCTAGAAGACGTCTATGCGTATTTAGATTTTCTTTACAATGATAATGTAAAGAAACCTCTTTACATTAATTATTATTGTAAACCTCTTTACAATGATAATGACAAATGTGGTAGTAGGTTTTAATCAAGTATTTGCTGTCTCTTAAGAGGAGGGGAATCATAACAGACAAGCCCCTTTAAGCAGTAGTTTACATTTGATGGCATTACACAATGCATAGTCCATACCCATAACATCCACTCAGAAAATAACAACATTAATACAAATTTATAAAGTTACATACAAACTTGGAAATATCAACTACTTATCTAAATATTACAAATATGACCGGCATACCAACAGGCATTGCCTAGTGGGGTTAAAAATAAAATGACTATTTGGCTGGCTATTCTTATGGGTATGGGTATAAACTGCATACCTGTGTTTTGCAGGTGACTGTTATTTGAAGGACTGGTCTTCGTGGAGCCTGTGTCAGCTGACCTGTGTGAATGGTGAGGACCTCGGCTTTGGTGGAATACAGGTCCGTTCCAGAGCAGTGATTATACAAGAACTAGAGAATCAACACCTGTGCCCAGAGCAGATGTTAGAGACAAAACCATGTGATGGTAAGTGTATAATTCATGAAATATACTCATTTTAGTTTTTTGTTGATAAGCAAAAGCCCAAGATATAGAATTTTCTGCTAAATAAGCAAGTTTGCCAAGATCTCACTTAAGATTGAGAATTGCATTAAGGGTATGATTCTAAATTTTAAAGATTTATTGGAAGAAAAATATTGCCACTCTTCATAAATTAGATGTTCAATATTGTTAAAATGTCTTCCACTTTTATGGGCTAAAGAAAACTGAGACAATTAGGAGCTCATTATTTGTATACCTATAACACTTCTGATCATGTCTGAATCTAAAAATATACTCAATGTATTTAAATCAAGAGAATTAATAAATAAAAATTATAAACCTACAGCAAAATGAGAGATTTTACTAAATTTTCAGAAATTGATAAATAAAAGTACTGGTAAAAATTACTCTATCTGATACAAACCTATTTGAATATACATATCTATATGTCTGTATGTATATATGTGCATACGTATAGAGCCATGCACCAAATACAAGCAATACATGACATTTTTAAGAACCACAGAGCATAAAATGTCATAGTTTGGGAATACAAATGAAGTTTAAATGAAACAAAAAAAATTGCTGTGTAGTGGAGAAGGTAGGGCTCAGCAAACAACTCTCTCCTTCCTGCTTGTGTTTGAAAAGAAGGAGTATGGCATAGAATAGCAAATAGGAGTCAAAATATCGCATTTTATTAATGAAAAGTTGGAGGAGAAAGCTTAGAAGTTAGAGTAGCATGCTTAAAATGAAAGCCAAATGGTCTGAAATAGAATTATCTACCCTGTCAGTTAAATCTTCCCAAACTTACCAGATAAAACATCCCATGTGTCCTGGGAGAAAAAGGTCAGTGGTTACAATAAATGATGTAATTTCTAAGCCAAAGAAAGAGAATTGTTTACCCAAAATGAAAATTAAATAAAATTACACATCAATAACATTACAATTGAGAAAGAAAGCCTTCTGTAAGCACATAGAGAAGTAAAAACTGAAAAACCACACTTTCAGAATATTACATGTCAAATTTTGTATATTACTTAGAAGAGAACTGAAATTCTCACATGCTCAGATAGGGCGGAGAAGAGTTTAAAATGAGCTAAGCTTTTAACTCAATTAAAAAGAAGAAGAAAGAAAAGAGAAAAGAGAAACAGTGTAACCAATACAGATAAATACAAATTCACTGAGATAGAAAACAAAGAAGCAAGATAATCAACAAAATCAATAGCTTGTTTTTTACCAAACTAGCAAAATAGACCACCTCATGCAAAATCACTGAAGAAAATTGATATTGCTACAGATAAAATAGTGTTTATAAAAGTATCATTCTGTGAGTAAATTTTGGTAACCAATGTAAAAACTTAAAGACAATTTAGAATGTTATAATTTACCAAGAGTAATAGAGAAGTTAAACCATGGATTCTATAACTATTAAAAACTCAAATCTATCAAATATATACTCACACATGCACACAAAGTAAAACTTAAGTGACTTGAATTATGAGGTTTACCAAAATGTAAAGAAACATAAAACTCCTGTTTATGTGAAATCTTAAGAAGTAAAACAAAGTTGAGGGGGAGGGGGAGGGGGGGAGAATGGAAGATTTCCCCAATATGACACCAAAGACACAAACAAAAAAGGAAAAAATAAAAATACCTTTAAATTTAAATCTTCTACACAGTAAAATAGACCATAAACAAAGTTACTAGACAAGCCACAGACTTAAAAATGATACTCGTGATGTCAATTAATTTCAAAGGATTAATGTTTAGAACAATTGTGAACCTTTTCAAAATAAGACAATTTTATGCTCTTAGCACTTGAGGATCCCAAACTACTACATGTTTGTTAATTTCTTTTAAACTAGAGGCCCGATGCATGAAATTTGTGCAAGGGGCTTGGCCCTCACAGCCACGGCAGCTGCCTCGGTCTTCACAGCTCCAGCTTCATCCAGAGGGTCGTCTGGAAGGACATCCGGAAGGTCGTTTGGCTGTCCGGTCTAATTAGCATATTACACTTTTATTATTATAAATAATCATAAACCAACTGTATGTTACTAAAAATATTTCCTGAAAAATAACTATTTTCAAAAACAAAAAGAAAATAAGTTTAATGACAAGCATGTTCTTGTTTTACACTTTTCCAAATCTCTATAATCTGTAGCTTAAAGGAATACAGTTGGATTCCTTACCTGCTTTTGTTTAATCTATTGCAATTATAATTTAGTTTATGTACACAATTGGGCAAAAGTAGTAGCTTTACAGTTGTTCATATGGAAAATAATACAATAATGAATAAGTAATAGTAAAAGAGAAAACTGTTTTGCATACTCAACTGTAAACCTACTTTTGCCCGCCCCCCCCTTGTATATAAAGAAAATCTACCTAACAGGTGTCACCTGCACATGCTCTAAAAGAATGTCAAAGTTCCCTATGGTTCCTGGACCACACTTTGAGAGTTGCTATTCTAGAATAAAGAAGTCCCACTATTCAATAAGGGGGGGGGGGGGGAGTATAGATTTCAATAGGAAAAAGGCCAAAGGTATACATGATCAATTCACATAAGAGGAAATCTTAATGCCCCCAAACATCTTTGTTACTGTTTGATAGCTTTAGCAATCAAAAGACTGCAATTTAAAGTAAGATAGCTTTTCACAAGACTGACAAAAATTTTAAATCTGGAAATCATGAAGGTCCATGAGGGTTTAGAGCAATGGTAGCCCTATTCTCAGCTGGTGGGTATGTAAATGGCCTCCTTTTAGAGGGAAAAAAAATGACCTACATTTAGTAAAGTTTCAGCTATCCCTATAGTGATCCCCAGAAATGTCCCTTCTAGATAGTTACCTTAAGGAAACACCCAGAGGCTTACATAAGGCTGATCACTGAGGCTTGATAAAATAGCAAAAATTGAAAACAACCCAAAAGTCCACCCTTAGAGAAAATAGTGGAATAAATTATAGTAATTACTACCATGAAATTATATATAGAAGATAAAATAAACTGACTACATCTACATTAAAATCACATAGAAATAGTTCATCTGTAACATGGACTATACATTTTAGAATAATTCAGAATATGACACTTTTTAAATTTTGAGCCTGACTAAAAATAATACCTTATATAATTTATAGATATATATATATTTATAGTATATTTATATCAAAAGAATATAAAAGGTCACAGAAGAGTATCTATCTACTTCAGAACAGTGGGTGTTGCTGGACAGGCATGGAGGGAGATCAGAAGGGAATGTAATAGGACAGCAAGTTTATGTGTTATTTTGACTCATCAGCAAGCAAAAAAAAAGGCTAAAGCAAATATGGCTAATTAGATTGTTTACGTCAGATCTTCAAGATAAAAATGAATACAAGGTTTTAGAGGGCCATTCAGATTTCATTAATGGTTTGGTGTTTGACCCCAAAGAAGGCCAAGGAATTGCAAGTGTCAGTGATGATCATACCTGCAGGATTTGGAACTTGGACGGAGTACAGACATCTCATTTTGCTCTTAATTCCCCTGGAATGAGTGTGTGCTGGCATCCTGAGGAATCTTTTAAGCTGATGGTTGCAGAGAAGAATGGAACAATCCGATTTTATGGTCTTATGTCCCAACAGGCTATTTTATCTCTTGAATCAGAACAGATACCATTAATGTCAGCACACTGGTGTTTAAAAAACACCTTCAAAGTTGGAGCTGTTGCAGGGAATGATTGGCTAATTTGGGATATTACTCGATCCAGTTACCCTCAAGTGAAGAGACCTGTCCACATGGATCGAGCCTGCATATTTAGGTGGTCCACAATTAATGAAAATTTGTTTGCAACCACTGGTTATCCTGGCAAAATGGCAAGCCAGTTTCAAATTCATCATTTAGGACACCCTCAGCCCATCCTCCTTGGTTCAGTAGTCGTTGGATCTGGCCTTTCCTGGCATAGAACTCTCCCACTATGTGTAGTTGGAGGCGACCACAAGCTGTTGTTTTGGGTAACTGAAATGTGAAATAAATTTCTGTCTAGCTTGGATCTATAAGTTTTGCATTTTTGGAGAATTCCTTATTTTTATATTAAATATACTATAAGCTCTAGAAATAATCCCAGTTGTTTTTGTTAAATAAAATATTAATGGTTTGGAAAAAAAAAAAAGCTCTGCTTCCTTCCCATTTGTTAAATGGCATGATACGTAATTGAAATTTTTTAGTTATTCTCTATCCTTGTCTATATGTTTGATATTTCATAATGTTTAAATAAAATTAAAATCCAGGTTTGCATGAGATAGTATAACAGCAGATATGGAAAATTACTTGGGATTAAGGTGATATCTGGAATTGCGTAACATATGGCAACTTGAGGAAAACAAATTGGCATTCGCATCATTTGAGATGGCCTTCTTATCACTTTTCAATTGCTTATAAATATTTAACTAATACTCTATCACCATGATTATCCTTCTGGACAGCACAATGCTTCTGTTAATGTATATTGTCTCCCTGCAGATGGACAGTGTTACGAGTATAAATGGATGGCTAGTGCTTGGAAAGGCTCTTCCCGAACTGTCTGGTGTCAAAGGTCAGATGGTGTAAATGTAACAGGTAAACCTCCAATTTCTCTTTGTTCTTTGAAAGTTTTCCTGTAACCCACGTGTAATAGGTTAGAGAAAATAATTAGGACAACAAAGACATTCTTTCAGGATTCAACACATGATCGGATTCAGGACACCTGAGCTGTATATCTGTCTGGGACCAATGACAAATTACTTTCTTTTTTAATGTTTCAGTTAAATTCTCCCTCACCCAGCCATTTTAGACATTGGTGCTAAAATTTATTTAATTAAAATATTGTCTAACTCTAACAAATGATTATTATAAGTAAATAATTCTCAGATTGTTTTTACTAGAAATGTACATATTAATAACTCACTACATGATAAGAAATAATCAATTTTTTGTTGACTATATCTGCTTCTGTGCCTTAAAATGCAATGCACTCACAGACCAAAATATTTTCAAGGGAATATCCTATATAATAAAAGCCTAATATGCAAATTGCCTGAATGGCGGAACAACCGGCAGAACGACCAGTTGCTAAAATGCATGCTGACCACCAGGGGGCAGATGCTCAATGCAGGAGCTGCCCCCAGCCTGCAGGCCCCAGGCCAACCAAGTCAGGTGCCAGCAGGGGCCCCCCAATCACCTTGCTGGTTGCCACACAGATCAGCCCTGATCACCGGCCAGGCCTAGGGACCCTACCTGTGAAGGAATTTCATGCACTGGGCCTTTAATGATTATATAAGTTATGATACCTTGCTTGAATTCAGAAATGTATGATTTCTATAGTTCTTTTATTAATTAATTAGAGGCCCGGTGCATGACATTCATGCACTCAGGGGCAGGATCCCTCAGCCCATCCTGTGCCCTTTCGCAGTCTAGGTGCCCTTGAGGGATGTCCGAGTGATGGCTTTGGGGAGCAGGCCTAAGCCGTCAGTTGGACATCCTTAACTCTGCCACAGAGGCGGGAAAGGCTCCTGCCACTGCCACTGTGCTCACCAGTCACCAGCCCAGCTTCTGGCTGAGCGCACTGACCACCAGGGGTCAGCTTCTGCATTGAGCATCTGTCCCCTGGTGGTCAGTGCACATCATAGCGCCTGGTCATTCTGTCATTCGGTTGATTTGCACATTACCCTTTTATTATATAGGACTAGAAGCCCGTTGCACAAAGATTTGCACAATAGGCCTTCCTTCCCCTGGCTGCTGGCACTGGTTTTCCTCCGGCACCCGGGACCCAGGCCTTTGGTCTGGCCGCACCTCGAGGCTTGGCTTCTCCACTGCGGCCACAGTTAGGCTTGGCTTGATCCTGTGTAGCCAAGCATCTTCAGTCTTCAGTCTTCACTTTGGCCGGAGCCTTCAGTCTTTGCTCCGTGCCTGTGTATGCAAATTAACCTCCATCTTTGTTGGGTTAATTTGCATAGTTGCTCTGATTGGCTGGTGGGCTTAGTGGAGTAACACCAATTTGCATGTTCCTCTTTTATTAGTGTAGACAGGGAAAACCTATTGGTAAATCTCCAGCTCAGAGTATCTGAACACTCACCCAGTCTGTCCCCACACAAAAATAATTATACATCCGAAGAAGAAATCCAAGTGCAGAACTTTTATGTGTCCTTCATACCCAAATTTACCCCAAAGAACTACTCCAATCTGCAATGCTTAAAAGTTTCCTTATCTGAGCCCAGTAAAGGCAAGGGATCCCAAGGATTCCTTTGAAGAAGGGAAAAAAACTTGGCTCCTGATATTTAGTGAGGTGAGGCACCTGCAAATCTCCTATAAAGAAACCAAGGTTGGAACCAGAACCTCAACCTCAAGCACATGAACCCAAAGATCTATTGTCTCTTCTTAATTTATTTTTATAGATTTAATTTACAGGAATCTCCATAGCATAGCAGTAGCATGAGTACTGACAGTTATCTGTTCAGGGTGACCTGCTGACTTACCGCCATTGTTTTGACCCTCTGGCAGGGAGAAAAGTAATGTGCATTTGGGTGCCTCTGAGTCTATCCATTTATAAATTTAGCTGTAATATATCCAGTAAGATAACAGGCGCAGGGATCAATGTGCTTTTTGGAAAGCATTAATTTTTATATTGAATTTTAAATTACCTGGATTTATTGAAACCTAATTACTCATTTCCTCCCTATGAAAGTGGGAGCAGGATGTCAAATTGTATTCTTGTGAAGATAAGATTTTATGTATGAGAAATCTGTGTCAAGAAACCCTTGATAATAGCAACTCCCAGTGGACACATGCGTGACCAAGAAAAGAGACCTTCCAGGAAACCCTTTGTTCTCTGAGTGTTATTTTCTGGGAGAAAAGTCTGTTCCAACCTCACATCTAAGAAAAAGGGAAGCGGGGCCTTTCTGAACCGGAAGCATGGTAGGCGGTCCACTCAGCTCAGCAGTTGGAAATGAATATCTACATTCTCCTTTAAACTTTTCAAAAATAATTTTATAGCTTCCCCAGAGGGTCCTATTAGTTTTCAATGTGTTTTGTTTCCTAAATAAGGATGCAAATGATACTTGTCTGCCTTTTCTTCTGCATGTTAAAATCTCTTGTCCCCCTGAAATTGGGGCTATTCCCCAATGCCAAGGTAAGTCAAATTTTAAAAGACATACCTGTAGAAATCATATTTTCCATTTCTTTTTAATGCAGTATAGTATACACTATTTTTATTTCTTACTACTGTTTGATACTAAAAAGCCAATGTATAAGTGATGTGTGATCAACTTTATATGCATTCCTTTTCCATCTTTTAGGAGAGATGAGATTCTCTATGACAGCCGTGGGCAAACTACGGCCTGCGGGCCGGATCCGGCCCGTTTGAAATGAATAAAACTAAAAAACAAAAGACCGTACCCTTTTATGTAATGATGTTTACTTTGAATTTATATTAGTTCACACAAACACTCCATCCATGCTTTTGTTCCGGCCCTCCGGTCCAGTTTAAGAACCCATTGTGGTCCTCGAGTCAAAAAGTTTGCCCACCCCTGCTCTATGAGAAGTAGATAATCATGTAAAGTATTTTGCCTACCTGCATGGATTGCTTTAATGTTAAGAATAGTTATCCTTATAAGAAACGCAGGCTGTTGTTTTCCTTTTTCTGTATGTGTTTAATGATGTCACTTCCATGTGGCCATTTAACTGCAACTGCCTTGCAATGACTAACTGCTTTCATAACATTGTTTCTATGAACATTTAATTTATAATATTGAGAATTAGCAATAGTCACTCAGAAATTCCACAGGATCATTGATTCCGTAAATAAAGGAAAAACTTTGCTTTGCTAAAATTCTGTTACATTGAACAAGAATGGTTTGAAACTGTGAGTTCCTTCCATGTCACTTTATGGCATCTCTCCCCATCTTGATATAACAACGTAGGCACACTTGATACTATGCTGGAAGAGGAAGAAAAGGAAGAGGAATCAATAGAGAACTGCAGTGTCAAGTTGAAACAGCAGTGCAAGCACACACTTAGTAGCTATATTTGTTTTCTTTCCTGTCCCCCCAAAATTCTGAATGTGATTTTTCTAAAAAAGAAATACACATTATAAAAAATGCATTCATGTGGTAGACCATAAATTAAAGAAATATGAAAACTATTTCCTTGAATTAACCAAGAAAGAATTTTAACTTTAAGGGAAAATTAAACCTGCTTTTTAATGCTGGACGTGGCCTCAGGAACAATGACGGAAATAGCCCATGTGCAGTCAGGGTTTTCAAGGCAGCAACTATCAAATCGTCTGTTCAGCAAGCGCGTGTGGAACACCTGCTCTGCGCCCGGCACAAGGCCGTCTCCTCTGAGTAAAGAGCACCTCGAGTTCCTAAATACAGTGGTCAAGGTTAACCAAGTATTTCTCAGGAAAACCTGTGGGAGTCCCAGCGTGGGTTAGGGTTCAAAGACAAGCCCATAACAACAGTGTGTTCTTATTATCGCAAGAATTACTCCTTGTCAAAATGTGGTTTTCTGTTCCGCAGGGGGGTGCTTGGTGGTTCGCCAGCCCGATGCTGACAGGTCTTGTCACCCACCGTGTAGTCAACCCCACTCGTACTGTAGCGAGGTATGTGTGAGTTCATTAGGGTAGACAGGCCAGCCTCATCATTTGTCGCCCCACTGCCTCTTGTGCAGTCATTTCCCTTTATAAAAGGCATGTCTTGAGGCATAAAAATTCTAGTTTGGAACCTCTTTTATCAATATAAACAATTCTGGATGCACTTGCTTCTACTGTTAGGATAAGCTTGTGTGCGGTACAAAAAGTGTGTTCTGTTTTTTAATGTAGTGAAGACAGAAATTGCATGTAGCAAATTCCCAAAACAGTATTTCATTAAAGCCTTCTCTTTAAGTCGGGTCTGTTAGGCTCCCAAACTCGCCTGCATGCTCAGTAGAAATCTTGCTCTCCCGCAGACGAGGACATGCAGTTGTGAAGAAGGGTACACGGAAGTCCTGTCTTCTAACGGGACGCTGGAGCAGTGCACACTCATCCCCGTGGTGGCTATTCCCACCGTGGAGGACAAAAGAGGAGACGTGAAAACCAGCCGGGCAATCCACCCGACCCAGCCCTCCAGGAACCCGGAAGGACGGGGCAGGACCTGGTTTCTGCAGCCGTTGGGGCCAGGTGAAGTGACTAGACGGCCTTGCTGTAGAATTCTTTAATGATACATTTAACCGATACCAAATGAGTAAAAAATCAGCTAGCGTTTTCATTGGAGCTATTTATTATCTCACCGAAACTCATTTGTTCTAATGCTGCCATAGAATCTTTGATATTTTTGCTATTGTTATGAAAAAAGCACTCATGCTCCAAGTTCAGAGAAATGAAATCACTTTCTTCTGAGAAAAAAAAAACACACAAATTTAGTATTGAGATTAGTTATTCAATCTCAGCCCTAAACTTGCAAGTATAATTATTTTCAGATTGAGCAAAGAAATCTAACAAGGAAAATATTAATTAGGAGGAAAAAAGCCTATTATCATTCACTACAAATAAAACCATAAAGACATTCAAGAACTTTTCATTTGAGCACAGAGAAGTAATAATTTGAACTCAAAATAGGAACATTAGTAATATGGTTCCGTGCCAAGGGGTGGGGAGACACAAGGTAGCCAGACCAATTTCTCTGAGGCCTTAGTGTTGGCACAAAAGCTCAGAATCTATACTAGCACCAAATATATGAGGGTAAGGATGGAGCCTTCCAGTCTAGATGGACCATCTTGGAGACTGACCAGACCCCTTGTCATATTAGACAGCTCTTAATGTGTCTAGTAATGGACTTGAAGCTAATGCAGGCAAAGGCTTGAAGGCCCGATGAAATGCTCTTCCTACTCTGTACACTTTCTCTCACCAGTGGGTTCAACCATACACTTATCCCTAGAAATAAGCTGAGGGTGAGAGTGGTAGCTAAGATCATGCTACTTTTTCTCACACCAGGAGGGCTCACTAGTTCATGACCAAAGGAAATCTCCAGGCAAAGCCAGGCATAGACTACTTTTAAACTCTGTCAGAAACATGAAAAAGTAGAAAGAAATTTGCATGACTAACACATCTCTATTTTTAATGCATTAAGTCAAAACACTTTCCCTTGGGATTTTTTTTTTTTGAAGTATTTTACATTTAACCACAGTCTTCCGACCTTATTAGGCTTTTAGTTGGAAAAACACTTCATTTTGCAAACCTGACTTGTCTGTGTAAACATGGAAACTCTCAGTGTTCAAGATGGTGGACCAGCAAGTGGCCATTAGCCATCTTGACCTTGACTCAGAGTCCAAGCAGATCTCCTCACATCCAAACTTTTAAAAAGAGAGAATAGTATTAATGTCACACTTAGTTTAATATGGAGTTTCCCTAAAGTAAACATTTTAATATACTATAAATATACATTTAGACTCAGTTCTTGGTTTTTGAAAAACCAAAATAACATTTATTGAAGAACACTTGGGGCAGATGAACCCAGCAGTGGCACAGCTCTTTGTATTTCACACCCAGGCTTACATTTTTTTTTTTTAATATTTAGAATTGACAGGAAAGGATATTTAAAATATGAACTTATTTCCAGCAAATGAAATTCTAAAAAATTTCACAGTATTGGTTTGCTTTCAATGCCATTCAAATGTGGACTAAGCCAGAGTTTCTTTGCCCAATCTATAATGTAACACTAGTATAGGTCTAATTGCATGTATGCAACAGAATATATATGCTGATGTGAAGACCAAATTAAGTTGGCAAAGTCATGAAGTGTCTTATGCTTGAAGTTTGTTCAGAACATAAAACAGAAGTTCAAACAGAATGAGACCAGAAAACCCAAACGAGAAGAGTCTGATTCTATATGCAGATTCCCCGGCTATCCAAAAGGAGAGAGTTCCTTCGAAACTTTTCTTAAGCCAAAGTGGCATATAGAGGCAATTGCCACTCAATTACATGGAATAAGTGAGCTGCCTCAGACCCAGAAAATCACCCACTAATTTATACCAAATATGCTTAATTATGTCCAGTTTTACGGTAAGCCTAACAGCCGTATGAGCTCTCTCGGCCTTAGGACACATCTCGCTAACAGATGCACAAAGGAATCAAGGTAAAGCACAGATGCTCACACAGTTCAAAGCTCGGGCAGCTTGATGCTGAGATGCTGGGTGTGGTTCCCAGGGAGGGAGCTTGGCGGGCCTTTCGCTGCCTGGAGGGCAAGCTGCCTCTGTAACACTCACTGCAGAACTAACTGAACCCTACTGCTGCCTTTCGCCTTTTTTCATAAAAGAGGAAATCATCTTCGAATTTCCTTCAGTTATCAAATGCTGGTGATAATAAAAGATCTTTCTATAAAAGCAACTGCACCATGAGCTTTCAAACAGTAGGGAATGTCTATAATAGAAAAGGTAGAAGTTATTTAGAGATCATTTTATATGTTAATAAAACTTGGTTATTTTTGCAAATGATATTGTCAAATCAGCGCTAAAGGACTGTAAGTGTAAACTAGATAAAAGATTATTACTTCCCCAAATTGTTAAATATATTCATTTTCGGTTTATCTGGGAAAAGTGTAAAAATGATAAAGTTTATGTACAAATACCTGTCTGCATCAACTCTAATTTGTGGGACTTCTTTGAAAAATTGCATTATTTTTCTTTTCTCATGAGTGCAATCTCAAAATAGAATGAAAATCAAAAGAAAATGTTTATGCAGCATGATGCACATATTGTATTTGAAGTAAAATTCAGATAAGAAGCAGCAGAAATTTAGACCTGGTAACTTGAAATCTGAACTCAAATTGAAAATATTATTTATTGCCTTTTAATTCAATTTTCATTGATATTCTATCTTTAATGAAGGAACATCTAAGTCATAATAGCAGCTTTGCATTAATCATTAATTGTGCCTAGGTAATAATTCACTTTGAGTTTTGAAAGGACTTGGTCATATATGACTGGCCCATTGGTCATAATTAAAGACTGTCATTTACATGCCAGACTAATATGAATTAATGATTAATATCCATTCTTCTTAGATGGGAGACTAAAGACCTGGGTTTACGGTGTAGCTGCTGGGGCATTTGTGTTACTCATCTTTATTGTCTCCATGATTTATCTAGCTTGGTGAGTGTTTAAATATTTCAACATCTAAGAGGAAAAATAATATTTCTCTTTTAGCGAAAACACATTCACTTAACCATAACAGAGGAATGGCAAACTAATGTCTCAAATAAGTATTTCACATTTACTTGGCGTTCATTTGAAGTTCTACATAAACATGACTTTAGTCTTAGATAGTCTAAAAACTACTAAATCTGAGTCATTTAGTTTCTGAAAATGCTCCAGGCCATCTTCTCAAGTACATTCTTCTTGGTTATGCAAGAGAATATGCTGATGGTGAACAGTAGATGTTTATATTGAATTAATACTGGAGGAAGACATTATGGTAGTACCTGAACTTATTTAACTATCTTGCATTATTTATAAATTCTGTATTATTTATAAAGGCTTCTGGCCAAATATAAATGATTACACTGTGAAGTCTGTTGTTAGTACTAGAGGAATTCCATTTGGATAATTAATCTTTTACAGGATACTAACATATTTAAAGGGTTCTGTTTCAAGTTTATTCAAAAGATACCAAAAAATCAAATGTTAAGTTTGAATTTAGGCAGTGTAGGCAATTAAGTAATTTAGGTTTATCAGTAAGTTTCAAACATTTTCATTTAAAACAGCAACATTTACAATAGAAGATTGATTATTTTTCTCCCAATTTTAATGATTTTTTTTAACAGCAAAAAGCCAAAGAAACCCCAAAGAAGGCAAAACAACCGACTGAAACCTTTAACCTTAGCCTATGATGGAGACGCAGACATGTAAAGTATAACTTATCCCAGCACAACCAGTTTCAGCGTTCTGACTCTGCAGTAGAGGCCACAGAGCTATTCCAACTGTGTGGAGCAGAGCCCACTGTACTTTTTCAAAAGAGCGTCATTAAGAAAAGAGAGAATATCCCAGTGCCATTGGAGACATCAAGACGATACCACTTACACAGGAGCCATCATCCCTGAGAGGTCTAGGGGACTGAGTTGAACACATGCCGCCTTCTGAGAGTCTGTGTGATCGTTCATGAAACCTACCAACTGGCCAAGTGCTTTCATCTCTAAAACATGGTGGCGGAAGTGGCCGTTGGGAATGCCGACACAAGCCTCTGTCCGCAGTGTTCACTCACAGTAACATTTTAGCATGAAGAGTTTATGCCAAGATCTCTACAATACCATAGGCAAGCATAACATCATGTGCACTCAATTGAATAATACATATTCCTATGTCAGATTATATGCCTGGTAATAAGCCATTTTAATGCTCTAAGCTGAGCAGAAAACCCATTGAGTAAATTCAGCATTGATGGTAGCTTTTATTGACCTGCATTTCAGAGGCAAAGACTTTTTATAAGACTTAATTCCTGTCTTTCTCCAAAGTACGAATGCCGGACATGTACTAGTATCTTAGAAGAGTCCTCAAGTTCAGTATTTTATAGTGGTTATTGTCTGGAAAACTAATTTGCTTGTGTTAATACAGTAAGTTTCTACTTTCCCCAAAATTCAAACTGGTTGCCTGCATCTTATTTTGCTAAACAGAAGGCACATTTTTGCACTATATTAGTGCAGCATGATAGGCACTTAACTAGTATTGCCATAGAAACTGCCTCTTTTCGTATGGGATGGAGACAACTATGCTGAGTGTCATGGAGACATTTACAACTTCCTGTATCCTGAAGAGAGCGAAGATTGTTTTGGATGGCGACAGGATGGAATTGGCTATTACCCCTGCTGTGTACACTCTTCCTCATCATTGCAGCCATTGTGAAATCGACAACGTGGCGGTAATTTAAGTGTGTAAATCCTGAACTCATTAATCCTCCAAAAGATGAATCCCTCTAGTTCAGTGGTTCTCAACCTTGGCTGCACATTAGAATCACGTGGGAATCTTTTTAAAATCCTGATTTCTGGGCCTCATCCTCCGGAAATTCTGTTTCTTTGTTATGGGGTGGGGCCACAACATTAGTAACAAAGAAACAGAATTTCCGGAGGATGAGGCCCAGAAATCAGGAGTTTAAAAAGATCCCCAGGTGATTCTCATGTGCAGCCACGGCTGAGAACCACTGCTCTCATTGGTTTTTAATTGTACTTTGAAGGCTGTTTATGACTAGATTTTTATATTTCTTATCTTTGTTAAAAAAAAAAAGAAAAGAAAAGAAAAAAACGAGCTGGTTGTCTTTTTAATTTTGAGCAGAAGGAGAACATAATGTATTGGTGATTTTTGTACCTAAAAGAAATCAAGATTGTGTGTGGATTTTTTTTTCTCTCCCAATTTGTTTTCCTAGTTTCAGACCAAATGTGTTTTGAAATTCATAGTTTTGTCATTCTTGATGGTAAAATATGAAATGGTCTTTTTAATTTATGATTTCAAAATCTAAAATTTTAGGAAAGAAAAGGGTCGGTATTTTGTCCAGGGCTTCATTAAATATCTAGACCAAGGGTGGCAAACGTACTCTGTAAAGAGCCAGAACGGAGATATTCTCAGCCGGGTCTGTGCTACAATTTCTCAATTCTGCCATTGGGAGAACACAGCCATAAAGAGTACACAGTACATAAAAGAAGGAGCATGCATGTCTGCCAGTGCAGTTTCTTTAAAAACAACAGCCAGCAGGCCACACTTGCAGGTTGTGGTTGCTGACTGCTAATCTAGAAGTTTTTTCAAAGCTAACTCTCCACTGTGTCATTTCTGGTTTTTACTCATTTACCCTCAGACTGAAATCAGACTTTAGTTTCAAAGCTGAAAACAGTCATTACACTTATCACTGAGTTGGAAGTAACTGTATGTTTTACAGCTATAGGCTTGGAAATGGCACAGTGAAATAATATCTAACTTGGCAGACTTCTTTCGTATGAAAAGAAAATTCAAAAGGTGCCACTTAAAAAGCAATACCATTTTACTGCAACAACCTTTGGGAAGGGGAAGGGTATTAGGGTGTCAGGTATTTTAAAAATAGTGTAACAGCTATTTTTATCTGAAACTTAGCTGTGTTGCTGTGAAAGTGGCTTGAACTAGAAGGTATTTACCTTCATACTAGAGTTTGAACTCCCCCTGCTGTTCATTGAAGAATTTGCAAAATTATAGAAGACATCAGATAAGAATATTATTGTCCCCCAAATGAACAGATTTCTACATATTTCAATAAGATTTAAATGTGTTAAACATTAATTTGTTATTTAATATTCATTGTATTAGTCAGGAAGATTAAATAACCAAGGAAAATTAAATAAGGAAAAACATAACAACCAATTCCATTTCATTTGTCTTATTGAAGAGGAAGACAAAAATAATATTATTACTCTAAAACTATGGTATATGCACTCAGGAGACTTCCAGATCATTGATTTCTTTGAATAAAATGAATTCCATTTGTCCAAAATAGTTGAGAATCTATTGCAGTTACTTGAAAAATTCAGCCAACAGCCTTATGATATGAGTGCAACACCTAATAACTTTGAAATTATTGAATAAAATATTATTGCTACTAAAGCTATGCTTATAATTCTGTAAAATTTCATTAATTCAGAAAAAAAGATCAGCATCATCCTACCTTTATTATAAGAATTTAATTAACTGATCAAAATTATAAAATGTTTTGCCCTGGCCAGTGTGGCCCAGTTGGTTGGGTGTCATCCTGTGTACTGAAAGGTTGCCAGTTTGATTCCCAGTCAGGGCATATGCCCTGGTTTGCGGGCTAGATCCCCAGTGAGGGGCGTGCAGGAGGCAGCCAATTGATGTTTCGCTCTCACATTGGTGTGTTTTTCTCTCTCTCTCCCTATCCCTTCCTCTCTCTATAAAAATCAAAAAATCTTTTTAAAAAAATTATACAATGTTATGAAAACACAAGATAATTTCATTCAAAAATGGAATATACATTACAATACAATGTTATGTACAGGAGACTAGTTTTATTGTGACCTAGCACTAGGGAGCATATTGGAAGTTCATTATTAGATAAATAAATACTGGATGGCCCCTTGTTAGAAAGGCTGGAAGGAGGGAAATGTAGCTAGCTGGCTATTTTGGATGAATGAAAGTTACTGTATTCATGTTTGTTTATAACATGAAAATGGCCTTATTTTTGTTCCTGGCATGAGTCAATAATGAGTTAAATACCTTACTGAAATTTCATCAGAACCTTATTCCTCCTGTTCATTTTTTAAGAATTCAGGAGAGGAATATAGTAATAATTTGTCTATGGACACTTTTGCCTTACCAAAATGGTCTGACCCCAAAAAGATTTAGAACTATTGTTGTATAAGTATGAAGGTCTGCTTGGTTTAACAACAAGAGAGGGAGAGAGAGAGAGAGAGAGAGAGAGAGAGAGAGAGAGAGAGAGAGAGAGAGAGAGAATGCTAACACAGTATTATACTATTTTGTTGGACTGTTTCAATGTGAACCACACAGAACTGATCTCTCTTGAAAGGGGTTGATTTGCTCATTCATCAATACCTTATCTAGGGTCTTGACTATAATCCTTATTTCAAAGCCTTTTTGAGGACACTTCAGTGTAGCATTAAGCTAACTTGAAAAGGAGTACATGAAAGCATGTTCTTAATTACTTACAACAAAGCACAAATTGCTTATAACAAGGCAAATATTTATTGAGTTATCACAGGTAAGACTCTGCTAGTCACTGTAAAAGATTAGTAAGGCTTTTTTATACATATGTACCTAAGATATTCAAAAGAAGGAAAAAATGCTCAACGGAACACAGCACTTACATCGCCCTATACTCTAGATCTGTTTTTCAATGTGGTTAGTATCTCTCCTTATATAACGTCCATGTCTCAGGCCTTGCTGTTAGGCTTTTAGTGCGCCTCTCCTCCACCCGCAGGCAGGTAGCAGAGGTCATTAGGGCTTAATCGGAACTCCTCTAAATTCCTGTAAAGTCCCTTATTTAAACTTCTTGCAGGAAACAAGTTCCTTATGTGCCTGGTCTGTTTCTGCTCTTCTCTCTTATCTATAGCAAACAACTTCTACTAAACATGCCCACATTTTAAATAAGAAATAAGAGGTGAACACCTATATTTCCTTCCCATATGTTGAGTTTTACAGAATGGTCAAAGACATTAGTAAAGAGGAAGGATGCAGATGACATGCAAAGAAAGAGAGAGAGAGAAAAGAAAACTTTTCTGTAAAAATGTCAGTTCCTACACTCAATTTAGTGCAACCCAGTATCTCTCCACATATAATGGGGAGCCCACTCTTGGGCTGATCTGGGGTCTGAATCAGTTTGCAGGGATCATTCCCAAATGACCGGACATCTCACTAGATGTCACCATATTGCCAAGCTCAGATGTGTTCCTTGTTGTGTTTCCCCTCTAAGACTGAGGGTACGGGAAGGAGAGCAGTCCAGGAACAAATGAGGAATCTTGCAACAGAGTGACCCCTCCTGGGTGGCGTTTAGAGGTGAGAGCTGAGGTGGCTCCCTGCCCCACCTGGCTGCCTCAGCTCTGGGGCGGCAAGGCAGGCCTTCGGGTCTGAGCCAGGAGTGTGGGCCCAGCAGACATTAAGTAATCTTTATCAAAAGGGTGTGTGATGTGATCATTCTGTACCTCGCAGGGACACTGAAAAATGGGTATGTCTACATTCTTAAATAAGTAAATGAAATCCTAAAGGGATAGTTACTTTTGTAGTTTTATGTTTCATGCTTCTACCAAGCTAGACCTTAAAATGGCCAATATATGAAGACTTTTAATTTGTGGGCATCATGTTTTCAGCAATCAAAAAACTATTTAGATGTATAATTGGGTGTCAGTCTTGTGCTTTGTAGATTTTTTTTTCTTTCAAAGCAATAGTTTCTATATCACCTACTTCGACCCTTCAATGAACTTTTCTTAACATTTTTCAGGAATCTATTTGTATTGATTTATTAAAAGCAAATATTAAGATTCCCTTTCTGGTACTTTTTCCTGCATAATTCTAGCACAGAGATTTGAAGAGATCAGTATCTGTCACTGTAAAATATAACTTTATTAAATTTGCAATATGTCTTTCTATACATTATAATCCCCTAAATGTGTTTTTGGTTAATTTAATTACATGAATATTTATTTTGTTTAAGTAAGGAGGCAGCTGTCTAAGAAGTTTTTGTTAATATTATTTTGTAAATTGTGTAATTTATTTTAAATTATGTACATTCTTTTTTAATGCACAAAATGTCTATGTACCAATTAACTACAGATTTGCAAAAAAGCCACTAAGCTTTATTCAGTTAATACAGATGGCATGTGAAGATGTAATATGCTTTTTTACATTTTCATATGGATAATTTGTAAATAACTATGTTGCTGACAAACATAAACACAGAAATCATTTTCATTCTATTCATTGTGTGTCTGTTTTCATTTGCACCATTCGCTCCTCCAATGTGGGCTAAAAAAAAAATGTTTTTTTAGTGAATGTCCAAATCCTTTTGCTCCTTTAGTAAGTAGTGCCTGCTCCTGGGTCTTTTTTAACAAATCCAACTTAGAAAGTTCAAGAGACACAAACCTTTACTTTAAAAGCCTGCTCAGGCCACCAGATGAATCATCATAGACGAAGGACTTCTTGGTTTCCAAACTTAAAAAACAAGGCAAAAGCTCACACAATAAGAAATTGGTTCCTTTAATTCCCCAAATTAAGTAAGATTTACAATTCAAGAAGGGATAAATAAACAGTTTAGATAAATTACTGCCAGGGTAGCTTGCAGTTAAAACATTTTCTGAAATAGTTGTTCGCTAAAATATAACTAAGCAGGGAACCCTTCAAACACTTACTATAGGAACCACTCAACACATTTTCTGGATTGTTCATTACAACTGATTATATATATATATATATATATATATATAACCTGGATGATATATTATATAAAAATTATATATAATTTGACATTCACAATCAAATTCCTAACTTCATTTTTATTTTGCAACTTCAATTTATGTCCTGCAAACACAAATATGAACATGACTGGGCTGCATTCAATATTTGCTGCTTCTGAGTCCCTAGTGATTCCTTCCTTTAAACTCTGAATACATTCCAAAGAAGAGCCAGTGCACACTTCAATGCACAGTTCTCATGTATCAATGACTCTGGAAAGAATAGAGATACAACACTTCGATGCAGTCCTGCTTTCTGATTTTGCAGTCTTTTCCTTTTTCTCTTTTGTTTCAGATGACTTTCCTTACCCCTTCCCACCTCGCCCCCAACAGAGGTAGCTCCATTGAACAATCTGATATTTGCCCGGCTATATATTTTCTCCCTGACCGTATAATCTCGTAAACACATCAGGGACAGGAGAAGGGGGAGAGGGGGAGAGAGAGAAATGGGCTGAGTTTAGTAGATGTAATCAGAAAACAGTTTCATTTTATTCCTATTACTGTTTTCAAACACAGGAAAATGTCCTTTGTTCCATCTCCCAGCCCTCCCTCCAGCCCACTCCTGCAGTATCTAAGCCAAATGCCAGGTTGTTGGGGGTTTTTTTTTGTTTGTTTTTTTTTAAAAAATATATTTCATTGATTTTCCACAGAGAGGAAGGGAAAGGGATAGAGAGTTAGAAACATCAACCAGCTGCCTCCTGCACAACCCCCACTGGTGATGTGCCTGCAACCAAGGTATGTGGCCTTGACCGAAATCGAACCCGGGACCCTTCAGTCCGCAGGCCAATGCTCCATCCACTGAGCCAAACCGGTCAGGGCCAAAATGCCAGTTTTTAAACGGCAATCCTAGTGACGCCACATGGCTGTTAATTTTAGGCCATTAACAAAAATTTAACTTTTCGGTAAAGAGACCTTTCTGGATTTAGTTTCTCTCAAATCTATTTTTTTTAATGCCAGCCGGAGATGTCTTATAGTGGCCCCTGCCACCTCACTGCCACCCCCAACGGCCCCAGCTCTCTGCTGTACTAGTATTCTGACCATGCTCACCCCCTCTCACAATAACCCTGGAGGGCAGTGTCACATGTGAATGCTAAAGCTAGATCTCAATCTTCTACTAAAACCACACACTTTTCTCAGAGCTCTACCAGGACTGTTATTTCCACCTGGAACACTCTTCCCTTCAATGTAGGTCTGGCTGCTCCCTCACTTCACCCAGGTCTCTGCTCAAATGCCACCTCCTCTGGGAAGCCCACCTTGTCCGCTCCAGTCACTCTCTATCCCCATGCTTTTCTGTAGTTTTTGTTTTTTTTAATGGCACCTGATATTATTGTTGTTGTTATTTGATTTGTGGTTGTTTTTTACTCTCCCTCACACGTGGGAGAGGCCAAGTCTTTATCTGTTTTGTTCTTTGCCTAGAACAAAACCCAACACATAGTACAAATAATGAGTTCTTATTGGATAAATAAATGAACAAAAGAATCAGTAAATGGTGAGGTTTATGGACAGAGTGGTTAAAATTAAATAGCAGATCAGTTACAAAGAAGCCACTTGGATTAAGAGACCAACTAATTCATCCAAAGCCTCAAGTTGTCACTACTCCCCCATTAATACATTTTATATTTATTTCACTTGCCAGCAGTATGTTAACCGAAACTCCTCAGAAGGCACAATGTTGAGACACGGACAGAATAGTAACAGAGCAAGAAATAAAGTTTAAGAAATGAAAACATTAGTGCCTGATCCTATAATCCTAGAGGAGAGAGAGTGGAGGATGCCAGTAATATGTGGACTGGGGGTTTGGGAAACTATACTGAGAATGGAGACTATATAAGAGAAAATTCTATCATCACTTTTTCTCAATCTTAAATTCATTTCATGGGAGAATATGAGGGATCTGGGTAGACTGGAAAATGAGGAAGGAAAGTCTATTAACAAAAGGGCAATTGCAAGTTTCTAAAAAGCTCTTATTCCAGGATACAAAAGCAGCCGCCTATCCTATTCAGTATAGACTATATTAATTTATTTCATGGTATCAGAAATAGTCAAATTATTTGCTTTAAAGCAGAAATAAAAAGAACAGAATAAGTCACAATTCAAAGCGCTTCCCAAATCCCCAGAACTCACTCTGGAACAACAGAGGGGGACATTCCATAACCATGGAAATACACCAATAGACCATTTAAAAGCCACGCCCTGTAGAATACAATGTCTTGATTTCCTGCAAAAGTAAAAAGAATTTGAAAGTCAGAGTCAGGCAGAAAGTAATATGGAGGAGAGAGAGTGAATCTTCAGGGAAGGGTCCCAGTCTTTCAGAAACAGTGATCACAGGGAAGGCCCTGCCAGCTCGCATCCCCGGGGACCCTGCAGCTGCTGCTGTGCCAGCTGCTGTATGACCGAACCCTTTCATGATTTACCTTTGTGTAAGTTTCGCTCGCTCATAGTGCTCAGCTGCTGAGGGGTTTTTTGTTTTGGGTGTTTTTTTTTTTAATATTTAACATTTTTTACTATCTTTGCCAAAGGGCTACAACTCTTTTCTCCCGGTGGCACTTCCTTGCTACCTATGGGAAAAGTGACTTAAAAATAAAGAAAGAAGAAAGTGTCCTGTCTGTGGCAGGTTACAGTGAACAGTATTTTAAACTGATATGTGTATAAAAGACTCTTACACAAGAAAATCAATTTTATATGCTCATGTTCATTCTAATGTCCATATGTAAAATTCACTGGAAAATCAAATTGAAATGTCTCCTTAATAAAGTAAAAAGTTATAGACCCAGGCTATGCCTGGTAGCAATCATGGTATAATGCATGTTGCAAAAAGATTTTGGCAATGTTTGTTCAGCGATGAAAACTAAAGAGGTCTTTCATACAGTTCCTTTCAGAATAGGCATCATATTGGCTTTCAAAAATCAATGATCACTAGCCAAAACTATTTAAATGTAATTATAGCTTTGTAATCAAAGCAGATGTAGCAATACAGTGCTACATTGTTTTATGTAGACTACAAGCCACCCATAGTCACCGTCCATTAATACGTAGTACTGAGAGCAGTACCTACCACTGACAGTTATCAGACTGCATATTTTACAGGTTTTTTTTTAAAGAAGTAAACTAAAAACGGTCAAAAACCTTAATTAAAAGTTCCGTCTTACTTCCTAGTAGGATATAAAAACAAGGCCAAAAGAACAGAGGAGGAAGTATAAATGGCTTTTAACTTATGGAAAAGATTCTCATGAACAACCATAGTTGCGGGGGGTGGGGGAGGGGCGGGCGCGGCCCGGGGAAAGCCATTTAAAACAATGACCCAATAGATGGGAAAACAAAATTTGACAATATACAGTCTTACCAAGTATAAGGCCAAAAGAAAAAGAAAAAAAAAAGTTATACTAATGTGAAAATAAGGAGAAAGCCAATGAAAGACATGTAGACATTGCTTTTTAATTTAAAATGAACATATGCTTTGACTAGTAATTCTACTTCTAGGAAGTGATCCTAAAGTCTATGATAGATGATAGATGTTAGATAGATATAGACAGATGATAGATCACTGATATAAAACATGTACACAATGATATACTATAGGGATATTTTTCACATTTGTAGTTACAAACATATGGAAGCAACACAAATGGATATAACTAATGGAAAGCTTAAATAAATAAATTACAGTGTATAAATAACCCGGAATACTATGCAAGATCTTGTCTACAGGTCCTCTCATTCTGTCTTTAACTTTTCAGAACTACAGGCAGGCAAAAACTAGTGAGAAATCACAACACACACATTCACAGAATATTTCTTAAGTATGCTTTCTAAATGGTCAAGCCCTATTTATATTAAATTTTACAAAAAAATTGGTTGGATATCAAGAGTCAAGATTTTTGGTGCAGTCTGAAACTCAAAAATATTTCCTCCTAAGCCTGCACTTGTAAAGCCAACTGAATAAGCAATGAGAACTGAGGGCCCTCCGGTATAAATAACAGGGGAAATAATGCTAAATGTTTGTCGTTTGGAATGGATCTTTTTTTCTGCTTAAGTCCCTATCTTCTGAAATAACTTTAAAAATAATGAAAAACCTTCTGGCTCATTGTTGCTAATGGGAGACTGAACTTTGGAAGCTCCAAAAAAAATAACTAAAAAAGAATTATCTTGCACTTTAGCAATTGCCTGAAGTTAAATTTAATGAACTGAAAAGGGAGGTTTCTGCAACATTAGGGAGAGCAGCTGGAAAAGGGGGCCCGTTTCTGTCTGCAGTGGGTGGTGCTCACCAGATAATGAACAAAACGTTCACAGCTCATCTGGACTTAAGAAAACATAAACACCAACTTGGAAGCACAGCGAATGGATGATTGTCTTTTTTTTTTTTTTTTAATACATTTTATTGATTTTTTACAGAAAGGAAGGGAGAGGGATAGAGAGCCAGAAACATCGATCAACTGCCTCCTGCACGCCCCCCACTGGGGATGTGCCCACAACCAAGGCACATGCCCTTGACCGGAATCGAACCTGGGACCTTTCAGTCCGCAGGCCGACGCTCTATCCACTGAGCCAAACCGGTTCTGGCGGATGATTGTCTTTCTGATGAGATATCCAGCCCCAGTTTTTGAAGCTAATCAAGTAGGTAGAGGGGGAAAAAATCTCCAAAAATGTGCATGAGAGGGCTCTAAGGAAAAAAAGAACAAATGTTTATCTAATTGGGTGATCGCTGCCACTCCCTTAGTGCTTCGCTGTGAAGAAGAGTCACACACACACACACACACACACGAGAAGCGTTCATCTTCTATCCAGAGCTGGTCAGAGGACGCTGAACAATGCTGGGACCTCAGTACCCGTGGCCAATCCGAAGGCAGGTGTAATGAGAATGTTACTTGCCACGTGAATAGACTTAGAGCCACATTCCCCAATTGCTTCACCAGTACGGTAGCTGCTGGCGAGCTGCATGCATATCACATTTCGGAGAGCCCAGGTGGCTCCATGGAGTTGCCATATCAAGATAGGAAGGCACCAAGCCCCCAACCACCAACGTTGGCTGGACTCCTCGCCATTAGCCAGCACGAATTTGACAGACAGGATGAGTGATCTTAAAAGCTAAGACACCCTACCTGGCACCACTCAGAGCACAGGCGAGCTGGCCCCACCGAACTATAACACAGCACAGGCTCGTGAGCCAAATATTTGACTGTTTTAAGTCTCTAAACCGTGTGGGATTTGTTACTTGGAAACAGATAACAGAACAGAATTTGGTCTCTAGAAGTTAGAAAACCTAAACCACGCGACGTTGGTTTTGCTCCCAGGTAGCAGGTGGAAGCTGGAAGGGGAGCCTGGGACGTGGAAGGGCCCTTTCAGACTGAGGGCAATCGCGGAGCTTGGAAGTCATGTGAGAACAATTATTCAATCCCAAGTTTTTGAAGCATGAAAGTTTTAAAGTATAAACTAATTTAAGAAAGAAAAACGATTCGTTAGACTTGAATGCAATTAGCCTCTTTGGATCCCATTTAAGGGGTTATAAAATCAGATCGATCCAGAAATTCTTGAAGTTCGAGAGATTAATTAGTGCTGGGACTGAAGTGGCTGGGAAGCGTTGCCAAATAACTCTCAGTGTATTACCTAGACTTTCCCCCACTGACAGGACAATAAAGCCTTTGCTTAAACAACAGCAGGAAGGAGACAGGCTCAATTGAAAACACACTTGGCAAAAGAGTGAAGCTTGTAAATTCTGAAAAGGTGTGATCAGTCACGTTTCACCAGAAGGAAACCCTGACAGGAAGCCTGGAGGCGGACCGGTTAGCCTCAGGACTCATTCGGCTGCAAGTACCCTCGCTCCAGCTGCTTAAGCACGAAGCCACGTATTATCATCTTCCGTAGCCGGAGACCAAGACCCTGCAGGATTGATGGGGTCCCTGGCTCCATTGTCATCAAGGGTCCAGGTTATCTATCGGTGTCTCTCGTGCTCTGCGTGTGGCTCATGCACGGGTGAGTACTTATTCACGTCACTACACAAGCCTCCAGGGAGGCTGGCAAATGTAGTCTCCAGTTGGTCAGCCGTGTCTCAGAAAGAAGAGACAAACAGATTGGGGGTAGGGGAAGGGAGACCCACAGTCAGACACAAAGAGTGAGTGGAAATAGCAAACAACACTAAGTTCAGCTCCTCTTTGCTTGACTCGCAGTGGTTCTCAACCTTCTGGCCTGTTAAATACAGCTCTTCATGTTGTGATCCAACCATAAAATTATTTTCATGGCTACTTCATAACTGTAATGTTGCTACAGTTATGAATCGTCATGTAAACATATGATATGCAGGATGGTCTTAGGCAACCCCTGTGAAAGGGTCGTTCAACCACCAAAGGGGTCGCGACCCACAGGTTGAGAACCGCTGCTTTACTGGGTCTGTTGGAATAGTGCTCACTCATGTTAACCGGCATCAAAAGTGAAAGGTAATTGATATTTGCAGGTGAATCCTGAGCCCCAAAAGGGCAGACATGAAACCATTTGCAAGCATTACCTTTTTGGCAGGCACAGTCCTTAAGATAAACAGCACAGGGCTAGTGTCCAGCCAGGAGTCCCTTACATGGCAGCGAGTGCACCCTTAAACGCCCGCTGAGCACTTCCTCAGCCTCGTGGGATAAAAGCAGCAAGCTCCCGCCCTGAGCTGCTCTGACCTAGAACATTCCCCATTCCAAATGCGGCACAAAACCAAAGGTGAATTTGGTTGACAAACCAGGGAGGCAACTGGGAGCTGTTTCCTTTCATTTTACTCCTTACCTAGTTATTTGCGTGCCTGAGGGTAGAACTTGAGGTGGGATAACCTGAGCTGAGAGAGAGTAGCTATTCCTTTTTTGTTGCTGTTAATCCTCACCTGCCGGGAGCCGGTCCATCCTTGCTGTTTCAAGGGACCTGGCATATATGGCATACTGTTCTTAATATGTTTGCTCACCTTCTTGGCACTATGTGTTTTAACCAAGGTCACCTCTCTGAGAAAGGTTGTTTCCCCAGGTAGGGATTTTCCCCTGAAGTTAGGGAGGGAATAAAATCCCTTAACTAAGTGCCAGGCGGGTAATTAATCACTTTAACTAAGAACAATCATGCTTAAGCTACATAATCTTTACTCCCTGGAATGGAGATAAGAAACGCCCTAACCTTTGGACTAGAGATTGATAGGATTGGAATCAACTGGTATAAATACAGATGTAACAAGACAACAGAAGACAGAACCTAGACACAGAACCTAGAGACAGAAGAACTTCGCTGGAGAGAACATGGCAAAAGATCCTGGACAGAAACTGGCCACAGAACCTAGAGACAGAACCTAGCAAGAGAACATGGACACAGAACCTGGCTGGAGATCCTGACCAGAACTTGGCTAGAGATCCTGGCTAGGCTGCTGATCAACTGAACGCTGCCTCTGAGTCTTTCCTTCTTTGCCGACTCCGTCCACACCTTTGGGGACCCCTGGACCTGCTGGGGTTGGACCCCAACACTCACCTGAGGATATTTTTCCATTGATTTTTAGAAAGAGTGTAAGGGAGGGGGAGGGACACCATGTGAGAGAGACACATGGAGTGGTTGCCTCTGGCATGCACCCCGACCAGGGCCAGGGATGGAGCTGCAACCGAGGCACATGCCCTTGAGCGGAATCGAACCCTGGACCCTTGAGTCTGCGGGCCCATGCTCTATCCACTGAGCCAAACCAGCTCGGGTGAGCACGGTTATTGTTATTCTTAAAGCCAAAACCAGGGTGGTGGCCTGGCCTCTCTCACCAGCACAGTGCCCTCTATCCACCCAGAGCGGTGCCCCCATTCTTACCCAGCAGCAAAATGGCAGGAGGCAGGCATTCAGGTAAGGAGAACGAGGAGATCCCACCCGCAAGAAGTCCTCACAGCCTGGCTTCTGAAGGAGCTCGCTCGCTGGCTTTCTTAAAGCAACTGTGGGGAGCTGCTACTTGCATTCCTTCATCAGAGAAAGCCTGGCTTGGATTCCTTTCCATTTGGGATGCTTTGTCCTATGGTTCCTTTCTAACCAGTGGTAGAATGCAAAATGCACACCACAAAGTGTTGTCTACATCCAAAACTTTTTAACAGCCACGAAAATCTAATGTCTATCTTCCAAAAGAAAATTTCTAAATGCCACACTTTAAATTTGTAACAAAAAATTGGGGCCATATAACCACTTAACTCACCCCAACCATCCCCCCAAAAGCCAGATCAGCACCTCCTGGTTGTTAACTTCTGTTCCTGGTCCTTGTCTAAGGCAATAGGATGGAGCGAGCCCTGCAGACAGTACATGTGTTTGCTACCATATCCCATGAAACACAGCTCCTTTAAAGAAAGCTGATGGTGCTGTAACACACGCGTGTGCGCACACATGCATACATTTCCATAGATGTCTCGTTTTTAGACAGATTGCCATCAAATGTCTTAAGACGACAGTGGACCCCTGAGAGTTTAATACTGAAGTGTGTGCTAGATCATGATCGACAAGCCTGAGTGGATTAATCATTACACAGCACTGAACCTCACCTACTTGAATACACAGACGTCAGGTGGCAGGGCAGCTGCACTTTAAAACCCCAGGGACTGCCGTGCCCTTCAGGGACGGGGATTGTGCGGAACAAACTCTAGGCAGCATGCAGGGCCCACGCAGGGCTTTCCTGGCTGCCTCTGAACTGAGATCTACTCACAGGCCGCAAGGATTTCCCACCGCTGCTCTTGTGAGTGACAACCTGCCAGTCTAAACAACTGGCCCTCCGACTTCCAAATGCTGTCACGTTACACCCCTTCCCCCAATAACATGCTTGAGCTACCACCAACCTGTCAGAAATACCCCCCGCCCCCCGCCCCTGCACCACAAACACCACCTGCTTCTAGGTGCCCCCGCCCAGGCTGGCCACCTGGTTTAGAAACACGTTCTCATGCTCTTTAGCTCTGCCGTCTTCATCATGTCACTCCGCTGCTGACCACTGTGCGGCTGGGTTAGACACCAGGAACCCGGGGCCCCTGAGGACCTCAGAGCTGCCTCCCGCGGTGATGAGATGGAAGACAAGGTCCAGACAGACTCCCTTCCGCCTCTGTCTCGGGTTGAAGGGGCCAAAGAAGGAGGTCGTTTGGGGTAATCTCGGACAGAGATGATTTGAGTCTCCAGTCTGGATGTTGGAGTCGAGGGTGATGTTACGTTGAGCAAACCTGGGCCTTTTCCATGCCACGGTCCCTGTGTGGCTCCCTGCAGGACTCTGTTCCTGGCAGGTGAGTGCCAGGGTGAGGAGACACTGAGAGCCGAGGCAGCAGCCCGGTGCAGAGGGATTCGGTGCTCCTGCAGGAGCAGGACAGAATGGTACGGTGCAGGACGAAGCCCCAACACCAAGCGGCCCCTCCTTTGACTCTAGTCACACCGGCTTCGGGGGGAAGAAAGTGCCCTTACACTCCCGAGTCCATCCCAAAGGCAGAGTTTCAGTTCTCCAAAGCAGCACAGAGACCAGCCCATAGCTTCCCCAGGACCTTACAGAAGGATCCGGGCAAAGGGAAGAAAGGGAAGCGTTGATGAGCAGCATTATTGGGGGCTACACGTACGGGGCCAAGCCTCGCTGCATCTCTGGGCTCCTTGCCAGAGTCCCCTGTTCTAGCCCAGGGCTACCGGGACAGCGGGAGGCCGTTCTGCCAGTGTAAGCACCATCCGGACACACGACATTTGTCCGTGTGACTTCCCGCATTCCCCAAGCTCAGCTTCTAGTGCAGAGGCCACTGGCGAGGCGCATGCCTGCTCTGGGGGAAACTCCACAAGGCAGCCACGCTACCAGCGGTTCTCAACCTCCCTGATGCCGCGCCCCTTTAATTCAGTTCTTCATGTTGTGATGACCCCCAACCATAAAATTATTTTTGTTGCTAGTTCATAACTGTAGTTTTGCTACTGTTATGAATCGTAATGTAAATATCTGATATGCTATATGTGTTTTCCGATGGTTGCGACCCACAGGTTGAGAACCGCTGCGCAGCTAGCCAGACATCAGAGCATCGCCCAGCGGCGGTAGGGAGCATTACAGACAACTTTAACTTCCTTATTCATCCCCCCCTTTTTTTTAACATTTCCTGAAATGTTCACAGAGAGTAAATGTTATTTTCGTAACAAGGAAACAATCATGTTGGTTTAAAAAAAAAATAACAGCAATGAACCCACTTCTAAGTTAATGTTTGCTTAGAGGGCCTACTTTTCTCCAACGAAAACGGAATGTTCCTTTGAAAAGATTCATTTCAATTTATAAAAACTGAGCGTTAGCCAGTAATGAGGATGTCAGAAATCTATATAAAAAGCATAATAGAAGAGAACATTATCTTTCATCTAACAAAACAGATATATATATATTTTTTTAATTTTATTTTTTTTATTATTTATTTATTTATTTTTACTAAATTACTCTGAATTGAAGGGGGGAAAAAATCCAAGATAAATTCCCACTGTTTATTTTCCTATTGCTGCTGTAACCAATTACTCGAAAGTGTAGTGGCTTAAAGACCGCACATTTATTCTCTCACAGGCCTGGGGTCCGTGGTCCAAAGGCAGGTGTCAGAGGGGCTGCCTTCCTTTTGGAGGTTTCAGGTAAGAGTTAATTTCCTCGCCTCTTTCAGCTTCTGGAAGCCACCTGCAGCCCTGCCTTGCTCACTCCTTGTGTCATGCCACCCTCCTTCTTCCATCATCATATCTCCTACTATCACCGCTGACCGTCCTGCCTCCTTATAACACCACTTGTGATTACACTGGGCCAACCCAGATAACCCATCTCAAAATCCTTAACTTAATCACCTCTGCAAAGTCCCCTTTTCTATGTAGGGTAGTACCTTCGCAGGTTTCAGAGATTAGCACCTGGATATTTCGGGGTGCGGAGTAGTGTGGGGGATGGTGGGTATTATCTTACCTGTCATCCCCACCTATATTTGATATATATTCTTATTAAGTAGCTACCCAAATATTACTAATATGTTCACCAATTCCAAAATAAAAATTCTACAGTAATTTTCCTATTTTTAAAGAACTGTCAAATCTCTTGACTTTGTATCTCAAGTTATAAAAAGTTAGCTGAATAATTTCAGATTTGAAGCCCATTAGACTGTCTTTTCATGTGTAGACATCCTAAGAATGGTTGTGAATATTTTTTTGTAGTGCAAATACTTTTTGTTTATTTATTTACTTTTAAATTTTCATTGATTTCAGAGAGCAATGGGGAGGGAGAGAGAGATAGAAACATCAGTGATGAGAGAGAATGCCACACACTGGGGGATCAAGCCACCTGGGCATATGGTTTGACTGGGAATCACACTGTGACCTCCTGGTTCATAGGTCAATGCTCAACCACTGAGCCACATCGACCAGGCCAAATACTTTTTATTTTTTATAACAAAAATTCTCTCTCACATATGTCTTTAACTTTCAATATATGGAAAGCAGGAAAATGAATTAGTGACCTAATCTTCAAAAAACCACAATTCAATAAACAAAACTAAAATAAGAAATTATAGGTTAATTGAGGATACTGTATGAATGATACCAAATAGCAAACAGTACACTCCATAGTAATGTTCCATATTTAAAAATGGTTGTCAATATTCTTTTTTTTTTTAAATTAAATCTTTATTGTTCAGATTATTACATTTGTTCCTCTTTTTTTTCCCCCCATAACTCCCCTCCTCCCAGTTCCCGCCCCACCCTCCGCCCTCACTCCCCACCCACTGTCCTCATCCATAGGTGCACAATTTTTGTCCAGTCTCTTCCCGAATCTCCCACACCCCTTTCCCCCCCAGGAATAGTCAGTCCATTCCCTTTCTATATCCCTGATTCTATTATAATCAACAGTTCATTCTGTTCATCAGATTATTTATTCACTTGATTCTTAGATTCACTTGTTGATAGATGCATATTTGTTGTTCATAATTTGTATCTTTACCTTTTTCTTCCTCTTCCTCTTCTTAAAGGATACCTTTCAGCATTTCATATAATCCTGGTTTGGTGGTGATGAACTCCTTTAGCTTTTCCTTATCTGTGAAGCTCTTTATTTGACCTTCAATTCTGAATGATAGCTTTGCTGGATAAAGTAATCTTGGTTGTAGGTTCTTGGTATTCATCACTTTGAATATTTCTTGCCACTCCCTTCTGGCCTGCAAAGTTTCTGTTGAGAAATCAGCTGACAGTCGTATGGGTACTCCCTTGTAGGTAACTGAGTTTCTTTCTCTTGCTGCTCTTAAGAGTCTCTCTTTATCTTTTGCTCTTGGCATTTTAATTATGATGTGTCTTGGTGTGGTCCTCTTTGGATTCCTTTTGTTTGGGGTTCTCCGCGCTTCTTGGACCTGTAAGTCCATTTCTTTCACCAGGTGGGGGAAGTTTTCTGTCATTATTTCTTCAAAAAGGTTTTCAATATCTTGCTCTCTCTCATCTTCTGGCACCCCTATAATTCTGATGTTGGTATGCTTGAAGCTGTCCCAGAGGCTCCTTACACTATCCTCGCATTTTTGGATTCTTTTTTCATTTTGCTTTTCCGGTTGGGTGTTTTTTGCTTCCTCGCATTTCAAATCATTGACTTGATTCTTGCGCTCCTCTGGTCTGCTGTCGGGAGTCTGTATAATATTCGTTATTTCAGTCCGTGTATGCTTAATTTCTAGTTGGTTCCCCAATATAAGATCGAGGGTCTCATTAGTTTTCTTGTAGATCTCATTAAGTTTATCGGCGGCTTCTAAACAGTTCTTAAGAGACCTTAAAAGTGTGGTTCTGAACTCTATATCTTCCATTGACAATTTTGTCCTGTTTCTTTGTCTCCGCATTTTGTTATGCTTCCTTGGTGCACCCCCTAGTGGTCTTTGTTCGAAGTCTTATAGTTAAATCTTGATTGTTGTAGCTAATTCCAGGGAGGGTTTGACCTCCAGGCCAAGTGGCTATGAGAATCAGCTGTGTCAGCAGTGAGAGAACTTCTGTCCTCTAGGGAGGTGCTAATCTAGCCTTTGCCTGAGGCTATCCAGCAAATGCCTGTGTGCAGGGCTTGGGCGGGGCGGGTCGCACAGGATCAACAGGGTGGGCCGGAGAGAGCAGTTATGGCGGCTCTCAGTCCTGTCCCCAGGGGCTCTGCCTCTCTGAGTCCCAGCACCCGCTGCAAAGCTCGGAGAGAAAGCTGCACTCACTCTGACCGAAGCCAGACAGTCCCGCTTCTCCCGTTTTAGTCTGGGTCGCTAAAAACTCGCCCGGATCTGGAGCTCAGAGTCTGCGACTCCCTCCCGATTGAAAACGCCAACCTCGCCCTCCGCCACCAGCCCGCTCCGCGCACTCCGCACCTCAGAATTTGACTTCAGCACTGTGCCTCCTCTGAGTGTCCGTATGCGTTTCTCTTTCCTCCTAGTTGTAGGACTTCCACTCAGCCGGCGTTCCTGTGGTTCTGGGTGCTGTCCCTTCTGTTTTTTGGTTTCACTTTTGAAGTAGTTGTTCAAAGCAGCAAACTCCGGCGTTAACCTATGCCGCCATCTTGGTTCTCGGTTGTCAATATTCTTATGACCACTTTTTGGAAATGTAAAACTTCCAAATTATTTTTTTTGTGAATATTTAGTTCAGACATTTCATAATATCTTCAGTGATTCTCTGGACCTGTTCATTTTCTAAGGAAATATAAAAGGAAAAAGAAAGGAAATAACTGCAGGTTAGGAGAGGTAGAATAGCGAAGTCTAGGTGTGAGTGCTGGTTTTGTCACTTGTTAGCCATATGACTTGAAGCAGGTCACCTCACCACATCCTCAATATAAAACTGAGAACACCACATCCTGCCTTGCCTTCCTTACAGGTTGGGCCAAGGATAAAAGGCGATCATTGCAAATATAGGTACTGTTATCCTCCTGCAGGGGGAAGCATTAACTGTTCATTGCTGATTGTAATTAGGATCACAAGGAGAAACACTTCAGTATGAAGTTTACTAAGCTATTTTCAGACCATGTGCGTTGAATCTGAAATGTCACATAAAGCCACCTGAAAAAAAAAAAAAAAGGTTATTTTAAAAGTAAGAAAATTGTTTGTTACGAACCAAAGGTGTCTGCGGCTCCTTCGGGCTTGGTGATTTCAGTTTTTCAATGAGGAGAGCTTGTCGTGTTGGTCAGTAAAGCTGGCCTCCTCCAGCCTTATTTCTTCCACCTCCAAAAATGTGTGTCAAGGTTTCACAGAAAAATGGAAACTCACACAGAAAAAAACCCTAGAAAACCAAATTAAATTTATTCCATGAAGGGATGGCCTAAAATGTCTATTTTGAGTGCCCTCATGTTCTCTAGGATAAATCTGCTTTATTTAATTCATGTTCATTCACAAAATAAAATCATAAAGCCAATTGGCTAAAACCATGACTTACAACCTTTTTAATCTCATGGAGAACATAAACTAATTACTAAGATTCTGCAACACACTAAAAAATATATTACTTGCCAATCTAACAAAAAAATGTACAAATTTGACTTATTCACACCAATTGAAATTCCTGGGCCAAAACAATTTTAAAACTCCCTTAGTTGCTTAAGTTTCCACAAACTCATAAAACTTCAAGAGTTTCTGCAATGAACCACAATCATACCTGGCATTACCTTCCCCCCAATATTGTGTGTGGACACACTCCAAGTCCCTCCCTTAAAAGCTGGCTGAATCAGCAATCCCAGAAGGTCTTCGGAGGCGAGGATGGCGGTCAAAGGAAGGAATCAAAGATAACTTTTTGTCCCTTAGAAAGAAACCTGCTTCAGCATCCATTCACTCTCACTGAGAGCCATCACATCTCTCTTTGACAAGATTGTTTGCATAAAAGTTTCTCAAGAGAGAGCGCCTGGGACTAATTTACTCCGGCCATCTTGATTGACTGCAGAGCAGCTAAGCTGTCAGGCAACTCGAAGTGTCTCCAATCTCCATCACAAATTACTCTAAATGGCTTTGAAGATAAACTTGCCAAGCCTGCTATGCCTAGCAGTTCTGACAGGAAAATGTGCAATTGACTTTAAATGAAAGACAGGAGGAACCGTTGGGGGGGGGTGGGGGGGTGTCTTCATAATAAAATTGCCACGACGCCTGTGTTTGTTGATGTTTGAGAAATTACAGCTATATCATGTACATCCAGGAAAAAAGAACCTGTCACAGGCACACTTCTATGTCATTTGTGATTTAGCAGCATAAAGCTGAGCTTGTCTAAAGCAACAGACTGGAAAGTAAGTCAGAAAATGTTAATAAAAAGCTAGTCATGGAGGGTTGTGAATTTTTTGTTTCCATCGATTGTTCTTAATGCAGATAAGTCCCAAAGGAGAGTAATGCATTTCTCTCTTCCACTTTTTCAGAGAGCTAAGTTGTGCTCACACATATGAAAATGCCACCAATAATTTTCTTTCTCGTCAGTTTTTTAATTGATTTTAGAGAGAGAGGGGAAATGAGAGGAATAGAGAGACAGAAACATCAATGAGAGAGAAACATCAATCGGCTGTCTTCTGCATGCCTCCAACTGGAGATCGAGCCTGCAACCTGGGATATGCCCTGACCAGGTATCCAACTGGTGACCTCTTGGTTCAAGGGTGGACACTCAACTACGAGCCACCCCAGCTGGGCTCATCAAAGTTTTTTGAACTAAAGTGAGGTATAAAGTCATGTCATAATTCTAATTTTCTTATATTATTTCAGAGTTTTTATCATGAGAACTGAGCTGTTTTTCCTCTGAACTGTCTTTATTATCTATAGTTTCTAGCACTTCTAGTTCCTCTGCTCGGTGGCCATCCTCTGGGTCTGTGGCCGGCAAACTGCGGCTCGCGAGCCACATGCGGCTCTTTGGCCCCTTGAGTGTGGCTCTTCCTAAGCCTTAGGAGTACCCTAATTAAGTTAATAACAATGTACCTACCTATGTAGTTTAAGTTTAAAAAGTTTGGTTCTCAAAAGAAATTTCAATCGTTGTACTGTTGATACTTGGCTCTGTTGACTAATGAGTTTGCCGACCACTGCCTGGGTTAACTGCTACCCCTCTTTTCTGAGTCCTGCCCTTTCCTCCATGCACAGGTTCTGCAGAGCACTGTCAGTGGACGTGTTTGCTAAGGAATCGCAGAGGCCAGGACCAGGAGTGGGAGCATGCTTACCATAAAGGATCACATAGGGAAGCCCAGTCTATTCACCTGGGGGGCGAGTAGAGCTAGAATTAGCATGAAGAATTGATTCATTCTGTTGCTCTGGTGGCTGAAGCATCCTATATAATAAAAGCTTAATATGCAAATCAACCAAACGGTGGAATGCCCAGTTGCTGTGACGCACACTGACCACCAGGGGGCAGATTCTAAACTCAGGAGCTGCTCCCAGCCCGCAGGCCCCAGGCCAGCCAAGGTGGGTGCCAGTGGGGGCCCCCCAATCGCCCCGCTGGTCGCCCCACAGATCAGCCCTGATCGCCGGCCAAGCCTAGGGACCCTAACCATGCATGAATTTTGTGCACGGGGCCTCTAGTTAACAAATAAGCTTGGAAGTGTTGACCATGTTACATGAGAAGCAGAGAGGGCTACTCAACAATGAGAGGGAAAAGTAAAACCAGAGACAAGAGAAGGGAGCCCCGAGGGTGTATATGATGCTAGCTTCTGAGTTCAACTGTAGCTTATCTTCGTTTCCACGCCTCCCAGCCTCCACTCATTTCCCCCTCTCTCCTGATCCTTACAGAATAAAACACATGTGGTCCAGGATGGCAAGGAATTTGTGACCCATGTCTCCCAGTGTTTCATTAAAATTCTAATTAAAAAAAAAGAAAATCCTCATAGCTGTACTCAAAATTAACTCTAATAATAAAAAACTTTTCTACAATTGGAGAGAAATTTTCCCTGATTATGACCTATGGAAAATGATGCTTCAAAGACTAAGGGGAGAAAAATTACATTGGGAGATGATTTAACAAAAGAACCAAATAAAATGATTTTCATTTCTAAAGGATGGCTTCAAAAGGTTGCAAAATGCATGGTCTCTATGAAATGGAAATGAAAAGCATAAGCAAAAGACAGAGGTTAAGTTGAACAATGAAAAGGACGTTTCTGAACATAAAATCTAAAAACAGAGTGTAAAGGGAACTTTGGTGACTTTTACTACACACACAAAAAACTAAAACTTCAGGAACCAAATAAAACATACAAGAAGCTGGAGAAATGATTGGTAGTATATAGGATGAGAAATGATCAATAGTTTAACTTTATAAATACCTGTAACAAATCAACAAGAAAAATAGCACAAGAGAACAAAAGTATAAATAATTACGTGAGAAATACAGTCTCTGGTAAACAAAGAATTCAGTTTGTTTAATAAATCAAAGAAATAAAAATTATTATTCATTGAGACATTCTTTACACTTTTATTTAATCAAATGAAAATAATGTTGCCAAGGTTGAAATGAAATGGATTCTCAATGCTAACCTAAAAAAAAAATCATTACAACTTTATGAAAGGTAACTTTGCTCTTTGAATCAAAAGCCATAAAATGTTTTGTAATTGCAAACCCTTGAACTTCAAGGAAATTTGTCCTCAGGAAATAATCAGCTTCTCATCAATATGTGCATGCCAAGAGTACAAGGTGGCTGTAATTGTAAGAGCAAAATATTTGGAAACAACCTATACTTTTAATTAGGGTTGGTTAAATAACTTTTGTACATAATTGAGAAAAATATTTTTAAATTGTGTTCTTAAATCACGAGTAAAAATTATCATCTAGTAAGGTTAATTAAGAATAGTGGAACCAAACTTATTAAAAATTTGTCAAAGAAGAATTATGAATGTATTACATCTATGAAGAGATTAAAGGCTCAAAGAAGATACATAAAAATGAATAAAAAGTGGTTTTGTTTGGAGGGCAAAATTACAGGTATCTTTTTATCCTTTAATATATTTCTGAATTTTCCAAATTATCTATAATGAAACTGTTTGATTTTTATAATCAGAGAATATATTTCCAAAAATCTTAGACTGATGATAAAAAATAAATATTTTCTTTACTCACTTATGCAGACAAACATAAGTAAATAATATAAGTAGAACAATTTGATACTCCATTGTTCAGTAGCAACAGCTATTTGTTTGCCATTCAAAGGGCATCTGTTGCCCTAACCGGTTTGGCTCAGTGGGTAGAGCGTCAGCCTGCAGACTCAAGGGTCCCAGGTTCAATTCTGGTCAAGGGCATGTACCTTGGTTGCGGCCACATACCCAGTGGGGAGTGTGCAGGAGGCAGCTGATCAATGTTTCTCTCTCATTGATGTTTCCAACTCTCTATCCCTCTCCCTTCCTCTCTGTAAAGAAAACATAAAATATATTTTTTTTAAAAAGAGCATCTGTCACAGCCTGAAATACTCCATGGCATACAGTTAATAAGGAGGCTAATGACATATTTTTGTAATTTTCTCTTCCTAGGACCAAATGGCTATGATCTTTGATAGGCCCCAGAAAAGATTCCTGCTCTTAATTTCAGTCTTTCTTATAAAATCATTTCTGTCATTAGTTTCACTATCACACTTTTCACGGCAAGTAGAACAGAGCTACCTTTGGTTACTCAACTCTTTAGAAGCTCTGCAAAATTTAATAAAACAGCAAACGCAGTTATATATCCAGCAGCCATTTTAGAATATTAAATGCAATTTTCAGTTTCACTAGACAAATTTGGTAAATTGGAACCCAGGCATTTCTTTGAACTCTGATGAAAGGAGTAATTTCTATTTCCAAGAAACACTGTGCCTGATTTAGACGATTTCATCACCATAAAATGTTGTTTTGACCACTTTATTCCACAAGGTGGCAGATGTGGGACGCTACATGTAACAAATTGAGGAACATCTGAACAATAAATTACCAAAAAACTAAGAAGAAAACAAGACCAAGAGAAGGTCTGGTGAGGCTGAAAATGCTAAAATGACGAATATAAACAAACAAAGCGGAAATATTTAATAATCACAGCTAAGACTAAAAATGGGGGGGGGGGGGATGATTAATCTCTCCTATCTTTATTGAGTGCAATTTCAATGTATAGCTCATTCCCTTTCATACTTTGCTTTCTTTGATTAAGAAACATAAAAATACAAACTACACAAAAGAGAGGTAATTAATACATTTTGAAAAATACAGCTAAAATATATTAGAGTATGAAACATGGACATCATTAAAAATAAATAAATGTTCTTTGATATCAACGGTTTTATTAATAGCATTATCTTGGTTCCTATTAATAATGATCCATTTGCTTTTCTTTCATCTAAAACACTTTGGTGGCTCTCTGAGCAGACACTCTGCAATCCTGATTTTAAGTAACACTAAAAGTTACGGGGAGGCCGGGCAAGCAGCATGATTTATAACTGGGAAGAACCAGTAGACAGTCTATGCATGAGCTGACACTGAGCAGACTTTGACGGGAGGAAAAGATTTGGACTCGTGACATTCGGCAAAATCAATGGTCCAAAAAAGTGTAGACTAGGCAGAGGGAACAGTGGATAGTTCAGAGTGATTAATGTGAATGTTTACTTGTTAATTTTAAATAAACATTTATTGAGCACCTACTATATTCCTGGTACTCTTTAGTCTCTAGGAATTTGGCAGTGAAAAAATAGGCTTTCAAAAATCCCTGCTTTTGTGGCAAATTGTAAGTAGGGAGTAAAATATATGATATGTCCGAGGATGGTAAATGAGTACAAAAGTCAAGCCAGAGAGAGAGATGTGCTGGAGGGAACCAGAGACTTCAAGGAGGAGAAGGAGATGGACAGGCTTCCCAGTGGCGGGATCAGCAAGTGTCAACGTCCAGCAACAGGAGCTCACAAAGAGAAATAAGAGGGAACAACACCGGAAAGATCAAGTGGAGGGAAATAAAGGACTGCCGGCATACTGGCCTGGGTCACGCTCTTCTGATGACAGCCAAGGCAGTTCCCAGACTTAACTGCAGCTCGAATCCAGGGACCACGTCTCCTGAAGGTACGGGGATTCAGACGCCTTGAAGGTGTCGTCTCTCTTACGCACACTCCATGCCTCCGCAATAAAAGGGCGATTCTCTTCCTGAAGGGGACCTGTGCAGTGTCCTACAATCAAGTGAAGCAGTTTCATCCTTGAGCACCTTCTCCGGCAGGAGAAGCATAGCAGGTGACATGCACATGTGGGTGATTTGATGACCCAGCTGAGATGACCCAGGCCCTCCATCCAGACTGTGAGGGGACGTCCTGGAAGGCTCCCTTCATGGAGCTGGGGCACAATTAGGGTACATGATCAGAGTCAACCATGGCTCTTTTTAGTCAGTGTCTACATCTCAGCAGTCTGCCCTGACTGCTCCTCAGGTCACGGGTCCGAATGGTGCCAGCAGTGTCCCTGAACGGCGTTCATCTTGCCATATCAGGTCCTCGTTGAACCGGTCCTCCTCCGTGGCCGGACAGATTCAGTGTGGTCTCAGGATGGCCCTCTTCTCTGCCTCCCGGATCTCCTTTGCCCAGTGATGGCTCACCTACATCGGAGAGCAGAATTCGGGGTCACGAAATTCCGGGGAGCCTCTTGTCTAAAATAAAGGAAAGGGAGGAGAATAAACAAAAACACACATTCGCAGTTCAAGGTAGCAGACGGATCATGTCCCTTTATCGCTCCTCCCCTCCCAACATGCAACTTTAATTTATGCTAATTAAAAGATTCCAAAGAAAATTACTTTGAATTTAAACTAGGCCATTTCTGAAGCCCAACAGTTGAGACCATTTCACTGATTCCTTTTGGCGGCTGTAAAAGCTGGAGCCCTGCAAGGCCTTGAAATTGAGAAACACTTTCTTCTCAGAACAGAGAGGATGTGCAAAACAGTCCCCTACACCTGCCACCAGACCGTGGGGTTGCAGGCCGCTGTTTAATGCGGCTTATATGCTGTCCCTACTCATTTCAGCGTGGTTTTGGGAGTAGAATTAAGTCTCCAGTTATTTCAGGAATCTCATAGACGACTTCAGCAGCAGCATTAGACCACCGAGCACCAAAGGACAGAGACATACCTCTGAGTCTCTGGAAATTGCTCCTTCTCCTTCCACTAAAGTTGTCACTAATTGAGACGAATTACTGGTGCAAAGACTCGCTAGAAACCACCTAATGGTGTTCATTTTCTGGGTCTCGAAGGATAGTGACTCTTCATCTCATTCTTTAAAAGACTAATCATTGAGTCTGCCCCTTCCAGGATTCAGCTGGCACATGATTTACTTGTCATTCTTTTCAGTGAAACGGAGATTTCATAAATATAGAAAGAGAATGGTATCAGGTAACTGGCAGTTACATTTTCATGAATGTTGGATTGAATTTCAGGACATAATTTTTTTTAAATCCTCACCTGAGAAGTTTTTACTGATTTGTGAGAGAGTGAGGGAGGAGGAAGGAGAGAGAGAGAGAGAGAGAGAGAGAGAGAGAGAGAGAGAGAGAGATCAATTTTCTGCCTCCTGCACGTACCCTGACAAGTGGGGATGGAACCTGCAACCTAGGTATGTGCCCTGACCGGAAATCGAGCCCACAACCTTTTGGTGCATGTGAAGATGCTCTAACCAACAGAGCCAACCAGCCAGGGCAGGACATGAATTTTTAATTCTAGCAAATAGACAATCAGAACAATCAAAATTTAGATGAACCTCAACTACCTACATTTTTTAAATGCTATAAAATAATTCCTTGCCAATGATATAGAAGAGAATAATATAAGCATTAGCATTTGGTCTGTTATAAAAATTTAGTGATAGATATCTTTATCTGAGCAAATATTCTTCTTCATTCCAAAGGAAAGTAAATATTTATTTTGACACCCAAATTTCCCTTCTACATTGTACCCAAACGTGGACCTGAAAGTATTCTCTTTATGAATATCTATGTATCATGTTTTAAAATTCACTGTAAAGTAAGTCTATAAAATAAACACAAATGTACTTGAACAGAGTTGTCAATAAAAGTAAACAGATAATATCACTGGATTGAATGAAAATGTTGAATTAAGTTTGAGACTGAATATATAGCAAGACTTTTTTTTATTGGGGAAAGGAAAAGGTATAGAGGAAAATACTAATAATTTGAAATATCAAAATTTAAAACTTTGTAAAGGGAATTTTTTAATGTTGCAAAAAGCATCATAAAAATTAAAATATAAGTAACAAATTGAGTAAAAAATATTTCCACTAGACAAAAGATCAGATCAGAATCCAGGATATATGTAAAAAATTAGAACTAGCTCCAAAAAATCAAATTATATAGACAGTAAACCTCAGATAAGGGGAAAGTATATAAATGTGTCTCACCTCATTAAAAATTAGAGAGTCAGATATTAAATCTCAATATTTCCTTTTCACCCATCCATTTTTAAAAAAATGTGATAATATCAAGATCTGACAGGTGTGTGGAAGAACATATACACTACGTATGCCGTTGGCTTTATAATCGGCACAGCCACATTGAAGGGTGACGGGTCTGAATTTGCTGAAGGTTCAGTAAAGCCCTCTTCGGTGTCTATCCCAGGAAAAGGCTTGCACACATCCGCAAGAAGACACATTCCAGAATAAGTCAAGAACTGTTCATATGGCAAACAAAATGTATTCAGTGAAACACTATTTCTCTTGTTCTTCATAGGAATTGAGCAAAAAAAAGGGTTTCTGGGTCAAGTCGTTCAAAGAAAACTCAGTGAAGTTAAACGGTTACTATGGGATTGCTCGGTGCTTTAGCTGCTTGCTTTGCACTCTGCGTCTCTAAGGGCTCATAGTAGGCAGCACTTGCCAACCTTACTGAACCACGAACGTCTTTCCTGGGTACAAGGAACTAATGGTTTAGGGAATGAGCTTGTAGGGTTGCTGAGCTCCTTGATGGTGAAAGAGCAGTTGGGGGCCTCTTTCCACAAAGAGGGCAAAGAGCATGCTAGCTCTGGGAACTTAGTGGTCAGGTAGATTAAGCAATGAGCAGACAATGAAGAAATAAGACACAGTAGACGTTTCCTTTAGCAAAGCCCAGAGAAGTGGAATCCCAGATAGAGGGCAGTGTAGGATTTGTGTTGTTTTGCTTTGATTGTGTGTTGTTTGGTTTTCAGTTTTTGTTGTAATATGACAGAGACATGTATATGTATTTAGGTAGCCGGGAATAAGGCAGTAGAGTGGCAGGATTTCAAAATACAAGCACACCTGAGGAGGAGGAAAGATTAGCCTTGCCTAGAAGTGGGAGATCCTGGCAGCTAGTGCAAGGGTTTGGACTGTGAAGGAGGGAAAGGTAACTCAAAGATTAATGTACTGTCATCTACTTTTTCCATGAAGGGGAAGGTAAGATTATCCTCTGTGAATAAAGGAAACATCTGTGTGCCAAGGATTGAGGTGAGAGAGGACAGTTGAATGAAGGAAGGAGAAAGTAAAAAAAAAAAACACTATTTAATTTCACTTTTTTAATTTCTTCAGCTTGGTGCCAGTAGTTTCCTTAACTTTTACTTGCTTTCCATTTATGTCAAGTTTTGTGTGTGAATTACCTTTTATTCAAAAAAAAAAAAAGGAAAGAAGAGGAAAAATAACCCTAACATGTAAAGATTTCTCTAGTTTATTTTACAGAGGAAGCTGTAAACTCTATTCAGGACATGCTCTGTGATGAGGAGGAATGAAAAGGAATAGTATTCTTTCAGGGGAAGGTTCTATCAAAGATTTTTTAAAAGAACAACAGTAAAGTCTAGCCTTTCAAGAGGGTGGGTGAAAGAATAAAGACGGCGTATGGATGGCACCAGAATTCTCAATTATTGTTCTGAGATCCCAATCAAGTGAGTCACTTAAAACCGTTTCTTCTCTAGGAGAAGAAAAGCACTCAATTCAGGCCGCACATGTTAGCACTACAGGTTTCCACGAGAGGGCAGTATTTCTTCAATTTTAAATAGTGCACAGGCGGGTTTTGCTTCCGTTCTCCATCTGAGGTTGCCTTTCTTAACTCCTACAAACCTCTGCTAAACATAAACGTGTTTGGTTTCTTCTGGGAACACTGATGTGAACAGAATACATTCCTCCTTATGCAGCCGAGGTTTTAGTGGCTACGCGGTCCCCCTTTGCAGGAACACAGACCTGACACCACACAAAGAACATGTTAAATGACAGTGGGGACAGCGCAGAAGCTGTTTGAGATGATGTAACTTCATTCTACACAAACTGGCAGAATTTTTCTCTTTAATAAGCACTGTTTACATTCAGAAAATCCATCCCCCTCTCTTGGGTGAGTATATATTCACCAGAACCTTATATGCTTCTGTCAAAATATAATAGATGTGGGGTACTGTTTTCCAAGCTTAAAAAAAATATTAACACAATGTCTTTGGGATCTTGCTTCCAATACAAATATTATATTACAATGTTCTCATCTTTACTAAGTACCAAAAGGTGCTGGTTTCTAGAGAGCATGCAGTTCAATGGAGCGTATTAATAATGCAAAAACCCAGATTTTATTAATTTTTTATTTTAATTCACAAGAAGAACAATACGGTATTGCAGTGGATACATCTTCCCAGTTGGTAGAAATGGTTTGAATTCCACAAAATACATGTGATTAAAAGCAGGAAAGTCCTATTGACTGCATGGACTGCTTGGGCATTTTGCCATTTAAGTAACTCTGATTTAATGAAACATCAGAGAACCTAAAACTGAGACCCTCTGGTTTCTTTTACCCATATTAACTATAAAACAGATCTTTTATGTTGGGTTTTGTTTCTGCTTTATATTCCTTGAAGCTTGGGTTGCTTTCCCGGAGTGCATTCTTTACTAATATATTTCACCCTCAAAACAGAAGATTCCCCATCAAAGTATTGGCATCCACTAACCACTAATAACCCCGGAATTCAGCTGTGCAGAAAAGCAATCTAAAGTGTCCAGGAGTGATTGCTTGTTCCACAGATAATTCTGCCTCCACACAAAAGAAACAGGGGAAAGAGGTCTGCATTGTTCTTTTGGTAACAAATAGTGGAGACCGTCCCTGATTCTCCCCATTACGCGCTCCAGGGATGAAGATGGAAATGTAGCACAAAGCATGCTGGTCCTGGCTCATTATGATGCTGTAAAGTCCTGCCTTTTAGGAAATGTGTCTCAATTTCCGTGGAGATGAAGCAGGAAGGTCAGGCTGAGTTTTAATCAAAGGTATCTCCCTGCTGGATTTGAAGGCTTCCCTCCCCTCCTATATGTGGCTTTAATTTGGTTCCTTAAAAAAAAAAAAAAAAAAAAAAGTGCCTAAAGCTATGTCCAGGCTTGGCGGTGGCTTTTGTGCACTTAATCCCTGAAGCTGAGTGCGGACACAGATGTCACTGACAATTTACTGTTGCAGCATATTCTCGGCTCAATGGAGAGGGATTTTGTCACTGGGGCACGATCAAGGACGCACCTTATGAAGAAATGTCATGGTTGAGCACGTGTAATATCGCCCTGGCAACCAGCGGTCCCCATTCCTCGCAGGAGACAAGTGGGCGCACTGTGCCTCAAGAGGGCTGTCTCCTCCGGGGAGGGTGTATGATGCTGACTTCCATCTCCTACCGGGGTCCCCACTGCTCTCTGAACTCTGTCATGGTCTCTGCCCCACAGGCATCCCCATTCCACATGTTCTCTCCCTTCTCTCTCTCTCTCAATGCTGGGAGTGTCCTTGGTGTCTCCACCCCTTTGCTCCTAGTGTCATAGCTGGCACAGTTCATTCTGCATTAGGTGGGATTGTTGATTTCCTCCTGAGTAGCCCTGTTGCTTAGGGGCGCTGATAAAGGAGGTCGTTCTTGGGTTGACAAGGGGGTCATAGCACTCCGTGGCACCACATCTCTCTTCCCAACTCGGCATTGGGCACCCCATCTAAATTTTCCTCTTCCGTTTAGAAGTCTCTCATGTTGCTCTAGTGTGCAGGACTGTATGTGTTATAAACAAAACTTGATTTCTATTCAAGTTTGAAACAATACTGGGGTTCTTCCTGTGTGTTTCAGACACGTGAGGTGATTGTAACATAGTCAATACCAGGCAAGACTACCCCAAACCCCATGCCACACCACCCTATTGGCCCATCTTCTGAAGGCACCTTCCCACCCACCCCCCCTTTTTTTTTCCTGGCTGGCTGTCTTCTTGCCAGCTAACAGATCAATACTAGCTTAAATCAGGGCCATTTCCAAGGAGGTCTGCAACTGAAAAGTGAGAAGCAAGAAACTTCTGCTATATGACCTTGGAAATCTCTTTCCCATGTTCTAGATAAATCTCCAAAGCCACTCCAAGGATGTTTTCCCGGATTAGGGACTTTCAAGAGAACAGGGACTTTGTCCGCATCCTCCTCTTCCTTCATTTCCCTAGTCTTCCTAATGAAATGCCTGAAATTGTACCCCAACCCCAAAATGTCCTTTTGCTAAATCACCTTGAACTATAGCATCTTCAAGAAATTAAGTAACAGTGCTTCAGGGGATAGAAAGAACTGTTCTTTTAATGCTACAAATATTTCCCTCCCAACTTCTTGGTTGCAAATATCACCTACTTTCACTACACAGCAGCTAGACATTTGAAAAACATTTACCAAAGCCAGAATATAACATGGACCGAGCATCCTAGTAGCTTTGTCTCACATCCCAATAGTTAGCTCTCCGGCCCACCCAATATCAAAGTCAACTTCTTATCGACAGGTCTTGCCCTCTCTACCCTGTTAACATTCTCCCTCTGTCTTTATATTCTTGCATTTGATAAGATTCCTAGTTGAAAGTGGCAAAATCAGACTTAAGGGAAAGAAAAGGAATGTGTCTGCAATAAGATATGACGGTATCTCCTAGAAACTAAGAAAGGGTTGACCAGTAGACCAAGTTAAGGGAGGGAACCAGATGGGCCTCACAAATGGCACCACAATGGTCCTAGGGCTTCTCACCCCACCTCTGCCAGGCATCTCTGGAGACAGTTCTGCTGAGTTGAAGGTAGAACATAAATCTGTCAGCACCACTAGAGGGAAGAACACGTTCCCCAGCGATGCTGCAATTCATTGGTGACAGAAAAGACAGCACTAAAAAAAAAAAAAAAAAAAAAAAAAAGGTAATTTCTATGTTTGGAGAAATAAAGATAAACACATGTACATGAACTGGCACATCAGAACTTACTTTGCCCTAAATTCCTTATCTGTATTCCTTTTTTCAGTTAAAACTATAGCAATCCTAATAACAGTTGTTATTTTAATCCCTATGATGAAAAATATGGCCATAAATTTTACTTTCAATGGCCTCAAATCATCTGCGTAGCTCTGTTGTCTATATGGGAATAGAAAGATTTTTGTTCTTTCCTAAAATTATAATGAAAAGAAGAGGAGCTGTGTATACCAGTTTCATATTGCATTCTGTTAAACACAACAGAACCCAACATATAGCGTGTTTAACCAAAGAGGGTTCAACCCGTCTCTCATTAGCCTAAGTCCAGAGGTAGGCAATCCAGGGTTGGTCCAAGGACTCCACAAGGACATCAGTGTCTCTCTCAATTTCTTCTAACCCTTCTCTGTCATACTCAGCAGATGACTTTGGTTGACATTGTTAATCCATAGCTACAAGATAGCTGCTCCAGCTTCAATTTACTCTGCATTCCAGGCCAGGAAAAGGAGAGAATGCAAAGGGGTGGGGCAAGGGCAGGGGTTGAGTTGCAATGTTTATTGTTCCCTTTCAAAGGCTTTCCTAAAAGCAGCATCCACTCACACCATATTTCCAGAGCTATGTCCCTCTCTAGGCATCCCCAGCTGCAGAAGAGCCCGGGCAATCAATTTTTTTAAAGCTGGGTATCTTTTCTTAGAGAACATCAGAATTTCTTTTAGAAATAAAGTAGAGAATGGACACTGGGTATACAACTAAGATATCTGCCATGCTCTTGAAACATTGTCAACTATTTTATTTGCCTCAATGAAAAATAAACATTTGAGCTTCTCATCACTATTTAAAAAATATATATATATTTGTATTGGTTCCTAGAGAGAGAGAAAAGGAGAGGGAGAGAGAGAAACATTGATGTGAGACAGAACATTGATGGGCTGCCTCCTGCATGCTCCCACTGGGGATTGAGCCTGAAACCTGGGCATGTGCCCTGACTGGAAATCAAACCAGCAACCTCTTGGTGCATGAGATGATGCCCACCCAACTGAGCTACACCACCCAGGGCATCATTGCTATTTTTAAAAAGAAGAAGAATTTAGTAGTAGGATATATTCATTAAGAAACTTTTGATTGCAAACAACTGAAACTAACTGGTAAGCTTAAGCAAAAAAGGAGGGGGGTGGTGAGAGGGGAGATGATACATGTACACTAGGGTATTTTGTGGATGTGAAGAAAAGTTTGAATAATCTACCCTCAGAAAGAAACGGAAATAGGATGCTCCAGGGATGTCTTGAACTTTTTCTCTATGAATCTGCCAATAACAGGTACAGAGCACATAGCACATCTTACAAATAGCCCCCTAAAATTGCAAGGTGGTAACTGCCAGCTCATGTCACAGCTGGGTTTTTATTCGGTCATTGAATCATTCTGGAAGGCCAGTATTTTCTGAATGATAGGGCATATAATAGTGTCCATTAATCCCTGGGGTATCATCCCATTGCCTTGCCACTTCTGCTGTGAAGGGAATGGGGGGTAATATGTTTACTCTGACAGTGTATGTGACCTTCAGTACACTCAGAGATGACGAGCACAGGTATACAGGGGAAAAAAAGAAAATCCACACCCGAAGCATACATTTCCATTCTGATAGAATCAGACCTCTGATTTGCTCACTGATGGGCAGGGGCCCAATGTAGCAGGTCTAATTACCAAGTACGTAGAAAGCACCCTTGAGGTTTGGTGCCAGATTGTGGTTCAGAACCGGGTGCTGTTGCTTGAAAAATTGGGCGCTCAGCAATGATCCTAGGTAGGCAAGCTTTACTTGCTGTGGGCTTCCGTCTCTGCCACCATGCCTACCTTGTTCACAGCCCACTGCTTAAACACTGTACAGGCTAATAAAGGAAAATGCATCTATGGGCCATCCTGTCTACCTAAGAGTCTCTTCTGCAGTGAAAGTCTTCTGGAAGGTATATGTGAGGCACAATTGTTTTTATGCTCTAAGCTCATTCTGAGAGATCCTTCCACAGCAGCCCTGAATCTCGTCACTAATTTTCCAATCTTGCTCTTCCCCAAGCAGGGCCAGACCATGACTGTTGCCTCCAAAATCAATATAGATCGTGATTTTAGGCCAAAATGTCCTTTCAGGCAAAGTAAACATTGGATTGTTATGCTTGGTGTTCTGGCCAAAAAGAAGTTGGATTTTCTGCACTGTCTTTCGGGGCCACTCCTGTAGGATCCATAAGGTTCAGACTATTTCCTTTCAGCATTTCATAGAGAACCAAGCGCAAGTGCTTTCTCTCAAGTGGCCACAGGAAACTACCCATGAAGCCATGCATAGTATGCACTGAGGAATTCATGATGTGAACAAGGGGAGTGTCTGTGACCTGACTGTACAAATTATTTATGCTCTCAGGGCCTGGTTTGATATGGAATATGCTCAGCTTTAAAGCTAGGTATAGCTTGCCCAGCCCAGTGGCTCAATGGTTGAGCATCGACCTATGAACTGGGAGGTCATGGTTTGATTCCGGTCAGGGCATATGCCCGAGTTGTGGGCTCAATCCCCAGTGTGGGGCATACAGTAGGCAGCCTATCAATGATTCTCTCTCATCACTGATGTTTCTCTCTTTCTCTCTCTCTTTCTCTCTCTCTCTCTCTCTCTCTCTCTCTCTCTCTCTCTCTCTCTCTCTCTCCCTCTCTCTCTTCCTCTCTAAATCAATGATAATATTAAAACAAAACAAAACATTATTAGAAGACTATACGAGTGACTCACAAATTAAAATAAGAGTTGAGCCGAACCGGTTTGGCTCAGTGGATAGAGCGTCGGCCTGCGGACTGAGGGGTCCCGGGTTCGGTTCCGGTCAAGGGCATGTACCTTGGTTGCAGGCCTCTCCCCAGCCAGGGCCCTGTTAGGGGTTCATGCAGGAGGCAACCAATTGATGTGTTGCTCTCTATCTTTCCCTCTCTCTTCCACTCTCTCTAAAAATCAATGGAAAAATATCCTGGGGGAGGGTTAACAAAGCAAAAATTAAAAAAAATAATAATAAAGAGAAAGAGCTGAGCAGAAATGAAGATTTGAGAAAAACCACGGAGGCGCCAGGGACATTTGCAGCAGAGATCCAAGCACCTCCCTCTGGAGAGGATCTCCGGTTGGTCTGCACGTGAGGACCAGCGGGAGCCGGGAATCCCCATGCTGGCAGCAGCCCCTGAGGGCGTTTAAATCACAGCCTGGGACGCAGCCAGCCTTTAACCCCACAGGTGACTCCAAGTGGCAGCCGTGGTTGAAACCTTCTGGCATCAGACTCACCCGGAGGGCTTGTTAAAACACAAATTGCTGGGTCCCACCCCAGGGTTTCTGATCTGCATAGAAGCAGAAAGGATTTGCATTTGTAATAAGTTGCCAGTTGATGCGGAACCAGGGCTAAGGGTGGAGTCTAGGTTCTGTATTCCCACCTGCTCTCGCTCTAGGGTGATCTGGGGCCGCGGGTCCTCCAACCACATGGTGCAGCAAACATTCTAGAGCTGCGCTTCTCCAGTTTGAGCAGCGCGAACAGCGTTGCAAATCTTCCCAAAACACCAGCTCTTGGACTTGGAGACCAGATTCCGACTCAGCAGCCCTGAGGTAAGGCCCCACGTGTCCTGTTTCTAAGTAGCCACGTGACGCTCATACCGCCGCCCCGGGACCACGCTCTTCATAGCGCTGCCTGGAGCGTGGTTCCGAGCCCCGGTGATTTCTGGAGCAGGTGCTCCAACCTAATCATTCCAGGCTCCGGGCGCCCAGGGCACCTGCAGGGAGCTCCCTGTTTTCCATCCTTCCCATGTTTCCTTGAAGCAAATCCCTATCCCTCGGGTAACCGCGCCTGTTTCTTTCTTTGCAAACTGAGGTGTGTGCACGCACGAGTAGGATGCACACGGTACTCGGTGTTGATGCCGTTTGAACCTTTAATCCGTCCTCCGTAGGAACAGGTGAAACACACAGCTGGTGGGGGCTAAGGAAGATGGCCCTGCCCCAGCCTCCAGCAGATCAGCTCTGACTTTAGTGATTCAGTTCTATTTCAGCTACTGACCTCTTTGTTCTACCAAATACTGTCCTAGAATTGTTACTTTCTTCATTGGGAGTTATAATAGCTATCTTCTGTTCAGGACCTGTTCTGAATATATATGTGTGTGTGTGTGTGTGTGTGTGTGTGTGTGTATATGTATGTATGTGTGTGTATATATATATATTTGTGTGTATTAGTGTATATATCTGTAATAATAAAAGCATAATATGCTAATTAGATTGGATAGCCTAACGACCTACCGGACGTCATTCTGGACGTCCGTCCAGACTGAGCTGTGATGGTGGGGGCTGAGGCAGAGTCCGTTAGGGGCAATGAGGCAGGCAGGTGAGCAGTTAGGGGTTATCAGGCAGGCAGGCAAGTGGTTAGGGGCAATGAGGCAGGCAGGCAGGCGAGCAGTTAGGGGCCAGCAGTCCTGGATTGTGAGAGGGATGTCTCACTGCCAATTTAGGCCCAATCCCACAGGGATCCCTAAACCAGCAGTTGGACATCCCCCCAGGGGTCCTGGATTGCAAGAGGGTGCAGGCTGGGCTGAGGAACTCCCCCCGCCCATGCATGAATTTTGTGGACCGGGCCTCTAGTGTGTGTGTGTGTGTGTGTGTGTGTGTGTGTGTGTGTGTATTAGTGTAATATATATGTGTGTGGCCTGGTGTATAGATTTTTGCACATTGAAAGGAAATTAGAAGGTGGCCAGTGGGGCGGGACTAGGTAAGACAGGCTGGACATGCCCAAAGCCAACCTCCTGCATTCCCTCCTCAACCAGCCGCACCTGGGGCGGTCCTGCACTTGAAGGGAGTCTGTGGAGTGAGCGGGGTCCCTCTGGCAGGTGGGGTGCCTCAGCCTGGCCTGTGGGGATCAGGCCGAAACCAGATCTCTGACATCCTCTGAGGGGTCCCAGATTGTGAGAGGGAAGTTCTCAGGTGACACACCCTGGAATTGGGCTCCCTCTTCTCTGGTTCCAGATGTGTCACTGAGAACTGCAGCTGCCAAGTCACTGCAGCTGGGCAGCTTCTGCATTGAGCGTTTGCCTCCTGGTGGTCATTGCATGTCATAGCTACTGGTCAGACAGTAAAACGGTCGGATGGTCGCTTAGGCTTTTATATATATAAAATATATATTTGCATATTTGCATTATTCATACATAGAAAGTGCAGCTATACATGTATGTCTATTTAAACACATATACACATATGTCTATTTTTAATCCTCACATCATTCTGATGAAGCAATACTATTATTATTAATGAAGAACATTAGTCTTAGGCTAGATAACTTGCACAATCCTATCTAATAAAAGAGAAACATGGCAATTGGCGTACGACCGCTACTCTTCCCATTGGCTAATCAGGGCAATATGCAAATTAACTGCCAGCCAAGATGGAGGCCGGCAGCCAGGCAGCTTGAAACTAACATGAGGCTTGCTTGCTTCAGTGATGGAGGACTCCAACATTCCCTGCCTGCCGCTGCAGGCCTCTGAGCTGCAACTCTAAGCAACTATGTAACAAATATAGAAGCTAAACAAAACCCCAGAAACCTGCTTTAGTCCGCCGGGCTTCAGCCAGCAGGATCGCAACATTGTAAGCAAAGGCCAGAAACCTTTCAGCAGCGGAAGCCTAAGAGCTGGAGCCAAGCCTCAAAGCTAAAGCTGGCCCAGAATAAAAAAAGAAAAAAGAAAAAAAGGAGCAGTTGGGAGCTTCAGTCGCCCCCAGCCTGAAAACAGCCTTCAGCCCCTCACCCAGACTGGCCAGGCACCCCAATGGGGACCCCCACCCTGAAGGGTGTGTGACCAGCTGCAAACAGCCATCATCCCCTCACCCAGGCTGGCCAGGCACCCCAGTGGGGACACCCACCCTGAAGGATGTGTGACCAGCTGCAAACAGCCATCATCCCCTCACCCAGGCTGGCCAGGCACCCCAGTGGGGACCCCCACCCTGATCCAGGACACCCTTCAGGGCAAACCAGCCAGCCCCCACCCTTGCACCAGGCCTCTACCCTATATAGTAAAAGGGTAATATGCCTCCCAGCACCGGGATCAGTGGAGCCATGAGGCCTCCCGGCACCGGGATCAGCGTGACAGGGGGCAGCGCCCAAACCCCCTGATCGCCCTGTGGCTCTGTGTGTGACAGGGTGCGACGACCCAACCCCCTGATCGGCCCTGCTCTGTGTGTGACAGGGTGCGGTGCCCCAACCCCCGCCCCTCTCCCCCCCACAGGCCCTGCTCTGTGTGTGATGGGGTAGAGCCATAACCTCCCCATCGACCCTGCCCTGAGTGTGAGAGTGGCGGCGCCCCAACCCCCTGATTGGCCCTGCTCTGTGGGTGATAGAGGGCGGCGCTCCAACCCCCTGATGGGCCCTGCTCTGTGAGTGACAGGGGGCAGCACCCCAACCCCATGATTGGCCCTGCTCTGTGCGTGACAGGGTACAGAGCCCCAACCCCCCTGATGGGCCCTGCTCTGTGAGTGACAGGGGGCAGTGCCCCAACCCCCTGATTGGCCCTGCTCTGTGCGTGACAGAGGGTGGCACCACAACCTCCCCATCGACCCTGCCTTGAGTGTGACAGGGGATGGTGCCCCAACCCCCCAATCGGCCCTACCCTGAGTGTGACTGAGGGTGGCATCACAACCTCCCGATCGCCCTGCTCTGTGCATGACAGGGGGCGGCGCCCCAACTCCCCAATCGGCCCTGCTCTGAGCCCGACCAGGGGCTGCACCTAGGGATTGGGCCTGCCCTCTGCCACCCGGGAGCAGGCCTTAGCCAGAAGGTCGTTATCTCCCGAGGGGTCCCAGACTGCGAGAGGACACAGGCCGGGCTGAGGGACCCTTCTCCCCCCCGAGTGCACAAATTTTTGTGCACCGGGCCTCTAGTGTCATATAATTTCAAAAGCAGTAGAACTGGAATACAAGCCCAGAGGCTTTCACTGAACTGCTGGCTTTCCCTCTTCTCCCCCACCCTGGATTTCCTCTACTTTCCAGTCCCAAGCATGGGACATAATGTGGTGCAACATCCTCTTCCACTAAAACAGGTTAGTAAGATCCCACAGGACTGTCATGAAAAACAAATATAAACCAAAATGATCATCGAGGTGGGTCACCCTTACAGTCCTTAATGTTTATCAAAGACAATTTCAATAAGTATTAGGAAGTATATAGCACCACTTAGCAACCACAGAATTGTTATGTCAATCAAGCTAAGCACACAGTGCATAAGTGATTTCAGACCAGACGGTAAAGGGAACTGAGAATGAGAGAGCTCTTATTGCAACCATTTTCTCAACAAAGATACCTCATCAGAGCCTGTAACTGCAACCAACTCCCTGTAGATCACCCAGAAACATGCTGTCAGATCAGCCCAGCTGGAATGAATCCTAAGTGTTAAAGAATGTACCAGTAATTCCCCAATGCTTCATGGATTTCAAACCCGGCACTTCTCTGGTTCTTAACAGCAGAGGGTAAAAAGAGGAGCATGCATGTGCTATGCCAGCTCCTCCAAAGGTTGTGTCTCACTTAGATCACCCAAGCCATTGGCCAGACATCCAGTCCTCCCCAGTGCTTTGTGCAATGCCAACTATTCTGCAGATGGTTCCCCAAGTGCTACATAATAATGCTGTCTAGCTTCCATGGGCTCTTTGCAGTACAGTCATTCTTTATACACGTATTCTATTAACTGCCATTGTCTCTGCTTTTGGTGAGAAATGGTGTTATGAGTGACAAGATGGACATCTATTCAAAAGACAGCTTCAGAAATAGAACTTCTTGCTCCCAATCATTTCAAACTGTGACAGCATTTGACTGGAGAAAGTATTAAAAAAATTAGCAGCTTGTCCTTTATGCTAGTTGTGAAATTTACAACCATCCCTCCACCTGCATCTTTTCTGAGATCCTGCTTTTGAAGGTTAACAGGACATAATTCTATTCCGCCACATAATGCAATGGTGAGGAGGAATTTTCTGCTTGGAAGAGACCATCTCATTTCAATATGCTGTGACATCTTCTGGAAACCAATATCCTCTATAATGGGGAATGGCTGCAGATCAAGGGCAATCATTTCTGTGATTTATGAGCAGTGCAAGCAGATGGTTTTTTGAATATTTGGCCTTTTCCCAAAAACCTCATGCAAGCTAAGCTGTTGTATCTTATTGCATGGAAAGCCTGTGCTTCCAGGTAAGGGGTTGGGCTGACTCTGAATCTGACTTTGTACTTGAAAACAGGGACAGAGGATGCTGTTAGCCTAAAGAAAGGTAAGGAGCTGTTTTCCCTGTAGCTAGCAGCAATCACAACTACAGACCAAGTGGTGTCAGCCAAGGAAAGAGACAGCCAGATACCTGGTCTGGAAGGGGAAGATGTCTCACTTTGCTGTGGTTAGATACATTATCAATGTTCTCCCTCCAAGACCTGTGGGATTCACAGGCAACACTATTAGCCTGGCAAGAATTAATTGCAGGCCTGGTAAAGGTGACCTTCCAGACAAGAGCAAAAAGGCGAACTAGTCTTTCGTGTGAATCACCTGGGAAGTTAGGAGGTTTGGCTAGGATTCTAAACAGGATCCAGGGAAATGCTATCTGATTTTAAAGAAGTATGTTTTTTAAGTCGGAGGTCAGGTGAATGGAACGGTAGCCTGTTCTGTGACAGAGAATTTCAATTATTCAGTATTTTGAAATTTGAAGGCTTTTATTTTAATTCGACTGATCTTTTCATAGGTAAAAAAAAAAAAAAAGGGAATATTTTTTTTGAGGATTAAGGATTGACAGTAAAGAAAGATAATATCATTTCTTTTATCCCAACATCAGAAGACTTGGGGATGAAGCCAGTCAGAGTGACTTATAACAGGGAACCAAGAAGGGACTTTCTCTTTAGTCAGTGTATCCAGTAATGTGCCAATAGCTTGAAATGCTATTTGTTCCTCTTTCTTTTCTAGAGAATTCATATTGGAAAAATATGTAAAGTAATCAAAATGAATCTTTAACCATCCCTCATTCTTCTCCGTCACAATGAAAACACTCTCTCCCCTTCATTTCTCAGCCCCCAGCAGCGTAGCAACCTCCTCCTCGTGAAAACGGTGTGTTCAGGAAAGGTTTAGCTCTCAGTGCCTAACACCACAGTAACCCTAAGTCACTTGACTACTGCAAAGGTTGTTTATTTTGAGGTTGAAGTGAAAGCCTTCTGTTCCTCTGCAAAGGATTTTGAGGGTTAAGACAGATTTTGCCTCCAGAAGATGCCAAACATTCCAGAAATGACCAGTGAGGCCTCTAACATTCCCCACCTGTGCTTCTGTGATCACATGAAACTCAGCTCGCCTGTTTCCCTATGAACACTCATTTGCAACTGATCTGTCCTTTTTCACAGCTCCAAGGGGCAAAGGATGGAATCCTCTTTAAGAATGCAGTGTGAGTATCCTTAGGAGGGCTTAGATTTTCAATTTTATTAATATTCTTTTGCTCCCCCCCACCACCAAATTCTGATTTTATCTGTTTACTTATTTAATCACTCATTCACCTACCAATTTAACAAATATTTATTGATTGCCTGTCGGTTCAGGATATAGCCCTGGGCTTCAAACTCAATACAAAACAGACAAGGCTCATGTCCTCATGAGGCTTATATAAATTCACATCTCTACTTAACTTCATGTTATTTGGTTTTACCTTTAATAATTTCTTGTATTAATTTTTTTCTTTTATAAGAATGAAAAATTTTCAAACTATGAATTTGCCTCTGATTACAGCTTTGCTAATAAACCATTAATGTTCTTGCATGTTTTTCTTGTCATTTTTTTAATAACTAATTTGAACTTCTCTTTAAGAGTTTACAGAAGGCTGGTTTGCATTAATGTTTGCTTCATTTCCAATGGTTGTAGATATTTTGCTTCCTTATTATTAATTTCTGGTTTATTTTGTATTAGTGCAAAAGAATGTATTCATTATTCTGCTTTTTAGAACTTATTGTGGTTTCTTTGTGGACTAATAGGACTCAATGTTTGTAAATGTTTTTATTTATTTTTACTTATTTATTTTTAATTTTTAAAAAATTTTTAAATTGCAATTAACATTCAATTTTGTGTTTGTTCCAAGTGTACCACATAGTAGTTAAACAATTTATAATTTACAAAGTGATTCCCCACAACACTATTGACTACATTTCCTAAGCTATAATTTACATCCCAATGACTATTTTGCAATGGCCAATTTGTACTTCTTAATCCCTTCACCTTTTTCATCTACCCCGCCTCCCCCCAATCTCTCTCCCAACTTTATCTCATGGAAGTTTTATACTATTATTTCCTGATCTTTGATCTGTTCAATTTGTCCTCTCTTCTTGGAAGACCAATTTTCTCTAGGTTAAACTTTTGTTCTTTGCCTTTCACACCTATATTCTTCTTTCTTGTTAATTTCTTTTTGTTGCTCTTATCCTCTGAATTCTGGAATAATTGAAAGATTTTTTCCAAGTCACTGGTTACTTCTATGAGGATATTAGTCTTATCTGTTTTGCTTCTAACATAGACTTTAATTTCCTCATTACATTTTAAATGTCTTTATAATTTAGACTTTTCTTGCCAGTTCCTTTTATACTTACAACTGTATAGAAACTCCTTTTTTCAATTTTTCAATGTCATATTTCTTCTTTTATTTCAGAGATTTTGTGTCTTCTTGAAGTTAAGTACATAGTTATGTATTTATGTTCCTTCTAGTAAATTGTCTCTAGTTTAATAAGTAATATGTAAACAGGAAAAAAAAAAACATGACACAATATATATAAAATGAAAAGCAAATCTTCCTCTTATCCTAAATATCCTAAATGTTTCTTTTCCTATAAACATTTTAAATAATTTCTCATTTTTCCAGAAATGTTTTATGTATACATGAACAAATAAATATATATTTATGTTTGCTGCTTTAATACAAGAGGGGTCATTTTATATAAGCCTTGCTTTAATACTTAATATATTTTGCAGATCATTTTATATTAGATTATCACAATCATTCTACATCATTCCACTAACATAACAATACCATTGTTCTCAAAGTAGTACATAAGTAGGATTCATATACACATATTTTTTACATACATTTATAAACACTTCTCTGCATATATCATAGAATGATTGTCACATTTATTCACTGAAATAACACTGTTCTCAAAGTACTGAGCAAGTAACACTGCATGAATCCACCGTAATTCATTTATCCACTACCCCATGAAGGATATTTAAGTTGTCAAAAATATTTAACCATAAAAAAGGTCTTGAAAAGTATGGTCTTCCTTTGATTCTTGAAATATGTTTTTGGGGGATTGTATATATTATTCTTTCTCTTTCCTTTTTTCTTCTTGGCACATTCTTGAATGATAAGAAACACATCAAGGTGGCTTAATTCTCCTCTTTCCACATACCCCATCCACTTTTTTAGTGTCCTCCTTCCAAACATAAAATTGAGGTGCTGATTCATTTATAGGCCCATTCAGTAGGTTGTCTTTTCATTTTGTTGATGAAACCCCAATTTACTTAGGCAGAAAATGAAGGTGCAAAATACTTAATAAATGAAAGTTCAGTGAAAGGACTGTTTAGAGTGGTTTGGGCAGGATCCAAGGATCATCAACAGTCAGGTGATTTAGGAACAGTGGTTGGCCCCTAAGGTATGGAGCATTTTGAGAAAGTGAATGAGACATACATCCTGTCTCTACCATTTTGTTCTGGCCATTGCTATGGCAACCAGCTACACCAATAGCACCTTGGCTCAGCTGCACACAATGTCTCTTGTGCCTCAGGAATCCTTTGCCTGCATGAGGCACCTGCATGAGACTAGCCTGCCTGCCCATCCTGCAACATGCTCAGCTACACATGCAAGGAAGTTAGTGGCCTCTGGGACATTCAGTGTTGGAAGCATGTAGATCAGTGGTTCCCAACCTTTTTTTGGCCATGCCCCACCGAAGCATCTCTAAAATCCTGATGCTCCCCACCCCCCGTGACATATGATTCTTATTTTTCAAAAAGTGAACTCATATTCATGTGGAGGAAGCCTAAAAGGCTGTTAACTTGGTCTAAACAAGCTTCCAGAGAACATAGCATCCATGAAAGAGAAAAAGAAAAGAACGAAAGGACAGCTGTAGTACTGAGGGAGAAATCACTAAGAAATGTGTCACAATATATACATTTATATATTATATATGAGGCCCCTAGAACCATAAGAAATGCAAAAATTTTACTATTAACAATTTATTCTCAAATTTCCCCCCTTAAAAATGAAATTGCCCCCCGGTGGGGCATGTGCCCCACATTGGATACCACTGCTGTAGATAAATAAGTCCTCTTCCATTTCTTGAGCAAACAGTTTTAAGAGAGGACCTCCAGCAATCTTTCAAGGGTTCTCATTGAACCTGAGTTGCCCATAACAGTAACTAACACTCAACCTTAGTAACTTCATTCTTGGATTAGCTTTACCGCCTTCTTTACTTTCCTATTCCTAGTCTCCTAATTCCTGTTTCGTAACATCATTTCCCAAAATAAATGACTTAATGTACCCATTTTCTAGGCTCTACTTTTGGGGTAAAGCCAAGATAAAATAGACAGAATGGGTAGCTCTGGAGGGACAAAAGAAAAATAACCAATCCATGTATCCACCCTTCTCCCAAGTGGTACAGGAGTGAATAACCCTATTCCAAAATGCATATTTTGGAGGCATCTAATTAGTCTATAGTAATGGCTCAAAAGATGTGTGTGACCAGTTTTGGCCAAAGATAAGAGCGGAGAACTGTGTTACTTTGCTTTATAGTGTACGAACAAATTGTACACAAGGGCAGCTCTAAAAAGGCAGCCTAAAATGTGAAACTGTTGCAAAATACATACTTTCACTGGGTTCAAAACATTAACTCCAAGGGCTTAGGTACAAAATAGACACCATCAATCAAACAATGGTCCATCAAATTGTTGGTTCTTAACTCACAGATGAGAGCTTGGACCCAGAAACTTGAGAAAGGGAGGAAAGGGAGAATGAATCTTGTGGTCGCCACAAATGTCTAGCCAGAGTTCAAGGCCTGGGATAGTCCAAGGTTAATACTTGGTCAACTATGCAGTTTGATTCTCCCATAATTTAGAGGCTGTGCACACTGATTTCTTATTTCAGGAGATAATGTTGATTGTGTAAAGACCAGTGGTTGACAAACATTTTTTTTCTAGATAAAGCCACATAGTAAATATTTTAGGCCTTATACATCATGTAGTCTTTATAAAAGCAGTCATAGAAAGTACATAAACAAGTGGATATGACCGTGCTCCAATGAAACTTTTTTTACAAAAACAGGTGATGGACTTGATTTGGCCTGTGGGTTATATAGTCCACCGATCCTTGCATGAACCAAGAAGCCCTTTGTTGCCACCTCACAAAGAACCCAATTGTACCCCAATTAATACTTCAAGAACTTATAAGCATATATGCATAGCCCATGGGCACAGACAAATAGGTGAAGGCCTGGGGTGGGGTGGGGGATGGGTGGAGGGGGTGTGAAGGAGGGAAAATGGGGGACATCCATAATACAACAATAAAGTAAATAAATAAATGAAAACTATTTTAAATGCATGGTGCAACTTATACTAAGAAGAGTGAAATACATCACCAGTAAATAAAATATTAGACTATCCAGCAGCTCTCTCCCAAAAATGTATTTTCTCTTAAGAATTGTAATGTCCTACTGTTTTTATAAAAAGAAAAAAATTCAGATTAGCAAAATACTGTCTAATTGATCACATGCACTTTATTTATTTCACAAAACGCTTCATATTTCACTCTAAAACTTCTACCCCCTAAAATTGAAGTTTAAGCAGGAGATCTGTAAACTTATCTTGGAAGTCCATCAATTTAAAAGACACTAAAGTAGAGCTAAGGAAAAACACATTTGTTCAAATGCAATCACATAACTAAACCAAGAAGTAGTCTCCTGCAGATAACCTTATGCTAAACGATTTTCATGTTTTCTTGAGAGCCTTTCATGCTGAAATTTCTAAAAGCCCACTGGCTGCTCACAGTGGCAGAATGCCACCGTGATTTAACGACTCCAGGCAAAATTATATAACAAAGCAAGGATATGGCGACGTATATTCCTTATCCAGTAATAAGTAATCTGTGATTGCACAGATTAGAATTTGGTCAGGCCCCAGATGCTAATTGCAATGCCAGGCAGAGTGTACTCAAGGTTTAATGTACATCAGAGAGAGTAGAGGCTTCCGGGCCCAGGCATTGAACCCTGAGTTAGAATGCTGTTGCCTTTCCCAAAGCAGAATAACACAGGAGCAGCATTGTTGTTCAGCAGCTCCACAGGCATCTCTGTGGGAGCTTCCTAACAAATTACTGACAAGAGTTGGCCCTATTTGATTCATAATTGTGAATGCCATCAGTGCCTATGGTTAGAAGGTTGCAAAGCTAAAGAATAGCACACACTTGGGTCTTGTTCAGACTAAATTGCTACAGAACAAGGGCCAAATTCCAAAGTAACTGTGACTATGTCTTCAGACAGCCCTCTCAAAATGGTTATTTTTTTGTCCTAAAAAATCATATGGAAAAATAAGCAATTCCTTTAAAGTTAGGAATTTGTGTGTTTTTTTCTGAAATGCAAATGCTTGACTTTCCCATCAAATAACAATTTTTTTTTTTTATCAATACCCACAGTTTCTATCAGAGTACAGATTTTTCTTTAGCATCTTCTTTCAATATTCTACAAACTGGATTGGTATATCATGTATAGATACTAATGTCAAGCACCTTATGGCTACACAGTATAATTTAGTCAGGTTTGAACTGATGCAGAAAGGACATAAAAACCACTAATCAAACACTGAAATGTCTTAGCAATGGTAGCAAATGGCAGCAGTTCCGTTTGTACTCAGGTAGGAATGTATGGGGCAACATTCCCACTGACTTCTGTTTCATCACAAAAGACCAACTGAGAGAGTGTGTTGTAGAAAAGAAGGAAGTCCAAGCTCAGGACTTAGTGATCTGGGAGATAGATAATGCATGACAGATGAAATAGAATCAATTTAAAACATGTATATTCTGCTGAAATTAATGGGAACTGAGATACATTTGCATAAATAGATCATAGGACAAATAACCTGTGTATGCAAATTTGCAATGGTCCTAAAGAGAGATGATTGAGGTCATATTAAAGTTGTGTTTAAGTAATAGATGAGAGCCCTAGCCAGTTTGGCTCAGTGGATAGAGCGTCGGCCTGCAGACTGAAAGGTGAAAATGCATGTGATCATTCTAACTCAGGGTTCAATTCCAGTCATGGGCACATGCCCAGGTTGTGGGCTCAATCCCCAGTAGGGGCATGCAGGAGGCAGCTGATTAGTGATTCTCTCTCATTATTGATGTTTCATCTCTCCCTCTCCCTTCCTTTCTGAAATCAATAAAAAAATATATTTTTTAAAAAAGTAATAGACGGGAAATTAGAGGTCAAAAGAAGGGCATGATGCCTTTGTGCAGAGTGCTTTACAAAGAATGTCAAGTATATTGATTTCATTCTGATTACAACCCTGTAAAACAGATATATTGTCCCCAATCCTATATAATAATAAAAGGCTAATATGCAAATCAACTGAACTGCGGAACGACCGGTCACTATGTCGTGCACTGACCACCCCGGCCAGCCAACCTCCCACAGCCCTCCCCCCTTGCCGGCCGCCCCCATAGGCCTCGATCGCCAGCCAGGCTGAGGGACCCCACCCGTGCACTTATTTGTGCATCAGGCCTCTAGTTTTCTTATAAGAAAGTAAGGGAATTGTAAGTGATTGTAAATAGTAGAGTAACATAAAAATAAAATAAGAATTTAAAACTCAGATCTTTTCACTGTCTATGCAATGTTATTTGCAGTCTACCACAATACCTACCCTTTTAAAAAGGACAAAGCAGCCAGACATCACAGTATATGTACTCCTGGACTGAAGATATAATAAGTTTCAAACTAAAAGTTTCCTCAGGCTTTGCCAGTCACTGGTTATCTGTGGGATTCCATTAATGGTAACGAACCAAATTTCACTCATCTTCTCTCTGTGTCACACACACTCTCAGGCCTTTGCAATCCCCTCCTTGTGCTTCTGGGAGTCCCATTGGGTATCTTGCCAGGTCTCATGAACTGTCCCCTCAGTCTCTGGACCCTGTCTTTTCAGTGATGCCCACTACCTGGAAACCACTGGAGGGCAGGGCCTCTCCATGCCACTGCTGCAGCCATATTCCCTAAGGGTACTGGTGTTCCGCCAAAATGGCCTTAGCACTCTCTCAGCCTGACGGAGCTTTAAGCGGGCTTCTTCCTGAGGAGCCCCTGGTCTTCTGTCTTTAAGAGCACTAACTTTAGAGAACTTGCAATTGCAAGTTGTTGGGTTTTTTTTTCCATTTTAAAATATATTTTTATTGTTGATAGTGTTATAGATATCTCCCACACACACACACCCTTTCCTCTCCCCTCCCATCTCTTACCCTCCCCCACCCCCAGGTTTTCTCTACCCTATTGCCTGTGTCTGTGGGCTATGCATAGAAGCATATAAGTTCATGGAAAGACTGACATACCTCCATGTTGGGTTGGGGGGAAGAGAAGAGATAAAGCAATTGTAAATTCTTGCTCCACCTCTTTGAGATGTAACTCTTCTCCCAGGCACTTGCCAGTTTCACAACCCAGGAATGCCTTTCTCAAGTACTAGGAAACCCAATCACCAGGAAAGATAGAGCACCCGTCTCTCTGTGGGAGGATAGGACACTGTTTCCAACAACCTTCCCTAATGTCCTCCCTTACTTCCCACTAGCTCACCCCAGTGCTCGGGACTCTCCTACCTTTTGCCTCAATGGAGTTGAGCTCAACCTCTCACCCCTATTGCTATAGTCTTGAATAAAATATTTCTTGCCTATTTCACTCTATCCAGTGTGTTATTGTTTTTCAGACCAAAAGTGCCAGCACCCCTGAAAAATGCTCAGAGCAATAAACCATCAGAGATGCAGAAAGAACACCTTTCTCCCTGACACAGGTCCCACTTTGTAACTTATAGTAAAACCAAAGCATTATCACTTTTTCCATATTTCAGGGCGTCATTCATGCAGAGTTTCTCTACCTGCTGGCTGCTGTCCTACAGTCTAAGGCAGGGACAGTATGATGGGAAAACACCATGCTACACTCTACACCTCAATTCCTTAATCAGGAACCCAAACAAAACAAACCGTTTTCTTCCTAAACCCCCACTCCCAACTTTTTAATTCAAGTGAACTTTTCAAATCTTAAGATCTCATACACATGTGCAAGATGGGAATAGTATTATTTCCAATACAGCCTACTCTTATTACCATAAGTTCTTTTTGTGATAATTAAAAGATTAAAATGCTCTGTATATATACTTTAAAAGAGATTATTATTTTGGGGGAAACATGAATGAATAATATAGCCACAACCTTACTAATTAGGAAGGTCTCAGACTGTATGATTTCCATATGCCTGATGCCTGAGTCATGGAGGAAAAATGATAAAAGGCTTAAGGCAGCATTTTCCAATAGGCTCTAGCAAAGTAGAGTAGAATTCGTGACATTCTAACTTCTTTTTTTAAAAAATATATTTTTATTGATTTTAGAGAGGAAGAGAGAGAGGGAGAGAGAGAGAGAGAAACATCAATGATGAGAGAGAATCATCCATTGGCTGCCTCCTGCACGCCCCACACTGGGGATCCAGCCCGCAACCCTGGCATGTTCCCTTGACCGGAATCAAACCTGGGACCCTTAAGTCCTCAAGCCCACACTCTATCCACTGAGCCAAACCAGTCAGGGTGAGATTCTAATTTCTTATCCTTCACCAATAAGGTCAACTAGTAACCAAGACTATAGATATACAATGGAAAGAATTTTGCTTGTGGCTGAACACAAAAATGTTTTCTCCTTTATTCTCGCTTAAATATTTTGAATATATGTTTAACATAAAACTTATCCCCAAAAGATGCCATTTTTATTTGTAAGAGAAATTTATTTTAGTTTTTGTGCTAAAGTCAATTTTGTTTTTCTCAGAACCATGGGGCTGCAGTGCACACCCACACAACAGAAGAGAAATTTTAATAAATTAAAAAACACATTTATTTTAAACCTTTTAACTCTAGTGGGAAAGAATGCTAGGAGTAATAGTGGGTTCTCTCCTTGGCAGTGTTGCTTTATTCTGCTCTAAATGCTTTTATTTACCCCTCTAATTGTGTTGCCTAAAAGAGTAAGTCCATTATATAAAGAAAACCATTTAAAGAATTTATGGCATTACATGAGCTGCTCTGCTCATCAAAAAAATGGAGACCAGAGATGTCTGATTGTTGGAATCCAGAATTCTTGGAATTATGTCAAGGAGACTCCCCATCCACTAAAAACCCAAATGTATCAGATGGAATGAGGTCCTCTGACATTAAAGCCAATCAGAATCACAGTATTCTGGTTTCAGTTTAAAATAAAACCATCTCTGACTATTATTTCTGAAGGTGGGGAAAACAGTAGCAAGACTGAGAAGATTAACCATTTTTCTTTCAAAATATAGCTCTAAAAGAATATAATTCTGTCTCCCCCCCCCACCCCCACAGTCATCGTCTTTCTTTTACTTTTACCAAAAATTTTTTAGATAAGCTTTTCTTTATCAAATTTCAGTTTGAAAGACTCTGAGTTTAAATTCTGTTGGTGTTTCCTACTGCTGTAGTCAGAACACAGAGAATTATGGCTAAAGCATACCTTTAAAGTCAATGTGTTGCCTTAGACACTGGCCAGGACATTTTCTGTTTGTTTGTTTTCGTTTTTTTCTACTTATTTCTTAGTAATACACACCTACAGCTTAAGAATCTCTCTTTATTTCTATTATGTTTGTATGTCTGCAGCTTTAAGAAAAGCACCAACAAAAGTTCACTATTAATGCAACTTTACACCCCTATAGGTAAAATATAGTTGAGCCCTATAAAAATATTTTTATATTTAAGTATAAACTGTTTATTGTTTTAAGATATTTAGATATGCACTTTTTTCTTTAAGCGTAATATAATAGGTACTTGAAAAACAGGGCCAGGAAACAACTTTGGAATTTTTATCATTTTTATAGGTAGCATATAAAACAGGTTGCATTCCATTCTCCATGGATTAAGGTTTAGAAATGAGCTGAATTATTTGCAGATAATAAATTTTAGGCCCTGAAATATGCCTGGTACATTGCAGAAAATCTTGTTGGTTAAATCACTTGAGCCATCAAGTTTTTCTTAAAGTGTCTCGATATGCTTTTGACTGATACCATCTGTTACCTACTAAAAAAATTATTTTCCTTTGGAAGGTATTCATCAAATTATAGGTGACATATTTGTTTGAGAATATACTAGACCATCTGGTTCCATAAAAATGTGTTTCTCAAAAATACTGCATCCCATCTCAGCTATACCATTCGTATTTTTCAGAAGCTCTTTTGTTATACTCCCAAAACAGAAACACATGATATTTTTCGATCCTGGTTAAAAAGGCACAGGAAAACATTTACAAAAAGGTTGCTCTAAGTCTCATGATATTGTACTTCTATTCACTAAAATAATAAGCAGGTGACCAAAGGAATAGAGTGTGGAGAAGAAAGGGAGAAGTCATGATGGACTCAAAGCAAATTTCATATCCTGAATAAAAAAAAACAAAACAAAACAAAACAAAACAAAACAAAAAACACTAAAACAAAGACCTTCACAAAATTTCCGGCATATATGAGCTCTGGAGAAGGCCTAGGTATTTTTGTGATCAGTAAAACTAAATTTTCAGTTTATAGACTTACTCCCATCCCTATTACCACCCTGCAATTGCTACTTGGTGATATAAAAAGTTATTTCTTTTCCTAGGCGTATTTTCTATTTATTAAAATAATAGATGAGAAACCTCAGAATATAATCTCAGCTCTGATTATCTATTTGATTTCAGTAAACTTGTTGAAGGCCAAATTTCCTCCAACTATAAAATAAGCCAGTTTCTTGCCAGAGTGAAGTTTATCTAAATCAGGTCAAAACTTCTTTTTAATGACGAGAGCAATTATTCTCAGAGATTCCCACTGTAAATTATTAAGTCTGTCTTTTTCAATTATTTTTTACAAAAATCTGGTATCATATATCCTGACATAAAGATAGTATTATGGCTGCTACATTTTAAGACCTGATTCTGAGACTGGAAGCTTACTGAACAGCAAATGTTCAATTGTCCAAGGGGCACTTTGGATGAAATTCAGGGTGCATCAGAACATTGCCAGCATAACATCTGAGAAAACAATAAGAAATCAGCAAAAGTAAGTGTTAGTTTGAGAAATGTACCTGTTAGGAGAACCCATGGAAATGCAGAGATCTCAGAATAAGTTCAAATTCCCCAGTAAATGTCAGGCCCTTTGTATCCACTTATATAATTGCAAACACATAAATCATTGAAAAAATGAGTGACTAAATAAAAACAATAACCCCTACTTTAAGTGTTGTAGAAAAGTTCTTTCATGGTTGTTTCTAAAAATAATATATTCCCCTTAGAGAAAAGGAGGAAGAGTCTCCAAAAAGAAGACGACTGCATTTCAGTTAATAGTTAGGGTCTTGGTGACTAAGATATAAAAACAAAAGACAAATAGAAGGCATCAGGCCATCCTTAAGAAACCATTCTCTATTGAGACTGTATCATTCAAAAATTTTTAACTTTAATATGTGCATATTATAATTATTGATTATATAAATATTTAGTAATGAAATATTTAAATCACAATATTTAACCTTCCTAATTATGGTAATAATTGGACAAATGAAATATCACAGTGTGGGATAAAATGCAACATTTTACTTCATGCATGATTCTAATTTATTTTCTGATGAGCAGCCTAATTAATTGGAAATAACTTATATTTGTCTTATAGATCAGATAATCATTAATTAGGTTTCTAATCAAGATGGTGGCATAGGTAAATGCAGTACTTGCATCCTCCCACAACCACATCAAAATTACAACTAAACTACAGAACAACCATCATTCAGAACCACATGAAATCAAGCTGAATGGAAATTGTACAACTAGGGAATTAAGAAACCACATTGAGAATTGGTAGGAGGGGTGGAGACACAGAATGAACTGGTCTCACACCCACATGTGGTGGATATCTTGGCTGCTGTGGTCCCCTGTGAGGAGCAGGAGCTCCCAGTTTCACACCAGGCCTCCCAGCCCAGGGTTCTACTACCAGGAATAGAAGTCCCATAATTTCTGTCTGTAAAACCTAGAGGGGATTCTGGCTAAGTGAGATGGAGGTCTTATGGAGTCCCAGGTTTTCCTCTTAAAGGGCCCATGGAGAAACTTACTAGGTTTCACTTCCTCTGAGCTAGAGTGATAGAAAGGCACCAAAGACATACAGGGAGGGACTGAATTGGCTGGCCTCAAGGCAAAAGCTGGAGGGGAAGTTTTCTGTCAGATGATAATGCTGGCAGAGGCCATTGTTCCTTTTCTGAGTCACCCCCACACTCAGAGCCATCAGGTGGGTACCATATCTGAGTCTCCATCATCCTGGCTCACACTGTTTGCCCCACTCTGGTGAATGTCTGATATGCCACCCCACCCAACTTGCAGACCCACCTAAGCTGTTTCCAGTGGCTTTTCCATACAAATGGCCTCTCTTGGCTTATACTTTGGACTTTCCTAAAATCTCTCAAACAAGCAGCATCTGGCCTTAGTGTGTCTCATACACTAAGTGGCCTCAGGCCTGACACTAGCAGCAGCTGGCCCTGGTTTGCAGCTTGCCCTTGCCTAGGTACCTCAAACCCAGCACAAGTAGCAGCCATCTGCAGATCACTTTGTAACATATTCCAGGTGTCCCATGGAAGAATACAGGTGGAATCTGACCTTGACCTGTACTTCCTGGGAAGCCCTTGAGCCAGCGCACCTTGTAGACAGCTTCAGACCACTTCAAAGTACCAGCCAACCCCCTCCACCATTGACACACTGAAGGGGCAGACTCAGTGGGCACCTGAGTTCTGCTGAAATAAGTCCTGCTGGGTGGCAGTGGGGGTCGGGGTCAGGGAGAGGAACTGAACAGCTAATATTCCATAGTGGTGGTTGGTGGTTCAGCCAGTTCTTGCAGCCAATTAGCCTGGGTTGGGGGGGTTAATCCCTCCTATTGATATGCCAATAGCAATCAAGGTTCACCTACAATAGGAATGGGTATACAACCCCCATGGAGGGCACACCTGGAGCATCTAGGTTGGGACCATCAGGAGGCTGTGCCACTGCACCCTACAGAATGCTTACTACATAAGGCCACTCTACCAAGACCAAGAAATATAGAGCTCTACCTACTACATAGAAACAAACACAGGGAGGCTTCCAAAATGAGGAGACAAAGAAACATGTCCCAAATGAAAGAACAGAACAAAACTCCAGAAAAATAAATAAACAAAATGGAGGAAAATAATCTTCTAGATTCAGAGTTTAAAATGCTGATTATAAAGAAGCTCGATGAACTTAATGAGAACTTCAACAGCATAAAAAGGACATGGAAACCATAAAAAAGAACCAGTCAGAAATGAAGGAAACACTAACTGAAATGAAGAATCATTTACAAGGAATCAACATAGTAGATGGAGATGAAATCAAAACAGCAATTTGGGATATAAGGAAGCAAAAACTGCCCAATCAGAAGAGCAAAAAGAAAAATGAATAAAAAATGAGAATAATGTAAGGAGCCTCTGGGACAACTTCAAGCTACCAACATTCTCATCATGAATGTGCTGGAAGGAGAAGAAAGAGCACAGGAAAATGAAAACCTACTAGAAAAAATAATGACAGAATACTTCCCTAAAATGGGGAAGGAAATAGGCATTCAAGTCCAGGAAGTACATAGAGTCCTAAACAAATGAACCCAAAGAGTTCCACACCTAGACATATCATAATTAAAATGACAAAGTTTAAAGACAATGAAAGAATCTTAAAAGCAGCAAGAGAAAAGTGAACTACCTACAAGGGAGTCCCATAAGACTGTCAGCTAATTTGTCAACAAAAACTTTGCAGGCCAGAATGAATTGGCAAGAGTATTCAAAATTATGAAAAGCAAGGATCTACAACCAAACATATATCCAGCAACTTACCATTTAGAATTGAAAGCCATATAAAGAGCTTCCCAGACAAGAAAAAGCTAAAGGAATTTTTCACCACAAAACCAGTTTTATATGAAATGTTAGAGGGTCTTCTTTAAGAAGAAGGGGAAAAATATGAACAATAAAATGGCAATAAATACATGTCTATTAACAATAGAATCTAAAAGCAAAATCAAGGAACAAGCAGAACAGAAACAGACTCATAGATGCAGAGAACATTTTGATGGTTGCCAGACGGGAGCAGGGCCAGGGCCAGGGCCAGGGAGCAGGGTGAAAAAGATGCTTTAGTATATAAAACTATATTGAGTTAAAATAATGAACATATTAAATACTGTTCTTATAAACTTCAAGCAATGTTACAAATTACCTAAATCCATTGACTTATTTTATTTACATTATCTGAGTAAAATTTTAGGAATAAATGTTTAAATACCAAGTAGATTTATTGTTCTTTAATGTCGACTTAAATTGCAATTCTAAGACCCTTAATTAACTTCAAGACTTCAGACTTAATTAACTTTACGACCTAAGGCTTGGAAATGTTTAAGCAATTAAAATAAATAGAAACTTCTACTTGCAACAGAGGATTTGGAAATACTATCAAACAAAAATACTTGGTCACCACTCAGTAATTTTTACTTTTGCACTCTTATTTATTTGTAAACACATTTGTTCTTCTTAATATTTATTTTAAAAGGGTAAAATTGATGGAGTGAACATACTGTGTTAAAATGTGTTTATAAGAATAATTCCATTTTAAAAGTAATGATTCAGACTTAAGTAATATTTTATTGTGTAGTGTATGTCCATGTATTTTAAATAAAAATATTTATAGGTAGTAAGATTAGATTTAAAATAAGCTATGCATAATAAAGAAGTGGCACTGATTGTTATTAGAGAAAATTGTCCTTAGGTGTATGGCCTGTTCTCAATACAAGGCTGTACAAAGGTATTTTTTTTTCATAGTCTACCTAAATGACAGGACATTTTTGCCTAACTGCTATGTATGTACACTATTAAAAAGTTTTTTTACTTGAGCTGCTTTAGTATATTTCATAACTACAAACAATTATAAGCAAACAAACAGGAAAATAAGGGATTTCTCTATAATGTCAACATTCTTTAGTAGTTATAATTTATTACTATGGTTCATAATACAAGCAATACTGTGGCCATTTCTTATCCTTGAACCCTTGTGATTTTATCCAACAACCTTTTCATTGTTGATCTTCTCCAGATAAAACCCCCAAATTCCAAAACCGACCACGTGTTTTTTAAAATATTAAAGCCATGTCTGGTACTCCCTTGAAGCACAGGTTCTCTCTTATAACAGAGATATAAACTCTCAACAAACTAAGAATAGGAGGAAAGTTCCTCAAGCTGAAAAAGGGCATTTATGAAAAACCTATAGGTAACATTATGTTTAACTAGAGGCCCGGTGCACAAAAATTTGTGCACTCGAGGGGGTGGGGGGGGGCGTCCCTCAGCCCGGCCTATGCCCTCTTGCAGTCTGGGACCCCTCGGAGGATGTCCACCTGCTGGCTTAGGCCCGCTCCCTGGGGGATCAGGCCCAAGCTGGCAGTCAGACATCCCTCTGACAGCCCGGCAGCCCTCGGGGGATGTCCATTTGCCAGCGGGGAGCAGGCCCTAGCTGCAGTCTGACATCCTTAGTGCTGCTGAGGAGGCGGGAGAGGCTCCCACCACCACCGCTTTACTGGCAGCCATCAGCCTGGCTTGTGGCTGAGCAGAGCTCTCTCTGTGGGAGCACACTGACCACCAGGGGGCTGCTCCTGCATTGAGCATCTTCCCCCTGGTGGTCAGTGTGTGTCATAGTAACCAGTCATTCCCAGTCGTTCTGCTGTTAGGGTCAGTTTGCATATTACCCTTTTATTATATAGGATAGAGGCCAGGTGCATGGGTGGGGGCCGGCTGGTTTGCCCTGAAGGGTGTCCCAGATCAGGGTGGGGGCCCTGCTGGGGTGCCTGGCTAGCCTGGGTGAGGGGCTGATGGCTGTTTGCAGCTTGTCACACCCCCTTCAGGGTGGGGGTCCCCACTAGGGTGCCTGGCCAGCCTGGGTGAGGGGCTGATGGCTGTTTGCAGGCTGGTCAAGTCCCCCCCTTCAGTGAGGACCCTCACCCTATGGAGGTTTGGCCAGCCTGGGTGAGGGGCTGATGGCTGTTTTCAGGCTGGCCACACCCCCTTTAGGGTGGGAGGGTCCCCACTGGGGTGCCTGGCCAGTCTGGGTGAGGGGCTGAGGGCCGTTTTCAGGCTGGCCAAGCCCCTCCAGCAACAGAAGCTCCCAGCCTCTCCATTTTTTCTTATTCTAGGATTTATTTACCTTCTGTAATTGAAACTTTGTTGCTTTGAGTGGAGCTCAGAGCTGTCTAGGGCGGGCGGGAGTGAAGCCTCCTGCTCACTCCAGCTCGGTGGCCACAGCCAGCTGAAAGCAGGTATCTGGGGTTTATTTACCTTCTGTAATTGAAACTTTGTTGTTTTGAGTGGAGCTCAGAGCCTCCGCAGCAGCTTGGCTTCCTCCATCATTGGGGCAACCAAGCCTCCTCCTTGCTCCAGCTCCGTGGCTGCTGGCCACCATCTTGGTTGGGTTAATTTGCATATTGCTGCTCTGATTGGCTGGCGGGCATGGCTTGAGGCATAGCGAAGGTATGGTCAATTTGCATGTTTGTCTTTTATTAGTGTAGATGGTGAATGTTTTCACCTTAATATCAAGAACAAGACAAAGATGTCTGTTCTCCCCATATCCAAGGAGTAAGAACAAAATAAAAGAAATCCCTTATTAGAGAAGAAGAGGTAAAACTGTCACTATTCACAAACAATTATAATGTCTGTGTAAAAAAAATCCAATGAAGGGAAGGAGGAGGGGGGGAGGAGAAAGAAAAATGAAATATTGATGGCAAAGGAAGGGAAGTAGAAAGCAGAGGAACAAGGGGAGGGAAAAGGGGAAGAAGAGTTGAGGAAGAAGGAAGTAAATGAGGGGAGGGCGAGGAGAACAAAAGAGAGTAAATGGAGGGAAGGAAAGAAAAGGAAATTCTGGGGCAATAATGCAGCCTGGGTTTTTAAAAAATCTCTGAATATAAGTTACTTCTCTGTCCTTGTTATAGAATAACTCTAGTTTTGTTAAGCAAACAGCAGGAGTGGTAATCAACACCTTTAATTGGACTGAGGTAAATAAACTAGACCATGTTGAAAAGAACATAGACAAAATAAAAGGTTTAGCCCACAGACTATTTGGAACAGCTAAGACTAATTCTGAGTTGCCATCGGATTTTGTTTGGAAATATTCCTATTATATACAAAAAGGAATATTAGTGTATTGTAATGAAACATCGTGGACAACCTGGTAAACATGACTCCATTTAAAAAAATGCAAAAGTGATTAACTGGACAAAAACTTAATACATGATCTTAGCACAGCTATGTAGTGAGAACCTGCTTTTTGACTGAGACAGACCTGTGAAGATTGTCAGTCAAAAGGAGGTCTTTAAACTAACACCTGTCCACAATCTGCTCTGAGACAGAATCTTTTATGTTATATAATATAAAACCTCATCCCAAGAAAAATTGGTATTCTTGATTTACTACTTAAGCAATTTCTTATAGATGTTAGCTGAATTAAAACATCTTCAAAGAAAGTAGTAACCAACCCAACTCAGTTGACTGTTATTAGACCGTGAACTAAAATTCATTTTGGATCTCACCACTCTTTTCTCTAAGAATGTCTCTATCAAGAGAGAAATCCTTGTCATGGCCTGCTATTTTATAAGTCTGTAAAATCCTTAAAATGTATACATAATTAATTACTCTTTCATTTAATAGTATTTTGTGCATGAAGAACATAAATTATAAATTTTTAACAGACATTTAAAAACAACAACACTGAAGATAAACTGCATTGTTGTTGCCTAAGAATAAAACACATCAAAATAATCACTAGCCGCTGGTTTGAGGAAAAGATAATTTCAGGATTATCAGTAACAACATGTTGTGTGACATGACAACTACCCCTAGGGTGACATGGAACATATGCCTGAACAGGGAGAATCAGGACAATGAATAATTCGTGGTGAGTAGAGCAAATTAGAAAAAACCTGCTGGTGTTTAAGGTTCTGAGCAGGATTAAATATTACAAATGGCTTAGGGGTGTCAGGGAAAGTAGGCAGGAGATAGCATGTCACATAAACATAGTGGTTGACAGAGGAGACGACAAGACAGATACAAATTTCAATAAAGAAAGTGATGCCTTTCTACATATGAGTTTGTGGAAATTCTTGCTGTAGAAGATACCATTCCTATTCAATACTGCTTTTAGACTAACTGAACTTCCTTCCCCTCTCCTATTTAGCCTATGTTTTTGGCACATGCTACCTGCACACTCCAGAAGTTCAGTCCAACTTCCCATCTTAACTCGGTGTCTGAGCTGCCACAGACACCCAGCAAATGGCATTGCACAAACTAAGTTATTAGCTAAGTAAGTCAGCTCAAAGCACACTCCTCACAAAGATGATCTGCTCTTAAGTCTACTGACTTCTACTTCTTTTCAATTGTTAGAAACTTTATGTATTAATTTGGTTTTATTAATAATATAAAACTAATGCCCTGTTCCAAAATCAAAGAGTAGAAGTGAATGGGAAGAGTTTGTTATAGCAATGCCACCCAATTCTTTGTATTATTTCTGAGTTATACACCAAAGCAAAAAAGTCAGGTATGAATTTATCATTTTTAAAAATTCCACTTTGGATGAAAGAAATCAACTAGAAACCATCCAAATTATGAGTCTATTTGTTATCTAGAGATTGGGATATTTCACTTTCTAAATTTGGTCTCTAATATTTCCAGTTGAACCCATTTTTAGTGCCTCAGAAGTTTGTATATCTTACAGCAATGAATTAGACTACACTAGACAGGAGATAGGTTTTGTTCTTTAAAAAAAAAAAGTAGCATAGATATTATCGTTAAAAGGGAGTTGGCAAAGGATCTGAATGATGGATTCTCAAGCAGACCAATTTTAAGAAAGAGTTAATATGGAAACTGGACTGGAAATAGATTTCTCTTCAAACTGTCAATGTTTATGTCCCTTTTGAAGTATTTTTACTCCAGTATGAAGACCAGTACTACATATCATTCTAGAACTAGGGGTAGAACAGTAAATAAGACAAATTTCCTGACCTCAATAAAATTGCATTTAAGTCTGAGGACACAGGTTTTTGTTTTTAAAGTGTGTAGATATGTAATCAAACAAGATAATTTCAGCTAATAGTAACTGCCAAAAAGCATTTAAAGAGGGGTGAAAGGGTGGTCACTAAAAAATTCTCTGAAGGGATGACTTTTGAACTGAGACCTGAAGGATATAAAAGGAACATCCATAATTAGGAAGATATATCCAGAACAAGCTTTGAAGCAAAGCCAACAATTAATACTCCATTAAATCTGGGGGCCTAATGGAGGTCATGGTCATTTTGGCAAGGGCAGTTTCATTGAAGTGATGGAGTGGGATTAAAAGTACGTAGGAGGTGTGAAACATAGAGGCAAGCAGTAGAAATTGAATGGTAGCTAGACAGCAATGAGGGGTCAAGAGAGGGTTTGTTTTTGTTTAGTTTTGCTTTAATAGGAAGAAAGCCCTGGAACATATGCATTCTCCGAGTAATGGTCCAGCCCACAATGAGAAATGATACAGTTGATACAGGAAATTGAAGAGTCCAAAGATAGGAAAGGACATATCTAAAAACCCATGCAAGAAAAGAATGAGATCCAGATTTTAAAAATAACTTGGAACCACAAGATGCTAACACTTACACTTAACTCCTAGGGTTGGTGCATTGAAACAGCAATGGGAAGTGGCCTTGAGACACTGTGAAGAGTTGAAATCAGAGCAACTGGTCCAATTGATCCCAATACAATTTTTTTTTTCATGTATATGGCATAATGTCACAGGAAGGCCATAGTGTTCTGCCACCCGTGAGGAGTAAGCCCGAGTTGCTGTTGGATGTGTTGGACACAGGATCCCAATACAATTTATACTAAGGAACACATAGCAGCAGCCTTTGGGGCAATGTACTGGTAAACTGGCCCTTTTTTTAAAAAAAAGGAAGAAGATAGGTAAGAAGGAAGGGAGGGAGGAACAGAAGAAAGAGAAAGGAAGGGAGAGAGGGAGGAAGGTAGAAAGGAGGCCAAAAAGGAAGGCAGGAAGGAAGGGAGAGAGGGAGGGAGGGAGGGAGGGAGGGAGGGAGGGAGGGAGGGAGGGAGGGAGAGAGAGAGAGGGAGGGAGGGAGGAAGGAAGGAAGGACCAGAAATCTGTCTATCTATCCAGGCAATTGCACTTGCAGAATCTGTGTGGTATAACTATTTTGGAACTCTGGAGTCTATTGAAGTCTTGTACCTTCCAGGGGAAGGCTTGGGCAGTAAATGGCAGTTAATTTTGGTCTATTTCTACTCTTAGCACAGTAGCAGCTCCCCCCCCTTCCCTGGCGGGGAGCAGTGAATGTGTTCCCAAGTTTCCAGAGCAACCTGAGCATGGCTTGCAGGACATTCCTTGGGCAAAAAGGACCCTGCTGCTTCTGATAAAGAAGTGCAGACTGAGAGGTGATTAGCCATTACTGTTGCACCTCCTCCAGTTATTGCAAGTCCCTCCCTCTGGAGCTGGAGTGACTTCCAGGGGACTTAAAGGACTAGCTCCCTCCTCCTCCCCATTTTATTTTTTTATTTTTCCCCCTTTGGGAGCCCAAATTAAAGATTAGGCTATTACATATATTTTAAGAACTGCAAATATAGAAAAATTAGAAAATGACTGTGCATACCCAGGGAAAGGTACAGTCTCAGAAAAGGTCTTAGAAGACCTTAAGTATATTCCTTAGGCTGATCTTTTCTCTGATGGAAATATATCCCTTCTCTATGTCTACTTAGAATCACTCAGTTTACAAAACAATGAAAAATATTTTTAAATTAATCTATACTTACTAGTCAGCATAATACAAAGAATGAAGTAGATTTTAAGTTACCAATAACCTTACATTTGCATTTGTGAAGAGGTTGTGTTGCACAGCATGGAGCAAAGGGTGAATATGAAATGAAAAGCAAAAAATTATTTTTAGTGTCTAAAATGCCTTTATTGATATGTCCTATTCCTAAATAATGCATGCTAAATAAATATAATGTAGAAACCAGATTCCACAGACAGCATAGTAACAAAGAATTGAAACTCTTTTTTGGTCATCACTTGAATCTACAGTTTCCACTGACTCAAAAAGTATTGGGCCAGCTGAGGAGTTGTGAAAATGCTATACATATACACATTTGCCAAATAATCAAAACACTTCCAGCAGAGAGGGAGAGAGAAAAGCATATCTATTGAAAAACATTTTTATGACCCAGAACCATTGAGTTAAATGACTTTCAAATAAAGATGTGCAACTTACAATAAATTCCAGTCACATTCAGTATGAGGCAAAGATTTACATGAAAGAACTACCTTTAGGTGCATGAGAATTCTGATGAGAGAGATGTGCTCAGTGAAGGAGAGAACCCAAAACACTTTGCAATAGCACTGCTGTCCATTGCTGGAGCATCATGACTTCAAAAGTGACTACAGAAAGAAATACAATTTTGGAATAAATACTGATTGAGCAATGAAAGGGCAGAATAAAAGCGAGTTTCCCTATCTATAAACCCAAGTCAATATATCATTTCTGTATGGATGATCCAGAGATGATGAAGTCACGGTATGTCAAAATTTGAACTAACCTTATATCTATTAACAGATTTTCTTTCTTCAGATTTTGTGTGATGGTAGCTCAACTACCCAGTTACCCACACACACACTTGAGTCATTTTTGAATCTTTACTGTTTTCCATACCCTCCATCTTTTATCAATTCTATTGATTTACTGCTAGTCTAGACATTCCTTTCAATATGTATATCTTGCCTAGGTCACTGAATTGATCTTCATGTCTCCAGTGTTTCTCCTTTCAATCTATTCTCCACATTGCTGCCAAAGTAATCACTCTAAAATGAAATTCTGATTATATCACTTCCTTGGTAAATATCTTCCAAAAATGTCTTAGTACCAACTGGGATAAAATCCAGACTCCTTAGCATGACACACAAAGCCAGCTTTGATACGGACTAACCTCCTGCCTCCCCATTCTTTCCCTAGACATTCCCTGGTCATCCTTCCAGACCCAGTTCAAGAATTATCTCCTCTGAATATTCATTTATGATATCCTTATCTGTATCAGGTTCCCTAATTGCAGCACACTGCAATTCCTTTGCCTTAGAACTTACCTTAGTTCATTGTAATTGACCATCTCTCTCCATCCCTACTATTCTGTGAGCAACCTAAGGAAAGAAGCCATTGTCCTTTATTTTGTATCCCCAGCATGGAACACAAAAGGTAATAAGCAGTTAAAGTGCTTGAGAAAGAAAGGAAATAGGGAAGAAAAACACGGGAGGGACAATTAAAGAACTCTAAGGACATGTTAGCTCTAAAATTCTGTCTCCATAATCCCATTTATTTGGGCCGACCTTCATGTCATACACATAAAATCTACAGGCAGTGAGGGGTAAACTATCAAAACCAGTAAGCTAATCTTCTGTTCTCCAACCCCAGGAGGCACAATTCCCTTAAACTCCCCCCCCCCCCCCACACACACACACACCCACACAAAAAAGGCAGCAAGGAGGCTTTAAGGTCAGAAAAACTCTTAGTAGTATAAATTCTAAAGCCATGAGAAATAGGTTCCAGGTGTATGCCAGGGCGATGGTTTTAGCCCCCACAGTGCCCACAGGAGCTCTGGATCACCCTCCCAGGCTGCAGAGAGTCCTCAAAGCCAAATGCAAGAGGCGACGCCTTTCCACACACTAGAGGGCACTCTTGGAGCAGCAGTGCGTGTTTCCATGCTTCTGAAGATTCCTTTGTCTGGATTTTTTTTTTTTTTCCGTTCATATCAAGTTAAAATGTATTTTCTCTTATTCCTAGACTCCCTTAGGCAGACGTGCTTGTGGCTTCCTCTGTGGCGTATCCATAACTCTTCCAGAGAGTATATCACACTGTTGTTGTTATTGTTATTATATAAGTGTTGAGAGGCAATTCTCCATGGGTATCTAGTATTTCTAACCATTTGAGCAAAGACACTGGCAGTTTTTGCTTCTAACATCTTTTTTAAGGATGCTTGTATGTCAAAATTTCTTAGAAGACAGAGATAGTCTCTGCCTTCAATGGGGAAGAAGGCAGGTTTTTCCTTACCTCTCTTGATCATAAAGATCATGTCTCCCACCAAGGTGAAGGTGAGACAAATTTGCTAGCAGCTTTCTGTATAAGATTAGGAGCTTCATAAGCTTAGGGTTCCTCCACTGTGATACCAACCTCCTGCACACACATCTACCTGGGCCACTTTACATCACCCCCAAAGAACTCGGCGGGGGTGAGGAAGGAATCCATGAGAGCATGGAGTTCATGCTGTCTGCTGTGCTGTGAGTGATAAAGTCCTTTTCTCTGACCCAGGAATCCCATGTCTTATGTCAGCATCTGTAGAACTGTAGCAGACTCACTTGCTAAGCATTTAAGTAGAGTAAAATCTCAGACCCTTTTTGAGTTCCTGATAATGTGCAATGTACTGTGTGTGTGTGTGTGTGTGTGTGTGTGTGTGTGTATCTGTGTGCTAAACTGATTTAGTTTCTTCTGATTATGAACTCCTTAGGTGTAAAGATTGTATCTAATCCATCCAGGTAGCTCTATGACCTAGCCTAATTAAAATTAAAATAGATATTAGCTGTATAGCATATAATGAGTACATGGTTAGTAAAGGGGTCAGGAAAAACATACAACCTAATTTACATATCTTTTCACCACTTAAGTTAGGCTGCTTTTCATTAAGTTAAATTAATGCTATTATTCCCATTTTTTAAAAAATAAACTGTTGTCCATATATATTCTTTACATGACAATTCTGATCCTAACCCCAACTTTCACACTATCATTCTATCCTCTTATCATAAATTTTCAGATACTTCAACAACATGAATACATTCATTCTAAGTCCCCAAAACAGATAAAACTTAACAATGAGTTTTGCTTGAGTAAAAGTCTGTGCTCAGATGTAATCAGTGGTAAAAATGTGATATTATCCCTTCCCCTATGGCTTGGCTTGAGAGGAAGTGGGAAAAACCCTCCCTCAATATATATATATATTTAATGCCACAGATTTATATAAGGGAATTGGAGTCTCATGGTAGATAAACTTGGACCATGATTTTTCTTCTCCCCACTCACCAACTCACCATCCATATTAAAAATCATGTCTTTTTGCAATAAAAAAAAAAAAATGAGAACTTCTTACTAAAAATGGGCCATAAGAAAGAAAGGGTTTGGACCTGTGTTCCAGGTGAGATTGTTACTTGTGAAGTCTCTTCTTAGTTAACTTTGGACCCATCCTTATTCAGTCACCATTGCACTGTGGGTATGTCTGGAGAAATGACTCTGTGTGTGCACATCCGAAGAGTTAAAGCATCATAACTAATACATATCGGGACCCGAGGAGTTGGCTGTGGGGCTTTCCCTTCTGAGCGTGATACCGAAGAAATAAATGTTCTTGTCATTGAAAGGAAACCTCAGGGCAGGACAAAGCATTCAGAAGAGTGGGATGTTCAATGGTGATAGCAATGGCATCAGCAGGTGATACTTGAGAACCAGGAGAAACAGAACATTTGAGTGTTATCTCTTTGAATCTCCTGGGGCTACTGAGGCTGCTCTCATTGCCTTAAGGCAGCAGTTCTCAACCTGTGGGTCGCGACCCCTTTGGGCGTCAAATGACCCTTTCACAGGGGTCGCCTAAGACCATCGGAAAACACATATATAATTACATATTGTTTTTGTGATTAATCACTATGCTTTAATTATGTTCAATTTGTAACAATGAAAATACATCCTGCATATCAGATATTTACATTATGATTCATAACAGTAGCAAAATTACAGTTATGAAGTAGCAACGAAAATAATATTATGGTTGGGGGTCACCACAACATGAGGAACTGTATTAAAGGGCCGCGGCATTAGGAAGGTTGAGAACCACTGCCTTAAGGAGATGGGTCTCCAATGAACCTGGAGGCACCTGATTGACTGGATGTACCTGATAGGTAAAGCTATCTGGGTGTCAGCCTCCATGGGGCAGACAAAAGATCTGAATTTCTATTCCTTCTAAGATAACTGATTCATGGGCATGTGTCAGCATCCCAGGAGAGCCTGAAAAAGTTTGGGAAAGGCAACCTTGCTAGTCAACTGGGTGAGATTTTAAAGCCAATGATATTTGGTCGTAAAGACAAATGCAATTTCATTTTATCCAAAGGCTGTGACACAAGGGACATTTGGTAACAAAAATATCAAAGTACAAAAGATAAATTTCAAAGGAGAAGTTTACAGTGTGTCCTCTGCAAGACAGACTATCTATGATGTTCTTTCATCACAGTTAGTTAAGTGAGAGCTCTGGCAGCGCAATGACTCAGAGATAACAAAATAAAGTCGTAACATCAATATCCTCAAATGTTTGGGGATATATTTGAGAACATAAATATTAAATGTTGAAAAAGGGATTCAACCTGCCCTTCAAGTCCAGCCAGCTGGCTCTCCTCCATCATGCAGTGTCCTCTACGGTTATCCAAATGAACAAACAAAACTCTCAAGGAGCAATAGACTGCAGCACTTTGTAAAGAGGTTGTGAGTTAGTGGTTTTATTGTTAGTTTTATTTCATTTTTAGAAATAAAAGATTTAAGTGTCCTGACTCTCCCAGAATAGATAGAGAGCTTACCTGAGGGCAGCTATTACGTATAAAGGACTCTAAGCACTTCTAACCAAATTAAGCATTCTAGCATCTGTCCATTGTTGCCATTGATAGATAAATTTCAGCAACTCATTTCATTGAAAAAAGGCCTTGTTGATATTGAAGGCCCATTGGTTAATAATGCATTACAATCATTTTGTTTATTACTCTTTCCAATATGGCAGCTAAGGAGAGCCAATTGGAAAGTGAAGAAAAGTTAAGAACATGAGCTCCAGAGGGACTTCATTGTTATCCAAGATTTCCATAAAAGAGGAAAGGAAAAGGAGAAAACAGTGAAGAGGCAGACTTCACAGATTTGACCTGTGACCTAATAATAAAGCCATGTTAAACACCTAAATTCCGTTCTGAAGCATGGGTGTTTCCCCCTTTTCTTGCACCTCTCAAAATTATGTTAAATGACAGTCACTTAGGGCCCTCTCTGAGCCCCACTTGACTGTGCACTATTTCATAGAAGTACAGTGTCAACTTAATGCACTAAAATGAAAATCCCACCAAGAAGTAAAGGCTTGGTTGATCGAGGTAAATATTCCCTTAGCGTGTATGATTAACACCTCCGACTATTTTTCTTAAATCCAAAGAGCTATTATTAGAAGATTGTAGCACTGTGCAGTTAAGTGTGGCAGATGGCATATAGGAGTGAGTGGTGTGCACTTTACAGTAAACAAATTCTTTATCTTTGACGGATCATGGGGAGAACTAAAACGATCTCCAATTCAATCAGGGAATCTGCTAGAAAACACTGACATGCACATGCACTAATTGCAGTGAAATGTGTTAAAAAGCTACAATTATCCCAATGGATGGAACCTTTTCCCATGAAGATTAGAAAAAAACAACCGGGTGTCATGGGCTGACAGCAGGATGCCATTTGTAAATGTGCCCCCAGATTGGGTGACACCTGTTCAGAGAAGAGATTCAAGTCTTCAGGGCCCTCCACTTGGTCTCCTCTCAGGATGGGTACACTTCTTAATAGTATGTGTGAATACGATTTCTTCAGCTGTCTTGTAGCAAATATGAGGAAAAATTGTCGCTGACTTTTCTGTCTGTCTCAAAACAGAGGATCATAAGGCCGTGGGAAGTGATTCCCACAATATTTATTAGGTTGGTTATCATCAAAGTAATGTTTCAAGTACTCTAGAGTTTGACTTCTAGCACTGCAAAAAGGGGAAAGGAAACATAACACAACTATTCTGAAATGCATTTTTCAAAATTAGTTGTTTGATCATATATCGAATGGTGGTGATGAAAATGTATTAGACTGCAAAACAATGATGTAATAATGTACACTCACAAGATACATAGGAACCACCCAAATACTCTAGAATGTGTTCTAGATCACAGCACTCCATGGGGTTTACTAATGGCTTGGGGCATATATGCACAGAGGGACAATGTGATGCTCTTAAATGACACCATGTGGGACTTTGATCAAAAGGGATCACTGCATTGGAGGAAGAGTTGATCTGGATAATCCTTTAAATTTGATAAGCTACTGGGATGTATAAAAGAACACTTAGAATTTGAGGGGAATGCCTTAGTAAACACCCCCAGATATCTGGAGGCCTGGGAAATTTTACTGGATTCGTATCATTTTTGTGTGTGTAATTACCTGTAAGATACCAACTATCCAAGGAATCTCAGGCTAGAATTTCAATCTGTCAACTTGAGCCAGTCATACTGTGAATGCCTTAAGCATCCTTGGGTATACCAGGCAAATTCTGGAGTATAAGACTGCAGACTCCTAAAAGTGGGATCACTGGGTCAAATGGGAGTTCCATTTTTAATTTTTTGAGGAAACTCCATACTGTTCTCCACAGTGGCTGCACCAGTCTGCATTCCCACCAGCAGTGCACGAGGGTTCCTTTTCTCTACAACCTAGCCAGCGCTTGTTTGTTGATTTGTTGATGATAGCCATTCTGACAGGAGTGAGATGGTACCTCATTGTTGTTTTTATTTGCATCTCTTGGATGATTAGTGACTTGGAGCATTTTTTCATGTCTCTTGATTTTCTGTATATCCCAAGAAATCAGAAACATCAATTAGAAAGAATATATGCATCCCTATGTTCATAGCAGCACAATTTACAATAGTTAAGATTTGGAAACAGCCTAAGTGCCCATCAGCAGATGAGTGGGTTAAAAACAGTGATACATATACCCAATGGAATATTATGCTGCAGTAAAAAAGAATGACTCTTACCATTTGCAACAGCATGGATGGAACTGGAGAGCATTATGCTAAGTGAAATAAGCCAGTCAGAGAAAGATAAATATCACATGATCTCACTCATTTGTGGAATATAATGAACAACATAAATTGATGAACAAAAATATATCTAGAGACTAGAAGCATCGAACAGACTGTCAAACCTCAGAGGGAAGGCAGGGGAGGGTGGGAGGTGGGGGTAAGAGATCAATCAAAGGACTTGTATGCTTGCATATAAGCATAACCAATGGACACAGACAGTAGGGAGGTGAGGGCCTGTGCTGGGGGGCAGGAGGGGCTGGGAGAGGTCAATAGCAGGGGAGGAGACATATGTAATTTTTTCAATAATGAATATTTTTCTAAAAAAATGTTGAATTAAAAAAAAAAAGACTGCAGACTCTGCTTTGGAACTATAAATCCCTCATTTTTAAGATGAGAGAATGAGAAATCATTCTAACTAGGAAGAGGAGATTCCCTCTCCTTGGGAAAATGTAACAATTTGTCATTTAAAAGACTCATTTGTAAAGCAGGACTAGGAGTTGTTTGACCCCACTTACTGACCACAGGTTTTATCCTGAAAGGGATACTTGGCTTCATGTTGGGGACGGTATTATAAATCAGTGCTTCTAGGCCTGGAAACAGTGTTTCTAAACCTGTATAGACAGCGATCAGGTGGGCCTCATGGCCACAGTTTGTTGTTGTTGTTTTATTTTAAAGATTCATATTATATAAGAAGTAGTGGAGGAAAAAATGAATGCATTTTAATTCATTGGATTTATAACTTACTAGTATAGGACAAGATAATTTGATTTGGAACTTTATCTTAGAATTTCACTTAAGAATTCTGGAGTTTAATTCCTTTGTGTTCTTAGACTTTGAACTTTAGTTTCCCCCTGGCAATTTGGTGATAGCATAGCACAGATATTCAAATTTGGGGCACCTCCATGTGGTGACATTTTGTTTGGGGAATATCTTTATGTTGTTGCACATTCTCAGTGCATATCCTCTGGTGAGCACTATTAGACCACGTGTCTAGAGCTAATGTGGGAGGAAAACAGAAGAAGGTGACTTCTAAGCAAGGGATAGAGCAAGGTCCTGGGTTTAATTTACATAGCACAGCAATCTCACTTACTTTTAGAGCCTCTAGACTAAAGTCCACACTGCACACCAGTGGGTCCCCATAGTAGAGCCCTGTTGGGATTAAGAGAATATCTCCATGAGGGTCAGAGTACTATCTGGATAAGTGGTGGAATCCTCTGGGGCCCACACTCACATCTCTGGGGAACCATAAGCTCATTGCTAAGCCAAATGGTTTCAAGGAACAAGAAGTTGGAAATTTTCTGAGGCATATTGACCCCTCACTCTTCATGATTCCCTACAAAGAGATTTCTAGTAGAGTAAGGCTCCCAGGCCTTTGCACTACCGCTTTCCCACTGCTCACAGCCACTGCTCACTCAGTTTCCCAGTCATATGGAGTAGCATATTATGTATCTCAAACATTTATACTCAGTCCCTTTTCTTCTCAAGATGCTGGCTATCTTGATACTGGGTAGGTCTCTGTCTTGGAAGCATTATCAAACCTCATTTGTTCCTCTCCTTTAAGCCACATTCTTCAAACCAGCACTAAAGGTAATGATATTTTTATCTTCATCAGCCTGACTTGTGTAACTATTTCCCTAACAGTTTAACTTTTAGTCAGAGAATAAGGGTGTTATTTATTAGCCTATTCACTCCTGTGTATGCTAATTATCTTAAGTATTTAAATTTTTTTCTCTATGAAAATGGGAAAATTCATTCCTATGTACTTGTTCTGGAAATATCCTTTGGTTTCTAAATGTTGTTAGAACTTCATGTTTTCAGGGGGAAAAAATGAAGGTCAAGTGAACGTACTTTCATAGATTTTACTAGAGCCCCAGTGCACAAATTCGTGCACAGGTGGTGTCCAGCCAGCCCTGGCCCCAATCAGGGCCAATTGGGGGCAGGGCTGGCTGGGATAGGGGTTGGCTAGCTGGCCCCACCCCTGTTCGGGGTGGGTGGGGCCAATCAGGGGAGGGGCCGACCAGGGGCAGGAGCCGTGGACAATTGGCAGATCAGCCCCGCCCCCTGGTGGAACTCCCGGTTGAACTCCCAGTCGAACTCCTGGTCAAGGGGATAATTTGCATAATAGCCTTTCATTATATAGGATAAGTCTGCTCATGTTATATTTTTGGCATGAAATTAAGTCACAAGTTTCATGGGTATTGCCATTCATATTGGGGAGAATAGTTTTTATATATACAAATATTGTACGTTAATTTTTTAAAATTTCTTCTGGAAAATAGCTTGTTAGGCAGACATTGTCTTCCTTTTTGGACTATAATAACCCTGCCCCACTCCACCCTGTATTTGGGGAAATCCCTGCTCCGTGAATGTTTAGGAGAGGCAGTAACTGCTGCTCACTCCAGAAACTGAAAATTTCTTCCCCAGCTTTCCTTTAAGCTAGGTTGCGTGACCCAGATTTCCCACCGAGATGCACACACACAACACCTTGGCTGACAAGCTGGTATGCAAAGAAGCAGGGGGAGGGCAGAATCCATTCTGTCACATTGGCAGGAAAGGCAGTAGGTACATCCCTTTCCCATGGTGGAAGGGGTTCCAGCATGATCTCTGTTGTCCAGCATTCATCGTGGAAGCAGTTCCCGTGGAGAGACTCATTCTCAGCAATGCTGTCTTGATGGGCCAGTTTTGCAGAATGATATGGACTTTGTCTTGGACTAGGTGGACTCTAAGGCAATCTCCATCAGTCCCAGAGAGTAACTGTCTAATAGTCTTAATAAATCTGATGTTCTCCTTAAATTGACCAGAGGTGTTTCTATCACTTGAAAGTAAGAAACCTGATAGATGCCCTTGTTCAGTCAACACTATCCCAGTCCCTGCCAGTATGAACAATTCCTATCAGATTAAACAACCTTTTTCAGGGTAAGTCCTCAGTTTTGCAGGGTTCCTCCCTCTTCCCTTTTTCTTCCACAAAAAGTACCTAGGTCTGCATAGTCCAATAGAGCAGCCACTGGTAACAGTTAGCTGTCGAGCACCTGGAATGTGGCTATTCTGAGATGTGCTGTAGATATGAAAAGCATGGATTTCAAAGAGTTAGTACAAAAAAAAAAGTAGAATATCTCCCTAATAATATTTCATATTAGTTTCATGTTGAAATAACATTCTGGAAATATTAGGTTAAGTTAAACACATTATTAAAATTAATTTTCTATGTTTATTTTTAATTTTCTCAAGTAGAAATACTAGAAAATTCAAAATTGCATATGTGACTTGCATTATATGTGTGTTAGACAGACTTTGGGGCAGCAAATGGTCATACATACATCTGTATATTATATTATTATGCTGTTAACAATGATCCATACCTAGTCCTTAAAAAACAATAAAATCTTTATTTTCCACAATATAATTTTTAGCTAAATTATTTTTATTACCAAGGGAAAAAAGAGGAGGTAATATAATAAAAATGTCCAGGTGCCAGACGCAATTTGCATATATTATTTTATTTAATCTTCATTATCACTCTATGAAGGAAATATTACAAAAATCCTATTTTATAAGTGATGATATATTAGTATACCAAAAATTTAGGTAGTTTTCCACAAGGATATATGCCTATTATATGCCAGAGCTAGATTTGGAACACAGATCCTTTTGTCTTCCAAGAACTACTTTCCTATCACCTTGTTGTTGACACCCCCTTCCCCCCACTAACCATTCAAAAGAAAGATTACTAAATAAATCTACAGCATATGAATCATTATAAACTCATTGTTTTAATCTATATATTATATCTATACTGTTTTTCTATTTCAGAAAATTACAGTATTTACCATAAGTTATATTATGACTTACTGTTTCAGATTGTCAAAGTCAACAACTGATTGGGACTTATTGGAATGAGACATTTTTATCTAATATGATTTCTGAACCAAAAGCAATTCTCTATTGCTTTTACCTTTTAGGTCTAGTTTCTCATGTCTAGCTGAACTTAGACTTACTTTAAAACATAGATATGTTTAAAATATATTTTTATTGATTTCAGAGAAGAAAAGAGAGGAAGAGAGAGATAGAAACATCAATGATGAGAAGGAATCATTGATTGGCTGCCTCCTACACGTTGGACTGAGCCTGCAACCCAGGCATGTGCCCTTGACCAGAATCAACCCTGGGACCCTTCAGTCCACAGGCCGATGCTCTGTTCACTAAGCTAAACCAACTAGGGCAAACATAGCTATTTTTAAATTTTCTATTATAACCAACTGACTATCGGATCCATTTGGAACCTCTGATCCAGCATAGACAATGACGTATTTTCTATATATGTACAGGTGGTCAAATAATTTTCTATGTGTAAAAGGTTATCTAGGAGCTGTAAATGTCCTGAAATATTAATAATTTCTGGGACATTTTGATAACTTATGGGGACATCTGGAAAGACTATTTTTTTTTATTAGTAGGTACTGGGATTTCCAAACCATTTGAAACCATACACAAAGGTCCAGAAAAAAAATTAATAGCACTATTTGTATGTTCAAAATAAATACCAAAATAAGTTCATTAATTTAGTCTTTGTGACAGATTTCCCCCTGAAGTCTAGTTCTTTTTTTGCCTCTGAACTTATGTCAATTGTAGATTAATCTGTCTCAGATTCATGCTTATCCAAAACAGTACTACCCTTGCTATGCATTCAGGGTAGCCATATGTAGTAATAGGCCTATAGAATCAAGGGCTCTGTTGAAATGTCCCATTAACAAAAGTCCTCACAACCTCTGAGCACATAATCCACATATCTCAGTGTATATGTGGTGTAACTCTGTATTGGTAAGGCACTGGGTTCTGAGAAAGACTGGCATTACAGGTAGTCTTTTGGAATAATAAATACAGTGTATTGAATTCTTGTAAGTAGTTTTATTTGAATACTTTTAAAAATAGGTTAGATGATATCTAAAGGGCCCTAAAATGGGCTCGAAGGAGAGATATAAAGAATGGTTCCATCCTAAAGAAGAGCACAGAATAACAGCAAAGTTGAGAATAATAGACTCTCAGACTTCAAATGCAGGAATTATTGCTATAAACTCAAATAATCTGAGGCAGTTATGAGGTCTTAGAAGGGAATGTGCATTGGGGGAAGGAAGCTAAGAGAACCTCCAAAGTAAAAACATAAAGGTAGGAAAGAGAATTGCATTTTCTAAGAAAGCTAAAAGATAAAGTTCATTGGGGAAGGTCAGTGGTCGGCAAACTCATTAGTCAACAGAGTCAAATATCAACAGTACAACGATTGAAATTTCTTTTGGGAGCCAAATTTTTTAAATTTAAACTATATAGGTAGGTACATTGTTATTAACTTAACTAGAGGCCTAGTGCACAAAAATGTGTGCACTGGTGGGGGTTCCCTCAGCCCGGCCTGTGCCCTCTCACAGTCTAGGACCCCTCGGGGGATGACCACCTGCTGGCTTAGGCCTGCTCCCTGGGGGATTGGGCCTAAGCTGGCAGGCAGACATCCCTCTGGCACCCTGGGAGCCCTTGGGGTAGTCCACTTGCCAGCAGGGCGCAGGCCTAAGCTGCAGTCAGACATCCTTAGCGCTGCTGAGGAGGCGGGAAAGGCTCCCACCACCATCGCTGTACTGGCAGCCGTCAGCCTGGCTTGTGGCTGAGCAGCACTGATCACCAGGGGGAAGCTCCTGCATTGAGCATCTGCCCCCTGGTGGTCAGTGTGTGTCATAGTGACCAGTCATTCCCAGTTGTTCTGCTGTTAGGGTCAATTTGCATATTACCCTTTTATTATATAGGAGTGACTAGCCAGCCTGAGTGAGGGGCTGATGGCTATTTGCAGGCTGGCCATAGCCCCTTCAGGGTAGGGGTACCCCCTAGGGTGGTTGACCAGCCTGGGTGAGGGGTTGATGGCTGTTTGCAGGCTGGCCACAGCCCCTTCAGTGTGGGGGTCCCCGCTGGGGTGCCTGGCCAGCCTGGTTGAGGGGCTGATGGCTATTTGCAGGCTGGCCACAGCTCCTTCAGTGTGGGGGTCCCCGCTGGGGTGCCTGGCCAGCCTGGGTGAGGGGCTGAGGGCCATTTTCAGGCTGGCCACAGCCCCTTCAGGTTGGGGGGTCCTACTGGGGTGCCTGGCCAGTCTGGTCGAGGGGCTGAGGGCAGTTTACAGGCTGGCTAAACCCCCCAGCGGGGACCCTCACCCCATGAGAGTGTGACCAGCCTGGGTGAGGGGCTGATTGCTGTTTGCAGGCTGGCCACAGCCCCCAGCCACCCAAGCTCCCAGTGGAGGCAGGCTGGAAGCAGGTATCTGGGATTTATTTATCTTCTATAATTGAAACTTTGTTGCCATGAGCGGAGGCCACAGCTGGCTCAGAGCAGGCAGGAAGCTTGGCTTCCTCCATCGCTTGGGCAACCAAGCCTCCTCCTGGCCAAAAAGCCCCTCCTCACGCTCTCCCCATTCTGGCCAAAAGGCTGTCTCTCTCCTCTCTCCTCTCTCCTCTCTCCTCTCTCCTCTCTCCTCTCTCCTCTCTCCTCTCTCTCTCTCAAAATTAGTTATTATTTATAAGATTTATTTACCTCTTATCTTGAATTACTTCCTGATCTAGTTATATAACAAAGTGATTATTTAAGAGAAATCCCAAAAAATTAGGCAAACAAACATGCATGCAGAAGCAAAGAGACTAACTAAAAGCATTGATCCTCCCAATACTTAAAATACCTGAGCTAATAGTTACTTTACTACTTTGTTAACAATTAGAATCCACTGTTGATTTGACATGGCAGAATTTCTCACAACAGATGTGGTTCACCTTGATCTTGGCTTTTTAAAAACTTATTCAGCAGTTCTAAAAAGCCTCATTTTTATTCCATATTACTTTTATATTGTGATCCAAATATAGAAAGTGAGAGAACTCATAGTGTATGGACTGGTGTTGAATTTGTTGATTCCTTTAATGTTTTATATGTTTAACCAAGATTATTGTTGAGTTGTCATTAAGTTATTGCAACAATATGATCTTACAAGAAGTATATAGGGACTTGATTTGGGAAGGATTCATTTGGAAGGATTGGTTCTTTATTTGGCCATGTCCTCAAAAGTAATCATTTTCAACAGATTGGGGTCTATGTACCTTTCTGATTTTTATCTAAAATTGCTTCCAAAGGTCTTGTTCCAGGTCAAACAAGCTCAGAAACAATTGAGACTTGGGAACTTTAAAAGTATTATAACTTGACTAATACTTGATGATCCTTTATGGTACATTTTAATAGTCAAGAAAATTACTTACACTCTTTTCTTCCTGACCCACCTCTACACCACAACTATAATAGAGACAAAGTAAAAGTACATAAAAAATGTACTAAGATAAATGGACTACTATTACTAGCAACACAGCTATTAGTATTATTTATAATTGTGACTCCTTCCTAAAAGGAGCCCCTTGCCAAAGGGATCATAAAAGCTACCGATTTTTGCTTCAGTAGAAATAGGTTTGTGGATATTAATGTCTCCTTTTGTCACATCTTTTTATTTTATCCAGCAAAGGAGAGAGGAAAGCTAAACTAGGCAGAACAAATAGAAGTTCTGTGACTTGTATGACAGAAAATTCCCCCAGGTGAAAGCTTCAAACAGCTATAATAAATCTTGATTTAGAGAAGTATAATATTTCATGATAAAAGGTATTTCATTTCCCTAAGCTGCTGTGTTGCACATGCCTGTAATGTAAGAGCAAGAAACATGAAATTTTTATTGGCTGATAAAATCAGACTGATAGTTACTTATGATGTGAACAAAATAGTAAACTAATTTGTGAAATTAAGACTATAAATTGTAGGATGGTATTAGTATGTATATCATAGGGTTTTTAGAAGATCAAGAGACAGTAACAAACAAAATAGAAACAGACATAGATATGGAAAACAGACTGACAGCTGTCAAAGGGGAGGGAGTTTCGGGGGCTGGATGAAAAAAGTAAAGAGATTAAGCAAAAAATAAATTCTGGGACCCCAGGATCGGGCCTAAACCGGCAGTCGGACATCCCTCTCAAAATCCTGGACCACTGGCTCCTAATCACTCACCTGCCTGCCTACCTAGTCGCCCCTAACTTCCCCCCTGCCAGCCTGGTTGCCCCGAACTGCCCCCCTGCCAGCCTGGTCACCCCCAACTGCCCCTCCGCTGGACTGGTCAATCCCAACTGCCCCACCCCCCACCGGCCTGGTCACCCCACTCAGCCTGCTATTCAGTCATTTGATCGTCCCTCACTAACCCCCCTGCCGGCCTGGTCACCCCACGCACCTGCTATTCAGATGTCTGGTCATCACTCACTAACCCCCTGCTGGCCTGGTCATAGGCAGCCATCTTGTGAGGGCATGAGGGTTAATTTGCATATTACTTCTTTATTATATAGGACTAGAGGCCCGGTGCACGAAAGTCATGCACAGGAGGGGTTCCTCAGCCCAGCCCAGCCTTCTCCAATCAGGGACCCCTTGGGGGATATCTGACTGCCGGACATCCCTCTTGCAATCTGGGACTGCTTGGCTCCTAACAGCACACCTGCCTGCCTGCCTGCCTGATATCCCCTAACCACTTTGCCTGACTGCCTGATCGCCCCTAACCTCTCTGCCTGCGTGCCTGATCACCCCTAACTGCCTCTGCCTGCCTGATCACCCCTAACTGCTCCCCTGCTGGCATGATTGTTCCCAATTGCCCTCCCTTGCCGGCCTGATTTCCCCTAACTGCCTCTGCCTTGGCCCCCACCACCATGGCTTTGTCCGGAAGGAAGTCAGACATCCAGAAGATGGCCGGTTGATCCAGTCTAATTAGCATGTTACCCTTTATTAGTATAGATAGATTATATAGGATTGCTTAAATGGGGGGGACAAGCCTTTTTCATCAGGAGGAGATGATCTTGTTAGACAAAAATACATAATCCCTATATATGAACTGATAGCCAGCCATATGCACTATACTGCTAAACCAGTCATTAAAAAATTGAACCGCTTTCTTACACCTTACACCAAACAGCTATTTCCCTTAAAACCCCTCCTCAGCCCCTACCTTAGGTTCTACCTTCGCAGTTCACCCAGATTAGGTTCTGATTGGTCAGTTTCTATGCCAGTCGGCATCAAAAGCTCTGCCTCCTAGGCAGCCATTAGCTCCTCGCAGTTCACCCAGATTTGGTTCTGATTGGTCGGTTTCTATGCCAGTCAGCGTCTCCAGGCCTATCTCTGGGCCTATCTCCATGGCAGCTGGTGACCAGGCCTATCTCTGGGCCTGATCCGCAGCCTCTGTGGCAGCTACGGATCAGGCCCTGCCTATCTCTCTCTCTCTGGGCCTTCCCAGCAGCCACAGTGGCTACGGATCAGGCCCTTCCTCTCTCTCTGGGCCTCTCTTCAGGCCTGATCCACAGCCGCAGCAGTGAGGTTGTTAGGCTTCCAGCCCTGCCCAGGCCCTGAGCCCGCCTCACCCCACCCATCATCTGCAGCCCCGCCCACCCGCCGGCTGCCAGTCTTGCTGTGATAGGAGTCTGTGGGCTGCGAGGGAGGGACCAAGAGGTGCTCCAGGCACTTCCTGGTGACCGGTCATCCATCTGGTCATTTAGGTCATGGCGGCCCCTGGCCTTTTATAATGTAGATAAAATGAACCCATTAAAAATTGACTGCAGCAAACTCTTGTTCATCCGTGAGACTTGCTAAACTAAAAAAGTGAGAATCTAACCTTTATATTAACTATAATCAAAATGAGAGTGAGCTGATCTTTTTGAAAGGGAGATGATTCTATTATTATCAATTAAAGAAAATAAATATTTGATAAATAAAAAAAGAAAGACAATATATATAAGGTCCTTTTGTTTTTCATAAATCAAATAATATTTCACTCAAATTATGTAGATACAAGTTGTAGGAGAAACAAAGGGAGAATCCTAAATCCTTAACTAAAATGGCTGTCTCGCTAGACTTTGCCAAGAAATATTAAAGATGTCAAAAGCTGGTCATTATCACTGTTATAAACTTGAACAGCCTTCAGACTAGCACAGTCTTGGATACTGTGGTTACCCTAAAACTGACAAGCTCAAATCCATTACACCCTAAATTGCATCTTTGTCCCCAACCCACCCACCAGCAAAATGTCCTAAGACAGCTGCTAATTTAAAGGCAGAATTAATTATAAGTGACTCAGTGACAGATGCTCGGCATTTGGACTCCAACTGAAAAGCCTCTATGTTCTGGGCACGATGCTGGTGTTCTACTCTAAAGATTTTGCTACCGCCACACAGTGCTACTTGGTGGGTGGCTTGCTTGCAACCTGTTTGGGCAAACCACTGTGACTTAGCCTAGTTTTCTGATTTCCCCAGCTTGCTGTCCCTCTTGCTGGCACTCTCCTTCTTTCCCTGTGGCTAAGGCAGTGTGTCAAGACACACAGGAGAAAGGGGATCCATACCAGAGAAATGTTCTGGCCCTCCCTTCTGGGTCAAGGCACTAAATAAGGGTCTACTGACAGAAAGCACTGACCTGGCAAAGGTAGTCATTTGCCTCTTTGGTACTAGTCACTGCCTCAATAGTTCCCAGCTACTGATGTCAGTCAGTATTCCCACACACCATCCAATTCCTCATGCTAGAAAAAAAGCCTAGAATTTTTATCTATTTATTTTAAAAAGTAATAGATTTGCATTTTATTTTATTTTTTAAAAATATATATTTTTAATGATTTCAGAGAGGAAGGGAGAGGGAGAGAGAGCTAGAAATATCAGTGATGAGAGAGAATCATCGATTAGCTGCCTCCTGCACACTGGGGATCAAGCCCAAAACCCAGGCATGTGGCCTGGCCAGGAATTGAACCATGACCTCCTGGTTCATAGGTTGTTGCTCAACCCCTGAGCCATACCGGCTGGGCCTACCTATATTTCTTTAGAAAGAGAAATGCATAGTGTCCTTCACTCTAGACGTTCAGGTAAAAGTGCTTATGTTATTGCTGTGTTGACCTCTCCAGCCTTCCACAGGTTATCTGTCATAAAATATATAACCTCTGTTATAGAAAAAAAAAACTCCCAATGGAATAACTTTTTGATTTTAAGTAGTAAAGGCAAATTTGGAAAATCAAAACTTTTCTTGACCTGAAACTTTAAATTCCAAATAGGCACATGATTATGAACTAAATGTCAAATTTTTCTAGCCTCTTTCCCTGACTTTTTTTTAATTCCACAAGACAATTTTTGATGCCCTCATGCTGAGTCTCATCATTCATCAGAACTTTTAAATTAAAAACATCTGACAGACAGACTTGCCTTATGAATTCATTTTCATAATGTTCAAACATCGACATCAAGGCTCTGTGCCTGGTGAGTGGCTTTTTTTTAAATAAGCATATTATAAGCCAGCAGGAGTCATTTTGCTAGTTACATTCTCATGCAAGAATTAGATATTAGGAGAGTCCTAGGTCAGTGTAATCAACTGCAATTTAAACTTTTTTTTTTTTTTGAATTACTGGCTTCTAGAAATGGGCTATTATGACTTCCAAATGGAATGAAAAATGTTAGGAGATTTTAAAAAAAGGCATTGTATTATGACGTTTTTCTGATATCCTCAAGATTCTTATCTTGAAACCTTTAAAGTACAAAAGGTGATTAACTAACAGATTTATAAAACATTCTAGAGGCCCGATGCACAAAATTTGTGCAAGAGTAGGCCTTCCTTCCCTGGGCTGCCGGCACCAGCTTCCCTCTGGCACCCAGGACCCAAGCTTCCCTCGCAGCCCTGGATTCATCCGGAAGGTCGTCTAGAAGGATGTCTGGCCTAATTGGCATATTATGCTTTTATTATTATAGCTATTCTACAAGTTCTTTCCTCTCCCCCTTAACAAGACCTAAAACTTGTATATCAATGAAGACAATCTTCTCTACATGCCTAACCTCAGTCAGACCTCACCCCCAAGCTCCTCATTAGCTGCTGAGGCTCCACAACTTGCCTCAGGTGTCCTTGTCCAGGCCTCTCTGCCCCAGGCTAGACTCCAGGCTTTGAGAGTACAGCCACACCCAAAGACTAATAGTGCCACAGGAAAGGGAAGTAGCCATTGCACACATGATTCTTCTGGGGCCAACAATATGTACCTCATCCCAGGCTTCCTGACAAGTATTTCCTTAACACTAGAAGGTTATTCTATAGTCACCTAATTTTTGTCAGACTGAGAAAGAAGATGTTCTGGTTCTCACATACTTTGCACTACACAGAGCCTGATGAATCTTGCAAAGAGAGAGGTATACTGTATGTGGCTGAATACACCCAAAAGCCATATTGAAAACATCACTCAATAATTCATTGTACAAGCACATTTGAGCCACTTGAAACTTATTACCAATTCTTTGGGTCAGATAACAAATAATACTGATAGTCATAAAACAAGACATTTTTAAGCACTTACTATGCACTATATAGTGTGGCCATCACGTTACATACATTGCCTAAACACTTGGTATATACACACAACAATATATAGTTAATTAATCTATAGTTAATTAGACTGACACTATAGTTAATCTCAAGTTACTTCAGTAATGTATGACTAAAAAACTGCCCCTGGCCTATCTAGGCCATTCCATTCTGCCTGCTGTGCCCTGTAAGTTCCTTTAGGGCAGAAGTCGGCCATTACCCAGCACTATGCTAGCAACATAATTAATGCTTAATAAACACTTGTGAAGTGAATGGATAAAGTAAACTTCTCCATTGCTTCTGACATATCATTGTCATTCATAACATCTACACTAGAAAGTCCTTTTATTAAACAGCTTTAAAAATTTTTAACATGCATTTCAAAAACCTTTATGTTCTTGGTCTGAAAGTTCAAATACGCTTTTTATCAGCTATTAATTTCTTCCAATGCACTCTGTAAACTTTTGGCTGTGTATTTTGCTTAAGAAATAGTTTTTTTATATCTATTGCACTGTACATTCCTCCAATATCCCCCATGCTGTTTAGCCATTTGGTACCACATCCTGGAGCCTCCATGTACACCCTCCAGCATCCTGAACAGAAGGCCCTCCCTGAGTCCATGGGAAGAAATTCAGTTGCCTATTACCCTATTACACATGAATTCCTCACTGCCCCCTAGTGCCTTCCCCACTGTCCAGAATCCAGGCTCAAAAACTGTAGAAACAGCTCAGAAATCAGATCCCAAATATAAAATTCACAAAATCTTCATTTCTTATAGATATGGACGTGGAAATTCTTTTTTCCTTTGATGTATTGATCACCAGCTGCAACAAAGTAGGGGAAACTAGGCACAAGGAGGGAAAACTAGAGAAAAAAAAAGAGACTGCAAGATAGTCTACTACAACCTATTCTCTGTTGTCTGTACCAGGAGGAAGACTGTGTTGTGACTCCCTTTATATTAACTACCTATTTTTCTCTGTGAGTTCAGCTTTACATAGCTAATAGGAAGTTTTTAAAGAATTTGAAAAAAGCCATTGGCCTAGAGTATTCTTTAAATTGTGCTCCCTTAACTTAGTTTTCCTCAAAATGCTTGTGTGTGTGCCATGTTAAATGATTCTTTGATCAAACAGACTGGAAAAAAGGTGATTAAAACAAGCAAATGGGTTTCTTTGTACAAACTGTTTGGATACTTTTCAACACATACAATCATATCAATAGAAATTCTAGGGTACCTATGTTTATTATATTTTCCTACTCTTTTACACCAGCACAGCATAATAAAGGTATGCTTTTGGATGCCCATTGTTTTTCTATAGAAATGCATTTTTGTAGAACAATTTCTTTCAAATCGAAGCCAAAGACTTACATTTTTCAAAAGGTCTATTGTTGAAAACCCATGTGTCCAATGAATATGCCATTTGAGCACTCAGTCCTACACACACACACACACACACACACACACACACACACACACAGTAAACTTTGTCTTGTTTGATGAAATTCATGATTCAGCATTTTGCAGTTCCTTATTTGGCAGGACCTTTCCATGAGTTGGGCACTCATGGTCCACCTAATTAATGCACCAAGAATGACTACTAGGACCATTTGCTAGAATCACCTCTATAAGATCCAGTAATGTACTTAAAACTCATGATCTTTTTCATCCTCCTCCTTTCCTTTTGATTATTTGAACCAGAAGAGCTAAGTTTGACTTCTATTTTTATTATTCACTATGTAAGTTGGGCAAATTATTTCATTCTTTTTAATCTCTTTCCTCACTTATATTGAGAACAGTAATACTTCCCTTGCAGAGTACTCATGAGATTAGATGAGAACATTGATAAGAGAAGGCTAGCATAAGTCATTAACAGGAAGCACAGGTGCTAATTCCTAATATTCTGTCACTCCACCGTATCCCTTCCCCCTTTTACTTCACTGTCTAATCTCCCTAAATCTTTTAGGAAGAGGTGAACAAATAATATATACAGTTGACATACACCTGAAATCTATGTAATTTATGAATCAATGTCACCCCAATAAATTCAATTAAAAATAAGATTTAAAAAATAATGAAATATTCCAAAGCATACTATGTATTCTTCCTAAATCATTTAATCACTTTCTAAATTGTCTATTTAATTGATATAGTAAAGTTCTCTTAAGAGGTGGTGAAATTAGAAGGGAAAACTAAATATATTACCATGCCATGGTGGGATACATTTCTCCAGTCATCCCTGCTCTAATCCTTCAACCTTAACAGAAAAGATGTGACATTTCCTTCACTGCCTGTTGCAGACGAGCCTTATGAAGACATGTCTAACACTGACTTGGTTGAATGAACTAATTCAATAAACAGGCACTGGAATGGCTGGAGAATGAGATTGATTGACATCCATAGATGAGTCCTCTTATCCTTTCTAGTAGGGCACTTCCAATGAGAATTCAAATAAGACTAAAATATTCTCTCATTCCAGGACCATTCTAGGAAATTAAAAATGTATTTATCTTCCCTTAGACCTTTTTGTTACCAATCCTTGAATTTTTCCCTTTCCAAGACGCTGATCAGCCCATGAGTCACACATTTCTTTACCTCAAGCCTTTTCTTCTTTCAGACAAAAAGGGCGATATGATATATTTAAAATTAAGCTAACCCAGAGAATTTGTCTTCCCATTATTCTTCAGGAGTACTATATAGCATGCAGCACCATCCACAATTCATACTTGAATCTTCTCCTTAACAAATAGGTCTAACTCCCCAAATAGCCATGAATGTGGGTTCCTAAAAGGATGGCAGTGAGGAGGAGCAGGCATGCTGAGAGCTTGAACTGCCTACTCAGGCAACTTTCTTGTGTCTTTAGGACCTGCTGGCTTGACAGTCTGTTTGATAATGGAGGGCTATTGGGCACCTCCAACTTAATGGGTAGGCAGATATAATACCAATTTATAAAGGGCATCTTAGATCACTTCATCCCCTATGGCCTCTACGGCTAGTTACAAATAAGAGCTGCTCCTTAATAAGTACAGTTACTTACCCAAAGGGAATTATTTTGCATCCTCTTTGTTATGGATTCCTCTCATGGAACTTGACTTGTTTTCACTCAATTTCCCAATTTGCCAGAGGCCATGTTATCATCACAATATCTGTTAGTTCATTGGAGTGGCACCATTGTTTGTCTAGACCAGTTAGACAGTTCTTCTCTTGCTCCGGAAATCTTCACGGTCACAGAGCACATGCTGATAGAAAATGCATTTCCTCTAAAGTGGCCCACAATAAAAATTTCCAAAGAATTATTCCTCTTAAACAGGCTCAGTACATAATTGTTTTTCACTTTGAAGAAATGACCTTGATATTCCCCAGGTACTTCAAGGAGGTGGTGGGATGCTATATTGTCATGGTTTTTACCCTCCTCTTCCAGTACTTGATAAAATGTCTTACCAAGGCTTCCAGGGGTTCTTCTACTTCCTTCTCCCTCCCTCCCCCCGCACAGTTTCAGGATGTGTAAATGTGGTGAACCTACATGATATCAGTGAAACAGTGATATAGCCACATTTTCTTTAGTCAAAATTTGTAGCACAAAGCTGGACAACTGATCAAACCCTAGCAAAACAGTAAGAGAATACTGTTTTCCCTTCCACGTAAGAACAAACTGTTTCTGCTACTTATTTACTAGAGGGGGATGGGGGAAATATTCAACAGTTTAATAGCTACATAACAGACTCAGTAGGCTGTGATGATGTTCTCAACTAAGGAGACCTCATCAAGAAAAGCAGCTATCATTGGATTCCCCACCAGCTTATAATAACCCACTGTCATCCTCTAAGATACATTTGTCTTCTACATTAATCTAACTGGGGATGTGATAGGAATCGTCCATCTTCATCTCTCAAGCCTTTAGTAGTGGCACTAGCATCTAAAATTTCTCCAGAGATTCAGAGTTGATTTTGATTTAATCTTTTGGAAGAGAATGGAAATTCCAGATGCTTCCACTCTACTATTTATACCACAGTGGGATTCGTACCAATGGTTCTCAGGCCATAACAAAGTTGTGATGTAATAAAGTATCATTATATCTTTCTTTTATTTCCCTTTTGCTCTTTACTTCTAACTTTGCAGACTTAGGCTTGATTTCTAACATCTTCCTAAAAGCAAAACCTGATAAGATATTATTATCATTTCCCCCTTGAAATACATCCATGTTGAAATAAAAAAAATTCTAAGCTTCAAACAGAACCAAAAGGATTTCTAATTGTAAACCCTCCACTTGCTAAACCATGTGACTTTGCCCACATTAATTAATTTCTCTAAGCCTCAGTTTTCTCATCTATAAGAGGATAAGTCTAAAGATTTAATGAGGCAAAATCACTGATCATAGGCATTTATAGTAACTACAGAATTGTAATATTAATATTTAGACAGGTACAGTGAAACTCAACAAATTAAGCTAAAAATAAATATCATAGCAAAGAAAATTCAAACTTTATTGTATTGATTTCAAGTTCAGGCAATTCTTCTTCAAAATAATATAAATATTATATTGATATATGTAATTGTTAAACTAAGATTCTAAAATCAGATTGACCATAGTTCAAATATAAGCTCTGCAATTTACTAGGTAAATGATCAGAAGCAAAGTTTTTTAACTTCTCCAAGACCCAGTCGATTCATCAGTAAAATGGGGCTATCTATTGTATAGGTTTGACTGAGAATTAAATAAAGGCATGTATTTAGAGTAATTAAAATGTACCTGGTACAAGGCTGATGTCAAGAAATTATTATTTTTTATTATTACTAGTCATCATTGATAATAAAAATCATTGAGAACAATCATCATAGTGATTATCATGAGGATATGAGAAAAAAGAAACAGGTCTTTTACAAACCTCAAATCTCAAAGTACTTTAGATTGTGGCTATAGATGTTTATACACTTGACTCTGTTTTCAATTCTGTCTTTTAGACCCTGACAGATACTTTTCTTTCTCAGCCCAGTTGTACAAAAAAATAGTTAAGAATTTGGGGTTAACTTATCTATTGAACCAAATGACCAAGGTTCTTTTGGTTCCAGTTTTAAAGTTTCATGAATGTTTCGATGTTTTTTGGGGGGAAGAAAAACAATTGTAATGCTCAAATGGTAGCAGCACTTTTACCAGACGGTCCATTAGTCAGTTTTCTTGATATGAAAAGCTGAACATGGTACACACAGCTGTCATTTAGTATTCTCACCCATGAAAAGAAAAACAAGGAAACTTGCTATTTTTCAGTTTCAAAAATAAGACAAGGCCAATAAAACCACCATCAGGTCACCTTTCTCAGGAAAGCATTGGCTGTCATCCCAAAGGCAAATTGAATTGCGGAAAACATCCCTGTAGATTTTTGTGGAACAAAGCAGGCCACGAGTTGAAAATTAAGAAGGAAGCAAACTGTAAATGAGCACCCATTAGCTCACATTAATGTTGCCTTTGTTTTATTTGCTAAACAGGGCAGTAATTTGGGATTTGATTTTACTGTTAAATATCTGGCTGAAGGTTGATTAACATAAAAGTATTTAGTTTGGGGCACTTAAGCTGAGATGAGGTATACCTAACTTCTATGGATGTTAACTTTGGGCTTAGAATTATAGATAAATGACTAAGGCAGCATTCTGTCATCTAGAATTGCAACATTAGAATATAATTTTGTAGGGTGGCTTTGTTTCAGATAACTTAATTTGCATTACTTTGGATCAAAGAGGACATCATAACTGGACTCACATTCTAATGGAGTACAGAAAACAAAGAGAAAATAGTGCTTTGTACAGATATAATCACCCCATACCTCAATAAAACTTTTTAATTTGGTAAGATAACACTACCAATAGTGATGTTTTTATAAAACTTTCATCCTTCAGCATAATACTTCAAAGACTAAAAAAGACATTATAATTAAGTAATAAAATTTATGGGAATAAGAAAATACTGAGAATTATTTGTTTTCTTCTTTATAGTATTTCTTTACTAACTTTTATTAGATGAAAAATACTTCTGACTGAAATTCTTAATGAAAAATGTTTATATTTATATTGTCTTGAGTAATTTTTGATACCCATTTAGATAGACTCCAGTTACAGAAACACCCTTTTAGGATAGGTGTCCTTTTAAAGAAAAATTAGGTGGGCAGGAATTCTAGGGGCGGGTGAAAGTAAAAAACTGCAATATATTTTAACTAGAAAATAAAGCGTACATTTAGGTAAGTAACAAAGAGGATATTTCCCCCTGAAACTTGAGATAGTCCTTTACCAAAATATTATTTTGGATTATCAGTAAAGGATGCTAAACAAACTAAACCATAATTTCTAATGGTTTTTTTTTTTGTGTGTGGGAATTTTTATAATCTAATCCAGCGGTTCTCAACCTGTGGGTCGCAAACAATGAAAATACATCCTGCATTACGATTCATAACAGTAGCAAAATTACAGTTATGAAGTAGCAACGAAAATAATTTTATGGTTGGGGGTCACCACAACATGAGTAACTGTATTAAAGGGTCGCGGCATTAGGAAGGTTGAGAACCACTGAAATCCAAAAACATAATAAGGCATATGAATGGGAAAATTTATGTTAAAAAATAAAGAAATGGGCATCTTAAGACCAAGGGACATATAGTTTTATTAACAAGTAAATTAGTGACTAACATAAGATGAAACTGCCATATACTTAGCAGAACACCATATAAATTATGAAGCTCTAGAAATATATTAGTGCCAAGAAAATTAATATAAAACTATAGACATAAACCCTACATATACTCATATAAAAAAGGTATTTACTTGAATGGAAATTGTAATCCATATTTTAAATATCTTTCATGAAGCCTTTGTGGTTTGATAACACAGTTAAATCAACTATCTCACTATAGTCTTTTTATTGAGGTACATTTGACATATAACATTAATTTCGGGTATACATTGTAATAATTCAGTATTTGTGCAAAATAATTGCCACAATATGTTCAGTTAACATCCAACAAGTACAGTTACAAATTTTTTTCTTGTGGTAAGGACTTCCAAGATTTACTCTTAGCAACTTTCAAATATGTAATACAGTGTTATTAATTAGTCACCATGCTGTACATTACATCACCATGACTTATGTTCAACCCTGCCGTAGGCTCTTAGTTGTCCCTTAAACCTCTGTGATTATCCCAGCCGCCTATTTTATTTGTAATGGCTCCCAGTAGTTGAAGGTGTGCCAGTTAGTGTCCCAAAGCAAGTGGGAGGATCTTAGCACCTAGATTTAGACAGTTTGGAAGCCAGACTCTCAGGCAGCCGCTTTTAAGGTATGTAAATAGGTACAGTCCTTTGGGACCTCAGGTGTGAGCCCCTCAGCCACCAGTGCCAAGTGATTTAGAGGCGTTCCCTGGGCGGCAGTTGCAAAAATCAGGGCTCCAGATGAGTGTATAAACTTTTGTCTGGGACATACCGGTGAGTGTAGGAAAGAGAGAGAGAGAGAGCACAAAGATGGCTTGCGCCAGCCTAAATTCCGGGCTAGCTCCTCCGTAGGCCCTAGAGGTGCCACACCTGAAGCATGCCTCAGACCAAACCTCCAGGACAAGCCATTAAGCCGATTTCAAGAAAGACTGTGGGTGTGTCTCAGGCTGCCCTAGGGATATGTCCTGGGGGTGGTGAGAGTTCTGCCAAAAACTCTCTCCAATTGTGGGGGTCCTGTGGGACCCAGGCTTGCATGCCCACCTGGCCACCAGAGCCAGGCTCTTGCGGGCATCTGCTGGGCAGCAGCCACGAAGACCAGGGCTCAGACGCATGCAGAATCTCCCGCTGGGAAACTGGCGTCGGGAGCAGAGCAGGGGAGAGCAGGAAGGCAGCACCTGCCCTCTGAGTTTTGGGAGGTTTGTCAGCCCTTAGACGTGTTTACTTAGGCACCTGCGCACCAGGCTGCAGTCAGGCTGATTAGACTCATCTGCAGAAAGACTGAGCTCCTGGGCCTGTTGCCTCTTGCTGTGCGTGGGGAGGGGGGCTTTTTAAGAACTCTTTCTCCGTCAGCCCCACTGGACACCAGAGCGAGGTGATGTAGAGGCGTCCCCTTGCAGGCACCGCCACATCCGGGCACCACGTGTAAAACTGAGGCACCAGACGCATGTAATAGCTCCCCTCTGGGAGATACTGGTGCTTTAGAGGCTGGAGGGGGACAGAGGGAGGAAGAGAGAGGAAAAAAGAGGGAGAGAGGGAGGGGAAGAAGAAGGGGGAGGAGAGGGGGAAGAGGGAGAGGAAGAGAGAGAGAGGACAACGATGGGGCCCACTGGCTGGATCCAGGTAGACGGAGAGCACCTGCCTGGAACGAAAAATAAATAAATAAATAAATAAATAAATAAATAAATAAATAAATAAATAAATAAATAAGAAAAGCCTAGAGTTTCATTTTTTATTTTATTTTTTTTAAAGATGGCACCTCTGGCTGCAGTGAGGCAGGAGAGCGTACAGACTGGAGCAAGCAGAGGGACGGTGTGCTGTAGGCGCCCACCAGGAAAGAAAAAGGAAAAACAAGACAAAAACAAGATAAAAACGATTGTGTCTGTGGTGGAGCAAGGTGGAGAGAGAGCACAAAGACGGGCCCATGGGCTGCGGTATGGCCGGGGAGAGCGCAGAGCTGGCTCATCTTGGAAAAAACACCAAAAACCTAGAGCTGGAGAATGAGTGAGGGAGCCAGCCGGCCAGAGCAGGGCAGAGAGGACACAGAGGCAGCCCGGCCAGTGTCTATCCCGAGCAGCAGCGGACTTCCCCAGTGTCCATCACAGCCTGCCCCTCAGGCCAACACTCCAACGCCAAGGCCAGGCCCGGCACCCTCCTGAGGCTGCATCCGGTGGGCCCAGCGGCGGTGAGTCCAAGGGCACAGCCCTTTATGCATCGTATGTCAGATGGGTCTAGTCTTGTGGGTTTCGTGGACATGAGTTCCATTGGACCTCAAAGCTGCATGTTCTGGAGTCTTGTCTCTCAGGTGCAGGTCTTAAAAGTCAGGGTGCCCATGTGAGGCCGAACCCTTTGGTTTTCAATGAGAAGCTCCAGGTGGTTGAGTTCCTCACCATTGCGGGTCTCTGCGCGGGGTGGAGTTTATGGTGAGATTGTGCCCCAGCCTCTCCTACCAGTTTCGTTTGACCTTTGTTTGCCAGATGCTTGGGAGTCGGTCAGCCTGTTTTTAGGTTGTTTTGTTTCCAGAGGAACTGGTTCCCTATGTAGTTGTAGATTTGGTGTGTGCGTGGAGGAGGTGAGTTTGGATCTCTTATGTTGCCACCTTAAACTGAAACCTAAGCGTAGTCCTGTTGTTGTTGTTGTTGTTGTTGTGTGTGATTAGGCCCAAGCACAGTGTAATTTAGAAATGCTCACTTACAATGCATTATACCATTGCTGCCTACCAATGTTTATTATTTTATTACAATGTGTTACACCATTGATGCTTACCAATGTTTATTATTTTATTCCAAATGTTCATTAAGTACCTACTATATGTCAGGGACTTTTCTGTGTGCTATAGATACAGCAGAAAACAAAGTCCATGAACCCATGGAATTTACCTTCTAAAGGAGAAAGAGTCAATAAATATATTTGCAAATTATGGCAAATACATGTTTCAAGGGGGAAAAAATAAGGTAATAGAAAAGAGAATGATAGGGTGTTATTTTCCAGTGGGAGACTAAAGAATTCCTCTCTGAGGAATTGGCATTTGAACAGAAAATTGAATAGAGGAGAGTGAGATGAGGAAGAGAAACCAGTTGGGAGGCTGTAGCCATGGCCCTGGTAGAAATATCTAGAAACACTGTTGGTGCATTGGTAGATGCAGAGTCCTGAAGACAGAGAGGAATAGTTGAGTTCAGGAGAGATTTACAGGGTAAGAAGAAAATATTTAAAAGTATTATTCTACTAGTGGCATTTACCTCAGTTTTCTCATTGAACACCTACTGCAAACTTCAGAAGGGCAGAGGTGGGAAGACTTTTACATGCAAATCGTAGAATGTAAAACTAAAGAACCATTTTCAGCATAGTAGAAAAATCAAATCCTTAGGGCTCTAAGGATTGTCAATTTTTCCATTATCCTCAACAAAAGAATAGGATCAGTGAAGTCATGGTCAGAACAAATCCTGAGTAAGGACTATGAAAGAGAGATAATTAGAGATAATTACAGCCACGTAAACCACTGCTATTCATGGTTATATTAATTGTTCCAGGGAAGAAATATAGCATGTAGTTATCTTACAATTTGGGTTACAAACTATCTGAAACAAAAGATAGGGTAATTTGCTTTATGTTGCTAATCATAGCAAACGACAACAGAGTTCTTAGAGTTTATTTGCAATAATTGCACATTTTACTCAGAACATTGCTTTACATTGATCAGGCTTGCCTATAATTTCCCTGAAATGTTAAAATCCTCTATGTCAAAAAATAAACATTTCTCTACTGTCTGCTTAATGTCACTGAGAACTGAGAGAACCACACACTAATAGCTTGGAAATCTTCAAGGAATAATGAAAATGTTTAATAAACTTAGTTCATTATCTTACCAGGATAGATGGATATATGAGACCTAATTGGTGCCCAAGTAGTAATCAGGGTTTTGTTTATTTGTTTGTTTGATTCTCCAATTCTGGAATATATATTTGAGATTACAGAAGAGGTAGCTAGAAATAAGATTCAACTTTGACAAAGTCATAAAGCAAAGACTTCAAAAAAAAGTATATATTTTCCTTGAAACACTGCACAGGGCTTAACTGGCATGTTCTCAGCAAACAAAAAGTAATTCAGTGTTATTATTTATGACACAACAAGATAAAGAGGAATTTGGACTGAATAAAGAGATGATCCTAAAATGCTTAAGACAATTTGCAATAGCACTTCAGACTGGGGCAGCCTTGCAACATTCTTCGTTTTTTAACACCTATTTGTTGCCAGCCCACTAACATATGAAATGAGTCATGTTGGTATTATTAAAAGCTGAATTAAAGAAAAATAGATGGTCTGATTAAACACTGCCAATAGCTTCAACTCGCTACGAAAGTCCCCATAGAGCAGCCAATGATTCAATAACAATATGATGTTTTGAAGTAACATACTTAAATATATCTCATTACAAATAATTGTGGCTTGACACTCACAAATGTGTTGCACAGTGAAATTTGTTTTTAATTTCAAAAATCTTAATTTTAACACTATTTTATAAAATTTGACTATTAAGTAAAATCTGTACTTTAAGAAATTTTACCTAACAGCATAAAATACCTGAAATAGTCATCTTTTCCTTTTTTTAAAATCTATACACTGCACTCCTATAGCTTCTGTCAATGTTGATAAGCTAAACTTTGCTTAGTTGTCCTAACTCAGCTGGGTCTACTTGGTCCCTCACAAATAAATTTTTCTTATAGGCTTGTTTCCTTGGCCTCAATAAAAAATTTAAGTGACGTCAGCTGTGACCAATAGTAACTGACAATCCACGCAGTGGGCTGTTAGTATTTCAGTTGTGGTTACCGAATTGTGTTGTGTTGGTTTTAATGGGTAATACCAATCTGGAGAGAAGAATGTGGAAAATTGAAATATTAGCTTTATACAAGAGATAAAAATTTTAGAAAGATACGTGTGTTACATGATGAGGAGGAGATGAACAATATGTTGTAAGATATTCTGCTCCGGGGTAAAAGCAGAATGAATTAAATCTATAAAATTAGATAAATATGATTCAGAAAGTAAAAGATGCTTTGGTCCATAGGGACTGTAGTTAAGGTTGAGTTTCTGAAGAAGAAAATGACAGATCCTATGGGAAGGAAAGGTGTTTACATTATGTTAAAAGGAAAACTTTGAGTTTATGAGCTCAAGAGCATCTGCCTGGTCAAGTCAATCAAGTTTTCATAGCTCTGTAATGCCCTAAGACCCATGTTCCGCCATCAATACATGGAGAAATTCTAGAGGAGAGAATATGTGTGGGATCATATTTTCCTCTTTTATAAGTAGATCAACCATTTATTTATTGTCCAAATAAGGACATTTTTGAGAGTGAGAGGGTCAGCTACAAACATTTAAACTAGGATGATAGCCATAAACTGAAACTATCCCAGGCAAACTACATTTGTTAGCCCTACTTTTAAGAACCTAGAATTTCTGATTTCTAGAACCTACTTTGCATAGGTTCTTGTACCTGTTATCTTTAAAAATTTCTAATCATATGATAACACAAGTGTAGACATATTTTTAAACTCATCAAATTGTATACATTAAACATGTGCATTTTTTGTATACCAATTATACCTTAATAAAGATGGAACAAAATTGCCAGTTACAAGTTTTACCTATGGCTTCTGGGAATTCCATGCCAGTGTGGGTTGCTGAGAGTAAGCTAGGCATCCTACCTTGCACAGGAGGGTTAAAACGGGCACAGAGTGAGGCAGGTCTGTGGTTATCAATCACAAGTGCCCCAAATCACCCAAGGAGCATTTTAAAAATCTCCAGACCAACTGAGTAAAAACGTCTGTGAGTAGGATACCAGCATAATCACCCTAGGTCAGTGGTCGGCAGACTCATTAGTCAACAGAGCCAAATATCAACAGTACTTCTTCAAAATAGACTCGCCCAGGCCGAAAACCGACTTCTGCGCATGGGCCATGAAGTTCCAATTGCACTGTACATGCGCCCGCACGTGGTATTTTGTGGAAGAGCCACACTCAAGGGGCCAAAGAGCTGCATGTGGCTCATGAGCCGCAGTTTGCCGACCACGGCCCTAGGTGATTGCAAAGCACATACTGAGTGTTGAGAAACAGTTGGCTGACCTTGCTTCTACTGTGTGGCCCACAGACCAAAAGCATCGGCATCCCCAGGAAGCGTCACCAGGAGGCCTCTCCCACACCTACTGAATCTAAACCTGCATTTTAACAAGATCCCCAGGAGATTCCTATGCACTTTTATGTTTATTTGAGTTTGTATTTGGGATGCCTTTTTCACTTTTTCTAGTTATTGAGGGTTTTTTTAAGTACATAATGAATTGAAATTTTTAGAAAAACAGACCCTCTGGCGCAGACATTCTAAGAAGCACTGGCCTAGAGCTCTTTCCATAATTCCAAGGAATTTTCAAGTTGGGCATCAATATGGAGTTTGTCATCTACATCCCTGAATGGGTTCACCCTCTTGAATCATTGTCAAGTTTAGGGGACCCCCAGCTACTTAGTCTCTTAAACAAAAAACCCAGATGCCCACAGTGACTTCTTCTCCTCCTCTATCTTCTCCCTCATATCCAACCAACCTAAATATTTCTCAGTTCTGTCTTCTTGCCACCCTTCCTTCCACAGCCTGCCTCATTCCATATCCTCATGTTCTCCATCCTGAACCACTGACATGATTCCTGGTTGGATACTTGCCTCCAGCTCCTATTTCATTCCCTGAAAATCTGTCCTCTCAAAACCCACCAGGTTGTGTGTGTGATCCCAGCACTGGCTCTTTAAATAGCTTTGTTGAACATCCATCCCTGGGTTACAATAGCCACATCCCATATGTGTTATAGAGGTCCCCACACCCACTGCAGGTGACCTCGCCCTGCCTGCTTCCTTCTTGGCTAACCTTCACTTAACCACTGGACAATGTCAAACTGCAGTTTATGATTGCCCTCCACATATGGCATTGTTGTCCCTGAGACTTTTACTACTACTGGGTCTCAGTCTGACCTCATCCCATCCCTTCACACCTTAAGAACATGGGGGTGCTAATATCTCTTTTAGATCCTGATTTCAATTTGTTTGGACAAATATGCAGATGTGGGATTGATGGATCACACGATAGTTCAGTATTTAATTTTTTGAGGAACCTCTAGAACAATTGCCACAGCAACTGCACCATTTTGCATTCTTATCAACAGTATACAAGGGTTTCAATTTCTCTGCATCCTCACCAACACTTGCTATCTTATTTTTTTCATATTAATCATCCTGACAGGTTTGAGATGATATCTCATTGTGGTTTTGATTTATATTTCCCTGATGATTAGTGACATTGAACATTTTTTCACATACTTGTTCACCTTTGTAGCACTATTCACAATAGCCAAGATGTGGAAACGACTAAATGTCCATAGACAGATGAATGGGTAAAGCAAAATACAATGAAATGTTCATCAGCATTTAAAAAAAGAAAATTCTGCAGTATACGATGACATAGACGATCATTGATGACATTATGCGAAGTGAAATAAGCCAGTCACACCAAGGCAAATATTTCTGATTCCACTTACTTGAGGTGTCTATTCTTTTTCTTACCTGGGGGAAGGTGGATGGTGATTATTCTCTAAATGCCCTCTCCAAAGATTATTTATTTGATATTCTATTTTTTGTTTTTTTTATGTATCTCTGCAGGCTGGATCATTTTATGACTTATTATTCATTCTTATAGAAGTATATGTTTTTAATTTATTTTATATTCCTGAGAAACTGAATGGCTCTTCCTTATTTTGATTACAAAAGCACAAAAAGTCAGGGTTAGGTATGGAGTTCATTGAGAAGGAAATCTCTAAGCAATTTGTACACAATCCAGGTGAGCAAATAAGGTCAACACTTGTACATTTTCCTCCTCTTTCTATTAATAGTTTTATCAACAAATTACAGATACGGCAAAAGAGTCACTAAAATCTGAGACTGAAGGAGCAAGATATGAACAGACTATTCAGCTGCATTCACCTCCTAACTGAAGGCCATATTATTACTGGACAATTTTACTAGTAGATTTGACCCCTTAAAGTTAATAGTAGGCCAGGGGATTGTTCATTGTGATGAAAGGGTGTATGCCAATGAATTCTTGGGTCATTGTTCAAGAAATGGGAGCTTGCTCAGTTAAGAATATGCTTTCCTGCTCGTCTTTCCTTTCTTCCTTAGAAAAGGATATCTTCTACTTATTGATTATGTCAACAGAAGGAAAGCGAAATGAACTAGACATTCGATAAGTAAACGTAAATATCAAGGAGTCTGTAGGGAGATGGGAGGCCACATGGTTTTGTGCCATATGTAATTGTCTAATGGCAGAGCCACCACATCCAGTGTAGAGAGTATTCCATTTTGTCAGAGGAACCAAAAGCGACCCCCTGTGTTTTGCTAGCACCTAGTGAGGAGTCACTCAAGTCCATGAGTGTAGGCCCATGTCTCTTTTCTATCTATTCATGTCTCCCTGTCTCAAAACCTGGTGCCAAAGTACTTATTGAATAAAAGACTAATGTTTAAGAAGAAAGTTTGATCTAGCCATCTATAATAACAACAACATAATATGCTAATTAGACCAGTCGACCTTCTGGATGAAGCTGGGGCTGCACGGGAAGTCCGGGTCCCGAGTGCCAGAGGGAAGCCAGTGCCAGCAGCTGGGGGAAGGAAGGCCTATTTTTGCACAAATTTTGTGCATCGGACCTCTAGTTGTTAAATAAATATCTATGCCTAATCTTTTCTCAATCACTCTGGAAGAGGACTTTCATATTGAATATAACCAATAAGGTTCATTTTAAAAGAGGCTTTCCTTGACTTGAAAAGTTAATACAAGTAATTCACATTCTTATCGATAAGTTGGAAATTACAGATAAGCAAAGAGAAAAAAATGAAACTACCCACAATCCCATTGCCTAGAGATAAGCTGTATTAGTGCTCTGACACGGAGCGCTCTCTTTGTGCGAACAATGCTCAGGAAACAAGAGTTCCCTCTATCTAAGGACCAGTGAGCATGTGCGGGGTTGTGAACTGTGGACGTCAGGTTGATACTTTGTCCTGTGGGACCTGGTTTCAGACTCACTCAGGGGAGCAGCAGTGAAATAGCAGATGAAAAATCTCTGTAAACAGAACATGTCTTCGAGTTCTTTGGCCACAACGTGTTTAGAAGTTGTTGTTTGGATTGACTAAACCTGTGTGCTTCTTGCACATTTCTGAACAGAGGAACACCCATTCCCCCCCCCGCCCCCGCAAAGATTTACTGCACTTCCAATCTGGCACAGAAGTGATCAAATTAGACTATATTTGAAAAGTAAAAGCTCTGTTTTTATGTGTACTTAAGGCTGGACCATTACATAAATTGTTCTACAGTGACCATTCTAATATGTAAAATTTGTCCCAAGTATATATATAGATGGGTACCTGGTTCACAGCAAGTGATTGAATCAACTCATTTGGAAAACTTTTGGAAGGGGGATTGCTGCCCCCCCCCCCAAGCCTATCTTTAATGCTTTAGATTCATATTGTCAGAATACCCACAATGAGACCTGCAAGCAATACTGAGGTCCTCATAGGTGAATAGCTCCAGTTCACTTCTCTAATCCTCTATTTTATTTACTTTTTCCACTTGCACTGAGTCCCTGATACTCCACATTCACCATGAACAGATAAATAACAATCAAGATATTTAAGAAATCTCCCAGCTATCTTTTCTTCCAAGGACAACTATAGCTATTTCATTGTAATGACTATTATTTATGGCAACACGGTGTCAAGCAGTCTGCACTTATTATCTGATTCTGCCAACTGCATATTTGTATTATACCTACCTTATAAACTAGGAACTCAGGGATGGAAAGTCACCTGCTTAAGTTCACTTAACTACCAAGTAGCAGAGCCTGGATGTAGGTGCTATAAAACCCATCCTTCTAACCACGACTTGTCTGTCACATTTGACAAGGGGCTTAGAAAACATGGGTGTTCTCAAATGTAGAAAACGGGAATGCAAACTTTAACTATGCTCTGAATTTTAGCAGATGCTATCTTGTGTTCTCTGATCATTACTCCCTAACAGGCAGAACTTCAAGTAGTAAATCTAACGGGAAAAGACTCAAGAGAAAATCTGTGGACTGAGCCAGTCCGTTGTGTCAAAATACCCAGATAGCAAAGATGCTCCGATAACTGCAGGTGCTAAAACACTCTGAACTGTTTAAGCATAATATGGTGACTTTGGGTAAAATATGATGTTTCCTACCTAAATACCAAACTAGAGATGATTGCAAATTAATTTGTGGCCTTTCTGTATGTTTATTTTGCTCTCGTCTTTGAATAATAGACTCACTGGGAATAAAATGCTAGGTTCAAATATATTTTTCCTGGGAATTTTTATATTATTCCTTTTTCTTCTTCCAATTTATATCTCTGTTTCTCATTCCTTAATCTATTTTTTTTTCTCTCTAGGAGTTATAAGTTGTGTTGTTGTTTTTTTCTGTATCCTAAGTGTTCTGAAATGTGCCTTCCATTTATCTAGTTGTGAGTTGATACTGTCCTTTCTCCCTTTATTCTACTTTGCACTCAATGAGTCCATTCAGTCTGGCATTTAATGCAGAGAAATTCATCTCCGCTATTCTTTGCACATTGCCTCCTATCTATCCTCTCTGCTTTCTTCTCGATATCCTAAGTGACTGATATCAGCACTTCTTTATCCATCCTACATATTTTTTAAATTTCCTTTTTGCCCTCCAAGCCTTTATTTAGTAACTGCATATTATGTCCTATCTCTGCGCTTCTCGAACTTTCATGTGCATACAAATCACCTGAGGATCTGAGTAAAAATGAAGATTCCGATTTAGTATTATGGGATGGCGCCTGACAGTTCACACTGTTAACAAGTTCCCAGGAAATGCCAGTGCTGCTGGCCTGCAGTCCATACTTTGTGTAGTAAGGACCTAGGCAGCATGTGCGGTGTTGCAGAGACAGAAACGTGCGCTGAGAGCACAGGCGCACCACAGCCTGCCAGCAGGACTCTTCCTCCTCCACTCACTAGCTATGTGACCTTGGGAAGGCTGACCTATCTCTTTGAGAATCCACTTTCCCCTGTACAAAAAGAAGAGGTCTGTCCCCATGTTCATGTTTCCTGCAGTGAGTGAGTGTGATCGTTAGCCTGTGCACACCAGAGGGGGCATGAAATGGAAAAGGACACCACCAGGCTCCTGCTGTCGGGGGTAGGCTTTAATGTTGCTAGACAGAAAGTGCCCTGGGAGCCACGCCCCTGCCTGTAGGGAGGGCTATATTCTCTGCTTGACTTCTGCCATGAAGTTGTTCTTTGAGTTGAAGGGTTTAGAACAAAATACCCACACCTATTTCATCCCCACATAGGTGCAACCTCACCCATAGAACAGGAATAAGCACATTCAATTTCAATAACGGATGACCTGCAAGGTCAGCCACAGATAGAGAGAAATTATTCTGTGATTAATGGAGTATATTGAAAGAACAGCTTTCTGTAAAAAACATAAAAGCATTCATTAAAGTGGAAAGTGTAAAAAATCATGAGCAGAGAGTGAGGATAAGATCTTGATGTTTAGGAGAAATCTTGCCCTAAAACCGTTTGACAGTTATGGTTGCTCTGATCAGAGGCATCTGAGCAGAGGGAATGAAAAGGGAAGGAAGGAAAGGCAGAGGAAGGAAGGAAGGACATAGACATTGATTGAGTAGCTATGTCATGCTGGCATTTTGCAAGTATTATCATGCAACATGAGGTCCCCAAGGATGGAGTCAGCTCCATACTACCTCCCCATATACCACACACACACACACACACAGAGCCTGTGAAAACAATAGGGTGAACCACAAAGAGGACAAGTTATCTCAAGCAGCCCGGACAACTTTTTTAACTTTCATATGTTGGCTCAACCGGTATGGGCTCAGTATCTGAGTGTTGACCTCTGAACCAGGAGATCATGGTTCAATTCCCAGTCAGGGCACATGCCCGGGTTGTGGGCTTGGTCCCCAGTGGGGGGTATGCAGGAGGCAGGCGATCAATTATTCTGTCTCATCATTGATGTTTCTCTCTCTCTCTCCCTCTTCCTTCCGATCTGAAATAAATAAAAATATACTTAAATTTTTTTTCACATATTGGAAGTTTAGTTATAAGCACCTGTTATAATAATGTTGCTGTTTATACATACAGACAAACATTTGGTTACAGTTTTGCTCTTTGGAGGCCACTTTAATTAGCAGACCAACTTAAACTTTTAGTCTTGGTAATGACATTTTTAGAAACCAAGACCAGCCTTGGTTAGTGTCATCTCTACTCAGATGGAAAATGGTGGACAGAGAGCCTTCTTCTCCTACCCGCAGGGTATGTTTTTCCAAAAGCAAGGCCCCTTTACAAGCAGAGTCAGGGGAGGTGGGGGGAAAGAATCAGACTGAATTTTACAGAACATTGAAAGGTACTGACAGGGTTAAAGAGAAAGGACTTGCTAGCCAGACAGATCTGGATATAAGCTACACTCTATTACTGCACTTTTCTAAACTCCAGTTTTCTGCAAAATGGAACTAATCATATACTTCTCAAAGCTGAGAAATGATTAACTGCTTAGCATGGTGCCTTGGATATAGATCAGTCAGCTATTGATATATAACGAACATCCCCCAAATTAGTGGCATAAGAGCAATAAGATTTCATTCTCATACTCACAGGTCTGGAGTTGCTAGAGTGACAACTTTAAGCTGCAGGTGTTTGGGGAAGCTGGGCTGGCTCTGACCAGGAAGTCCCCAGAGTGTGTTTTTTCCATGCAAGTACATTTCACTAAAAATCCACTGGCCAAAGCCAATCACATGGACAGGCCCAGCACCCATGGGCTAGTGGGAGGAAGAAAGGAATACTTGCTGCACAAAAACATAAACTATTATAGTCTGCTCTCTTCTTTAATTCACATCTTCCATATGCAGAACATACTCATCCCCATTCCAAGGCCCTTAAAAATCTGAATCACAACATCAGGTTCAAAGACCAGGACCTTGTGATCTACAGTAGGTCTGAATGTATCTCTTTTTGATCAGAGACCTCTTACTAAAATGATAGGTTAGCCACCCAGAACACACTCAACGTACAAAGCTAGAGCAGGTACAGGATAAAAGCAATACATTCCATTAGGGAAAAAGAAAGAAAGAAAGAATAGGAGACTATTCTATAAGTCACTATAAGTCCCTATTTCACAGCTATTCTGAAATCCTGCTAAGAAAATGTTGCCAGATCCCAGTACTCTGGGGGTGGGAAATGTTTCTTGATTAGACCCTCATGCTGCTCCTGAAAGTGATTGCTCAGTTCATAGATTTCCATGATTCTGCCCTTGGCGGTGTCTTCATTTACCATCCTCCTCCTTGGCCATGTTGGGAGAGGGCATTGGAGGACATTTCATTTTTTTAATACTGAACAGTTTTCCCAGCCTGGTTCCTCCCAGGATCTTTTTATATCTCATCTGATGTCAGTCTTTTAGTTCAAGCTGACAATGCTTTCTCCAATATGGTTCTTTCAAAATCATTGTAAGTTCCAGACATTGTGGCACTGAAATATATGGTAGCCATGATTCTTTTTGAGACATACCTCTCTTTTTAGAGACTCAGTTACAAATACTTTAGAGATTTCCAGCATCTATAGAACCAAGACCTTAATCTTTGTATGAACTTGTTTGTCCATGTAAGAGGATCTAGTAGGAACCTTAATCATTTCCAAAGTCTTAGCAAAGGGCCTTACAATCACAGCCTTGAATTAATCTTTACTCTGAGGCAATGTCTTACTGGCAGTACCCTGAGTTTGTTACTTTCCTTGACACTGTGACATAATAGTCAAATGCCTTTGGTGAGGAATAGTTTCATTTTCTATTTCCATTCCCACTGACATGTATTTTTCAATGTATTTATTAAACAGAACTTGATTGCTCTGCATGAGTAAGGGACAACCATTCATACCATCATTCTTACAAAGACTATATTGGAAGTACACAAAGTTTTCCAAATGCAGACTTCAACCTTTTAAATGTTTTCTCAGACTATGCCTAATCCAAAATAACAGGGAACTTATAAAGCAGAAGTTACAGAGATTCATCAAGAGGAACAAAATTAGTGATTACACTTCAGGCAAATGATCTGTTCTTGGTGCTGGTCTTCCCAAAGCAATAAGAGAAACTTAATAAAGAGTTTCAGAAAATATTCATGGGCCAAATTACTGCCACACAGTAAGCATTATTGATGAATTAAGAACAACTACCAACTATTACACCTGGAACCTTGGTGTGAAGAGAGCCATTAACAGCAATTAAAAAATCTGAAGGAAATGAATGTGCATAATGGATGCCATGCAATTATGTGAAAAATATACCTTATCACTATCGCTGGGAACTGGAAAATAGTGCAGTATCATCAGTAGATCATGGACATAGGGAATTGGAAAATATAAAGCTAAATAGAATTTCCTAAAACCATGCTTTTGATCCCATCTTTGCCCATTCTTGGCACACAGAATTGGCTTCTGTTTTCCTCTCAAATAAAATGAAAATCTAATCATAGATAACCCCTCACATCAGCCCCTTACAAACAATAGGCCATCCCCTGAATACACTTGATTCTTTCTCAATTCCCTGTGGCCTTCTTTAGCTCATTATCTCTAACCTGAATATGACAGTTGTGTGTTCCATCGACCACAGTTCTATTCCCCTGTCTTTCACAGCCTTGTTCCAATGCCATCTTCTCCATAAAGCTTTTCCTAATTACATTGCTCAGAATTATTACCTCCTCATAGTGCTCTGTTTATCTCTCATTTGGGGATAATCACCATGTAATGCGTTTTACTAGAGGCTGATATATTAAAGTCTGTTACACATACTGGACAATAGGCTTCCTGAGGGAGCATATGGGCTTTATCCCACTGTATCCCTTGCACATGATGTTCATTGTTCTAAATGTTGTTTAATGCAAGATGCTAGCAATTGAGTCATTTAGGAAATGATTCTGACTTAGCAATATGCTCAGACCCATTAGATAAATATACCCATCATCCTATTGACCTAACTCAGTCCTTGATTTTTCAAACCATAGCTCTAGTCAAACCCATGATCTCCAAGTTCTTTAGAATGATCTTCTTACACAATTTTAAGCCAGATATTCCAATTGGAATACTCCTAGCAATAGTAGTCACAGGGCTCTCTAACATATGAACTACTTCATTATACAAATGAGTAACTATGAATATGCTCATATACCTATGTATATGTAGGCAGAAGATTTTTTAAAGTTTCTGAGGCTAGCTACAGATGGCTAATCTATAATCTATTAGAGTAGAAAAAACATAAAAACTTATTTATAAAACCAGATAAATTGGAAAAGAGTAATTCCTGACACCTTATAAGGTATAATATTAAGTTACTAGTGGCCCAGTGCATGAATTCGTGCACATTGAAAAGAAATTAATTAGAAGAAATATTTTAATACCGCTGTTCGCCCTTTCTCTATAATAGAAATGTCAACCAAATTCACAATCAACAATGACAGATCGAAACACACACGTGTGATTGGTGCCAGCGAAAGCTTTATATTTATTGTGAATGTGTGAGTCAACTTAGCCTTTTATAGATATAGAATAAATGTGCTTAATTAGACCTGCTCTCTGATCTAGCTAAACGTTTTCCAGTCCAGTGAAGCACCCCAACTTCTCTTTCAGGTAATTATCAGCAACACAGCAGTAAATATCAACACAAAGCAGATTATTATTGTAGATCACACAGGAAGAACAAAGGGTAAAATATTTAACTGCAGCAGTATTCTGGGCAGTGAGAAAACCTGAAGTCATTTTCAAGGTCCACCATTTCTTACTTCTTTTCAGTCGGGTCAAGTTTCTAAGCTTTCTAAATCTCTGTTTTCTGGATAATGAAAAGAAAATAGGATTCCACCAAGTCTCTAATCTACCGACTCCAGAACTTCTGTGAGGATCAAATGAGATGAGGCATGGGAAAATGTTTAACAGACATTTGGTTAAAGTGTAAATGATTGCACCTGGCTATAAAGCAAGTCATGTTCCTGGGCTGAAGAAACTGCAAGGAGGCTAGTCATTGCTAGGGAGAGAAAGCCGGGTGTTGCTAAGTGACATCATTACCCCAATGGAGGGAAGGACACTTAGCATATTAGATAGATAGATAGATAGATAGATAGATAGATAGATAGATAGATAGATAGATAGATAGATATTCCCTATACTTCCATTCCTGTTACTCGCCTAAATAAGTCAGGGGCTCTTGTAATAATAAATGTGTTTTAGAAGTGGCCTCATTCAAGAGTTGTCACCTCTAGATATTTGCACACATATTTTCTATTCCCCAAAGTCTCATTGAACTCAGCCTTTTCTGGATCAAAGTGGCCTAGAGAAAGTAGATGTTTGGACAACTCCTGTATGGGACCCAATGCTGAGATTAAATGAAAAGGGGCAACGACAGAAGTTTCCCTGAGATGCAAGGCTCTGTTTTGTTACAGTTGCTTTCCTCTTGTCATCTGCATCTGTTAGAGTGACCGACCCCAGTGACAGATGAGAAGTAAATGTGAGATTTAACAGATTTGTTCTTGAGCAACTGATCTTGCATAACAAGACTGCAGCAAGCTGTCAGTTTTGTAGGTCCCTCATCTCTAGACCTTTGCACTCTCTCCCACACTGCAATCTGCTGACCTATTATCCTGTACACAAAAGAATAAAATGCTGGCTTGCTGTCTAGCACACTGTTTTCTGTGACACTGCACATTTTGCAAGACAGGGACTGTTTTCCAAATAAATTTCTTTTCCTAACTTGTTGAAGTGGTGCTCCTTGGCTAAATGGAAAGTACTACAAGTTTTTAGGCTTAAAATGCAATTAGAAATACAGATAACACTCTGTCACAGGCACCATAATGCACACAGAATGATGAAACTATAAAGAAATGATGGAAAAATCTTTACCATGGAAACAGGGCTATGTTTGTGTCCCATGAGAGTACTCCAGCAATTTCAAAATCTAAACTACACCAAGTAGCTAACGCATGACCTCACATGTATTCATCCAATGAGTAATTTTGTGCATTTTTTTGCAGCTTTGATTATTTGCTTTTGTTTATATGTAATGATGAGTCTTTGAATGCATCCCACTCTGTGACCGAATTTCTTTTTTTAAAAAAATATGTTTTTATTGTTTTTAGAGAGAGAGGAAAGAAGATAGATAGAAACATTAATGAGAGAGAAACATCAATCCATTGCCTCCTGCATACTCCCTACTAGGGATTAAGCCTGCAACCCAGGCGTGTGCCCTGACCAGGAATCCAGCTGGTGACCTCTTGGTTCATAGGTTGATGCTCAACCACTGAGCTATACCATCCAGGCTGTGACAGACTTTCTTAAGGTGTTTAGGCATTCATTTGATTTCAAAGTCAGTCCAGTTATCCTAGAATAATAAAGAAACTATCAGTCATAATATCAAGTCTTGATTTTCTATAAACCTAGTATTTTCAATATTCATTATTTTTTCAATTCTTTTTTTTTTTACCAAAACATTTCTCCCTCTTTTATTTATCAGAGCTCATTTGTCAGATAAAACTAATATGCATACCTTTATTTTATAAGATATTTGATAGAATGGAAAAAATGAAATGAGACATTAATAGATCAGTTTACCTGGATACATACTTTTGGCCCCAGCTTAAGTACATAACCACCAAACAAGCATGTGAGGGGGAGGCTCAGGTGTGTGCATTCACTTACTGTCCCCTAATCTCATTTGTTTGCTAGGCCATATTTTATACATATCAGATTTGAAAAATAAATGATATTTTTCTAATTTATAAGACTTTCTGGCAATGAAGACAGAAAAAGAAAAACACAATCATAGGAAAATGCTATAGGCCAGAAAACAGGGTACTCTGTTGTAGCCAGCAGCACAGAGGTGTTAACTGCAAATGCAAATGTCTTTCCAGATCCTGTCCTAATACATATGCAAATCCTAGCACCACCCAGCAGGTGGCGTGAAGCTAACTCCAAAGCCTGAAAACTAAGGCAGCTCATCCTGAAGGACCCCAAATATCAAACTATAGTGCAAAAAAAACCTGTTGTACCACTTTGGGGCTCTTTATTATTTTTTTTTAAAGTATTGATTTCAGAGAGAGGAAAGGAGAGGGAGAGAGATAGAAACACCAATGATGAGAATCATCTATCAGCTGCCTCCTGCATGCCCCCTACTGGGGATCGAGCCTGCAAGCGAACCATGATCTCTTAGTTTAGATGTCAACATTCAGCCGCTGAGCCACACAATCCTGGCTGGATTCTTTATTTTAATTGCATTACTTTAATTGAACATAATCCTAGATTTGCCTATCACATTCCTTTGTTCTCCTTTTACTCAAAAGCTAAAGTAAATCTGGGTACTGCTTGTTAAAACAGCCAAACAGAACTAACCAAAGAACACACACGTTTATTATGTTCAGTTTGATCAGCTGGACCTATTTGTCTGTCAATACATAATTAACATACACAGGTCTATTTTTTTTCCGTGTAATTTATTCATGTGGTATAATTAAAAGTAAGTGGAATTGACAAGTGTGGAAGACTTCAGAATGGAAAGGAAAAAAAATCGAATGGTCTTTAACAATGTCAAGAGCTCTCTTGTTTATTCACTGATAGCTACTACTTTTTGCTTCAAATTTTCATAAGTTTTTGTGAACAATACTAATCCAGTTGTCCCTTGTATAATATTCTGAAGGAAAAGCTTTTCCCACTGAACAGATACATAGAAAGTGTTCAGTGATGCCTATGGAGTAGAAATGAGCTCAGTTTACTAAAATGGCCATTTGATCAAGGACGTTCCATTTAACCTGTTATGTATAGGTTTTGTGCACAGTCTACTGCTCATCAGACAGTGGGTGACACCTCAGAGTGTGGTGCTCTTTCTGAGAACTGGAGATGCTCTTCCTCCAAGATTAGCTGGCTCCCCTCATCTGCAAGCACATGGCCACAGCTTACACAGGAAAGAAAATGAAGGATTCCAACCCCAACTTGGGAGTTCAGTGTGGTTGAAATAACCATGAGTTTGTTCAATACAGCATTGTCAGTAGCCTCACATGAAGCAGCCCATGGAAAGTAGATGGTGTGTTCCTCTTGGTTGATCGCTGCCAACAAGGATTTTCTTCCTACCGTTTCTAGGTGTTTCTTCAACATTCCACACAAACACTTTTACTCAATTTATTTTCCCCTCTTCCTTGACATACTTTGTAGTTGCTAAAACTCATACTGAATGTGAAAAGAGGGAGAGGAAACCCCTTTTAGGAGTGATGAGTTGACATAAGTTCATACGACAGGGGGGTAGGGGTACACCTCCATTAGTCATTTGGGCCCACCTATCTTGAGGCAGTCCGTGTTAAAAAGAAATGCACCCCTATGTTCATAGCAGCACAATTCACCATAGCTAAGATATGGAAACAGCCTAAGTGCCCAACAGCAGATGAGTGGATTAAAAAACTGGGGTACATCTACACAATCGAATACTATGCTGCAGTAAAAAAGAAGGAATTCTTGCCATTTGCAACAGCATGGATGGAACTGGAGAGCATTATGCTAAGTGAAATAAGCCAGTCAGAGAAAGATAAATATCACATGATCTCACTCATTTGTGGAATATAGTGAACAACATAGACTGATGAACAGGGACAAATCCAGAGACAGAGAAGCAGCAATCAGACTGTCAAACCTCAGAGGAAAAGTAGAGAAGGATGGAAGTAAGGTGGAGAGATCAACCAAAGGACTTGTATGCATGCATATAAGCCCAACTAATGGACACAGACAACAGGGGGATGAGAGCATGAGGGGGAGGATGAGAGCATGAGGGGGGGGGCAGTGGGGGTTAATGGGGGGATGAGGACACATATGTAATACCTTAACCAATAAAGAAATTAAAGATTAAAAAAAAAAGAAATCCTGAAAGCTAAATATACTCCCCCCCTTTTTTTTTGTTAAGTGTGTTTGAAATTTACATAAATAAAAGATGCTGGCAACATTTTTTTCTCTTTGTACACAGTTTTTAACTTCAACCTCTACAGCTACCACTCAGTTGCTTTTTCCAGAAGAATGATTGTTTAGTTTTCATTTCTTTCCAGAAATGTTCTGGGCACATCCACATTTATACATGTACATATTTTTAAAATGGAATCCTACTCCACAAACTGTTCTGAAACTTGCTTTTTTTTCAATGCAAACTACTTATTATAATGCTGAGTAATATTTCATCATGAGGTTGTACTGTAATGTGTTTAATCAAATCCCTTATTGACCAACATTTAGGTTGTTTCCAATTTTTCACTTCTAAATGGTTCTTCTAGAATCATCCTTCATCTATCTTTTCACATTTGCATGAGTATATCTGTAGGGAAATTTTCCTAGTAGTGAAACTGCAGGGTCAAAGGAAATTCACATTTTTAATTCTGCTGGTTATTTAAACTGCCCCTCAAAATAGTTCACTAAGTGATTTTGTCATCAACAAGGTACATGAACACTCTTCTTCTTCATCCTTCTCCCTCCCTCTTTTAATCCTCGAGCGGGGGCGGGAGGGGGTGAACCTAGTTGTATTATGTTATTAGCTGACAATTATTATATTGATAGATCACTTCTAAAAATGTAGGAGCACCAGACAGACAATAATGCTTATTCTTCACAATTTATATGTGACTGTAGTTTGTGTTCTTTTTATTATATTATTTTTATAACAACAAAAGTCAAACACATGCCATATGAAACAGAAGGATAGGAATATAATCAATGTATGTGTAAATTACACTTGGCTCTCTCTGAGTCTCCTGCTTGCTGAGATAAAAGAGGCAGGTGTTGGCTTCAACCAGAAAAAAAAACAAACAAAAAAAAAACCTATTACCCATAATTCCTTACAATGTCTCTGCTCAGTGATGCACCAATGACAATACAATAAATCCGCTTGTTTGTGAGAGCCTGGCACAGCCCAGTTAGGAAAGGAGCACTCGGCGACCTGTATCATCATGCATCACCTGGAGACGCTGCTGGCCGGCTCTGCAGAGGGATGCTGCTCTGATTTTTCCCCTTTTGTTACTGCCTCCTCCAGACATCACTGTCTTGTTGAGTGTAGCTGATTCCTGGCCATATTTCCCGTCTCCCTGCCTCCTTTCATTACTTCTCCTCCGATAAATCTCCTCACTTTGGCAGAAGGGGTTGAATATACAGCCTCTTTCCCTGCGGTGATCAATACCTACATGGAGATAAGACAGCCAACAAAGGGTGGACAAGAGCAATAGGTCTGGGTCTTTTGATTGTATCATGTGAGGAGCTTCTGACCTTCATGCTATAATCCATCATAATAATACAAATTTTGGGAGGTATGACCACAAGATGGACACTATCATGATGGTTATGAACACATGAAGAGAGACTTTCAGGTATAGACTACAGGCCCTGAGCCATAAAACCCAACCAGGTATGCTCTCATCATTATTTATTAGTACTTGTAACCCAAATCTTCCCGACCTTACCTACATATGGAATCAAATGGGACTCACCATATCTACATCAACACCAATATCAATGACCTCATTCCATCTACTTTTTCCAGTCCCTGCCAAGTCTGACCTAATCATTTTGGGGAGTCTCCAGGGATCACACTGAAGTGCTCATACCAGGTTGTCAGTTCCAGCCAGAGTTATGTTGCAGCATCTACTCCTATAACTACTGCCTGAAAAGGCACTTGGAGATGCCGCCCCACTAGCTATGTTTGCTATGAGAACTTGAATGTCTCCGGCAAGAAGGTGGTCTCCTGATCTTCCCAGCCTTCAAGGAGATAGTGAAGCCCTGTATTCTTGAGGAAGTGGAGGGATTCTTTTCTCCTCAGCACAGCACTGCCCTTCAGCACCTGGGTACTAAAGCTCTGCCCATGCCCCTTGCCTCCCTCATAGAAATAGCTCCTCTAATCATGACCACTAGTCCTCCTTTATTGCACTCAACGTAAGTCTCTGAGCCACAGAAGCAATAGACCTGGTGTGGACCCTTCTACTCCTGTTTTCCACTTTCCTGACGTCTGTTTCTACTCATGCCTACATGCTGTGTTCCTGCCAGGAACGTTCCATGTGAAATAAGTAGTGGAGACAACATCTAGTCTGGTGTACAAGATCTCCATGATCTGTGCCTGCCTTTTCTCCTACTCTAGCTTCACCCCTTTAAAACCACTTGTCAGTCATACTGAATGACTTTCAGTTTTCCAAACAAGTTTTCTATTTTTATGCCTATAACCCTTGCTCCCAATATAGCTCAGCCTAGAATACATGTCTCCCCATCTACTCATCTTTCAAAACCCAGGACAAGCATAATTGCAATGGAGAAGACTTTTCTCTCTCCTTCTACCTCCTCCCTCTCTATCTTGAGAGAATTTATCACTCCCACCTCTGACCCAGCACCACACTCTACAAAATTGTACCATGGCACCATTTTATTTTACCACTTGCTAAACTCAAGGGCAAGGTCATTTTATCAATATCTGGTACCTACCTCAATATCTGGTACTCAGTAACTAGGGTGGGTTTTTTTTATGAATTAATCTCTTGAAAATAAAATAAAAGTTGTGAGTACATCTTTGCAGTCATATATAAATAGTAATCAAGCCATTCTTTTCCCCAAAATGCTTCCTATAACTATATCTGGCCTCAGATAACTCGTTAGTTATAGGAAATGCTTCTATAGAATAACAAAATGAATAATATTGGGGGGAAAAATACAAACAAATCCATAACATGGGCTATAGGTACCCCCACATCACATCTCCTTGGCCTACCTCAGATGGCAACAACAGCTGGAGTGGACAGATGTTAGGTGAGTCTCTTCAGCATTCTTGCCCAAGATGTTCTCTGATGCTGTACAAGCTCTAGGCCTGGGCAAGCACAGCTGGAAGCAGAAGGGAGTTAATGCCCCCATTCCCAAGGGGAGTTGGCAGATACATGCTTCAGAATCTTTTTTCTCAGATGGACAATTCCAGGGGCATCCAAGCTGCTTCTCAGCAGTCCTGGCAGAATTGGACCCAAGTCCTTACCATGGCAATGTCATTACACCCCCTCCCCCAACCCGTTAGCATTTCCTTCTTCTTTGTTGTCTTCCTGCTCCCTCACTTCTACTTCATGAGATCATCTTCCACAAAAGTCTTTATCTTAGTCTCTGCTTTCAGGGAGGCCTGAATAAGCCACGGGGCCTTGTCTTAGAAAACTGAGGTCCCCTCTCTCCAGTACAGTGGTGCATGGAAAGGGAGCAAGCTAGGAGACAGCAATGAAAGGCAATGTGTGGTTCTAGATTGCATGCTAGTTTAGACAAACCAGATATAGAGGACATTTTTGAGACAATAATAAAATGTGAATATGGTCTTGTATATTGAGGAGATGAAAATATGGTGAAGTGGGGAAATAGACATTATAAACTAAAGAAGCAAATTACAAAATAAAAATAAATTTATAAATATATATATTATATATATTACATGTAATATGTATTATATATATGTAATATATATATTCCAAAAGACATACAAGCCTTTGAAAAATGATCTGGAAAGATATACACTGAAGCATTGACTATTCAGTCTCTATAATTTTTTGTTCTGTTAGTTTTGCTTACCTATATTTTGTAATATTTTACCACAAACATACACTGCTTCTGTATTTAGAACATTTTTAAAAAGCTAATGCTGAGTTCAACTTTCAACCTGTTGTTTAGTTATTCCGGGACAGTTTCTATAAAGTTCAGTGGTAAATGAGTCTGAGAAACAAGGAAAAATGTAAATGGGCTAAGGAGGGTCCCAGAATGCACTGTGGGCCGGATAAGAATATACAAGCCAGGATCAGCTTTTGTGCAGACGGGATCCCATAAATACCAGAGTCCGATTCTCTGTAAGTTAGATTCATTCCTCTCTGCAAACTCATGGACATGCACTTACTAAGATCCTCAGACGATGCTTTTCTCACCAGCGCTGCGTAGTTTGTGTTTGCCGGGTTTAGGGGCCAGCCTTCCTGCTGACTAACTGCACCTGATGTGACTGGGCTGGGAGCCTCCACACACGCACATTCTCCATCAGCTGGTTATCCTCCTATACACTTAATCTTTTCCCAAACAATCCCCCAAAAGAAAGTAAATATTTGTAGATTAAAGGAGAACTACCTTCTCATCTTTTGCAGCTGCTGGTGTGCAGGCTGTTACGCACCGAGTGTTTAATTAATGGACAAATACCATTAGAGAGGCAGCTGGACCTGCATTCAGATGAGTCTGGATTGGAGGCGCCGGGAGATAAGGATCTGAAAGTGGAAAAGCTGGACTGCATTGGGTTCATTTATAAAAGAGGCTGTTAAAGGTCAACTGTGTTTTCTTGCACTAGAGATAAAGAGAGGCTATTAAAAACAATTGGAAAGTAATTCATAAGGAAGCAGTAAGTCACTCAGGTTAAATTAATTTGTCTTTCTGGTAGCATGGTGCTCATGATTGGAAAGTAAATTTACCTAAAATCAAGATCTTTCAGAAACAGCAATTGATCATGTCTGGCAAGGCCACTGGAATACGCTCCAGGTGCCAGGCCCACGGGTCTGTCTGATCACAGCGTCCCCAGAGTTCATTGCAGCACCCTCCCAGTCTGAGAAGGCAGCATTTCCCCCAAGGATAGTGAGTGCAGTGGCATTTCTGTGGACATGCCGAGATGCCTGAGCCTGCTGACATCTCTTCACCTCTGATAAGCTAACAGCCAGACACCAGGACAACCTGTCGTGCACATGATCCGATGCTTCTGACATTTAGCAACGTATTAGATTTAGAACATTCTAGCCCACTGCACCCAACTGATAGCCTCCTCTCCTCCCTGTCCTCACTCCAACACACCCATGTTCAAACATACATTCCCGGATGAAAATGTTGTATTTATCCAGAGAATATATCTACACTTATGACTGGCAGTCTTTTAACTCTGCAGGGAGAACTGTATGTTTTCTTTGTTCCTCTCTTCCTCAGGTTAAATCGTTTTATCCAAGCACTACAAACCTCCCTCCTCTGCCCAGCACATCTCCTGGCTCAGCTCGTGGAGTGACAAAGGGCAGTTGCTTTTAGTGCCTGGAAAGGGCAGCCCACTGGGACGCACCTTCACTTTCCTCTGGGCAGGATGGGGTTGTGTCTGTCTACTTGCTGCCAGGCATGGGGATGAGCAGGGACAAATGCACTTTATCCGGTTGTGTGGACTACCTGGGTCTGATCAGCTTCTCTCCTTCTTCTTGTTGCCAGAGGAAAACTGCTGTTGCTCTTCTGTCTTTCTTGGGCTTGGAAATTAATTGGGGTCTTTATTTCCTGAAATCACAGGAATAATGAGCAATTCCCTGCAAAGGTCTATCTGTGAACAACCTGCATTTCTGGGCACATGCTAATTATAGCCCAGCTCAGCGAGCTGCTCACCAGTGTCCCAGTGTCAGCCAGGGAGCGACAGAGAGGGTGAGAGGCAGTTAATGTCACACATTTACCATGGCTGGTCATCTGCAGGTATGAATAACAGCTTTGCAATGCAGATTCTGCACTCTAAAGCTCTCCAGATTAGATAGCACAAGGTTTCATCTGAGCCTGTCACCACTGAAAAAGGACATGTTCAGCATTAGCTGCACTGGACTGAACGCACCTTGCTCATGTTCAGACTTCAAATGCATGATCCTAATAGGATGTGCTTTATACTGTAGTCAGTGGACAGAACCCAAGAAATGGAAGTTGCTGGCTTAAGAAGGCCACCCTCCTGTATGGAAAGCTAATGGGAAACAGCACATCACAGAGGAAGCCAAGAATAACAGCAACAACTGTTCTGTTGATGAATCTCAAGACATAAGATAAAGGGCGTCCTGTGCTTCAAAATGCCCTAACGGTGGCACTGATAGGGTCAGTGGAGTGTCCAGGGTTGAATTCACATTTATTTACTAGTGTAAAGAAACTGAGAATAAAGAAATAATATTACAAGGAGTTTCCATTGGAAAACTATGCATTGTTATAGACACCGTTCCAGGATTATAGCTTTTATTGCCTTTGAGCTATTTTATAATCAATGGCAAAGCAAATCATACATGTCTATGCACATGCAAATGAGTTCTCTCTGATGAGTCCATTTGGAAATTCATTTCAATATTTCTAATCTATAAATGTATCTGTTCTTTGGATTCTTCTTTGAACTGGTTATAACATCTGTCTGGTTCCTTTGTTAACGAATAGCCCTAGCCAGGTAGCTCAGTTGATTAGAGCGTTATCCCAATATAACAAGTTTGCAGATTAGATTCTTGGTCAGAGTACATACAAGAAGGAACAAATTAATGTATAAAGAAGTGGAATAACAGCCCTAGCAGTTTGGCTCAGTGGATAGAGTGTTGGCCCTGGGACTGAAGGGTCCTGGGTTTGATTCTGGTCAAGGGCATGTACCTTAGTTGCAGGTTCAATCCCTGGCCCTGGTCAGGGCACGTGCAGGAGGCAACCAATCCATGTGCCTCTCTCACATGGATGTTTCTCTCTTTGACTCATTCCCTTCCTTCCACTCTTTCTAAAAATCATTGAAAAAACTATCCTCAAGTGAAGATTAACAAAAACAAACAAACAAACAAAAACAACCAATAAAGTAAGTGGAACAACAAATTGGTATTTCTCTCTCTCTCTCTCTCTCTCTCTCTCTCTCTCTCTCTCTCTCTCCCCCTCTTCCTCTCCCTCTCCCTCTCTCCCTCTTGCCCTCCCCTTTTTCTCTAGAATCATTTTTTTTTTAAAAAACCAATGCATTAAATAAAAATAATTCATGGGTGTTCATTTTTAATCTTCATAAGAGTCATAATTTTATCTACTTTTAAAATTACCTGTTAGCACTAGTAATTATTGAGAACTGAGGATTTGCTGATGTTGAGTTCCAGACATTTACTAATCTCATCCATTCACCAACTGCCCTAGTTTTAGGCTTAAATTTTATTTTTTTAAATATATTTTTATTGATTTCTGAGAGGAAGGAAGAGGGAGAGAGAGATAGAAACATCAATGATGAGAGAGAACCATTGATTGGTTGCCTCCTGCATGCCCCCCACTGGGGATTGAGCCTGCAACCGGGGCATGTGCCCTTAACCGGAATCAAACCTGGGACCCTTTAGTCCACAGGCCAACACTCTACCCACTGGGCAAAACTGGCTAGGGCACCTAGCCTTAGGTTTAAAGGCAGCCATTGAAAGATCTGTCATTAGGGCAAAGAGCTTGTGGCTCTTGTCAAGCTTTGTTTTCTTTCTTTGGTTTGTTTATTTGTTTTGTTTTTTCATTATGTTATGCCTGTCATTGCCAGAAAAGCTGTTATGTGGTATTGCATAAAAATCAGGCAACAAAACAATTTTGCTGTCTTCCATTTCCATCCCCACCCCAGCTGTTAGGCTGTTATGCCAGCATCATCTCATAAGAAAGCCTGTTCTGCTGGCATTTCAAACTCCCACAGAAAATGCTGTGGATCTTCTGAGAAGTCCTTATTTGCAAGATTTGTTCAACAAAGAGGTTGTATAAGCATCTTGGATTAAACCTTCAAAGCAGCAGGCCCTTGGTTACTTTTCCTGATTAACCTGGGAACTCTTTGAAACTCTCTTTCTTATCGTAATACATTTTTTGAAACTATCGCTTTTCATAATGAGAAACACTTTAGTAAACACACTCCTTTATGCATTTCCTCCTAATTAGCAAAACCTTTATTTTGCACAAAAATTTCCATATTTAAGTTTATCTGCAAAGAATATTGAGTGTGAAGTATTATAGAATTAGGTAGCTAATGGCAAATATATTCTTCCTACTGATATATCAAAATCCATTAGTCTGTTCATTAATTTCTAGCTGCTTAGCCTCCAGGAAGCTCAGAGCCAAATTTGTGGCTTGACTGTAATAACTCAGTAGAACCTGCCTGTTTGCATTCTACCTCTCTCCAGTCTGACGGCATAGGCAGTTAGTTATTAACAAAAGAGAAGGGAACAAATTAAGCCTGATCAAGTCAGGCAATAGTTTCATAGTCACCCCAGGGAGGAACTGTCATGATTCCAGACAATGTCCTGCTAGTGGACTAGGCAGGAACGACAGCCTTACAGCCACCCTGGGGGGTAACTGTCATCATTCAGCTGGATTAACGGGGAGACAGAGAAAACAACCATAAAGGGGGACGGCAAAGCCTGGGAAAGTCTGGGGAAGGGATCAGATTGAGGAAGGGCACAAGCCCCGGGAAAATCCAGGAAAGAGATTGGATAGTTTGAAAGAAAGCCTGTTCTTTCTGGAACCCAAGGAAATATATGGAAGCTAGACAAAGAGCCGAGTGTGCACCCTCCTAGAGCACCCTACCTTCTCTCAGGCACATAGATTTTGCCTTCCTTTCTCCTAAACTCTAAGGGTCCCCCGGAGACTTGCAAGCAGGGGCGCAGTGAACAGCAGCAGAAGACTCTCCTTTTGCCTCTGCAACTTCCTTTCCTGAGTCCACACAGCCATTGCCCTAGATAGCCAGCCTGCCCTCTGTCTCTCTGAGAGTGTACTATTGCTTTCACTCTAATAAATCTTGCCACTATCACTCAAAACTCCTCCTACGTGAGTGTCCCTGGAATTCTTTTCCCATGACACTGCTGAAGAACCTGTTTCCTCCAGTAACATCTTGACCTTGGTTCCTAATTTATATTTTGTCTGTTCCTGATTTTAGAGATTCAGAGGGGAAGGGAGAGGGAGAAAGAGATAGAAACATCAGTGATGAGAGAGAATCTTTACTGGGGATTGAGCCCCCAACCTGGGGCATATGCCTTGCCTGGGAATTGAACCATAACTTCCTGGTTCATAGGTCGATGCTCAACTACTGAGCCATATCAGCTGGGCCCATCTCTTAATTCTTTAGGGAATAGTCCAGATATTAAAAAAGGAATTTATACACATAGATTATACATGCCTCTGTATTTAATCTTATAAGAGAAATTTCTGGGGAAAATTACAATTTCCTTTGTCATTGTTCTTTCCTGGCATGTTTCGTTTAGAGACAATGAAGTACTTATCTATTACTTAATCTGTTCATATGCTAAGTAACTTTTTAAAAGATTGATTTTAGAGAGAGAGAAAGGAAGAGAGAATGAGAGAGAGAGACAGAGACAAAAACATCAAATTGTCATTCCATTATTTATACATTCATTGGTTGGTTCTTGTATGTGCCCTGACCAGAGATCGAACCCAGAACCTTGGCATATTTGGATGATGCTCTAATCAATTGAGCTACCTATCCATGGCCTCCTATGTAATTACAGAATACACTTTAGGAATGAATAAACAAAGTCATAGTGAGGTCAACTTTGTGTGTCTCAGTTCCTACAATGATTTATACAATGTGATACTAAACTTTCAGTTTCTACAAATATTTCTCAGCCTCATAATTATTTATTACAAAAGTACTTTCTGATCACCAGAATCTCATCAGTCTTTCAATAGACATCTCATGAGCTAAAAAAAGGCCTGCCATTATGCTTAGAGGTTAAGAATGCAACTTGAACAGGCTGTTCAAGGGCTCGGGTTACATCTACATCGCCCTGGCAGCCCAGTACTCCCCAGATCCCTTTAGAGCGGTGAAATCTCCATAAAAGGAACTACAGTGTTACCTTAAAGAGGAGAAACAAAAGGCTTGGTTAGCTGCCTTCCCACTGTAGTGAGGAAGGCCCACTTGATGGTGTGATATGAAAAGCACATTGGACTTGGAGAACCAAATCTAGGTTCAAGTCCTAGTTTTGTAACTCATTAAAGTGTAGTTTCCTGTACCTGTAGAATATGGGGACTACATGCCCTTACCTTTCCAGTGGTTGTGAGGAGTCACTGTGAACAGGTGTGGCATGGCAGGGGGCATTAACTCTCTGTGTGTGAACCCCAGGGCTTTAAGCTTCTTTCTTTCCTCATGAACAGCCACCAAGCTCAGACGAGCTTCAGCAACAGCAGTTCAGGCTGTAGGTTATACTTCATCCCAGGGGACGTCCTTGTCCTATCCTTGAACATAGTTCATTTTGCTTTAATTACCTATGAGGAGACTCATTTGTGAATCTGTTTGCCCTTTTGTGGCAGACAGTATTTTCCGAAGATGGCCACAGCAATTTTTCCATCCCATAAACTCTTGTGAAATGTGAAAGTAAAGAAAGGAAAGTTTGGTTTGTGAAAGGATTTGATATCCAGTCTACGGTCATTCACTGTCTCAACATGGGCACCAAGATTTCAAGTTGTTCTTTTGTGTGTCATCTAGAATTTTTTTTTTTTTTTAATGAAGTAGGAAATAGAAACTTAAAGACTCCTCTCCAGGAGTATTAATTTGGGGTAAAGAATATTAGGAAGTGAGAATCTGAAAATTGATCCACTTATGAGATGTGTTCCCCAGCATGAAGGCTATTGTTCTTCACAACCACTCATTGTGGTATGATAATTTGAAAACTAGTTTTATAAGATATCATTAGAAATTTAAAAAATTAACATGGGACTGGGCTCCATAGTGGGGAAAAAAATTGTAGGTAACTTTAATTTAACAAAGATTCTCCTTTGTATTTCTCAGAATGCACTGTGCCTCTCCAAGGTGGTAGAGGATATAGAATGCAACATTGCCCAAACTGATTTGGAAGTGTAAACTTTATTTTCATCCAGCCTGGTATGAGAAAAGTGTTCAACTAAACATGCTTTTGGAAGTACTGACTGTGTTAGCTGTCTATTGTTGTGTAACAAATTACCACAAATTTAGCTTCAAACAACACACATTTATTATCTCACAGTTTCTGTGGGTCAGGAGTCTGGGTACCCTTTGCTTTGTTTTCTGCAAGGCTGCATTCAAGGTGCCCGAGGATGGGTCTCATCTGACGGTTTGACTGGGAAATAGTTCATTCCAATCAGGTTGTTGGCAGAATTCATTTCCTTGTAGTTGTAGGACTGGGGACCCCATTTTCTTGCTGGCTGTTCTTTGCCACTTGGGTCTCCTTCCATCAAAACCAACAAGTGAGCAGAGAGTCTTCCCAAGATGTATGTTACCATTTTATGTAACGGAATTATGTAAATGTAGTCATGTTCTTTCCATCATCCTTATCGAAATCAGTTGATCAGAAGCAAGTCATAGGTCTCACCTACACTCACAGGGAAAGAATTACACAAAGGCATGGAAATCAAGAGTTAGGAATCATACAGGGAAAACTGCAAACTCTTCATACAAATGACTTCCTCCACCACCCACACGACCATTCTAGCATATCTTCTGTAAACTCAGGGCTGTGTCCCCAGAATGATAATCCCAACCCCTTGAAATGGCTGCCTGAGAAAGCTCTTTTAGCTAAAACCTGAATAGAGACCCTCGTCTCCCTTTTCATTGAGCATTTACATTAGGAAACTTGCGATTGCAAATCCTTTCTCTGACCCTTTGAGCTGTATCGTCTACAACCTAGGAATGTCTTCCTCAAAGACCTGGGAGCCATTCCTTTAAATTTGATCATCATGAAAGACAGGGTCTCTCTCTCCCATCCTCTGTGGGAGGACAGGAGCCAAGCTTCAATAAGCGCCAGTTAGCAGACACAGGTGGCCTAGTCACACTGACCAGGTCCCCGCACAGCATCCGTTAGTACTTTTGCGTTAGCACACCCAGCATTGAAAAGGCATTCAGTTTTTGCTTCAGGGAGTTGAACACGGTTTATACTGGCGTGTCTCTCCCCTACTGTAGCCTGAATAAAATCTGTCTTGCCACCTTTGACAAATGCCCAGCTCTGTTTTCTTTGACAGGAGCAACCTTAAGAGTTTATCTCCCTCAATTACCTAGAGGTTTTGGTATCATTTTGCTTTCCATTCTAACACATCTACCTCAGCAATGCTGAGCTTCAGTGAGCATCTGTGGATTATGTGTTTGTAGAGTAGCTTGGGTATTTCTCCTTTTATATATAATAGACATGTTCCTAATGGGTAGTAATTGTTTTAACATGAATGAATAAAAATTAAAGCAAAGGGGACTTTGATATTGATAAGAACCACAGGTTGTGGGTCTGGCTCTGTAACATAGACTAGCCTGGATGGCTAGTAGGTGGAAATGAATTCTCTTGGTGGTAATGCGTGGTTACCTTTAGGCACTTTGGGAAGGAATAAAAATAGTCTCAGCCTTGCTGGAAGACAGATACCCAGCTGGAGTGGGGAGTAATGGTGCAGTACCCAAGTGGAGCCCAATGGGAGTTCACTCTTTTCCCCTGAGGAGGAAGGAGAATCCTGAGCAAGCAAATATTCCATTCATCCAGCTCAAGCCCAAATTAGAAGAACCGACAAAACACAAAGGGGGGCTGGAATTGGGGCTCTGTAGGAACTATGTTTGCCAAGCGAAGGCACACATGGTTCTGGGATATTTGTTGGAGCCCTTCTGTTAAAGAATATTTCTGAAGCTGTGTTAGATCTAGAAGTGGTGGCCACAAATGTGTTCCCTCTGGTCTCCTCCACTCAGGACCATCGTCAACCAAAGAGCAGGGTCCTGCTTCTTGTGGTTTCCAGTGAGGAGTGGGTCTCTGTCTACCAGATGTTTCTCCTCTGACTCTGTAGAGCCAGTTTCCCTGTGTCCCTCCAAGCCTGTACCTCCAGCCCAGTTCCTCAAGGAGTACATGTGATTTGTGGATCATGATGCACTAAACCAGGAGGAAAAGACATTAACCAGGTGTTGAATGACTACAGAACAAGAGGGTTTTGTAGGTGGTGGTGTTTTGTTTTGTTTTTCAAGGGAAGCTCAAAGCTCCTTTTTGTTTTATAATATAAACTTTGGGCATCAAGAGCTGAGACATGTTGTCTGTTCAGTGAACTGCAGAAAATGCAAACCTTTACAAGCCAGAGAAATAGATCTTCCCTGTGTGAGCCTAGAATATTTAAAGACCAACCTGTGTCTAACTTTTTTGTTCTCAAAGTTTTGGAAATATTCCACTAGATTTTCTCTTTTAAAAAAATAATTAGTTCTGGTTTTGCAAGAGCATATTAAATCAACAATTATTTCCCTAGTTTTGTATTATCATTAGTAATCAAAACTATATCACTTGTGTTACTGTAATACCATTATACAGTATTCTTGAAAATATGATTCCTAGAAATAATATGCACTCCCTACCCTCAGTTGATTGGATACAAAGCCATAATAGCTCTAAAATTAAATTATATGTAGATTTTTGCCTTTTCTTTTATATTTCACTAGAGGCCCGGTACACAAAAATTTGTGCACTCAGGGGGGTCCCTCAGCCTGGCCTGTGCCCTCTCACAATCTGGGACTCCTCGGGGGATGTCCACCTGCTGGCTTAGGCCCACTCCCCGGGGGGATCGGGCCTAAGCTGGCAGTCAGACATCCCTCTGGCAGCCCAGGAGCCCTCGGGGGATGTCCACTTGCCAGCGGGGAGCAGGCCTAAGCTGCAGTCAGACATCTTTAGCACTGCTGAGGAGGCGGGAGAGGCTCCTGCCACCACCGCTGTGCTGGCAGCCATAAGCCTAGCTTGTGGCTGAGCAGAGCTCCTGCTGTGGAAGCGCACTGACCACCAGGGGGCAGCTCCTGCATTGAGTGTCTGCCCCCTGGTGGTCAGTGTGTGTCATAGTGACCAGTCATTCCCAGTCTTTCTGCTGTTAAGGTCAATTTGCATATTACCCTTTTATTATATAGGATAGAGGCCTGGTGCATGGGTGGGGGCCAGCTGGTTTGTCCTGAAGGGTGTCCCGGATCAGGGTGGGGGCCCTGCTGGGGTGCCTGGCTAGCCTGGGTGAGAGGCTGAGGGCCATTTTCAGGCTGGCCAAGCCCCTCAGCAACCCAAGCCCCAGCCTCTCCTTTTTTCTTTTTCTTTTTTCTGGGATTTATTTACCTTTTATAATTGAAACTTTGTAGCCTTGAGTGGAGCCCAGTGCCAGCCAGGGCAGGCAGGAAGAGCTTGGCTTCCTCCATCGCCAGGGGCAACCCAAGCCTCCTGCTTGCTCCAGCTCCGTGGCCGTTGCCATCTTTGTGACAGAGTGATGGAGTGATGGTTAATTTGCTTATTGCTCTTTTATTAGATAGGCTTGTCCCTCCTGATATTTAGACCTGCTTTTCAATAAACTATTTTCATGTGGAACACTTCCTTTATATTTTTATTTCATTGTAGATTTTTTACGTTAGCATTGTTCTCGTCACGTTAAAAAGCTTCAGGTCTTGCTATGAGTGTTGGTCATCAAGTCGTAGGTTCTGGCCTAGTCCCTTGCATATTAATTACGTTTCTCATGCAGGGCCTATGTAGACAAGTCATATTCTTCATGCTTTCAGTTTCCATCACTATGTGTGGCTTCCCTGAGCCACTTGGCTAAAATTACTAGCTTTTATTTTTCTATTCTTACTAGATTGTAATGACTTCAAGCTTATTTGGGAATAAAATGTTTTAATGACATTTTAAAGGATGAGCTAGAGAAGATATTTCCATGAATTTGAAACTATTTGAGAAAAAGAAGTTACTTGATTTCTATCATGTACCAGAACACTGTCATGTTCACTTCTTATTTCATCTTCATGTGGCAGGTGAGTCTCAGTGACCCTGGCCCGGGAGACATCTCTCCTGCCAATGGCCCTGACTATCTCTGCTCAGTAGCCTACCATTCCCACAGCTGATTGGATGTGGGGAAACATGTGACTCAGGAACTGGGCCAGGTTACCTCATGTGAGGCTTTAGAATTCTTTAGAAGTTCCTAGAGTTAGATCAGGGGCCTGTTATGCTTACTTTAAAACCTATGCTGATGAATAATCAGAAAGAGAGGAGAGAGGGAGAGAGGGAGAGATAGATAGATATTGGGAGAGGAACCCATCCTAGTTAAGAAAAATAGGTGGAAGACTACAGAAAAGAGTGCTGACAATTAGCTACCCTCATCTTAAAGACTTTCTAGTTCCCCATTGCAGCCTGTTCAGGGCTTTCCGGCACTTGGATTCTGTGAGCCATCCCTGTGCTCACACACAAAACTGTGCCTTTTACATAAGTAGGCTTGAGTGGATTTTTAGTCTTTACAAACTAACTATATCTGACTAAGAAATTTTACAACATTCCTGTGAAAAATCATATTTAAAAATTAGGGCTGACTTTTCTTTTAAAAAAAGTGGACTGAACCCTGTTTCTCTCTGCTGCCTCTCTAAGAACCAGTCAAAGTGCAGTAAAGAAATGAAAGGATTTGTAATCACAGGGACAAGAAGAAAAATGAAGTCAAATTTTGGAACAAGGGGAAGAGAGCATGATGAGTATGGTTCCTGTCTTAGCTAAGCAGGGAAGGTGAGGCCCAGGTGCCTGAAAAGGGGGATGAGAATCAGGCTAGTACATGTCTCAGACCCCATAAAAACTCAGACTGGAACCACAGGCATGATGGGAGGCTGGAATGAACCTGAAAAGGAACATGCATGGGAACAGACACCTGGGTGCACTTCTCCAACCTGTCCAGTCAGGCCACAGAACGGAAGCTCATTCCCTGCCCAAAGTAGGCCAGAGTCTCCGACGGAGGGACAGCAGCTTCCCTCGAGGCCAGAGGGGAGGCTCCCACTGACCATGAGGTTGTGTGAGTTTCCCTGTGGGCCCATGGGACTCTCTAGCCCCACTGGAGCCCTGGCTCCCTCGTCCTTGGAACACGGCCTGTCCTGAGACACATAGACCCGGGGTGGAGGCTGCAGTGTTCTGCCTGGAGGAAACGCACAGCTGCACGGAAAAGAAATAGGTGTGGGCATTGGGAGGAGTCTCCCATCGAAGCCTCCTGGGCCGAGGCCTAGAAGCTGCCCTGTGTACGTAGCTCCTGCCGTTAAATACAAGTGAGCAGTCAGCAATCCCCAGACATCTGAGGAAAGCCTTCAACATGAGAGGGGAAGGATACTTAGGGGAATGGGGGTGGGTGGGGGAGAATGACAATGCAAAATAGCCGTAAGCTTCATTTAGAAGAAGAGGGGAGTTCGGAGACATCAGCTTTGGGAGAGAAGGGCCTCAGACAGGTAAAGGGAGGCGGCTGAAATAGGACTAACAGGAGGATGCTACCAGTTCCAGAAAGCAGGTTCTAGAACAGGGGTGGGCAAACTTTTTGACTCGAGGGCCACCATGGGTTCTTAAACTAGACCGGAGGGCCGGAACAAAAGCATGGATGGAGTGTTTGTGTGAACTAATATAAATTCAAAGTAAACATCATTACATAAAAGGGTACGGTCTTTTTTTTTTTAGTTTTATTCATTTCAAACGGGCCGGAACCGGCCCTCGGGCCGTAGTTTGCCCACGGCTGTTCTAGAAGGATATTTACTGGTAGAAAAATGTGATTATTGTAATGGAGGAACAACGGACTGCCTTGGTCATAGAGAAAGGCTATGAGGACATTAAAAACAACTTTGCAAACGGCCTCATTGAAAAAAAATGGGCTAAAGATTTGAACAGGTACTTTAGCAAAGTTTATATACGGATGGCAAATAGGCACATAAAAAAGTGTTCACCATCATTAGTCATTAGGGGATTGCAAATTAAAACCACAATGAGATGCCCATTTGACTGGTTAAAGACAAATCAAAACAAAACAAAAAAACACCGAGTAGTAGTGAAAATGCGAAGCTATGAAGCAACTGTAGCCATCACATTGCTTGTGGGAATGTAAAATGTTACAGTCACTTCGGCAAACATTTTAGTAGCATCTTACGAAGTTAAATATACACTTACCATTTGACCCAGCAACCCCATTCCATGGCATTTACCCAAGAGAAAGGGAAGTTATTTCCTCACAGAGATCTGTACATAGCAACTGTGTTCATCATCACCGAAACCTAGAGACCACTGCAATGTCTCCCAGCGGGGGAATGCGTAACACACTGTGGTACATCCAGAGTGAACAGCACTCGGCAATGAAGAGGACTGAAGTCCTGGTACATGGCACACCACAGATGAACAGTTTTAAGTGAAAGAAGCCCCACTCAAAAAGCTATGTATTGTTTCATGCCATTTATATGATATTCTGAAAAGGTAGACTATAGGGACAGAAAACAGAATTAGTAGTTGCCAGAGGTTGGGGGTTGGCTATAAGAGGGAGCAAGGGAGTTTGGAAGTGTGGCGGAACTGTTTATCTTACTTGGGGTAGTGATTACGTGACGGTATGGTTTGTCAAAAACACACAGAACTGTACATTAAAAGTGTGAATTTTACTATATGTGAATCATAACTTTTAAAAATGAGGGAAAAGTCAATGAGGTTTCTGGCTTGAGTGACAGCTGGAGAGTGCCATTGCTAAGGTTCATAAGAAGGCTTAGCTGGGCAGCAGACAAGCCCAACAAGAAACGGTAAAATTCTGCTTTGGCAAACAGAACCCGAGACAGCAGAAATACAGAGACTGAATATGGGTCAAGGTGGCAGGCTTTTTATTGCTGACTGGCATTCCGTTGTCTGAAAATACCAGAATTTTATCAGTTTACCAGGTGAGGAGTGTTTGAGTTTCCAGGTTCAGGCAATTATGAATAAAGTCTCTATAGTGTCCCACTCTTATATGCAGTTTTGCTTTCCACAGTTTCAGTCACCCACGGTCAACCATGGTTTGGAAATATTAGGTGGAAAACTCCAGAAATGAACAATTCATAAGTTTTAAGTTGTGCACTGCTCTGCATAGCATGATGACATCTCACACAGCCCTACTCCTTCCCACCGGGAAGCGAATCATCCTTTGCCCAGCATCTCCACGCTGCACACACAGCCCGCCCATTGGCCACTCAGCAGCCATCTGGGTCATCAGACTGACTGACTGTCATGACAGTGCTTGTGTTCACATGACCCTTATTTTACTTAATAATGGCCCCAGAGCACAAGAGCAGTGATGCTGGCAATTTGGATATGCCAGAGAGAAGCTGTAAAGTGCTCCCCTTACGTGAAAAAGGGAAACGTTTTGACTTAATACGGCACTTTACCATATCCATTATCACAAGAAGGGTGAATACAGTACAATAAGATATTTTGAAAATAAAGAGACTCCATTCACATAACTTTTATTATAGTATATTGTTATAATTATTATATTCTATTATTAGGTATTGTTTTTAATCTCTTACTGTGCCTAAATAAACTGTATTATAGGAATGTATGCCTAGGAAAGAGTGGTATATACACATACCACTAACCATGGTTTCAGGCACCCACTGGGGGTCTTAGAACGTATCTCTCGTGCATAAGGGGGGCCTGCCATATATATATATATATATATATATATATGCTCCTGTAGCTACTGAAAGATCTGGGCAGATAAGCCAGGGATATATGTTTCTAAGATGCAAATCTGATTATGTTATTCCCCTGATTAAAATTCTTCACTGGTTCCTTATTGCCTACAGCAGGGATTCCGCACATGACCACACATTAGAATCACCTAGAGCACTTCTCAAGTTGCCAGATGCTCAGCCCACCTGCAGAAATTCTGATTTAATTGATCCTTGGATGGGGTTCAAGTGTCAGTTTTTTAAAAAGCTCCTTGTGTGATTTTATTATCTTTTTAGGCTTAAATCTTTTTTAAAGCATTATTGAAATGTAATGCACATACCATATAACTTATCCATTTAGAATGTACAATCCAATGGTAAAAGTTATATTAAATTATATATTTTAAATTATGGTAAAATGTACATAACATGAAATTTGCCATTTTAAATTGTGTAATTCAATGGCAAAAATTACATTCACAATATGGAATAGTCATCACCACTATTTTCTCTTCCTATTTGACTTTAATAAATAACTAGTTCTATAAACTAAGTCCAAGTGCCTTAGCAAACCCCAAAACCTTTCTGTCTTCCCAGGTGCAGCTCCTATCACTTCCTGCCTGGCGTTCTCTTGGATCCAGGCATGCTGAATCGTCTTTAACCTTTGAAAACTCTTTACTTGTGTATATTCATCTCTCCGAAACACTATCCCACTACTTATGGTAAAATCCCATGTCTTCAGAGCCAGGCTCCAGTATTATCTTCATGGAGTGCTTTTCACACCCCTGGGCTTCCCCTCTGTGATCTATAGCACCCTTTTTCAACTTCTGTTCAAGTACTTCATCATGACTATTTTCTATGTCTGTTTTTGTCTCTTTCACCACATATCCCCCCTCCCCTGCTCTCTCTCTCAGGGTGAAAAAGAGAATGTGAAACCTCATGGGAAAGAAATGCTGGCTTTGAGGGAAGGCAGAAGAGAACGAGAATTTAGAGGAGTCTGAGAAAGGTAGCAGGTGTGAAGGAGAGGTCTTGAGCAGAAGTTGTTTCTCGGGGAAGACAGACCTGGGCTGGGATGAGGGAAGAAGGAACTCACAAATTGGGCACTGAAGACAAACAGCCCACTAAAACCTTAGCATACCAGCAAGACAGTTCCTGACTTCTAGAATTAGACATAATCCAATGTAAATGTCAAACCCCAAATCAATACTTGCCAAAAATATACAGTCTATAAAAAAATCAGAATCATGATCCTGAACAGATGTTCCATTTGTTAATTTGATTTTTACTAACAAGATGTATTTTTGAAGGCGCTGCTGGATACACCATTTTTGTCCCCTTGTGGGTAAAATCAGAAAGATGTCTTGGTTCAACAGTGCTCAAGAGGTTGAAATGTGTTCTCCTTTGTGATTGGCAGCTCTGATTAGTTCTATTTTTCTGCCTAAGATGCAAAATGCAAACATACATTGAGATTCTGTGTCATTTCTGCTTCTTTCATCATCACCATTAAAAAAAATTCAAAGCAAGTATCTTTGGAATCTCACTGAAAATGTGGCCTGAGATGCACGAGGCAGAATACATACTATGGTCCAGTCTTCCATACCATCCATATTAACCTAGTGAAAACCATATCAAAAATCAAAACAAAACGTTCACCTGTCATAGAAAAACATGTATGCATTAAACATATCCAATCAGAAATGAATTGTTGAAAGGAGAAAAATAGATGTTAAAAAGCATTGCAGTCTGGGAGCTAAGGGGAAAAATATATAGATAAAGCAAGCATAGCAAACTCTTAATAATCTTGCTGCATCTGTTATGAGTACATGGCATTCTCCCCACTCTCGTGCGTCTGATGTTGTTGATGATAAATAGTAGAGAGATCATAAACTTACAGATAAATACCTTCAAACATTTGCACAAAGCTAAGGACACAGCTTAATGTATTAGGTTCCATAATTGCAGAATTTCATTTATGTAAAAAATAAGGTCCAAAATAATGACATTTTGCAAATAGGTTTGAGTCTCCTGAGCTCTTGCACATGTTATTTCATCCTGGAGCACAATGACAGACTCCTGCAATGGTCCTTACCTCTTTCTAATACTATTTAATGAGCTGCCTTCCTCAATGCCCTGAAATCTGAATATCCTGAGAGAGTTCCTCCATCTTTAAAAGCAACAATAATCTGGCATCACCTTTAGAATTAGACTGAATATTAAACATGATAACGGTTGAAACTGACATGAATCAAGGAGAGCCACATTTCTTGCTCCTTATGTATCACTAAGGAAGGATATCACGTCCATACATGATTCAGTTAACTATCATTTTCTGGAAACCATATCTATTGATTGATTGTGGCTTGAAACATGCATAGGAAAACAGTTACTTTTTCAGTCCACTGATAGTATCAATAAAGGTTGAGTATATCTTATTTTCTAGAGTGAGATATTTAGCATGCTGTAGGTGTAAGTGAAAGACAAACTAAGAGACAAAAGTGAGCCTTTCAGACGTTAATGTGATGATGTCTGTGTTATTATGAGCCTAATGATATCAAGTGTTCACAAGAACACATAGGTGTCATGCTGGGAAACCAATGATCTAGCTCTCATCTTGACTGCAGGCAAAGAATATCTCATTAAAGCTATAAATTTCATGAGTCTGTTTCCAAATTTAAAACTCTTAAGGCAAATGGCTCTCATGGTTCAATAATTTTAAAGGGTTGTTCTTACTTGGCTTTGTAACAAGGAAATTAATAGTTTTTCTGAAACAAATCAGAATTATGCCATAGTTGCATGTGTTTTCATGCTGCTGTCTTTAGCTCTTAACTTCTTCTGCAGATAACAAAACAGTGGACTCCACATTGAATTCACTATTGGGAGACACTTATTACCTACTATGATTGCTCAGGACAGAATAGGGTGGAAATGAAATGTGCTCATTCATGGCTATGTAAAAATGGTTTTCTTGAGTTAATATGAAAGGGAGTAAGTTTCTAATCAACCTTCACTAATCAGAGTGAATCCTATTTAGCCCACGATCAGGCAATGTAAGTTGCCCATATGGTATTAGCACCAAACCAATAGAAATGTGTGCAGGCCTCAGGGACCCAAGGCATTGAGACCCAATGTCATAGCAGTTAATTGAACTTGTTTCTTCTTTCTCAATGAACTTCAGAATAAACATTACGTGTGAGAGATGCAATTTTAGAAAACATTCTCCTTTTGGGGGGGAGGGGGTATACATTCAATTTAAAAAGCAACCACTTGCTGCATTTGGGAAAATCGAGACAAATTATAGTGGATATAGGACAATCAGATATATCAAATGCCTGCCACTGTTAAAGCTTAGGGGAAAGGTATTAGTGATTGTTGTGCAGGAAGAACATATACAAGATGAGCAATAAGAATATAATTATTGCTTTCCAAAAAAACCCAAAAAAACTAAGCAAGCAAAATGACTTAGTCTTACATAATTTTATCTGGATGATCAGATACAAAAAATTACAAATGAAAAACTGTTATACCCCAGGAAGGGCATGTCCTATTTGGTGTGTGTGGGAATGAAACTCAAAGCAGTTCATAAACCTTTAAACTTGTAGTAACTGGGCACACATCTTGCTTTTCTCCTCCCTCAAACTTTTTAGTCCAAAGGGAAATGGATAGAAATAGTCCAGAAGATATAGTTATGATATAAAAAAAATTTAATTGGCTTTAAATGTATTTTCAACTGCAAAGGCCATTAAAAAATCATTAAAACAGAACATGCAATCATTAAGAAGCTTTAACTACATTAAATGTTTTCAATAGACATCACACTATTTTTTGAATGTTGAATTTTTTTGTATTTTAATTTCTTTGGAAACTTTCATTAGCATCTTTTGCAGTGATTATTTCTAGTGTTTACACCGTTGTTACAAATGCTATTGCATAACACATCCAATTTCCATGAAAGAAAAATCAAAGATTAAATACTAATTTTGTGAACCACACTACTTAGTGTGACAAGTGTATTCTGAAAAGAATAACCACAATGAAGTAATATGACTTTTACTTAAAAAGCAAAGAAGATGCCTCTAGTTTTTGGCTACCATTTCTTTTGTATAAAAATCTATAGTGGAGTTACTGGGTCATATATTAAGGGTATGTTTAATTTCATATGAAACTTTCAAACTCTTTCCCAAAGTGGTGTACCATTTTATACTTGAGTAATAATCAGGTAGACAGGATGACAAAGTCATTTAGCTGTCAGTCAGCTTTTTGCCATGGCCACACACTGCTTTTTCAATAAGCTGATTAACAAAATGGCCATTCTTCAGGGAGAAATGTTATGAATGGACTTAATAACATCAGTGTTTACTTCTGAAGACTGATTTGGTTAACGCTGCTGAATGCCTAACTTGCTAACAGCAGCAGCCTATCCTCAACCTCTTATGTGACATCTCTATTAGTTTTCTATTGCTGCGTGGACATTTCCACAAAATTAGCAGCTGATAACAATACATACTAATTATTTCCCAATTTTCATGGATTTATAGTCTGGACATGGCTTAGCTAATGAATTATCATCACACTTTGTATTATAGCCTAGGAATAATTATGTCCAGTAGAAATGGAAACCACATATGTAATTTCAAATTTTCTATGAACATAATAAAAAGTGAAGATAGTTTAAATGTATTATACTAATGTATTTTATTTAACTAAATCTATTCAAATATTATTTCAGCATGTAATCAGAATAAAATAATTAATGAGCTGTTTTACCATTTTTCATGCTAAGCCACCAAAGTCTGACATGTATTTTATTTTATTTACATCTCAATCAAGACTAGTCATATTTTAAGTGCCTAATAGCCACCTTTGGCTAGTGGCTGCTATATTGGACAACACAGTTTAGACATTTTAGTGGATATACAGCGGTAGCTCATTGTGGTTTTAATTTGCATTTTCCTTATAACTAAATGAGGTTGAGCATGTTTACATGTACTTACTGGCCATTTGTATATCTTCTTTTGTATGTCTGTCCATATGTCCAGCAATAGGTGAGTAGATATACAAATTCTGGTATATTTATACAATGAGAAAGTACTCAGCGATAAAGAGGAATAAACTGATTCATGCTGTAACATGGATGAAACTCAAAATATGCTGAATGAAGAGAGCCAGACTCAAAACAACATATACAAAATTATTCAATTTGTATGAAATTTTAGAGCAGACAAAATAAGAAAGAAAGCAGATCAGTGGCTTTCGTAGGAATGTGTTAGTGATTACAAAATTTTACAAGAAAACTTTTAGAAGTGATGGAAATACTTTATATTTAGATTTGACTGATGACTACATAGATATATACTAAATTTATTGAACTGCACATTTAAAATGGGTGTTTCTTTGTATGGAAATCATACTCCAATAATAATGATTTAACGATAAAAGCTGTACATGGTAGTAGCACTTGTTATGTACTCTGCAGGCCAATTGCATAATAAAACTGTGAGGCCCTTATTAAAAAATTAAGCATTTTTAAGAATTTCGAGGCAGTGACAGCAGGGGAAGTTTGTCTGTTATGGAATCCCCAAGGATAGACCGTGCATGGCATAGAGTAGGTCCTAAAAAGTTCTGTTGAATGAATTTAAGAATTTGGGCATCTTAATGCCCAGTACATTCCATTAGAGAACAACATAACACCTCTTGCGATTTCTGTTGTTTGTTCCATAGACATGAGGAAAGAGAATTCTGAATACTTTTTTGAAAATGCTGTTCTTCAGAATGATAGAGAAAAATGCTGATTAGAAGTTGTGTTGTTGCCCTAGCTGGTTTGGCTCAGTGGATAGAGCGTCAGCCTGCAGACTGAAGGGTCCTGGATGTGCAGGAGGCAGCGATAGATGATTCTCTCTCATCATTGATGTTTCTATCTCTCTCTCCCTCTCACTTCCTCTCTGAAATCAATAAAAGCATATATATTTTTTAAAAGTTATGTTGCTTTTAAATTCTTGGAAGATGTGAAGAAATATAACTCAGTAACTAACATGAAGACAGTTCACTTTGGTTGAGTGGGTGGAAATTATACAGGAATCATGAAGTAGAAGGGAATTTTGTCCTTTAGATATTTTATATCGTTATAGGTTGGCTTCTGTTGGCAGTACTACACCTAGTATGGGTCATGGAGATATAGAAATAAAACAGGTCCAGTGGTTGATCTTCTTTAGAAATCAACCTTTAGATTATATTCTAATTATAAACTTTTCTAAGGACCCTAAATATATATAATCCATATTGCCATAGCCTTTTCATTGGGACTTCACTCTAGTACTCCTTAACATGATTCAGATTTGTTATAAAAGAGGCATTTGGACTGTGAAAAAAGAAATATCTGTTATTTAAGCCACCAGCCTGGGGTATTTTGTTATGGCAACCTGAGCTAAAATAATAACTAATATTCTATAGTTATTATATGCATTATAATAATATATTAATTAACATTAATATAATCAATGATTATGCATATTAATGATATAAATTATATGCATGATTTAATTCAAATTAAGTGACTAGCTTAATCATTCACATAATGTGGGCAACTTTAGCATTATAGCAAGATTTATATGTACTTATGGCATGAAAGTATGGATCCTAAAACTTTGAGAAACTCACATGGTGCATTTTTCCTAAAGGAAATTTACAGTGGTTCTACTGTCCTACTCACTATCCTAAATCAAGGGGTATATATTTAGAAAAGAAAATTAGAAAGGGAACTGGGTTTTTGAATGGTTAAAGGTATCACTTAAATGTAAATAACATGCCTGCTAGATGGCTGAGTGTCACTGTGCCTCTCATACCTAAAACTTATTTTAGAAATTAAAGAATTAAGAGCTGAGATGACAGCATACTAATAATTAAATGAGCACTATACTGAAAAATATGGCCATAAAGTTATTGAAAAATAAGAAAAGCAATAAGATTCCTTCATACCTGTTGTTCCATCATAACTCAATGTAAAAAGGTAAAGCAGGGCATTCATTTTCTGGAGCAGGTGGAATAGTAGTTATAATTGTTTCACTTATTTCACTCAAGCTAGTCTTCAAAATGAATTAAGTGTACTAAGAAGGTGGGGGGAAGAAAGAACTAAAGGAGGGGTAGCAGGTAATGAATGAGGTGCTAAGAAGGGGAGAATAGTGAATTGAGGAGGTATGGAATTAAGAATTTCACAGTGAGAAAATGTGATATTCTGGGGTAAGACTGTTTGGGTCTGCCAATTAAATTACAAGCTACGTAACCTTGGTTAACTTATTTCCCATATCTAAGCCTCAGATTAATCATTGATAAAATGGGAAGGTTAATAGTAACTATATTATATGTTCATTGGGATGATTAGTGGCATAATGCATACTAAGTAGCATTTAGCATAGTGCCTGCAAATAGTAACTATAATACATGTAAACTATGATATGAATCATATATTGCTTCTTTTCAAAAGTGACACTAAATGAAAAAAATAGGGGAAAGTCAAATTATTTTGTATTTACTAATTGTGAAAGCCTCTACAGACTTTGACCCAACTTTTCCCAGACTTTTCCTAGTCTGTCTTTGCTCCTAAATTCTTCGAGGGGGTCTAGTCTGTGGGGTACAGCTGTTTTCCTGATATCCACATATGGCGCATTATTTGGGACTTAGCAATGAATTTTCTATCTTGCCTAGTTGCAGTTTTCCCACTTCATCCCACTGTATCATAGCTGCCAGCATGTCCCACTGTCACACCTTCATTGAGCTTGTCAGACACATGTGATAAAACTATGGCCACAGGGCAAGTCCATGGATTCTATTCTCACAGGGAGGAAGTTGTATTTCTGACATTCTCTTATAAGCCTTCCAAAGTTCTGTCTCTTATTTTAAGAAAGTCTGCCTTAAATAATCAAACAAAGACATCTATCAAAAACATTTGGCTCTGCAAATAGCAAGTAGATTCTTTGCTCCTACTGTAGTTGGCAAATGATAGCTTGGGAATTAGAACCAGAAAGAAAAATGGCTGGTTGCTGAGAAAGATGGGAATCAAAGAAATTTTACAGAATCCCTAAGCCAAACAGTTGGGAACTGTTCTTGAAATGTCCAGAAAAAGTGTACATAATAGGTCCTTAGTAAATATTTTATGAATCAAAAGTTATGGCCCTACTTCTGCCACAGAAAATGTTAAATAATTTCTTTTTCGCTTTTACCTGCAATCCTAGGATATTAGGCGATATATAAATTAATATATGTTGAAATCAGAAAATGGTCTTTCATCTTGTAGCATTGGTTGGTTTTAAGTGTTTTCACGTGCACTTGTTCACTTTTGAACTATGCTGGTTTCTCTTTATAAATTAACTGGAATTCTGTTAAGGTCCTTGAAGAAGACAGCAGAGACTAATAAGGGGATAAAAGACTGTTTTCTTTCAGGTCATTCAGATGTGCTAACACTTAGGTTACAGATTAGAGAAAAATTCTGTCTCTATTCTCAAATCTCAGTTAAGAATTTTTAAAAATATATATTTTAAAGGCCTAACTTTTATATAAAAGTTTAAATTGCTCTAAAAACATACAAATTTCAAATGCAAGCTCCTATTTCATTTTCAACAACTTTATTCAGAACATTTTGCAAATTAAGATTTTACAATTAACATTTTACAATTAGAAATTTTATCTACTACTACATAAGTTGCAAACTTTCCAAAACACTACAGAAAATCCTTTATTTCTTTGGATTTTTCTGTTCCATGCTGAGCTCCTGAGATATATTTTTTCTTTCAGCTTCATTTTCATCTTCCTGTGAAATAAATTTTAGAAAACATTAAAATAAAAACTTTAGGGCATTTTTATCGGCTATACTTAATACATTTTAACTTTATTTCTCTGAAGAATTGACTATTATGATTCCAGTAATCCTAGGGAAAAGGCTGTAACAAAATGCAAAAATTATGTAACATTTAAATATTTATATTGGGTGCTGTTTTATACTACACATTGACTAACAACTTCTGTATTTTTAAAAGTAACTTGTTTTATCAACTACTTAAAAATGTCTTTTGAAATCATGCCTGCCACTAAAAAGTGTCCTTTTAAAGGGGGTGAATCGGGTAGTTTTACTTCACCGTTTGATGAAAAACAATAAATTTAACTTCAGAGACACTGTGTGCTCCAAGCATGGCATTTTTGTGTCATCTAGCATACTTTCTTGACAGCTCTGCCAATTTTCCAATTACTTGCACCACCATATGTTATCTGAAGATCAGTCAGCTCTAAAATAGGAAACATGGACATGACAGACTAGAGAAAGCTTACAGTCGCCTACAGCTTCGATTCTAGGTGGTGGCCTCATAACTCAGAGCGGGTGCCTGTGGAACATGGCGAATAAATGAAGTGACATCATGTCTGGTTCCATAGGAACAAAGTGCTTCTGGTGTTCATTATTAAACGGCGACCTCCAAAGTATAAATAATGAGAGTCTGGAAAAATACTTCATCTCACAATTTGAAACCCATCTCATCATACCTGTTCCTTCAACAATACCCACGCACAAAGCAGTCTTGCTTTTCTAATACTTTTTTATTTATCAGGTAAGATCTTTCATTTTAACGGAAGTAAAAAGCATTGCCTAACTCTTGACTGAGTTCATTAAAGCAGTAGAAATTTCTTAAGTATCTCTAGATAACAGTAATAATATTGGTATCACCAAATGCATCACCCTGTATCTTGTAAAACAAAATTCAATTCAGTTAAATCATTTTTGAGCTTTGCTTAGTAAACTGATCATATAAGCAAATGCAGATCATGGTATACATATTTGTTTTCCATGAAAAACTACACTTTACCCGTAAACATTAAGTTGAAGAAAGCTTCCTTTATATATTTTATCTCTAAATTCAACAGCGTTAGTGATTCAGATTTTGTCGACACCAGGAAAGTAGAGAAACTATCAATATTATCAACCAAACTGAATATTATAGCTATGTAAGGGATGGTGTTTCAAATATCATCTTGGCTATGTAATTTTAATATATTTCTCTAAGCATAAAAGGCCACTGTAAATATTATGTTCCTTGCCTCATGAAAACCTATGAATGAACCAGTGGTTTCTACTTTTAGACAAAAATTTCTAGAGGTTACATTTTAATTACATCATAATAAAAAGTAAATACTACTCTACACTTTCCACTGACTTCTTCAGGCAAGACACTGACAGAAAGTATTAAATCAGCAGGTAAAAGTGGCAAGAAATTTTTGTTAATTAGCATTGAGTTTGCATATATATTCCTCAAGGCAGGGCTTTATCTTTTTTATCATATACTCCTACCATCAAACAGGGCACATTTAATATATAATTGGAGTCCAATAAATGTTTTCTGAGCTATGTGAAACAGTGGAGTAAAAACTGAATAAGAGAAAGTTCTGCCTAAACTAATATGTAATTTTGAAAAGCGTAATACTCTTTCTTACCCAGTAGTCACACTGCTAGCTTAGAACAGTACTAAAAGCCTTAATAAGCAAAAATACTTGAAGCAAAATCAGCCAAGATAGCTATTACCTAGTTCATATCCTTTATTATGTACAGGAATGGAGCCGTTATCATGTGGAGTCTACTAACTTCCCCTACCAATATGACTCACTGGTTTAAGAAGCTTGGTTATCCAGTTTTCCTAGCAACCTTCAATGATGCTCTAAGTCAAAATAGGAATGTGAAGGCTTAATAATGTCCCTGAGAGCTAGGAAGTATCTATATGCTTTACGTTCATATTTAACTAACTTTCTTAATATAATGCCAGCCTTTTTATTGTTAAATTTCTCTGAGTAAGAAAATATGGTTTGTAAATGCACGCCTCTTCTAGCATTGCCTTCTGTTCAGGACAGGTGCAAAATCTGTTGCACACTCTCCTTTATGCTGAAGACATGTCTTAAAATATCTTGCCTTTCTATGCTTTTAAAACAGTTGTCTAAGTAACAAGATCCAATCTCTTTCTTCCTTTGCACAAGGGTAACTGTGACCTGGGCGGGAAAAGAATTATGGAGGGGTGGAAAAGGCATTTAACCCTTACTGCTAGAGTATAATTCATCATAACTGCTATAGATTAGCATCATAAAAATGATCAAAATAACAGTAATAGATGAATTAAGAGACAGTAAAGCTTCAGAAAGGATTTTAGAGGTTGCTTTGGCTTTTTCTTTTTTTTTAAAGTGTTAATTTGTGTTTCCAACATTGCAGATCACTTTTTGTAAGAAAATTATAATTCAGGATTAATAAAAACATTAAAATAGCTCAAGCAGCAAATCAAGTACCACTGACAAATGACTGAATAATGAATGAGAGTGCAAAAAAGGAAGCCATTTTACCAAAGAATTTCTTCACTACTGGATATGAAAGGCAGGCGAACATTTCTCTAATAGATGGCAGGGTTATGTCACTCTTTGCTGAGGAAAGACATCTGTGTGTTTCCCAGGGAAAGACCCTTGCCACACAGATCATTTTCTTGGTGACAGCCCTGACAGGTTTGACATGTGTTTCATGAAGTGTTCTGAAAGCAGTCAGCAAGAAAATGTACCCTTTGTGGCTGCTGGAAAGGAGACAGATTTACCTCGTAATGTTTAAGCTTGTTAATTCATACTCCCCCCCCCCAAAAAAAAAAAAAAGTGTTGATTGTAACATCCTTGCAGATCTGCTACTTATGTGTGGAATTTCAAAAATACCCACTCATATAACAATAACATTATAAGGTCAAGAGACTAAATGTGATCCCTTAGCCATCTTGCTCTTTTCACACTATCGGCATTGTTGTAGCGAGGACACTAATTTCTAGGCACGTATGGACCATGTAATTATGGTCTAACGCAAGCATGTCAAACTCAAAGGCTAACACGGCCAAATAGGTTTAAGTTCATGTGGGCCGCAAAAAAACAAAAGCTTCAATTTTCATAGAAACGTAAGTTTATTTCGATAGAGACATGCTGAATACAAAGGGTTGAAATAAATGAGTAATCATTAACATAAAATAATAGAACATTTTAATAAAAATTAGTATTTTTTCTGATAAGGGCCTAATCTCCAAAATTTATAGGGAACTCATACAACTTAACAAAAGGAAGATAAACAATCCAATCAAAAAATGGGCAAAGGACCTAAATAGACACCTTTCAAAAGAGGACATTCAGAAAGCCAAGAGACATATGAAAACATGCTCAAAGTCACTAATCATCCAAGAGATGCAAATTAAAACAACAATGAGGTACCATCTTACACCTGTCAGACTGGCTATCATCAACAAATCAACAAACGACAAGTGCTGGAGAGGATGTGGAGAAAAAGGAACACTCGTGCACTGCTGGTGGGAATGCAGACTGGTGCAGCCACTATGGAAAACAGTATGGAGTTTCCTCAAAAAACTGAAAATGGAACTCCCATTTGACCCTGTGATCCCACTTCTAGGAATATATCCCAAGAAACCAGAAACGCCAATCAGAAAGGATATATGCACCCCTATGTTCATAGCAGCACAATTCACCATAGCTAAGATCTGGAAACAGCCTAAGTGCCCATCAGTAGATGAATGGATTAGAAAACTGGTACATCTACACGATGGAATACTATGCTGCTGTAAAAAGGAAGGAACTCTCACCATTTGCAACGGCATGGATGGAACTGGAGAGCATTATGCTAAGTGAAATAAGCCAGTCAATGAAGGAAAAATACCACATGATCTCACTCATTCATGGATAATAGAGACCATTATAAACTTTTGAACAATAATAGATACAGAGGCAGAGCTGCCTCAAACAGATTGTCAAACTGCAGCGGGAAGGCCGGGGAGGGTTGGGGGGCAGGAGGGAGGGGGGTAAGAGATCAACCAAAGGACTTGTATGCATGCATATAAGCATAACCAATGGACATAAGACACTGGGGTGTAGGGGAGGCTAGGGGACTGTCAAGGGCGGGGGGAAAAAAGGACACATATGTAATACCCTTTGTAATACTTTAAGCAATAAAAAAAAAAAATTAAAAAAAATAAAATTAAATAAAAAGATTAAAAAAATAATAATAAAAATTAGTATTTTTTCTTGAACATTAACTTACCAGACACTGAATAACTGCGCAAATTAATAAGCGTAATGCAAATAAACCTATTTTTCTTGTTCTCTGAAAGCGAAATATTTCCTGTTGTGCACACCAAACAAGTCAGTACAAGAGTAATGATGTGGCAATTGGCTGCTAAAATATTCGCTGCTGGTATTAGTGGAGAGAAATGGTGCGCCTGCGTGTAAGGCGCATAAGAGAAATGAATGCAACAGGATTATAGTAATCAGGCATTAGCGAACGTTGTAGTTCGTTATTAATAATTATGTGTAACAGGATATTGTAAAAATTAAGTTATGAAATTTTTATTAAAACGTTTCTTACATACCGTTATATTAGCTGGGCCACAAAAATATTCCTGTGGGCTGCATGCAGCCCTCGGGCTGTGAGTTTGACATGCTTGGTCTAATGCTCCCGGTGACCTGAGACTAAAATAGTTATTCTAACAGAGAAATAAGTAAAAACACTGCCATGTTTATCTACACTAAATCCCTCTTACCACTGAATAAAATTTTCAAGGTTTTGTTTAAATGTCATTCAGCTTTCATTTGCACCATCAATTTGCAAGAAAAGTGCCCTCTATTTTTCCTTATTTACAAATTTGACTTATTTCTCATAATATCAGTTAAAAGAATGGAGACCAATTAATAAAACCTATCCATCCAGCTTTTCCTTTCTCTTAAGGAGGTAACCAACTCCAGACAAATCCCAATTATTTTAGCAGCTGGGATTTCTACAGCTCACGTAATATTCAGATTCAAATTACAGCCTTACCCAGTTTGGCTCAGTGGATAGAGCCCCAGCCCAAGGACTGATGAGTCCCAGGTTCAATTCTGGTCAGGAGCACACAACTTGGTTGCAGGCTCAAACCCAGGCCCTGGATAGGGTGCGAGTGTGTGGGAGGCAACCAAGCAATGTTTCTCTCTCTGTGTCTCTCCCCCTCCCTTCCACTCTATCAAAAAAAAAAAAAAAAACAATAGAAAAATATCCTAGGGGGTGAGGATTAATAAAAAATAAAAGCATTACAGTCCATGAGAACTGCTGATGACTATATCCTGTACATGGCCAAGTTTTAAATGATTTCTCTTAAGAGTAGAATTATACAAAGGGATAACTTTCCCCATTGTTTCTTCATATCTTTAAAGATGGCTTTAAGTACATTTAGAGTGAAGAAACCTGTCAAACACAACTTTACCCGAGTGATGAAGGTAAACCAGTGATCCATATGAACATTAACCTTTTGGTTGGATGAAGGACAAATGAGAATTATTTGTATTATTTTGGCAACTTTTCTGTAGGTCTAAAACTATTTCAAAATAAATGGCTACTTAATCAAAGTTTTCTAAATTCAAAGTAAATACAAAATATGCTCAAAGATTTTATGTAGAAAACACCCGAAGCATCTGTAGCCCCTACATTGAAATAATACAACTAAAATAAATATTTTGTGTTCCATGTTTCTACTTAAAATTCCTTCCTTGAGTACTTTAAATGTTCATAGAGGTTATGTTATTAATTTTTATTTTCTTGTCTGCCTTTCATGTATTTATTTTTCTATTCTGAGCATGGATTACTTTCTCAATCAGAAAACATAAGCTTTCTTTTAATAAATCCCTTTATAATTTGTCCATTTGAACTATTTTCAGAAATAAGTAAACCTAATGGGGGTCTATGTTTTCAAAGAGAATGATGTCAGCTTTTTTTTATTTTACTGAATTTGTTATTCACAGCAGACAAAACCACACAGGGATACAACAGTAAAATGAAGTGAGAAGATGCAGCTAAACACCACAAGTATTCCTATTTTCTTGTATTTTTCTTTAGATTTTAAATATTCCATTGATGAATTAAAGAAGAGTTACTGTAGTTGGATTCAAATGAAGTCATAATTATCTGTATGCGTTAATAATAAACCTTTTAAAATTGTTAGTATATGAATATTTTGGTGAAAAATATGTAGACACACTTAATCTGTAGTTATTGTTCCAACCTGTGGTTAACTTTCTTTTGTTCATTTAAAACACATACTAGATATAATTCACAACAGTATTTAAGATTGTGCTTTTAATAGAGAAAATATGCTAGTGCTGCACAGTGAGGAAAAATTTATCTTAATAACTGGGAAAATACGATAATGAAAATGTTTTAGGCAAAATGAGCACGCTCCGTGCTTCAGACTAAAATTAATTAGAGTTTTAACGTTTTACAATTCCACCATAATTCTTTAAATAGTACATTTACTTCATAGTAATAAATACTCGGATCATTAAGTAAAGTGCAAAATGCGTGTGATGTGCTACATTTAACAACCTTTGGCCTTTTTTTCCATACTTCTGCATTCAGTTTTCCAATGCATTGAATAAGCAATTGAAGAACACAATTAAATTTCCTGACTTTGCATATTTGAGATTCTTATTTCATTTAATACAAAAGGCAATTAATCCACCATTTACAACTGAATTCCAACTTTAGTGGGCCATGATAGATACTGAAATGAACTTACAAGAAATGCTTAATTAAATTTACTGTAAAAAAGCATAAGAGGGTTTTTTTTTTCTTATGACAGGAGATGCATATTTAATTAGGAAGTCTAGGGCTATATTGTAAAATTAAAGTAACTATGGAGGTTCTTAGTAAACCTAGTTCAAGTGCATATGTCATTAAACAGAATGGAGCTATTTCATACATTTCTATCTTTTTTTCTCTACTTGATGATTCAAACAAAAGACAGCTAATCTAAAAAGCTCCCTTTAGTTAATGTTACAAAATCATATCCTTTATTTTAATAGCAAGTAAGATAGATAAAGGGTGATAATGAATTTCCAATTTCATGTATAAGAATACATGAATAATTCTATTTCATTTGTTGGCCAATTACTTATCTCTCCCATTTGTGATTCTGGACCAGATCTAGTAGAATAGGTTTGTTTTTTGATGTCTTTAGTTCCTCCTATTGTGTTTTATTTCTTTGTGGTGGCTTTGGTGGCATGGAAATGGGGCAATTAAAGATAAGACTTTGGATTTCCCAAGTATGATTTGGGATCAAGAGGGAATCTCTTTGACCTGAGAAGAAAGACTGTAAGGATTTGCCCAGCCACTTAGGGAGAGTATAGTTACAGTGAAGGAAATGAAGATCAGTGAGAGTGGAAGGTGAGAGTCTGGCACAACAGGTAGGATAAAAGAAAGGAAGTAAAGTGAATGATGGATGGTGTGTTAGGGTAGACTCTTAATGAGCATAAACCCAATTCTATAAGCTTATAATCGTCCCATAAACATGAAAAAGCACACCTTTTGTATACCATATTTTATTTATTCATTAATATAAGCAATAATCATGGCACTAGAATTGGTATCTTTCCCAGTAATGCATACCTCAATCTAATCATGAAAAAATGACAAATCCAAATTAAGAGATATTCTACAAGATAAATGCAAAGTACTCTTCAAAAGAGCCAAGATCATGAAAGGCATGACTGTCAGAAACTGGAGGAGACACGATGACAAAATGACCAGAAAAAGGACATGTTTGGCAAAATCAGTAAAACCCAAATGAATTCTATCATTTAATTAATGCTATACTAAGGTTTAGGACTGATAATTGTTCTATGCTCATATGTTAACAAAAGAGGAAGCTGCATACTCTCTATGCAGTTCTTTTAAAATCTGAAGTTATCTCATCAAAAATATGTAAAAAGACAAGAAAACAAATAACCTCTGTTAAATGATTTAGAAGTAAGTATAGTATAGTTTCAAATACTATAAAGTCTCTCACCAAGATAGTATGCAGGAGTTATGGATAATGAGATTTCAGAACTTCCCTGATATGAACAACTCATTACAGACTGCATCGTATAAATATGTATTTACTGCTTGCTGGTAAAATTGTAGTTATTCAGTAATACTGAGTGATGTTTCCCACATGAAATTCATTGTCATATTTCTGGGATTCATGCAGTATAAGAACCATTGGAACAATATTCAACTGGTAAAATAGTAAGATATAGAAGATCTGTTTCTATTATTTCATATTGTAGTGAGGTTTTTTATTTGATTTCTTTTTTTGGTGGTGGGGGGGAGCAGATGTGCTTATTAATACTGACATTTTATTTCAGTGCCTTTAACCAGGGGTTTCAAAATAATGTCTGTTATCTAGAGGAATAGAAGTACTTTTGCTTAACACAAGAAATTTCTCCATAGAAACATGATTTGGTAAGACTGACTTAATTGTGTACAAATATCTAAACAAAATGAAACTGAGTAAATCAAAAGTTAAAAAATAATTTTTATATTTTGGTAACCCAATGACAGACTTGATCGTATTAATCAACTAATCTCATTTTAGAAGAGTCTGGAAAGTATTTGTCCCTTGATTAATATTAAACATTTAATCTTTTAAAGATGATCTTAACTCTAAGTAAATTTTATTGCTAGAACCCTTCTTTTGTTCCTCCTACAGCAGTAGTTTATTGAGCAACGACTGTGTAGACCCTGGGAAGGTATTAGAAACAATAAAGATGATAAAATGTTTTGTTGCCTAGAGGAGCCCATGTCCCAAAGTGGTAGACAGCTGTGCATAGAATTACAATGCAATGGAGAAAATGTATAGTGAAGTCCATCAGGCATATAAATGTGATCAGGAAGAAAACAGCCATGACAACACATGAGGAGAATTTATTGGTTTTTTTATTTATTTTTTTTTATTTTTGGTGCCCGTGACCGGAATCGAACCTGGGACCCTGGAGTCCACAGGCCAACACTCTATCCACTGAGCCAAACCAGTCAGGGCAATTTATTGTTTTGATGATTAATATTCTACATAGTGGTCTATGGAATAACAATAGTATATCCTTCGACATGCCCGAAGGTTAGTATTATGAATATTTAAAACAAATACTTCATAATGATTTTATTAAGATAACCAACATTAAGGACTGTATCTTTCAGAAATAAACTTGTTTGGAAAGTGAATTTTTAAAACTTTACTCCCAAGTGAACAAATTGAGTTGCCTCAAATATCTCTATTTCAAGTTGAATGCTATTTTTCCCTGAGTGAACCCATTAATCTTCATAGTTTGATTGGAAATAAATTGCTCATTAGATGTCTAAGTCACATATCTCCTATGGCACATTAGTTTTTCATGCATGAAAAAAGTTGACTTTGCTTCAAAAAAATTAAAAATAGTATTTTAGAAAATACCACACTATTATTCTCTAATAATATTTCATAATCAGTGTCAAAATAGCCATATTTCCACATCTTAAATTTATATATTTTCTTTTAGAGAGTATTTTGTTTTAAAAAAAGATGATTAAATATATGAAACTGTTTCTTTTAAACTGTTATCATGAAACCATGCATTGATATATTCTTAAATTATTCAAAAGAGTTGGCCACTTTACTTTGCAAGTCCCAAATGACTTACAAAGCTCCCCTGATAATGCATTCATTTAACCAATATTTTCTATGAACTTATTATTCTATAAATATGAAATATTTCTCAGTATTCCATAATCTTGGCTATAGGACATTAGAAAATATTTCATATAGTGTCATTTAAAAATATTCTACATGAAGAAAACATATTCAGAGAGCTATATAAGCCATTTATGCATTCTTCTGCTGGACTCCATTTCCAGTATAACATGTGGACAATTAGAATTGCTCATGATCAATACATTTTAAAGCTTCATATACCTTTCCAAAACAATTCAACGTTTGTCCAATAGATATTGAACACATTAATGACTTAGTTACACAAAAAGGTCCTAAGTCTATCTTGTAGAACTGATCAAATAATCTCATTTTAGAAGAGTCTAAAATACATTTGTCCCTTGACTAACATTTAATCTTTTAAAGATCTTAACTAAATTTAATCTTTTAAAGATCTTACCTTTTTAAGTAAACTCTATTGCTAGAATCCTTCCTATGTTCCTTCAACAAAAGTTTATTGAACAATGACTGTGTGTCAGACACTGGGCAAAGTATTAGAAATAATAAAGGTGAATAAAATATTTTGTTGCCTAGAGGAGCCCATGTCCCAGAAGCAGTTTCAAATCCAAAAATGCTGCTCCCCAAAGATTACTTATGAAAATTTTTTTTAAAATATATTTTATTGATTTTTTACAGAGAAGAAGGGAGAGAGATAGTTAGAAACATCGATGAGAGAGAAACATCGATCAGCTGCCTCCTGCACATCTCCTACTGGGGATGTGCCCGCAACCCAGGTACATGCCCTTGACCGGAATCGAACCTGGGACCTTTCAGTCCGCAGGCCGACGCTCTATCCACTGAGCCAAACCGGTTCTGGCTACTTATGAAAATTTTGATGAACACACATACTGCTTTTCATTTTTCAAGCAGCCTGACAATATTCAGGATTTGTTGCATTATATTTCCTAAATCTCGTGAGGATACAGAAATAGTTAAGGACAAAAGGAAATATTGGGAAAATGTTACAAAAATCACTTTCTGAGCAACATAAAATATTGCCATTACCCTGGGATGACTGCTCTTCAAATAAGCTCATGTGAGGAGGATTTATCATCAAGGTCATGGCTTCCTCAATTCTTTGGCAGCTACTAACATAAAAGCTTACTTTCCCAGAAAGGAAAAAAAATAGCCTCTATTTTAAGAAGATTCATAAGGTCCATGAAGGACTCTTGAGGGCTCTTCGGAATGTTGAGAGTTCAAACTCAAGGCGTAGTATCCTATGACATTGTTAATTTACTGTTTTAATGAAATAGGATTATGGTACTATTACATATATCTACAATACACGCTACTTTTCATATTCATTAGCATAGGTCACAATGATAAAAACAAGGCACGTGATTTCTTATTAGAAAAATAGGTCTTTAAATAGTTTGATTAAATTAAGTATATTAATATAAAATTGTAACAAAATTGCTATGAAACTATGATAACTGCTTTAGAACAAGAATAGTGTTAAAACCAGGTAAAATAAAGTACTTCCATAAAATATAACAAGTGAATCGGCAACTTTATATTATAATAAAAATAACTTGGTAATGCTAAATTCTTTCCTGCCTATAGAGAACTAATTGCCTAATAGACATTTTGGAGATTTGCTCATTTTCAGTCTACTTAGGTTTATAGCAATGATAATGATACCATAGTGGTTTTTAAAATAATGTGAATTTTTCAGATATGGAGGCTACATGCACACAATAATTGTTTTTCCTTCTATATTCTCACTGAAATAGCCAATGGAATTTAAAAAATATAAGAAAGGGAAAGAGAGAGCAAGTGAGAACATCTATACCAATGGTTCTCAACCTCCCTAATGCCGTGACGCTTTAATACAGTTCCGCATGTTGTGGTGACCCCCAACCATAAAATTATTTTCGTTGCTACTTCATAACTCTAATTTTGCTACTGTTATGAATTGTAATGTAAATATCTTATATGCAGGATGTATTTTCATTGTTAAAAATTGAACATAATTAAAGCATAGTGATTAATCACAAAAACAATATGTAATTATATATGTTTTCTGATGGTCTTAGGCGACCCCTGTGAAAGGGTTGTTTGACGCCCAAAGGGGTCACAACCCACAGGTTGAGAACCGCTGATCTATACTAATAAAAGGGTAAAATGCTAATTAGACCGGGCATCTTCTGGACGTCATTCCGGACGTCCTTCCTGACAAAGCCAGGGCCCAGGCGGCACTGCCCAGGGTCCCGGGTGCCTGCGGCTGGCCCAGGTGAGGCTGGCCCGCATCCCGGGTGCCTGTGACTGGCCAGAGGGAGGGAAGCCTGGGTCTGGTTGCCTGCAGCTGGCCAGAGGAGGGAAGCCTGGGTCCCGGGTGCAGAGGCCAAGGCAGAGGCGATTAGATGTGATCAGGCAGGCAGGCAGAGGTGGTTAGGGGTGATTAGACAGGCAGGCAAAGGCAGTTAGGGGTGATCAGGCAGGCAGGTGAGCAGTTAGAGGCGATCAAGCAGGCAGGCAGAGGCGTTTAGGGGCAATCAGGCAGGTAGGCAGAGTGGTTAGGGGTGTTTAGGCAGGCAGGCAGGCAGGCAAGCAGTTAGGAGCCAGCAGTCCTGGATTGTGAGAGGGTGCAGGCCAGGCTGAGGGACCAGGCCAGGCTGAGGAACCACCCTCGCCATGCACCAATTTCGTGCACAAGGCCTCTAGTCTATCTATAATAGTACAGTAATCTAGGGAAGACTCTTAACACATTCACAAAATATCAAGAATATTTGCTGGGACGCATCAAACCAGGTTAGCTCCCTGCTTCTGGTTTTAAACAGTACCTTGGGTTCTTCTTCCATAGCTTTTATCTCATGTGTCTATATTCTCTGATAGACTATAAGCATCAAAAGGACAGGGGTTAGAACCGTTAGACTATAAGCATCAAGAGGGCAGCGGTTATATCCTGCCATGAACACCTCATATACCCAACAACTGTGATTGGGCCTTACCCTTATAAGATGCTCAGTAAATGCTTGTTAAATGAAGGCAGGAAGGAAAGCTAACCATGGTAATCTCTTGGAGGGAGGTTATGACTTTTGTTTTCTTTATCTATTTTTCTACTTTTCCAAATGATCTATAAAGAACATGTATTACTTGCATAAGGAAAACAAAGTAATTAATAGATTTTTAAATGCAGCTCTTAAATTAACCTATTTAATTCCTTACTGAATATACCATGAATAAGTAGCAACATGAAAAAAGTAATAATTAAAATAAATTTATACTGCATGGTTATTTATTAAAAATTTTCTGCTAAATGAAGTTTATATACCTTATTTATAAATTACTATCGCATATAATCTTCAAAAATTGTTTAAAGCATGTTTTAGTAATATAGACCATAGTTCCATAAAGTTTTATTTTTCATTGTGGGAAAAGGCAGTATCTAGTCAAAGTCAAGAAATGAAAATCTGGATTCCTGAAGCATGTCAAACATTTCTAACATAACTAAAAAAAACCCTTCTTATCCCTAAGTTTTAAGTAACACGGATCAAATGTATTGCTTGCTTGTTTCTATTTTATGCAAATATTAAACTTTGTAAAAAAACAAAACAACAAGCAATACTAAGGCACAGGCCACATTTTATGTGTGAGAAGAAAATTAAAATCTAGATTTTTTTCAAATTGACAACTTTTATCAATTAGCCATTATGTCATTAGGTTATCACTATATATGGGATAATTTTTTTGAGAATTAAAGTAGAAAACTATAATCTATTAACAAGTATTTTTTATATTTTAGAAGTTTTCTTATGATTTTGCATATATAGTGAGAAAACTATGATCTATTAACAAGTATTTTTTTTATATTTTAAGAGTTTTATTTATGGTCTTGCATATACAGTGAAGATGTAAATAAAAAAAATTTTACCATTATGTTTCCCTATCAAAAATAACATAATCTTCTCTAAGCCTAGTTTAAGATCCTGATAGGTTAAACTTATCATACTATTTTTAATAAAATAATGCTCCCTTACTTTAATATATGGAAAACACGTATCTTTTCCTTTAAGAAGGAAAATGCTGATGTTATCCTGGTTATAAGCTTGCTGCTGAAATGATTTAGGTAGTTTTCTCTTCCATACAATACCAGGATAAAGCCTTTCTTTTCAGGCCATGAATTATAGATAGTATTTCAAACCTATTTTATCTGAATCTTTCTCAGAAAAATGAGAAACCACAAATATTTATTCTATATAAACAAAACAGACACAAGATGTAGATAAAAATGATCCAGTATGTAGTAATGAATAATTGCCATGAGTACAACTATAAAAACACAAAAGGGCATCAAGTATTTAAATCTGAGGATTCCCTAGATTACTAAGAAAATTTAAAAGCCGTAATTTTATGTGTTTGGGATTCATTAATTCGCACTGATAATAAATTTAACATTGTTGTCTACAGTACACTTTTGAGAAAACTCAAAACTATTTGTTTTAAAAACTTGTCTAAGAAATTCTAATGTACAACTAATAATCAGTAAATCTGTTTAAGCAAATTATTCATTTTATTTTGCTATTTCTGATATTAAATATTCAAAAGTTGGCTACCTAAAATTTTGTAGGCAAATAATTCCCAAATTTAGGAAAATATGCTAGTATTCTTTTTTTTCATGAAGTATTTTTACAGGAGACTGCATGATAAGGAAAAGCAAGTATCAAGTAGAAACAGAAATATCACTACTAACATGATATAAGCATAACTTACAGGTACTAGAAACAAACTATTTGAAACTAGGTTTAAAAAAATCAAGACACAGGGGAGGGGGAGTGGAGATCAACCAAAGGACTTGTATGCATGCATATAAGCATAACCCATGGACATAGACAGTAGCGGGGTGAGGGCTTGTGCTAGGGCAGTGATGGTGAACCCTTTGAGCTCAGCTGTCAGCATTTTGAAAAACCCTAACTTAACTCTGGTGCCATGTCACATGTAGAAATTTTTTGATATTTGCAACCATAGTAAAACAAAGACTTATATTTTTGATATTTATTTTATATATTTGAATGCCATTTAACAAAGAAAAATCAACCAAAAAAAATGAGTTCGCGTGTCATAGGTTCGCCATCACTGTGCTAGGGGGTGGGAACGGCTGGGGAGAGGTCAATGGGGGAAAAGGAGACATGTAATACTTTAAACAACAAGGAATTTAAAAAATATCAAGCACAAACATGCAGGAGATCCACATACACCACTGATGCAAAATGAAGTTGGTAATATCAAAAAACAAATCTGTATATAGATTAAATCTCTTTATGGGAAATATATAGAAAAAATTATGCTCTTGATGAAACTGAGACTATTGCAGTAAGTCCTCAGGTTACGTGGGAGATCCGTTCCTATGGTGCAACGTAATGTGATTTTCGCCGTAAGTTGGAACCCACCTACATAAGCACCTACGTCACTCACATGGAGCACAAACACAGCAGTAATGAAGTGAAACAATAAAAAGATTTAAAAGAAAGATAACAATTCCTGACCTTTACTTGTGGCAAAAAAATAATAAAAAACATAAAGCACATATGTACATATGTCAAAATGATGGAACTTTTTTTTTTATAAATAAACTAGAGGCCCGGTGCATGAAATTCGCAGCCCTTCGCAGCCCCTGCCAGCCCTCACAGCCCCTCACAGCCCCGGCTTCATCCAGAAGGTCGTCCAGAAGGATGTCCAGAAGGTCATTTGGCTGTTTGGTCTAATTAGCATATTAACTCTTTATTATATAGGATGGGAGATGGCAACATAGCCATGAAACAACGACGTACGTCGTGTCCAACATAACCCAAGGACTGTCTGTATATAATGCAATGCAAAGAAAATTTTAAAATAACTTATTTTATATCAAAATAAGTATTTATCTACATATGTCAAATAAGCCCACTTAGATAATCACTGAGATTATACAACATAAGGGGAATCTGAGGTTAAAAGGGATTTAACTACAGATGTACTTAGATGAGAACTGGAGATCAATACTACATTGGGGAAAGACCAATGGGCTTGTAGACAGAAATTCAAATCCTTATCTGGGCCCTGGTACTTATTATGGGTCTTCGACAATTTCTTCACAAATCTCCTAAAATTCTAGGTTTCTTTCACTTTCTAAAAATTTATTTATTTATTTTTGGTATTTTACTTTATTTTATTATTTCCATCACCATTTCTCCTCCCTAAACCCTCTTCTACCTCCACTCATCCCCTTCCTTCCCACAATCACCAGGTTTCTTAACCACAGAGATAACCTTGAGTTGATTTATAAAGTCACTTCTATATTATTTAAATTTTGATTCCAACTACTCTAAATGAATAAGTACACTATCCTATATAATAAAAGCCTAAGATGCAAATCGACCAAACGGCAGAATGACCAGTTGCTATGATGTTCACTGACCACCAGGGGGCAGACGCTTAACCCAGGAGCTGCCCCCAGGCTGCAGACCCCAGGCTAGCCAAGGCGGGTGCCGCAGAGGGAGGCGACTGGCGCGGCGGTGGGGGGAGGTGGGGAGGGGATGTATGGGGCTGGTGAGCAGGGGTGCCAGGCCAGCTAAGGTGGGTGCCAGTGGGGGATCCCCAATCATCCCGCCGGTCGCCCCACAGATCAGCCCTGATCACTGTCCAGGCCTAGGGACCCTACCCGTGCACCAATTTCATGCACCGGGCCTCTAGTTATGAATAAAATTTAAGGTGAAACTGGTATTTTCCTCAAATAACCTTGGGAGAAAAAATTCTCTCCGTGTGTTAACTTTATAATTCTAATAAACTGAGTTTTTAAGGGAGACATTACTTGTTTTCATAATGCCTATCTATTGACTTCTGTTATTAGCAATAATTAACAACACCAAGGGCATGATTTGAAAGATGCTTAGAAAATACAGTATTCATGTAATCTTCCATTGAAAAAATTGTGAAATAGTAGTATGCTTTAATTTCATATTAATCCAGAAACAATAGGCTAAAAGTGAGGGGAAAGGTATCTGTAATCAAATTTATACATGAAACAATTGTTCTCAAGCAATCTTTTTTGCTGGTAACAATGATATAAAGAGATACTATAAAGTTTTAGGCATTTTTTTTTTCTTTTTAACATATGTCCCTACCTTCCCTCCCTTTGCCCACTTCCACCCAACCTACACTCCCCTTTGCTCAGACCATCACCAAACTCTAGGCATTTCTTATTCTTTGGATTATGAAACATCAAACATACATTCAATGAAATTGCTTGACTTTGCTCATAAGTCAGAATAAATGTGATATTAACAGCATTACTAATAACTATAATAATAATAATCACGGTATGTGTTGCCATTCATGGAACATTTAGTGGGTTTCTGCATATGCTGTGCTCTGATCTCCAGAACATGCCTATATAGAATTATCTTTCCTAATGAGGAAACGGAAACTCAGAAGGGTTAAGGAATTTGCCCAGGGTGGCACGGCTGCTAAGTGCAGGAGTAGGTATTCAAACCCAGATCTGTCTGACTATAAACCTCATATATATTTCAGGTATATTTCAGTTAATTTCAATTGTATATAAATAGACATATAAAAGAAGAGGTTACCTTACAGATAATAAGTATAACAGGAAACAATATTGGCTTCTTGACATTTATGTGACAAGACTGCCAATGTATCAAAAGATATTTCCCAGGAACTAAACACTTCTCAGTAGCAGCAAGCAGTTGGGAATAATTTAAGATAATGCCAAAATATGCAACCTACTGCCATTCGACTGGCAGGAAGCCCTTCATTTTAACACAAAGTATAGAAATTTCAATTTTATATTATATGAGCCTCTTTCAATCCTATCATTTGAGCGTCTTAGCTCAGACTTCTAGTTTCTTTACATATGAGAAGGTTGCTATAATGAGGTATGTATGGAGTCATGTATAAGAATGTGAACAGGGGCATTTATAAGGATGTGTGTAGGATGGTATGTAGGAGTGTGTAGGGAATTGTGAGTCCCAGTCAGAGATCTTTGAAAGTTACTGCTCCAAATAAATGGCACGATATGCCAGGTTATCTCCACTAACCTGCTATTATAATGCGTACTTGCTAATCAAAAAGATGTATTAGTACATTATTAGCAATAGTACATTAAGTATATCCTGTGGAATATTTTACTCAACTCTCATTAATTTTAGAAATATTTACTATGCTTTTTGTATACCTACTATACCTTTGGAAGGTACCAAAATTACCTATATACATTTCATTTTTGTAATTTCTTTCTTTCTTTCAGAAACAAAGCTAAATGCTTGGCACACACCAGATATTTGTCTTAACTTTTTAAATTGCCTATAAGGTTAGTGTAAAAATAGATATTCTTCATTTAAATATAAAACAAGTTTTAAAAATCCTTTCAATTTGATTTCTAACCAAAGACTGATAATTTCTATTTGTCTTTAATTTCCTCTCAATATGAAGTTCATCAGAGTGTGACAATTAGTTAACTAATTAGGCAAACTTGATTAAGCTATTTTTCTAGGTCAATATGTAAAGTTATTCAAATTGAGAGCAGTTTGTAAAATTAATGTTCCTATGTAATGTGCATGACACTGAGTCATGTATTAAATACTCTCCAAATATCAGAAGAAACAAGTGAGTATACATTGAAATAAATAGTGGCTCTAAAATGTTTAATATAGATAAATGTTTAATTTAAAATAAAAAATATAAATTATTTATTTACTTTTAAATATTTAATCACCTTTATTTATTTTTTGTTTGTTTGTTTTTGTTAATCCTCATTCGAAGACATTTTTCTATTGATTTTTAGAGAGAATGGAAGAGAGAAGGAAAGACAGAGAGAAACACTGATGTGAGAGAAACTCATTGGTTGCCTCCTGCTTGAGCCCTAACTAGGGCCTGGGCCAGGGAGGAGCCTGTAACCAAGGTGCATGGCCTTGAGTGGAATCGAACCCAGGACCCTTTGGTCTGCAGGCTGATGCTCTATCCTCTGAGCCTAACCGGCTAGAGTGAAAAATACAAATTATTTAAATATTTTAAAAAATATATCTCTTATTAATAAGTCTATAAATTTATAAATAAATCAGTCCTATTCTAAGAACAAATTTTGCTTTAAATTACTCAAAATTAACTGCTTCCTATTATCAATTCCAGTAGGACTGAAAGAACATATCTAAAAATTATTGGCTATAAAACAAAATTTTGCTTATGTATATAAATATTAATATGAAAAACAACACATACTTTTTGCAGATATCTCTGCTCCCTGAGATTTTTCTAGTAAGAATATTTCCATAGCCTTTGCTTTTATTAGATTAACAAAAAAGGAATACAAGGAAAAAAGTAAAATATTTGTCCCAAAAAACAATACCTTCTTCAAGCTATAAAAACAAGAAATATATAACAACCACATGTTCGTGTTTGGGCAGATTACTTGGGTTCCAGAATCACTTGTTACATGGGCTCCAAATTCACTTAAAAAGGAGAACATAAAATTTTTAATAAGATTTTATATTATTCAAGTCAAGGAGTTTAAATTTTACAAACAGTAAACTAAATGAAAATGAGAGCTGACTATAAAAAACACAAGTCTTCAAGCTGTAAAAATAAATTCTCTGTCTCCATCAATCACAAAAGTGATCCAGTGGATATTTGTAGATTGCTAGCATTTCTGGATTATTATCACAAATGAAATCGCAAATGAAATTGATTATAATGACTGATGCTGGTAACACAAGGGAATCTACTTCTTAATTTAATAGTATGCCCATGGGCTTTGCTTAAAAGTAATTTTTATTACTTACTATGTAATGTTAAGAGAAAAAGCAGGATAAAAGTCGTTTATGCCAGTGTTTCTCAACTTCTTTATAAACATCCCCCTAAGAGCCTTTTTAGAACTTTTTTCCTAAATTCTCCATGAAATTTTAATGCCACATATATACTGTATATCTGTTTACGTGCTTACGTATACTTGTACTTTATATATAAAAAGAGTAAAAATGAAGCTCAGTTTTTATTTGACACAGATTATGAATGACTAAATATAATTTTAAATCAAAAATTAAAAGCTATTAATATGAAATACTTTGTAACTACATTTGCTGAGTAATCGTTAAGGGAAAAATAACCATGCAAGATTTAAATATAAAGAAGGAAAATGTAATCCATGTTTTGCTTGTGAATGCTGACATGAAATTTCTGAAAATCTGACTTCTTTCATAATACAGAATACTTTACTATGGTAGTTGCATTATTTGTGGGTCAAAAAGGAATAAATATGCTAGAATAAAGAGATAAAACCAGCCAACAAGGCAGAATTGAAGAACTCTAACTCCTTTTGACTTGCATCCTGAGAAAGATTATTTGTAATTAAAATGCTGACAGAACTATTTAGCAGCAGCATGGCCACCATGGCAGACAATAGATTTGGCACTGTGGAAGTCACAGCAGCTGCTAACTGCACCCAGCCTCACACTACCTTAATATGTGATGAAAAATGAAGGACTTTAAAATATAAGAAATGCAAACAGAACTGATTTTAGAAAGAAAGGACAAGAAGCTAGGCTTGAAATAAGATGATGGAAAATTTAAGCTATTGTTAACAATGTTACTTAGGTGCACCAAAAGCTTACCAATTATTTTTCCTACCATTCCCCACCACCTGTTTTTTAATGCCAGTTGACTTTAACAAGACAGGTCTGAATGTATCATAAGTTAATTCTTTATCAGTTTTCATATATCATCCTTTACCTTGGTCGGCCAGCTGAAAATTATGCAAGCTATAAATTAGCTTTAAACAAGCTGTGTATCAGGTTAGAACTGGTTTTCGAATTAAAGAGCCTTCAGTATATTACAAGGTGCTGTCATTTTATTACCTCAATCAATTCTGTGTGGCCTGAGGTGGAAGAAAATGAATGCTGTCTTCATTTGCAATGGGTTTATCTCTTACAGCAGGCTCTAGAAACATAACCACAGCAATGAATCGAGAGCTAAAGTACATTTAACATTACCAATGCAGGAACTCGTTACTCCTTCACAGAGATGGAGTTTCAATGGGGAAAAAAGCACACATTCCCAGAGTGTTTTAAAAAGTTATAAAGCCGACATTCTATTAAAGTAATTTTTAGTAGTCCTCAAATATGGGAAAGAATAACAACACAATGGATGTGCTATTCTCAGTATTTTGGAAGTAGCAGACATAAGTATATATTTCATTTTTATCTTTGTGAAAACCATTTCATTTCCATTTCCTGTGGCCATGCAATTAAATAGAAGAGTGAATTAAGTACTAGTTAGGCTTAGCATCAATAACACTCTAAAACACAGATAAAATCGCAATAAATAAATAAATAAATAAATATGAATAAGAAGGTATTTATTACTGAGAAAATGAGGCACAGAGAGAATAAGTCACCCCCAAGTTTATACAGCTACCTAGACAATTGGATTCTAAGTCTGTATTCTTGTAGAATATTTGACTAAGAGTACAGGGACATTGAGTACACCTAAGAGACTGATTTTTTGGAAAACATTGTTTGTACCAGAATGAGTAATGAGAAACATCGATGAGAGAAGGCATAAAGTCAAGTTTAGAGGCCTTAGATGGGTAAGTCAAGTGAAGAAAGAGCTGGGTCTCCATGCCAGTGGACAAAGAACTCTGCATGTTTATGTGCAAGTACTCATCGAACACACAAAGAACGCAGAAATGCTTTCAATCTTTTGACAGATTTTGCTTAGAGGAATATATGTTGCTCTACCTAATTATTCCTGTGTATCCTTCTACAACTTTTTACTCATGTTTATGAAAAACGATTTTATACATCTAAACTTGTTTTTAATCACTGAACAGATTTAATGTTAATATACAATATTTCCAAAGTGCTCAATGATAGAATAATAAATGACTATAGAAAGAGCACTGATTAGCATTGCCCTGGTCATTAACTAACTGTGCAACCCTAAGCTTACTTCTCTGGGTATCACTTTCCTTTCTATAAAATAAAGCAATTTGACTATATCAAAAATTTTTAAATTGTTTAACCTGGTAGTGAAATCAATTTAGTGAAGATTAGTCAGCATTTTTTAATCCAAAAAGAAAAGAACAGAAATTTTAAGCATTATTTTATTCCATGAAATCTTTTAAGTTATAACAAAATATATAGAATAAATCTGATTGAAAAAGTTTGCAAATCACTGGTCTAAATGATATCTCCTCTTCTTCTCATCCTTAAATAGTCTTTTGTGGGGTGTTTTTTTTTTTTTTCCATCTTAAGGGCTCCAAACAGAACTTCAGTAGTTACAGATTCATGATATAATATTTATAATCCATTATTATATGGTCTCAATCTAAACTCCCAATGAATTGGCTTTACTCTTTTGCCAAAACCCAGTTGAGTGTGTGTGTGTGTGTGTATTCCTATTCTGCTTCTGAGCTCTCTATTCTGTTCCAGTGATCTTTATGCCTATTCTTTTTCTTAAAATATATATATATTTACTAGAGGCCCGGTGCATGATATTCGTGCATGGGTGCGGTCCCTAGGCCTGACCAGCAATCGAAACATGAGCATCTAGTGTGGAAGGGCAGGTCCTAGCTGACCTCTGGGCCCTGGGCAGCACCTGGGCCACCGGGTCCCCATGCACCCCCTCCGCCTGAGTCATGGTGCCCGAGTACCCACACGGAGATGCGGTGAGGGCAGCTGGACCCCGTGGGCCGTGGTACAGTGTGGGCCTCTGGGCCGCCCAGTGGCACCGCATGAAAGTGGGGTGGGCAGCACACTCTCTCCTGGCAGGCCTTGCACACTGGCTCCTGCGTGAACCCACAGGGAGCCCAACTGGCCCCTGCGGTCCCAGTGGCTGCAGCCCGGCTCACCCCGAAGAGGCCATGCGGGTATGGGGCAGGCTCCTTGTGGGCGCCTAGCACTTGAGCACCTGCTGCCAGCACTGCGCCGCCCCCTGGTGGTCAGCGCATGTCATACCGAGTGTTCGAACTCCCAGTCTCCTGGTCAAATGGCTGCCTGAGGGGACAATTTGCATATTACGCTTTTATTATAGATTGTTATTGATTTCAAATCAATTTTTATTGATTTGAGAGAAAATCATTGATTGGCTGCCTCCTACACATCCCCTACTGGCGGGGAGGGGGACTGAGCCTGCAACCTGGGCATGTGCCTTTGGCTGGAATCGAACCTAGAACCTTTAGTCCACAGTCCAACACTCTATCTACTGAGCCAAACTGGCTAGGGCTTTATGCCTGTTCTTTAGCCAATACCATACTGTCTTGATTACTAGAACTTTATAGTAAGTCTTATAATCAGATAAGTTTTAGTTTTCCAACTCTGTTCTCCTTCAACATTGTGTTGGCTATTCTGGGAATTTGGACTTTCCATATAAACTTTAGATCAATTTGTCAATATCCACAAAATAATTTGCTAAGATTCTGATTGGAATTGCACTGAATCTATAGTTCAAGTTGTGACAGTATTAAGTCTTCCTATCTTTGTACATAGAATATTTCTCCATTTGGTTTTGACTTCTTTAATTAGAATTTTATAATTTTCCTCATATGGATCTTATACATATTTTATTAGATTTATAAAATGTGCTAATTAAAGTGATATTGTGGTTTTGTAGCCTATTCCAATCATTCATTGCTGGATTATAAGAAAGCAATTGACTTCTGAATACTAACAAATTCAAACCTCTGAAACACTTGAACATCACATAAAAATAAGAATCTATGCAGAGACCTTACACTTTTCACAAAAATTAACTTAAAATGGATCAAAGACCTAAATATAAAATGCAAAACTAGAAGTGGGATCACTGGATCAAATGGGAGTTCCATTTTTAACTTTTTGAGGACACTCCATACTGTTCTCCACAGTGGCTGCACCAGTCTGCACTCCCACCAGCAGTGCATGAGGGTTCCCTTTTCTCCGCATCCTCGCCAGCACTTATCATACTCTTTTTCTTCAAGGATTCCCCTATGATGCTTCAAGTATCAGAAAGGCTTATGAAGTATGGTAGCACATGGTAGCATTATACTTCCCTGGCTTCTTAAAGTTAGGTTTAACTATGTACTTTGTAGAATGTAAGCTGCAATGGCATGTGTTAACTTCCATGTATAGTTTTAAAAGTCATTCTGCAATTTGCCATGTTTCCTCCTACAGTGCCTTGGACCTATATTGAAATAAAACTGTCATCAGCTTGGGTCCCCAAGTAATCAAATGTGCAGACTTGCTCTTCCAACCTGTATTGACATGTTACTTGCATGAGAAATCAACAAATGTTAATCCACCAAAAATTTGGTATTTTATTTGTGCTGTATAACCTACCATGATTTACATTCCCATCAAACACAATCTAGTTTTTCTAATCCCATTCCGATGACATATTATTCACAATCTCTTTTTGATTCTTGGAGTTGAAAACAATGTTCCTAGTCTCTCAATTACCACAGTAGCTTATCTTCATCTTCTAATGACATTTAACACTTTAAACCTTGTATTATAATTATATGCATACATGTCTTATCTGTCCTTCTAGAACGTAAGTTTTTTAATTACCAGATCATGTCTGATTATCTTAGTACTGGAGGCCCAGTGCACGAATTCATGCACGGGTGGGGTCCCTCGGCCTGGCCAGTGATGGGGTCATCTAGCCCAGTTCCGATTGGGCCAATTGGGGCTGGCCAGGGGGAGGGACCACAGTAGGTTGGATGGCTGTGGGAGGTTGGCTGGCTGCAGGAGGTTGGCTATGGGAGCACACTGACCACCAGGGGGCAGGTCCCGCATTGAGTGTCTGCCCCTGGGAGGTTGGCCAGCTGGGTGTGGGGAGTGGAGGGAGAGAAGGACTGCAGGATGTTGGTCGGCCATGGGAGGTTGGCTGTGGGAGCACATTGGCCACCAGGGAACAGCCCCTGTGTTAAGCATCTGCCCCCTGGTGGTCAGTGCGTCGTTATAGTGAGTGGTTGCTTAGGCTTTTATATATATAGATACTTCAAGCGCCTAGTAGAAAATGTGGCATAACTTTTGGCTACTATACAGATTTTTACTCAATAAAATGAGGTTCCTACTACAGACATATTAGTAGGCCCATCAAGAAAAAGAAAACACCTACATAAGTAAAAGAGTTACTGTTTCTTCTCAAATTTTATGTACGAAAAATACAAAACAACATTTTCTTTGGGATTAGTCCTACACACTTCGACAACACCAGTATTCTTCATTCTGGAGAACACAGTTTCTTTTTTATTTAAAACTCTATCTCTACTTCAAAGAAACCTACTATAATCAACAGATACTCTTAAATGTTAACTGAAATGCTAAGTGAACTAGACAGAAACTCTTCTAAGAAAGAATATTTTAAATTTGCTCAGGAGATATTTTCTCATGTCTCTTACTCTCAGTCCTTCCTGCATATTTGGGTCATGGCTATCAGGCATTTATGTTTCAGACATCACTTTGTTATTTCAACAAATATCCTTGGGCATCTAGGGCAAAAACTATAACTTATATCCTTCTACTGTCATTCAGTAAAATAAAGGTTTAAAAAATAATTTCAATAACAACTAACAGGAAACAGGCTAGCAGTGAACTACCAAGAGCAATTTTAACTCTACCTTGAAAAAATTATGTATTAACATTCTGGTTCTGTGTTTTCAAGGAAGTATGAGAGAAATACCCTCAGCCATGAGAGTTTATAATCTAGCTGGTAAAAAGAATCTAGACATAAAAAGATGAATAACGCCCTGGCCGGTTTGGCTCAGTGGGTAGAGCGTCGGCCTGCGGACTGAAGGGTCCCGGGTTCGATTCCGGTCAAGGGCATGTACCTTGGTTGCGGGCACATCCCCGGTGGGGGGTGTGCAGGAGGCAGCTGATCGATGTTTCTCTCTCATCGATGTTTCTAAACTCTCTATCCCTCTCCCTTCCTCGCTGTAAAAAGTCAATAAAATATATTTAAAAAAAAAAAAAAAAGATGAATAACAATAAAAAAAAAAGCATCTACCAAATGCCAAATGAACAGTCTAGCAAACAAATGCAAAAGATGTTTAGTCCTAAGTACCGTGGAGAAAACCAGGATTTAAGCTGGATATTTAATTAAAAAACAAAACCAAATGAAACGAAACAAAAAACACACAAAAACAAGCCTGATGATATTCGTGAGAGAAGGAAGAGGGAGAAAGTGGAGAGAGAGAGGGAGCGAGCAGCTTGGGGCTATACCGATGGCCTTGGAATTCAGGGCTAAAGCCCTGGCACCTGTACAGCATGGACAATGGAGAGCTCCTTCCTTGAGTTTTCTAACCTGGAAAGACATGTGAAAAGTCGTCTTTCAAAAAGATTGACTTGTAAAAACACTTCTAACATGACTTAATGAGAATGGAAACAGACTCTAAAGAGAAAGATTTTTGGAATAAAGAACAAAAGTAATAAAGAACCGGTTCACTAAAGACTTTTTTTCTTCTTCTTCTGAGACAGGGAATAAGAGATTGAGATCGGGAAAGCACAAAGGCTGTTTCTCAAGTTGAGAGGAGATAAGTGAGGATAGGGCCCCTTTTTCCTCAGCGAAGTAACGGACATAGTGCTCTTGATAAATGGGAGTGCTGGAAATAAAGCGGAGACTTGAGATAGGTGGCAGAGATTTGAAATAACTGCTATAAGAAATCTGATAAGGAGCTCACATGATGGCAGTGAGGCCCAGTTTAACTTAGGAGGCGTACATTTGTAGTGAACCTAAGTTCACGGTTTCCTCCAGTTATTTCTAACCAGAAAAGAAACAGTTGAGATGAATCTATACAGTGACTCCAGAGAAAGTTGAGGAATTGCAATAAAGGACTCTAATGTTTTGTAAAAGTGTACATTCAAATGCCAAATCATAGTTTTAAAAAGAAGGAAAGGGTTAAGTCAGAAGGAGGAGGATGTCCTGGAGGTCTTGAGAAAAGCTGAGGAAGTGGTAGGAAGTATTTGAAAAAGTGGATGTCCGCCCCCCCCCCCAAAAAAACAAAACAAAACCATGAGTTGAGTCACTGTGAGAGAGTATCTGACATACTCACTTTAAAGGACACATGGGGTGAGTGGACTTTTCTCTCTCAGCCTCTCAGAAATGGTCTAAAATTTCTTTTTCTTTTTAAGATACTAGTATGCACTGATAAAATACTTCAGGAAATATTTCCTCTGAAGCATTTCAAACCAAAAATTGATCTGGTAACTCAAAGGGGAAGAAGCCTGAAGAATGAGGAGAGGAGAGGCTGGAGAGGAGGGATTGCTTTAGAAGAGGCACGATAAAGAAGTCCCTAGATGGGGGGGATTTTCTGTAAAGAGCTCAGAGAGTGTGTGCCCCGGAGGTTGAGGGGCACAGAGGCTGGGTGGTGATGCATGTCGGTCTGGCTATAGTGACAGAGCAACTCAGAGAAAAGCTGCAGGGCTGTGAGGAATGACTGCTCTTCTGAGCTTGCAAGGCAAGGGTTCACATGTGCTTACTTAGGACAAATGACAGCCCGTGAAAGACAGCAAGACTCTGGCTGTCTAGAAAGGTATCCAACCAGAGAGGACAGCCTAGTGGGAATGAGGTGATACCAATCAAAGAGGAGGAAAGGAACTTAAGTTCTGAAAATGAGTTATAAGTAACCCACAGGCGCAAGCATCTCTCACATCAAGGGAACTGCAGGTAGGAAAACCCTAGTAATGACAGATAGCACCGCGCAAAAGAAGCAGGGACAAGATCAAAGCCCAGGGGGCCCTTCCAAACTCTAGATTTCCCAGCCTGAAGTAGACCTGATGAAGCCCTGACATTAAACTGGGCTCGGTTATATATTTAAAAGACTAGTAATACCTCAGGGAGACTAAAAAAAAAAAAATGAGCTATGCCCCAGCGTCACTGGAGAAAAGATCCAACAGAGTTTGTTTAAAGGCAGCGAACTGAAAGTATCAAGTTGCTTTTTATTTGCATCTTGTCTTGAATTCAGGAAAAATATTTACTCATATCTGAATAAAAATGGAAGATTAGTATTTTAAAAATAGTCATTAAAGCATTTCATACAGAGAATAGATAAGACCACTTCTATTGTCTCCTTTTGTACCCTTTATTTAAAATTAATTTGAAGGGTTTTTGTTAAAGGTGTCAATTGCAGACTGCAGGATTTGTAGAGTGTCATGTCTCCAAATGCTGCTTTCATTAATTCAGGGAAAAATGAGAAAGAGTAGAAAAGAGAAAAATTGGGGATTCAGGAACAATCATGAAGACAAAGTTTACCTCACCCAAAAATTAGACGCATGAGTAGTAGACTTGGGAGCACAAAGAAGTGGAAGACAAGGCTATACTTAATATAGTCTTTATGCTGTAAACACGTTAAAACTTCCACAATGTCACTAACTGTCACAGGGAAAAGGTAGAAAAATGTCTAAATTATATAGCAAGTTGCCTGCTTGTAAAAGAGAAAAGAATGCTTTCTAAAAATATCTACTTCATTCACAATCTTAAATAACTTGAAGTGGGGAAAAATTAGTGATAAGTAAACTAATCACTGGGTAATGGAATAAATGTTGAGTTATTAAATTCTGATGTTTTTATATGTTAAAGTGCTGTATTAAAATAAGAAAACAGTGCTTAATTACCTTATCTTTATGACTTGCTTTAAGCTACTTAGATATCTGTGATTTGGAAATTGATCCACAAATACCTGGTAATCTAAATTTAGATACCTGATTCTAGAAGAAACAGAATCTACAGAATACTATTTGTCCTGAAAAGTTCAGGAAATAATCCAGTCCCTCAGGAACACAAAAGTGAACTAATAAAAATGCTCTGATGCAGTCTGAACTTTTCAAAGTGAATCTTAAAAATTTTAACCTCTATAAGCATACTTTAAACAGTTTTCAAACCAGTGAAGCAGATAATCATTTGTAGGCATTATTGAAGGTACATTTAACAAAAAACCAACTTAACTTCAATGAAGGTCTAACACTACAACATAAACCTTTAAGAAACCTTCAGAGAAAACATAAAATAGATTACATCTTAGGTGACCAGAGTTTAAATTCAGCATATGAATATAATTCAAAGGAAAGGGAACAATATATTAAGGCTAGAACAACTTGTAGAAGTCTGAAACCATAAAAGAACCTAGGTGGTTGAGCTAGGTCATGGGTGGAAATAGAGTAAAAACAGTTAAATACATGAATTTTTATCTATAAAGGAGGAGGTAACTATTTTTTAACTTTTTATAGGTGAAGTAATTTCATACAAAACAATTAAACTAAAATAAGTATAAACTGCATTATAATTAGTATCTGAACCACTGACAAACAAGGTATTGTTTTGAATAGGGGACTTCCTACTGCAAAAGAATGCTGATATTGAAAAAATGTACAAAATCTTCTAGTTGTACATAAAGTGGCTGACACTTCACAAATCAGAATATTCTTAAACTATCTTTGCAAAGAGATTGAATGTGGTTGGTTTTAGTTTCTTTTCACAAAAAAGGTTTTCAAACTTCACACTCTTGACAGTCATTAAGAAGAAACATTCGACTCAGCTAAAATACAGCGCTCGGTGCCTAATAAGAAATTCACTTTTAGCTCCCTTTCCCTCACCCTCCCTCCAAGTATAATATATTAGATTCTGCTGGCTCTCCATAACTCATCTATATTGTCAAGTGGCAGCTCTCTTAACACAGATACTTATTTCACTGAATTTTATGAAGAAAAAACCTTGAGGAGTTATCCTCTATCTTCTACTCCTTACAGTAGGACCATCTTTAATCAATCTGTTTGTTTTAAGAATAACCCCCAGTTTTTATTCTCCTATTCATTACAGAGCCCAAAACAGATCCCTCTTAACAAAAGGTCTTTTTCCTTTTCCTAGTGTTTACTTCTAATAGAAAAATTATCTGAGTTTCTACATTATGAAAATCTAAAATGGCTTCAGGACAAAACCTAATTTGAGAATCTCTTAAAACAAAGAAACAGAAGTACTTATTTTAATCCTATATAATAAAGATGTAATATGCAAATGATCATTATGCCGTGAAGCGTAACTACCGACCAGGTAATGACCGGATCATGGATCAGCAGGAGGGTGGGGCAGTAAGCTACAAGAGGGCAGAGAGCTACAGGAGGGGGCAGGACAGCAAGCTATGAGGGGGGCCAGGGGGGAGGGAGCTACAGGAGGGTGGGGCAGTGGGTGGAGAGCTACAGAAGGGCGACAGCGAGCTACTGGCGCACGGATTTGTGCGCACGGCTACTAGTATATGTATAAAAGCAAGTTTCTAAAACATAGGCTCTAAAACCAGGCAGGCGTGGGTTCAAATCACTGTTGCACCACTCATTAGCTGTGTAATCCTTAATCAGTGGTTCTCAACCTTGGCTGCACATTAGAATCACCGGGAAATCTTTTTAAAATCCTGATTTCTGGGCCTCATCCTCCGGAAATTCTGTTTCTTTGTTACTACTGTTGTGGCCCCACCCCATAACAAAGAAACAGAATTTCCGGAGGATGAGGCCCAGAAATCGAAATTTTAAAAAGATTCCCAGGTGATTCTAATGTGCAGCCAAGGTTGAGAACCACTGCCTAAGTTCTTTAAACTTTTTTTAACCCTCAAGAAGGAGATAAAAGACATAAGGAGTCTCGTGAGGATTAAATGGGATGATATATTTAAGTGCTTAAATAGTGCTAGCACATACAGGTACTCAATAAATGTCCATTGTTGTTACTATTATGGGACTTCCTTATTTTAAAAGTGTTTTGTTTGTTTTTTATCCAGCAATTACAATAAGAGTATATGTGTCCAAGAAATACTGCACAGTACTTGAAAATCTGGTTGGAAAAGAGTATTTAACATGAAAAATTGTTCTATATAAAATTACATGAAAAAGGCCATTAAAACAGAATGTATATGATTATAATTTTTAAATTAAAAATTTTTTTAATTACAGTTGACATGCAGTATTTTAATAGTTTCAGATGTATAACATACTGAGTTCTCTGTATGAGTTTGTTTCTGTTTTGTTTGTTCATTTGTTTTGTTTTTTAGATTCCACATATAAGTGAAATCATATGTTACTTATCTTAGTCTGATTTATTTCAATTTCACTTAACATAATTCCCTCTAGGTCACCCATGTTGTCACAAATGGCAAGATTTCACTCATTTCTATGGCTGAATAATATCCCATTATATATAAGCACCACCTCTTCTTTATCCATTTGTCTGCCTTTGGATACTTAGGTTGCTTCCATATCTTGGCTGTTATAAATATGCAATGAACATAGGAGTGCATATGCTTTTTAAATTAGTGTTTTGGATTTCTTCAATAAATACCCATAAGTGGAATTGCTGGCTCAAATGGGAGTTCCATTTTTAGTTTTTTGAGGAAATTCCATACTGTTCTCCACAGTGGCTGCACCAGTCTGCATTCCCACCAGCAGTGCACCAGGGTTCCTTTTTCTCCACATCATCCCCAACACTTGTTTGTTGATTTATTGATGATAGCCATTCTGACAGGTGTGAGGTGATATCTCATTGTGGTTTTTAATTTGCATTTCCCTGATAATTAGTGATGCTGAGCATCTTTTCATATGTCCTATTGGGAGAAATGTCTCTTCGGGTCCTCTGCCCATTTTTAAATCAAATCTTATGTATTGAGTTGCATGAGTTCTTCATAAAATTTTGGATATTAACATATTATCACATCTACATTGCTCAATATCTTCTCCCATTCAGTAGACTGTCTTTTCGTTTCGTTGATGGTTTCCTTTGATTAATATGATTGCAATTCTTAAAAAGAAGCTTGTAGTAAATATACCAAAACATGAGCAGAAATGGCATACTTTTAGGTGCTATTATTACAGGTAATTTTAAATATTTTTATTTTTTTTGAATTTTTCAATCATTCTACAATGACCATGTATTACATTTATAAACAATTTAAAAACATATACACAAAGTGGCTTATTTTTCTAACTCCAAGTTTCTCCAGAGAGGTAGAATCAGAGAAAAGAAGTAAGGAGAAAAAGAGTGAGAAGCACTTATTTTTTTTAAAGCCAGATTTTATATAAAGTTATTAGTTCTGTTATATTAAAAAATACTGTTTTGAATTATTACTTTCTAGCTTTAAAGTTAAACAAAACTTACAGTATGACATCTCAGTTATAGCACATTTAATCATATCTCCAGAATAATATTTCCTTTGGAGATCAGTTGATATGGATTCTCCTGCTAAAGTAAATACTAAACTTTGTAGTAAAAGGAGACTATTAGATAATGGAAATGGCCAACTAGAGTTTATGAGTAAATTTATCATTACATTAATTCATAATTAGACCACAGGTTATTTAAAAAGGCAGAAAGTCTCTCTTTTGATGAACATTAACTCAAGAAAGTAGATGGATCATTAAATCTAAATCCCAAATTTCCTGTAGCAAAACTGCTGTGGTACTGAGCTTTGAGTATGGATATTGTTACCTGCAGAATGAGAAAATAAGTCTGTGGGAATAAGCCAGAGAAGCCTATCAGAAAGACAAAAGAAAACCAGGAGAAAACAGGTTCATTAAAGGCAAGAAAGGAGTTTATAAAAAGTAGGAAGTTATCAACAGTGTCAACTACCAAAAAGAGATAGCAAAAAGGTGAAGCAGAGTAATGAGGAAGATTTTGTTGTTAATCCTCACCTAAGGATATTTTTTTCCATTTGTTTTTAGAGAGAGTAGAAGGGAGGGGTGGGAGTGAAGAAAGAAACATTATCACCAATTTTGAACTTTTCTCTCTGTGACTAAAATGCTTGCTTATTTTTAAAAATAAGAAGAGTTGCCATTTACTAAGTATTGCCATTAAACTTTTCACAAATGAGCAGTCTGACGCTCACTGAAGTGAAGCTTGCTGAAGGTCACAGCATTAGTTACTATATGAACCCCGTTTATTTCTTTTGAAAGCTCATAACGCTATTCTCTCCATATCATATTGCATACTTTCTGAGTATTTGAAATTATTCTATTTTCTTATTCAACAATGTCTCAAATTATAAGAAATTCCATACATTTAATGGCAATTTTTTATGGAAAAAGTATTATCACTTAAAGATATAAATTGCTTATAGATACACATCCGAATTTCAGAAATGTCAAAAAATAAATGTCAAAATGTTAGTAACGTGGTATAACACACTTTCACTATTTCCCCAAACTCTAGTCTACAATTTCTTATCAATCTTGATAAGGATTCTATCAGAACATCAAGATTAGAATGCTTAAATATATTTAACTTCAGAACTCAATTCTATTAACTATCAGAGTGCATTCTTTGAATTTTCTAGCTTAGATTTAAAGAAATCTATTTTTGTTGTAGGCAAAAAGGTACTTCTTAAGTCACAATATGTAGGTTAATTTTTAACAGATAAGTAATTCTACAAAATGATGAAACAGTTAAACTAAATGTTTAATAAATTAGAAGGAATAAACTAATTGTATCTATATCTAGCATACATGAAATCTCTCTCTTTTTTGAAGTTAGAATTTGAGTCTTTCTTATTCAGGGGTTACTTTCACAGCTCTGAGAATGGGCTAGCTTATATCAACTAGGACCATCATTTTGCAATGAACAATGTCTCTCACACTTTATATACAAATACTGGAATAAGAATTTACACAATTAATATAGACTACATCGCCTCTGAATTTTTATATTGGTATATTATAAAACCCCATTTTAACATTTCAAATACTGGGTCTTACTAACTTTTGAAAAGAGGTAATGAAATATCTTTCAACTTAAGTCCATATTCTTAGTAGGGGCCATTTTTTCTCCAAAATAATAAAAACAAAATTTTTTTTAAAACTACAGAATAATATTAAGTTGGTTATTTCTGAAAGACAACTCTATGTATTGCACCCTAGTGTACTTTGATTAATTATCTCAGTTGTGATTTAGTTTCTCATCACATATGGTATTCCACAGCATGCTATGGAAACACATCAAGCCCACATGCCATCCAAATTAGAAAATAGCTTGTTTTTTCCAGTTTGTAGTAAGTGTAACTTAATTTAGTTTTTCAATTTTGCATGTTAATATAGAAAACATTTGTCTAGTTTGAGGTTCCAAATCATTTTCTTTATGAATATGATGCTCAAATATATCAATATGTATGTCATAAACACTGATAAATTTTACCAAGGGAAATAAATCATATATTTTAAAAGGTTTTTAAGGAATACCTGACCATAATTTATTGAAGTAAACCAATATGCTTAATGTATATTGCACAAGCCCCATGAAAACTACCTTAAGTTACAGAACTAAACACATCAGCATAAATTCTAATTCTATTATAAAGAATAACCATAAACAATCTTTGTTTTGCTGAAAATTGTTACTTGATAAAAATATTACCTAAGGATAGGTTTCATAAACATGTCTGGAACAATAATATAAGCAACCTCTGTGAGCAGGCTATTATGACAAATAGATAGTAAGTTCAGTTCAGTATAACAACATACTCTAAAAAAAAAGCACAGTGGACTTGTGAATAGCTATTACTTTTCATTGAATTCACAAATCATGTTGCTAGTCTGAAATTATGATACTCCTTTAGGAACTAAGGGCTTAAAAGACATACAATTTTGCCTGCCAGGGAAAATCCAGAGTAATGGGCCACAGCTTAAACTTAGTCTAGGATAAGGTAGAACCTCATTTGGAAGTTTGTGGGTTTTATCACACACAGTAGAAGGAGGAAATCTAAAGTTTAAATTTTAAACTACAGCCATCATCAAGGATAACCAGATTGAATCCCCAGAGTTTTAATTCTCAAACTTTGAGTAAGTCTACAAACCACAACAGATTTGTTTTATGAGACTGTAATGGAGGGCACTGCACAAAACCTTTCTCCAGATTTTTACCTGCCTGTATCAGTGGAAAGGCCGATCATCACTCATAAAGCTTAATAATGTGCACTGTTGTAAGCCTTACTGCTTGTTACACAAGTGCGAGAAGAATACCGAATTAAGATGGTTAAGTGGTATAAATTTTACCTGAAAATGACTTCTCTGTCAACTGTGCTAAATTCAAAGACTTAAATTTTAACCTAATGTCAGAAAAAATCCGAGAGGCCAAATGAATAGTTAAAATATTACAAAGTCCTTTTCTATGAGTCAGTTATGTGCTTCAAATTTCAAAGGACCTTAAAGGATAACTCATTTTAATTATATATTTTTCACAAATCTTCATAATACATAAAATTCAGACATTCAATTTCTAATATTTCTAGGTTGAATTAAATGTGCTCTCTTAATGTATTGTAGCAAATACTCCTTGGAGATTTTTCTGTTCCATTCTTAAAGAGGCAAAATTCTCAATGACTATTTTACTTAAAATAAATATTTATATATGTCATTTCAACATAAGTATATAGGTTATAGGATTCTAGTTGTTCAATGAAGAAAATTTGGAAAATAAAACAGAAATGAAAAAATACCATACTTCCCTTACTCAGGGATTTTTAATACAATGATTATCAAAAAGTACCACTTGTCTCATTTGGCATTTGTAGTTCCAGAAAATTTTCCATAGGAATTTGGATGAGATTTCTATGCATATTTATGACTTATAAAGAGTAGCATACTAGAAAGATCAAATACAAGCAAACCACATGCAGGTTTCCATGCTAAGACAGCTCATCTTGTACTAGTCAGATAATGACCTGTCATGTTTACTTTATGGCTTTTCACAAAACAGAGCTTAAACAAGGATGAAAAGGTAAAATCATAACTGGCAAAGTCACTGTAAAATATGGGATGTAAATTTAAATTCTCAGTGGCACTTGTGAATATAGATGACTTGGATGAATAACTTTTAAAAAAAATATTTATACATGTTCATTAACCATGTCAAAATAAGTTACTTCGTTTTGGGTGTTTCAGCCACAGAAGTTGTTTAGCTCTATATTAAGTATACCCTAGAAAAAGACTGAATAGTGAACTGTGCCCTACATCAACCAAAGACCTTGTATACATATATGCATAACCCCTGGACACAGACAATAGGGTGGGAGAGGTCTGGAGCAGGGGCAGGGGCAGGGGCATGCGGGGGTGGGGTGGGCGGGAAGGGTCAATGGGGGGAAAAGGGGACATATGTATTACTTTCACCAATAAAGATTTAATTTTTAAAAAAGTAAAACCTTTGCCTGAGATTATAATTTTCAATATAACTTTTAAATTTTAAATAATAAACTTTATTAAAATAAGTTAATTTATTACCTCAAAAAATACAATATCGTCTATCTTATATGTAAGTATACATTGTAATTTTTAAGTGTCAGCTAAAGTTTAATTTGGGTTTTGCATTGTGTGTATTTGTTTTACAATTCTAAAAAAGTTACTTTTTAGCTTGAAAACTTTAATAACTGAAGAATTCATAAAATACATAAAACAGTTATTATTCCTGACTGCTTTTAATTGAGGAGCTTATAAAAAATATAAACATCCACCCTTAGTCCCTCTCTCTCTCTCCTTCCTGAACAATTCAGTCTAAAAGCCATCAAGTTATGATAAACAAAGTAGGTATCAATGTAGGGTGGAGGTAAAAGGTGAAAGAGATTAGTTTTATATCAGGGGATTAATTATGTAAGAATATACAGGGTGTCTCAAAAAATGTATACACGGTGTATAAACAGTGTTTATTAAAATACATTTCATTTTCAAAATGTAATAGAGTCTAGAGCTATCAGCTGTTAAGTGTGTGACAGCATTATGTCTAAAATTACAATGTCTAACATATCTTATCAAAATGTGTCACAAAGACACAAAGTGAGCAAATGCCAACAGGTTTGCTCAGTGTAGGGCAAACCTTCAATTTGTAAAAAATACAGTATCTGTGAAGTGCAATAACAAGAGATATATACTTGTACATACATCTAGTCTTTGGCACTGTCTACGGAGAAGAGCTAGTAGGAGCAACATCCCATGTTGCTCATCTAGTACCCATATTCTTAGTTTCTAAATACCATTCTCTACTAAGAGGAACCAGAGTTCCTTGGAGAAATATCTGGTTCCAGGAGTAGGGGGATGGGAAGTGCAAATTGAGCCTGGAACATTTTTAGTAAGAATATACTCAAAGATTGCTGTTCATGTCCAAAGGACACAAATGCCAAGTTGAAGAGACAGACATCAGCCTGAAGCCAATCACCAAATTTGGGACAATTTGAACATCAAAATAATAATAAAGCCACAGGGGGGAAAAACAGAAAATGAAAATTTGATGAGGAATAAGATATTTAATAGTTGCAAGGTTCTTCCCCACAATTTACTTATTAATTTGAGAGAGGAAGAGAACGGAGAAGACTTCCAGATAACTCCTTGATTCAAGTAATTAAAGTTAACATCACCAGCTATGGTTCAAATCAAAATCATGTGTCACCTGATAGAAAGTATACTGCAGCACATCAAAGATACGTAACTGCTCTGTAATCTTCAAAAGTGGCATGATAATAAAAGTCAAAAATTGTCGGACAAAGATTAGAGACTAAAGAAACGTGAAAACTAAATGCAGCAAGTGATTCTGTACTGGATCCTTTTGCTAAAAGGGCATTACTGGGCAAATGGCAAAACTTGAATGGGGTTTGAGGATCATATGGTAATAATATATCAACATTCATTTCCTGATTTGGGGAGGATATATTTTTGATATGTAGGAGTATGAAAACACACTACCAGATGTAAAGCAGAGGTGTGACAAATACACTTTCTGAAAGATTACTCAAGTAGCAGTATTGGGACTATGGTCTTCAAATACTAAAAATATTTAAATAGCTTTTCAATCACTGGTCAAACAGTTTAGCAAATACAATGCATGTTTTCTAACAATGTGCCATCCTAATGGATTTCCATTCAGAGTTCAAAGACCTACTTAATCCCTAGTAGAGAGGAAGAAACAAAAACAAAAATGCCTACTCTTCTCCATGGCTACAGGCACTTAACTGCCTTTAGGAAATGTATGATGCACTCCCAAACTACGTGAAATATGTCCCCTTGCATTTTCAGTATCCGTTACTATATAACTTAACAAAGCCACTCTTTGTGTTTAATATAATGCTACAAATTTATAGTAGTATAGAGCCTTTCAAAAGAATGTATGCAAAAATACATATTTATAAAAGGCAATAAATCCTTTTTCAAAAATTGCTTTCCTAATTTGCTTGTTAAGGTTAGGAGGAAACCCTAAACAAAAACAAAACAAAACAAAAAAACACACTTAAAAAATTATTTTAGACTACAAAGAGTCCCACAAGAAAACTATTTAAAATATATAGTATGCCACTATTTGTTCATTTAAATTCAATTTCTGGAAAGCATTTTAAAATTATGCAATAAAACCTTTTGATATTAAATACGCTCCCTCTTAAATCTGGGTCTTAATAAAATTAATGGAAAATAATTCTTGATATTGTATAGTTTAAAACCTCCTGCAAAATGTTTTATTTATTATTAAATAAAATTCCTACTATGTTCTATGTTAATCATTATTGTACAAACATATAAACTTTTAATAAATATGTTACTTTATAAGATCTTTAAATTTTTTTTTCTGTAAAACTATTTTTAATGAATAAACATTTACAGATGGCCTCTGTGGTAAGCTGGAGCAAATAATTTTAACTATTGATAGAATATTTTTGATTCCCTGATTAGATAGGAATTCAGTATCAATTTTAACTTACTCTAGGACAGATAAATGCATATAAATGGTATTTTAAAAAAGATGGTTTGATGTCCATATTACAATAGACAGTTAAGGAAGAACAATTTGATTAACCCACAGATGACCAGAATGTCTTAATTCAAATATATTCAATATTTTCTGTCAAATGAACCAAAGCATTAGGAGTCCAGCTACTCACACACTTTAAAGAAACACAATAATCTTAAACTGTAGATTACCACCACTTAAGGGTATAATAATGATATACAAAAGACATAACTTTAATAGTTTATTTCTTGAAATAAACTATTAAAGATCTTATTAGAAATGTCATCCTTCCTACTTAGCTAAAATATCAGAAATGAATTTTAGAATATAAAAACTAGTTTAAAAAATACAGATCATATAAACATTCACAATATACTTATTTATGTTAAGATGAGTCATCTACAAAATAAAACTGGATTTTGCTGATTATTCTTTTAGTTAACATTTATACATATGACTCAAGTCAGAATTTCCCTGCTATTCCCTACTCCCCAGGTGTGGTAAATTAGCAGAGGGTGACTTTTTTGGCTACTATAGCACTATTTAATCTATTACAATAATATAGAGACCATACAAAACAGCTGAAATATTTCATAGAGGAAATTTATATAATTTAGTAGAGCTATTTATTCCTTAACTTAAGGGCAATAAAATCACTGTGGCAATACATTTTTTAAATTGCATTAGATTAAAATATTAACCCTTCATATTCCAATTCTCTTTAAAGTTAGGAAGCTGATGGTAGATATAGAAAAGCCATCAAAATGAAGGGAAACAATACTTTTCCTTATAGGCTTTCCCCCTTACCTTAGAAGATGAAGAATCACACTCCTGACATATCCATCCATAGCCTGTTTGTTTAGGAGACTTTTTCAAAGGAGGATCCAAACAGCCAAAATGGTAGCACAGTCTGCATTCATCACATCTGCAGGGTAAACAGATTGAAGGTATATCTAAATAGTATTTTAGAAAGCATCTTTTTCAAAGACAAATAGCAAACGATTGCCCCTTTCAACTTTATCATTGTTAATTCTACCTTTAGCTCACAAGATTATTAAATTAGTGTTTATGACAAAAACAATCTAAACCTAAAATAATGGTAGGAAAAACAAAATGTAACAAATTTAACAAATGATAAAAAAATATCGTTCAGAACACTTTGTAATAGAAATGTTAAGGACATATGAATGAATATATGTGTTTAAAACTAACACAATTTTGATTTTGAGCTTCAAGAATTAATCATTTGCCCATTAGATAGCTTAAAAACATATGATATGATACATATAATTCAAGATTATGAATTCAATTCACTACATTGTGATTATTCTAAAAGTTTTTAGAACTCTAAGCAATTCTACAGGCTACGTACACTAATCTGTAATCAATTCTATACAATTTATATCTCATCACTCTCTCAAAGTTAATGTAGATTATAAATAAACTTTCCAAATTTTATAGCATGCTATCACAATCTATAGCAAATAAAAATCATTCTAAGAACTAGATGTAATTTTCTCAAAATTTACCTGTCACTTTTTCTCAGTGTATTGGTTTTCAAAGGGCTTCCTAGTACATTTTAAATCTTTTTAATAAATGTTTTGATAGTGTGTTTGCCACCTATGATGTACAAAATCTAAGAAAACTATCATACCTATTCTTCGTTTCAGACAATCTCATCCTGCTGACAATGAAGAAAGATCTGTATTATTTCAGTGTTTTATAAAAATAATATTTTATCAGTTGGAATGACATGACCAAAATTTAACAACAAATAACAAAGATGTATACATCTTATAGAAAGACTAATATTCCTCCCTTTCTTTGTGCTCTTTTTAAGTAAAAAAAAAAAAAAATACTTTCTCCAAATCAATCTGTCAGATTCTCTTCATATATTGTTTCTGTTACTGATTGAAAACTTTAAAAGTTGAGATATCCACAACTAAGAAACCAAGGTGAAAATTATAGGGCCCACCTTACTTGAATATATACTAACTACTAGTTAATAACCTTTCTTAGAAAAAAGGGGAAACAGCTATTTTTATACACAACACACAAAAACTGTTGATTTTTCTAAAATCACAATAAATAGGATTACAAATATACATTTATACTAAATATTTCATATAATGCTACAAAACCCAATCTCTCAAAGACCCATTTTAGGAATCAAGAGTTTTCAGAAAAGTTAGCAACTTAGCCAAGTTATTCAGGTTTAAAGAAGCATAAAACATAAATATATGTCATAAACTTATGCATGTCTTCCTCTACAACATTCTCCTTATTAGACTCAAGAAATGGAGTTAGGGGGAAAAAAAGTTTACTGTGATAATTCTAGCTATGGAAAAAAATAAAATAAAATAAGAATAACAGTACTTTATTTACTATGCCAGTATTATAAATGAACCATCCAAATTAAATTTAAAAGCAGTTAAAATATTTAAATATCTGTGTTCTGACATTAAGAAATAATAGATAATACTAGCTAACATCAAATATAATACAGACTAAATGACAAACCCACACAATTTATGTTCTTTCTTCTCAATTCAATTTATTTAGCTTTCAATAGTTAAAATTTCTGTTAAACATATGGATGGTTATGAGAACCTTTAGAGTATATACATTTCTGAGTTTATGAGAATGTAGAAATTTCTAGATAGCTGAGGCCATATTCCTTCAAACAAACTAGTATTTCAATCGTCTTTGAAAGGGAAATTTGAAAAGAATCACATTCTTTACTTTAAGAAAATACACTAAACATAATTTACACGCTCTTTGTCATCTCAGGGTCATGAGTATGGGTAAGAGATGTTGCTATGTGTCTAACAGTGTATCAGCCTTTTGTGTTTGGAGTGAATAACATCAATCTGGTGTTCTGTCTGAATTCTTGTACTCAACATTTTTATATGTTTTCAAAGTCCTCACTTGCTTGAAAAGTATCAGCCACTGTTTTCTGATCTTGTCAGTGTATTTGTTCAAGCAGCATTTCCCCAACAGTAATTTGTTATGGATTCAGAAACCAAACCACTAACCTCATTAAGACAAATTGACACTAAAAAGACACAAAAATGAGCTAAGTATATGGACACAATTTTCAGTGACTATAATTTTTGCTTAACTTTAGGTTTTTGGGCAATGTTCCTTACAGTTCAGAATGCCAATAATCTGGGCTCTTGATAGGTGAAGAGTTAGATGTTAATGTTTTCCTAGTTCATATCAAATTACAACATAATTACTGCATATTTCCTTTATAACTGTCAAAATAACTTATACATTAAGATTTCCATTGTATAATTCAAGTCAAACACCATGATGAATATAAAGGTGAATCTTAACTCATTATTTTTTACCTTCATGTATGCAGGTGATTCTTGCTGCAATAGCTATGAATTTCCAGCTAATAAACTAAGAACAAGTTTGTTACATTGATATAGTTCCAATTTGTAAATGATTTCAGTTAATAGTAAAATCAAGTAATCTTTCAGCTGAAGAATAAATGCAAAAGCGTAAAGAAAGGTTTATATGCTAGATTTCTTAGGATATAATGTTGAAGTATATGCCATTTGGAAATGAGCTGATCCTTACTAATTCTTTCAATAGTGACACATTTTAGAGTGACTTAGTCTACATGTGGAGCTCTGATGTATTTGTGATGGGGCCCAGAGGAGAGGAAGAATTTTCTTGTCTGAATTAGGGGCGATACTTATCTCAGGTTATAGCTCACTCACCAGTAAATAAAAAACTGCAATTCCAAGACTAAATTTAAAAAAGGAGTAGTTAATACACTTAGGAACTGCCAAAATCCCGGGGAGAAAATAAACAAAAACAAATAACTCAATCTTGAAATCATTAGCTCTGTTAATAAATAAATATACAAATGTAAGCTCTTTCTAGAAATAACTAAAATTATTTCCATAAGGAAAAAATCTGTTGTTTTTTTTCTACACTAGAATATTGAAGAAATCTTTGTGCTGATAAAAATATACTGAACGACACAATGAACTTGAGCAGAATTTGCAAGAATATACCACAGACAAATGTAAGAGATATCATTAAGAATCCTAGGAATCAAATAACAATGTAAATGATGAAAACAGTGGGTTTCTTATTTTATGCACACACACACCATTTGGTAAACTTTAGCAAATTCTGTCAGAACAAATTCTGGCTATGTTACAAATTTATATCATTTTAAAAACTCAAAAATTAGGAATACATAAGGGCCTGCAATCATTCTGCTACCTAAAAGCAAAGTAGAGTTGAAGTAGTTAGTAATGAAATCATTATTGTTTGTCTCTACCTCTACTTCTTACATATACTTGGAAATACATAATTATAGTGCATATATAGTATATACTTATCAAAATAAATAGTGAATAAAATGTTTTAAAAATCTTTTGCAAAAGCAGTCATTGACCCACAAAAGCATAGTGATATAATAATATACTTTATTAAATAATGCAAATGTCTATGTAATAAAAACAGACTATTATACCAATAGCACATATGTTAAATAGGATGGAAATGTCTTAAAATATTCAAAGAGAATATAAAACGAACCTGTAAAGAAACACTATGAAATTTTTAATAAAATGCAAACTAGATGCTTAAACAAGTATCCTTTAAACATCTAATAAATAATGTACACATTAAACTATAGGGCACTCTAAAATTACAATTTTAAATGAGATTAAATGAATCCCATTTATAAGATAAAAGGAAAACTGATTGTTTAATTAGATTCTTATTAAATACAATTTCCTAGGCATCAGATTAATAATGGATCCAGATAATAAAGCAGCTATATATATGGCCTTTTACATAATAATTTAACAAAATGCAGTGAGCAAATAAACATATTTCTATATGTATTTAAAATACTTACTTAGCACATGGTTAAGTATAGCACCCTAGACAAAGAAGAGGAAGAAAATGATTTATGTTCATATGTCCTATGATCCATATAACAAGCAATCGATCATGTTTATCTGATTGCTGAGAATATACATACAATTCAAAGAGAGACAACTGATTTATTTCCTCCTGTGCCCAAGAAACAGGCTAAAAACCAATGTTCCAAAGGGTTTCATTAATTCCCCTAATATCCAGTTGATAATTTCACTGGGAGAGTACACTAAATAACTACTTTTTAAACTAACAGAAACAATTAAGTGCATGTCCTATGCATATAATTTGTAACTAAAATAAATGTCAGGAAGAAACGATATCCCCAACATGTGATTTGAAAAGGAATGTACTTTTCTTATGATCAAGTTGATCCATAATCAAGCTATTTTTTATGTCATGAAAACATTTTATTTAGATCCCTTCCAGGTCTATATGGAGTAAAATACAATACTGACTCTAAACATAGATACTATTACATCTGTTCACTTAAAAAAAAAAAAAATACCACCCTAAATACTGAGAGAATTCATAGATTGGATTTTTTTACTTTTCCATCATTCCATGTATAAGTTCTATACAAGAAAGATAAAAAGAATTGGTCTTGAATATTAACATTACTTAAACAAAATCTTACTAGCAGCTTAAACACCTACACAGATCTGTCAACCAGGAGGGAAAGATTCTTTCATTGAACAGTAACCAATTACTACAGTTACTCATTTTAAAAGATGGAGAAGATGCAGGTCTGTGGCCCATGAGTTAAATCACTTTTAACATAATACAAACACGCACAAAATTCTGCATTCTACAATATTAGAGTAACATTTAATATCAATAAAGACATTTTTTCTTTTATTTTACAATCTTAGTGCAAACCACTTATATAAGCATTTTATAAACAAAATAACTAGAAAATGTCTTTATAGCATATTTCACAAATATAAGACTAATGTGAAGGCCTTACACACTTTTTTCATTAGTGCCACTATAGACTTTTATCACAGCCAGTAATGAATGAAAGAGTGGTAAGAAAGACAGAACTATTTTTTATACATGAAAGTATATTAATTGGAAAAATATATGGATAATTATCAAAATCCTAATTCATATTTAATGATCACTTAAATAACAAGATCACTCCAGTTAGCTACATCTGCACAACCAGGTTACAAGATTAAAAGTGAAACAAAAAAGTGAAACATGAAATCAAAGAATTCATATAAAAATACACAGTAAGGTCAACTACCTCTTCACAGCATGAGAGAATGATTCAACATTTCCATACCTGAAACACGTCTGCTTTGTTCTTTAATAAACTGTTCTCCATCTGCTCATGCCCCTGGAAATGTTTCAGCCGTACAACCTGCTGTGCTCAAGCCCCACATAACTTTGTATTTACCTGTTCATAATTAACTAATTATGCCCTAATCAATAGTGTAGATCTTCATTTTACAATGTAAATCAGATAAATGAGATAATGACTGGGGGTCAATCTTATTTTATTTACAAAGCCCAGCATGAGCATCCAATTTCATTATTTCTTATGTGCCTGAACGGCAGTGAATCTTATCAGCAGACCTGCAGAAAGTCTTAGGGCGAGTGCTGGGAGAAAGAGGTCTACGTTTTTATTAAGAATGTATTTGCAAAGCATGTCCATCTCAGAAATATTTTTATGCACAATCCTTAGTATATGTAAAACTTAACAAAGTGCTGACTCAGATTACAGAAAAAGATTTCTGCCTTCATATGCCATACAGCACTAAAGCTGAATCTCTTATACAAGTTACAACCCATCAAAAACTATTTCAGAAAATAAAATTAACAATGTTAATACTTCATTCTGCTGCAGAGAGTCCTTCTAAATTCCTTGAATAGATTTTGGTGAAATATTCATAAAATATGCCATACTGTGAATCAAGCAAAACAGTGGTAACTTTTGTCAAATAAAGAGTATTAAGTGTTTAAAAGGGGGGGCGGGGGGGGGAAGAGAGGGGACATCTGTAATAGTCTCAACAATAAAAGATTAAAATAAAAATAAAAAGAGAGTGGTCTCATTAAGTAGTAGAATATAAAACCAAGAAAATACGATAATGGGTGTGAATATTCTTATTGTTTATGGTCAGTAATCAGTTTTTAATATCATAAATGTAAAATTAGATAAAAATTCAAGAAACATAATTAACAAAGATATTTAATGATACAGAAATATCATTTCTAAATTTAAAATGGATAAAGGTTAAGGCTAAATTTTGTTTTCATGTTCAAATATCCTAATTTCAAATCTTTTTTCAAAAAGAATTAGTGAATTATGGATGAAGATACATGTTTCTTGATTCATTTCTGAATCTAAAATATTGCTTCCCTCATAATAGGTATAAAATAAACATGTAACTGAATTTATGAAAATGAAGAAATGATATTGTATGTGTTGTAGATGAAACTACCACAAACATTTTTATACGGAAACAAATATTTTTAAAAATATAAGGACCTTTTTAAGGATATTAAAACAACAATCAATCGATGTCAATCACAACACAATGATTCTTTCAAAAATATATACAAATGGTTCTCAAAGTGGTGTCCCTGGCTGGCAGCATCGGCATCACCTAGGGATTGATAGGAATGCACATTTTCAGGCCTCACTGCAAACCCACTGCATCAGAAACTGCTGGGAGCCAGGAGGAGGGAGTAAAGCAGGGAGAAGGCAGAGGAGAAGGGAAATGTGGCAGAAATCCTGATGCACTGTAAAGGCCGAGAACCACTACTATATACTACCATGTCATTCTTGAATTCCAGTCATTTAATTTCCTTTCTGATATTTTAGTGTTTTTTCTTTCCCTGTTGCATAACAAGCAGCCATCATTTATCTTTTGTGCAATTTTCTCTCACATTTGTCTGTGAATTGGTCCATATTTTATTAAGCACATATTAGTATTTTCTTTGAAAAGCAACTGGACCATTATGGTAAAAATTAATTTTGTACTGTGAAAGCATTTAGATTATCTGGAGAAAGTGTTTTCTACTCCCTTCAGAAGTTCTCTTATTCCAAATACCTGTTTCTAGGACCAATAATTATGAGTTATGCAGTTTATATTTGTGATGGGTGACAAATATTCTTAGGGCTAGCCTATCTACCACTGAAGGCTGCAAGACAGAGAATGATAATGTAGTATTCTAATCAGAACCAAGGTGGAAGGGATTGTGATTAATGGTTATACCAAAACCACAAGGCTTAATGATTTCTAAGGAAATCTAAAATTATCACTAGCAATTTCTCACCATATATCAAAGGAGGGCCAGGGTATAACACATTAGCACATTCTTTTCAGAAAATGGCAATGTGTAATTTTTCTTAAAATCAGCTGGAGTCCAGGAAATACTAATAATTATCAACATTAGTAAACTTATGTAGTAATAAATAGTAAGTCCTTTCTTATTCTTAAAACAAAAGCTCACTGGTTTGGTATAGGTTAGTAATACTTTTCCTCCAATGTTATAAGATCTTTTGATAATCCTTAATCTCAGTTTATATATATTTTATGTACATATTACTATTATCCAATAATATGGTTGATTACTATAACTATAGATTACTAGTAACGTTACACTTGCTTTTGATTATCTATCACATTGCCTACTCTATTCCTAAAGTTTAAACTATTTTCAGTTGCCACTATACCTGAAAAGATGTCCCAAACCACATTTATAGATCAAGAAATTCCAAGAAGCAAGTTGACAATTTACATGTATATGTGCATTTCAATTTCAGCAAAGAGTCTCTTCTAAGTCAGTTCAAGATGGAATGATGAAATATTCAACAAATTTCTGTAGTTGCCTTAAACCTCGATCATTACAGCTTGAAGATCAAAATTTAATTCTGTAAACCTCTGGAAAGATAAAGATGTTGATGAAGATCTTTCAGCTGGCAACTTGTATAGTCAATAAGCTTTGTATCTCCTTATTTCTTAACCTCATCCTTAAGGTTGAAAAAATAAAATTATACTGAATACAGAAAGTTTGTATTATGTCAATAAGGACTGAATAAATTTGGGCATTACTAAAAAATATCTAGAGATCAACACAGACATACTCTTACTTAGGAGCTTCAAATCTGAAGTTGTAAAAATTTCATGCTAATAATATCAGCGCTTTCACACAATGAGTCAAAACTAGAATACATATGCTTTACAAGTCTTTCACTCCTACTGAATATGATAAATAGAAATAATGTTTAATGTAAGAGTCTATAGTTGTTTCTCAATGTAGCATTTCATATATGAATATTTATATTGAGTTGGATGAAGCAGAATAGCAGACTAATGGAAAGCATTGTCTTTCTTGTTTGTTACTGGTAGTGATCAACAACAGTAATAGCACATTGCAGTTAAGTCCCATAGGCTTCCATAGCTCTTCAGTAAGTCCAAATACTGTATATCATCATTTGCCAAAGAAGCAAGAGGGGAAAACATTACTTAATAGGACAATTCTGACAAGACATTATCTAGTATTTTTCAACAATGCACATATCAAATATTCCTGATTAGTGCAAAAAAAAAAAAAAAAAAAAAAAAAAAAGACAAAAAGTCCACGCAGGCAAATTAAATGCCTTGTCAGTCCAGGTAACAAACCAATCAATTACATTCTATCCAAACCTGACAAGCAAAGGCAACTTTTTGCAGTGATAAGCTTATGGGAAGGACAAGATAGCTGTTCTCCTTTACTTTATGTACTCTATTGAGAGTGTTATCCACATTTTTAAAATCACACTTATAAAAGAGGTTTCCAGGATTGCCTCCGAGGATGAGCTGTGGCAGAGTTGGGTCTCATGAAGGGTATCTACACAGTAAAGTGATAAGAAAAGAACATTAACATTTAAAGATCATAGCACTCTGCACTATGTCTTATGAAACATACTAACAACACCACAATAGATTCAAATAACATATGATCTGGTCCAAAGAGATACATACCCTAAACCTAAATGCCAAGATCTTGTGTAGGGTTTTTACTAGTTAAATGGAACTAATTTTTCACTTGAAACATTGAGTTGCCTCCTCTTTAATTATTATTACTTTTAGTTGTAAGAATAAGTCTATCTTACTAAGACAAAACAAAAATAAATGATGAAGGGTTTGTATTTACATAAGCAAACATGTATTTGCTTAATAAATGTCTTGAAAAATAGCAGTGTGCTATTTTTTGTCATCAAATATAGCATTTTAACAACCCTTGAGAAAGCATGTAACTGTGCTGAAAACAAGCACACCTAAACCAATATGTACAGGGCTGGTTCTACCCAACTCTAGAGTCTTAGGGAGTAAATTTTCAAGTGATTCTTATTCCCTGTGCCAACACTGTCTTCTGTTAAAAAAAAAAAAAAAAATACCAGAAATGTTTGGTTACAACTGTGAAAATTATATCCCTAACTAGCTATTTTAGAGGATTGTGCAACAAGAACAACAGAGAATACAACACACCGTAAATACCTGGTCATTGATTATAAATGCACCAATTTTAGCCAAATTTTCAAAACTCAAACACTTGTATTTCTTTCTCAAGACTTTCTCTAGTGTTTCTTGTACTGATTTCCCCTATTAACATATATCCGTTTGCTACCTTTGTTCCTTTATTTCAGAGGAGAAATTTTAGGTGCTTAGTGATTAAAATATTTTTTTTTACTATGGTAAACATAAAAATTTATCATTTTACTCAGATATTTATATTAGTGTAGGTGAGGGGAAATTGGCAAGTAGTCACACATTACAGAAAAAGTTCATTTTCATATTTAACTATTAGAGAGATGTGTTTAATGCTTCTAAGTTTCATTGAGAAAAAGAAAGTGAAAAGTGGCACAAAACAATCACAGACAAACACAGCACTACTGAGAACAGCTACCATGCTGAACTGGGCAACCGCCAAAGAAAGCCAAAACAAAAGTGTACAAGGAAAATAAAGAATATAATGGCAGAGTTTTCAGAGAAATGTACTTATCGACACATGAGAAATAGAGTTGAATCCGCTTGCTGAATAACAGGAAAATAGATAGGAAGAGTTTAATTCCCTTGTTGAATAGTTACATGTGCTAACTTTTCTCAGTGCTTCAGTCTTTCAGTGAGAGCTTTAGGCACACCCTGAATCATATATTCTGGGCATTGCTTTGTCTATAGGTGAGGCACTACCAGGTCAGCACAATGCAAGAGGAAGCAACCACATCATTTACCAGAGAAGTGCAATGAACTCTTCATTACAGGCACAAATGATGGAGACCAGCAGACAACACTGAAGATATACGTGTATTTAATTTCGATAGGAATACGAATATACATGCACTGGGTAACAGGAAATCTGCTTTAACCACCAATTAAATATAAGTTGACATTTAACTTTGAAAAAAGATAAAAAGCTATCAATAGTGTTCTTCCATCCTAAAATTTCACTTAATATTCCAAATGTCCCTTAAAGCCAGAGTAAGCAATGTGACTCCCTTGGCTGCTATCATCCTGGGATAAAAGACTTGCCGTCTTGTACTTGAGAGATTAAGTTTTAGCTTTGTCTTCATTCCCTATGAACTTAGTATGCTCACTTACAAATTAATGCAGAAAAACTGAAATTAAATAATTTCAAAGGACTTCTCTGATGTATACACATGTAGTCTGTACCTTATATAGTTGGAATTGCCTGCTAAGAAGAAACATCTACTTCTTTCCCCCCCATGATGCTAAAGCAGTATAGGTGGTGAGGCAGTATGCCTTCAAGAGCATGAGCTACTCAGTTAAGACTGCCTAGACTCACATACCAATGCTGCCATTTTTAGTTGTGTGATCAAGGACAAGTAATCCTTCTAATTTTCCTCACCCATAAAGTAGGTGAGGGAATCAACACCTATTTTATGGGGTGGCTATGAAGATTACTTGAGATAAAATACAAAAGGCACCAGCACATTGGCCCATAATAAATAAGCACTCTATAAATCTCAGCAACCAATATGAAGAACAGTAGATTTATCAAACACTGTAGAAGTGTTCAGTGGAAGGGACTATATTCTAATACATAATTTATATTCTAATACATAATTTATATAGTATAATTTCAATATATAATTGGAATAATTTTTATTTCATGATGTTTAGTGTCTATGTACCTCAGTTACCTAATCTCCAAAATGGAGATGTGAAACCTCATAGGACTACTGAAAAAACTGAATGAGCTAATACACTTAGCAGAGACTAGAGTCTGGGAGATAGTAAGGTCTAACATTAGCTTTATTTTAATTCTCAGGTGATAAAGTCTTTAAAATAATATGTCTGGGTTTAATTATAATTAAAAATATAAGATTTTTATACATTATGACCTAGATATCAAAATCTATCAACTCCAAAATGTTTATCCAATCTTATTTTCAATTTCTGTTCACCTTTAGTTTTATTTCATATGTCCAAAACTATACAAAAATAATACAAATCAAAACATTGATACAGGAGGAACAGCTAAAAAGGATGTTTGATTTTACAAAAAGAAGAAAAATAAGAAGAGAATATACTGCAGGTCATCTAAAAACATTTCATTGAACATAGTTTCATTATAATGTTGTTAGGATGTGTGGGAACTTAAATCTTGTTTATACCAATTAATCCATGGTAAAACTGGTTTTGCTTTCATTTAAAGTCGCAGAACCTATCCATGGCATTATTGAGGACATGACAGTAGCAATTGGTTTCTAATACTAGAAGCTGGATTATGCTTGTTTTGTATGATTCCAAGCACTGAAATTATTGAGACCTGTCAGCTCTATTGGAGAGAAAAACTGCCAATGGTCTGAGCTGCCACAAGATGGAATATGTTACCTACTTCTATCCCCGGCAGAAGCTCCTTCCTTGTCACTTAGTAGTGATACTGGGCAGATAATTCAAGTCTCAGACGAATAATGGAATAACAGAGTTGGAGAGCATTTTCAGGACTGTATAGTGTTTGTTTTGGCATCTCTTTAAGTTATAAAAGTTACAAAATTTTAGAAAAAATGAGGTTGAGCCCGCATTTAACAAATGAGAAGATAACTTTAGAAGTAACTTAATTCAAGGTCATTCATCTAGAATTGGGGCCACTGTGCCAGTCTTTCCAAACAACTGAGTATATAATAAGTAATCCCTTCTTTAAAAATTAGCAATATTAACACACTGCAATTAAAAATAATTTTTAAATTACAAAAGCAAATTTTACTAAAAACAAATGAGTGAAATGAGAAACATTTCATTGCTATATGTGCTTAAAATTATGATGTTTACTACTCTAAAATTGTATACTCCAGAAATACCACACTTCACTATGTAATTAATGTATTCGATGTTCAGGCTTCTGTTTTCTGTACTTTTAATAATTAACTTTACTTTTTTTTAATTTTAAAAATTGAAATGTTAACACATAAGATGAAAAATAGTAAGGAGGGTGTTTTATCTTGAAGGCTGTTTGCTGGGTTCTGTTCTGAAAGAGCTGCATTCAAAACCAGTCTTTGCAGGTGACACTCATCATGATCTCTGCTACTCAAATTAATAATCACTGGGCCTGGTTGCAAAGAATAATGCAAAAAGGATATTCAAGTAGAATCTGCAGACGTTTCGTGATTACTTCTGGTATTACATTTCTCATCGTTCATAACCTGATGACCATTTATGACAGATACTGGGAGTCGCATGGGCCAGTGGCGATCCAATGAGAATTATCAGGGTGTTTCATTAACAAGGATCAAATTGATGCCTCAAAAAGAGAAACCAATGGACACCACCTCAGGATGGTCTTAAATTAAATCTGGACACCTTCGGGCTTTAGGGCCTTTTTAAAGTTTCTTGAGCATTTTTTAAGTAGAAATAAATTCGGGCTTCCAAAAAAAATTATGAATCATGAAAAGTTATTAAAAGATTTAATGTTTCAATAGATTTTGAAAGTCAAGGGATGTCACACATTAAATACTAAATTTGTGAGACAGGCTAACCATTCCACACATCTAACAATCATCAAATCAACTTAATTATAAAAGAAAAATTACACTAAGTAAACATTTCCTTTTTAACCCAAATTTTATCAGAATACCACCTTAATAAGAAAAATTAAGTGGCAGTTTGGCTACTTTCATTATATAAATACAAATATTTTGAAAATTAAACATCTCTTCCCCAATTTTTACTAATAGAAAAATTATTTAAAAATAACTTTTAAGTAGTTTCCTTCACAAGACCCAGTTTATTTTCTAATTTCCCCTTTAGAATCTCTTCTCTTCATGATGTACAATGCAGCATCAGTTTAGGTCTAATGACATTAACTTAAATCAGTGACCATAGATTTTATAAAGCCAGATTTATGGGAAAAGGCCACATTCTTGGTGACAGATATGGCCAAGTAATTTATAAGAACAGTTATGTAAAGAATTTGATTTTAGATTTTAACTGTTCTGTGCTATAAGACCTCTCTGTTACCCTAAATTGCTTAGTAAATGCTCAAGACAGCCTTGGAAGGATGGTTATTCGGAAGAATAAAGTAAAGAACAGCTGATTTCAGTGGAGAATGAAGAAGCAGAGAACATATGGCCTTCTCTGAATATTAGGTAGAATACCGGAGGGCTTTCCACAATGAATGGAGTTCCAATTTTGATCAATTTATCAGGCAAGAGAAAGACCCAGAGGCTGGGGAATTAAAACATATTAAGTCTACAGAATGTGGTTATACATTAGCAATAAAAATAAGGAAAGTCAAGGCAAACAGGTCCAAAGAGGGCTAAGCAGAAGTGAGAAAAACAGAAAGAAGGCAAGAGGAAATAATGAAGCAGATAAGGTATACAGAATAATGTAGTAGAGAATAGTGAAACAAAAATTGAGAAAGGCCTCAAGGAAGCCACAAGAATGTGACAAAGAGGAAATGGATATCAAGAAATGTTATGATGGAAAATTGTTCCCAAATTATTATGACATTTTTAGTTTTCAAATAATACAGAACGGCCATATGTTTTGAAATTTTCAACAAGATCATTAAAATTGCATGAATAAAAATGTATGAAAATTCTACAAAATTATATGGATTTAGACATTTTTTATATTTTAGAAATTTTTTGGTATGTATAATTTTATAACAAATAAAAATTTTAAATATATGTTTTCACTTACCTGATTTTATTTTTGTAAAAATAGGTGTTACTTTTTAGAACAGTTGTAGATTTACAGAAAAACTGAGTAGGTATACAAAGATTCACAAATATTTCTTCCTCCCCACACACAGCTCTTTCTTTAAATTTAAATGTTAAAAGTCTTCATTTTCACATCATAGCACCTTTGATAGGTCAGGGGTAAGGAAAAATGAAGGAGAATGCCAGATAGACAGAAATAGAGGAAGAGATAAACATACCAAGATTTGGAAGTATGCACACTTCATCAATTCTTATTCAGTCCAACAATAAGGAACAAGTCGCTGAGTTAGATACATGGGATAAACACTGAACTTGGAGAATGTGAAGAGGAAAAAGATTTTCACATGAAGACTGAGCTAGCCTTCACTCTGCCTCTGGCATTGTGTGTTTTAAGGTTTTATACTACTTGTGAAGTAGTAAAATAATATTTGAAGGGAATCGGTGATACATTAGGATTTATATTATAAAACGTAGGTCAAGAGGTCTAACTAATAAGACAAGAATGTAGACAAAACCAAATCATAAAAATACTCAATGCAAAAGCAGGCAGAAAAAGAAAGGAAAATGACAAAGAACAAATGGAATAAAAAGAAAACAATGCCAAGCTGGTAGATTTAAACCCAACTGTATCAGTAATTACATTAACTCTAAGTAATGGAACCAATTCAGATAAAGATGGAGATTCTCAGGTTGTATAAAATATCAATTTCCAACTATACGCTGTTTACTAGAAATCCAATCCACTTTAATGTGGCCTATGTGTGCACACGTAAATATTTTAAATATAAAGATACAGATAAACAAAGGAGAATAAAAGATATACCATGGAAACAGCAATCAAAAGAAAGCTGTAGCGCTTATAGTAATATCAAAGTAGGCTGCAGAGCAAGAACATTATCTGGGTAAAAAGGACATTACATTGATAAAGGGGTCAAATCAGCAAAAAGAAATAACAAAAGAGATTCAAAATGTATAAAGCAAAAACTAATAGAACTCCAAAGTGATACATACAAATCTATAGTTATAGTTGGAGATTTTAATACTCTTCTCTTAGTAATTACACCTAGATAGAAAGTAAGTGTATATAATTACAACTAGATAGAAAGTAAGTGTATATAAAAACACCTGAACAACACTGTCAACCTAGTTTTATAGGATATTCTACTCAACAACAGATGAATACACATTCCTTTCAAGTGCACATGGACCAAGATAGACCTTAATCTGGGTCATAAAACAAACCTCAATGAATTCATTTTCAAATAATACAGAACAGCCATATGTTTTAGAAATTTTCAACAAAATCATACAAAATATGTTCTTTGACCAGAGTTGAATTAATCTAGAAATCATTAACAGAAAGCCAAATGGGAAATCCCCCAAATATCTGAAAATAAAACAACATACTTCAAAATATCCCAGTAGTTAAAGAGAAAGTCACAAGGGAAAATAAAAGCTTATAGTCTAAAACCTGAAAGTTTTGTTGGGCAGGACTGCGGCATTGCACTTTCTGATTATAGTAAAAAAAAGAAAATTTAAATATCAGGTCATGGTCTGTAAGAGCTATTATCAGATATTGCACTATTTCAGAGCTGTCTAGAGCCACTGTTATTGTCAATCTGGTTCATGGGTCACTGTTAGGGAAAAACATGTTTTTAACTGGCCTGTCATTTTGGATGCAAAGCTTTAAATGATTCTGAAATTATCTGCATCCCTCCTTCAACATTTCGTTATACCATTTTGGCCAAGAGTACTGAGTCTCCTCACTAAAATTAGCTCTATGAGTCAATGATCAGGTTCAGCTAACAGCTAACAGGGCTCTTGGTGTTATGAGGTGCCTACATAGGCACAGCTCCAGTCTAAAGACTTCCAAAAGGCCCACTCACTTGGGTTTAGATCAGTAAATATGTAAGCATATGCAAAAAAAAAAAAAAGGGATTTTTACATTCTCAAGTACATTTCTATGTTGTTCACCTGTGTATATTGAGGAGGACTAAATTCAGGATCAGGCGCAAATGAATCTATATATATCTATATCTATATCTATATCTATATCTATATCTATATCTATATCTATATCTATATCATCTATATCTATATATCTATCTATGCCTAAGCGACTGTTCGACCATTAGCTATGATGTGCACTGACCACCAGGGGACAGATGCTCAACACACAGGCACGGAAACATGGAACAGCCTGATGACTCTCAGACGGAAGGAGGAAGAGGGGAGGGCAGGAAGAGATTAACCAAAGATCTTACCTGTATATGCATACTAGAGGCCTGGTGCACAAATCAGGCCTGGCCGAGGATTGGGCCGAAACTGGCAGTCCGACATCCGCCGAGGGGTCCTGGATTGTGAGAGGGTGCAGGCCAGGCCGAGGGACCCCACCAGTGCACAAATCTGTGCACTAGGCCTCTAATATACAATAACTATTTGCTAAATAAATGCTTTTCTAAAGTCTTCCCCAAACACTTAGAACTTAGTATATTAAAAGAGTAAAGCTAAGGGCCTGGGAGAGAACTGGCATAGGTACTACTAGGTACCTAATACCTGTGAAGCTTTGTAAAACCTCAGATGCCCAAACTTCACTCCATAAATTTACAATCTATTGATTCAAACAGTGGGCTTTTTGTTATTGTTTGTAATTTTTTCTATAGATGAATTGCAACCAAGCTGAATGCCACTATCATAGGGCTTAAGCTAAAAGACTTCTGGGATAAAGCAATGATTTTCAAAGTGTAGTCCTCAAACCATCAGAATCAGCATTAACTGAGAAATTGTTAGAAACACAGATTCTCTGGCACCACCTCATAACGTCCAAAACAGAAACTCTGTGGTTGTATAAGACTTCCAGATGATTTGAATGTATCCTAAAGATTAAGAAGCTCTACTTAAAGTAGGGCAAATTCAGCTGGCATGAAGGCACCACAAAGAAAGAGGCATGGAAGCAAAAGCTAAAAACGAAATAAATACACAGATAAATTAATAAAGAGGGTAGGAGACAAATTACAAATGTCCCACAGCTTTCCTTAATGTGAACCAGCTAACACTCAACTAAGCAGAGACATATTATTTACACACAAAGATATTTTGATCACCAAAACAAAGCTTTAAAAAACCCCACAGAGTACTAAGCAATCTTATCTTAAAGATCTCCTATCTTGTCATTACATTTCTCTGGACTTAGCCCAATTAAACCAAGGACATCAACCCAATTCTTTCATTGCCTACATTCTTATAGAATACTAGAGCCTGGTGCATGAACTCATGCACCGGTGGGGTCCCTTGCCTGGCCTTTACCCTCTCGCAATCTGGGACCCCTTGGGGGATGTCAGACTGCTAGTTTTGGCCCAGTCCCCGCAGGCCAGGCTGAGGGACCCCACCAGTGCACAAATCCATGCACCAGGCCTCTAGTGTGCATATGAGATCTTTGGTTAATCTCTTCCCACCCTCCCCCCACTTCCCTCTGAGAGTCATCAGTCTGTTCCATGTTTCCATGCCTGTGTGTTGAGTGTCTGCCCCCTGGTGGTCATTGCACATCATAGCTACAGGTCAAACAGTCAAATGGACGGACAATCACTTAGGTTTTTATATATATAGATACAGACGATTTCCTATCAGACAAACCTTCAGTATCCAGAGACACAGTCATTTACTTTCAGGTAGGAGAGTTAGGATTTGATGCTCGAGTTTTGTAGAACAAATCTCTAACAGTTACTAAATAATCTTAGTTGGATTCTGCTCTGTCTTTATAATCCCAAAATTTTAAATATGTTCTGGAAATTTCTCATTAAACACAACTAAAAAGAAACCTCACAACCCCCTATGACACCACTAATCTCTTGTATTTGTCTCCGAAATATAAATATAGCTACGAACCTTTCTGTTACCGCTATCACTATTCTTTCCAGTTACAGGTATCCCCCACTTTTCAAAAGTTCAGGTTACACTACTGCACTTTTACAAAAGACCTACATTAGTACCTGTTTCACTAACAGAAATAAATTCAAAGATGAGTTTTGCTTTAAAAAGATGAAGAGCAAAAATAGCATTCAGTGTTTGTTCTGCAGCAAACTGTTCATGCACCTTGAGCAGTGAAAGTGACACCACCAAGCTCCTTTCCCTAGAACAACACTCAGCATCGAGCCCCCAGAGCTTTGAACTGTGTCTGTGAGCGTCTGTGCTTTATCTCTATTTATTTTGTGTACCCGTTAGCAAGATGTGTTCTAAGGTATTAGAAAGCCTAAGAGCACTCCCAAGGGTGTTATACTTAGCATAAAACTGGACATAATTACGGTTTTCAAACATGGTGAATGAAATAAGGATACTGGGCAGGCATTGAACTTTCCTGCACCCACACCAAGTATTGAGTTTTTGAAAGGGCACATAGGTTTAGGGCAGGTTTTGAGGATGTTTTGAGTGCCTACAAAGAACTGAGAGAAAAATGCATGAAGCAAAGACATCAAGCATACTGTCATTTTCAAGTCTTCCATATCAGCGACCTTCAACATCAAGTCAGGCAGACATAGAAGATGTAGGTGTTAGTGACATGCATGCCCTGATGGATTCAAACAACAATAAGATGCTAATAGATAACCTTCTTCCTCTCTCTCCTACACCCCAGTCTCCTGAACTTCCCACCACCCCAAACTCTATCAACTTAGCTTAGCATCACAGCTCTCAGCCCCCTGCCTTCCCAATTCTGGTTGAAACTACACTGTACATACATTATTTCTACCTTATACAGACTGCATAGTTATCATATCATTCCTGCTTTTATTATATGTTAGTGTTATTTTAAGTTTTATGTTATTTGATTCTTTTTGGGATCTGGGAATGCTCAACAAATTTTCCATATAAATTAATGGCAATTGCTTCTTCACTTTATACCATTTCTGCTTTTGAAAGATTTCACAGAAACACTCTATTTTCAGATATCGAGAAAAATCTTTAGGTATATTAAAGTCAGCCGGTATCATTTAATATTCACCTTTCTTCCTTGCTTCCCCATTTTAGTTAATTATCTGCTACAACCTCTAGTGTGAATTTGTGTCTCCTGAATCCTCTTCATTTATTTTCCCATCAGCCTCCAAACTGGTCTACTTCCAGCTGCTCATTCATTTATTACACAGGCCTCCACAATATCAACCTTCTAAAGCACTATCCGCCATATTACCTCTTACTGTCAGTGGATCCCCATTAGACTATAAATATCTTTAGTCTGAATCCAGGCTCCAATCTACCTTAAACTTACATCACATGACTCTAATTCCACTCTGTATCTTTTTCATTGTCATTCATTCTCTTGAAGGATTTGCTACCTGCCATATTCATCTTTTGAAATCTGGTCATACTTCAAGATCCACTCAAATGTCACCTTGGTTTAATAGAAATTTCTAATAGAAAGATTCCTTTTAGAAATATTCCCATGATCCTCTAAATTTTATGATATATATATATTAGAGGCCAGGGGCAGGGGAGGTCCCTCAGCCTGACCTGCGCCCTCTCACAGTCTGGGACCGCTCACCCCTAAACGCTTGCCTACCTGCCTGCTTGCCCCTAACTGCTTGCCTGCCTGTCTGCTCAGTGCACGTCATAGCGACTGGTCATTCCGGTCATTCTGCCATAACGGTCGCTTAGGCTTTTATATATATACAGGATATCATATACAACATATAATAATTTGATGGATGAATAAATGAATGGATTTTAATATCTTTAATGAATATGAAATTAACTAGGAAAATAAATTTGAAGACAATCAACCTAGGAATCTTATTTTTAAAAGAATAGGGAGCCTTAACCGGTTTGGCTCAGTGGATAGAGTGTTGGCCTGCAGACTCAAGGGTTCCAGGTTCGATTCCGGTCAAGGGCATGTACCTTGGTTACAGGCACATCCCCAGTAGGGAGTGTGCAGGAGGCAGCTGATCAATGTTTAGAAACATCTATGTTCCTAACTCTCTATCCCTCTCCTTTCTCTCTGTAAAAAAATCAATAAAATATATTAAAATGAAATGCCTCGCCCTAACTGGTTTGGCTTAGTAGATAGAGCGTCAGCCTGCAGACTGAAGGGTCCCAGGTTCGATTCCGGTCAAGGGCATGTACCTTGGTTACGGGCACATCCCCAGTAGGGGGTGTGCAGGAGGCAGCTGGTCAATGTTTCTCTCTCATTGATGTTTCTAACTCTCTAACCCTCTACCTTCCTCTCTGTATAAAATCAATAAAATATATTTTAAAAAATAAATAAATAAAAGAATAGGGAAAGGAGGAACCCACACTGTTTGCTCTGCCCAGGGGATTCCATGAGATCCCATCCCATCCAATTTGCAGCCCCTCCCAACCTATTTGTAGCAGCTTTTACATATGAATGGTCTGTCCTGGCTCAGGCTTCAGGCTTTGCTAAAGTCTCTCAAACAAGCTGCAGCTGGTGACAGCAAACCCCAAACCTATCAATAAAAGACCCAAGACCCAGCACTAGTGCCAGCCTGCCTTGCTTCACAGCTGGGCCTCACCTCCTGCACAGCAGCGCTCCCACTGTAGTCTCAGCTGGTCATCACAGCCAATTGGTCTGGAAGTCAACTCCTCCCAGAGATGCCAACAGCAATTCAGGCTCAACTACAAGATTATGAGCACAGCCCACATAGGGGTGCATCTAGAGTGCCCAGCTCAGGTGACTGGGAAGGCTGAGCCACTGGGCCCTAGAGGACACCTACTACACAAGGCCACTCTACCAATTCCAAGAGACATAGCAGCTCTACCTAATACATAGAAACAAATCCAGGGAAGCAGCCAAAATGCAGAGACAAAGAAACATGTCACATATGAAAGAAATCGAAGCAAGCAAACTGGATACCGAGTTCAAAACCATAGGTATAAGGTTACTCAAAGACCTTCATGAGACTTTCAAGGATCCTAGTGAGAATGTCAAAGACATGAAAAAGGACCAGTCAGAAATTAAGCATAAACGTGTACCAACATCAAAATTATGAGGGTGCCAGAAGAAGAGAAAGAGCAAGATATTGAAAACCTATTTAAAGAAATAATGACAGGAAACTTCCCCTACCTGGTGAAAGAAATAGACTTTCAGGTCCAGTAGGTGCAGAGTCCAAAACAAGAGGAACCCAATGAGGACCACACCAAGACACATCATAATTAAAATGCCAAGGGCTAAAGACAAAGAGAGAATCTTAAAAGCATCAAGAGAAAAGCATTTAGTTACCTACAAGGGAGAGCCCATTCAACTGTAAGCTGATTTCTCAACAGAAACTTTGCAAGCCAGAAGGGAATGGCGAGAAATAATCAAAGTGCCAGATAGTAAGGACCTACAAGCAAGATTACTCTACCCAGCAAAGCTCTCATTTAGAATTGAGGGTCAGATAAAGAGTTTCACAAACAAAAAAAAAGCTAAAGGAGCTCATCACCACCAAACCAGTATTATATGAAATGTTGAAGGGTATTATTGAAGAAGAAAGGAGAAGACAGAAGAAGGAAGAAGAAGAAAAAGGAGGAGGAGGAGGGGGAGGAGAAATAAAAATATGAACAATAAAAATGGCAACAAATACATATCTATCAACAATTGAACCTAAAAATCAAAATAAATGAAAAAAAATCTAATGGTCAAAATACACTAGTGAATAAAACAAAATCAGAAGCATGGAAGCATGGAACAGATTGAGAAATCGCAGGGGGGGTGGAGGGGGGATGGGAAGAGTATGAATATGTCTGTGGGACTTATCCAATCAGTTGAAAGCCTTAAGAACAAAAACTGATTTCCTGGAGAAGTAATTACCTATGGACACAGACAGTAGTGTGATAATGGCCTGGGTTGGGCAGGAACTGGGTAGAGGAGGGTATGGGGGGGGAAAGGGGGAACATCTATAATACTCTCAACAATAAAGGTTTTTAAAAAGAAAAGAAAAAATAGGGAAAAATTGATTCTATGATTTCTTTACAAATGAAAGCTTCAAAAGAAAAGTCAAAGAATCTTTTGTCAGAGTGCTGAATGCTCTACATGAAATTCAACTTCTCTTAAAAAAGATCTACATTTATAGGCCATCTCACAGAAGGTCCTTGATATAATCAGGCAATTTTTCAATTCTTTAATAATTGACACAAATAAGTAATCTGACAAGAGAAATTTGCATCTGGAAGTTTCAGTCAGTTATTGACTGATGTAATTCACTTGGATGGACTGAATCCCATTGATTTAGTCTCTGGTAGGCCTATCTGCCTTGTGCAGCTGTCTGTGTCCATCTGATTTACTGAGCAATTACAGGGAGTGCCTAACAGTTTCATTCAAGGCAGAACTCCTCCACTTGCGATTATTTAGAGGGAACATACTTAAAGAGTTACTTTTTCTGTAGTTCAATCTATCAGTTCTCACAGTGCTCAAGTGGTTGCTCTTTGTGAACTAAGACACACTAAAGAGTTCTTGGCTTCATGTATTTTTGTATTTAAAAATGACATACACAGAATATATGGACAATTTTACACAAAAGTCAAATCATACAGTTACATTCTTAGTAGTATAGTCATGAAGTAATATTCAACCTCTAACTTGTCACTTTTTACCCATAATACTTTTCTCAAAGTTACTTTTCCAGAGTATTTATCTGCAGTTTAAAGGAAAAGCACAAAGCATTAAACAATATAGGACCTGTGAAAGAAAGGCTGAAGGAACTGTGTTATTCACTTTTTAATAATTGTTTAAATTTCTTTCTCTCTTTCACCAAAGAACTAAAGAAAGGGTATAATAAAACAAACTTTTGTTAGATAACAGCATACCCTTGTCTAAGGTAGAATTAAATAGCATAATAACCAATGTGGGTAAATAAGAAAAGGTATTGTTTTAGAGAGAAATGATAAATCCTGGAATCGATCATTTAGTTTTCAGATAATAATACATGCAAGGAAATAAAGATCATAAGAACCTTTCTAACATGCAAGGTTTTAAAGAGAAAAATCCAGATTTAGCAGTAAATAAATCTTTTGAAATACATGATAAGGCATGTCACTTATTTGTGTTCTAGTTTCTAATTCTAGTTCCACTAACAAAGTTAGAGTAAATAAAAACTGTATTGATAAAAACAGCAATTGGCCCTAGTCAGGAAACTCAATTGGTTAGAGCAAAGTCCGGATATGCCAAGGTTGTGGGTTTGATCTCTGGTTACGGCACATACAAGAAGCAACCAATGAATGCATAAATAAGTGGAACAATAAATTCTCTCTCTCTCAAATCAATAAATAAAATAATCAAGAAGAGGACATATAATCTAATTCCAAGTCTAATCTTATCTTAGAATACTATAGTCAAGCAATGAAGTAGAAAGTAAGCAATGTCATTATTTATATACATAAATATTTCTATATTATATATTGAGTTATTATTTGCCAGTATGAAAAAAAAAACAGACTTGCTGGAGAGAAAGAGAGAGAAGACCAAACCCTTCTTGCTTTCACTAAAGAGAATGCAACAACATGGAAAACTCCAAATATTGGATGGGATCAGATCGTTCCAAGGGTGAAATCAAGTAAGAAAACAACTGTGGAATCTAAATAAAAAGATCTGATCATGAAACTCTAAAGAAAAAAAAAAAGACTTAATGACACTGAAAAACTAGCCTACAGTTAGCAATTTTATCTGATATCAATAAATTATACATTGTTACCAAAAATTGTTTTCAGGAATTTAAGACAGCCAAACATCAGAACAAGAAGGTCTAGGAAATGTATAAAATGAACAGTTTTATATATGAGATATAATACTACTGCTATGCTGGGTGCAGAATTTAAAAAGATATGACTGTGAAGATCAAAGCTCAAGAAATGTACCAAGAATTGATCACTAATTACACTGAAGTGACCAGACTAAATAAATGTCAAAGAATAAAAGTATGTGATAAACTCATTTTTTTAGAAGGCAAAACACCTCAATAAAGAAGCAGAGTACATGGAAAGACAACACATGGATGAGAAAATCCAGATGGCTAATCAATATATGTATACTATTCCACCTCATAGGTAGTCACAAAATATAATCAACATGCCAATTTCTATGCACCAGAATTGTCAAAATCTGTGCCATGACATTGTCACATATTTGGGTCTGTTGGGAAATGAAATAACATTATCTATTAAAATGTAAAATACACATATACTCTGTCCTAGCAAACTCACTTTGAATAGAAATCAAACAGAAAAAGATTAAAAAAAAATAGCCTGGCTGGCATGGCTCAGTGGTTAAGCATTGACCTATGAACCAGGAGGTCACCGTTTGATTCCAAGTCAGGGCACATGCCCAGGTTGCATGCTCAATCCCCAGTGTGAGGCATGCAGGAGGCAGCCAATCAATGATTTTCTCTCATCACTGATGTTTCTATCTCTCTCTCCCTCTCCCTTTCTCTCTGAAATCAATAAAGATATATTTAAAAATAATATAGTATATTAAGGACAGTTATCCTTAATATAAGTTTACAGTAAATATTGCTAGTACATAGCTTTGTACTAGTTTTACGTGGGACAACATGATGACTTGATTCCCCATAGAAATGTATCCTGTCAAAGTTAGCAGGCATTAATCTTTTGGACCTCTGAGTTTATTCCTACTTTATTTTCTTGCATAATCAGCTACACATACAAAGTGACAGTAAAAAGTAGGACACTACTGAGTTACACGTAGTAGGTGAGGTCTATGTAATTACTAAACCAAGCTTTCCTGATTTATTGACATGCCATTTTATAATCAGGGGTTTCTAGGAAGAAAATAGAGAAAAATGGAGAAAAAATTAACTTTAAAGAAATAACATCATTGTGAAGATATAAATACAACTAAGTGATTTGTTTATCACAGTTAACGTGTAAAAAGGGCAAAGCCATGTTCCTAAAAAATATTTTATTTAATTTGAAAACAGATTCATATAATAGAATTCAGTGCTTGGTCACTCTTCCCCTACATTCCTATCCTAACTTGGGCTTCTTTTTAATGAAAAAAAGGAGTCAGCAAAACAAAATGCCAGCTTTAAATCATTTTGCAACATTTTGTGTCAAAAACGTAATGGGAAATGCACACATCAAGGGAAAGGTTACTGTTCTTCCAGAACATCTTTTCACTTGGTTCATGGCCCATTCTTCTACATAGCTGTGCGGGCACTACTGATGGTTTTCTCTCTCGGTTTAATGTGGCATTTGAGGGATTATGGCATTTTCAGAAAACCACAGCGCAGTGATTTTAGTGGTTATCTGGCTGAAAGTGATACTGTGATTGAGAATAAGTGCATTGTTTATGTGCAATGGTAAAAGTCAGCTACCAAGTCATCTCACAATGTCAAACCAATTCTTGATTATGTATTTTCTTAATATTACACGAGATCAGTCTAGAAAGTGAGACAGAATTAGAGGAAACTCCTTTTAAGTGGGAACATGCTTTATGTATAAGTACATTATATTTAGCTTTAAATCCTATTAAGTACAGGGCAATAGGAAAAGCTAATTCAGAAACTGATAATCTTAATTCATTTCAGTTTAGGATAAATGTAATTGATCCTTGAAACTGTTTCACAAAAAGGGTTATAATGAATTAAAAATTAAAAGAAAAATTATTAAGAATTAAAATGAAAAGAAACCATATTCAGTGGGGCCTTGACTTACGAGTTTAATTCGTCCATGACGGAGCTCGTAACTCAAATTACTCATATGTCAAATCAAAAAGTGAACGAGTGAGAAACGTGATGCTGGGCTGATGTGTGGCATTCACTGTGACGTTCACTGCGCCAATTAGCGGTGGGGTATCTGAAGCTGGCTCATAACCCGAATTTTAGCTCACAACTCAAAGCAAAAAATCGGCCGAGAGACAGCTCGTATCTCGAAAAACTCATCAGTCGGGACACTCGCAAGTCAAGGCCCCACTGTATCATATATGCAAAACAATTGAATAAATAAAAATGCTATAAATACTCAGCTATCATGTCATCTACAAATATATTTTAGCCTATTTAAAAGCTCAGTAAATATTTTGTTATATAGAATTAAGAAGAAAACAAAAAACTTTTCAAAGTAAACTACTATAAACCATCCCTCATAAACCTACATCTCAATTAGTAAAAAATGAAAAATGGCTATCTAATAATTAACTCACATATTTGTGATAGGCTATGATTTATAAAATATATAACTGAAATTGAAATTAGAAAAAATATTATGGGCTAACAGTGGGAGATTTGTGCAATAAATTATTCAGAATTCTTTACACCTGGATACCACTTTTCATTTCCAAAATTCTCTTTTTCAATCATATATATATATATATATATATACATATATATATACATATATATATATATATATATATGAGGCCCGGTGCACGAAATTCGTGCACTGGGGATGGGTGGGGGGTCCCTTAGCCCAGCAAGTGCTCTCTCGCAGTCCGGGACCCCTCCCTCCTTACTGCCCACCTGCTTGCTGCTTCCTACCGCTCGGCTTGCTGCTCCTTAGCGCTCCCGCGAAGGCCTTGGGTCTGCTGGGTGCCCGGCCTGCGGGTTTGTGTCTCTGATACCCCCAGCAGCCCCGGCACCTTGATGGCGGGGCTTGGGGCTGCGGGTCTTTGATCAGGGCCCCAGCAGCCCCAGCACCAAGGTGGTGGGCCTTGGGGCTGCTGGGTACAGGCCCCCGCTGCGTGTTTGTGTCTTCTATCAGGCGCCCAGCAGCCCCAGCAGCCCCAGCACCGCCTAAATAACTTAAGGGAAACTTTATTTAGTCTTCTTTTAAAAGCAATCTAGTTTAAAAATGAGTTGCAGTTAAGAGAGAACAAAGAACATGGTACCTAAGAGTGAGATAGACAGACAGAGGAGAGGCTGGGCACTGGTCAGGGGCTTACATGCCAACTGTTCTCCACCTGGGAAATGATGTAAAATCGGTTTCTTTAGTTTTCTGCTTAATGGTCTTCTCCAGAGAGTGGAGTGGCATCTGCTCGCTTCTCTCTGGGGCCTGGCTTGGTGGTCGCCTTGGGGTCTGGCTGCGCTCCAGCGGGATCCGAACGGGCCTGCCTGCTCCGCCTGGCCCTGTCCAAACATTGCTTCTTCTGAGTCTTCATTGGGCACAGCCCCGCTCCATCACCTCCTCCTGTGTCTCCCACCTCCAGGGCCGATAAAGAGGCCCACACAGAGTTCAGGTCTGCAAGGAGCTGGTCTTCTGCTTTCAGAACCTTCGGGATCTCCTCTTGCAATCGTTCCCTTCCATGACCTTCCTTCCCTACCTCCGGAATCTTCCCAGAGCACCACAGCCTGCCCTCCAGTAGAAGGTTGTCTTTGTGTGACTTTCAGGGCAGCCTTCAAGGCCTGGTGGCCTTCCACGTTGGGCGCCGGGCCTCAGGCCCGGCGGGGAAGGCAGGCGGCTCCCCAGCAAGTCCCGCTGCACCAGGCACACGTGCGCCCACCCCAGACTGCGCCCTCCAGGCATGGCGGCTCCACACTGTGCTCAGGGCCTGGGAGTTAAGCAGCAGGGTGGTCCTGATGCGCCGGTGGCTGTGGCAGCCAAGCAGAGTTCCGACAGGCTGCGGCAGCTGCAGGAGGCTGGCCTCAGATTTGGACTTGAGCAGGTGAGGCAGGCGGGGCAGCAGCTGGACAGGGGGGCGGCAGCGGAGGCGGGGCAAGGGCAGGGGTGAAGGGGCCTGTGGTAAATCTAGGGGCCGGGGCGCTGGCTCCACCACAGGGGCTGGGGTCGCAAAGTCTTGCAAGGAGGTGGAGGAGAGGGTGCTGTAGGCGGAGTCCATGGAGCAGGAGCTGCCCTCCCCGGGGCCCAGGGCCAGCAGCTCGCTGGTCAGTGTGACAGATGAGGCGGTGGTACTAAGGGACATCTTGTCCGATTGGGAGCTGAAGGGGCCGCCCTCAAACTCGGTAGAGGAGAGTGTCTCCCCGGGCTCCAGCACCACCACGGCCAGGGTCTCCGGGGAGCTGTCGGAGGCGCAGTGCTGGGTGTCCAGGCTGTTGCTGCTTTTGCGCAGGATGGTGGGGAAGCTGGCGGCAGAAGTACTACTCTCCCCACCCTCCTCTTCCTCCTCATCTTCCTCCTCGTCCTCTTGCTCCTCCTCCTCCTCCTCCTCCCGGCTCTGTAGGTGCTGCTGGCTGCCCGCATGCTCCTACGCACGCAGCTGCTGCAACTGGTTCTGGGCATTGTAAATGGAGTCCACCCAGCCCTGGCACAGAGCCTGCCCGCTGGCCTGGAACGTGTAGGCCCCCACGGCGCTGTGGAACTTGTTCAGGTAGATGAGGAGGAAGGAGCCAGGGTCCCGCAGCTCCCGGCACAAGATCTTGTCCACCAGCAGTGGTGGCCTGATGACCCTGGTCCCCTCAGCCTTCTTCACTGCCTTGGTCACTAAGAGCAGGTCCGTGAAGAGGAAGCAGTACACATCCATCTTGCTGTCCTTTCCCTCCTTCATCCTCAGGCTGCCCTCCAACATCAGCTGACACGTCTCCTCTGGGGAGGCACCTGGGATGGGCACGGTCAGGTCCAGGTGCAGAAATTCCTTCAGGAGCTTGTCCACCTCGTCGTTGCTACCCTCCACCACCTTGTAGGCATCCATGCAGCTCACCACGGCGGCCAGCTGCTGCCGCTCCTGTCGCCCGCATGCACGCGGTCACGTGGTGGATGAAGCGCTCCACGGAGCTGATCATGGTGGTGACGGCCTCCTTGGCACGTGGCTCGTCCCTCTTCCTCAGCACCGACTTGAGCAGCAGCGGTACTTGGTGAGCCGCTGGTGGGGCTTGGCGAGCATGTCGCTCAGCTTCAGCCGCTGGCACTGCTGGTACTTCTCGGCCCACGTCACCTAGGCCGGGAAGAGGTTGTTGTCCATGTACTCCATGCAGCCCTCCTCCTCCATGCAGTACCGGACGTAGGGCTTGAAGAGGGAGCTGAACATCTTGAAACCTTTGAGGAGGTCCCGGGCTGCAGCAGCCCCCGCGTGCGCAGCGCCTTCTCCGCCATCGGCGCCATCACGCTGCCCCACAGCCCGCGGTGCAGATGCGCGATCTTGGGGATGTTGCTGAACAGGAGCGGGTCTTGGAGGTGTCGGGACTCTTCCCCAGGGCGACCCTTCACCCGGGAGTCCCCGCCGCTCCATTTACCCCCTCGGCCAGCGGGGAGCGCCCTCGGTGGGTCCGCTGCTCTGGGCGCTGGGGAGGAGGAGACCACGGAGGGCGAGGCCCTGAAGCAGGAGGCCCCGGAAGGCGGGTGGCGCCCCAGCACATCCTGCTGCACCAGGCGCATGTGCCCCGCCCACACCGGTGCCCTTCAGGCCCGCAGGGCTCCACGCTGCACTCAGGGCCTGGGCAGCACTCCAGGAGCTGGGCATGGAGGTGTCGGGACTCCTCCCCAGGGCGACCCTTCACCCGGGAGTACCCATCGCTCCATTCACTCCCTCGTCCAGCAGGGAGCGCCCTCGGTGGGTCCTCTGCTCTGGGAGCTGGGGAGGAGGAGGCTGGCAGAGGGCAAAGCCCTAAAGCAGGAGGAAGCCTTGGAAGGCAGGCAAGGAGCCCAGGACTCAAGGCGCTCCCGCCGCCACCCCGCGTCCTGCTAGGGCCTGCACCCAGGAGTGCCATGGCTGCGGCAGGGCCACCGGCTGGGCTTGAAAGTGAGTCCTCCACGAACAGTCCCAGCAGCCTGCCTGGTGTGGGTGGGGATTTCGGGTCACCTTGAGGGAGGCTCCGGCCTTTCTCTGCTGCTCTCCTGGTGGAGCAGTGGGACTCCAGCACTGAGGTCAGAGGAGCCGCCTTACAGCCCCCAGGCTGCTTCTCGGAGTCTGAAGTTTCGCCATTGGCCACTGCCTAGGACGGGACCTCTGCACCCCCAGGGTGCATAAACACACAGGGCTTCCATCAGGCTCTGCTGATCCCCGGGCCGGGAGGCCTCTCGGCTCCGCTGATCCCAGGGCCCTGAGGCCTCTCTGCTCTGCAGCTTCAGGGCTGTTTGGCTTCGCTCCACCGCTTGGAGCCTGAATATGCAAATTAACTGCCATCTTTTAGCTTCTATAATTGAAACATTGTATCTTTTGGAGCTGTTGCTTCAGGAGCTCAGAGCCCCGCAGCCACAGGTGGGGAACCTTGGCTTCCTCCATCGCTGGGGCAACCAAGCCTCCTGTTCTCAGCTGCCTGGCTGCCGGCCGCCATCTTGGTTGGCAGTTAATTTGCATATCTCACTGATTAGCCAATGGGAAGGGTAGCGGATGTATGGCTAATTACCATGTTTCTCTTTTATTAGATAGGATATTCTATCTAATAATAGACAAACATAGTAATTAACCATACCTCCAACACGCTTCCCATTGGCTAATCAGGGTGATATGCAAATTAACTGCCAACCAAGATAGCGGCCGGCAGCCAGGCAGCTGAAGCAAACAGGAGGCTTGCTTGCTCCAGCGATGGAGGAAGCCAAGGTTCCCCGCCTGCCGCTGCAGGCCTCTGAGCTGCACTCTAAGCAACTATGTTGCAATTATAGAAGCTAAACAATCCCCAGAAACCTGCTTTCAGCCAGCCGGGCCTCAGAGCTGGAGTTGCAACAGTGTTTCAATTGTAAAAGCTAAACAAAGCCCAGATACCTGCTTTCAGCAGCCGAGGTCTCAGAGCTGGAGCCAAGCCTCAGAGCTAAAGCCGGCTCTCAGCTCCAGTGACAGCCATAGAAGGTAAATAAATCCCAGAATAAAAAGAAAAAAGAAAAAAATGAGAGGTTGGGAGCTTCAGTCACCCGCCAGCCTGAAAACGGCCCTCAGCCCCTCAACCAGACTGGCCAGGCACCCCAGTGGGGACCCCCACCCTGAAGGAGGTGTGACCAGCTGCAAACAGCCATCATCCCCTCATCCAGGCTGGCCAGAAACCCAAGCGGGACCCCCACCTTGATCCGGGATACCCTTCAGGGCAAACCAGCCGGCCCCCACCCATGCACCAGGCCTCTATCCTATATAGTAAAAGGGTAATATGCAAACTGACCCTAACAGCAGAATGACTGGGAATGACTGGTCACTATGACACACACTGACCACCAGGGGGCAGACGCTCAATGCAGGAGCTGCCCTCTGGTGGCCAGGGCGCTCTCACATGGGAGGAGCTCTGCTCAGCCACAAGCCAGACTGATGGCTGCCAGTACAACAGTGATGGTGGGAGCCTCTCCTGCCTCCTCAGCAGCGCTAAGGATGTCCAAAGAAGTTTAGGCCTGCTCCCTGCTGGCAAGTGGACATCCCCCGAGGGCTGCCGGGCTGCCAGAGGGATGTCTGATTGCCATCTTAGGCCCAATCTCCCAGGGAGCGGGCCTAAGCCAGCAGGTGGTCATCCCCTGAGGGGTCCCAGACTGCGAGAGGGCACAGGCCGGGCTGAGGGACCACCCCCCCCCCGCCCCGAGTGCACAAGTTTTTGTGCACCGGGCCTCTAGTATATATATATATATAAGCCTAAGCAACCAACTGACCAGCTGGTAGCTATGACGCACACTGACCACCAGAGGGCAGATGCTCAATGCAAGAGCGGAAACCACAGGCATGGAAACATGGAACAGACTGATGAATCTCAGAGTGAAGGGGGGAGGGGAAGTGTGGGAAGAGATTAATCAAAGATCTTACATGCATACTAGAGACCCAGTGCACGGAATCGTGCACCAGTGTGATTCCCCCTGCCTGTCCTGTGCCCTCTTGAAATCTGGGACCCCTCGGGAGATGTCGGAAAGCCGGTTTCAGCCGGATCCCCACAGTCCAGGCCAAGGGACTACACTGGTGCACAAATCTGTGCACCGGGCCTCTAGTAGTAGTATAAAGTCATAGAATGTGAAAATTAAAGGGATCTGCAAATCAACTTAATACATTGCTTGTGCTATGAATGAAATAACTGGTTCCCAGAAAAGTTACCTACATACCTCATGGTGATACAGCTTCTTGTTTAAAATTTCAGCCTTTCAATTTCAGTCCCATGCCCCCCCCCCCCCCCATCATTTTCCTGGTTAGTTACTTAAGTTATAATTATGGTTTTCCTAATCAACAATCTCTCCATATACAACAACAATATTCAGTGGAAAATTAGTTTACTAATGACACATACCACATGGAGAAAATGAGTGAATAAAATAAAATAAGGAGAAAAAAATGAGGTTTGATAGCTTCTCTTCTCTATCCTTAATCATAAAATACAAAAGTGAAAGCATTCTATTCAAATTCCACTTAACTAAAACACACACACACACACACACACACACACACACACACACACACACACTTTAATATTGAACAAGATCACCTTAAGGTTATGTAATTCTGAGTTTATGTATTTCTGAGGTTTAACTCTCAGAAGTGTATACTAAAGTTAAATGTACTTAACAAAGAAAACTCTGGTCCACATGTTTTCATTGGGGAATTTAACAAAAATTCAATGAAGAAATAATATCAATCTTAAACAAATTCTTTTTAAAAAGAAAAAAAAGGAGAGAGGAACACTATCTAAGGCCTTTTAGAAGCCCAGTAAAACCTGATGACAAAACTGGATAAAGACTTTACAAGAAAAGCAATTAACAAAGCAAGACTTTTATGAATAGAGACACAAAGCCTTTATCAACATATTAGCGAATAAATTCCAAAAATATATAAAAGAGACCATACCTCATGATCAGGAGGTATTTATTCCAGGATTATAAGGCCTCCTTTTGTGGGGGAAGAAAGAGCTGGACTAAAACACTACTCATGCATCTTCCCCAAGACCCCCTATTCTCCCCCCGCTTGAGGGAGGGGTCTTAAAAGACACTTTTATCCACTGACTCAGTTCTACCTCATTACCCTTCCCCTTTCCTTCCCCCAGCCCCTGGGCCCATAAAACAACAAGAGCCTTTTGTTCAGGGCTCTGTCAGCAGAGACATTAATGCCCTATACCTCACTCAATGTCTGCAGTGATCCATTTGACTTTACCAAGTTCTATTTAGTGGGAGAAATGGAACATTTGGGGAGCCAGCAAACATTCCTATTTGGCCTCTTGCTTATGCTACTGTAATAGGTAATTTTAACAGTTTGGTTTGTGATCCTAAGTGACCCCTCAACACCTGGCAGCTCTCAACACTTGCATAAGCAGTTAAAATTTGTATTTAGCCCTAGCCAATTTGCCTCAGTGGATAGAGCCTAAGCCTGAGGGCCAAAGGGTCCCTGGTTTGATTCTGGTCAAGGGCACATACCTCGGTTGCAGGCTCCTCCCCAGCCCAGGCTATGAATGGGGCTCATGCAGGAGACAACCAATCGATGTGTTTCTCTCACTCACATCAATATTTCTCTCTGTCTTTCCCTTTCTCTTCCACTCTGTCTAAAAATCAATGAAAAAATATCTTCGAGTGAGGATTTAAATATATGTATATATATATATATATATATGTATATATATATATATATATATGTGTGTGTGTGTGTGTATACATATATACATATATACATATATACATATATACATATATACATACATATATATATATATATATATATATTTAAAGTTTTCCTATACTATAGCATCAAAAAATATTAAATACTTTGGAGTCCTATATAATAAAAGGCTAATATGCAAATTGACTAAATGGCAGAATGACTGGTCACTATGATGTGCACTGACCACCAGGGGGCAGACGCTCAACACAGGAGCTGTCCCCTGCTGGTCAGTGCGCTCCCACAGGGGAAGGGAGGGCACCACTCAGCCAGAAGCCAGGCTCACAGCTGGCGAGTGCAGCAGCAGTGGCAGGATCCTCTCCCTCCTCTACAGCAGCACTAAGGATGTCCGACTGTCAGCTTAGGCCCGCTCCCTATTGGGCCTAAGCCGGCAGTTAGACATTCCCCAAGGGCTCCCAGACTGAGAGAGGGTGCAGTCTGGCCTGAGGGACGCTCCACTCCCCCACCCTGTGCACAAACTTCATGCACCGGGCCTCTAGTACATTTTATAATAGACTTTCAAGATTTCTACAGTGAAAATTACAAAAACACTGATGAGGAAAAGAAAAGGATATCTGAATATATGAATAAATGTAGAAATATACCAGGTTCGTTGATTAGAAGACAAAATTGTTAAGATGTTAGTGCTCTCCAAATTCATCCATGTGTTCAAAACAAAGCTAACCATAACCCAATTAGGCTTTTTAAAAAATTGTGGTAAATACATATAGCATAAAATTTACCACTTTAACCATTAAGTGGATAGTTCAGAGGCATTAAGTAAATTCACAGTTGTGTAACCATCACTTCTATCTGTCTCTAAAACTTCTTCATTTTCTCCAACTAAAACTTGTACCCATTAAACATGAACTGCCCAGTCACCCTGTCCTTGGCAACCACCACTCTACTTTCTGTCTCTATGAATTTGACTATTCCAATTCCCTCATATCAAAGGGAATCATACAATATTTGTCCTTTTATGACTGGCTTATTCCACTCAGCATAAGTTCTTCAAGGTTCTTCCATGTCATAGCATGTATCAGAATTACCTTCCTTTTTAGGGCTGGACAGTATTTCATTGTATGTATTTATCACATTTTGTTTATTCATCCATCAATGGACAACGGGATGCTCCCACCTTTTGGCTATTGCCAATAATGCTGCTATATTGGGATATACAATATCTCTTTGAGTCTCTGCTTTCAATTCTTTTGAGTATGTACCCAAAAGTGGAATTGCTAGATCAGCGTTTCTCAACCTGTGGGTCGCGACCCCTTTGGGGGTCAAAAGGCCCTTTCACAGGGGTCGCCTAAGACCATCGGAAAACACATATATAATTACATATTGTTTTTGTGATTAATCACTATGCTTTAATTATGTTCAATTTGTAACAATGAAAATACATCCTGCATATCAGATATTTACATTACGATTCATAACTAGCAAAATTAGTTATGAAGTAGCAATGAAAATAATTTTATGGTTGGGGATCACCACAACATGAGGAACTGTATTAAAGGGTCACGGCATTAGGAAGGTTGAGAACCACTGTGCTAGATCATATGGCAATTCTATTTTTAGTTTTTGAGGACCCGCCATACTGTTTTCCATAGTGGATGCAACATTTTACCATCCCACCAACAGTGCTAAAAGGTTCCAATTTGTCTGCATCCTCACCAACACTTATTTCCTGGGTTTCCTTGTTTATTTTAATTTTTGTATTCTAATAACCATCCTAATGGTTTGAGGTGGTTCCTCACTGAATTTCCCTAATGATCACTGATGTTGAACATCCTTTCATGTGCTTATTGGTTATTTCATATCTTCTTTGGAGAAATGTCTATTCAAGTCTTTTGCTAATTTTTGATCAGGTTTTTTTGGTTGATGATGAGTTTTAGTTCTTTATATACTCTTGATAATCCTTTATCAGATATATGATTTGCAAGTATTTTCTCCTATTTTGTGGGTTGCCTTTTCGCTTTTTTTGTTGTGTCCTTTGCTACACAAAAATGATTCCAATTTATCTATTTTTGTGGTTGCTGCTTGTGGTTTTTTTTCTTCTGATATCATATTTTCTTTTATAATGAAAATAGACAAGCTGTTTTTGACACTAATATGGAAATACAAATGATCTGGAATAACAAAAGAGCTTACTCTAGCCACCAACAATCAATGTAATTGATATATAGCTTAATGAAATAGAACACAGTCTAGAAATAGACCCACATTTAAAAAATCAATTTATTTTTAGCAATAGTACCAAAGCAACTTATTTGGGTAAGACAAGTATTTTCATCAATGGGTGCTAGAAAACTGGAAACCCACATGAAATAATAAACAAAGCTTTCTTAACTCTACCTGAGCCCATAAGCAAAAATTAATTTCAGATGAATGACATATCTCAATATAGAAGTTAAAATTATAAAGGCTAAGAGAGAGAGGAAGTCCATGTGTCTTCTGAGGCACCTGATATGCTACTTTATCTCTGCCTTTTAAAAAAATTAAATCAAACATAAAAATTAGGAAGATTTAATATCTTGCCAGTGATTCCTTAATGCAACTTCCTATAAAGTGTGTGAGTCACTAACCACCAGGATGGGGCTCTTTGTTCAGTTAGTTGAACAACATAGAGCTAAATAAGGATAAGGTGGTTATACTTTCAAAAGAGAAAAGCCAGGTTAGACATACACCAGATATAACAGTAGCCAAACTTGAAGAAACAGGTATATTACACAGGCTGTCAGGGTGACATGAGGGGTACACTTTACACATAAGAAATATTAGAAATCCAAGCTTTAGAAACAATCCTTTAGAATACAGTAATTGCACTATACTAATCACTGACTCAGGAATACAAGAATAAACTAAGTAAAACAAAACCCTCAAACCTATCCTTGAAATTGCTCATAAAGAATAGAAACAGAAGTTTATCCAGAAATGTCTTTGTGCAGAAAATGTCTGGTTTTAATACATTTGAAATTTATTAGAAAACACAAATCATTTTAAAACTTATATTTCTTTATAAGTTTTAACTTTTATGTATCCAAATAATATATATTTGCACCATCACTTCACAAGCATGTGATATGCAAATTTTATTAATAGTGATTATGTGATAAACTGCACAAGAAAAAATAAAGTAGCAAGTATATAAAATATAAAATTCTATTTGAAGAAATACATCAAATGAGTCTTAATTGATCTTAATAGAGATAAAACTAGGTGTTTTTTTAAAATAACAAACCATTTTAAGTGATCTGATGTTCTATGAATATAGTAACTAAAGTTATAACTAATCTTAGCTTCAGTCTCTTAATCTGATCAAATTTCTGGGAGAAAAACACCCCTTCAACTATGATCCAGGCAATCTAGAAACCTCCATACAAATTATGGACAAAAGAGGTAATTAAAAATAAAAAAAATCTGAATAATCAGAGACTAATATTTGAAATAAAAATATTATGAATATGAATTGTTGCTAGTATTCCTATTAACTGATGATACAATCAAATTTGGTTTTGAGTAAAGTACTCAGAGGCCAAATGTTTAAAATGTGAAATAAATAAAAATGGTAATAGCTTTGTTAAGAGACTAAACAGACATCTAATCTTGTAACTAAAATGGTTCAATACCTATATAATTTGCTATATATTCAAATAAGGAGGATAATATGACAGGCATTTAATAGTTTGGATTTAGCTATAAAAGTGATATAGCTTCATAGATCATTTCCTGTCCTCTGAGTACTGGCCACAATATAAAATAATATTAAAGACACTAGGTTCTTAGTTGTAGGAAACAATTTTTCTCTCCCATATCTTCCATTAAGAAAATGTGTCGCAATGAGTTTACACAGCTAAGATAAAATTTGAGGTCTGAAACTGGTCTTATTCCTAATGTGATAGTCTAATAAGGATTTATAGAGAAAAAAAGGCTAACACTAAAATCTATCTTTTAAACATCAAATATTTTCAAGGAGAGGAATTACTTCATTTCTCTTTTACAATGAAGAATTCACTAACTCATCTCAAATCTGTGATTCCTATTTCTTTACCTAATATCCAGGAAAAAAAAATCCACTATTCTTTAGTCACACAAAAGGAAATCTCCTTCATTAAACAATTTAAACATCTTCATCAAATACTTGTAGTTAGTGACCAATTTATTCAAGAAATAAATTATGATATTAAAAATTTTGGATTAATTCACCAAAGAATATTCAGTCACTACTTTTACGTGGAGCAATCATGCATTATCAAGCATTTATTTAGTATACTGGTATTTTGAACAAGACTGAAATGCAAATCAAGGCTACAGTTGAAAATTGGTTGCCTATTCAACTGCCATTACTGCCCACTCAAAGGCAATTGACTCCTTTCCTTGCTAACAAAATAAAACTTGCAAAGCTATTTAGGTACCTGGAGACCTAAGCGGTTTGTAGGCCTGCCCCTATCCTCTCCCTGGTTCAGAGAAAGAGAGATATTGAGATATTGAAATTTTGAGGAGACAGACACTAAATTTATCAGGCACTAGTGATCAGAGTAGAAAAATGGAAAGACAACAAGTCCTTGAGGACATCATTGCAGTGCTAACCGATCTGACTTCTTGTTATGTGAGATAATAAATCGTCGGTTATTTCAAACCTAAACTTTTAGTTAGGTTTTCCATTATCACAGCCCAACGGTCCCTAACTTATAAAAAGCCTTTACTTGAGAAAAAAGACCATTTAAACTCAACCTGGACAGAAATAGTAATAAACCTAATGGAGCTGTGGCATTTTCAACCGGTTAATAGTTAATCCGCACTATTAACCGGTTAATAGTTAATCCGAACTATTAACCGGTTAATAGTTAATCCGCACTATTAACAGGTTAATATGTAATCCGCACTATTAACAGGTTAATATGTAATCCGCACTATTAACCGGTTAATAGTTAATCTGCACTATTAACTGGTTAATAGTTAATCCGCACTATTAACAGGTTAATATGTAATCCGCACTATTAACAGGTTAATATGTAATCCGCACTATTAACAGGTTAATATGTAATCCGCACTATTAACCGGTTAATAGTTAATCTGCACTATTAACCGGTTAATAATTAATCTGCACTATTAACCGGTTAATAATTAATCTGCATCTTTAACCGATTAACAGGCAGTCCGCATTATTAACCAGTTAATAGTTAATCCGCATCATTAACGGGTACACCTAGTAAATGTGCTAGGAACTGTGCAAATAAAAACAAATGATAGACACTAAATGGGCCCAAAACTACCTCCAATAAACAACATCCATCACAAAGAGATAAATACTAAGTAACATAAAGAAATACATATTTTAATTGGAAACTTCCCAGGTAATTTTTAATTAAATTTAAAAAGTAAATGGCAAAAAAAGGAAACACCATTTTCAAGAAGTCCATAAAATGGTGTAAAACCATCTTCTCTTTAAGATCTTGACAATGTTTACATTTTCCATGTCTAATGGAAATAGTTCAATCTAATCACTTCAGAAGAATGAGTTTCAACAAATTCAATGTTTTGTCCCACATATTCTAGAAATAATTATATACAAAAACAGAACATACACATTCTCTGAAAGGTAAAAAAAATTAAGCATTTATTATTACTGGAACATATTTAACAAATGGAACCTTTATTTCAGAATCCACATATATGTGTTTCCTTTGTATTACTAAATTATATCACTGCTGCACTATTTTATATGGAAAGAATTTACTATCACTCAGCAATTATTAACAGTCCCTCACAGAGCAGAATGTGATTTTTGCCATGTACAACAATAAAGGGAAAAACTGAGACACAGAAATTGCCATAAGAAGACCTGAGGAAAGCTAAAGAGGCAAACAGTAACAGTTGGAACTACTATTACAACTGACTGATAAACTGAATGCAATTCCCCAGTAATAGAAAAAATTATACATGTAAATTGACATATACATATATACAAAGAACCGAAAAAGCAAGGAAAATAATTAAGAAGGAATTTTTATACAGCCTGAATTACATAGAGAAGTGTGGTTTCAAATTCATGGCTGCTAAACAGCAGGTTCTAGTGAGTCATATTTGCTTGTTCAAAGAAACTTGGGAAATAAATGTGGTGTATTCAATAAGAGATTAATTAAATTATGACCCAAGAAGTTTAATTTTATGAGAACCTAATAGACATATATATAAGTATAATGTAATCCTAACCAAGCACTGAAATATGTCCTTAGAGAAAATAGTCTTAAAATTAATGTTACAAAAAAAATTTCATGTGTACATTATTAAGATGCAACTAAATCATAAATGTGTGGACTTTTAGGGATTTGTAAACAAGAATGTGCCAGTTACAAAACAAAAGAGATGTTAAGGGAAATGGCAGATATTAGCTTATAAGATTACCTTTTTAAACCTATTATATTCTACATGAATTGTAATTCTTCTTGAACTCAAGAGCAATAGTGCTTAAACTGAATGTGTATTTTTTTATTTTCATTTTATGGAGCAACCACATTATAACCATAAAACATTTTATGGCATTGCTTTATATCCAGTTTATTTTGTTCTCAAATACATTAATATATAATATTTATAAAACTTTTTAAGTCCTCTTCATTATCTCTTTAAATCCTTTGAAGAAAATCTGTGATGTTATCTTCTTAACAAGGTAAAACCATGGAAGAAGGCTTGTATACCATCATTTCTATAGTAACAAAAATATCTTTACCTTCTAAGAAGTCTTTCACAGAATCCCAGACACGGGCATGCTATAATAATGCAATTAGGAATGAAAACTTTATAACAGAAACTAATTAAATAAGTGAGATGAAAGACTAATATTACTCAAAAATATTATCAAGAATACAAGAAAAATGGTACCTATTTTTTAAATACAACTAAAATATGTGTTAAAGAGCTCTAATTATAAAGTAGTTTTTTAAATAAAAGTTGTGTTTATTTCCTGGATTATTTTTTTCGAATACATGATCAAATAAGTAAATAAAAACCTGGTAAAAATGTATAGGTCTTATAGTAAAAAGGCCTGAACCTACTAGTTAAAAATAAATAAATAAGAGAATAGATATTCCTATAGGTTCAATTAATTAAAAAGGAGATAACCAGCTCTCCAAATTGATCATGCACAGTAATGCCATCCTCAACCCCAAGGAAATTTCCCCTATAGTGAATTTTGTCCACTATATAAGATTGTTTTTATGGGGTTTTTTCCCCCTTTTGTTTATTCATTTTTGTTGTTTTATTGTTTCATTCACTCCATCATGTTATGCTTTGCTTGGAATTTTTTTTTAATAAATTAGAAAATTACATTGTGGTCAGAATTATTCATGGGTATCTTCTATCATTAGAACTACATTATCCTAAATTTAAATAAGTTTAACCTCAAGGAGAGCTCTCACGACATTCAAGAAACACTGGCCACATGTTATGGACTTCCTGGACTTTGTTGAAGCACTTTGTATTTTTTCACTATAATTTTAATTTTCCCCTACTCTTCCTCAATTATAGTATAAAAAACTCATAAATTCCAAACTTCTTGCTTTTATATGAGGAATTAAAACAAATAGAAATTATAATTTTAATGACAAATAAATGACATCATTTGGAAGCAAATATTTAAAATCATATAATAGAACTAATACATGTGTTATCAATTTACTGCTTTTGAAATTTTTAATTTCTGGGCCCTCATGTAATTTAATAGGGGTTTTTATGAAAGACAATTTTGCAAGAAATCAGAAGGGATTCCTTTGACATACTAAAAGATTATTTATGTCACTGTCCTTTGAAAAGGTGATAACTCTTTTAAATGAGGTTTCCTTAGTTCACCCACCCACTTCTCTATCTCCCTGAAGGCTCTGAGCAATTCCTTCATCTCAGAAAAAGAAGCAAATGGCTAAATTTAGAAGTGTCTGGACCATCAGGAATAGCAATATCAACTGAGATTCCTGATTAGCATTATGTCTGCTAAAAAAAAGGTACCAAAACAAAAACAAACAACAAAACAAAACAAAACAAAAAAACAAAGTAAGATCTATCTAGGCCATCTTTTCACCTTTCTTTATTTCACAAGAGAGAAGCATTCAACACATTTGTTTTGGTAAACAGTAAAGAACTACTGATGGAGCTCTTATCTATAAAAAGTATCTCTACCTTATCATTATTGCTAATAAAGTTTAAGTTCTGTAACATGCTAAGAGAACTTAGTAATTTCAGTATTTAATGAGATAAAACAATCTTAGTACAAACTCTTTCTGTGGCCTCTATAAGCAGAGTACTGTCAACTTCTCTTGTGTTCAAAATTCAGATTATCGCTCCTAATTACATCTAGCTCCAGAGAATATCCAATGTGTGGTAGGTTTTATAAAAGGTCCTGCACTGTGCTGTTCCTCCCCATTATATCTGTGATGAGAAAATGATGAAAATGCAGCCTTAATCCCCTAAAGACAAAGTCTCAGAATTCAACTTACCTGACAAGATTTTCATTGTCTCCAGTTCCCTTGCAAGTTGCACATTCAGTTCGTAAATCTTCAGCCTTGGGCTTCTTCTGTAACACAGACTGCCTCTGTCTTCTCTCTCTAGGAACTCTCTCCTGCCATCCCAGGAGAACAAAACAAAACATAAAACAAAATCAGGCTACAAGGAAAACAGAAATAATTTTTAGCAAAAAAGTTTTTCAAAGTTTAGACTGTCCAAAAAATGCTTAACTTATTCCAACCTCATGTTTTTCTTCATCAGGAATGAAGCTTCGTTTCCGTCCTCTGGTTCTCTAAAAAAAGGAAAAAGAAATCCACAAAAATATCTAATGTTTAATTAATGATACAAACAGTTTTCTCTGTTAAACGTTACCACTTAGGTTAAGCACTTATAAAATTAGTATGTCTAAGTAATGCTGTATAGCTCTATTGCACTATTTATGTCTCATGGAAAAAAAACATGAAAAATTAAACACTTTATAGTGCTATACTTTTAAATAGCACAAGTATCTGAGAGGAAAACAAAGTTATCCAAAATTAGTTTGAATATTTTTTAAATAATTCATATACAATTATGATTTACGCAGAAAATTTAAATTTTCATAAGTTATATGACTTCTACAGCTGAAATGCTAAACCTAGACTCATACTACATCGACTGTATGCCCGTGTATGTGGGATGCATGCATGTTTGTACAACAAAAATAATCAATTTAAAAAATATATATATTTCTTTATTGATTTCAGAGAAGAAGGAAAAGGGAGAGATAGAAAGATCAATGATGAGAGAGAATCATTGATCAGCTGCCTCCTGCATGCCCCCTACTGGGGATAGAGCCCACAACCAGGGCATGTGCCCTTGGCCGGAATCAAACCCAGGATCCTTCAGTACACAGGCCAAAGCTCTATCCACTGAGCCAAACTGGCTAGGACAATAATCAATTTTTTAAAAAGTGGGAGGAAAAGATTTCAGATGTCCCCAAATTCTAGTTAAAATAAAACTAAGCAAAATATGATATAAATGACTTATTTTAAATTCATTTAATATGTATTTCAGAACACATTTACCATTTGAAAGACAATATCCAAAGGTTTAAGAGTAATAAAGTATGAACTACAGAAGTATTTACAGCCGATATGTTAAAAATCTCCACCCACATAGCACAGCCTCTGTAGACCTACAATTCCATGTGCAGATCACTGCTCTTCAGAGAATGGAAGAGAAAGGCGGCACCACTCCCACAAATTACATTCCCAGATTATGGTTACCAAATAATTCTAAAAAGAATTGCTATTCAACATAATACATTGATGTTTTCCTAAAGTACTGTCATTTCAATTCATAATACTGAGTCCCTTGTTATTGTAATACCATGGCTCATTGCATACTATTTAATCTGCCTTTAGATAACCAATACTTTACTGGACTAGTCATTTAAAATAAGTAAATTTATAAACTATGTATTCATTTACATTTGTACTGCCAATTAGTATGTTTTAATCACATTATGTAGGGAATTAGGAAAAGTAAGACTGTATCAAGAAAAGTCTTTAAAGGCAGACCCTACATCTATTCTTAATCCCAAAGAACAGTACTGAGCATTGCTCCTCAAAATACCACTCATGGCTCATAAGCACTGGCCTTCCTTAGGACCTTGTTGGAAATGTAGAATCCTAATTCTTACTACATACTGAATTGAAATTTGTCTTTTAACAAGATCCCCAAGTAAGCCACACTCATATTAAAGTTTGAGAATATTAGCGCAAAAGAGTACCTAATACTGACAACATTTATCTAAGTTCTAACTCAAACTTTATGTCTAGCTCTTTACATATCCATCTTTCCCTTCTGTGGCATGCCTATCCTTTATGCTTCAATTCCTGTCCTCCAACACAGTTCATCTCCAAACTGGTAACGTCATGTAACACTCATCTTTCTAAACCCAATTAAACTTAATAAGATATGTATTACAAAGCCTGAATAAATTTTTGGAATAAAATAAATAAGTGGTTGGATTGAAACTCATAAATGATTATGCTAGAAAATATAAATGATAAAATATTGTCAAAAGGGCAAATTATTGCCCGGCTGGCATGGCTTAGTGGTTGATCATCAACCTATAAACCAAGAGGTCACAGTTTGATTCCAGGTCAGGGCACATGCCCAGTTGCCGGCTAGATCTCCAGGGTGGGATGTGCAGGAGGAAGCCGATCAGTGATTCTCTCTCATCATTGATGTTTCTCTCTCTCTCTCTCTCTCTCTCTCTCTCTCTCTCCCCCTCTCCCTCTCCCTCTCTCTCTCTCTCTCTCTCTCCCTCTCTCCCTCTCTCCCTCTCTCCCTCTCCCTTCCCCTCCTTCCCTCCCTCCCTTTCAACCTCTCTGAAATCAATTTTTAAAAAGGATAAACTATTGTTTCCTTCTCTAATAAGCTATTTTCTCAATTTGCATAATTTTTGCATATAAGGTATTTCAATTAAGGACACCAGAATAACCAATATCAAAGGGAAAATATTCAAATTACTCATTTTACTAGTAGTTCTATAAACATGTCAGAATGCCAGAATGCTCACAACGCCTTCACACACTGTCACATTTCTCTTCATTTAACCCAACTTTTAGGTAATGAAATAGCAAATGAATCATTTAGTTTTTGAATCACCTAATCAGTGAAATGATTTTTGAAATATATAGGTGAAAGCTCCAAGTTCACATTTTTAATTCTTTAGAAGACATACAATTATTTACAATTTATAATTAATACTTTAAATCTTCAGGCATCTGGAATGACTCCATCAATTCAAAGTTTTTCATACTCATACTGCAATTAGTATCAAAAGGCACAATAATGCCAATAAATGATCATAACAAACGATGGCATAATGACACCTCTCTATATTTTTAACTTCCTTCTTATATAAATATGCATATATTTAATTAAATGCTATTTTTAAAATGAGTAAGTGTATTTATAAGTATCTAAAACAGTTATTTTAAATTAAGTGCACTTATTACTAAGTAGTAATCATTGCTGTATTCCTGTAATAACTTTAAATAACTAACCATAAGCAACATAAACAATTTCTAGTAAGAAAAATACTATAAGGATATGAAATGACATTGTCTTAATTTTTTTGGTGCGATGGTAAACGGGATTGTTTTTATAATCTCTCTTTCTGAAAGTTCACTATTGGTGTATAGAAATGCCTCGGATTTCTTGGGGTTAATTTTGTATCCTGCTACATTGCCAAATTCATGTATTAAGTCCAGTAGCTTTTTGATGGAGTCTCTAGGGTTTTGTATGTATAATATCATGTCGTCTGCAAATAAGGACAGTTTTACTTCCTCTTTTCCAATTTGGATGCCTTTTATTTCTTCTTCTTGCCGAATTGCAATGGCTAACACTTCCAGTACTATGTTGAACAGGAGTGGTGAGAGGGGGCATCCCTGTCTTGTTCCTGTTCTTAGGGGAAATGGTGTTAGTTTTTGTCCATTGAGTATGATGTTGGCTGTGGGCCTGTCATATATGGCTTTTATTATGTTGAGGTATGATCCTTCTACTCCCACCTTGCTGAGAGCTTTTATCAAAAATGGGTGTTGAATTTTGTCAAATGCTTTTTCTGCATCAATTGATATGACCATGTGGTTTTTTTCTTTCAATTTGTTTATGTGATGTATCACGTTTATTGATTTGCGGATATTGTACCATCCTTGCATCCCTGGGATAAATCCTACTTGGTCATGGTGTATGATCTTTCTGATGTACTGCTGGATCCGATTTGCTAAGATTTTGTTGAGGATTTTGGCATCTATGTTCATGAGGGATATTGGCCTGTAATTCTCTTTCATTGTGTTGTCTTTACCTGGTTTTGGTATTAGGGTGATGCTGGCTTCATAGAATGAGCTTGGAAGTGTTCCTTCCTCTTGAATTTTTTGTAGTAGTCTGAGGAGGATAGGTTTTAGTTCTTCCTTGAATGTTTGGTAAAACTCCCCTGTGAAGCCGTCTGGTCCTGGGCTTTTGTTTGCTGGAAGCTTTTTGATGACTGCTTCAATTTCTTCCATAGTTATTGGCCTGTTGAGATTTTTAGATTCTTCCTGATTGAGTTTTGGAATGTTGTATTTTTCTAGGAATTTGTCCATTTCCTCCAGGTTGTCTAGTTTGTTGGAGTAGAGCTGTCCATAGTATTTTTTAACAATCATTTGTATTTCTGTGGGGTCTGTTGTTATTTCGCCTCTATCGTTTCTGATTTTGTTTATTTGGGTCCTCTCTCTTTGCTTCTTGGTGAGTCTGGCTAGAGGTTTGTGAAATGACATTGTCTTAGAGCTTTGAAAAAGCAGTCCAGGGAAGTGACTTGATGATCACATAGCTGATAATTAACAAAGGTAAACTTCCAATCCAGGTGTCTCAACTCCCAATTCGGTAATTTTTCTTGCATGCCAAATCCAAATTAATAAATTTAATCCCAAATAGAGATAAGCAAAATTATCATGAGAAAAGAAATATCTAACTCTCACTTGAATACTTAAGCTGTAACATCATAATGCCTACATGAATTCTTATGTTTCGAAACAAGTTAGAGAATTGTACCCAATAGAGAGAAGACCTCAATATCTCAAATTAACACTGTATTCTACCCAATTTGCTATCCTACACAGTATAGTGACTACCATGATCCATTACCAAAGTAAATTATAGCAAGCGTCTTCAGCATTTATCACATCACTAATATTCACAAAGAAAAAAATATAAGGTGATTTAATCCAAACACAACTCTTGACAATACCAACTCCTCCAAGAAAATGCTGAGAGCTATTGGTTTCTTTCTAGTTTCAGTGAAATAGTCACGACAAGTCATAATTGCCTATGATCACAACAGAACATATCACATGGTGCCCCTGAATGAATTAGAAAATGTAAGGGGAGTGAAAAAGTGGGAGAAATTATGCAAAAAAGTAAAAAGAAAGAAAAACAAAAACATGTTCGGCTCATCCAACAAATTTCAATTATCAAAGAACTTGCCCCATCTTAGATGTATACATGTATTCAAAACCAGGTGGCAATTTTATGATATACATTGAGGCTGACACTATTTTAGAAACAAAATAAAGCAGACACATTACCTAGAAGTTCCAAATGATCAACTGAAGGTTCAATTCCAAATTGTGGTTCTTTTTGCAATTATTAAGCTCTTAAAAGCAAATGGAAAGTTTGAAACTCACTCCAAATCTTGACACATTATTATTATTATTACTATTATTTTGGTTTGTCATATTTTAAGAACTTTATTTGCCTAAAGAACAATTCAACCCGAGGTGCTTAGATCACCTGGCTCTTTATCTGTGTATAGTACATTTACTTGAAAACAGGAGGTGATAAAAACATCCACCAAGAGAATGAAATGGTATTAGAAAATAATAAAATATTTTAGTAGCTTATTCATCTGAAACAAATAATTAAATGTTTCAATAACTTCATTTGGACTAGAAGACATGTAACAAATTTAAATTAATTCTTTAGAACTGGGGTTATTTTAATTTGCAATTGTTTGATGCATGATAATTTTCCCAGGTTAGAATGATTCATTTGACAAGTGAACTAACTTTAAAGCTAGAAGACAGTATCTCCATATCTTCATCTTTAATATCATAGGATGGGTTTTACGCATTCATATGTGCAGTTTTCTCTGTACCTAACAATTTACCTTTTTTATGATAAATCAACATTTACACAAACAACAATTAATAGGTAAGCCATGAGCCAGGCTGGTATGGCTCACTGGTTGAGCGTCCATCTATGAACCAGGAGGAGGTATTGGTTCGATTCCCAGTCAGCGCACATGCCCAGGTTACAGGCTTGATCCCCAGTATGGGGTATACAGGAGGCAGCAGATCAATGATTCTCTATCATCATTGATGTTTCTATCTCTCCCTCTCCCTTCCTCTCTCTGAAATCAATAAAAATATATTATAAATAAATAAACTATGATGTAGCCAGATAAAACATAAGGAATGACTTGCTATGTAATTTATATATATCAACTCTTATTCTTGAGCAAAATTTCAAATTCAGTGTTAATTAGGACAAGTAAATCAAACCTTGAAAACCTCTGTAAAGCCAAATATCTTCAGATTTATACTAAGGAATAAATGCCAGTAGCTATCTGGCAGCTGTTCAAAATGCTTCTATATAAAATAAATAAATATTAAAAAAAAAAAAAATATATATATATATATATATATATATATATATATACCAGTATATGTATACATACACATATATAAAGTTTACATATATATTCTAAAAAATAAGTATGTTTTCCAATTATAGAACATATTGAAAACAATCATACATTATATAAAACTCATGAAATATGCAATAGAAAAATGTTAGTTACATATATAAATCAGGTTGAATAAAGTGCCATCTGTTTCTGTTGGCTGCTGGCATCCAACACATGGAGTGAGCACTGAAAATGAGTGTTTTCCCTTCTTATCCATTGGCTGTAGGGTTTATTTTTATCTATTTTGATTTATATTAACAGGGTTAGGAAAATATGTGGAAGAAGCAAAAGAAAATCATGACCAGTTGGGTTAACACTATAAATTAAAATAACTACAAACCTAAAAATATAAAATAAAATATACATTTTATATAATAGGTAGTCCTGTAAAGCCCTTCTCACAGATAATGGTATATTCAAAATAAATAAAATCCTAAAGCTTTGCCCATTCTTTATTCCATACTCTTGGAAATAAAGAAAAATGATGTATTTCCAAGAGGCAAAAAACACAATAGAAGCCTTTGGGTTCCAAATAAGATTCCTTAAAACCCACAGTGAATCTCTTCCAAGTGAGCCAAAGTGAGTTAAGTATGGTCCAGTTCCACCACAAAAATTTTGACAGGATTTCTTCTAAGGATGAAAGACAGAGGTTATATAATCTGTTTAATGTCTCAAAAGTCACCTTGAGTCTCACAATAGACTTCAATAATAACTGATATGTGAAGCCTCCAAATAAAACTTTCTTCACAGAACTATAATAATTTAATTAAAACAGTATAAAATAATAAGTAAATTAAGAAAAGAACACAATACTTAGTAACCTTTAGTCATTTCAGTAGGGATGAATCCGTCAAAAAATTGTATGTATAATTAAGTTAAAATTAAATTTAAAAAATATATAATAAACACATTCCAGATTTTCAAATTCTTAGGACTTAAGCTCTAACTTTGTTAAATAGGATGCCCCTTTGTATCTGTACAACTAATTTAACAACAAATGTAGTAAGAGTAGATTCTAGGATATTTGATTCTCAAGTGAAGACTGCCATTTGGAACAGGTTATTGACTTACAGTGTTAAGTAAGATGGAAAAGAGATTCAAGTCTATTTCCAAAATAATGATCTATAAGAAAAAGTACATCTTGAAAAACAACATGGTTTCAGTCAAAGCTGCTAAAAAATATTTTGACTTTTTAGTGTATTTATTTTCCAAAAAAGGATATATACAAACAAGAGACAAAATATCCAAGACAGGAAGATCTGACAACTTCAAAGACAACAGAAGATGATTCATGTGTGTAAAAGACTATGGAAAGATAGGTCCCAATAAGTCCTTTGGCACTTGTATAAAAGATGAAAAGTTACCACATGACACAGAATGCAAAGAAAATGAAAAGAAAACCTGAAAGCTTTCAAGTTACATTAAAGTTGTTAGAAAATATGCCCAAAAGTACAAACATCAATTTTAAAGTAACTTCAAAGGGGACATGTGTAAGCTAATTTGTATTTTCTTCAAAAGTAATTTACTTGCCTAAAAGCGAGTGAAAAGCTTCCAAATAAAAAATACAGAGAAAATGTCTAAATAATGGGTACTTAATCGGAAGTATCCCAGACTGCCTTTACAGTAATTCTCTAGTTTTACCAATGAAATATGATTAACATACAAGAAGAAAGGGACCAATTTCCTCCTAACAATAAAGGGCTAGAAAAAAAGTCTTCCACAGTACAGTGGCTTCAAATGCATAGCCATGGTGGAAGATGGAAGAATTTATTTGTGAAATACTAAGTACGTGCTGTGAACCAAACCTTGTGGTAGTTCATGGATACAGAGTAGTAAACAGGACAGCTCCTGTCCCTGGAGTTTCAGGTCTATGAGTCTACACAGATACCAAACAAATAATTACATGAATAAATACTTATAAATATCATAAATGTAACTAAGGTGAAATAAAAAAATAAAATCATACTGCTCAGATCTTTCAAAATCACAATAAAGATTGTTCTTAAATTTAAGAATCAAATTTTAATATCTTTCATAATGATATAAAACTCTACATTCGTCTTAAAGATGGATATAGAAAAAATGCCTAATAAACAAAATAAATCTCAAAGGAATACATTTCAGTGTGATGCTGACAACCTCAATGAGTTTGGATTAGCAAGAGTATAAAAGAATCAAGAGTGGTAGCAAAAGCATTATTAAAATGACTATACAGAGGATCCATATAAGATACTAGAATTTTAAGTGATAGCAGAAGATACTGAGGTAAATAGGTTGCTGGGTAACTATGAGAACAAAGATGACTATTGGACTAGAAATGTTAAGAAGGCCCCACAACATCCTGAGCTCAAAGGAATCTTGATTTTTATCAAGGTTATTTCACATACACCTTAATATTAAAATTAAAAAAAATTATTTCATCTAATCTTCTTTACCCAATGCAGAAAACCCTTCAAAAAATATCCCTTATAGTCATATAGCTTTAACTATTCCAAAGAACAAGCAGCATGTTCCACTATAAGATAGTTCTAATTGTTGGGCCCAGTTTTACTGTCTGAATTTATCCTAGCATTCATGTAACAAAGACGGGCTGCCTCCTGCATGCCCCCTATAGGGGATCGAGCCTAAAACCCAGGCCTGTGCCCTAACTGGGAATTTAACCAGCAACTCTTTGGTATAGGCATCCAACCAACTGAGCCACACAAGCCAAGGCTAAAATATTAAGATTTAATCCCATTAACGTTTTCAAAATTTTGCCAAGATAGTAATGTGAGAGGCTGAGGCCATCAAAATGCCTATTATAAAAAAGTTGTGGGGAGAACCAAGATGGCGGCATAGGTTAACGCCGGAGTTTGCTGCCTTGAACAACTACTTCAAAAGTGAAACTAAAAAACGGAACAGACATCACCCAGAACCACAGGAACACTGGCTGAGTGGAAGTCCTACAACTAGGAGGAAAGAGAAACGCATACGGACACTCAGAGGAGGCGCAGCGCTGAAGTCAAATTCTGAGGTGCAGAGTGCACGGAGCGGGCTGGCGGCGGAGGGCGCGGTTGGCGTTTTCAATCGGGAGGGAGTCGAAGACTCTGAGCTCCAGATATGGACGAGTCTTTAGCGACCCAGACTCAAACGGGAGAAGCGGGACTGTCTGGCTTCGGTCAGAGCGAGTGCAGCTTTCTCTCCGAGGTTTGCAGCGGGTGCTGGGACTCGGAGAGGCAGAGCCCCTGGGGACAGGACTGAGAGCCGCCATAACTGCTCTCTCCGGCCCACCCTGTTGATCCTGTGAGACCCGCCCCGCCCAAGCCCTGCACAGAGGCATTTGCCGGATAGCCTCAGGCAAACGCCAGATTAGCACCTCCCTAGAGGACAGAAGTTCTCTCACTGCAGACACAGCTGATTCTCATAGCCACTTGGCCTGGAGTTCAAACCCTCCCTGGTATTAGCTACAACAATCAAGGTTTAACTATAAGACTGGGAACAAAGACCACTAGGGGGTGCACCAAGGAAGCATAACAAAATGCGGAGACAAAGAAACAGGACAAAATTGTCAATGGAAGATATAGAGTTCAGAACCACACTTTTAAGGTCTCTCAAGAACTGTTTAGAAGCCGCCGATAAACTTAATGAGATCTACAAGAAAACTAATGAGACCCTCGATCTTATATTGGGGAACCAACTAGAAATTAAGCATACACGGACTGAAATAACGAATATTATACAGACTCCCGACAGCAGACCAGAGGAGCGCAAGAATCAAGTCAATGATTTGAAATGCGAGGAAGCAAAAAACACCCAACCAGAAAAGCAAAATAAAAAAAGAATCCAAAAATGCGAGGATAGTATAAGGAGCCTCTGGGACAGCTTCAAGCGTACCAACATCAGAATTATAGGGGTGCCAGAAAATGAGAGAGAGCAAGATATTGAAAACCTATTTGAAGAAATAATGACAGAAAACTTCCCCCACCTGGTGAAAGAAATGGACTTACAGGTCCAAGAAGCGCAGAGAACCCCAAACAAAAGGAATCCAAAGAGGACCACACCAAGACACATCATAATTAAAATGCCAAGAGCAAAAGACAAAGAGAGAATCTTAAAAGCAGCAAGAGAAAGAAACTCAGTTACCTACAAGGGAATACCCATACGACTGTCAGCTGATTTCTCAACAGAAACTTTGCAGGCCAGAAGGGAGTGGCAAGAAATATTCAAAGTGATGAATACCAAGAACCTACAACCAAGATTACTTTATCCAGCAAAGCTATCATTCAGAATTGAAGGTCAGATAAAGAGCTTCACAGATAAGGAAAAGCTAAAGGAGTTCATCACCACCAAACCAGGATTATATGAAATGCTGAAAGGTATCCTTTAAGAAGAGGAAGAGGAAGAAAAAGGTAAAGATACAAATTATGAACAACAAACATGCATCTGTCAACAAGTGAATCTAAGAATCAAGTGAATAAATAATCTGATGAACAGAATGAACTGTTGATTATAAAAGAATCAGGGACATAGAAAGGGAATGGACTGACTATTCTTGGGGGGGAAAAGGGGTGTGGGAGATGCGGGAAGAGTCTGGACAAAAATCGTGCACCTATGGATGAGGACAGTGGGTGGGGAGTGAGGGCGGAGGGTGGGGCAGGAACTGGGAGGAGGGGAGTTATGGGAGGGAAAAAAGAGGAACAAATGTAATAATCTGAACAATAAAGATTTAATTAAAAAAAAAAGTTGTAAGAAAGATGGCTACAGGTTCAAAATTTTTACACTAAATTTTATGCTAAAGTTTCCAATGCTTTTACAAGTGTCTGGCTTGCTGTTACTTTAAAAATTTTATCTTACTAATACCCATGCTTTGGGCAACAATAACAGTCAACTATTAGTCTTTGTGGCTCACCTCAATCTTCTCTCTTTCTTCTTCTATTTCAGTACAATCATGTTACCCATTAGGGAATTTAACTATATCTCTCATACGGACACTGTACTTTCTAATTTACATCAAATTTACTTGACAGTCAACTTCCTATTTCCTGGAAGGCATATAACATGTCTTCATTTTGGTATTCTATTCATCATCTGTTGCACAGTGCCTTAAATTATTATAGTTCCTCAACAGAAATATGTTTTAAAAAATTAACTTGATCATGGTTCAAGAGTAGGACAAGCAGTCACAAGCAAAGATTACAGAGTATATATATAATGACCTGGATTTTCAAGCATCCAATTTTTACTACTTAACATAAAGAACTATTATTCATCCCTATCTGGTTTGGCTCAGTGGATGGAGCATTAGACTGCGGACTGGAAGGTCCCGGGTTCAATTCTGGTTAAGGGCACACGCTTGGGTTGTGAGCTCGATCCCCAGTAGGGGGCGTGCAGGAGGCAGCCGATCAATGATTCTCTCTCATCATTGATGTTTCTATCTCTCTCTCCCTCTTCCTTCCTCTCTGAAATCAATAAAAATATATTAAAAAATTAATGAGGGAAAAATCCTCAGGAGAAGATTTAAAAAAAAAAAAATCTGCTAAAAAAATAAATAAAAAGGCAAGCCACAGACTATGAAAATCTTTGCAAAGCATATATTTGCTAAAAGATTTGTATCTAGGGTATATAAAGAACTCAAAACTCAACAAGAAATAAACAATCCAATTTAAAAATAAAAGAACTATTATTCAACTCAGGAATAAATATGACCAAAGCATTCAGACAAAGGATAATTGCCTACAATTTTGACAATTGTGAAGAAAACATAATATAAATCCATTTTTCTATCTATTATAAACAAAAGTTCACCTTCAAGTACTGTCTTCCCTTTACTGGACTCTGAAGGTTTATCCAAGAAGACAAATTACACTAACGATCAAATCAGTGAAGCTAAGAATTATGTTGCATGCATCAGAAGTTATGATCTACCCTCTAAGTACTGTGAGATAAAGCTGAAAATTTGCAAAATCAAAGTAAATGAAATAACTGTAAACTGCTGCCACCTACAAAGATGTGAAAAATAAAACAAGTATTAAAACTAGAATATTATAAAATCATAAAATGGACTATGTGATACTAGACAGTGAATGCTTCACAGTTCAGATAAACAACAACTACAAGATCAATGGAGTTACAGAGTTGTTTTGGCTGAATGCTAAAGAAACAACCTGGAAAGGTGGAAGGAAAAATACAGTACTTGAAACTAGTGAAATGGAAGTACTATAATAAAAAACTCATAGTTGAAAGATGAGAATCACGTAACATTTTACTAATTCAAGAAAAAGTTTTTCTTAATCCAAGTAATATATGAAGTATGGCAGTGATTTTCAACTTTTTCCATCTCATGGCACACATAAACTAGTTACTAAAATTCTGTGGCACACCAAAAATTACACTTTCTGCCAAAAATTACACTGACAAAAGAAATAAGTATAATTGTGACTCATTCACACTGCATGGCTATTGTAGTGGCTGTTGTCATTTTTTATTTGACAGTCTAAGAGAAAAGAGGTCAGTGCCCCTGACTAAATAGTCAGGTACTGCATGTTTTAAAAATTCTTGTGGCACACTGGTTGAAAATCGCTGAAGTATGGTGATCTTATATTTGAAGGTGGGCTAGGTATATTAATGAATTCACTGTCCTATAAAAGCTCTCATGCGGGAGAAGAAAAGCAATTCTCCCAGTACAAAAGAAGCTGAATTGTATTATGATAAATGAGATTCTAGTCCCAAAGACTAAACATTTTCATTTCTATAATAAATGAAAAATGTATAAAAAATTATCCCCATTTGTTATCAATGGCTATCAATGCAGAAGTTAAAACTACTAGTTTTCTCCAGAATGTATAATTAGACATGAAATTTATTATTTTATAAAGTGATATTACTATATCAACTGATGTAGATTCAAAGAATCAGCTCAACCACTAAAAATAAATTATACCAAAGCCAATTTTTTAAGTAAACACTGGCAACCGATGGCAGAAGTTATAGGAACTGTGAAGAAATTGCTTAATGCAGTCAAAATAAAAGGGACTCTCTCTGCCAAAGTCTCTAATGAGAAAAGTCCTGAACTCATTTGTGTAGCTTCTATAAATAGAGGAAGAGTGAAAGAAAGTCACTGGGGTAACAGAAGCTGACGTACCATCTATCACAAGAACCTTTATTTTTAAAGGTTTTTTACTTCATTCATGTTACTCCCTTTTAATTAACTTTTTTTAAGAAGAAAAATGAGGGAGAGAAAACCTGGGATTCAGTCATAACTGAATGGCAAACATTGTGAAGGCTCAGCTGAAAGTACATTCAGCAAGCTAGGAAAGGAGTTAACCCTCTCTCCATTTTAAATACAGCTGGGCCTGAAAAAGCCCAGGTTCACTTCCTTTGGCTTACACTCAGGTAACATCCTCTTGCTATTTCATCACTCTTCAATTCACTGTCTGCATTCATGCTGTCAGTGATTCATTTAACCACTTTATCAAGAACTCACTGCTTGCCTTGCACAATGCTCAGAGCTGGGACAGTATGAATGAAAAAGACAATATTGCAGTCCTCAAAGAGGAAAGAGAAGGGGCGGCGGAAAGGAGTTCGCAAATGTCACTATTCAGAGCACCTACCCATGTGACAAGCAAGCACTACGTTAGTGACTGCTGAAAACAGAAGTCAGGCACTAGGCTAGATTGCCTGTGGTCAGTCTGGCACACATCCATCTCCACCACGACCACAGCCACCTCATTTCCCGGAACTCCCTTCCTTGTATAGTCCCATGTCAGATTTGAAACAGAGAGGGAAAGTGAAGGTCACTTTTCTCAGGAGGTCCTGGGACTCTCTGCTGCTTGGCTTTTTCAGCTGCTGCAGCCTGTGGACCTTTCCATTAACTTCCACATCACAGTCCTGGGCGGCTTTGCTGACTTCCCCACAAACTCATTTTCCCCCAGCTCACCAGGGCTCGTCAGGCTGAGATCTTCACTGTCAAGTTGTCTGACCTAATGCCAGCTCCCCCCACTTGCTCAGAGAAATCGACGATTTCTCTGATGTTCAGCAGAGCTCCCCCAACCTATGGTGACAGCTTTCTTAACATCCACATTAGCCCCTAATTCTCCACAATGACTTTTCATTTTCCTGACCCAACCCTTAGTCACTAAGCTGCTGGAAGTGTGTGGAGACTCGGATTCTGGCCCAGGAGAAGAGCTAGTCATTTTATCTAGAAAGGCAGCACAATGAAGTAGTTAAAACTAAGTTTGACTTATGACTTAGAAGCTGCATGTTTTTAGGCAGTTAGTTATTTGAACTCTGCCTCAGTTCCTCAGCTATAAGGAACTGATATTAGTAACTACTTCATGAGGTAGTTATGACAAATGGATTAATACTAAATAACAGATAAAGGTAAATAAAATATGCTTTTCATACTTATCCTTCTTTAGACTCAGTCCTCCTATTTGTATCCAGTAATAAAAATAGAGAATAATGGGTACTGAAATACTGGAGATGGGGTACTTGCGAGCCAATCTAAGAAAATGATATAGAGTCATATCTCCAGAGCAGGAAACAATATGTGAAAAAGTTTCTGAAACCAGATCATTCCTCTTTTACTTATTAATATTTGAATATTTCTGTTTCTTTCATTATTCCCACACTACTTTTCCATATGGCTCATTGGTTATTTCTTTCTTATTTTTTTGACAAATATACCAACATAAATATCAGATCATCAAAGTTCAAAATATGTGCCCTTGTATTAACGGCAGATTTGAAGCATGTGAATTTGGGTTGGGAGAGGGGAATGCTCACAGGAAACTCAAAGGAGATTTCATTTTGTTTTAAATTTTTTACAACTAAAAAGTATTCACACATTACTTTTATAATAAAAACTTTAATAATAAACTGCCAAAAATTGGCATTATTAATGCCAAATAATTAAATATAATATTAAAATATGATCGGAGATTATCTCCATGTTTGTATAAGAAGGGTATTTTCTGCCCTGGCTGGTGTGGCTCAGCAGTTGGAATACAGACCCATGCGCCGAGGGGTCAAGGGCACGTATCTGGGTTGCAGGTTCACGCCCAGACCCTGGTCAGGGCATGTGCAAGAAGCAACCAACCGATATGTCTTTTTTGCATCGATGTTTTTTATTTCTCTCTCTCCCCTTCACTTCCTCCTCACCAAGCTCTCAAAAAAATCTAAGGAAAAAATATCCTCAGATGAGGATTAACAACAAAAAAAAAGGAAAGATATTTTCTGGAAGTATAGTATTTTCATTTTTACCCTTAGAAATAGGTCTTTTAACCCATTATTTTTAAACATCTAATCTTTAGTGATATAATTTTTTTCAAGTGGTTTTTCTGACTAATCTTTTTATCACCTTCAAGTAGAAAAAAATTTGAGAGAAAAATGTAATTCTGGGACGACTCACTTTGAAGAGCACCTACATCTTATGGAATTGGATGTCTCAAAATATATTGTATTCATTCAGGTTTCTATAAATCCTTATTAAGGAAACCAGAGTAAAATGAAATGAAAATGGACTTTCCTCAGTATCCAAATAATAAAAATATAGTAAGGCTTACTGTAGTCTATTCCCCATTGTCCTCTCAGGCCACGATAAATGGAAACTGCCTGTCAGCAGGAAAAAGTGGATGCCATTCTTCTAATAGCAGCCTTGGTTGGCACAAAGGAGGCACTGGAGCACAAAGATTGACTCTGTGGGCCCATCTCTCTTAACAATGATCAAAGCATGCGATCAAATAAAAAAGATATTCGTTGCTTAATCAAAAAGCTGAGATTCAATAAGCTAAATGTTTTAGATAAATCTGGAGTGACTACTTAGGAAAGAAAAAAAATAGGACAGAAAACCATGAACTTTTTCAATTTCACTCAATTCAAAAGCACACACTCTTTTTTTTCCCCCACAGCAGGTTTCACAGTATTCACAATTTCGAGGAAGCAAAAGCAAACCAACATAGAACAACAGAAAAAACTTGTGGCTCATCTATATGCATGCTGTCAGTGTACTTATTAATTTGCTGCTTCTAAACGTTTTCTTTTCTTTTTGTTTGATTTTTTTTTAATGTCAGATTCCTCAAGGTAGAATACCTTCAAGCATTTTGTTAACTTCCACACTGCTGCACTAAGATTGACAGGAGTGATGCTGATGCTCTTGAGCAAGCTTGAAAAGGAAAACTGCTCACACTCAAGAGTACAGAGAAAAAGAGTGCTGAATCTATATTTAATGTGAATGAACTCGGTTATATGAGATAGTAAGTTGACATGTGCCTGCATTCCCATGACACTATGCTGTGGAAATACACATGAACATTCTGCTGTCAGATTAGAACACCACATTCCCAACTATGCTACATAATAACCAAATATTTTACAACTCTATTTGTACCTCGCCTAAATGTTCTACAGACCTCAGTAAAGATGCGTTCTTAATCAGGCTATCTGGATCCTATTTCTATTTGCTTACTATCTATAAGATCACAGGTAAATTACTCAGGCTTTCTGTTCCTTAGTATGATTTTGAGTAAAATAGAGGTTATAATAGTTAAATACTAATTTTTTAAATGGGAATAGAACAAGTAACCAAGATGGCGGCATAGGTAAGTGCTTATATTGGCCGCCTCCCATAACTACATCAAAATTACAACTGAAATAGAAAACAACCATCATTCAGAACCGCCTGAACACTGGCTGAATGGAGGTCCTACAACCAGAGAAGTAAACAAGAAAGTACATTGAGACTGGTAGGCGGCATGGAGGCACAGAACATGCTGGTCCAGCACCCAAGTGTGTTGTTTTTTTAATCTGGAAGGAGATCGTCTCTGTGGAGGCTGCCTGTGAGATACAAAGGGTCCTAGCCCCACACCAGACCCCCAGCTCAGGTTTCCAGAGCTGGGAAGAGAAGTCCCCATAACTTCTGGCCTTAAAAACCAGCAGGGATTGTGGCTCAGTGACAGAGAGGCTGCTGGAATCCCAGGTGTCCCTCTTAAAGAGCCAGTGCACAAACTTACATAGTACAGCTTCTTCCAAGCTCCAGCACAGGGGACCGAGACACATACTGGTAGGAACTGGATTGTCTGGCATCGGGGTAGGAACTCAGGGGCAGCTTTCTCCCATACAGAGGTGTCTGCAAGGGCCATTGTTCCTGAGCTAGGACCTCCCCTCTCCCAGGGTTGACTGGCAGCCATAACAGCCTGGAACACACTATTTGTTCAGACCTGAGGATTCCCTGAGACCCCACCCCATCTAATTTGCAGCCCCGCCAAGCTATTTATAGCTGCTTTTCCATATCATTGGCCTGTCCTGGTTCAGGCTTCAGACTTTGCTAAAATCTCTCAAACAAGCTGGTGACAGCATGTCCCAAACCTATCAATAAAAGACCCAAGACACAGCACTAGCATCAGCCTGCCTTGCTTCAGAGCTGGGCCTGGCCTCCTGGACAGCAACTCTCCCACTGTAGTTGCAGCTGGTTATCAAAGCCAGTTGGCCTAGAGGTCAACTCCTCCCCAAGATGCCAACAGCAATCCAGGCTCAACTACAGAACTGTGAGCGCAACCACAGGTCACCCACCTATTGCACAAGGCCACTCTACCAATTCCAGGAAACAGTGTTCTACCTAATACATAGAAACAAACACAGGGAAGCAACCAAATTATATAAATACATATATTTATAATATATATTATATATAAATAGATGTTCAACGTCATTAGCTTTGAGGGAAATGCAAAATAAAGCAATGATATACCATTTTATATGTATAACATTAAAGAGCATAAAAACAGTGGACAAAACAAATTTGAGAGCAATAGTAACATTATATATGACTGGTATGAGTGTAAACTGGTTTGGGAAACAGTGGAATTATCTTACAAAACTGAAGGGGCAAATATCCTATAGTTAAACAAAGCCACATCTTGGTATATACTCTAACTCCTTGTTACCATGCTGCAGGAGACATTTACAAAAATACTTAAATACTTTTTTCTGTTTATAAAAGAAAGATGCAAACAGCAAAACTGGCAATATACAGAACAAAAGATAAAATAAATAATGATCTATTCTTTCAAAAAAGAAAATCACACCTTAGTGAAAATAAATGACCAGCATGTATGAATCAAATCAATATATTGTTGGTCAAAGTATCAATAACAGAAGAAAAAAGTGTGACTCCATTCATACAAAATTCAAAACCAGAAAAACCATTTATTATTTATGAATACATACATTTGGAGTGTAATTTAAAAAAATAGATGAGAAATATAAATTTGAGGAAGGGGCTGACTTCTGTGCTAAATGGATGGGAATATGATTACCCAGGAATTCACAGTGGACTCCAAAGGCTTTAGTAATGCTCTATTTTTGAAGTTGCTTGGTAAGTTCATTATTAATAACAGGTATTCATTATTATTATGCTTTAGGTGGAATAAATAAACTATAAATTCTCAGGTATGTATGGTATATTTCATAATGTAAAACAATACGGTCCTAAAAATGACCAATAGCAATATACATGTTTCTTTCTTTGGCTCCTATGTATATGTTCATGCTTTGTCTTTCTCACCTCTTCAGTTTTGGCCTCAGAATTTTGTGATGAATACAATAAATAGGGAATAAATTACCGTGTTTCTTATTGGAATCTTCTTGGGTTCTGGAGGCATATCCTGTGGAACAAATTTCACTGGTTCCTTAATCTGCCTCCTTGATCGTTTGGTCCCATCTGGTAAAGTTTCCATGGCCATCTCTGCTTCCATGTCACTGCTCCCAGCCTGGTCACATTCTGAGCACTGCCTATATAAAGAAAAAATATAAGTTCATACATTTATTTTTACCTCCTGGTGTTAGCATTGGTTTCTACAAATATAAAATTCAGAATATATAAAAACATACATTGTGAAGAATATATAATAATACACATTGGTATATGTGGTCACAGGGTATATAATGACTATACATACAGAAAGGCATATACATTCCAATAAGAATGGCAACAGTATGTATATACTTAAGGTAATTCCATGTACCCCTATAAATGTTATAAGAACACTAGAAGCCCAGTGTGCAAAATCATGCGGCCCCACCCACCCATGCCAGTCTCTGGTTGTTACAGTGTTGGGGGCACAGGCCTTTAATAATATAGATATATAATAATGCTGCATGTTTAAGTGAAGGAACTAACATATGAAATTCAGCATTAATCAAAAAGGTTTCCCTTTGAAAATCATGACTTTTCCTTAAGTGACATGTACTGTGATACCTGAAAATCAGTCTTTTATTGACCATGACTCTACTCCTGTTATAGCGATCATATCCTTTAATCTTAATGATAAGCTTAATGATAAGCCAACTAAAAAACTCTGTAGAAATCATTTCTAAAAAAATGTTGAAAAAATGAATGGGTCTTTTTATTAGTGACCCATACCATTTATGAAAGAGGAAATATAAAAACTTACTCATTAGCCCTAACCGGTTTGGCTCAGTGGATAGAGCATCAGCCTGCGGACTCAAGGGTCCCAGGTTTGATTCCTGTCAAGGGTATGTACCTTGGTTGCAGGCACATCCCCAGTGGGGAGTGTGCAGGAGGCAGCTGATCAATGTTTCTCTCTCATCGATGTTTCTAACTCTCCATCCCGCTCCCTTCCTCTCTGTAAAAAATCAATAAAATATATTTTTTTAAAAAAAAACATTAAAAGAATTTGATGAAGCATTTTTAAAAACATGGGGATGGGAAGAAGATAGCAGAGTAGCATGCAACAGTAATCTGTTTCTCTAGCTGGAATATAATTGCACTAGCCAAATCTATCTGATGTAACTATTTTGGAACTCTGGGATCTATTGAAGACTTGCAACTTCCAAGGAAAGGCTTGCACAGGCAAACTGTTGTTAATTCCAGTCAACTTCAGCTCTTGCCTACTAGCAGCTAGCCCAATGCCCATCCCAAGCCACATGGCAGGCAGTTGTGCACATATTCCTGCACCAGCTGCACACAGTAGTTCGGATCCAAGGTGGGCAAAACAAGCCCTAACTTCAAATACTGGGTTCTGTGCTCTGATTGCTACTTTTGATCACAGAAGCATGGACAAAGAGGTGAGTGAACCTCCCTCTATTTCTGCAAGATACTCAATCTGAAGTGACTTCCAGAACTTAAAAGACTGGCATCTTTTATCCCTCCACCTTCATTTTTTAATTCTTCCCCTTTTGGGAACCATACATTAAAGACTAGGTCATTCAAAAATAAGTGCAAAATAAAAATTAGAAAGTGACCATGCTTGCTTAGGGAAAAGCTCAGGAAAGACATAAGACCATAAGTTTATACCTCAGGCAAAGACATCCCACTATAATCCTATATAATAAAAGACTAATATGTAAATTTTCCCCTCGACCAGGAGTTCAACCAGGGGGCAGGGCCGGCTGGCCAACCTCCTGTGTCCCTTATCCCACCCCTCCCCACCACACCAGGCGGGCCTGCCAGACTCCACCCATGCACGATTTTGTGCACTGGGCCTCTAGTAATACATAATAGTAACAAAACAGCAAACCCTGGAAATAGAGGAGAATTTCATTTCCAGAGTTACCACATTATTAAATTTAAATATCCAGTTTTTGACCAAAAAAAAAAAAGCTTGCAAAGGCAAAAGTATAGTCCATTTAAGGAACAAAAATTAAGTAAACAGAAACAGTGTCAGGATACTTGATGGCAGATCTATAAGACAGACTTTAAAACAACAGTTATAAAGATGTTCACTAAGCTAAAGGAAGTTGTGGAGAAAGTCTAGAAAACAATGTATGAACAAAATGGAAATATCAATAAAGAGGAAGCCAAAAAAATAAAGCAAAAAGAAATCTGGAGCTGAAATGAAAACAATTGAAATGAAAAATTCACTTTTCGTGGGAAATAAGGCAGCGTTAAGCAGGCATAAGAATCAGTGGGGACAAAAGAAACCAAGATGGCGGCATAGGTTAACTCCGGAGATTGCTGCCTCGAACAACCACTTCAAAAAACAACTAAAAGATGGAACGGACATCATCCAGAACCACAGGAAGGCTGGCTGAGTGGAAATTCTACAACTAGGAGGAAAGAGAATATCATACCCAGACTCAGAGGAGGCGCAGTGCTGAAGTGAAATACTAAGGTGCGGAGTGCACGCGGAGCGGGCTGGAGGCAGAGGGCGCGGTTGTTGTTTTCAATCAGGAGGGAGTTTGAGGTCCAGACTCTGAGGTCCAGATCCGGGCGAGTCTCTAGGGATCCAGACTCAAACAGGAAAAGCGGGACTGTCTGGCTTCGGTCGGAACTCGAAGGCAGCTTTCTCTCCAAGGTTTGAAGCGGTTGCTGGGACTCTGTGAGGCAGAGCCCCTAGGGATGGAACTGAGAGCAGCCATAACTGCTCGCTCCGGCCCGCCCTGTAGATCCCCAGGGACCCGCCCCGCCCAAGCCCTGCGCAGAGCCACTTGCCAGATAGCCTCAGGCAAATGCTAGATTAGCACCGCCCTAGAGATCCAGCACAGAAGCTCTCCCACTGCAGACACAGCGGACTCTCATAGCCAGTTAGCCTGGAGGTCAAATCACCCCCGGTATTGCCGACAACAATCAAGGCTTAACTACAACAAGACTGCGCACAAAGACCACTAGGGGGTGCACCAAGAAAGCATAAAAAATGCGGAGACAAAGAAACAGGACAAAACTGTCAATGGAGGATACTGAGTTCAGAACCACACTTTTAAGGTCTCTTAAGAACTGTCTAGAAGTCGTCGATAAATGTAGTGAGGTCCTCAAGAAATCTAATGAGACCCTCGATGTTATGATAAAGAACCAACTAGAAATTAAGCATACACGGACTGAAATAACGGATACTATACAGACTCCCAACAGCAGACCAGAGGAGCTCAAGAATCAAGGCAAAGATTTGAAATGCGAAGAAGCAAAAAACACCCAACCAGAAAAGCAAAATGAAAAAAGAATCCAAAAATGCGAGGATAGTGTAAGGAGCCTCTGGGACAGCTTCAAGCGTACCAACATCAGAATTATAGGGGTGCCAGAAGATGAGAGAGAGCAAGATATTGAAAACCTATTTGAAGAAATAATGACAGAAAACTTCCCCCACCTGGTGAAAGAAATAGACTTACAGGTCCAAGAAGCGCAGAGAACCCCAAACAAAAGGAATCCAAAGAGGACCACACCAAGACACATCATCATTAAAATGCCAAGAGCAAAAGACAAAGACAGAATCTTAAAAGCAGCAAGAGAAAGAAACTCAGTTACCTACAAGGGAATACCCATACGACTGTCAGCTGATTTCTCAACAGGAACTTTGCAGGCCAGAAGGGAGTGGCAAGAAATATTCAAAGTGATGAATGCCAAGAACCTACAACCAAGATTACTTTATCCAGCAAAGCTATCATTCAGAATTGAAGGTCAGATAAAGAGCTTCACAGATAAGGAAAAGCTAAAGGAGTTCATCAACACCAAACCAGTATTATATGAAATGCTGAAAGGTATCCTTTAAGAAGAGGAAGAGGAAGAAAAAGGTAAAGATACAAATTATGAACAACAAACATGCATCTGTCAACAAGTGAATCTAAGAATCAAGTGAATAAATAATCTGGTGATCATAATAGAATCAGGGACATAGAAAGGGAATGGACTGACTGTTCTTGGGGGGGAAAGCGGTGTGGGAGATGCAGGAAGAGACTGGACAAAAATCGTGCACCTATGGATCAGGACAGTGGGTGGGGAGTGAGGGCAGAGGGTGGGGCGGGAACTGGGAGGAGGGGAGTTTTGGGGGGAAAAAAGAGGAACAAATGTAATAATCTGAACAATAAAGATTTAATTAAAAAAAAAAAGAATCAGTGGGAATTATCAAATTTGTCGAACACAAAGAAAAAGACTGAAGAAAAGAGCAGAGCCTAAGGGACATGTGTGACATAGGCAGGCAGACCCACATTTGCATTGTGGAAGTCCCAGAAGGAGAAGAGAGAAAGGGACAGAGAGGATGTTCGAAGAAATTACTGAAGACTCAAAATTGATGGAACTACATGAGTACAAATATCTAAGAAGCTCAGTGAACACCAAGTTAGATAAACTCAGAATCCCACACTAAGACATTATCATTAAATTTTGCAAAGAAAAAAACACAGAGAGACTCTTGAAAGCAGAAAGAGAAATTCAGAATCGTCACACAGAATCCTCAATAAGATTATCATTAGATTTCTTCTGCTTCATAGGTCGACACTCAACCACTGAGCCACACCAGCCGGGCAGTAGATTTCTTATCAGAAACTTTGGAGGCCAGAAGGCACTGGGTCCATGCTGAAGGAACTTGTCAATGAGGGGGTTTAGTCCCCTATGGGCTTCTGGCCTCAGAGGGTACTGTCATTTATGGGGGTATCCAGCCATTTCTTTCAGTTTAATTTATACAGGGGGTACCTGGGTGGCCCTTCCAAGTAGTACCTTCTCCCAGACTATTGGGTTGACAGCAGACTATATATGGGATGGGATGGAACCTAACTGAGGGTTGAATGAGTCTTGGTTACAGAGTGGTCATTTTTCTGGGTTAAACTAAGAAACTGGATATTAATACCTAGGGCCATCATTAAATCACTTCGCATTAAGGAAGCAGGATATCCTGGCATTACCAGGAATTGTTGAGAAACTAAACGGTCTTAAAGGTGGCAGCTGAGAGGTGGGTTAAAATATTGTTTTTTAGGCTGCCTGTCTTGTACCCTTATATTGGTACAAGCCAAGGATGTCAAGGGTCTCATATGTTCTGTTAAGACCGAATAGGTGACTCTTGTGTCAATTTAAAAATTAACCTTTCACCTGCTATGACGAGTCACCTGGGGTTCTTTTATAGTCACAAGATATCTTTCAGGTGGAACCATCAGTTGGCCCTTTTTAGTCTTTTTCAGACAGGGCTATTATGGGTTCTGGAGTGCCTCTCTCCCTTCGGAGCTGCAGACAGTCCCTTTCTTAAATGTCCTGGCTGGTTGCAAAGAGAGTAAACCCTGGGGGCTCAGTGCTGAGGAGTGGAAGCCAAGGTCCCGGCTTCTGGGACATTGTTTGCTTCAATGACCCAGCTCTTTCATCTAAAGTTATTCCAGAAACTCGCATCCACTAAAACCAGAGCTTGTAGACAAGTGCATAATCCCACTTAGGGAGAGAACTACACATCTCCATGTCCAAGATCATGGCTTAAGCACCCTGGCCCTGGAGACTAATAAAATGGCTTTCATTTTAGAAACTCACTTAGGATACTTATTAATACTGCTGGCATTCCAATAAGATATAGCAGTACCTTCTTAAAATCTGGTTTCAAAAGCACATAAATATCAAAAGAAATACACTCCCCTATATTCGAGAAGGGCAGACAAGTATGAGTGTCTCATGACAAACTGACAAAAGAACATTATGAAAATCAATCCTGTATAGTGGTGAAAAAAATATAAGTTTCCTAATACAATGAATAGAGTAGCTTCATGAGATACAACAATGAGTAAAACACATGTTTAATATGTTTGAGAAACACACAATGACTTTTTGTATAGACTACCGTTTAAGAATTTGGGGTTCATTCTTTTCTAAAACTAGAAAGGTAATTTGTATAAAAAAAATATCATGTCCATTCCAAAGATTTCTCTGTCCCATATTCTTCCTATTTTGAATCAACCTATTAAAATTTGAACATCTGTCCCTTGGACTAAAATTAAGAAAAGGATAGAACTCAACATAGGTATCATAAACTTTTATCAAACATCTGTAGTGATTCAATATGCCCAGGTTAAGGGAAAAAAATAATTAAGAAACATGCCAAATGTTTCTAGATTTGCAAAGAATAGTTTAACTTATATATAACTAGCACAAATGACAAATACCAGATGTAAAGCCTTCAGTGACACTAATTTAGAAATAAAATAGTAAATTACAAATAAAAGCATGAATATGGAGGCAAATTCTTGATAAATTAATTCCATTTCAAAACAAATAAAGCATTTGAGAAATTCTTATAATGTAGTAAAAGAAAATTTATAAACACACTAGACAGAATTCATGCCTTAAAAATCCACTAAAATACCAAAACAGCCTCCATTAACTTAAAATTCATTTCTCAAAAATAAGCTATTATTGTGTTATTCATGATACTATTATAAACAGGTATGTCAGAAGCATTTTATCACAAAAATAGAAAACAATAACAATGTGAAGTTATGAATATGTTAATTAACTTGGTTGTGATGATTATTTTACAATCAAATCATTAAGTTGTACACCTTAAAGTATATATTCCATTTTTGTAGATTATACCTCAATAGAGTTGAATAAAAATACTTATGGAAGTATCAATTTTAAAATGTGCCACACACTTTATTATAAAGCAATATAAGACATCATCTTACACTGCTGAAATGAAGCCAACCCAATTCTAACATCTACATTCTCTCCATTGTACTTACCAATAACTGTTTTTGGTCTTTCTTGGCATCCTTGTAAGAGGAGGATCCAGACATCCAAGATGGTAATGGAGTTTACAGGTATCACACAGCAAAAGAAGATGCTGATCATGGTTCTTCTTACAAATTCCACAACTTTGAATAGAGGCAGCAAATAAAGTATTAGAATAATAATTATCATAGTGGAACAGTTAATTGATAGCAATGTTTTTAAATTTCAAAATTTTGTACTGATTAATTTATTTCTTTTGTTGAAGTCAAATATTTTTTCCAAATAAAACTTTTTGTAATGTCAATAACTAATTATTAATTCTAAATACTTTTGAAAATACAGAAAAATAGCATGGATCTAATATAAATTTAAATAGTGCTAGAGACAAACCTTTTGGAGCAGGGCTTATAGGAGATACTTATTCTCAACATCTTTATTTTAATTTTAATTATCACTTAAAACCCATTTAACATTAGCTAAATTTTTCTTTAAAAATATACATTATTAAACAAAAAATATAAATTTTCTACCTCTCTAAAACTACAAAGGAAGTATCATTACAAACAAAATTCAGTTCCTTTCCTACCATTAACTATAAATCTTTGAAAGAACCTCCAACATGTAAATAAGGTACATATATATATAAGTCTCTTTTCAAAATCAGACTTTGCATCTTAAAAACATACTATATATATTTACTGCAGAGAATGAGGAGTTTTACTATTGGTGTTACTGTTATTTTGGATTTTTGTTTGTTTTTAAGGAATCTAACTTTTCTTGTGCAAAAAGGCAACTGCTGAGAGCACATGCACCATGTCCTAAAAATCTAGAGTATAATTATTTATATTGGGAATGTAAAGACTAAGGGAAGAGCTGTTGAGAATCTAAAAGAGCTATCCATGTACAGAAACAGCAATGATTTTTGAATTTTTTAAATAATCCTAGGGGAAAAAAAAAAGGTCATACACAAAATTGTCCAGAGTAAAAAAAAAAAAATCACCTAAATATCACCTAAATATAGTCAAAAGTAAAAATTAACTGTAGAGATAAAACTTAGAATAGTTCCAAATGAATAAGTTTTGTTTGGGAAAAGCTGGGTTGAGAATGTGTTAGTCTTCACATAGTACACTCAGACACTAATGGGGCTTTTTCCACATTTCAAGTAAGTTATGTGCTATTACCTATGGAGGGAGCCTTCAAACAGGAATGGAAAATAAGTATAAAGATTGCTACTGTGGCTATAGCTGCTACTTCTGAAAAAGGAAGAGGTTGTAGGCATAGTTATGTATCACATAAGCATATATGCAGTTTTACATGAATATTCACATATGTGTATGTATATGTACACACAAATAAGTCTAGCATCTTCTAAACTTTTCTCATTTAATCAGTTACAATAAAAAAAAAAAATCCCAGCCAGTGTGGCTCAATGGTTGAGCATCAACCTGTGAACCAGGAGATCACAGTTATATTCCTGGTCAGGGTACATGCCTGGGTTGCAGGCTCCATCTCCAGTAGGGAGTGTGCAAGGGGCAGCCAATCAATGTTTCTCTCTCATCATTGATGTTTCTAACTCTCTCTCCCTCTCCCTTGCTTTCTGAAATCAATAAAAATATATTTTTAAAAAGATCCTTTGAGCTCTGGCCAGTGTAGCTCAGTGGATGAGAGTACAGGCCCGAGCCCCAAAGAGTTGAGGGTTCAAGTCCCAGTCAAGGGCACATACCTGGGTTGCAGGTTCAGTCCTGGACACCGGTCAAGGCCTGTGCAGGAGACAACCAATCCATGTGTCTCTCTCACATCAATGTTTCTCTCTCTTTCTCTCTCTCCTTCCCTCCATCGCTCTGAAAAGTATCCTCTGGTAAGGATTAACAATAAAAAAAGATCATTTGGGGTGGTGAACACAAATACAGTGTACAGATGATATGTTGTGGAATTGTGCACCTGAAATCTATATAATTTTCTTAACCAGTGTCACCCCAATAAATTCAATTAAAAGGGAAAAAGGAAAGAAAGGAAGGAAGGAAGGAAGGGAGGGAGGGAGGAAGGGTAAAGAATATATTGTAATCTATTAAGGTATGGAAAGAAGTCTTGACTATGTAAAATTACTTAATGGTGGACACTGTAAAATATTGAGCCAAAAAACCAAAAAACAAAATACGTCTGGAAAAAAAATTATCAAAAGTATTAAAGCTTAGCATAGAGAGAGAAAAATGTAGGTAGACAGGTTCAAATCTAAAACTTATCTTCATTACCCACCACTGTACAAAGGCAATAATTCAGGAGATATATATATATATATATGTATATATATATAAAATAGCCATCAATACCTAAAAACACATGCAGAATTCTAAAACTTATTCAAGTAAAATAAAAATGCCTATTTATCTAATGTATTGTTTAATAATTTATAAAAATAATAATCTACATTATTTAAAGTCACTTTCCAATTCCCCAAAGAGGACTGTTCATTTCCATAAATCTTATGCACATATATCCTCAGTTATTTAAAAAATACAAAAAGTCATTTCATATATCTTATTAAGCGAAGAGTAAAAACCTCTTCTAACATTACACTTGAAAACATCTTTGATTAAGGTATTAATAAAAATAATTTTAAATGCATTTAACTTAAATTCTGGTGTGGACATAATTCATTCTCAAATACTTGAAATATCTTGTTACTAAAAAGTATTATCTTAAAAACACACAATATTAATCTGCCATAATTTCATTACTTGCCTATAAAGTACTGTAGGAAGAATAGATGTCTTTTGTGCACCTCCTTCTTTCTTACTTGGTTTTCGCTCCTTGGGTGCCCGCAATATTGCCGGTATGTTCAACTTCTATTGGTTTGAACAAATGCAGTTTATTGCAACATTTTCCCCTCTATGCCACTCAAGTCAACTGAAAGTGCTAGGATTGTGAGGGGGAATGTTTTACTAGCTATTACACCGGGAAAAAGAATTAAAATGAGTTTTTGTTTCACAGCTACTTCCATCATTTTCAGGGGAACACTAAAACATGAAAATTAAACTTGTCCTTTAGCTTTAGAAAGTGAAAGACAAGGACAAGCATTTAAGAACATTTTTAAAAAATACACATAGTACCTTGACAAAAAGAATATTGAAGCCGTTTATTTTCCTCAATATCCCAACTACACCGGTGCTCCCTAGGTTAATTAGAAAAATTATCTTATTGGACCAAACTCTCCACAAAGCGAATGAGAATCTCTTTGGGTTTCTACTAATCTGTAGTATGCTGGCTTCTCAGACAGCAACCATCTATCAAAGTCATTTCTCAGTTGCCCAGTGGGCTGGCATCTGTTCAACCAACTGGAAAAAAGTGTCATGCAAGCAGTACAAATGAATTCTACCTCTGCTATGCATTTTATATTTGCACAAGAAAATCGGAGCTTCTGTTAAAAGTCATTTAATAAATGGAAATGCCGTTTTATAGCAGATTCTTACGAGACTAACTTGCAAATCAAGCCAAAAGATAATGCTAGCTTGGCAAATAAACTAGTAATAGGCTTGTACTCAACATTAACTTCTCTAAATATAAAATATAAAACACCAGCCCTGGCCAGGAAGCTCAGTTGGTTAGAGCATCATCCCATCCTGATATGCCAAGATTATGGGTTTTATCCCCAGTCAGGACACATACAAGAAATGAATGCATGAATAAGTGGAACAACAAAAATCGATATCTCTCTATCTCTCTCTCTCAATCAATCAATCAATCAATTTCCCATATAATAAAAGGCTAATACACAAATCAACCAAAGGTAGAACGACCGGTCACTATGACATGCAATGACCACCAGGGGGCAGACACTCAACGTAGGAGCTGCCCCCCTGGTGGTTAGTGTGCTCCCACAGGAGGAGCACCGCTCAGCCAAAAGCCGGACTCACGGCTGGCAAGCGCAGCGGCGGTGATGGGAGCCTCTCCTGCCTCCATGGCAGTGCTAAGGATGTCCAACTGATGGCTTAGGCCCACTCCCTGATATTCCCCAAGGGCTTCTGGACTGCGAGAGGATGGAGGATGGGCTGAGGGACCCCCCTGAAAGCACGATTTTCATGCACCAGGCCTCTAGTATATATATAAAACACCATAATCTTCCAAATATCCATCAACAACCTATTGATAGAAACAAAGGTCAGTTCTGCATAAGCAAGTATTCATTCTCAGCTTTTAAATTGTATTATTCATTACTAGGGGCCCGGTGCATGAAATCGTGCACAGGTGGGGTCCCTAAGCCTGTCCTGCAATCAGAGCCAATCGGGGCCGGGCCAATCGGGACTAGGCTGATTGGAGCCTGCCAACCGAGGGGGAAGAATAGGAGGAGGAACCACAGGAGGTTGGTGGGCTGGCTGGGGGGAGGGACCGCGGGAGGTTGGCTGGCCGCAGGAGGTTGGCTGTGGGAGCACACTGACCACCAGGGGGCAGCTCCTGCGTTGAGCATCTGCCCCCTGGTGGTCAGTGTGCATCATAGTGACTAGTCGACTGGTCATTCTGGTCATTCAGTAGTAACAGTCACTTTGGCTTTTATATAAATAGTTAAGCCACATACATTCTATTCACAAATGCATCCTCAAAACTAGCATGTCACAATACATATCAGTGTATATTGCTTCCTAAAATAATATGTCTACACACATTGTATGATGAATTTGACTCTTTGTAAACCTGTGAAATGAGTATAATGAAAAATATCTTTTCTTTGAAAATCATTGTTCACAAATAAAACTACTTTCATAATGAAAGTACCACAGTGAGTCTCCATCATCCTTAAAAAATATAACTGAAATTACTTGAATGAATTCTTAATTTATGAATTATATACACTGTACTAAAAAAAAAAGAACATTCAAAGAAATCCATTTGGCAATGATTCTTCTTTTCAACACAAGCACAGGCTAAAAATGTTCAAGGGTAAAGTAATTTTTTCACAACTATAATAATACCTGCTCTACCCTTTGTAATACTTTAAGCAATAAAATAAAAAATAAAAATAAAAATAAAAAAATACCTGCTGAAGGGGAAAAACTATACTTTAAAGTTTCAAAAACTATTTCTTACACAGCTCAAAGGCAAATCAATACGAAAATGAATCTCATCTCTCCATTAGCCTTTTAAATTTTACATTTAAAAAATTCTCACATCAATGTTTCTTTCTCTCTCCCTCTCCCTCTAAAAAAAAAAATCAATAATATGTTTTTAAAACACAAAATGACTAAACAGAAGAACAAGTCAGAAGAAAATATGACAAAGAATTTAAAACTGCTAAATTGAGGGTGGAGAGTGGGGACTGTGGTAGGAGTTAATTCATGCTTCAAATCTTAACTTCATCACAATCACAGGTCACTCAGAGCAAATGAAAAATTTTTTCAAACAAGACAGCTGTTAAAACAACCAAATTAACCTACAGGTTCTAAGGAGGCAGCTTTAATGCTCTAGATGTATTTCAGGCAGAAATCATTATTCAAGAGGATTAGTTGGCCCTAATCAAACCAAATTCTTCAGTTAGCAAAGTGACAGTTGTATCAGAGATCTGATTTTTGAAAATAAAATGGAGAACAAGAATAGAAGAAGCTAGCAAATGGAAAGAAACTAACCTGTCCTGTAATTCTGCCTAGTAAGGCCCATATTCCTTGTCCTTCACTTCGAAGTTTCCCATTCAGGTTTTGTAGTTCTTCTAAAGATTCACATAGCTACAATGCAATAATTCAAATGAGTAAACCATTAAAATGTATAGTAAAATATGCAAAAATATAAATTATTTATCAATATCAAAAATATTTATACTCCATATAGTTTTAATATATCCAAGTTACATACCACTGAGAGATGTATCCAATTAGTTAAGAAGCCTCAACAAAATGTAAGCATTTTTCCTAATGACAATGATATCTACATTTATATATTGCTATATTTTACTATATAATTTCTCATATTTTGCTAATTAATTCTCGTGACTATCAAAAAGCATTTCTAGCATATCCCAATGAGGAAACCAAGAAACATAGGGTTTTGTTGACTTGGCCAAGATCATAGAACTAGCAAGAACCCCCAGGTCTTCTGAATCTAATCCCAGTATTCTTTCACTGTTGTGTGGCTAATTATGGGATATTTCTTCCTACTAATTTTTTATCACTTAAAATGTTATCTAACAATAAGTCAATACCAAATGTTCATGTTACTTACTACCTAACATTTTAGCCACATCTTGCTTTTATATGATCTTTCTTTTTGAGCTCCCTCATCATTAGAATGAGGAGGTAGAATAAAAATTTTAACTGAGAAGTATTTTTTTTAATCAAAAGTAACATTACAATTCAAGATAAAAATCGTAATTTAATAAGAAGTTTCCAAGTTTTCTACAAACTTAGAGAAGTTCCACAGTTCAGGGATTAGGAATAAAGAATGTAGTCAAACTGCTTGGTCTCAAACACCACTCTATGACTCGAAGGCCTACATAAACCTAAGCAAATTACTTCACCTGTTTAGGAGTTTCCTTCTCTGAAAATGGGCATAATCCACATTATACAGCTGTGTGGGAATTAAATGAATAAATACATGTAAAGTTCTCAAAATTGTGACTGGCACATAACATAGCAAGTGCCCGATAAGTGTTAGAGATGATAATGAAGACAATGAAGGATGGGAGTTGTAGGGAAGGGCCTAAAAACTCCAGAAGAATTTCAAAATGAAAAATAAGAAGTAATGCTGTAAAAATCACCAAAAAAAATCATCAATAAGATCAATTATATTATTTGTCCTGCAGCCAACTTACCTTATTATATTCCACATGAAGCTTTTCTTGTTCATTCTCCAATTTATCCTTTATATTCTTTTGTTCAGCCATGTTTTCCTGAATTTGAATCATACGCATATTTCTCTCTATTTAAATTAAATATCCAATTTTACTTTAGTAGAAAATAAATGCTGATATACAAAATACACAAAGGAAGAAGCTAGCCATCGAAATGTCACATGGACAAACCTACATTGTTTAAAACGCTTTTAACTCTATGCACAAAGATATGAACCTAGCATTTTACAACAACCCACAGATTATTAGGAAAATAAATAAACATGCTTCTGCTTGACTAATAAATTAAAAATATCAAATATTTTTATTAGCAAATTGTTTTCATTGAAAATGTGCATGCATCAGTGTCTATACTGACCAAAATAATAATTCACAAAATCAGCAGTGAGAGCAGGTTGCTTATGTTTTCTCCTTCCATCCACACTAGAACTAGTATCTGAATTGTCCACTGGGAAGATATCTGTGCTGATCCCCATTAGTTCTGCTTTCCGCATCAGTTTCCGAATGGCTGAAGCACTGCTAGTGAGTGGTCTGGGCAATTTTTCCCTTGGAACCCAGGCTTGGGGTCTGGTAGATCGAGCTAGTTCTGCTTTGGCACGATACTGCTGAAGCCGGGCATTGATCCTTGCCTATAAAAATATGTATACAAATTTTAAAAGATATTAAAATGGAATATACTCCTTAAAATTTTTATCTCCATGCTTAGAGAAAGTACAGATACTTGAATTCCCTATGTCAAGGCAAGAATAGCTATCCATGGTCCTTGAGGTATACTGGTCCTTAAGATATACTGTATAATTCTTGGGTTACAGTAAATTACGTCTACCCCTAGTAATAACTGTCCTACTCTATGATCAGAGTTGTCATAAACTAATTTGATTAAGCTGAAGTTTCTCTTCTTAATAACTGCAATAGTGTCCATAAATTTACTTAATTTACACAGAAATACATTTTAAATGATGGGCAAACTGATCAAATCCTTTGCATAAACATCAGAACAGACTGAAAAAGATGTGGGTGACATATTGCATGGATAGGATAATTTCTTCTAAGCCACATTTCTCAATGTATTTGGAAACATGCTTTATAAATGGTTGCTCTGTTGACTAGATGAGGAGCAATGTATTTAGCCACAAACTATACTCTCCAGTTAACTTAATGACAACCCATTTCCTAAATAATTAACCAAATTTCATCACTATATTTCATATGCCATTGGCAAACACACATGAGATCTGAAATACATAACCTCAACTAAACATGAGTTTGGCATAAATTCCATACCTGTGCTTCTGGTGATAGCTGCTTCTCTCTTTCTTGTAAAGACATTTTACAGTAGGATTGTAGAGCCAAGTAGTTTTTTCTCTTCCACTTTCTATCTAACCTATCTGCATGTTGCTTGCAATAAGCAAAAAATGGGTCTGCTATATCCTATATCAAAAAAACAGGGGAAGAAAGTAAACATTTTTTACTCCAAAAGGTTATAGAAAACCTAACACAAGAGGTAATTTTTTAAAAACTCTCCAACATTATTATTTCTAAAATAAATTATAAAAGTAATTTATACACATAGTGATAAAATCTGCTTCTTTAGAAACTTAATTCTACATGTCAATGTCAAATTAACAATATTTTTCTTTAAAGGGACTTATGGATTTAAAAATACTTAAATCAACTCTTATGTTGTATATTTAATCCATAAATTAAATATTAAAAATTCTGTTTAAAATAAATAAGATTTTAATAACTTTAGATAGAAATTATCATTAAATATCAAAGTTATGCATATATAGATTAAGATTATAAAACAACAATATATTAAGAAAATACAGAACTAGCCAATAAGATAAGTGGGACATGTCCAACTAACTACCAATGCATGGACAGATTCTACCAGGACAAAAATGGATTAGGAAGACCAGGCCCTGCCAATAAAACACTTTAAGTATCCCCTTTAACTCTTTATATAACCCTAAAACTTCATATGGCAACACAATGCTCTCACAGCCATCTTTCATAGTACTAGCCTTTTCCCCCCCTAATTTGAGGGAGGGACGGAGGGAGGGAGGGAGGGAGGGAGGGAGGGAGGGAGGGAGGGAGGAAGGAAGGAAGGAAGGAAGGAAGGAAGGAAGGAAGGAAGGAAGGAAGGAAGGAAGGAAGGAAGGAAGGAAGGAAGGAAGGAGAAGGGAAGGAAAGGAGGGAGGGGAGGGAAGGAGGAAGGGAGGTAGGGAGGGAAGGGGAGGGAAGTAGTGTGGGGAGGGAGGAAGGGAGGAAGAAAGAAAGAAAACAACTTATTCTATCAGAAACAGAAATATTTTTTAACTAAATAGCCTAAAAAAAGTAATCTACAATGTGACTGCTAATGAAATAACAAGAAGTCGTAAGGAGGAGAAATAAAGATAAGCTACCCATAAAGTTTTTATCTAAGTTATAGTAAAAGGGTCTATTAGTAAGGTGGGGTTTTATAGCCCAAAGGAAAATGATAACATTAAAAACAAAAAGAAAATAACAAATAAGAAAGAATATAAAGAGAAATAATAACTAAAAAAGAATCTAAGGTGTCCTTAACATAGAAAAAAAACCACAATGTAATTCTGTAGGATGGTATCAACAGATGTCATACTATAATGCTGTGTATACGGTCACAGAATTGGAAATATAAAGCCCTAGATACAAATTTTAGCTCTATCATTTACTGGTTCTGCAGCTTCAAACAAGTTGCTAAACAATTCACTAGTAAAATGGACTTAATAATAACTATTTCATATGGCTATAAAAATAAAATACAAAAATGTAGCTACAAGAGTGCAAACGCACACACACACACACACACACACACACACACACACACACCTTTTTCATGACATGCTTTAAATCCTGGTGACAGAAAATGCGAAATGGAAATATAGATTATATTGAACCTTAGCCACATGGTCAGATCTGAAGTATTATTCTATTGTTTTAAAGTAGGGAAGGTTGAATTTGAATTATCAGGTAGGATTCATGTTTGCATGGGTGAGTTAAACTTTAGGACCAAGCCTGACTTAGGAAAAAGATCAATTTTCTCTACTCTAAAAGATATCTGAAAGTGAGTAAGTAGCCCAAGTAATTTTTGTTCTGTTTTAATCAGTTAATTTTGGATTGAGGGACAATAAACCCTAATTCTAAAGCTAAGATGACTGAATATTGTTTAGAGAATGAAACAGATATATTAAGCAAATACTAGCTACTGTAAAAACCACTGCCTTCCAATACCTATTCTCCCCTTTTCTTCTGTCAGTACTAGAACCCTCTGAGTTTTGACTGCATCTGTGGCTATCCGGTTGGAAATGCTCCGCTCCAGCCTCCCTGCAGATAGATATGACCATGTGATAAGGTCCAGCCAATGAGGTGTGAAATTTCCATGCCCTTGAAAGAAAGCTGCCCACTCTTACTCTCCTTGTTCCTCCTTCCAATGGAGTGGAACCCAAAGTGGAGATAAACTATCCTGATCATATTACTGTGTTAAATTATCTCTGGATATCTCCAGTGTTGCTTGTGAGAGAATTAAGAATAAAAACAGTATATACCATTTTCATATCATCATGAAAATAGCTTTAACCTTGTTAGAATATTAAGGAGCTTCCAAAACACACTTTTAAAACAACTGATTGCTTAATCTAAAGCCAATAAACCTTGAAGGAAATTATAGAATTAAAAATAATTGTAAAGAGATAGAAATGCAGATTCTAAAGACAAGGTAATAATTTTATTTAGAGAGTAACAGAGCAAGATTATTGCCCAAATACAATTTCAGACTCTCATATAAAATATGCTGACATTTTAATGCTTTAAAACACTTTGGATTATGTTTCATTTCATCTATCAGATCTCACTACCAAAATTTTAACAAGTTTTCCAAGCATCTGACTTGCTTTGAAACTAGAAAAAAACTCATATATATTGTTAACTCTTGATGTTTTAGACCAGTGATCTAGGCAAATAAACTTATAAGTTTAATTTATGATGCATACCTGATGTAGGATATAACAGTCATGAGAAGCTTCATGAACATATTCATCAACTATAGGTTTAAATAAACCTACCTCTTCTGCTGCTGCCTCCGAAAGCAGGCCTTCCTTCTGGGCACAAGTCACATGGAAATAGGCTCTGCACATCCCTGCATCACAGCTAATGCAAACTCCAGTTCTAGCAAAACGAGGGTCTTCACAGAAGCTACACTCCTACAATGGAATAACAGGAAAGAGCTCAGAGTACAAATATTTCTAGAAGATAGCATTCTCTTACAAAGCATCCACAAACTACAAGTGGTGAACCAGTATTATATCAATACAAACAACAGTAGGCAAGCCAAGAGTGTATATGAAAAAACAATAATTCTCTATGTGATTCAAATAAACCAAAATTCCACAGACATAATAATGATGATATTACTTGAGGGCTTACCATGTGCTAGGCAATATTCTAAGCACTTTTCACATATTAATATCATTGAACAATATTCCACACTAATATGTGAATGAGGTACTATAAGTATTCCCATTTTAGATATGAGAAAACTTTACTATAAATAATAAATGATTTAGTGCTAACTGCTATACAAACAGTTTGATTACTAACAAGCATCTCTATAGTCAACAATATACCAGTAGGTAAAAAGCCATGTAAACTAATAAGAAAAAACTTCCTATTTTAGACAATCAAAAACATTGTCTCACCTTGGCACCATATTTGGAATAATTCATTTCGGTTAGTGTTACTGGTCGTAATTTGTCAATATCTCCAAATGCTACTCCAGGAACATAAAGGGCACAAACAATGTGAACCCACCTATAAGCAGAGAACATATGATTTTTCTATCAAACCCTTTTGTAAAATGTCCACGTGGAAAATAGACATAAAATTATACTATCTCGAATAACTACTGAAAGAGTTCTATGGTCAGATTTCAAAATCTCAGTCATACACCTGAAGATTATGGAACATGTATAGAATGATATTCAGTTACAGAAAGAGTGATTGCAACTAGCACTACTTGTCCAGCCGCTCAGCCAAAGCTGAGAGTTAACAACTATAATTGCCTTGCACTTAAAATTCACTACATTTGGCACTTATCTGTTAGTCTTAAATATTTGCACAAAACCATTACTCAAATAAAACAAAACATCATTTTCATATGTGTGAAAAAGTATTCACATTCATTATTGTAAGTACTTTGAGAATTAAGGATACTAATTGAAGAACTCTGAAGTTACTCTGCAATAATTAGGTAAAATTATTCTTGTTACTTTTTTTCTAAAGGCTGTTGGATAACCCTCTGAGGACATATTTTAAAACAATTTTTGGTATGCATCTTGACTCTCTTCCCAGTAAACTGTACAGAACAGTTATAATAAGATAAGGAAGTCGTATCTCTCTCACTCATCTCTTCACCATATAACCTATGTATTAAAATTTATATCCCCCACAAACAAAATTTTTTTAAAGTCTGAACGGTGCTGCAACACTAAACAAAGAATGCTCAATGTTCCAGTACACTAAAAAGAACAAATAAACACAAGTTGATTCTAATTCTGTTGTGTGTTTTTTAACTGCTCTGAACTTTTTTAAAAAATATATGTATTTTTATTGATTTCAGAGAGGGAGAAATAAACATCAATGATGAGAGGCAATTATTGATCGCCTGCCCACTGCACACCCCCTGCAAGGGACTGAGCCCACAACCCAGGCATGTGCCCTAACCAGGAATAGAACTGTGACCTCCTGGTTCATAGGTCGAAGCTCAATCACTGAGCCACACTGAACTTTTAAAAATATATTACGCTCCATCTCTGTTTGCTTACAACCAAACAAAAGATGGATCACTGTTTTTTGAAATTTAAACAGATCTATATCACTTCTGTAAGAAAGAGGGTAAAAATGAAATGGCAAATCTCTCTTAACCTTGTGAATATATTAACAATAAATTCTGCTTTATCACAGCATAAGGGGCTATGATTGCTACATGGTTCTGTTTAGTGATGCACTATGAGTTTTTAAAAAACAAAACTATGAATCATTTTATAGAGATTCTGGGGAAAGTAGCTACAAATCTTTAAAAATTATCTTTTTTATTGGAAAAAAATTCAAGGTTTGAGATTTTTCTTGATACAGTATTTTAATCCAACCTCCCAAATGCATCCTGTGGAGTTCAATATAAAGATACACATCTTCGACAAGCAGCTTTCTCAATTTAATTTGCGCAGTTCTTTCATGCTCCACTGGTGTGTTAAATGCTGCTGCACTCTACAGGAGTTTATCTTTGATAAACCTAACAGCTGGCTGCTTGCTTCAGACTGACCTTCTTAAAATGTCTTAGTACAAGTCACACAAGTACTACAGATACAAACTGCCATTTCAGTATGATTGGCACACAAGTGTATCATTTTCCCCAACCACCCATGAGAGGACACCAACATGAGTCTTTATTCAAATGCATATCAACAAGCTGAGGCAATGTTGGTCCTTATTAATACCTGCTGTGAATAATTTTTTGTTCACTTGTTTAGCTGCACAAGCTTTAGAACTTTGTAATTAAGGCAAGTCGAGAAATCAAAAAGGAATAATCTTCCGTGTTACTTTACCATCCATTTTGCTTGGAGCTATGATGACAGATGTCGATTGGGGAAAGGAGCAGAGAACAAGCACCACATAAAACCACCAAAAACAGAGTCAGAACTGTCATTCTAGTATAGAAACTACTGCTAGATTCTTTTAAATTCGCATAGTTTAATAAATTAAACTAAGTAGAAAGATGCTTTCTTTCAGAATAGGAACTACATTAGTCAATCAAATTTGATTCTTAAATGCCTTGAACTTGTAATGCCTTTTCGACATAGGAAATTCACTTCCAGTATGTTCTTTTCAGTCCTTCATCTATTCATTCACTAATCAATTACTAAGTATCTACCAGGAACAGAGCACCTCAGGTATTTTGGAAGTCATAATAATGAATGTGAAATGCTTGCAGCATAGTGCCTAGCACGCTCTCTCTAGATATCAGAGTATATCTAATATGTTCCATAGTCAGGTTTACTAAACCACTTAAGACAGGGTAAAATACTCTAAGAAATGAAATAAAAATTTAATGACAAGAATATACTGATGTTTTTCTCACATTCAAACACATCATTTTCTGTATTGAACTGGTGGCTACCATCAGAAACAAGGAACTAAGTCTAGTTAGTCCATGTGATAGAGGACAATTTCAAAACCTTTTTTATTCTTTCCCCTGTTTTCCATGTGAAGCTAAAATACTAAAGGTCTTGTCAAATCTTCCTGGCTTTTTTCCCCCCCCTTAAATCAAGCTAGTGTTACATCCCTTAAACTTTATCAAGACCTAAAATTTCCATTATAGCCTATAGATGAGTATGGACATAACATAAAAATTGTCCAAATAGTATAAAAGAACTTTTGCCAGACTGCACGATCAAGGGAGATGCCTATATATGTAAGGTCCACAGGAGTCAATATAGATATCTCTCAGTAAATATAAATGGTTAAAGAGGTCTCCCTTCTCTTCATTCAGAAACAACTTAGCAGTTGCTTTGTGGATTGCCATACCATGAAGAGACAGCTACTTTAAAGTTTTCCAATAGAACTTCCAAATTATTAACAAAACAAAAATTATCCTCCCTAAAAGGAAGCTTCTGTGTTTTCCAAAGTTGCTTCCTTATGCACCACAATTTGCCACCATCAACTTCAACTCTCAGAACTGAAGAGTTACCAGAAAGAATTTAAGCAGCTGATACTCTATAATTACCTTAAATAAGTAGAATAATATTTTTAATAAGAAAGTACTAGTAGCAGCAGCAGCAGCAACAGCTAAACCAAGGAGGCATTTAATGAGTACTTAATATGTTTCCAAAACTGTATAATTGTTTTACATGAATCATCTCATTTTATCTTCTCAAAGGTGCTATAAAAATGAGGCACAAAAATATTAAATAACTTGACTAAAATCACAGTTACTAAGAAAATACAAAAATCCAAATATAGGTAGTCCAATTTGAAAGCACAGTTTAAATGCAGTAACTAAGCTCCCTAATTCTAGGCCAAAGTCAGTCCAAAAATAAAATAATGCCCATGTCTATGATAGACCACAGACTCATGTTGATACATCAAATCCTTTGTTATATATTTCTTTTTATATTTTGAATGTGCAATTAGGAAGAAGAGGTAAGAAGTTTAGCCATTTTTTCCTAGACATCAACACACACAGGGTTCTCCAAGAATTCATGGTACAGTACATCCCAACAATGTTAGATAGCAGCATTTCTCTAGAGCCTGTGTACCAATTGAGGCAAAAATGAGAAAATAAGAAAATAGGAAAAATACTTTTTAGTTTACTAAAATAACATTTATTCAATTTAAAATCCTATCCTTTATTTTGGGACAGAATGTATCCTAGCCTTTCCAATGCTAAAATATGAGAAATGATGATGATAACTTGTATAGGTTGTTTTATTCTTATTAAAATACTAGAGGCCCGATGCATGAGATTCGTGCACTTGGTGGGAAGGGGGGTCCCTCAGCCCAGCCTGCATACACTCACAGTCCCTGAGCCCTCGGGGATGTCCGACTGATGGCTTAAACCGTGGGGGGCGGGCCTAAACCAGCAGTTGTACATCCTTAGTGCTGCAGCAGAGGTGGTAGAGGCTCCCACCACAGCCGCTGCACTCGCCAGCTGTGAACCCAGCTCAGGGCTTCTGGCTGAGCGATGCTCCCCGTGTGGGAGCACACGGACCACCAGGGGGTAGCTCCTGCTTTGAGTATCTGCCCCCCGGTGGTCAGTGCGCGTCATGCCGTTCGGTTGATTTGCATATTAGCCTTTTATTATGTAGGATCAGACATGTTTGATAAAAATACTGAAATGCCTTTATGTGGCAAAATACAAAACTGAGCACCTCCTCTTATATGGAGGGGTGAAGGTGGGAGGTGGTTTGGGGGAGTAACCCACAAAACACAAAAGGTTAGGGACTACTCTTACATTCCAGTCACCCATCCCAGATGGTAGTCTCTTGAGAAAAAACATGAGAGAGATCAACATTGTTCTGATGACAACTGCTCAGATGTGATGATAAAGATGAGAGTGTGTATAACAGTGAAAAGAACATAGGTCTCTGCCTCTCAACACCAAACCCACCTTTCCGTATCTGCTCTGCAGTAATGGAGCCCTTCAGCAAGCATTGCTGCTTTACAGTGAGCATGATATTCAGCTTTCTTAGAGGACATGGTCAGAGGAAAGGGCTTCTCAGCAGAGATCGATGACAGGCGGAGGACATCTGCCAGAGCCTTGCCCCTGTCACACGCATCACCCTCAGTGACCTTGCAGGCCTAGCCTGGAGATCACTTGTCTGAGGCCCTCGCAATACAGACACCACATATAGGGCCCCAGCTCCCCTGCTACCTGTGCTCAGCCATGTGTACTTACAAGCAGATTAGTTCTGGCCAAGCCAAACCAGCAAACTACTCTGTCATCCAGTAGGCCGCAACTACACCTTCTCTTTCTACAAAGTCTCCCAGCCTGGGAGAAGGGGTTATCCTTCCAATTTTTAAGAGTTCTTTTATATTTAATAGTAACTTTTTTATCAGAGCTTAATCATTCTTAAAATTAAACATCTTCTTTTAAATCCCTATATGGGCTTTGTGATATATTCTTGGAATAAAAAAGACATGAGTTCAAACTTGACTATTCACCAGCTTGTGATTTTGAGAAAATTAAAAGTATTTAAATGAACTGAGCCTTAGGTACTAAGTCAGAAACTTTATAACTTGTCTCACCACAGAGTTAATATTAGGATTAAATAGAATAATGTATATAAAGGCAAATGTAGATATTCAAAAAATGGTCTCCCCTCCCCCTGACCCTTAGCCTATTGTTCATTTACTCTATGCTAAGAAGATACAAAAAGGTGATCAAATGAAAGGGAGTAACTCAAAAAAAACAGAATAAAAGAATAGTCAGAGTAAAAAATTAGTCAGAAGCAGACACATTATAAAGCATGCATATTCACTCAACAGAATTATGACATCAACCTTCCAGCATCTGTCTCCTTGAAAATTCCATCCTGATTAGGACACAGTTCACAGCTAGGGGAAACACCACATTTACAGGCATCGCAAAACCAAGGTTCAGTGGAGTTTTCAGAAGCTGAACTCATAATCGAGTCACTCTCTCCATCAACTCCATAGCAACCTAAAAAAAAAAAAAAAAAAAAGTATGATTAATAATTTATTTTTTAAACTTATATTTATAAATTCACAAAAGAGAAAGGGAAATAGAGAACATTCTGAAAAATAGTTTATAATAACGACATTAATATCAAAACACAAAGATGAAATCATTTTTAAAAAATGCTTTTCCACCTACCATAGTATATGCAATAAAAAAGTCATATAAAGCCCCGACTGGTTTGGCTCAGTGGATAGAGCGTTGGCCTGCGGACTGAAGGGTCCCGGGTTCGATTCCGGTCAAGGGCATGAACCTTGGTTGTGGGCACATCCCAGGAGGGAGTGTGCAGGAGGCAGCTAATTGATGTTTCTCTCCCATCGATGTTTCTAACTCTCTATCCCTCTCCCTTCCTCTCTGTAAAAAATCAATAAAATATATTTTTTAAAAAAAAGTCATATAAAATAATGCCAAAAAAAAGATTTTAAAGAACCTACACTAGTATACAAGTAAAGTAATCAAAATTCATTAATTTCTTTAATATCATTGAATTGTAGTTGGTAATCATCATCCTCATCACTTCTGTTGAGCTATACAATTTTAAAATGAAATAGTCATAAAATTAAAAGGAAATACAATTTCCTCAGGAGCAGTTTTTATTAATTGTCATCAATAAAAGCCACCTTTTCAGTAAAAGCAACAATAAGCAAAATATTGTATTTAAAGAAAAATCATAAAACAAAATAAAAATAGTCAATTTGCTTTCTCAAAGGGTTGTGCAATAATACAAAGGGGGAATCTATTTTCTTTACAAAATAATATTCCCTATGAAGCCAATTCTTTCATCTGTATTCACACAAAGAAGGCAATTACCTATCTATCTGTATATATAAAAGCGTAATATACTAAGTGTCCGAACAATCGGTCGACCGACTGCTCAACCAGTCACTATGATGTGCACTGACCACCAGGGGGCAGACACTCTGCTGGGGTCCAGAGGATCAAGACTGGGCAAGATGAGCCAGACATGCCCTGGAGCCCTCCCACGGTCCCTCCCCAGCCAGCCAACCTCCGGCATACGCTCCCCTCCCGGCGGGCCCCCATCAGCCCCAATAGCCGGCCAGGCTGAGGGACCCCACCCATGAACGAATTCGTGCACCGGGCCTCTAGTTACCAAAATAATAAAGCTCTGAAGGGACTACCAATTTTATTCTTTTCATTCACCAAAATCAAGGTAAATCACAGCAGTTCCCTTTTTTAGAATAAAGCAAAATTTCAATTCTATTTTTTGAAGAATATACTACACACATAGCAAACATTTGCACAGAGATTTAACCACCTAGGAACAACCTCCAGAATGAATTCTGAGAGCCTTTCCTAGAAAATTTCTACTTGTAAGTTAGAAGATTAGTATCTTGCAAGCTCAAAAAACAATCAGCAAGTGGACTGGTATTTCTTCTTCATCTTCACTGCCCCTGAAAAATAACCCACACTGTATAATCACCTTTACAGAGTTCTTCCCTTGCCTTTCACCTGCCACTTTCCCATATTTCTTCGCCACACCTGTTGGGTTTACTCAGCTCTAGACCAAAGTTATTGCTCTTAATATCTGCTCTAACACATTTTAGTGACTGAATACATTTTTAAATCTTTTTTTCTTTCTTCCATACAAAATAGAGTTTAAACTATCATAAAGAAATGTTCCTTCTCTTTTACCTACCTAATTCTAAGAATATGCAAAAAGTGCACCTCCAATATGATCATGGAAAAAGTTTGTTTTATATAGGTAAACATAAAAAAATTACAGACATAAAATACATTTCAGATAGATTAATCGTGTTTCAAATGAGTAAACATAGAATATATATTTCTATGGCTATCTAATTAGGATCAACATCTAAGTAACACACACAATCTACACAAACCATAGTTAAGGAAAATAACATAATATGTGTTTACAATTGTTTTGAATTATGCAAGGGCATGGACAGTACAAATAAGTGGAAATTTTCCCCATTCAGTGTGTCACGAGCTGCAAAAGACCTGCAGCTTTCTACCTTCTGGTTATATAACTAGGCAAACTGCATCTCTGAGACTGAATTACCTCATCTGCAGTATGCATTTAATTATATCTATCCTAATTATTTCTCAGCATAGAGAGGGAATAAAATAGAAACACAAAAGTTCCATTTAAAAACTCAAAACAATTCTTAGTTATTTAACATCCTATCACTAAATATCTAATAACAAAATCCACTGAAAGATTTTAAAGTCAGTAATACAGGGTGTCAAACATGTATAGACACTTTAACAGCTGATAGCTCCATTTTGAAAATTAAGTGTATTTTAATAAGCACTGCCTTTATTCAAAGTGTGTATATACATTTTTGGGGACACTGTACATTGTTATTTATGAGAAAGGAACTTATACATGATACCTGTCAGAAATAGATCCTAACTTCTTATGGGAAGAATTGTTTAGAATTTTCAATACAGTTTACTGTAAGCGGGCCTCTAGCAACGGTGGAATAGAAATGCAGTCCATCTCATGATTGAGCCAGAAGTTCCAAGACAAAGCGGGGAATGAAAGGGCGAGGACTACGCCCTCCATCTTGCCCCAGGGTAAGGGCTACGCCCTCCATCTTACCTTGGCCATGTGCTCGGCAAGGCTTCTTCCCGGAAGCCCAGGCCTCTGCTAACCACACCCAGGACTTTTTTAAACTAACCAATGACAATCAAGGGAAGTCACCATAGATATGACCACATCCTGTGTAACAAGACACCGACTTGCGCCTGGCCAATCGGCAGGGCCCACAGTCCTTTCTCCTCCCCTTACTCCAACCCCCCTATAAAACCTCTCTCCACACAGAGTTCGACCTCTCTGCCACTTGGCTTGCCGTGGCGTCGGTGAGTGTGGTGGACGGGGAGCTCGAGCTAGTTCGAATAAAGACTCTGCTTTTGTATGGGGAGGGGGGGAGAATTCTTGTATTATTATATAATGCAATTCATTAGGGTTGTAAAATACATTAAATTTTTCTATATGAAAGAAAAATAGGGCTCAGCTTTAAAAAAAGAAAGAAAGAAAGAAAGAAATAGTTCCTAAAGCATAAAAGAACCAACTTTCCTACCCAGTAAACACTCTGCACACACTAAGAAATAAAAATGGTCTAGGGCTAAGCTAAACAGCAGAATGAAAACTAAACAAAAGGGAGGAAAACATCTCTTGGCAGACCTAATCTGATTTAATGCACAGCTACTGAACTGAAGAGTAACTGCTGGTAAGTGCACTACCTAATGCTGTCACCCACTGACAACAGACCTGACATTTTCTCCAGACATGGTGCAATCAGTGTATCATGCTAACTGACAACACAGTCAGGGGTACCCTGGTATTACAAGTCAGTTACAAGATCGTGTCACAAAGGTGTTTACACTGACAGTTTGGAACCCTTCTATTTCAAAAAGAAAAGAGATTTATCTACATTTAGATGAAGTGAGTCCTCTGAAAACTAATCAGACAATCATACATTTAAAAAGCAACATTTGGAGTACTATCTTTTAGCAAAACTTCACCTTAAAAATCTCTCTTAACTGTGATTAATTAGGAGTGTGTTTAAAAATAAGGAGAAGGAGGAAAAGAAGAGGGGGGAAAAGAGAAAAGAAATACACCAAAACACTAACTATAGTTGTCTGGATATTAGGACTATTAGAAATGTCTTTTCTTCTCTCTGTTCTCTATTTCCCACATTTATTCAATGCTCATCTATATATATAAAAGCCTAAGCAACCGTTATGGTGGAACAACCAGAATGACCGGTCACTATGATGCTCACTGACCACCAGGGGACAAACGCTCAATGGAGGAGGTCAGTGAACTCCCACAGGGGGAGCACCGCTCAGCCAAAAGCCAGGCTCACGGCTGGTGAGCACAGTGGTGGTGGCAGGAGCCTCTCCCGCCTCCGCGGCAGCACTAAGGAGCGGCGAGCCAAGTGGTAAGGAGCGATCAGGTGGGCAATAAGGAGAGAGCAGGTGGGTGGTTAGAAGCAAGCAGGTGAGTGGTAAGGAGTGGTGAGCCAAGCAGTAAGGAGTGAGTAGGCGGGTGGTAAGGAGCAGTGAGCCAAACAGTAAGGAGCGAGCATGCAGGCGGTTAGGAGCGAGCAGGCAGGTGGTTAGGAGCAAGGGGTCCCAGATTGCGAGAGGGCACAGGCCAGGCTGAGGGACACCCCCTTCCCCCCCACCGCCCCCGCATATGAATTTCATGCCTTGGGCCTCTAGTATATTATATTATGATGGGCAACTTGTTTCTAAGATAAAGCATTCATTCAAGTGTTCATTTTTAACCATGGGATGTTTAAGGGAGAGTTGCATAGATGAATTACAATATGAAAATCTATCATTTAAGCACCTGAATTTTTAAAAAGCAAACAAGCTTTAACAACACTAGCTTCCTATTGTGCTTTAGAAAATTTCCCTTTCTCTGGATTAATTAAGATGAAAATTCATTTAAGGACTTAAAAACTAGTAGAGAAAGATCTACAAATGTGATTGTATAAAAAAGAACATTCTAAACAGTGAAAAATACCACAAATTGAAAAGGTACAGGACAGAGTGGAAAAAATATTTGTAAAGATGCAAAATAATTGTAACATACAGCAGGCAAAGGATTAATACTTAAAAAAGAATTCTAATAAACCAATGAGAAAAAGACAAGTATAACCTTTTCAGAAATGACAATGGAAATGTACAGCAAGTAACAAATTAACATGCAAAAGGCCAGTTGGGAAGGGTTTTCACAGGTTTGGCTCAGGAATTGGACCTGGGCAAGTAAACCTGCCATCTTCCAATCTGGAGTGATCTGCCTGCTTCTTCCGTGGCTCCCTGCCCTCCAGCAGATGGGGTCAGTCTCAGATTTCATGGGGGAGGCTCTCCCATGGTTCTCCTCCTATCTCATTAGCCAGCCCTGTGTTCCCCAACCGCTGAAGGGCTAGGACCACTTTACTACACCCTAGAGAGCACATCCAGTCTCACAGCTTTAAAAACATCTGCAGGCTGATGAGTCCCAAATTCATATCTCTAGTCCCAACATCTTACCTACACCCACAGTTTAAAAATCATACTTACACTATCTACCTGCAAACCTGTTCCTCTCTTGGATCACTGCAATGGCCTCCCTAAACTGTCCCCTAATGCCCACCTTATACCATCTATTCAACCTCCTGCACCATAGCATTCCAAACACTCCTTGTCTAGCTTTATTTTCCTCCCGATCACCACCTAATATATATTTATTTATTATTTTATTTTTTTCATTGTTTGTCTCTCTCCCCAAACTTTAAGCTCCATGAAGTCAGCAATTTCTATATTCTGTTTATTTTACATGTGTAAAACCTACAGAAAGCCTAGTACATGATAGATACTTAACAAACAATACTGGAAAAAAAAAAAAAGAATGAATAACAGAAAGAGGAGACATTCCAACAGTGAGCCTTAGTAGCAGGAGAGGGCAGCTTCATATAAAGGCAAGAGGATGGGTTAATAGCACAGGCCCCACAGGACCAGCAGACTCCCAGAACTATTTGGGAGGAGGGCTGTAATACCAGAAAGTCAGCTAAGGGCAAGGCCGTAGAAATACTGTTTTGTGGCAATCATGGCCCTGATAGAAAAAAAATAATATTTTTTAACTGATAGGAAAAAATAATAATTTTACCACAGAGGAACCTAGAAGACAACTTCTCAACTAAGTGATCAGAGTAACATCACCAGCCACTGGACAAATAAACATTATATGATACCCTGAGAATACAATGTAACTACTGTGAATTCCTGCCTAAAGCCCATAACCTGAATCTAATCATGAAAATAAATGTTAAATAAAGATATTCTATAAAAGAATTGGCCTGTATTCTTCAAAAATACCAAAGGCATGAAACACAAAAATCTCAGGATATGGTCTAGATTAAAGGTGCCTAAAGAGTCAAGACAACTGAATGCAATCTGGGATCCTGGATTTTATTTTTCTAGAACTGACATTATTGGGATGATTGCTACAATGTAAATACAGTTGGTAGATTAGATAATAGGATTCTGTCAGTGCTAATTTGCTGACTGATAATTATGTGCTTCTGTAAGAACAGACTGCCCTTTTTCTTAAGAAATACACACTACGGCTATAGTTTACGCCCTCTGAGATCAGAAAAAAATGTTATTTGAGAGAGAAGATGAAACAAGGGTAGTAAAATGTTACCATCTATAAAATCTGAGTGAAGAAAATATGGGAAATTCTTTGTATTACTCATAACTTTTCTGTAAGTCAGAAATTACATTAAAATAAAAATTTTAATAAAAAAAATATATATAACAAAGAAGCTTCAAAAATTATAATTAGGAAAAATACTTCCAATATTCTCCTTTTAAATTAAAAATTAAAAATAACTATGAAAGAAGAAAGCATATTAATTGCTAGACTTAGAATGTAACTTTATAAATACTGCAAACTTTATAAATACTGCAATGCATTCTACTAGACTAACTTATAAGACTTTTTCTACATCTGAATTTTATTTAAAAACTAGAAATAAAGAATACATGAAGAAAAAAATATAACACTGACCATCAAAGAAATACCGTGGTTTCCACATCATAACAGTTCTATTTTAATTATTTAAGAACAGATTTAGCATGGTGAGAGGTTGAAGAGGGTAAAGAAGGTCCAATATATGATGACAGAGAAGACTAAGCTTTGTGTGATGAGCACATAATACAACATACAGATGATGTATTATAGTATTATACACTTGAAGCTTACATAATCTTATTAACCAATATCACCCCAGTAATAAATTTTTTTTAAAAAAACGTTTAAAGTTAACATCTGAAAAATAATACCATCGTACTTTAAGGATTTAGTATGTCTTACATCACTTGAAATATCATGAACTACAGGAAAATCTTAAAAATAGTACAAATGTCAAAGAACTAATTTCACTTTTGTAAATGCAGTGTCAATCTGCCATGTCTAAAAAGAGAAAAAAACAAAGCAAAATTACCTTCATGAACTGTAATGCCACAATTGTCACACTGAATTATTTCATCAGCATCTTCACTATTATCTCCAAGACAAACACAGCAAATCATAATATGGTCCATTTTTTGAGAACTCCAGTTTTGACTCTTCTCAAGAATCAGCGAGTCCTAATTATTAAAATATATCAGAAAATCACATATTTATATTAAAAGATAATTTTAATAAATGAAATTCTCACTTAAAATTATTTTATGCATTTCCATAATTATGCTGCATTCTCCATTCTTTTAGTAACTTCAGAGTATGCTACATTTGAGAAGTACACTTCTTTGTCAAAGAACCCTATAAGTGCCCTCTATTTTTTCACTTCTCTTCAAGTCCCATATACTTTCTTCTCTAGGAAATGAAAAATCAAACATGCAGCTAACAAGTCTCCATGTGCTTTTCCATTCTGAATTACAGTCTAACCCCTTAAACTAGAAGAAAGGGAAAATTAACCCACAAGTATACATCCTATACATTGGTTTACAAAGTGTACATTAGGCTTTTACTCTTTGGAAACTTACAATCCTAGCTAGGGAAGACAAGACACACATATGTTAAACAGGAAAAAACCAATTCAAGGTAACATGTAAGCAACTATGTATGTGATGGCATAGTTATAGGGGAATATCCTGTATATAATCCTTACGTGTATAAGGGGAATTCAGGAGCACCAGGGTCATCCAACTACTGGATGACAGATACATGAGTACCTACCTAGGTATATCTGTGTATACAGGTACAGAAAACCGTCTAAAAAAAAGATCCTGGTTGACTAGTTGCTAGAAGAGGCAGAGCATTCATATTAGGTTTATGTCAAGAAATATCTAGTGTAAACTGGTAAGAAAGATACCTAGCTAATTGTAATGTAAAAGGAGAAAGATATATTAATAGGTAAATATAAAAAGATAAAATTTCAAGAAAGGAAGAGTTTGTTTCTTTTCATTTAAACCTTCTGCATTATGGATTTAAACTTTAAAGGGTAAGTTAACAAGATAATAATTCTTGTCATATTTCACAGATTGGGCTTAGTGTTACATAATAAAAGATGGCATTTGAGTCTATATATTTTCATTTAAGAACCTAACCATATTCAGAAACAAAATTAATAAACTAGTTCTATATTCTACATTCACTAAATACTGTTTCATATTTTTATATTTTTATATTCTTTTAAACTAATATTGAAAGGTAACATGTAGGTATCATTTCAATAGCAATTTTTAACATTTGAATGACACTTGAATGTCACAATTTATAACAATCTTTCAATACATTTCTGTGTAATACATGTAAACTTGCAATAGATCTATAAAACAAATCAAGAAAACAGTGCAAAAGAGGTATGCCATATCTCTTAAGAATTCCAATACTTTAAAATATTAAGTTTGCTTCTTTTTTTTATAAAAGCAAAGTAGCTGAGGGGCTTTGGACATGGCATGCAAGTACAGCTAAAACCTTCCTAAAAAGAAAATGTGTTTTACAGTACTTTGATACAGTGAGCAAAATAAAAATATGCCCAGATTCCATCCCATTAGCCATGCTTCAAATGTAACAGCATTTGACTTAAAGTCAAATGTTGTTTGGTTTCACTTTCATCTCTTATTCAATAGCTGTTGAACCTGAAGCTGCAGTTTTCTCACCTGTAAAATGGGATGATAAAAATAATACCTACCTCATGAGGTTGTTGTGAGAATTAATAACATAATGTATGTTAAAATGTTCCCAAGACATATTAGGTACTCAATAAATGTTCATTCCCATTCTTCTTTGCCCTGTATTTTCTTATAGGTGGGTCAAAAGAGAAACATTGAGATGACCTTTTATTACACAGGGGAATCTTCCTTGGAACCCCAAAAGAAAAGTTATAAGCCTCAATGACCACACTATTATATACTAGAGGCCCGGTGCATGAAATTCGTGCACTCAAGGGGGGGGGGGGGGAGTCCCTCAGCCTGGATTGCGTGAGTGCGCAGGCCAGGCTGAGGGACCCCACTGGTGCATGATCGGGACGGGGAGGGACACGGGAGTTTGGCCAGCCAGGGAGGGACCGTGGGAGGGCTCCAGGATGTGTCCGGCCCGTCTCTCTCAGTCCCAACTGGCCAGACCCCAGCAGCAAGCTAATGTACAGGTTGGAGCATCTGCCCCCTGGTGGTCAGTGCACATCATAGCGACTGGTCAACCGGTAGACTTTCAGTCCCCTGGTGGTCAGTGCACGTCATAGTGAGTGGTTGAGTGGCCTTAGCATATCATTAGCATATTACGCTTTGATTGGTTAAATGGATGACTGGAAACTAAGCATATTAGGCTTTTATTATATAGGATATTCTCCCATGGTTAAGTCCAAAAAGACTTTTTTCTCTGCATCAATTTCAAAAAACTTTTTTCTTAGAATACCACATGTAGGTTTTAAAAATCATAGGCTAGGAAAAGACCTAACAAACAACTAGTTTGATGACTGAGAGGATATTCAAGTTTAGGGGCTGTGACAATATTTCTCTCGTGGAATTACAACTAATCAGGCCTTGGAAAAGATTTATCCATGTGGGAAACAAGTAAATTTCTATGGATCAGAAAAATTAATATCAACAGGTATCTCTAATTCCATTAGTTTCCTATTTTTCTGTTTTGCTCAGGAAAACAGTAAGTGGCTAAATTATATCTCCACACCAATTTCTCTCTATACATATTATCATTTAGAGGCAGATATAACAAAGTTAACTGGTATCTCTGGCCCTCTGTTCCCTATCAATAGAAAGTCTTACTAGCAATGTAATGAAAAAATGAGAGAAAAATGAGGGGAACTAGAGCCCTAAGATAATACTACCAAATCCAATGGTTGACAGCAGGCAATGCTTTAATGGAAAAATCTGAATAACACAATCTCATAAAAATTATGCTCCAATTTGTCCTTAATATATCAAACATGGGTTTAAGCATGCTTATAATCAAAATATAATAGTCAATTTAATACCAATTTTTATTAGCATATTTCTAAAGATGTATATCATTTTTCAAGTTTTTGGACAAAATAGTTAAGCTAGAGTTTTCACCACAGAATATATCATTTGAAAATACGACTTTTACATAAAAATAGAAATTGGGAAGGTTGGTTTGAGTGGCACAAGAGTATCACCTAGAATATAACCTTAATATTATAGAATAATTTAAAGGATTCTAATGGTAACTTTAAAAATAAATGGGATATTACAGTATATCATTTCATTTTCCCCTTGAGATTTAAAATTTATACCAAAAAATGTTAGTATTTCCCAGTGGTCTCGTGGCTCTAAAATATGTTTAATGTTCATTTGTGTATATTCCAAATAGATGATTATAAACAATATGTAAAAATGGTAAATTCTAAGTTACATTTATTTTTAATAAAAGGAAATTCCAGCACAGTACATGTAAAAAAGAATTTAAGGAATCTATTGCCTTGAAGAAGAGAAAAAAATTAGTATACCAAAGAGCTTGGCCAATAGTTCTTCCTCCATGTTTTTAAAGAAGGTTAAATTCTTAAGAATCTGAAGTAATTTTTCTACAGTGTTATAAATTGATCTTTTAGGCCTTGGAGAAATTTGTTTTATTTTGAAATGTGTACAAAGGTAATTGATTAATAACTAAAACGCCCTAAACACAGTGACTATTTATAAATTTCAGCAAAATTTTTACATTTTAATTAGCAAATCAGATGGTAATTGCCATTTCCTCACATGGCAAGACACTAATATCCATTTAATATGAGTTTTTATTTTAAAACAAAAAGAGTAACTTCCATCTGAAAATTTCTATTGATATGATTTTCTGTCATATATTTACCCAAAGCTCTAGTCTTAAAGTCCTAAAAATGGAAACCAGGCTCTGAAAAGACTACACAGCCCTCCCCAAAAAGTATACTTCAGAAAACTAAAAGGAAAGATAACCTTAGTAAATCTCAAAGCTTTAAGATAAAAGTTTGAAAAGGCACATAACCATATTCTGAGGGGATTGTAAAGCTTCAAGATAGAAGTTTGAAAAGACATAACCATATTCTGAGGGGATTGTTCAAATAGCACCAAATTCCAAAATGCCATAATACCACTAACAAAGGCAAGTACCCCTATGCAGAAAATGTCCAATTCTAGAACAGTGGTTCTCAAGATGTGGTCTAGGAAGTCTCCTTTAGGGAAACCCACAAGGTAAAGTCTATTTTCATAATAATACCAAGGTTATGTGCCTCTTTCACTCTCTATCATGGGTGCAAGGTAAAGTTTTCACAAGCTACATGATAAGGGATGGCATTATTGATCTGACAACTTATGTTCTTCTATGTCTTATTTTTTGAAATTTCAGAATTTTAATTTGAAATGGTAAATATCTACATATAACCTACATAAATAAAAACTGGTATCCTCAATAATTTTTTTAAGAGTGTAAAGTGGTCCTGAAACCAAAATGTTTGAAAACCACTGCTCTAGAGTATTTCAAAATGTTTGAGAACCGCTCCTCTAGCATATATAGATATGTTCAGGCCATTAACAGCCAATAGTTATAAAAGGTCCCTGCTCAAAGAAATGTCAAATTATTAAAGTTCCTGGGTATCATTTACATGACACACAAAATATTTCCCTACAAAGCACTTGACATAGAGCCAAGAAAAAAGTCTATATGCTTATAAATGAAATATAATTCTATTAGGTATTTCTAAAGCCACATTTTAGCTATCTCTACTACAAAGTAGTATTTGAAAACTTAAAGTAAAAGCAGAGAAAAATTAAACTTCAAATATAACCAAATGTATATTTATTAACTAATGGGTACTTGGCAAGATATAACTACCTACAATAGCCAGGAAGATACAAACATTGGCTATCAGGCAATAAGGATTACCTTTAGTCACCTTGTTACAAAATCAAAATCATATGAATAGGAAATTTAGAAGCATAAGATAAAATAATAATCTCAATTGATTCATTTTTATTAAAATTTAATATCTAATTTGAGTAACAGTCTTGGGTTAAACAGTTATCAAGCTTTCAGAAAGAATATTATTGATGGGAAATTAACTTTCTATAAGTTCTACATGTCTACATAGGATAGAGCAAAAGGAAAATTAACATAAAATAACAGAAGAGGAATTAATTTATTTACTTAAGAAAACACAAGGCACTTTTCCAAGAAATGTTCTGAAATCTCATTTCCTTGGGACTGTTAATCTAAAAACGTAAAGTCCCATTATTTACTAAAGTCTCTTCTGTAAAAAAAGTCTCTTCTGAAAAAAAACATCATATGTGGCCTTTAAATGCATCCTAAAAATAGCCTACAACCTCATAAGCAATATATTATTAATTACAGGTTATTAACAAATGGATAATGTGGCAAATTTCTAAACATATGGTATCTCCACACTGCCTCTATCATCAGCCAGCCTACTTTTGTGAATGTCAGGCTAATAAAAATGAAGGAAGTGATGCTGCCAAAAGCAAATTTATTCAGTAAATACAGATGGAATACTAAGTGATATAAAATAAACTGGATACATACCTAAAAATCAAATATGAATAACTGGATTTTCCATACTTCTATCCCCATAAATTGGCATTGAAAATATGGAATTGCCTGTGCTACAACATTATAAATACAGTATTATACTCCAAATGACAATTTTTCTTTACCTAAAGATAAGAATTAAGATAGCACTTGAGGTAAGCAACATCCTCCTATGAAAGTGGGTACACTAGAAGTTAAAAAATGTTTAAAATCTAAAATATAAACTTTGTTTCATCTCTACTGACACATAACCCTTATCGACTACTATAAATTATTTGGTTAATAACATCACCAAAATTATAAATGATACTTAGTTAGGATGGAAAAGCACTGGTATATAAAATTTGTAAGCAAAAGGAATGTAAAAGAACAAATAAAGCATAAAAGGAAAAATATCCTACCAGTTTAATCTGTCAATGGTATGAAAAAACAACAAAAATAAGTGCTTGATAAAGTGAACAAAGTGAATTTTCATGACTATAAACACACTAACAAAATGACAGACTTAATTATTCTAGTTCTACATGTGATGTAACAGATACACCTACATGTGAAAAGACAACTCAATCTTTCTTTTGAAGAAAAACATGTACATAAACACACAGACAAAAAGACACAAATGTGTTTGACTGAAGAGTCTTGAATGCTGCATCTTGGGCCCAATGGATATAAACCTAACTTTCAGGAGAACTTCAAGTGGAAGAACTGAATCATTACTGTAGTTTTATGATAAAAATGTTTGTTTGTTTTCATTTCTTTGTAGAGAGAATTTATTCACTAAATACATGTAAACATATAGTTTAGTTTTACTTCCATACATCTAAAACAAAGATTTGGTGACCATTCAAATGATGGTGCTGCAACTGGTAAAGAAATTAACCTTGAAAATGAATCTCTAAAAGTCTGAGACCATCGTTAAGCTGTGTTGCCCTGCTAAAGAATTCTAAAAGCCTCAACTTTTATATGGAACTGAATATAACTAAGTTGAAAGAAGGGTGACCTTTCTCATAATCCAATTAGCACAATTTAGTAGTCCTATGAACAATGGGGTGAGAGGATAGAAAGGTAAAAGAAAAACCCTACCATTCCCCAAGTCTAAGGATATAAAAATATTCCTCTACATAGATAGACTGTGAGCTCTTGAGAACGATGTTGTGAGCTCCTTGAGAACGGTGACACAGAGTAGGTACTCAATAAAGGCTGGTTGGCCAAATGAATGAATGCTAGAGTTAGGGAGTTCATTCACTCCTACAACTGTCTATAAATAGGATTTCAAGGAAGCCACTTAATATAAGGAGTAGACTGGTTTAGAGAATTCCCTCTCCCCAGACAGACAGATATCATAAAAATTGGGTTGATCTACCTCATTACTCTTGCTCTGAGATAGTGTCAGGCTATCATTGGTCAGTTCCTCGTCATCAGCACTGTTTCTGCTAAGAACTTTACTCTTCTTCTTCTTGCAACCCCCTTCACTGGCAGGGCTGCTATGATCTTCTTCATTGCCTTCATCATTCTCATCCTCCTCACTCCCACTCCCCTCATCTTCATCATCCTCATTGTCTCCATCACTTCCTTCTTTCTGAGACGCAGATCTCCCCTTTCTCTTTACTGCAGTAGGTCGCCAATCATTGTCATCTTCACTGTCATAGTCATCCATGTCATTCAATTCTTCCATGGACACAAAATCCAAAAGTGGTCGATTTCGACGAAGGTTCCACTTTTTTGGCTCACTGACTTGTTCCTCTGTCGTAGTTGTAGTAGGGACTGAAGGAGATGCGTTAACAGCAGGAGGACTTGTGGCTGGTGCGGTGGCAGCAGCAGAAGCAGCCACATTATCAGATACTGTTGCTTTTTCTTTCTCCTTCTCTCTCTCCTTCTCTTTTTCTTTCTCCTTCTCTTTTTCCTTCTCTTTGTCCTTTTTCTTTCTAGGTCTTTCTCCATTTTCTTCTTCCTTCTTTTCCATTTTAATTAACGGTTTTTCTGGTGACAGTATTTCCTCCTCTGCAGAATTTTTAAGTGGTTCTTCTTTTACTTTAATATCTTCATTTAGTTCTTCCTCTAAAATATTTTCTTCAGAATCACTACAGGAACCTTCTCCACTGTCCTTTGAGGGGTCTTCACTTCCATTACCACTCCCTTCAGAATCTGTTGAAAATATGAGAAAAAAAAAACCACACATATGTATATACATACACACACACACACACAACGCTGACACAAATGAAACCACCAAAATCTGTGAGTAACTTGCAAAACAATATAAACAAATTTAAGTCAAATGATGGTAGACATTACTAACCTGATTAAATAATAAATCAATGAAGTTGGTGTAATGGTTTTATTTCAATATAGCATTAATGAAGACGAATATATGTAACTCTAAATTAAAATATGCTTTAAAAGAGGAGCACTGTTTTGTCATATAGCGCATGCTTTACTTGGTACCCTAAAGGCAATTTTTTCTAAAAGTAAATGTCATTCTGTATAAATTGGGCACGTGGTTTTAACTTAATGATAATAGAATATGCACCATAGTCTTCTACCCTTACATCTTCCTTTCATAAACTATATAGACTTATAAACATTGAGTCACATTCAGAACAAGAAAATCCTGGCCCAAAAAAACTTTGTTTCATTGTTTCATGCTTTACCCAGCAAAATTAGGCATAGATATTTAGGATAGTCAACTTGTACCACATTCCTACTACACCCATCAATTTTAGGAGCACCAAGTACATAGATGAGAAGAGACAATAGCAATGGCACAGAAAATGGAAGTTGCAAGAGAAGTTATCAATTTTCCTGCTTATTAGGATATCAATAAAAGAATCACCTAAACTTTCAAAAACTCTAGGCAGTAATTGCTATATCTCCTAGAATGAAGAAATTAATAAAATTTTTTTAAAACTAAGCCATCCAGCAACCACAGCAGTCACTAAAAAGATAGGCGAAGGATATCAAATAGTTCACATAGGACTATAAGGCTTCTAGCAAGTTTCTTCCGTTGCTGCCTAGCACAGCCCAGGCACTCTTAAGTCAACACTATTCAGTAACCTTCTAATCATCTTTATGCCTGATCAAATAAAACTCTAAAATATCTGTAGAGAGGGACACAGGGAGGAGAGAAAAGGAAGTGGGAAGCAAAGCAGTCATAGTTAGATCATAGCCAGCCATAGTAATAAAATCTGTAGGGTGATGAATATTTTATACCTATAACCAAGAAAAGGGTAATAATAAATTATGAAAAAGTTTATGTTTCTACATCATTTTAATTTCTGTTAACTCAACCAGCCTTGGCCTCTATAATTAATTGGGCATTAGATGTAAAGAAATTATCTATGATTAGTATCTAGTATTTAAAATAGCTCAAAATGCTTTTATAAATAGCTGATAAAATTTAAATCCTGCTAATTAAATCACATTTTTTTAAAAAGACTAACATTTAGCAAATGCTGACTGACCTTATAAAATCATTGTCAGTCCCTAGGTTATCATACTCATAGCTTACTCAGGACTGTTGTGGAGAAACACTCTCATCCTAAAAATTCTTGCATGGGACACAAAATCGTGTAGGTTAACAATCCCTTGTCTGAAATTTTTGGAGGCAGATGTTTCTGAAGTGAGACTTTGTTTTTTAAATTTTAGAAGGGTAGCGTAGTATATGCAGAATATATCACACTAGCACCTGCCCTATAGTCAAACACATAATTTTGCAGTAAAATGTATGAATAGTTATGATTATGATAAATATATACTACAAATAAATTATCAGTACCAATCAAGTTCTACCATCAAACAGTTTATGTCAAACTTAGGAAAGACCTGTGAATTTGTGGCTCCTCGGATTTCAAAAAAGTGTGTGGACCCAATTTTCACTCACAAATAGGTGACTTCTTTCAGTCCAGTAGCTCTCAAATCATTAAGAAAATTATGATTTTTTTTTAGACCACTCACAATTAAACCCAACTTACAAAAACAAAACAAAACAAAAGAAAAAGCCTCTGGCAAAAAAAGAATCTCTATGCAGACTGACTAAAGAAAATTGGAACATCTTGCGAGCAAGCCAATAATTAAGAGAGCTGGCAGATGGATAAAAGGTACTTTCTCCTGGATTAATCTTCTAGAAGCCATTCTACAAATACTTAGAAAGCACTCCTTAGTTATTTTTACCAATGAAAAATAACACTAGAACCCAACCCCTGTGGCTCAGTGGTTGAGCATTGACCTGTGAACCAGGTCACAGTTTGATTCGTGGTCAGGCACATACCCAGATTGTGGGCTCAGTCCTCAGTGTGGGGTGTGCAGGAGGCAGCTGATCAGTGATTCTCTCTCATCATTGATGTTTCTATCTCTTTCTCCCTCTCCCTTCCTCTCTGAAATCAATATTTTTAAAATAATAAAATAACAATAGATTCCAATGTAAGATTAACTGGGTCACAAAAGTGGGTACCTGATCAAAACTGAGAGGAATTTAACTTTGCTATTAGTAAATTTTACAAACCATAAAGTATGTTTATAATTTTAGTTTGGTTGTTGTTGCCAATACCAATCAATTATTTTTCTAAGTAGAGGGAAAGTGATACTTTAATTCTGTTTTTATTCTATAATCACGCCTGAATAAAAAGCAATTTTGAAAAACTTAAATGCTTTACATTTATTAATATGTCATTAGAAGAATGTGAGTTTTTTTCCACAAATACAAATCCTAATAGCTTACCCAACCCATCATTCTCCAAATATAACATATTAGCCATACTCCAACTGCAGCCATCAGGAATATATCAAATTTTATTTTTCTTTGATCTCTGAAAAATAACATCTTCATCTGATTAGTCATCACTTCTTTTTAGTACATATGCACTTGAGGGATGGAGATAAAAATATTTAGTTACAGTGTAGCTTGGCAATAATGAGAATGAGAAAATCAGAGTTCTTGGCTATCTATATTTTTATAGGCTGCAAAGAAGTATTTCATGTTACTATGAATTCAAACAAAGACTCTCTGCCATATTCCAAATCTATCGCTCTTACACTCTTCAAAGAAAAAAAGAACAGACTAGAGAAGTAATCCAAATACTTCAAATACAGCTAATCTTAGGCATAAGAACCAGATAATTCTAAGTCTATAATAAAAATTTTGACACTAGAAAAAAGTTTTAAAATTGAAATCCATACTTCCTACTCAGTTAAACAAATAACCTTTCTCAAACACACTCTATCAAAATCTCTCCAATCAATAGCTATTTCAACTTACAGACAGATTTTTTTGCAATTACAGAATTTTTTTTAAAAATCCGTCAAGAATCCCTTCACAATATTCAGTGCTTAAGTTTTCCCCAAGATAAATATCAAACAATAAAACCAAAAATGAAACAGTATGATTTAAATCAGATTTTTATGTTAGCTTTGCAATATAAAGAATCATCTTTGTTCATCAAATCTAAGTATTTATTCTGTTCATTGATGCAGTCTAACAGTGATTAGAATTATAAATATACACATCAGACAACAGATCACCGTCTACTGCTGATTGTTATCATCTTGTGACCATTTTGACAAATCTTGTAAAGCTCTTTTTAAAAAGCCAATCAGTCAACACAACTCATCCTCTATTTCCAGCTGTGACAATTTTGTCCCACAGAGGACATCTGGCAGTGTCTAGAGAGAAAGGTGGCCATGAAAGGTCCAGGTGTAGTAATACACAGCACAGGCCTCCACAACAAAGAATTATCCAACACAAGATGTCCATAGTGCTGAGTTTAAGAAACCCTGGTCTAGCATATAAGGCCTCAAGGTGACCTCATTCTACTTTCCCAGGTTCATCCCTTCTATTCGTTTATTCAGTCACGATCCAAGATTAATAAACATTTTCCAACCTCTACACTTTCAACACTTAATGTTTCTCCATCAGGATTTCAGTTTCTAATTTAACTCTTATCTCAATGACTTCTCCTAGATCAGTCCATCTAGAGTAGACCTGTATCCTTTGAGAGACTTAAACTGCATAAGTGATCAAGCATGCTTTGTATCATCTATTCATTATTTTATCTAATTACTCTAATGTTATCACTATTTCTTAGTGAATTCACCATAACATCCAGAAAAGTACTTTGAAACAAAACTACAGATGATCAAGAAACATTTTGATCCACTTAAGCTAAAGTCAAATTAAGCACAAAATATTACCAAACCAAAGTCTCAGCCTAACTCTTCCAGCTAAATTACTCTCTGACAATTTCACCTAAGTAAACTATGAGTTAACCTTCTTACTTTGGCCAGAAGGTTAGGGGACACGGCATTGTTATATTATCTTATTTAATAAAGGTAATATATATCCTTTTCTTCAAAAAGATTCCATTTATATAGCAGATTACTCAAAGAATCTATCCTAGCCCTAATCTTAGGTCCAAGTCTCAAATATAAGCACTTTAGGCCAAAACATGAAGTTGACAATATTTGACAGTTTTATACCTATAAAACTGGTCATTTTATAGAGCTTCACCTAACATTTCTACATATGTCTTTTCTGGTGGTATCACAATAATTCTAATACACTTATATCCCATTTTAGGATTTATTAATTTTAAAATTTATTTACTGGCTCTCAATCAAAAGTGAAAAATTTAGGGGTGGGGTGGGGGGAAGAGATTAACCTAAGAATTTATATGTGTATATGCATTGCCCATGAACACAGGGAAAGGATAAAGGCCTAGGTGGCAGGGAGGACCAGGTGGTAGGGGACAAGGGGGAGAAAAGGAGGAGCATTTGTAATACTCTCAACAATAAAGATTAAAAAATAGATAAATAAATGATAATTTTTTTAAAAAAGAAAACAAGTGAAAAATTTAGCTCTATTTTCACCTTTGAGATAAAAGGTAATCTATATTCAGTTCATTATTTTGGCCCTAACCGGTTTGGCTCAGTGGATAGAGCGTCGGCCTGCGGACTCAAGGGTCCCAGGTTCAACTCTGGTCAAGGGCATGTACCTTGGTTGCGAGCACATCCCCAGTGGGGAGTGTGCAGGAAGCAGCTGATCGATGTTTCTCTCTCATCGATGTTTCTAACTCTCTATCCCTCTCCCTTCCTCTCTGTAAAAAAAAAATCAATAAAAATATATTAAAAAAAAAAAAGAAATGTGAAAGCTATATTCAGTTCATTATTTTGAATGGTAGAGGCTTATAATTATTGTCAATAATCACTGTCAGATAATTTTTGAACAATATTTCTTTTTAGATTTTATCATTTGAGAAACGGATGAATAAAATTATGTTTATCTGCAGGGGTCTTAAATATAACCTTTGTCTATAGAATTTTCAATATTTATCCTTAAAGCCAAACAGAAATATAAAGCTTTGTGGTCAGAATTCAGATTTCAAAATGAAATCAGAAGAAACTGATGCAGAGAATCAGATAAAAATTGAGACAAATCAATCTAAGCATTTTAACATTAAGTTCTAAGAAAGTCAGGAGTCAATCCTAGAAATTGTTTGGAAAGAAATGGTTTTTATTTCTCCACTTTCGGTTTAATCTATTCATAGATAAGGTTGGATTCCACAACGTCAGAATGTTTAAAAAGCAGTGATAAGTTTAATGTCTTATTTCCTGTAAGAGTCCAACTATCTCAGACAGAGAAAAGATGCAAATAGGAATCACTGGTAATCTAGAATAAGCCAACATTTCAGCCATGGGAGACACCAATGCACCTAATCCACGAGCAGAAAATATCATTCAATTTCTACTGACTATGAACTATTTTAAAGAAAATCATTTTCTACTAACTCTCATTTACAATAACATCAAGAACTACACAGATAAATTTTGACTTTGGGACACAATTTAATCTCCCCAGAGGTTAAGAAAGTAGGTATTATGACAAGAGGGAACAGAAAGTATACAGATTTTTAGTGCTTTTAGAATTTCTTTTAATTATCAGCTAATAAAACTCATCCTACCACTTACCACAAATAATAGATAATTCCCATTAACTCTGATTAAAATTTAACAAGTTCAGGAATCTCTACTTAGCTTGATATCATAAATTATTTTGAGAAAGTAGTTTGTACCATTGTTTTAAATGTTGTAAAAGAGAAGTGATACCTGTGAATGACTCCATCTTAATAAGCAAAAAGAAAAAAAGTTACAAAATCAGAATTTATTGCCAAAAAAATAATTATGGAACATTTAAAGAAATTAAGCTTTGGAATTTTTCCCATAATGGTATTCAAATAAGTAATAATTTCTGAGATCCAACTATTTTAATAACACTTTACAATCTGGACCGTAACAAATCAAAATAACATTCGAGTCAAGAATATTCTATCTGCCAAGGTTTCACCAAGAGAACTAAAGAAGATTTGGATTTTACCCCCTTGCCCTTCCTTTTCTTTCCCTTCTTTGGTACCAAGCACCAGTGAATCAACTAAATGGAAGGTAAAAGAGCTGAGAAGGTTAAAAAACAAACAAAAATCAAGATAAACTTAACAACTTTTGATTACTGGGAGTGACTTGATTAGTCAGCACACCATCCAAGTAGTTTTGGTTTAAGATTATATCCTTATCTCTGTTTAGGATCTAAGCAGAGAAAAAGACTGTAAATTTTGGAATCAAAAGGCATGGATGAGAATCCACTATGGCCTGAGTGACCTATTGCAAGTTCTTTAAATTCAGTTCCCCTATTATCAAAAAATATCTCCTTTGCTAAGTTACTTTAAAAATTAAATGAGATTATGGGAACAAAAAGTTCTCAGTAAGTCACAAATGAATTCTGATTGTTGATGCTATTAAAAGTAATACTAGTAACATAACCTAACTTCATCCCTTCCTGATCATCCCTAGCAGGAAAAAAAAAAAAAAACATAAAGGAGAAAGACTAAGCATAGAAAATTCTATGGAAGAATACTTAAAATCTGTTAGAGAAATGCGCCCTGGCCAGGTAGGTCAGTTCGTTTCAGGTTCCATCTCTGGTCAGAGCACATACAAGAAGCAACCAATGAATGCATAAATAGGTAGAACAACAAATGAATGCTTCTCTCTCTCTCTCTCATATCTATAAATAAATCTTCAAAGTATTTCTAAAGCCTGTTAAAAGGATGAAACTGTAAGGCAGCAGTTCTCAACCTATGGGTCGCGACCCCTTTGGGGGTCGAACGACCCTTTCACAGGGGTCACCTAAGACCATCAGAAAACACATATATAATTACATATTGTTTTTGTGATTAATCACTATGCTTTAATTATATTCAATTTGTAACAATGAAATTGGGGATCACCACAACATGAGGAACTGTCTTAAAGGGTAACGGCATTAGGAAGGTTGAGAACCACTGCTGTAAGGGCTTTCATTTCTCTCTTTAAATTTCTACTCAAAAGGGGCAGAATAGCCCTAACCGGTTTGGCTCAGTGGATAGAGCATCGCTTGAGTGAAGGGTCCAAGATTTGATTCAGGTCAAGGGCATGTCCTTGTGGGCACATCCCCAATAGGGGGTGTACAGGAGGCAGCTGATTGATGTTTCTAACTCTCTATCCCTCTCCCTTTCTCTCTGTAAAAAATCAGTAAAATATATTTTAAAAGGGGGGGGGGGATAATAAGTAATGTTTATTGTTCACATATTTAAACATAATTTGTATCCAATTCTCAGATTCCTACAATTAAGATTTTATATGTATCTTTATATGAGCTACAATGAACGGAGGAAACAAAGTGAACCGTACTCTTCTATGTTTTCCAATTTTTACAATGTGAATATATGACCTTTTTAAAAAGTTCATTGTTTTTTAAATCGCAAAACATAGAGCAAGCATGCATGCTTTACATCTCAGAGAATTTTGAAAGGCCCAAACCACAAGCAAGGTCCAGTGGCTACTATGAAACACAATTTTTTTCTCTGGTCAGCTTTAGTAAAACTCCCCCCAGAGGGTGCGCCAGTGATTTGAAAAGAGAAGAACCCTGCTCATGAGCAGTTCATGGCTCACATTACTCTCGGGATATTATTCTACCTTGTGATATCTCTCAATTTTTCCCCCCTCTATCCATCAAATAAGCAGAACTATATTTCCAAGTAAAGAACAGAGAAAACGTTTTTGCATCTTTGGAAAAAGTCCTCTGGCAGGTTCATTAAGAATCAACAAAAACGGATAACAATGATCGGACCTAGTGAGAGGATCTTAGAGAAATGTGGGAAATCAACTGTACAAAGTAAATGAAGTTTCCGTGCTTTAACTTTACATTGGCATTGTAATAAAAACCGATTCTTTAAAAAAAAAAAAAAAGTCTGAAAATAAACCCAACTTCAGAGAGCTGGGAAAGGGAAGAAACATTTACCTGAGGCATCTCCAACTTTAAAATCACTGTCATCTGAACTATCATAATCGAGAGCTTCTAGCAGAGAAGCTGCCAAAGGCTTCACCTGCCTCCTCTTGGAGCTGCGATCCACTGTTAAGGGAAAAAAATATACAGCGTCATTCAAAACCACACAAAGCACAGGGGAGAGCAGCGGTGCTGCGGGAGGTGCAGAAGACCTCCCGCTAGGGATCTTCATCTGACTCAGCTCGGGGCTAACGGTGTAGGGGCAGGAGGGTGGGAACGCGGGCTGGGAGGGCCGGGAGCAACGTGGGCCGCTGCACCGCCGGTCGGTCGGTCGGCGAAGGCGACCCTCCTGCACATCTTGTGATGTGCCCGCGGGTCGGTCGTCACCCCTCATTGAGGCACCGTGACCGTCAACAGAAAGCACACGCCAGGCCCAGGGAAGAAAAGAAGTCGCGATCGCTCCCGCGGACCGCGAGGGGCACGCGTCCACGCAGCGCCCCACCCCCGCCCGGCTGTCCCACCGGCTCTGCCTCCTCCGAGGGCTGAACGGACCTTCCTCCCCGCGGAGGCCTCCGACACTTACTAAGGAATCCGTGCGGTGGTCGTTGGGAGACCTAGGGAGAGGCTGCGGGAGCCCAGGCAGCGCCGAGGTCGGGGGCTGAGACCGCGGGACCCAGTCGGAAGATGCTATTTAAAACCGGCGGTGCCGCCGAGCGGATGGGGCGTCCCAGGTGCAGCCCGGCGGCCCCTTCGCGCACCCCACCCCCTGACCCGCCCCTTAGTCCTCGCGGAACCGGCCCCAGAAGCTCGAGCTTCCCCGGCGCTCCCCGGGCGCGGGCGCCCTCCGGTCCAGGCAGCGCCGCCAACCTGGCAGCCCTGGGGAGTTAACTCCCTCGTTAAAACGGTTAGAAAAAAAAGAAAAGAAAAGAAAGAAAAACTTTATTAGCCTGCACCAGAAGCAACAAAAGACCCAGAATTTGCACAGTCCAAGACCGATTGCCTGAGACAATAGGGAAAGCAACGACCCGGATACAGCTCGGAAGACAAGGAAGTAGAAACACACAGCAGACCAAGACTTTAATGCAGCAGGAGCCCAGGGCGCCTGCGCCAAACTCGTCCCCGCTCTTCCTCCCCGAGCGGAGCCGAACGGAGCCGAAAGGAGCCGAACAGAGCCCGGAGCGGCCGAGCGCAGGACGGTAGTGCCGGCGAGAACTTCGAACACGCCCAGATCCTGAATGGCCCCGCCCACAACCCCCCGAGGCTCCACCTACAGTCCAAATCTGTAGGGGCCCATTTTTGTTTCTGGTTTTTCTTTTTTAAGGATTTACTCAATACGATTTCCACAAAGGGACGTTTGCTAACTTAACTTACTGTCAAAAAACAATACCATCTCTTCCACTGCTTCTTCCATAAATTGCATCCCTCAAAATACCTGGGAACATGGGGAAATTTTATCTCCTGGAAGCGGGTGATGTGAGAATAGCATTAGATAGACCTTGTTTGCTGCTTTGATCATTACACCTCTAACAGAGGGAAAGCATTCATTTAATTATATTGACTATTGTTAGAACGATTGTACCTCGGACAGACATCTTCGCATAAATAAAATATACACAGTATTTAATTCTGCTGAGAAAAAGAGATAATAAACCTAGGGGAAATATTTCCTCTCACAAGTATATTATGCATTAATTTATGATGTATGTCCAATGACTGAAAAAGAGTGCCTTGTATCCAGTTAGAGAATGTATTTATTAAAGTGAAATTTTAATACTAATAAATTCACTACTAGTATAAAAACATGAGGACAGAATGTACAACCAGACAAGGCAGTCTTCTGTCAGTGGATGGTCATTGGTGCCAATTCAATCCCAACAGGAATCCCCAGTTTGGGGTGCAGTGAAGAAAGACATTTTTTTCAGTGCAAACAGCTCAATGGTGATACAGCACAGCTGTGAAATAGCCTGATAGTGTCCAGCTCAATTACAAAGCACACCACAGCCGGGAGGCAGCCCCTGGGGCCAGGCCCATCTCTGGCTAGACAGCTCTGCTCCTGGTTTGCTCCTCTCTGCTCCAGTGAGACATCTTCGTGACATCTTTGGTGTTTGAGCTCAGCCAGGGAAACACTGTCTTCAGTCTCCGGTGGAAAGGGAAAGTGCACTTGCTCAGTGAGAGAACTGCTGACATATAGACAGAAGTCCCCACCCCTGGGACTTTTGCAAATGAGGGCTCCAAATCTTCACAGTTTGATTGGCCCAAAAAAGCATTGTCCTGATTGGTCAAAATGAAGCTTCTCTGATTGGTCAGTGAAGAATCTGCTGTGGGATATAGATGTACAATTGGATTGGATGTGGAAAGCCTCAGTCCTATTGATTGAAATACTATTTCAGGAACTCCTTTATAAGGGCTGGCTCATATGGCAGGAACACGAAGCAGGCAGGCAGTTCAGTGCAGGCTTCTCCCTGAAGTGTGGTTTGCATAGAGACCCCTATTTAGAAGTGGGCTGCTTGGCTCTGCTTTTAAATTTGAGCCCAGTTCACTACTGGAACCCTTTTCTATGGGTATCTTCTTTCTTAGGTGTCTACACCTTCAACAGTTACAAATGCCATGCTTATTTACATACAGGTTAGCTACTTTTAAAAAACAATATTAAAATGTTAGAATCTGAGCAGTATTCATACTTTTAAAAATGTTTATATATTAAAGCTAGCCAAATATTTGCATGAAACTGGTACAGTTCATTGGTTTATTCTACAAGTATACATTAATGTGGCAATGTTTGTAACATGGGAAAATACGAAAGACCGTAAATTAAATATGTAGGAATCTATATATATATATATGCCTAAGCGACCATTCGACCATTCAACTGTTCAACCAGTAGCTATTTGTGCACCGGTGTGGTCCCTTGGCCTAGCCAGTGGGTATCAGGCCAAAACCAGCAGTCCAACATCCTGAGGGGTCCTGGATTGCGAGAAGGTGCAGGCCAGGCCAAGGGACCCCACCAGTGCATAAATCCATGCACCAGGCCTCTAGTCAAATAATATAATGCAACAGTGGAGCTTACTTTTAAAGAAACGTGTTTAATGCTTTTTATAAACTGGAATTAAATTACATAACATTAAATTTGAAAAATAGTCCATATTTATGTGGTACAATGTATGGGAGGATTACAGAGAGGTTAGACTTTCTGTGAGACAGTTGTCTTTTCCTTTTCCAGAGCTTAGGATAGAGCTGAGGGTATAAACCAGTCAATAAACAGTTGCTGTATATTATGAAAAGGGCTGCCAGAGAGAAAGTACACATGCATACAGGAGAGAAGGCACTCAGGGAAGGCTTCCTGGAGAAAGTTCTATTTAGATCCAGACATAAAGTGTCTGAACTTGCCTGGAAAAGAGAAGAAAGGAGACAAAGGTGTTTCAGACCATGGACAGGACATGCGCAAATGCCCAGGTCTAAGACAGCATGACTAGTCAGATTCCTCAAAAGTTGGACTTCCTCTAATGCCCTCAGGACATTGCTCCATAACAGTACTTGTAACAGTTATTATTATTTTATCCTTACCCAAGGATATCTGATTGATTTTAGAGAGAGAGGAATGGAGAGGGAAAGGGAGAGAGAGAAACATCCATGTAAGAGAGAAACATTGATAGGTTGCTTCCTGAACCCACCCTGACTGGGGATCATGCCCTGACTGGGAATTGAAACTGCGACTTTCCAGAGCACTGAAGGATGCTCCAACCAACTTAGCCACACTAGCCAGGGTTCTTTGGAGGTAAAGAGGTAGGGTGCTTGGGGGAAGTCAAATAAAAGAAATGAAAACAAAAATTTAATTGTCTTACCTTGTTTGAGAGAGAAGATGTAGATCCTGATTAATTTTTTTAAGCATCCAGGAAAGTGCAAATCAGTTTATTGTAAGTGTAAGGATAAATAGATCCAAAGACATTAAAGCATGCAACAGAGTGCATAGGCCAGGCTGAGGAGCCTCTACCCCACCCCCACCCCCCACACGAATTTTGTGCACTGGGCCTCTAGTAAACCATAAAGGAGAGACTTCTCATGTGCATTCTCCCTATACCACCAACCTTCTTTTCCAACCCACCACAACCATCAGAGCAAGGATATTTCTAAACATAACTTGCATTCATGTCTACCAGGTGAACAGGGCTTCTTATTTAGGCAAGGTATATAAATTCTGGCTACCAATACCACACAATCTATGTATACAGACATATAGGCAACTGAGAATCATTACATATTTGAGAAAAACTAACAACATGAGAAGAACTAAATTTTAAAGACCTTTAAAACAATTATATGATTCAGATATATCAGGTCTCCTATGTACATCATGAGATTTAGAAGGTGAAAGGGAGAGAGAGACCTTCTCTGAGCTGTAGGAGCAGCAAAGAAAGCTGCATTATCTTTGAGAATAGAATCTACCTTCTAGCTTCTACCTTAAAAGGTATAAGGTCATGGTGGATGGTGGAGGAGCAGCTCTGGAAAAGGTCAGCAGCAATAGCTGCACTCGATTTCTGACTTCTAGATCACAGCTACATTGTATGATCTTGAAACTAAAAGTCTCATTATAGCCCTGACTTTTACTCCTCCAACCTTTCAAATGCTCTTGTATGCACCAAAATTTCTTTTCAATATAAACTACCCAGAGGAATTTCTATTTCCTCTATTAAGCTATTTCCTGATACAGTATTTGGTACAGAAAGGTGTTCATAAAATAAAACCTCAACGGTAGGAATTTAAGATTTATTGTTTGACTCGGTGTTGGTCAAAAGAGTGATAACTTCATTACCAATGGAAAATAAAATATTGGTAGTTGAAGGCATACGATGGTAAAACATTTATTTATATAGTCACATGTAATCACCTGGAATGAGGTGCCTGTTGAAGGCAAGCCTTTGGTAACAAGTGTTTGATAGAATATTAAGCTGGAAATAAGAAATACTGAGCAAAGCTAGAGCCAGTAGCTAGCCAAACAGCTGTCATTTATGATCCCTAAAGGATATCTTTTGCAGAAAGTTCATGGCTCATTTGATCTCTCACTGTAATGAATATTTTCAGAGATTTTCAAGAGAAAACAGTATTTTTGAAGTAAGAAAAGGTTGTGCTGAAATTTATGAACTTCATGAGAATCTCAAATGCTCCCAGGGAAAAAAAAAAGACAGGGTATCTACAAAGGAAGAGGAATCAGGTTCAAATTAGAATTCCTAACTGAAACTTTGGATGGCTGGGAACTTCAGGCATCTAAACATTATTAAACTAGAGGCCCGGTGCACGAAATTCATGCCATTGACTGGTTTATAGGACCACTGACTCCTAACTGCTCGCCTGCCTGCCTCATTGCCCCTAACCACTCTGCCTGCCTGCATGATCACCCCTAACTGCTCGCCTGCCTCATCACCCCTAACCACCTCTGCCTGCCTGCCTCATTGCCCCTAACCACCTTTGCCTGCCTGCCTCATCACCCCTAACTACCTCTGCCTCAGCCCCCGCTGCCAGGGCTTCGGCCGGAAGGATGTCCAGAATGACGTCTGGAAGGTTGTTCAGCTGTCGGGCCTAATTAGCATATTACGCTTTTATTATTATAGATGTTTTTTGATAATGGGTTTATTGGTAATCACCATTTTCAAGTTATATAAAATATACTGACTACAGAATTTTCTTCAAGGATTTAGGCAGCAAGGATCGACTCTAGTGTTATATAAGTAAAAACTTTTCATATATATTACAAAAGAAATACTGAAAAAAATTGTTAACCAATTAAGTTTTTCATAGCTCTATATTGCACAAATGAATATCATGAAAATACTTTTTAATCTGATCTTTGTGCCCTAGCCAGTCAGTCATCTCTTTAGACATAAGAATAACTTTTTTTAAAAAAGTTACTTAGCTTGGGGTGAGTTTTTTTAACAGCTTTATTGAGATTTAATTCACATAACTTAAAACTCACCCTTCCATGTTGTAAAATTTAGTGGTTTTTAGTATATTCATAATTTATACCACTATCACCACTATTTAATTTTAGAACATTTATATCACCCCAGAAAGAAACACCATACCAGTTAGCAGTAACTCTTCCTTTTCCCTATTCCTAGCCCCTGGCAATCACTAATCTACTTGCTGTCTCTGTGGATTTGTCTATTCTAGACAGTTCATATAAATGGAATAAAAAATGAGTGGTCTTATGTGTCTGGCTTCTTTATGCTAGTGTAGTGGTTTCATGGTTCATCCACATTGTAATATAGCTTATTATTAAATTAACATTGTAAAATGTGATCAATATTTGTTCTGCATGAAGAAAAAACAAAAATGACAGGTGAGTACCTAAATATTTTCCATAGTAGCTATTTACTAGACAGATCTCTTAGACAAGCCAAGGTATTTTATCATGTTTCAGTGCATATGAATGGCAGTCTTAGGGGCTGAGTTTCATAAGGGGCAAGTCCCAAAGAAGCAAAGCAGATGGGCAAAGACAGCATCAGTGGAGTAACATCCTGAAGTTTACAATATTATATGTTAGACAGACACATGAGGTTGGTTAGAGACAGGAGGTTTCATGTCATCAACTCAAAAGGCGAAAAAAGCTTTCAAATAAACAAAAATGTGTAAATGATACCTTCTATTCTTTTTAACCCATCAGATCTTTAATGGCAAATCATAAGTAAACTCCCTAACATTGTTCTAAATCCAGATAACTTAGTTTTCAAAAGAAAAGTTTTGGCAAATAGAGAAAAGTGAAAAATAATTAAATGCCTAGATCAAAGGATCATCCAGAAGCAAAGGCCCTTATAAATATTATCCATACCAAGACCCCCAACAAGCCTCTTTTAAGCCCCCTCCATTAATACTTCCTTGGTGCCTGTAAACATGGTCATTATCCTGAGTATAACACTATTTTATATAATTTTATGTAAATGGGATTTATACAGTATGTGTTGTTTTGTTTCTGGTTTCTTTGATTAATCTTTTCTTGTGAGGATCATCTATGTCATTGTGTGTAGTTGTAGTTCATTTGCATTATGGAAACACATGCTTGAATGTACCACAATTTATTTACTCATTTACCCTCGATCAACATTTTGGCTCTTTTTCTATCTTGTGCTTCAAAATTCTTCCAACCTCTACCCATTGCCCAATTCCAAAGACATCTCCCCATTTTTAGGTATTTATTATAGCAGTACCTCACTTCTTGTACCAAAATCTGTATTAGATTTCAAGGACTGCCACAAAAAATTACTACAAGTTGGGTGGCTTAAAACAATAGGAATTTATTTCCTCACAGTTCTGGAGAACAGAAATGTGAAATCAAGGTATCAACAGGGCACACTTCCTCCAAAGGCTCTATGGAGAATCTTTCCCTGCCTCTTCCAGTTCCTAGTGACTCCTGGTGTTCCTGGATTTTTGGTAGCTTAACCCTTTGAGTGCCAGCCAGTATCCTAGGAACCATGCTAAAATTGCCAGGGCATTTTTGCTGATTTTAAAGCAGTTTAGGAAAAGAATTATGAATCGCAAGTAAATGAAGTTACATATTCAAAAACTTAAGGAAACCTTTACTACATTGACATATTTAGCAATATCATCTTCACTAATAAAAGCAGACTTAGAACTCGACGCTATTTCGAAGCTTTTTTTTTCAATATATATTTTATTGATTTTTTACAGAGAAGAAGGGAGAGGGATAGAGAGTTAGAAACACTGATGAGAGAGATCGATCAGGTGCCTCCTGCACGCCCCCTACTGGGGATGTGCCCGCAACCAAGGTACATGCCCTTGATCGGAATCGAACCTGGGACCCTTCAGTCCTGGGACCCTTCAGTCCTGGGACCCTTCAGTCCGCAGGCCGACGCTCTATCCACTGAGCCAAACCAGTTCGGCTCCATTTCGAAGCTTTGATAGGGCTCCCGGCACTTTTGGCAAAAGACAGGAGGAGCGCGATCGCGCTCCCAGGCACTCTAGGGGTTAATTCCAATCTCTGGGTCCTTTACATGACCTTCTTCCTGTGTGTTTGTCTTTGTGTCTGCTCCTCTTCTTATAAGGATACCTACCAGCCATTGAATTTAGAGTAATGTCACCCTAATCCAGTATGATATTATCTTAACCAATTACCTCTGCAAAGACCCTACTTCCAAATAAATTCAAATTCTGAGGTTCCAGGTGTTCATGAATTTTTCAGGGGACACTGTTCCACCCACTATATTCTTCAGTGTCTTGAAACAGAAAAACATCGTCTGCATTGTCTAAGTAATCTAGAGTGCCAGTCTTGGAGTGAAAGTCTGTGAACAGTTTTAAAATCAAGTAATTTTAAATAAAATATTTTACCAGAGCTCCACAGTTTGAGGGATCTGATATTTATTTGATAAACTGCTCTCATTAGTCTGGTTGGGATTAAAGAAAACATGAGTGGACTATTCATGTCAAGTTTAATTACGAGGTTAATACTTGCTTTTTAATGTGAATTTGGAAGACTCCTTTTTTCAATGTTATGGGACAAATTTAATAGCATCAGAATTATCTATACCTTGAAGCCTTGATAGATGTTATGAATTGAATGTTTTTATTCTGCAAAAATTCATACAGTGATGCCCTCACCCCCAATGTGATAGTATTTGGGTGTGAGCCTTTCAGAGGTAATTAGGTTTAGATGAACACATGAGGGTGGAGCCCCTATTATTGGATTAGTGTCCTTATGAGTGGAAGAGAGAAAACAATGTGAGGACAGTGATAGGCTTTCATCTGCAATCCAAGAAGGTTATCATCAGGAACCAAATCTGAGGGCACCTTGATCTTGGTCTGGTGAATGTTTTTGTATCTACAGCTGTTATTAGAGACCATCAAAAGTAGTTTGCTTTCTGTTGACTAGTTATATACTTTGACTGTCATACCTGGGACACATTAACTCTGGAGCCCTCCTTCAGGGTCCTTGATCATCTCTTAATTCCACAGAAAATCATCATGGTCAGTTACATTGATGGTATCATGTTGATTAGACCTCGTAAGAAAGAAGTAACCAGTACTCTTGACATATTGGTAAGATAATTGTAGGCCAACTAAATCTAATAAAAAGATCAGGTTTCTGTGGCCTCAGTGTATTTCTAGGATTCCAGTGATCTGGGACATCTACACTAATAAAGCCAAAGATGCTAATTGACCGTACCTTTGCTATGCCCAAAGCCACGCCCACCAGCCAATCAGAGCAACTATATGCAAATTAACCCAACCAAGATGGCAGCCGGCAGCCACGGAGCTGGAGCAAGCAGGAGGCTTGGTTGCCCCGGTGATGGAGGAAGCCAAGCTTCCCACCTGCCCTGAGCCAGCTGTGGCCTCCGTTCATGGCAACAAAGTTTCAATTATAGAAGACAAATAAATCCCAGATACCTGCTTCCAGCCAGCCTCCACTGGGAGCTTGGGTGTCTGGGGACCGTGGCCAACCTGCAAACAGCCATCAGCCCCTCAACCAGAATGGCCACACCCTCATGGGGTGAGGGTCCCTGCTGGGGGGCTTGGCCAGCCTGAAAATGGCCCTCAGCCCCCTCACCCAGACTGGCCAGGCACCCCAGCGGGACCCCCACCCTGAAGGGGCTGTGGCCAGCCTACAAACAGCCATCAGCCCCTCACTCAGGCTGGCCAGGCACTCCTATATAATAAAAGGGTAATATGCAAATTGACCCTAACAGCAGAACGACTGGGAATGACTGGTCACTATGACACACACTGACCACCAGGGGTGGTGATCAATGCAAGAGCTGCCTCCTGGTGGTCAGTGCGCTCCCACAGGGTGAGCTCTGCTCAGCCACAAGCCAAGCTGACAGCTGCCAGTACAGTGGTGGTGGTGGGAGCCTTTCCCGCCTCCTCAGCAGTGCTAAAGATGTCCCCTCCTGGCAAGTGGACATCCCCGGAGGGCTCCCAGGCTGCCAGAGGGATGTCTGACTGCCAGCTTAGGTCCAATCCCCCAAGAGAGTGGGTCTAAGCCAGTAGGTGATCATCCCCTGAGGGGTCCCAGACTGCGAGAGGGCACAGGCCGGGCTGAGGGACCCCACCGAGTGCACACATTTTTGTGCACCAGGACTGTAGCCTATATATAAAACCCTAATATGCAAATAGACCAAAGAGCAGAACAACTGAACAACTGGTTGCTATGATATGCACTGACCACCAGGGGGCGCATGGGGAACATGACGGGCGTCGGCTGTGGTGGGATTGTGGAGCAGGTGAGCGGGGGCACCAGACCAAGGTGGGGCACCAGTCGCTGTCATCGGAGCGAGCCTCTGGTGGTTACTGAAAATTCTTTGCTCCCGCGTGCCACAGTCTCACCCGGCACTTACACCCGCTGCCTGCGCCGGCCCCACTTGCACCCACTGCCAGTGCCAGAGTCGCTGCTTGCACCTGCTGCGGGCACCCAGTGCCAGTCCCAATTGCCTGCCCACAATTGCCCCTGAGGGCTTCTCCACCTCCCCCTGCTCCTGAGGGGGAATCAGGGCAGCAGCTGCTACTTGCACCCGCTGCTGGCACCAGCCCCAATCGCTCCACACTGTCAGCAGGTGCGATCAGGGCTGGCGCCGTCAGTGAGTGGGAGTGGTGGTGGTGGGAGCAGGGCTGCGGCAGACAGGGAACCGGGCACCGTGGTGGGAGGGGCCAAGCGGGGGCGCAGAGGATGGGCCGAGACCCGCCCCTTTGCCCACCTCAGCCTCTTGGCCCACAGTTCCTTTTCAAGGTGCACGGATTCATGCACTGGGCCCCTAGTGTCAAGATAACCCTTATCATAAAGGTTCATAATACTACATGGGCATCTGAATTTGGGAGACATTTACCACATCTGGTTGTGCTACTCTGAACAAAATGGAAAGATGCTAGTTTGGGGCAGGGCCCTATAACCAGTCTGGGATGCCAAGCAAACTGCTCTTCAACTCAGGTATATAATCTAGCAGGTCTGTTTAGTGCTTGAAGCAGATTATCATGCTACCTGAGTTATCTATCATGAACTGGGTCACATCTGACAAAGTCATAAGATTGAATATGCACAACAGCAGTCCAAAACCAAATGGAAACTAGGTGGGTTTTAGCAGGTCTTGAAGGCATAGGTAAGCTGCATGAGTAAGTGTCACAAATGCCCATGTTCTTTGCCTCCTTCCCTCTCAACCTGCACCTATAGTTATATGGAGCATTCCCTATGACCAGTTAACTGATGAAGGAATATTTGAGCCTGGTTGACAGATGGCTCTGTATGAAATGCTGTCGATGTGCCAAATTAGACAACTGTAGTACTATAGTCTCACTCTGGATTGACCTTGAAGGACAGTAGTGAAAGATAATATAGGAGTGGCTCTTCTTACTATTTTCCCTAGTGATCCGCTAATGAAATTTTGACTTACCATGTCCTGACGGTGTCTTTGCTGGTCTAGAAGTCTGTTTCCAAGGAAGAATGCTTCTATCAGAAGATAGGGCAATGATTCCATCACACTCGAAGCTGAGCCTGCTGGCTGGTCACTTGGACTCCTCATGTCAATCTATCAAGAGGGGTTATCCTAGTAGCTTGCATGATTGATTGATTTTGATTACAAAGTGAAAATTGGGACACTAAAACTCGATGAGGGTAAAGAAGAATATGTCTGGAATGCATGAGATTCCTTGGGGTGCCCCTTTATATTCCTGTTCTTGCCAAATTACTCCTTTAGTTTCTATATTCCTAGACTATATTCCATGTCTAATTCTGTGAAAAACGGCTCCCATGTCTTCTGCAGGACACCTATGTCATTGAATTTGAGAGTTTGGAGGCAATAGGAGATCCAGTGGGGTCTTCCTTTCCTCATGGATTCCACCTGTTCTCACAAGTTCTAATGTGTCTTTGCTTCTGCACTTCATGTCCCACTTTCCTTCCCAATTGCCTCCCTGCTGACATCAGACTGCAATAAGAAACACTGCTCTGCAATTGCATAAGGTCAATTCCTTATAATAAATCCTTTATTATATGGTACTAGAGGCCTGGTGCACAAAAATTTGTGCACTTGGTGGGGAAGGGGGGGTCCCTCAGACTGGCCTGTGCCCTCTCGCAGTCTGGGACCCCTCGGGAGATAACGCCCTGCTGGCTTAGGCCTGCTCCAGGGTGGCAGAGGGAAGGCCCAATCACTAGGTGCAGCCCCTGGTCGGGCTCAGAGCAGGGCCAATTGGGGAATTGGGGTGCCACCCCCTATCATGCACAGAGCAGGGCAGATTGGGAGGTTGCGATGCCACCCTCAGTCACGCTCAGGGTAGGGCCGATTGGGGGGTTGGGGCACCACCCCCTGTCACACTCAAGGCAGGGTCGATGGGGAGGTGCGGCGCCACCCCCTGTCACGCACAGAGCAGGGCCAATCAGGGGGTTGGGGTTCCATACCCTGTCACGCACAGAGCAGGGTCGATCAGGGGTTGGGGGAGCTCCCCCCTGTCACGCACAGATCAGGGTCAATCAGGGGGTTGGGGAGCTCCCCCCTGTCATGCACAGAGCGGGGCCCATCAGGGGGTTGAGGAGCTCCCTCCTGTCACTCACAGAGTAGGGCCAATAGGGGAGTTGGGGCACCGCCCCCTGTCACACACAGAGCAGGGCGGATCAGGGGGTTGGGGCGCCGCCCTCTATCACCCACAGAGCAGGGCCGATCAGGGGGTTAGGGCACTGCCACTCTCACACTCAGGGCAGGGCCGATGGGGAGGTTATGGCTCTACCCTGTCACACACAGAGCAGGGCCCGTGGGGGGGGGGGGCGGGGTTGGGGTGCTGCACCCTGTCACACACAGAGCAGGGCAGATCAGGGGGTTGGGGCACCACACCCTGTCACACACAGAGCCGCAGGGCGACCAGGGGGTTGGGGAGCTCCCCTGTATCAGGCACAGAGCAGGGATGATCAGGAGGTTGGGGCGCCTTCCCCTGTCACAAACAGAGCAGGGCGGATAGGGAGGTTGTGGCCCCACCCCCTGTCACACACAGAGCCGCAGGGTAATCAGGGGGTTTGGGCGCTGCCCCCTGTCACGCTGATCCCGGTGCTGAGAGGCCTCGTGGCTCCGCTGATCCCGGTGCTGGGAGGCATATTACCCTTTTACTATATAGGATAGAGGCCTGGTGCATGGGTGGGGCTGGCTGGTTTGCCCTGAAGGGTGTCCTGGATCAGGGTCGGGGTCCCCACTGGGGTGCCTGGCCAGCCTGGGTGAGGGGATGATGGCTGTTTGCAGCTGGTCACACCCCCTTCAGGGTGGGGGTCCCCACTGGGGTGCCTGGCCAGCCTGGATGAGGGGATGATGGCTGTTTGCAGCTGGTCATACACCCTTCAGGGTGGGTATTCCCACTGGGGTGCCTGGCCAGTCTGGGTGAGGGGCTGAGGGCTATTTTCAGGCTGGCGGGTGACTGAAGCTCCCAACTGCTCCTTTTTTACTTTCTTTCTTTTATTCTGCGCCAGCTTTAGCTCTGGCTCCAGCTCTGAGGCCTCTGCTGCTGAAAGCAGGTATCTGGTTTGTTTGGGTTCTATAATCGAAACAATGTATAACTCCAGCTCTGAGATCCCGGCTCGCTGAAAGCAGGTTTCTGGGGTTTTGTTTAGCTTCTATATTTGTAACAATGTTTCAAACTGCAGGCTCAGAGGCCGGCAAGGCAGGCGGGGAACGTTGATTTCCTTAGTCACTGAAGCAAGCATGCCTCATGTTAGTTTCAAGCTGCCTGGCTGCCGGCCACCATCTTGGTTGGCAGTTAATTTGCATATTGCCCTGATTAGCCAATGGGAAGGGTAGCGGTCGGATGCTAATTACCATGTTTCTCTTTTATTAGATAGGATATCTTCCTACATTTCTGACTTATTCTAACTTTTCTGTTCTGACTCCTCCTTGCTGGCCTGGTCCTCGTTTTTTCATGTTTTCTAGGTCTTAACATTAATTCTCTTCTTTCTCTTTACACTTTTCTGTTTAGACATTCTTTCTAGACAAGCTCACCAATATCCCTTTTCTTTTTAAATTGTACCCCAGGTCAACTTAACTCTTGAGTGATATTTTCTGCCTGTACTCAGCATATTTCTAATTGGATATTTCATAGGTATCCTAGACTCAAAATTCCAAAAATAAATTCATGTTCTTGATCTTGGTATGGGCACTATACACCCAGTAGGTAACCTAAGCTATATATCAGTGTCTATTTAGCACTTATCATAAAGCTTTGTAATTATACCCTCAGGCCCTCTAGACTACAAGGTGTTAAAAAAAGACACTGGTATGTTATTCTTCTTATCCTAAGCACTCAGTATGCCGAACAATCCATAGTAGGCACTTAATACATGTTTAATAAATGAAAACATTAATAAACAAACAAATGACTGAATGAATGGATTTATAGAAAAGATAGAAATTGCCAAGAGATAGTAAATGACAATATAGAAGAGTAATAGAGCAGAGTTCTAAAAAAGCTATAACCTGACAATTTAGCGCCCTCTCTCTCTCTCTCTCTCTCTCTCTCTCTCTCTCTCTATATATATATATATATATATATATATATAAATAACCTTAATATACAAATAGACTGAATGGTGGAACACCTGAACAACAGGTCACATGACGTGCACTGACCACCAGGGGGCACTCACAGAACATGGTGGGTGTTGGCAGCAGGCAGCAAAGCATGGAACATGGCTGGCATTGGCCCTGGCGGGATGGTGGAGCAGATGAGTGGGGGTGCCAGACCAAGGCAGGGCACTGGTTGCTGTCATTGGGGCAAGACTCTAGTGGTTACTGAAAATTCTTTGCTCCCACATGCTGCGGTCCCACCGGGCACTCACACCTGCTGCCAGCGCTGGCCCTGATCACTTGGCACCATCAGCAGGTGCCAGTGGTGGCTGCTAGCCCAGATCGTCCCTGAGGGCTTCTCCACCTCCCTCTGCTCCTGAGGGGCAATCAGGGCAGCAGCTGCTGCTTGTACCCGCTGACAGCACTGGCTCTGTTTGCACCCACTGCTGGTGCCAGCCCCAATCGCTCCGCGCTGTCAGCGGGTTCGAGCACGGCTGGCACTGTCAGCGTGTGGGAGAAGTGGTGGCGGGAGCGGAGCTGCTGGCAAGCAGGGGGAGGGGCCAGGTTGGTGTGCAAAGGATGGGCCAAGACCCGCCCCTCTGCCCACCGCAGCCTCGCGGCCTGTAGTTACTTTCAAGGAGCACGAGTTTGTGCACTGGGCCTCTAGTATGGTATAATATTCTATAAATTGCAAATAGAGTTATCCTAAAATATTATTTTTAACTCTAAGATTCTAGTGACAAGAAGTATCACTTATTTAAAATTGATAGAGTTTCTTTACTTTTTAGTATTCATTGAATTTTGCACATAAAGTGCTTCAAGTATTTAATTTAAAATGATGAGATTTAAAAAGCTGTGAGATTTATAATCATGGAAGTAAATTTTCACAGACCAAATATGTTTTCATTTTTCTAATAGAAATTTTGTAATTAAATACAGTTTATGCTAAGTAACTATGATACTAATGGAGGAACATATTTATTTTTAGATTAAGGATAGCTGCAGAATCTTTATTAACAAGTGAAGGTATAATTTGTATTTGTATGATCAGAAAAACAACTCCAGTTATCAATTTACCTGCTAGAAAAATAATTAAATGCCTAAATGCAAATAGAGTAAAAAATACAAGATTCTGCCTTTAATTTGCATTAATATAATTGTACTCCATGGCTCACTTATCAAATTATTTCTCTCCAAAGAAGCTATTTCTTTACTGTCACACATTAATAACAGCACATAATCACTATACCTTCCAGAAATTTCTAGGCTTTAATATTCAGAGAAATTATGTAAGAGAAATCTTTTTTTTTTTTTGGGGGGGGGGGTCCTATTGATATACTGCATAGATTTTTTTAGAGCTATTCACTGTACAACATTTAATTTGGACAACTAATATTTATACTTTCTTTTTATATTTTAAAATTGTCCACAAAATTAAATCAAGCAAAAGAATAAGAACTCCAGAGAGCACAAGTCTCAGAGTGGGATGATAAAAAACAGGTCCAATTCATTTATTAAGATATTAGCCCATGCTTGGGTACAAAACTTTTTATGAGTCTTCACTGCCTAAAGAATAGTTCTAAATCTAAAGTTCTTTAAAATCAAATTCAATAAAAAAAATTTAAGAAAAATACCCACTGTCACCCCAATAAATGCATTAAAAATAAAATTCTTTAAAATCTGGGTTAATCTTTCCCAGTTCATTTCTTATAACACCTTCCTATTCAACATAAGCTCTTACCACATTACCCTCATCTCAGTTCTTTCTACACATTATGTACTTATACTAGGAACTTTCATTTCTTCTGCTTTATTCAGGGCATTTCATTTTTTTTTTTTCAGTTTGCCCAAACCCAGTTTAATTATCTTATCTTCATCTTCCCCACACACCAGCTCCTCTTGCTAGGTTCTATTTTGCAGTTAAAAATATAACACAGTTGCTTAGACTGACAACCTTGCTGTCATCTTTGCTCTTCCTGAGCTGCTGTGGAAATTGGAACAGCCCATGGAATATGGATTGGTTCTCTGGAACCATAAAAGAGACTTTCTGCTTTGCAATGAATAATAGGGGATGCCCTAAGGTGGCCCAATGAAACACAATCTTAAGTATAGGCAAACAAGTAGCTCTAGGTTTTTCTCCAAGTCATTAGACAGTAACAGAATTTCTGGATGCGAATCACATGATTGAGAGGATGAGAAGAGTGTATCTGACTCTCATATCAAAACACACCATCGACTAAAATGAAATTCTGGCAAACTGCCTGGTGACCTTGTGTTTTGGAAGGCACCCTGGGTTGCATTTGTGAAAATATTTCTTCCATATCTGCTGGGGTCCAACCCCAGCAGGTCCAGGGGTCCCCGAAGGTGTGGACAGAGTTGGCGAAGAAGGAAGGACACAGAGACAGCGTTCAGTTGATCAGCAGCCTAGCCAGGATCTCCAGCCAAGTTCTGGTCAGGATCTCCAGTGAAGTTCTGGTTAGGATCTCCAGCCAGGTTCTGTGTCCATGTTCTCTTGCTAGGTTCTCCGGCCAGGTTCTGTAGCCATGTTCCTTCGCTAGGTTCTCCAGCCAGGTTCTGTCCAGGTTCTCCGGCCAGCTTCAGTCACCAGGTTCTAGTCAGGTTCTCTTGCCATGTTCTATCCAGGTTCTGTAGCCAGGTTCTTCAGCCAGGTTCTCTCGCTAGGTTCTGTCTATTTCATCTTTACGGAGTGCAAATTTCCCTCGTTTTTGGCCTGATCATTCCGCAAGGATCATAGTCTTCATTAAGTTCTTCGTATGCTCCACAGTCTTCTTTCTTTCTGTGTTATCAGTATTCTTACTTTTGTACCCTTATTGCCCAAATCAAGTCATCTGGCTAAGCTTGATATAAATGAGGTACAAATATCGTCTTCTCTCAATTAGGATGTTAACTATTTATAAACAAAAAGACAATCTACCACAGTCTGCTCTTGCTGATGGCACCCATTCCAATCTTTCTCCTTCCCGTGTCAAAATACACTCCCCCTCCTCACCAAGGGAGACAACGGAAAAGTCCTGCATGAGCACGATCGCAGCGCACGGCCGCTGATCTCCGAGCCAGGCCGCAGTCTGTGTTTGTTCTGCGCGTGCTTCCTCTTGACCTGGACAGCTATGAAGTAACAAAAGCAAGTGATTTGCCCCCAGAACGTGCACAATGCAGCGGTGGAACAGGGATGGGAAACCCACAACGAACGGTCCTGTTCACCAGGAGGAAGGCTGGGAGCACACCCTGGCCCTGAAGTCTTGCGAGGCAGCGTTGCCGCTGACCGGCGGTGTGGAGCACGCCTCCATGGGGCCCCGATTTCGCCATCTGGGGATTTGCTCTAGTCCGCTCCGCCCTGGGGCTCCTGCCCGCCCTCTGGGAGGTGTCCTCTTAGGTCCACTAAAGAGGATGTTACAGCGCGGGACCTCCGTGGGCGATACCCACACCTCTCTCCCGCGGCTCCTCCCTCTCCAGGAGGCTGAGGAGCCCAGGGCCTTCGCACATCCCCCGAGGCCAGAGCCTCTTCATCCCAAGGCTGATGCTTCTTTTAGCACGAACTCCACTTCTCTCTTATTTCACTCCAGGAAACTCCGTCCATCAAAGGCCACACTCACAGTTCTTGTTGGAGATAGCAGTACCTCGTCCTTCCTTCAGCGGTTCTCAACCTGTGGGTCGCGACCCCTTTGGCGGCCGAACGACCCTTTCACAGGGGTCGCCTAAGACCATCCTGCCTATCAGACATTGACATCACGATTCATAGCAGTAGCAGCATTACAGTTATAAAGTAGCAACGAAAATAATTTTATGGTGGGTCACAACATGAGGAACTGTAAAGGGCAGAAGGCTGAGAACCACTGATTTACGGAGACGCCTTCTCTTACTGACGTGTTCCAACCAAGGTGCCATGGCTGCATTCTTGAGTGGGCCGTGACCTTGAGTTGACCTTTGTGGCCAAACACCTTCTCACTTTCTCTTTCGCCGCTGGAGATGAGGATCCACCCTCCCGGAGGGAGTCTTCCAGTGACCAGGCGCTCCGTTCCCTGTCAGCACAGCTGGCAAACGGGCCATTACTGAGTCCCTATCTTTTCCCAGCTATTGCGAATAACCGCACGCGCTGCCACCATGCCCCCCGCCCGCCCTTTCCCTGGAGCTGCCACTTCACCAGGAGCACTGGCTGCAATGGGCCTTCCAACAGGTTTGGACCTTCCCGCTGCAACTTCCCTCCGCTCTTTCCTCACCTATGACCTCTGTTCTGCACCCCGGTTTCCAGGGTTTCCAGTCGGTTAACATCTCCTCCTCCGTTACTTCTTTGGAGGAACCTTTTCCCGACTCTTCTCACACCCAATTACTTGTGCGATCGGCTCCTTAATGATTTATTTCCGATGATCCCTAGCGTCCCTAAAATCTGACCCATGGGAGGCTTTTGGGTTAAAAAATAAAGAGATAAATGAAATTGCACTGGGACAGTGGAAAAGATGTGTAAGGCACGATCATTGAAAACACACTGGAAGAAGGCAATGTGGGGTCCAGGGAGAGGGCAATGTGCCAAGGCCTGTGGTGTTGGCCGTGAACTGAGGTCCCGGACCTGAGGGGGTAGAGCTCACACTGACAGGCTATGGCTCTCGATGGCGTTTAACCTCTGCCGAAAGGGACAGGAAGCAGCTGCAGTCTTTTCAAACCGCAGTCCGCGACCTCAGCCGCCAGAGACGCGACCTGCCCTGCAGGCGCCCGGCGCCCAGCTGCTGCAGGCGCCGCTCGGCTCCCTCAGCGGCGGTCACGGCCTCCCGGCGCGCGCCCGCCACGCGCGTCCCGGGGCCTCGATGCGCGGACCCGGCGGCGGGCGCCGCGCGAGAGGACCCTGCGGCCTGGGCGCGCGCCGGCCCGTCCGCCCGCCGCCTCCGTCGCTGAACGCGTGGCCTCCTGAGAAAGCGCCTGTCTAGTCGATACAAGTGTCCCAGTTATGACGGGAAAAAATTACCCTTCGGGAACATACATTGCCCAGGAATAAAAATGCCTCCCTTGGAGTGGGCGCTGAAGGTCTGGTCAATTTGGAGCAGCCGCGTGAGGCGCTGGGGGAGGCAGGCACTGTGATGGACAGCCGCATCCGGGCCTCCCGCCGCAGGGTGCCCTCCGAGCCAGGGGTCCTTCAGGTAGGAGGTCCTGGGTGACTTTGGGCGTCCGCTCCTCCTCGGCGCACTGAGCACCTGCTGCCGGCGCTGCGTTTTTGTTTTTCTCTGCTCCCCTGCCCTCTGCCGCGACCATGCTCCGCCAGATCCTCAGCCAGGCTAAGAAGCATCCCAGCGTAAGTCCGCGACCCCTTCCTAGGGGCCTGTCCGGGGTGGGGCTGCGGCTGCCTCCGGCCCCGGGCAGCTTCCTCCTTGACAGCCACCTTCGCTCCCTGAGGCTGGCCCTGGCCTCGCTTTGCCCTGTCCTGCTGGTCACTCCAGGGCCCTTGGACGCTGACCTTCCACGCTGTGCATTGTGGGTTTTTGGGGGGCTGGCGGGCTGAAGGTGACGGAGACGCTGGGGGAAAGTGAACTGGGGAGTGCTGGAAGGAGCTGGCGGCCCCGCCTTCGTGCAGGTCGCTCGGACGTGGAGGGGTGGTTGTGTGCTGTGTGGAGTACGGACGAGGGAAGCTTAGGGGACCCGTGGTTTTGTGCTGTTTGTTAAGGATCTTGCACACGCTGCGTTGCGTCCCCCGGCCTTGTGGCAAATGTGAGGGCCTAGGACCCTGGCATCCTCCGTTTGTCTTGACGCCGTGACGTTTTGGGGAGTTGGATAACGCAGAGTTTAATTGCAATTAAATTATTTTGAGTCGCATTCCGCACCCCCCACGCCCACACTTCCACTTACTGTGGCTGAAAGACTCAACCACGCAGCCTTTAGTCGTTATCCCAAACGCAGTTGGTAGCAGCGTGTTTTCAGAGGCCGTGCCTGTGCCTAAAACTAACGTTTGTATCAGGTGTGCTGCTGTCTGCTCATTCAGGCTGTTCAGTGTGTTTTTCGTAACGGATATATCGAGGCAAGCGTAAGTAATTTGTCAAGAGCTTGTTTTCCAAGCTGGGAAATAAAAGGAGCTGGACATTTTATTGGGAATGATGCATACAAAGGTGAAGCAGACCACATATTTTTAAAAGACAGAATTGAAAAGCAGCCATTTGAAATGTGGGGATCACCGTGTAGAAACCACTGTAGCCTTTCCGTGCTGCGTGCCGGGGTGTTTGAGGATGACTGTTGATTCTTGCCTGTCTTGTGTTTGATTCTAGTTGATCCCCCTCTTCGTGTTTATCGGAGCCGGGGGGACTGGAGCGGCGCTGTACGTCACACGCCTGGCGCTGTTCAACCCAGACGTCTGGTAGGTACTGGAACACGTTTGGGGCTTCGAGGGTTTATTCCTCTGGTTAGGAGCCGCGGTCTTTCTGGGGAGGCAGCATCAAGTAACAGGAAGGACCCGAGTTTTGTAGTCACACAGTAAGTTCAGATCCCGGTGCTGCAGTCGTCATTTTCTTGCTTCATGAGATCGTTTACATTCCTCTGAGTCTCATTTTCTCATTGGTAGAGGAGAACTGCTGACACCTATCCGGTAATGTAAAGATTGAGATCATTGTTTCTGTACGATACTTAATCAGGGTTGCTGGGACATGTGAATGCTTTTTGCCTGCTTTCCCACAATAACATGTGTTTTTTGTTGTTGTTGTTGTTGGCTTGTTGAAGTTGGAAAACAACATGCAAGGAAAAAAGATCGATTCATTGTTATTTTATGCATTTTTCTCTGTAACACTTCATTGATGAAATAGAAAACATCCAAGTATAAAGTTTCCTGTGCCCAGGGATAGGGACAAGACAACTGGCCCAAGAGACTCTGTGTTTACCTTATATCTAATTGATAATATGGATTGTTTATTATGGATCCAATCACCATTTCAACTTTATAATGAAAACAACACCATACTTCACCTAATAATAAATGAGATCTATTCAAAACATTAGATTTTAAAGAAGTAGGAAACCATTTTAAGTAGTTTCTATTGCTATAACGATTATAATGTCTTATTTTTAGTTGGGACAAAAAGAATAACCCAGAACCCTGGAACAAAGTGGCTCCCAATGAGCAATACAAGGTAAGCTACAACATTGTTTCAGAATTGCTGGAAAGTGTGTTTTAATAAATTTTCTCATAGAGTAGTTGTTTTTGAAATTGGATGTACAACCAAAATTTAATTATAAAGCACTTTGAAGAGCTGCTAGGTTTTCTGTGAAATTAAAATGGTATATTTTTCTAATAAGTATTTTTTGCTAAGGATTTTATTCACAGACTGGACTCCGGATGTGAAATTAAAATAATGTCTCAGGTCTACTGACTTGAAGAAGAAAGAAGCGATAGTATAGCTCTTGGTTACCATTTTCATATATCTTCGTCTAGTGTAGTTTTTCTCAAGCTTCAGTGTACATAGGTACCATCTGGAGAATTTGTGAAAACAAATTCTTTAGCTCCACCCCCAGAGATTCTGACGCAGCTGCTCTGGTGTGGTGATGGAGAATATTCATTTCGAACAAGGTTTCTGGTGATGCTGACACTGCCGATCCATGAACCACGCTTCGAGTAGCACTAATCTAGTGGATATTTTCATTAGCTCTTCTTCCTTGTTGGTGTGGTTGAAATGTTTTATGTGAAGATGAGTAGGAACAAATGGAAGTCAGTTGAAACTGAAATTTTACCATGAACTTTCTAGATAAACTTAACATTTTTTCTGAAGAGTGGTCCAAAGAATGATTTCATGGACTGAGACCATTTACTTATTTTTTAGAGATATAATTGACATATAATATTGTGTAAGTTTGCACGTGTTAATTTGATGCATTGATATATTGCAATATGATTACTACAGTAGCGTTAACTTTTATGACATCACATCATTTCTTCTTTTGTGTTGAGAACAATTAAGATCTAGTTTCTTAGTAACTTTGAAATTTATAATACAGTTGACTGTAATCACTATGTTGAGCCTTAGGTCTCCAGAACTTACTTATCTACTAGTTTCAAGTTTATACCCTTAAACATCTTCCAGTTCTTCCACATTTTAGAGACCACCATTCTACTCTGTTTTCATATGTTCAGTTTTTTAGATTTCACATGTAAGTGATATCATATAGTGTTTGTCTTTCTCTGACTTCTCTCACTTAGTATAATGCCCTCAGGGTCCATATGTCCTTGCAAATATGAGACCGTTTATTGATTCCCCAAACATAACTTTCCTATGTGTAAAATTTTTGTATATAAAAACAAACCCTTGCAATGTCAAAATAACAAAACGAAAAGCCCAGCAGCTTTATTAGGGTATAATTTACATACCATACAATTTACCTGTTTAAAGTATATAACTCATCCATGCACTTTCTGCTCTACCCGACTACTTCATCAAAAGAGAAATAGCAGTTTGCTTAAGTATTTTCAAGAAGAGGCACTCTGACCAGAGTGTGTCTAACACCCCTTAGGAGATAAGCCTCCATAATGGGGGGGGATACTATCATTATTGATAGCAGCAACCTTTAAGCTAATTATCACCCTTTGCTGATTCTAAGCTTTGCACTCAGCCTTCAGATTATAATTTGGCTTCCAAATCTCTAAAAAGATCTCCCTACAAGGAACAAATAAGAATGCATCGGTGGAACTGAAGTGAGCCATCTGATCTGTGTGTTAAATTTTGCCTCAATAAAATGATAAACAGGCATCATGATTTATTTTTCTCTCTTACAAATTTGTTTAAATTAAGTCTATTCTAGGGAAAATTGTGTCACACTCAATAAAGTTTAAAAAAGAAAACAAAAAAACACAGGTATTGATCCTTCCACCAAAGACTATATTGGAGTCTCTGGGTATGTGTAGTTCATAAAGCTCCCCAGGTGATTCTGATAATGAAGCCAGTTACCAATGCTCTGGGACACGATAACACGTGCCAAGATGAGGCCATGTAAATTTGGAAATGGAATGTTGCTACAACAGAAATCCAATGTGTGTAGCATGGAATGGGCTGTGGGTGGCTGTGACACTGATATTAGAAACTGGAAAGATGAATCATATAATGGCAAAATATTTGGTAAAGTGTCACCTGCTGTACTTGGAAGGTGGACCATGTACCTGAAGAGCTGCTATAGAAAGAGATTTTGGAAAACAGGATGTTAGTGGGCTATTACTGCTAGCTATATTTGCCAAGAGATAAGCAGGTAGAAGAAATAGGATGATTTGCAAGAATAAATAAAAAGGGACCAGTCCAGAAACTAGTGAGCCTAAAATGAACAAAGCCTACTACTGTTTCTAAACCCAAACAGTGAGGTAGACTAGATGATTCTGTCACTCACTGCCCTTCACCTAAGAGAATTTGGTTTTCTGGTACACCTACATTAGGGTTGGCAACATGGCTTGCTCTGGCACATCATAAGAGGGGCAATGTAATATCTGCCACTTCTGAACCAGTGTGTGGTTGTTCCCATTGTTGTTTCCCATTTATCATGAAACCGCAATTGACAGCTAAGGATTACTGGGATTTGAATGAGGAGAACATTGGAGCAGTCAGTTTGTAAGTGATGTGTAATGTGAGGGGTTTAAATTAAACCATTATTGTTATAAGCCACAGGCTATTTGTTCCACTTTACAATCTAGCAAAAGCTAACTAATAAAAACCAGAGAAGGTACTAAAATGGGATTTAAGCATCAAAGGCCCAGCAACACTTCTAAATTGAATAAAACAGCCAAAACCAAGATCAGAATATGCTGTGCCTTCCCAACTGTTCCAAAGACCTTCAAGGTAGCCACCATTAAATTGAGAAAAAGAATGGCAACATGGAAGCTGAAAAATAAAGCAGATTTGAAAATTTCTTCAACAAAATTTTGATCCTGGCACATGGAACCAAATAGAAGCCAATGCATTAGAAGCCTGCTTAGTTTTGAGAAAATTGGCAACAATTCCATGAACTTCCCACTCTGCATGGGTGTGAGGGCTTGATCCTGCTTATTCAGTGTTTAGCAACTTTGTCTTCAATTGACTCTTTAATAAAGTAAGAATATGTATGGTTGTGATAATTAATATAAATAAAACATTCTGCCTACAGTGCCTGGTTTCAATTAAAAGAGCCCAACAAAATTTATTTTCTTCTTAATATATAACCTACAGTTCCTTTTATAAATGATCCTGTAATATTTTGTTAGGGATAGCACAGCTTTGCTTAACTCATTATTTCGGTTCAATTGCTTCGTAAGAGAATATGTCAAAACAAAGAAAACTTTTTAGGGCTCATTCACACTTTTCTATTTATGAAAGTCTATATATCTCAGGATAAGTTTTACTACCTGGGAATTTTTTTTTTTTTTTTTTTTTAAGAAGTCAAGAATATTTCAGTTAGATTAAAAAAAGTTAGGGTATGTTTGGAGAAATAAAGCAAAGAGCTTGAAGAAATAATGGATACAGATTTATGAGCTTCTTGCTTAAAATCCCTGAAGAACATATTAATGATTCTGTAATTTTGGTTTTTCTGGAGTTTATGTAGTCTTCAAGTAATTATAGCACAACTCTTCAGTGTTTTTGGCACAAGAATGAGTAAACTCAAGATTATAGCCTTATTTGGGCTTACTCAGTGTGGAGCAGTTTATAACATGAACCATTAAAATGAAGTTATTGAGAGTTAGAGGCAGTTGTTTTAAGCAGTCATAGTAAGATTTCTAAAATCAATTGAATATAATTACAAAATTTCCAAATATACAATATTATTTAAATACAGTATTATTTAAAAGCAAAAACACAGTACTATTTAAAAGCTTTTGTACCAGGTGGTCAGGGATCAGTTTGATATTGATGCAGTCTGGGTTAGGAAAGTAATAGAAAAAAAGCCATCAGGGCAAATCATTTTCTGTCTAAAAAGTTATGTAAACTATACAACAAAACATTACCATATTACTAGCTTATCTTGGTTTCTATAAATCTCTCCTATCTAACCAAAGTAGGGATGATAATGCTTAGTATCCCTCTATTGGAGATTCATCTGTATACTTAGTGGATATGGAAGTAAAAATGTAAGAATTGGAAATATGTATCATAAGGAATTCTTACCCCTAGGAAACAATTTCTTAATGGGTTCTGACTGACAGATTATACTAATACTGCTCTTCTGTGGTAGACTGAGTATTTTGACCTTACAAAATCATTATTAAAGAACTGGATTTTTAGTGTCTTTGAATGACTTTCACATTGTTAAAGGCCTAGGGAGGGGGGGTAGAGGGGTCAGTGGGAGGAGGGGAAAGGGGGACATCTGTAATACTTTCAACAATAAAGATAAATTTAAAAACATGCTTAAGAAAAAAATCATGTCTGTTATCTTTACTATCGAAAGCTGAATAAGAATAATTCTAAAACTTCTGTACCATCTCTGTGTATTTGATAGATTATGTAAAATATCTTTTTTCTTTTTCAAGTTCTACGCAGTGAATGTAGATTACAGCAAACTGAAGAAAGAAGGTCCAGACTTCTAAATGAAATGTTTCACTATAAAGCTGCTTAAAATGAAGGTCTTCCAGAAGCCATCCGCACAATTTTCCACTTAACCAGGAAATATTTCCCCTTCAAGTGCACGAAATCATGTTGGTGTATTGTGTTGGGGTTTACACTGATCAATAAATATTTGAAACTTGATAAGTCTCACTATTTTGTTGTTAATCTTCACCCAAGGTTATTTTTTCCATTGATTTTTAGAGAGTGGAAAGGAAGGGGTAGAGACAGAGAAACATCGATGGGAGAGAAACATCGATGGGAGAGAAACATATCAATTGGTTGCCTCCTACACACATCCTGATTGGGGCAGAGGATCAAGTCCACAACCACGGTACTTGCCCTTGACGAATCTAATCCACGACCCTTTAGTTCATGAGTCAATGCTCTAATCACTGAGCAACCTGCTAGGGCTGTCTCACTAATGCTGAAAATGTTCTCTGAATTTTATAACTAGGGTGTGGGAAATAGCAGAATTGAAGGAATTTCTTGAGTTTATATATATGTGTATAATTTAAAAATAAGACTTTAAGTTGCTCAATAAAACATTTTTATTTTGTGTATAGGCCTTAACTTCACTAGAGCATAATAACTGCAACTGGAAGTTAATACAAAGACAGATTGGGAAGAATATTTAAGCTTCTTTGGCAAAATGGGAACTTCTGGATATCTGTTACTGGCTGATATCGAAGCTGTGCAATTATGTTTTTTAACGATGGCGTTCTCTGATGAAGATTTTCAAGGTTATCAGTCACTGGTCTAGCTGGGGATTTTAGTTGGATCTGAGTCTATCACTACTAACCATGGAGCTAGTGGCCAAGAACAGATCTTGGGAATTTCTTCTGACTCTTGGCAGGTTTTTAAAAGCCAGGAAGTGTATTAGTAATTTTCAGGTGGGGAAAATGTGAGAGTTATCTTTTTCAAAATGGGTGAATTGGAATTCAGTTGAAAATGTTAATATGTATGTTGACATTACCTGTTATGTGGCTCAGACCTTTTGGCCAAGTCAAATTATCCAGTGAGCAGAACATTTCAGTGGTGGCTATTCAAGAATTAATCATGTCTTCTATATAGTTTTCATATAGGTGTGTGTGTGTGTGTGTGTGTGTGTGTGTGTAAGTCATTAGATCATAAAACATTTTGGATTTTACTATATAAATATTTTGTTAGAGCACATTGTACATGTCAGGAACTGAACTAAATGTTTGAATTAACATGGATTATCTCGAATACACATTTTATTTTTTTTAAGTTAAGAAAACTCAGATGTGGATGAATTAAATTCTCATTCAAATGTGGATATTTGAACCCAGGTAATTTTGACTCTACAGTGTAGAGTACATTTCAGTTACTTTAAGCTTCTGTGTCTTTTGCATAATTTCAGCCCCTAGACTCCTAGAGCATAGTTTCTCAACATTGCTGCTATTGACTTTCTAAAGCAGATAATTTATAGTGGCCTGTCTGCATTTTAGCATATTAGCAGCAACCATGTCCTCTACCACTAAAGGTGAGCAGCATTCCTCTCTTCCCCAGGTTGTGGAAAAAAAAAAAAAAAATGCCTCCAGGTATTGCTAAATGTCCCCTGGCGGGGAAAATTGCCCCTGTTGATAACTGCTGTAGACACATTGGTACAGATGACCTCAATGTTTAAAATTGTCTAAAGACATGGTGGCCGCCCTAACCTGTTTGGCTCAGTGGATAGAGCATTGGCCTCCGGACTCAAGGGTCCCATGTTCGATTCCGGTCAAGGGCATGTACCTTGGTTGTGGGCACATCCCCAGTAGGGAGTGTGCAGGAGGCAGCTGATTGATGTTTCTCTCTCATCGATGTTTCTAACTATCCCTCTCCCTTCCTCTCTGTAAAAAAATCAATAGAATATATTTTTTAAAAAAGAAGACATGGTGGCCAAAGTTATAGGTATGTAAGTAATTGATAAACATTTTATTTAAACACTAAGCAATTCCAAATAAGTGCTACATTACTAAAGGAATTAGTAGTAACATTTTCTAGTATTGAAAACAATTGTATGGGTCCTTAAAGGTTCTTAAACTTTAATAGCATCCCCTTTGTGTTCAGTAATCCTGGAATTTCTTAAAGGATGAATGTTAAATTTGGCATGAAATGTAGTTTTGGAGGAACTGAGATCCTATTACAATTTAAGATACTACAATGGCAGTGAAGTAGATTGTCACTTAGGAATGCATCACGTGTCAATGATGCCAGGAAAGATAATGTGCTCTTTTTTTCTTTTTCTCCGTAAATGAATTTGTTTAGGAATTGTATTTTTAGTGAGCTTATTTACTAGTAATCAGACAACAGAATGCTTTGTCAGTTCCTATCTTAATGAGGTCACCAGGCAAAGCTGCATTTAAATACAGATGTCTTGGGTTAGCATTTATGTGTATTTGTAAAGTTACAGTTTTAAGAATTTATAAATGCTTTCCAGTAGGTACTTGGAAAAGAAAAACAAGCAAAAATTAAACTAATTTTTACTTTCAGGCTTATTAACCTTCACTCAGGTTTTACCCTGTTATTCCACTAAAAATGCTTCTGTTAAGGCCAGTCTATCGCGTCAACTCTCTTTGTGCGAACAGTAACAGTTGACAGAGCTCCTCAAAACATTTTCATCCCTTGTTCTGCCATAGTATCTTTGTTTTTGTTTTTACATCACTGGCTTTTCTACTTAGTCTCTTGGTGGTACACTTTCATCTTCATTATCCTTTAATGTTGGAAAGCCAGGAAGGAAAAGCACTTCGGACCTTTTCACTCTGCAGTCTCTTCACCCAGTCTCATATCTTCAAATACCATGCTTTAGATGTCCAAGGTTAATTTTCAGACCAGGTCTTTTTCCATACGTATATGTATATGTATACACACACACAACACACATTATATATCTCTGTTCACTTCTCCATGTGGATGTCTAATGGCATCTTAAATTTAACATGTCCAATCCTGAGCTTGTGACCATCTCAATCACCACATCCACAATCTTATGTCCCACTGTTTCCAATCAGTTTATAGGAACACCATTCTTTTTTTTTTTTTAATATATTTTATTGATATTTTACAGAGAGGAAGGGAGAGAGATAGAAAGTTAGAAACATCGATGAGAGAGAAACATCGATCAGCTGCCTCCTGCACATCTCCCACTGGGAATGTGCCCGCAACCCAGGTACATGCCCTTGACCGGAATCGAACCTGGGACCTTTCAGTCCGCAGGCCGACGCTCTATCCACCGAGCCAAACCGGTTTCGGCGGAACACCATTCTTGAAGTAGTTTAGGCCAGAATCCTTGAAATCTTTATTAACTTGAAAAAATTCTTTTATTTTTTATTAACTTTTTAAAACACCCTATATCCAATCAATAAATGAAGAAGTCATGCTTATTAAATCAGTTCATGTTTGCTCTATGTTCAAAATATACCTACTATCTCACTGTTTTCAACACATAATTTCTCTATCATCACCTTGGTCTTAAGCCATTAACCAGGATTATTAAAATAATCTATTAGCTGATCTCCCTGTCTACAATATATTCTCAACACAGTAGCCAAAATGATCTTTAATACATAAGTCCCAATATGACATTTCTTTCCTTAAAACCCACCAACATTTCCCCATTACATTTTATTTTTCAAACCATAAGAGAAAGTTTATTTTTTTATTTTAATTTTTATTGATTTCAGAGAGGAAGAGAGACAGAGACAGACAGAAACATCAATGATGAGAGAGAATCATTGATCGGCTGCCTCCTGCCTGCCCCACACTGGGGATCGAGCTGCAACCCAGGCATGTGCCCTTGACTGGAATCCAATTGGGACCTGTCAGTCCTCAGGCCAAAGCTTCATCCACTGAGCCAAACCAGCCAAGGGCAAGAAAGTTTAGAAAGTCACAGAGGTGGAAGTGATCCCTAGAAGAAATATTAGGAAACAAATTACAGAAGCAAAAGAAGAGGCATGTGGAGCTTAGGAGAGAGGGTAAAGGTAACCCACCTTGGGAGAAGAGGAGAATAGGAAAGGTGGTGTGTTCCAGGAGGGAGCGGGCCAACATTTCCCCCTTTTAATCAATAAACTTTGTGACTCTACTTTGTACTATCCTCCACTTGCTCACACACCTCAACTGACTGGATTTCCTTAATCTTTCACCAATAGAAGCATATTCCGGTCTCACAGCTTTGCCCTTGTCTGGCTTGGAATTCTCTTCCCCAAGTATTATTGGCATGGCTCACTCTCTCATAAGTATTTTTCTAGTTTTTCTTCCAATGATCCTTCCATATCCAAAAATGCACATCCTACTTCAACGTCATTACTTTTTAATCTGCTTTCTCTTCTTTGTTTTTTCACCTTAGTACTTATTACCATCAATCAAAATCTTGATGAGTCATTTTGTGAATATCAACAAACTGATTCTAAAATTTATATGGAGATTGAGAAAGACCCAGAAAAGCCAACACAATATTGAAGAAGAACAAAGTTGGAACACTATCTAACTTCAAGACTTACCATAAAGCTACAGTAATCAAGACAGTGTGGTACTGGCAAAATAGCAAAGAAATAGATTAATGGAACAGACTAGAGAGCCCCCCCAGAAGTTGCATGCAGCCACTTTGGAAAACAGCATGATGGATTTCTTATAAAACTAAAAATACTCTCACGTAGAATCTAGCAATTGTGCTTCGTGGTATTTACACAGAGGAGCTGAAAACTTGTGCCCCCACAAAACTTTACATGGGTGCTTACTGCATCTTTATTCATAATTTTCAAAACTTGGAAGCCAGCAACATGTCTTTCAGTAGGTGAATGGAAAAATAAATGGTGGTACATCCAGACAACTGAATACTATCCAGCACTATCAGGTCATGAAAAGACATGGAGGAACCTTGAAGACATATCATTAAGCGAAAGAAGCCAATTTGAAAAGGCTTCATACTATATGGTTCTGACTATATGACATTTTGGAAAAGGCAAAATTATGGAGATAGTAAAAAGTTCAGTGGTTGTTAGCAGTTGGGGACTGGATGGCAAAGGGTTGAGTGAAAAATAAAATCATAATTTTTTAAAAAAGAAGAAAAGAAGGTTAAAAATTGTTTAGAATGTGAATTCCAGACAATCTGCAATTCTTTTCTCCCTTGGACCTCTAGTAACACATTGCCATCTATAATAATAAATAAAGCATAATATGCTAATTAGACCGGATGTCCTTCTGGGCCACCTTCCGGATGAAGCCAGGGCTTCGAGGGAAGCCCAGGTCCTGGGTGCCAGAGGGAAGCCGGTGCTGGCAGCCGGGGGGAAGACCTACTCTTACACAAATTTTGTTCATCGGGCCTCTAGTAGTTTTAATATTTATGATGGCTACAAAAGCTTTATGCATAAATCTACTTTCCCATTTCACATGTATTAAGGGCAGCACTGAGGTTTTCTGTGTATCTGAGAACAGAGCCTACCTATGTCTGGTTTGCTCATTATTATATATCTCTAGGACCTGAAAGTGTCTACAATTAATAGGCCCACAAGTATTCATTGATTCAATATTTAGAACATAATGTGATTGCAGAGGGTTTTGATTTACGGACACTTTCTCAGTATAACTTAATTTATAGATGGTAGCTGAATTTTGAATAAATGTTTAGAATAAAAAACGCAAGTCCTTACAGGTTATTAAAATTAAAATAAAATGCAGTGAATTTTTTTAAACACTGAAGCGATCATATATAAAACAGAGTTAAAATCACTGTTGAAAAACCCTAATTAGTGACAATTGTTTACCATGTTGACACCTTATAAGACATTTCTAGATGGAAACTATTAATTTGAATTACTCTAGAAAAATAATGTATATAGGTGTTTGTAGTTTATCATTATAATATGGTGATATGCTCCGTCTTTTTTTATTAGAATCCTACAATGTCTAACAGTCATGAGTAAATTTATAAACTTGTTTTTCAGATTGAAGCAAAATGACTATGAACATGAGATGCCCTCTTCTTTTTTTTTTGTTAATTCTCACCTGGTGATATTTTTACTATTGATTTTTAGAAAGAGTGGAAGGGAGAGATAGAGATAGAGAGAAACATCGATGTGAGAGAGACACATCAATTGGTTGCCTCCTGCATGCGCCTCTACCAGGCTGGGCATCCAGCCTGCAGCTGAGGTCCGTGCTCTTGACCAGCATCAAACCCAGCAGCCTTCAGCCCATGGGCTGACACTCTATTCACGGAGCCAATCCCCCGAGGACAGTGCCCTCTTCTTCTAGTTTGCTTACTGCAGACAAAAAATGCAGACGGCCTAATAAATAATGAGAATAAATTACTCCATGGAGAAATAACAACTAGATGCCTATAATTAATTTTTAGGTCCATAAACAAGCAAGAATATTAGATCATATTATTTGGTCAGTATTGTTACAAAAATAATTTTAGTTCTAGTTTTGAACTTGACTTCCAAATAAATATAATTTGGGGGTTGAAATAAATGTTGTTTTCAGTAGAAGAAAATGAGCATAGTATTTGCTGGCATATCAATATGTAGACATGATCAAAGATAATACATAGTTGCAGGAAATACAGTGCTATTTATTTATTAGAATGCAGTGAGAATTAGTTCACCAGAAAGAAAACAGAAAGACATTTGAGCTAATTTATATTGCTTCTTAAGAGTACATACCTAATAAAACATTGTGTTAGGAAAGAAATGCTTGGAAAGCAAAGAACATGGAAAAACATTAAATACTCAGACTGCTAGGGATAAAAAACAATAAAGCTTCATGCCGGGAGCCGGTCCATCCTTGCTATTTCAAGGGACCTGGCATATATGGCATACTGTTCTTAATATGTTTGCTCACCTTCTTGGCGCTGTGTTTTAACCAAGGTCACCTCTCCGAGAAAGGTTGAATCCCCAGGTAGGGATTTTTCCCTGAAGTTAGGGACGGGATGAAACTCCTTAACTAAGTGCCAGGCGGGTAGTTAATTACTTTAACTACAAACAATCATGCTTAAGCTACATAATCTTTACTCCCTGGAATGGAGATAAGAAACGCCCTAACCTTTGTAATAGAAATTGACAGGATTAAAATCAACTGGTATTAATACGGATGTAACAAGACAATAAACAGCAGAACCTCTCTGGAGATCCAGACCAGAACTTGGCTGGAGATCCTGGCTGGAGATCCTGGCTAGGCTGCTGATCAACTGAACACTGTCTCCGTGTCCTTCCTTCTTCGCCGACTCCGTCTACACCTTTGGGAACCCCTGGACCTGCTGGGGTTGGACCCCGGCAGCTTCAGGAATTAAGAGGATTAATTTTGCTTGTGCTTCTGTAATGGGTCAGAAAGGGAGAGAAGGGAGCTCTTGTTTCAATGTACAAGGCTATTTACATGGGTTATCTCACTTTTTATCCTCACACTAGTGGCCTGGTGCATGAAATTCTTGCACTCAGGGTGTGTGGGGGGGTTCCGCTCAGCCCAGCCTGTGTCCTCTTGCAGTCCAGGAGCCCTTGGGGGATGTCTGACTGATGGCTTAGGTCTGCCACCACCGCTGCATGCACCAGCCATGAACCCAGCTTATGGCTGAGTGGCGCTCCCCCCGTAGGAGTGCACTGACCACCAGGGGGCAGCTCCTGCATTGTCTGCCCGCCCCCTGGTGGTCAGTGTGCATAATAGTGACCGGCCGTTCTGCCATCAGGCTAAAACTGGCTCTCTGACATCCCCTGGGAGGCCCCGAATTGCGAGAGGGTGCAGGCCGAGGGACACCACCAGTGCATGATCAGGGCCAGGGAGGGATGCAGGAGGTTGACCAGCTGGGGAGGGACTATGGGAGGGCTCTAGGGTGTGTCCGGCCTGTTTCGCTCAGTCGCAATTGGCCGGACCCCAGCAGCAAGCTAAACTACCAGTTGGAGCATCTGCCCCCTGGTGGTCAGTGCATGTCATAGCAACTGGTAGACCAGTCGACTGCCCCTGGTGGTCAGTGCATGTCATAGTGAGCGGTTGAGTGGCCTTAGCATATCATTAGCATATTACACTTTGATTGGTTGAATGGCCGACTGGATGACCGGACACTTAGCGTATTAGGTTTTTATGATATAGGATCAGTGCTATTGGGCTGCTATTATTTAACTCATTTCCATATAGGAAAAACAAAGTGCAAAGAGGCTGGTTGAATAAGTGATTCAAAGTCACACTACTATCTTATTAGAGTAGGTATTTGAATTCAAATTTACATGGCTTGAAAGTTCATTTTCTTTCCAATATACCATGCCTATTGTTGGGGCAAGATTCTACTTGCAAATATGCTTGTCAGGGCAGCTCATGAAAAGTGCCAGTAATTTTGAGTCCTAAAGCCATTTACAAAATGATCTGGCTTTACAAACCTGCAAACCTAGTGGGAGTGCCTTAACTGTAGCTAGCTCTTTTCATTGCCTTTGGGTTATTTTTATTTTAACAGATGAAGAATCTGGAGTATTGAGGTTAAGTAGATTACCTCTGGTTACACAGAACACAAATTGCTGAAATGGGATTTGAAATCTGGCAGGGTAACTCCAGAGCACACATGTTTAACTACTGTGCTAAAATGCCAGGCTTCACGGAGAAGGAACTACATAATCCTTCCTCCCTACCACAGGTTTCATTACCTCCTGGTGATTTATACTGTGGGCAGGTGGCTGGGGATAAGGGATAAAACTTAAATGCAAGTTTTTAAGTTCCTTTCTGTTTCATGGGTCATACTTGCTCTTGGTATATGTTGTGAGAGGGAGGAAAAGAAGAAGTATATTTGAGTAGTGATAAATAGGGATATAAGGTATAAGGTTTGTAGCACAGTGTCTGTAAGCTGGTAGTAAGAGATAAGACTGAAAATGTGTGTTGAGGACAGACCAAGAAAGGAAGAAAAGATAAGATTGAATTTTATATGGTAGTTGAAGAGCAGTATTTATGATAGACATAATCAGAGGTTTGGTTTTGGGTTATCAATCTGGTATAGCTGTATAAGAGAGAGAAGACATTGAAATCAGGAAGTTTAACTAAAGACCATTTAAAAAATAATTTACACTACATGTATTTATAGGGAAATATTAATTATTAAAGTAGATGAATCCCCATATCTTAGTCAGTTTGGGCTGTCATAAAAAAATGGCATAGACTGCCCTAGCTGTGTGGCTCAGTTGGTTGAAGCATTAGTGCCCTCATAAAATGAGATACAAGAGAGTTTTCTTCTCTCTCTCTCTCTCTCTCTCTCTCTCTCTCTCTCTCTCTCTCTCTCTGCCATGTGATAACAGAAAGAAGGTCACAAGCTAGGAAAAGTGTTCTCACAAGAAACTGAGCCACACAGGCACATTAATCTCAAACATCAGCCTCTAGAACTGTGAGAAAATAAACTTCTATTGATTAAGCCACCCAGTCTATGGTATTTGTTTTTAAATCCTCACCTGAGGATATGTTTCCATTGATATGAAGGGAGAGAGAGAGAAACATCGATTTGTTGCCTCCCATACATGCTCCAACTGGAGATCAAATCCACCACCTAGATATGTACTCTGACCTGTACTTTATTATGGTAATATAAATATTTTTATTAAGTAAGTGCTAATATCTGGTTTTTTTTTGTTTGTTTTACAAAGAACAATCTGATTGCTCTTTGGAGAATGGATGAAGAGGATGAGCGAAGGCAAGGAGCCTAGTTGGGACCACTTCTAACAATTTTGGTGAGACATAATGCATTTTTGGATTAGGGTAGTGGCAATGGGGTTGGAGAGAAGAGAATGGATTTTAGATATAATGTGGAAATAGCAGCAATAGGACTTGATGATGGATGCAAGGGGGAAGGAGAGAAGGATTAAGGAAGAACTCTATAGTTTTTGGCTTGAGCAACTTGAGTGGATGTACCCTTTACTGACCTATGGAAAACTTGGAAAGAAATAAGATCTGTGGGAAAATAAAGATTTCTGCTTGGATAGATAGTTTGATATACTTTTGGACATCCAAGTATTTGTATAAAATAAGCACTTGGACATGTGTGAGTCTGGAGGCCTGGAGAAAAGGTTGGGCTGGAGATACACATTTCTGGTTATCAACTTATTGATGGCATTTAAAGGTAGAGTGGTGGTTAAGAACATATAAGGATTCCTCTTGTTTGGGGTTCTCTGCAATTCCTGAACTTGTAAGTCTATTTCTTTCACCAGGTAGGGGAAGTTTTCTGTCATTATTTCTTCAAATAGGTTTTCAATATCTTGCTCTCTTTCTTCTTCTGGCACCCCCATAATTTGGATGTTGGTATGCTTGAAGTTGTCCCAGAGGCTCCTTACACTATCTTCATATTTTTTGATTCTTTTTTCTTTTTGCTCTTCTGGTTGGGTGTTTTCAAAGGAGGACCACACCAAGACACATCATAATTAAAATGCCAAGGGCAAAAGACAAAGAGAGACTCTTAAAAGCAGCAAGAGAAAGACAGTTATCTACAAGGGAGTACCCATAGGACTGTCAGCTGATTTCTCAACAGAAAATATGCAGGCCAGAAGGGAGTGGCAAGAAATATTCAAAGTGATGAATAGCAAGAACCTATAACCAAGATTACTCTACCCAGCAAAGCTATCATTTAGAATTGAAGGTCAGATAAAGAGCTTCACAGACAAGAAAAAGTAAAGGATTTCATCACTACCAAACCAGTATTATATGAAATGCTGAAGAGTATTCTTTAAGAAGGGGAAGAAGAAAAAGATAAATATAAAAAATTATGGACAAAAAGTACATATCTATCAATAAGTGAATCTAAAAATCAAGTGAATAAAAAGTCTGATGAACAGAATAAACTGGTGAATGTAATAGAATCAGGGGCATGGAAATGGGGTAGACTGACAATTCTCAGGGGGAAGGGGATGTGCGGGGTGTGGGAAGAGATTGGATAAAGATCTTATATGCATGTATGCAGTACCTATGGATGTGGACAGTGGGGTGGTGAGGGCCTGGGGTGGGGTGGGAACTGCATGGAGGGGAGCTATTGGGGGAAAAAAGAGGGACATCTGTAATAATCTTAACAATAAAGATTTTTTTAAAAAGTACATATAGGGAGGAGGTGAAAGTAAGAAGGTTCTGGGCAGTTCTGGTGGCACTTCAACATTTAGAGACTTTGTAGAGGAGGCAGAACAGGAAAGAAGACTGAGAAGATGTGGCTCAGAGAGACATAATGTACATAATGGACATGAAGTGAGGAGACTGTTCCAAGAAGTGGTGGTGGTGGTTAATTGAGCTTTTGCTGTGAAAAGTTCAATAAGTAAAGGACAGAAAATAGCCACCCATGTTGGCAACATGTAGACTGCAAAAAGAGCAATCTCTATGGAGTAGGCTGAGGAATGAGTGGAAAATGAGGAAATGGAGACAGGGAGTATAGATAAAGATCTCCAGGCATAAGCTAATCATATTAACTATAAACAGTGGTGACATAATTAAATTGCAGCTTAATATACCAGACTAAATAGAAAATTTACCAGTTTATAATTATCTTACTTATCTCTAGATAGAAATTAACCGAAGGTGATAGTGAGCATAGAACCTAGAAAGGAGAGCCTAAAGTTTAGGAATCTAGTAGTCCAACAGGCTCAAAGGGAGTGTGACAATGAACCTGGAGGGAAGAACGGTTGTCGTTATCAAAGCTGACTTTGACGAAGAGCTAGGATTCTTCATATTTTACTGCTGGTGGAACAAAATTTCCTCAAAGTTAACAATCTCTCCTCATCTTGATTTATGTCTACAAGACAACCTTTTACCATATAAAAACTCCAAAATGCAATATTTATTTAGATCAGAGGATCATTCAACTCTATTTTTTTTGTGTGTGTGTATACTGGCACCAAGAAACATTTTGTTGGAAAACAAAATTCTTTTCAAGGAAGAATTGAAACTCAAGACTAGATCTGAGAATTGGAAATATTTTGCTACTTAACATTTTTGTTTTATTTTATTTATTTGTTTGCTTTTCCAGTTGTTTTGTTGGAGAATGTGGGTGAATATCTGCTACCTAGCTTTATTGTTAAGTGAATTAGTAGCAATTGGGACTAACTTTATAAAACCATATTCAATATGAGACTAGGGATCTGTTATAAAACCATGTTAACTGAAAAGGAGAAAGGAGCAGCCCATGTAACATTTACTTTATATAGGATAAAAATTCAACTATACTTACTATGTAAATTAGTCCCAAAACAATTTGTTTGTTACCTTCAGCTATAAACAGATATGAGAAATTCAAGCTGATTTGGGAAATTATTTAATCAGTAAGAGACAAAATGTGTGCAAATGAAAATGAAATGTCATATTATACAAATCAATTTCAAGCTGAAATACAATTTGAGCTTCCCATAAATATTAACAATGCAAAGTCATTTTTATATTTATATAAAAATATATTTATATTTCTATCACACTATGATATCATTTTCAAGGATATGTTAATGTGAGTTACAGAAAATGAGATTCAAGTTGTATAACTTTACCAGAATGAAACGTAGAAGGAAAAAAACACAAGTTTGTATATTTTCCTTCATTTAGGTTTATTGCATATTGGTGAAACTGGAGTGAGTTGCTGTGCTTCTGACTACATGACTCATATTCTTATGCTATTATTATTCCTGCTGCCTCCCATAATATTCTCATATTAATTTAACAATATTTTGGAGAACTATATGGCTAATAAAGAAAATACAAAAAATAAAGTTTTACTTCAGATTAATTCTATTCTTTCAAATGGAAATTTCATATAATTTTTTTCAGAGAACATTTAAAAATCCCAGTAGATGATTTAACAAGATGTTTTGACTTAAATTTTCCCTAGGAATGTTGAAAACTTTGGTACGGTTGATAGAAAAAGATAAAAAAATTGTCCATTCAAATCTAGTAGCTTCCCCCCTCTCCCCCCCACCCCAGTTTTAAAATCTAGACTAAAAAATGAGGTAACTAATACTATCCATGTCCGTGGCTATGATGATACCGCTATCATCACTATGGTGACCTGCACAGGCCACAGTTATTTTCGGAGGTTTATTCAGTCTTACAGCCAGGTATGAGTGACCCTCAGCTTAGCACTCATGGGTGCAGCTTTTATGATTATAAAATGTTACACGGGCATTTTGGATAATACAAAAACAACTACCAACTAGCATTTCAGACCACTTCTTTTCTTTCTCTGTTATTGGAATCTTAGTGTAACTATTTTTAATGTTTTGCTATTGCATTTAACATATTATTTATTAACATATGTGAAAAATTCCATAGTTTTGGAGTTTTTTAAACATAATTTTTAATAGTCACAAATATACCATTGTAAGAGTTATCAAAATTTATTTAAGTAATCCCTGACTCTTGGACATTTAGGTTATTTTTGTCACTTCTTCCTTTGAAGTGCTTTTGTGTCAGGATTTTAATTGAGCAGGTGAAGGGATTAAAGAATTGGATTTTTGAAAGGCATCAGATGTGGGCAAAGAAACTGAGGTGTAAAAGAATCTATTGCATGTGCAGACATTGTCATTAGCCCTGTTATAGCCCAGGTTCTTACTCAGGCCTAGGTGTGGGGACATCATAGAACAGTAGCACCAATTATATGTCAATTTTTTTACTTACATGCTGCTGAAACAACATATGGAGTAATTTAAATTCAGTAAAATCATGACTTTATTATTTCAAATTCTGCCGTGCTACCAATGGCTGCCAGAGGGCAGCAGAAGCCAGGAACTGGCAAGAAAAGCAATATCTTGAACAGGCTGAAGGGGTTCTGCCCAGGCCTGAGGAGCCATCTGTTCAGGATTGAGACAGAAGATTGGGTTCAAGAAGTCTGTAATACAGATTTGTTCAGTAACTTGAGAGGCCAACAAAATAAACAAGTCACAAGAGTGCTAAAAGGCTTAGGTACTCAATAGGCACTTACCTTTTGGAGGATTGAATCAAACAAATGAAGACTAGGAAGAATCACCAAGTTTAAGCCAAAAACCATGGGTTACCAGGTTATCCATTTGAAGGAGAAGGTAGAATTAAAGTTGTGGTAAAGTCTGAAGTGCATGTATCAAGATGTCTGTATGTGAACCAAGGATGTCAGAGCCCATGACAACGTGGCTCTAACTTCATCTGAGCAGACGGTCCGTTGGAAGAGGCCACATGTGAGGGCAACGAGTGAGTAGATGTTGGGGCATAAGAACCTATAGGAAGAGGTAACATTTTAGTAAGACTATTTCTAACTTATGGTAGAAGACAGAACATTTGGCAGGTATCTTGAGAGCTAGATTTAGCTCTAACTGGTGAGCAGGTCACTTTCCTTTGTTGGGCTTCTGATTTCTATGGGTAAGTTGTGGGGGCAGGATTTGGACTGGATGAATTCCAAGATACCTAGAACATCTGAAATACTAGGGCTGGAGTAATTGGTGATTAGCTTAATAAAAACCATCCTAGTTATACTGTGTAGATAGAGTGGGAGAACAGTCTAGAATCAGTCTTTCCTTTCTTTGGTCTTAATGAATTGCCTAATTTGATAGCCAGAGAGTGTTTCAATCCTACCATTTCTTGTTTGTACTTAGAGGAACAGAAGCTAGACTATTGGAAGTTTCATACCACACATTCATGTAAAAAAAAAAAAAAGAAGCAGCAAGGTTTCCCAGGATGTGTTGATCCTGTTTTAAATAAACTGTTGTGTATGTTTGTGAAATCTTTAAAGAAATTGTAAAACAATGCACACACAAAAATCACTGAAGTTCACAGTCTTCAGGTGTTGACAGTGTCATAGGGTTAAGAAAATTTTAAAGGACTTTTGGGATATTTTTGATTTTTTAAATCAATTTATATTTTTGAATTCTAAAGTATTATTAGATAATGTTAAATACATTGTAAAAGTGTTTATCATCTCCTGTTCCCTATCACTGTATGATTACAGACCTTTTTCCCCCCAAATTTCTTTTTCTTTTCCCTCCACCTGAGGATATTTTTCCATTGATTTTTAGAGAGAGTAGGAAAGAGAGGGAAAGACAGAGTGAAACATTGATTGGTTGCCTCCTGCACGAGCTCTGACCAGGGCCCGGGCCGGAAGGAGCCTGCAACCCAGGTAAGTGCATTTGAACAGAATTGAACCTGGGACCCTTCAGTCCACAGGCCAACACTCTATCCACTGAGCCAAATTAGCTAGGGCTCAAATTTCTTTTAAATCTATTTGTAACTGTATTTTAAATTAGAAGTTACTCTTGTTTGAATTTTATACCTTTATGGACAAATTTAGTAAGTAGATAAATCTAAGGAGGGTGTTTATAGTGATTAGAGTACAAGCATTTTTAAAAACCTACTCTCTTGTGAGTAGAAAGTAAAATGTAGACATTTAAAATTGTCAAGCAACTTTAAAGCAGCTTAGAAATAAAATCTGATCTGCTTTTCATCTAATTTTATACAAAAATTAAAAAATATTAAAAACGGTGCATAGCTAAACTGATTTTTAAAGTGGAAATGTATCATCAACATTGCCAAGAGTTCTTTTTTTATTTTTTATTTATTTTCTTACATATGTCTCCTTTTTCCCCAATTGCCAAGAGCTCTTTGAATTATTTTTTCTCTAGTGATTCAATATTTTGAAATAGTTTGTCTAATTTTCCCCAACAAAAGCATTCCTTAAATTATAGTTAGATTTAGCCCTAACTCTATCAGTGGATAGAGCTCGAATTCGATTCCTAGTCAAGGGCATGTATCTTGGTTGCAGGCTCAATCCCTGGCCCTAGTTAGGGTATGTACAGGAGGCAACCAATCAACGTGCCTCTCTCCCATTGATGTTTCTCTTTCTTTGTCTCTCCCCATCCCTTCCACTCTCTCTAAAATATATCCTCAGATGTGGATTAAAAAAAGTTATAATTGGATTTATTATTTAAAATTAATGAGAAACACATACAACTGCTGTTCTCTTTAGCATGAGTTCAGCAATGATACCATCCTGAGATGATAAATTTCAGCCAAATAAAAGAAATCCTACTGTTTAGTGCAGACTCACTATGAGCACATACATTAATTCTATTATAGTTTTAAAATATTGAAAAAAAGCTCCAGGACTCCTATGGACTCACTCTGGGGAGCTACTTCTTTTCCTTACCTCTCTCAATTTTAGGTAAGTAATTCAGTCAGTTGCTTAGGGTCACAATGATACCAGTCCGGTGCTCTATCTACAATGTTGGGTGTTCCTTTTCTTTAGGATTAATCATTACAGCTTATGATAATGAATAAAGTTAAGTTCATACTTATCCAAAAAATTAATCTAGAAATTTGGGTTGACTATTGTTTTTTCTTAGATGACATTTAACTGAACAAATCTAACTTTAAGTGACATCTCCAGTCACAGATTCAAGGAACTAAGTTCTGTATATTTCCTGGAAAATAAGTTCCAAGGTAATGTCTTTATGTTGTTTTCTTTATAGCATCCTTCAAGAATAAGTGTTGAGCCCGGCCAGCATGGCTCAATGGTTGAGTGTCGACCTATGAGCCAGCAGGTCATGGTTCAGTTCCCAGTCAAGCCAAATGTGATAATTAGCTCACTGAAAATAAATTTTGATCTTTTGCCTTGATTTAGAATAATTCCTTATTAAGTCCTCCTTTGTTAGAGTTCTGAAAAGTAAGAGAAATAATACTTCATAGAAAAGTACTATTCTTTAATATTCTGAAATCTCATTAATTCTGTTTTCTGGCATTTGGGTTAGTGAGTAGAAGACTGGACTGGAAACGACATAATCTAATTTTTTCCCTTGGCTCCTTGCTTTATTACTGTGAATGTGTTTTTCTTGATAAACCCATGGCATTTCTTGGGATCTAGTGGGCACTATGTACACCTTTCTGTCTTTGACATCTCACATGACCATAACAAAAAGAGGAATAATGTTTTCCCTGAATGTATAGTGAAAAATAAGTTTTTCTCTTATCCATATTTCTAGTTCCCAAAGGCAAAAATTGTTACCAGTCCCTTGTATATTCTTCTAGAGATATTTTGTTATTACTAGAGGCCTGGTTCACAGATTCGTGCACCAGTGGGGTCCTTCAGCCTGGCCTGCAGGGATCAGTGGACCTCTGTGTGGCCGCAGCCCTGCCTTACCCACCAGCTTGTGGAGGGAGGTGGGGCAAGCAGGGGGAGTATCTGCAGGAGAGGCTGGCACTGCAGCAGCTGTGCTCATCAGCTGTGAGCCTGGTCTCTGGCACCCATTGTTCGGTCAGCTGAGTGGTCCTCCTGCTGTGGGAGCGCACTGACCACCAGGGGGCAGCTCCTGTGTTGAGCATCTGCCCCCTGGTGGTCAGTGCATGTCATAACTACTGGCTGGTCCTGTGGTTATCCTGTAGTCTGGTGGCTTAGGGTTTTATATATATAGATTATGTATATATACTGGAGATATTATATTATACATATACTAGTGGCCCGGTACACAAAATTTGTCCACATTAAAAGGGAAGAGACCCAGACCCAGCCAGCCCCACACCCATTGGGCGAGACCCAGACCCACTGGCCCCACCCCCATCAAGCCTCACGGTGGGGGATGAAGCATCATGTCCCCAGCCGGCACTGGGTGGGGACACAGGGTCAAGTCCCCACCCATCTGCGCCTGCCATGCACGCAGCCTCCTGCTGATTGGTCATTACATATTACAGCATGAGGGTGTCATGACCATTAGCATATTAGCTCTTTATTATATAGGATTATATCATATATACATGATAACATACATATATTATATAGAATTACACTAACATACACATATGAAACTTCCCCTTTTGAACACAAATGTAACATATAATAGCACAATGCCCTATCCCCATTTAATTCACTTTGCAGTTCATTTTGGGAATGACTTCATATCAGTTAGTAGAGATCTACATCGTTAACAAAAGGAAAAAAAAAACACACAAAAACCCCTGCAGAGTATTCCACTATATAATTGTTAAATTTATCAAGCTATATTTATTTAGTCTGTATTTCATAAAGATTTGGGTGATTTTTAAATCGTTGTCTAAAATAAAATAGCCCCTTAAATATTTTCTTGTGACTGGGTGAATTTTTTGCCTTGATATTTCTATTTTAAAAACTTTATAGTTTCTAAATTGACTTTTTACAATTTGAAAAGATTTTTCACTTGTTATTTACTTTGGTAATAAAAAAGTTTGCAGGTTTCCAGAACACTGAAATTTTTAAACTTGTGCTAAAAACAGAAGGCTTATAAAAATTTGATTTCCTTAATAAAAATTCTAACTTTTACTGATACTATAAGTTTTAATATTCATTACATTCTAACATTAATTACATATTTGAATCAAAATATTAATTTTTTTAGAGTAAAAGGCTGCACATATTCTTGTTTAACAAGATAAATATGCGAAGCTACAGACGCAGGTGTGTAGGTGTGACTGTGAGATGTCAGTGTGTGCAACTGTGTGTGAGTGTGTGTGCTTGTGCGTGTGCGTGCACACACGTATGTCCGTATAGAGTTTGGGGTAAAGCTTGGGGCCGGCAGCTGACCTAGAGCCCAGCAGGTGCTGGGGTGCCGCCAGGCCCCAAACTCTTCACACAGCCCCGGAGGGCTGGTGACAGGGGCAGGTCCTTGCTCCTGCCGCGGTCTCTGGAGGTCCCAGGTGTTTGGTGTGCAGTGTTCGGTTTGCGGTGTGTGGGCACAGAGGGCGCGGGAACAGGCGTGCACGGCTTCTTCTTGGATTGGCAGAATCACAGGAGCACCGTGCCCAGGATGGGTACCCAGGATGAGCACAGGCCACAGTAGCCTCGTGGCTGAGGACGAGGGGGCCACGGGTGGCCCTAGCGATTCTGGGTATGGCCCCAGGGTGAGGAAGGGGCTGCAGAAGCTGTAGCCATGGCGTTGGCGTCCAGGCCGATGTACATGCCCGAGTGGTCCTGCTGGGCACGAGTGATGAGCAGCTTGCTGAGGTAGGAGCCGTCGTGCCAAAATATTCAACTTTAACCCACCTTTTAAGTTCTTAATTTTTGAATTTTAGATCTAGGACCCTTCTGCATGGATTTTTGTTCTGAGTATAGTACACTGCACATTTGGTTGACTTCTTTCTATGTAAACAAGTCACGAATAATATAAATGAATTTAGATCGGATCAGATACGATGAGGGCTGAAGAGTGATGGTTGATGCAAACAAGAGGGGTGATTAGTATTGTTCTTGCCGCATGATGAATTACACCACATCATGCTTTAGAACAATGGATTGTCCTTCAGGATATCAAAGACGTTTTAGCAAAGGACATAATGGGAAATATAGAGTCCTTTATCATTTTGCAAAAAGTGAGAGTTACAATAACAATTTTGAGAATTCTTTTCAAGTCTCAAAGAATATCATGGTGCTAGCACTGATGAGAATGTATGCACCTTGTCCCTGGTAATGGGCACAGTGTATTTTATTGTTCTTTTACTCTGCAGTACCATTCTGTGATGACTTGTAAGATGTTTTGATCTCTGGGTACTTTAGTTTAAAGTGTACCAGGAATTCTGCTACCCTTGGGGGTGTTAGTAGAATTCTAATGAGTCTGTTTGATCTACCATGTTAAACACAAATGAAATAAATCAGGAGAAATACACATAGTGAGTATATCAAAGAGTTATTTCTACTTCTGGGTTTAAGGCAGTTGCTAAGCAACCTGTGTCAGGCTTCATGGTCATCTGTTAGGAAGGACACAAAGTCAATGTTCATTCAAGACAAGTAAGATCGTAAATGAAAAAAAAGACCATTTTGTTGGACTCAAGAAAAAGCTGCTTCGATGAATGTATAATGGCTACAGGATATGAAGTGTCTATTTGCTGATGTGTTTAAAAGAGCAATGAAATTGGCACCAAAAAAAAAAAAAAAAAAAAAAAAAAAGGAAAAGAAAAAAGAAACTAACAAAAACCCTACATTCAATCCAAGCAGGTTGGGAGGACAAAGAAAATAAATTAAATGTTGTATGAATTGTTCCCACTTTCCAGGATCTACCTTCACAATACTGGTTATCTGTGGGCTGTAATAGCCTTAATAGGGGTGCAGCCAACCTCCCAACAACAGGGTAGTCTGCACCTTTGGGATTTGGAGTTTTATTGATAATAATAAAATCACTTACAATCTTTTCTCACATTTTTTAATGCCACATTTTAAGATATGATGTCTGTAACTTCGAAAAGATGTTTTTTTTCAAAGAAAAGAGGTATGGGATAGGTTTCAGGCCGAGTTTAACAAAGCTATCTGAGGCACAAATTGTGGAGGAATTATGTTTTTTGCTTTGTGGAACCTATATGTTCGGTATCTAAAAATGACTGATGATTTTTCTTCCTTATTTTTTCTGGCTATATATATTTTTCTGATATTAGACTATTGCTTGGCTGATCAAAGCATTTCATTGTGGTGTGTTCCATAGAGTCATGCTTAACTGCAAAGTACCATTTACAAGCCACTTGGCCTTAGACAAAGTTTTCTTTTTTCTTTTTTAACTCATCAGAGTCAAGTTTCTTAAATGTAAAACAGGGCTCTAAGCAGTCATCTCATGAAATTATGAGACTCTAATGACATTGTGTGTGTGTGTGTACATTTATATGCCTACTGGATAGTATGTTCTTATTTCATAATAATTATTACTACGTATGGCCTACCCTAGACTAATATATTAGGACATAAGTATTCCAAGTAGGATTGTTGGAATTTTGACTACTAAAGGCATAAAACATTTTAATGAGACAGTACATTAATTCATGTCTCTTTTCAGATTTTTTTGATAAATTAATCACATTTAATTAGGATTTAGATACTTAATAGTTTAAAAAATATTACACCTGTATTTGAAATACAAATGGCAGCCCATTTTATTTTTGTTTCTGCAATAAGTATAAAACACCTGAAGTTCATCAGTAAAGGAATGTTTCTTTCCATAACATTATAATATCTTAGCATATCCATGATACAGAAAACCCGTCTCACAAATCATAGATTCTCCTTGGAATTTGAGGCCAGCTTTTTCTTTTTGGAGAACTATTGCATTTAATTTGTGATCCTGTTAAAAGTCTGTTACCATTTTCCACAATATTGAGTTCAGTGATACTGTGAAGTCAGTTGAGATGAGCACTATGATGATGAGATGAAAGATCAAGAATCTGTCCTTAGGGAATTAAGCCCTATCATTTTAGGGCCAGTCAGGCCTAGGCATTTCCTCTGTGGCAGTAGAACATTTGTAAATTGATTTAGTAACTCTTTTTTTGCATGGCTACTATGTGCTAGGCGCTATGGTAGATGCAGGGAATATAGCAGTGAACAAATTTGAAGTGAACTCTGCTCTCCTGGAGCAGTGGGGGAAATGGTAAAGTTCTAAGTGTATTGAAGGAAATTAACAGGGTGTAAGGATAGAGGATGTTGCTGCTGGGTTGGGTGAATGAGTTGAGAGGGTGGCCAGGAAAGATCTCTGATCAGGTGCCATTTGGACTGAAACCATTCAGGACAATGTTGACTCCCTGGACCTCAGTGTTCAGTCTGGGTAACTACCTCCACCACAGCTGATGTATAGTATCTGTCAATGACCTTTCTTTTGTTTCCAGGACTCATGAGTTTGAATAACATAGCATGGTTTTTCATCTCCTTTTTTACTTTATGAAGGCATTCAGCTTTTATCTTTGTTTTCCGAGACAGGTATTTTATTTTACTGATAGATTCTGTGTCATTCTCTAGCAAGCCAGTGCTTTTTTCATTTTATGAAGATGGTTTTCTTCTACACAATTTCATTTCAATACATGCTTTTTTCCCATATGAGTGATGAGCTCTTTAAAAATAATCTGTTGGTATAGATCAGGAAGGAGCTGTAATCCACAAATTAGAGTGAGGTTGTTCTATTTTGCAGGTTAGTTTTTCTATATCTTGATTTCCAGTATCTCATAAACAGTTAAACATTTGCTTAGAAAGGGATTTAGAAGGTCATTTATGTAGTATTAATTACTGCATTTTTAAAGAATTTTAACTCTTTCAAATCATTACGTTATTTATATTTAGAGAGAAGTCTGGTTTATCATCAGTAATAAAAGTATCCTTGCATTGGCAGGAATGGTGTATTCAACTTGGTTACCTCTCAAAACACCCATGAGTTGTAACAGCAGGAGCATATTAATCTACACAATTTAAACATTAATAGATTAGCAATCATTTTTATACATTTATATTATTAAAGCCTAAAGTGCACAAATTCTATTTTAATACAAACCAGTGTAAATAGATAATACAATAATCTATTTGGATGATTGGGAGTTTTTTGAAATTTACAATTAGCAGCTAACAATTGCTAGAAAAGTATTATGAGAAAGGAAGACAAACAATGTGAAACATAGAAGAGAAAGTCACATTACAATAACATCTGTAACCCATGTTTTATCTTCATTGTGTTACATACACTATAGGTGAATGGCTTCTAAAACTTACCAAGGAGATATACAAATGTACATATGTTGTGTACATAAAAGAACTGGTTAAAATTTATTTTTTCCTATGGATTTTTTATTATTCACCTTTAATTAAAAAACAAACGAAAATTAAGCTGTTTTACAGTAAAGTTTTCTATTTGTAAAGATTTGAAATAAACATAATTATAAAGCATAAAGTAAGGAATTCTGTTATGTTGAACAATGAGGAAACAATTTTTCAGACTGTATGTGCATTTTTATAAATAATTTTTTCAGACTATATATTTTTTCTAAATCATGCATATATTATCTTTATAAATATCCATAAATTATCTTTCAGCCTCTCTCTCTCTATATGGTATATATCATACCCATAAGTACTTTGACAGACATTTGTGAATAAACATGAAAATAATTTCATTTTAATTTACAGAATGGTTTTAAAGATGTTCTAAATATTTAGGGGAATTTTTGTGGTTCAACTGGTATTTTGCTATGGTATTAAGACTTGGACTTATAGCAATACTTCAGTTACCCTTGATTAAAGTGCTGTGTTTATCTTTGACTGACTAATAGGATCACAAAATACTGATATGTTCAACTTGACCCTCTTAGTGATCCAGATCAATTACTCCAGCTATATTTCTTTGTAGTAATTTTCTTAATGGCCTTGCTGACATACCCCTATTTTTTGGAGAATAGCCCCACCTTTACTCAAATGACTCACTATGCCTCTGTTTCATGAATTCATTAAAAAAAAAAGTTCTGCTCTCTTTTAGAGAATATTTAGGCTGAGGACAAAGCTGTTCCCTTGTGACTTGGCCTCATCTATTGAGTGAGTGCATGGCAGAGATCTGGCCTGAATAACTGCTCTCTTTTCATCTTAATTCTTCTGGGTCTGAACCTTGGAGTCCTGGTCTGTAAAATCAGGCTCCAAGTCCAAAGCGGAGGAAACATGAAGGATATTTGCTTTTCCCTTCTATTCTTCTCAGTTTCAAACTAATGAAAAATATCAGAATGTAAGTTTATGATATCCCCATTTTTGAAGTCAAAATAGGAGTTAATAGGGCATAATTAACCAACTATTTTATTTAAATATTTATTTCTTAGTGTGCATTCCTCTCTTAATTCAAAGAGGAAGTGTTTATGTATATACTTTGCTTGTAGAGAATTTCCTATTCTTTTTATATGCATCATCCCATCATAAGGAAGTTGTCAGCATCTACAGTCCAGACACCTTGAGTTGAATAGCACATGAGCAGGTTTCCTAGCCCCTGTCAACCACCAGCCTACTCTTTGATTCCATGAATTTGACTATTTTAGATACCTTGTAAAGTGGACTCATGCAATATTTGCCCTTCTGGGATTGGCTTTTTGCACTTTGCGTAGTGTCCTCCAGGTTCATCCATGTTGTCACATATTGCATAAATGTTTTTCAGGCTGGAAAATAGTCCATTGTGTGTGTGTGTGTGTGTGTGTGTGTGTGTGTGTGTGTGTGTGTCACATTTTCTTTATTCATTCACCTGTCAATGAATATTTAGGTTGTTTCCACATTTTGGCTGTTGTGAATAGTGCTATGATGAACATGAGAATGCAGATATCTCTTCAAGATATTCATTTAAATTCTTTTGAATAATTACCCAAAAATGGCATTGATGGATCATACAGTAGTTCTGTTTTCAGTTTTTTGAATTAAATAATTCAGACTATTTTCCATAGTGGCTGTACCATTAGCTTATTCCCACTAACTGAGCAAGGGTTCCAATTTTTCCACATCCTTGCTAACACTTGTTTATTTGCTTTTTTAAAAAAAATATATTTTTTTATTGATTTCAGAGAGGAAGGCAGAGGGAGAGAGAGATAGAAATATCAATGATGAGAGCAAATCATTGATCAGCTGCCTCCTGCACACCCACTACTGGGGATGGAGCCCGCAACCCAGACATGTGCCCTTGACTGGAAATGAACCTGGGACCCTTCAATCCGCAGGCTGATGCTCTATCCACTGAGCCAAAGTGCTCTTTCTTGTTTGTTTGTATAATAGTCATCCTGACACATGGGAGATGATGCATGATTGTTTTGATTTGCATTCATCTGATGATTTGTAACATTGAGCATCTTTCCACATACCTTAGAAATCAACAGCAGACAGAAGACTACAAAATTTACAGTTATTGGAAAATTAAACAACACATTCTCAAACAACTAATGGGTCAAAGAAGGGATAAAAAAGGAAATAAAAAAAAATCTGAGACAAATGAAAATAGAGACAACATACTGAAACTTATGGGATGCTGAAAAAAGCAGTACTGAGGGAAATTTATAACAATGAATGCCTACCTTAAAAAAAGAAAAATCTCAAAAAAATGACCTAATTTTATACCATAAGGAACTAGAAAAAGAAGGAAAAAACTAAGCCCAAAGTTAGGAGAAGGAAGACAATAATAAAGATTAGAGTAAAGCCTGCCCTGTGTGGCTCAGTGAGTGTTGACCTATGAACCAGGAGGCCATGGTTTGATTCCAGGTCAGGGCACATGCTTGGGTTGTGGGCTCAATCCCCAGTGTGGGCCATGCAGGAGGCAGCCAATCAATGATTTTCTCTCATCATTGATGTTTCTATCTCTCTCCCTCTTCCTTCCTCTTTGAAATCAATAAAAATATAATAAAAAATATATTAGAGCAGAAGTAAATGAATAGAGAATAGAAAAACAATAGAAAAAATCAACCAAACTAAGGATTTTTTTAGAAAGAGAAACAAAATTGACAAACCTTTGGTCAGATTTACGAAGAAAAAAAGAGACTGAAATAAAATCAGAGGTGATGAATTTTTGATTCTATGAGAGAGTATGATTTTCTTCAACAAATTACAATCCATGGCGGCACATATTTTTATTTTATTATTTTTTAATTTTCTTTTTACTTTTTAGATTTTATTGATTTTTTTTCAGAGAGGAAGGGAAAAGGATAGAGAGTTAGAAACATCGATGAGAAACATCGATCAGCTCCCTCCTGCACACCCCCTACAGGGGATGTGCCCGCAACCAAGGTACATGCCCTTGACAGCAATTGAACCTGGGACCCTTCAGTCTGCAGGCTGACACTCTATCCACTGAGCCAAACTAGTTAGGGCTCAATTTTATTTTTCAATTACAGTTTACATTCAATATTATATTGTATTTAGTTTCATGTGTTCAACATAGTGGTTAGATGATCATACACTTTACCAAGTGTCCTCCCCATTATTTTCAGTACCTACCTGGCACCATTAATAGTTATTACAATATTATTGACTATATTACATATGCTCTATTTTATATCCCTTGACTATTCTGTAACTACCAATTTGTAGTTATTAATCCCTTCACCCGTTTCATCCAGCCCAATAGAAAGAGACTCATAGATTCAGAGATCAGACTGATGGCTGCATATTTCTTGTCTTCCATAGTGAAGGGCTGTGGGGAGGGGAGTTGGGAAGAGAGTTGAGCTGCATTATGTGCAGGCTTTGATCAAATATTTGGACGCTGATCTCAATTCTGAGTTTTTGTCAAACATCCCACACTAAGATTCCCTGAAACTCATTGGAATACATGCCCTATCCTTACTGAGGGAACAGGGCAATGGATCATTACCTGTGTTGCCCTGGAGGTTTTACTTTCATTACAGCTTCTTAGCTTCATTGTTCACTTCCCAAACTTTACTTGTTTCTTCCCTGTAGCTCTTTCCACCATTTCCCATCAGAACATCACTCAGTTTGTTTTCCCTAATTTGGGGGTATTCAGAAAGGACTCACTATCTGGCTTTTGAGGGAGACGGCTGAGTGAGAGATTGGGTGCCTTATGAGAAAATACCTCCCACTCTACTCTCTTCCCCCTCTTGGCTGCCACTTCTTGAGTTTCCTGGCATTGGATTACTTAGTTGTAACTGCTCAATTTTTCCTGGGTTTTATTTTTATTTCATTGACTTGGATATTGGGAAAGGAAATTTTGAGCAGCTGTTTTATTCTACCATCTTAGCTCAAAAGTCCTCAAAGGTTTTTATTATCCAGAAAATGGATTTCTATTCATTGTGCAGATATAAAAATTTCAAAGAGGCGATTAGGTAGGACACATTATCATGTGAACAAGTACTTAATTACATTAGATATGCAAATGTTTTTTGAGATTATACTTTTGTAAACAAGATGATCTTGTTATAATGGAGGATTTGTGATAGCTGCAATGTAAAGGAGTCTCAGAGGAAAAATTAGGGAAACTGAATCTGTGACCTATTATTGCCCGAAATAGTAGTATGCATAAAATCTAATGAATACCAAAGACTGTGTATAAAGACACAATCCAGCACATGCTATAACACAGTCTCATTCTCTTCTTTTAATTTATCTAGATTACTTTTCCATTTCTTTTAAGTGAACTGAAAAAATGTTGTCTTAGACTGACACACTTTGGAATGTTTTAAATCTCTCGCCATCAAAAACACACTTGGCAGAGAACTAATTTCACACCTCAGGCGTTAAAACCCAGGGTCTGTATTCATTGTTTATTTTACATAATGTAAAACAGCATGAAGCATGATATATTATACAAAGGATCAATGGGAATTTTAGAAAATAGGGAATCATTTTACATTTACACCTGGTAGATGAAATTTTATATGTTGAACGTTGTCCTGATATATGAAACATGATGATTTTTTCAGTCAACTGAATTTTTTGTTACTAGCACACATTAAATAGTAAAAGATTTCAGTGATTATTGTTTGATTATATTTTCCTGGAATATAATGGTAATTTATGAGTTATTATGATATCAATGTTAGTACCCAGTAAGCCAGCCTTTGTTTTAAATATAGGATATATAAAAGCTAGAGGTCACCATAAAATGTAGATTAATAACATTGGGGGATGATACTGCAGAGAAGTGAATGATTAGAGAGATATTTAGGAGCAAGATTGATAAGACTTAGTGATGTACTGGATATTGGGAATAGGAAAGAGGGTGGTTGCAAGATGTCCTTACTGGTTTCTGTTACGAACAACTAGAAGCATGGTACCAACCAATGACTCTGAGAAAAATGACAGAGGCCCAGTTGGAGTTCTAGTTTTGGACATTTTAAGTTTAAAGTACTTTTGAGACTTCACAGTGAAGATGCTGATTGTTAATTAGATATGCCTTTATATTGTGTTATCATTTAATATCTCTTTAGAGACTGTGGACTTTTGCAGGCTAGAATACATATCATATCACTCAAAGTTTTATTTTGAGGCAGCAGGCACTAACTCCAATGAAGTTTGTTGAAAAGATACCTCCCAGGCTTAATATTGGGCTGGAATAGTAGGAATGAGAAAATGTTTTTAGAAACAATCCTCAAATCCTACGTCAGAAGTGGTCAGTGTGGAAGCCATGACAAAAGACCAGGTGTTACGCCTGTACTGCTGCTTCTTTAGTGCTAACACCTCAACTTACCGCAGCTGCCACCACATGCCATTTCGGTGCCTTGACCCTGCAGCCTTCATTACCGATACTGCATCTGTAGGCAGGGTTGCTGAGTCAGAGTCAGATATGGTTACAACCTTGCTCACTAGATTATTCTCTATCTGTAAGAATAACTGGGAATATGAGTGTCTGATATTTTCAGCTCCTATGAAAGAACAAGCTTTTGCCTTTCCACCAAGATAATGGAGTGCAGATCCTCCGTACAACATAGAAAGAGGTTCAGATTCTGGAAAGTTAATCCAAATGGCAGATTTCCACCCGTGTATCTTATTCATCTTTGTTTACTTAGCACCTTCAGTAGGAGCAGTAGCACATCCTATATAATAAAGAGCTAATATGCAAATGGTCATCACACCCTCACGCCGTCATGCCAAAATGGCTCAGGCACTCAACATTGGCGAGAGAGGAATGGGGACCAGCCAGGACAAATGAACTCACAAGAGAGGAATGGGGACCAGCAAGGCACAAATGAGCTCGCGAGAGAAGAATGGGGACCAGCCAGGCTGTGGCCTGGAAGAGGGACAAGCTGCCCACCCCGCGATCCCAGGTGCCAGCGGCTGTGTCTGCACCTGCAGCCCAGGAGAGGGACAAACCGCCCGCCCCATGGTCCCTGGTGCCAGTGCCTGTGGCTGCGACCTCGGAGAGAGACAAGCCACCTGCCCTGTTGTCCTGGGTGCCTGCAGCTGCGAACCGGGAGAAGCCACCCACTCATGGTCCCCTGCGGCTGCGGCTAGCCCAGGTGAAGCTGGCCTGGGCCCTGGGTGCCTGCGGCCAGACAGAGAGAGGGAAGCCCGGATCCTGGGTGCCTGTGACCAGCCGGAGGAAGGAATCCTGGGTCCGGGATGCGGGTTGAGGCAGAGGTGGTTAGGGGCAATCAGTCAGAGGGTTTAGGGGCGATCAGGCAGGCAGGCAGGTGAGCAGTTAGGAGCCAACGGTCCCAGATTGCGAGAGGTAGTTGGACATCCCCTGAGGGGTCCCGAATTGGAGAGGGTGCAGGCCAGGCTGAGGAACTCCCCCAGGTCGTGCACAAATGACCTCTAGTATGTAATAACAAATAATTGATTTTGGTTGTTTTAACAATGGATTAGAGTAATTCAGATAATATTTTTCATCATTTTCATCAATCTTTCTATGACTAAATTATGTATTATTTCAGTTTGCTTTTGTAAACTAATCTCACTGTCATATTCCATACTTATCATTATAATTTATTCTTTAGTAAAATATGTATTTTTTTCAAAATAACAATGGCCTTACCTTTCTTATTTGAGGGATGTAGAGCACATTTCAGTTCCCAAAATATTTTATTTAAAGAAAACTTTTTCTTTCCAATTCTACCTGTGCCTTATAATGCTAAACAAATAAATAATATTTGACATTTCCTATTGTTCATGGCATGTTTTTTCCCTAGAACTTATTTCACATTCCATCAGTCCCATTCAAATTGATGGAATGCAATCATTTAGCACTTCTCTGGCCTTCATCTTTTTTATGTTTGACCCCCTAAGTTTTATTTTTCCCTTCAAAAATTTTGAAAAACATTTAAGTCTTTCATTGTCTTTTTAAGTTATAATAGATGAGCAACAAAGATTCTAGTTGAATCTTGTCTAATGATGGTGATGATTAATGAAGAAATAATTTCTTATTAATTTGAGAAGAATAATCTTACTAAGGCATTTCTCCCCATACATGCAAATTAGACAATTTTACTTGCTTATTCCCATTTTACCTCTCAAAGTTTTGGTGTGAAAAGAAGGCTTTTGCTTTTCCCTCCCATTAATATTGCAATTTTCCTGGATATTAGCATCTTGATGATTTTTCTTTCTATAATAGCAAGAGCTGTTGTTAGAAGAGGCATGCTGTATTATAATGCTAATTACCTGTCCTTTATATCCAAGCTCTCCTGGCGTGCTCTAGTGTGTCAATTATGCTAGAACCATGTGTGTTAGAATGCTTCTCCCTGTGTGCTTTTAGGTTAGCACTGGCAGGGGTGGGGGGTGGGGATGGGGAAAGGACTTTATGAAAGATCTGGGAGGCAGAAGTGAAGCAGTAATCATTTCCCTAGGAGGCCTACATGGTGAGATGCAGTGGCAGATTCAGAAGTGCAGGCAGGTGTCGCAGGTTCCAGGTAGGCCTTGCATCCAGCTTTTCTTTCTGATTGCTGATCCTGTTGACCCACAGTAGTTCCAGGCCCACTCCTGGACTCTCTGTGGTGGACTCACAGAAGCGGCAGGTGCACAGGAGCCCACTTCCCACAGACCTCACTATGAACTCTTCTTTCACAGCCCTGGTTCAGTGGTTGAATGCGCTTCTCAGATTGCCTGATTGGTTACTCTTAACTCTCAGCTTCCAATTCCTTATTGAACTTCCCCTTGCCCAGCCCTTTCTCTAATTGTGTGAGATCTAACTCCTGTAGTAAATCTCTTGGCCCATAACTCATGGTGGTCTGTTTCCTCGTTGAACCCAGACTGATTCAATTATTCATGGTGAAACTTGTTCTGATAACTTTTCCTTTGCTATTTATTCTTTGTCATGAATTACTATGATTTTTTTTTTTTGCAAATTTAAGACATCTTATTCTAAATAAAGTTGATTTCAATTATTGGCAAAAACTCTAAATTAATTTTCTTAGGGTTATTCAGTGTTCTGATTCTAGTGCATTCTGAGCATCACTAAAACTATAATCATAGCTTACCTACTATTTTTAAAACGTTCATTATGCTGATGACCTTGTACAAAGTCATGTGAGGTTGTAGTACCAGAGTTGTAGTAATAAGATAATCTCAATTTTATTTGAACTATATAAAATATATTTTTGTACTGCACCCTTATTGGACGTATAGCTAGATTAGTTAATCTGAACCCTTAACAAATGTAAGCAATGTATCTGAATATGGGTTGATTAAAGTAATCTGTTTTATATTTTTTTAGATCACTGGGTGATGATGTTGAAGTGTGGCTTTATTTCATATTTATTTTTAATTAATGGAGGTGAAGGATATGTTTATTTGAAAGTGTGGCAATATGGGTGATATGTCAAATTAAAGTTTCTATTAATTAAGGGTATGGAAAACTTAAACTAACAGGTAAAAAACTAATGCAGATTTTAATTTTCTCACTTAATTTTTTTTTTTTTTTTTACTCTCCTTCCCCTTCCCAATAAATTCAGTCACTCCAGGTCCTATGCATCACCACCACACCTTTCTCCTTCCCTCTGTACATAATATAATTATAGCCTCATGGTCTCCCTGCCTTGGTGCCCTCTCTGAGCCATTGTATTTACTACTGACAATATGGAAACCAAAAATGCAAGTTGGTGAAATACTTTATAGCCCAAGTGCCCATTGGTAGAAAGAGGCGGTGGTGCATTTACACAATGGAATACTACTTGGCCATAAAAAAGAAGCAAGGCTTACCTTTTGTGACAGTATGAACAGACCTGAAGGTTATTATGCTACATGAGATAAACCAGTCAGAGGAAGACAAGCATCAGATGATCTCCTATGTGGAACCTAATGAACAAACTGATGAATAAAATAGAAACAGGCATGGGTACATGGAGCAGACTGACAGCTGTTTGGGGCAGGAGGCGGGGGTGCGCAAGACTGGATGAAAGAACGTGAAGGGATTCGCCAAAAAACATATAGATAACACATAGACACAGACAACAGCGTGGTGATGGCCAGAGGAAAGCGGGGAGGGGGAGGTGGAGGTTGGCAAAATGAGGGTACCTGGGGTCGGAAAGAGGCTTTGCTTTGGGTGATGGGCGCATGATGCAGTGTGCAGATGATGTTTTGTTGAGTTGTACACTTGAAACCTGTATGATTTTGTGAACCAGTGTCACCCCAACAAATTCAATTTTAAAAAATAAATTTTTGAAAAAGAGACTACGAGTGTAAAAGAAATTTTCAGGGCACAGACAGTTGCTTGTAGAGTGGCCCATATTCCTTAGCCTGGCAGTCAGGGTGTGCGTTATTTGGCTCTAACCCTCCTTTTCTACTAAGTATTCCTAAAAGTAGGCCAATATTTTCACACTTTTAAATCTTTGTAATTTTCTCAGCTTGGAATCCCTGGTCATCTTGTCAAACAAAAGCATGTTTTTCTTTCTATTTTATTTTATTTTATTTTATTTTATTTTATTTTATTTTATTTTATTTTATTTTTAATATATTTTATTGATTTTTTACAGAGAGGAAGGGAGAGAGATAGAGAGTTAGAAACATCGATGAGAGAGAAACATCGGTCAGCTGCCTCCTGCACATCTCCCACCGGGGATATGCCCGCAACCCAGGTACATGCCCTTGACCGGAATCGAACCCAGGACCCTTCAGTCCACAGGCCGACGCTCTATCCACTGAGCCAAACCGGTTTCGGCTATTTTATTTTTTTAATTAAATCTTTATTGTTCAGATTATTACATTTGTTCCTCTTTTTTCCCCCCGTAACTCCCCTCCTCCCAGTTCCCGCCCCACCCTCCGCCCTCACTCCCCACCCACTGTCCTCATCCATAGGTGCATGATTTTTGTCCAGTCTCTTCCCGCATCTCCCACACCCCTGTCCCCCACAAGAATAGTCAGTCCATTCCCTTTCTATGTCCCTGGTTCTATTATGATCACCAGATTATTTATTCACTTGATTCTTAGATTCACTTGTTGATAGATGCATGTTTGTTGTTCATAATTTGTATCTTTACCTTTTTCTTCTTCTTCCTCTTCTTAAAGGATACCTTTCAGCATTTCATATAATACTGGTTTGGTGGTGATGAACTCCTTTAGCTTTTTCTTATCTGTGAAGCTCTTTATCTGACCTTCAGTCTTTAATGATAGCTTTGCTGGATAAAGTAATCTTGGTTGTAGGTTCTTGGTATTCATCACTTTGAATATTTCTTGCCACTCCCTTCTGGCCTGCAAAGTTTCTGTTGAGAAATCAGCTGACAGTCGTATGGGTATTCCCTTGTAGGTAACTGAGTTTCTTTCTCTTGCTGCTTTTAAGATTCTCTCTTTGTCTTTTGCTCTTGGCATTTTAATTATGATGTGTCTTGGTGTGGTCCTCTTTGGATTCCTTTTGTTTGGGGTTCTCTGTGCTTCCTGGACCTGTAAGTCTATTTCTTTCACCAGGTAGGGGAAGTTTTCTGTCATGATTTCTTCAAATAGGTTTTCAATATCTTGCTCTCTCTCATCTTCTGGCACCCCTATAATTCTGATGTTGGTACGCTTGAAGCTGTCCCAGAGGCTCCTTACACTATCTTCGTATTTTTGGATTCTTTTTTCATTTTGCTTTTCTGGTTGGGTGTTTTTTGCTTCTTTGCATTTCAAATCTTTGCCTTGATTCTTGCGCTCCTCTGGTCTGCTGTTGGGAGTCTGTATAGTATTCTTTATTTCAGTCAGTGTATGCTTAATTTCTAGTTGGTTCTTTATCATAACATTGAGGGTCTCATTAGATTTCTTGAGGATCTCACTACATTTATCGGCGGCTTCTAGACAGTTCTTAAGAGACCTTAAAAGTGTCGTTCTGAACTCAATATCCTCCATTGACAGTTTTGTCCTGTTTCTTTGTCTCCACATTTTTTATGCTTTCTTGGTGCACCTCCTAGTGGTCTTTGTGCACAGTCTTGTTGTAGTTAAGCCTTGATTGTTGTCGGCAATACCGGGGGTGATTTGACCTCCAGGCTAACTGGCTATGAGAGTCCGCTATGTCTGCAGTGGGAGAGCTTCTGTGCTGGATCTCTAGGGCGGTGCTAATCTAGTGTTTGCCTGAGGCTATCCGGCAAATGGCTCTGTGCAGGGCTTGGGCGGGGCGGGTCCCCAGGGATCTACAGGGCGGGCCGGAGCGAGCAGTTATGGCTGCTCTCAGTTCCGTCCCTAGGGGCTCTGCCTCACAGAGTCCCAGCAACCGCTGCAAACCTCGGAGAGAAAGCTGCCTTTGAGTTCCGACCGAAGCCAGACAGTCCCGCTTCTCCCATTTGAGTCTGGGTCCCTAGAGACTTGCCCGGATCTGGAGCTCAGAGTCTGAAACTCCCTCCCAATTGAAAACAACAACTGCGCCCTCTGCCTCCAGCCCGCTCCGCGTGCACTCCACACCTTAGTATTTCACTTCAGCACTGCGCCTCCTCTGAGTCTGGGTATGATATTCTCTTTCCTCCTAGTTGTAGAATTTCCACTCAGCCAGCCTTCCTGTGGTTCTGGATGATGTCTGTTCCGTCTTTTAGTTGTTTTTTGAAGTGGTTGTTCGAGGCAGCAATCTCTGGCATTAACCTATGCCGCCATCTTGGTTTCTCCTCCAATTTTCTCACTTAATTTTTGAATAAATATTTGCTAGCTTTGATATTTTCATAACTATCAGAGTTTAAAGGATTAGAAATCTAAGGCACAGAGGAGATAAGTAATTTATACAGGATCACATAGAGAATAAATGGCAGAGGTGGGTTCTGGGCCAGGGTTGTTGGATTTGAGTGCTCATGTGTGTAACAACTACACAGTACATCCTCCCAGCTTCCTGCCCAGCAAATATGTTGAGAAGAGAGTGGCCATTGAAGTTGGAAAGCCTGGAGTAAAATATCAGCCCTGTGGCTTACTAATTACTCTGCGCTTGAGTAGGGCAATTAAACTCATTTGTCTACAATTTATTAATTTGAAAAAGTGAAATAATTACACATCCCAAGGTAGTTATGATACTGTTAATAAATTGTAAAGCACATTATAATTGGTAATCATTAATGTATTCTCTAAATATATACTTTCTTTATATTGTCCTTAGTAATAGAAGAGCTGTTAAAAGAAAGACCTATTATGTGCTTGGGGAGTTGGGTGCATTGTCCATTTCTAGATGGAAGAGATATTGCTTAATTTAGACAAAAAAAGTTTAGTAAAAAATGAACAGTGATATTTATAAGAGTAAATATTGGGTACTTTCCTCATATTTGACATGGACAAATGTTAAATCAACTTTCTTACGTATTCTTAAGGAAATGTTATGTAGCCATTAAAATATTTATGAAAACTTTATAATAACATGGGAAAATATTAAAAAATTAGTGGACAAGTAAGATACAGAATACTACTTATAAAAACCACATGTAAAAAGTGGAAGAAAACTTTAAAATATTAATAGTAATGGGCCCACAAGCGACACTTTTTTCTTTGCTTTATTTTCCTGTGGTTTCCAGATTTTCTGTTACTTTTAAAATAAAGTATAAGTGTTATATGAGAAGTTGTGAAGTGCTATTGAGAATGGTACCTGTTGTTTATTCATGGGTGTGAATCCCACAATAGAATGATAGAGAAGGTAATAAATTGCTTTTTATTTTATTGGCAATGCTAAAGAGGTACGTGACCAAACTTCTTTTCTTCAATGGCTTTCATACATTTTCTTTCGTCCTTTTCTTTTCCCCACAATTATTGCTAGATGTAGAGATATTGGCACCAGTACAGCACTTCATTTTCTGCAGAGGAGTGCATACAATATTTATATATTATATCTCATTACCCTGAAATCAGTTTATGATAAAGGGAGCCAGAACTCTTCCATGGGGCTGCTTCTTTTTGTTTAAAGAGGCATCTTTTCATTGGAGTGTAGTAATGGCCATAGTACTTTAGCAAATAGCTATAAAACATGAAAACGTCCTCCTTTCTCATATTAATCCATCAGGAAGCTTTCAGGGATCCTTCTTGTCTAAAATATTCATAGGCATCAAAATGTCCTGAATGCCCTACAGAATTTGTGCAGAGCCAGACAGATGATTGATAGTGAAGTTCTGTTCTGAGTCACTCACAGTATGTAATTCTATTTGTCTTGCCAAATACGGGATAGCAGGCAACTTACAAAAGGTAAAGGTAACAGACACCGTATTTTCTTATGTTTAAAAAAGAACTTGGTGTCTCCCCTTTGCTGTAATCCACTAAATGTAGCAGATTTTTATTAAATAAGAGAAAAGGCAGGTGAGCTATTCTTTGTAGAGTGCTTTAAACTTTTATTAAGCAAATATTATTATAATTCAGTTACTTTTGGTACATATTTTAACTGCATGGGTAAGTCTTAAGTAAAGGGTGTTCAAATGTTGTCTAATTAAAGAAAAATGAGTTAGGGTGTCTCATACAAGCAAGGTATGCAGTATACATTCAGTGTGTTCCTTAATTAGTAAAAGTAATTTTCATTCTTCTAGTATTTTTAACATTAGTGGTTTAAAGCTATTTATTATTCAGTTTTCCATTAAATCAAACCTGGGGAACAGTATGGAGTTTCCTCAAAAAACTAAAAATGGAACTCCCATTTGACCCAGTAATCCCACTTCTAGGAATATATCCCAAGAAGTAGAAATACCAATCAGAAAGAATATATGCACCCCCTGGGACTCAGAGAGGCAGAGCCCCTGGGGACAGGACTGAGAGCCGCCATAACTGCTCTCTCCAGCCCACCCTCTTGATCCTGTGCGACCCGCCCCGCCCAAGCCCTGCACTGAGGCATTTGCCGGATAGCCTCAGGCAAATGCCAGATTAGCACCTCCCTAGAGGACAGAAGTTCTCTCACTGCTGACACAGCTGATTCTCATAGCCACTTGGCCTGGAGGTCAAACCCTCCCTGGAATTAGCTACAACAATCAAGATTTAACTATAAGACTGTGCACAAAGACCACTAGGGGGTGCACCAAGGAAGCATAACAAAATGCGGAGACAAAGAAACAGGACAAAATTGTCAATGGAAGATATAGAGTTCAGAACCACACTTTTAAGGTCTCTCAAGAACTGTTTAGAAGCCGCCGATAAACTTAATGAGATCTACAAGAAAACTAATGAGACCCTTGATCTTATATTGGGGAACCAACTAGAAATTAAGCATACATGGACTGAAATAACGAATATACAGACTCCCGACAGCAGACCAGAGGAGCGCAAGAATCAAGTCAATGATTTGAAATGCGAGGAAGCAAAAAACACCCAACCGGAAAAGCAAAATGAAAAAAGAATCCAAAAATGTGAGGATAGTGTAAGGAGCCTCTGGGACAGCTTCAAGCGTACCAACATCAGAATTATAGGGGTGCCAGAAGATGAGAGAGAGCAAGATATTGAAAACCTATTTGAAGAAATAATGACAGAAAACTTCCCCCACCTGGTGAAAGAAATGGACTTACAGGTCCAAGAAGCGCGGAGAACCCCAAACAAAAGGAATCCAAAGAGGACCACACCAAGACACATCATAATAAAAATGCCAAGAGCAAAAGATAAAGAGAGAATCTTAAAAACAGCAAGAGAAAGAAACTCAGTTACCTACAAGGGAATACCCATACGACTGTCAGCTGATTTCTCAACAGGAACTTTGCAGGCCAGAAGGGAGTGGCAAGAAATATTCAAAGTGATGAATACCAAGAACCTACAACCAAGATTACTTTATCCAGCAAAGCTATCATTCAGAATTGAAGGTCAGATAAAGAGCTTCACAGATAAGGAAAAGCTAAAGGAGTTCATCACCACCAAACCAGGATTATATGAAATGCTGAAAGGTATCCTTTAAGAAGAGGAAGAGGAAGAAAAAGGTAAAGATACAAATTATGAACAACAAATATGCATCTATCAACAAGTGAATCTAAGAATCAAGTGAATAAATAATCTGATGAACAGAATGAACTGTTGATTATAATAGAATCAGGGACATAGAAAGGGAATGGACTGACTATTCCTGGGGGGGAAAGGGGTGTGGGAGATGCAGGAAGAGACTGGACAAAAATCGTGCACCTATGGATGAGGACAGTGGGTGGGGAGTGAGGGCGGAGGGTGGGGCGGGAACTGGGAGGAGGGGAGTTATGGGGGGGAAAAAAAGAGGAACAAATGTAATAATCTCAACAATAAAAATTTAATATAAAACAAAAAAAAAAAAAAAAAAAAAAAAAGAAAGAATATATGCACCCCTATGTTCATAGCAGCACAATTCACCATAGCTAAGATCTGGAAACAGCCTAAGTGCCCACCAGCAGATGAGTGGATTAAAAAACTGTGGTACATCTACACAATGGAATATTGCACTGCTGTAAAAAGGAAGGAACTCCTACCATTTGTAACAGCGTGGATGGACCTGGAAAGCATTATGCTAAGCGAAATAAGTTAGTAAGAGAAAGATAAATATCACATGATCTCACTCATTTGTGGAATATAATGAACAACATAAACTGATGAACAAAAACAGATCCAGAGACAGTGAAGCATCAAACAGAACTTCAAACCTCAGAGGAAGGCAGGGGAGGGTGGGGGTAAGGGGGAGAGATCAACCACAGCACTTGTATGCATGCATATAAGCATAATCAATGGACACAGACACCAGGGGGGTGAGGGCATGAGCGGGGGTGGGGTGGGGAGTAATGGGGGGATAAGGACACATATGTAATACCTTAGTCAATAACGAAAATAAAAAAAGTTTTTCAGCTTTAATTTTAAATTTAAAATTATTTATAAAATGGGATTATTGGGCTAAATTTATGAGTTTTAGAAAGCATTATGCCTATCCAATTTTTTTTTTTTGCCCAGAGACCTGTGATATATAAAATGCAATAAAATTATGTGATATTAAAATGTACATTGTCTAGATTTCATTTGAAAATACAAAAAAGATGACAAAATGTCTATAAGTGTTGGACTTTCTACTTTTAATTAGACATAAACTTATCTGGTAAACTCTATTTTGAGCATATAAATTAAAAGAAGGCAGCAAAGTTAGTGGCTATAAGAGCAATTTTAGAAACTAGACTGCATAGATTGAATCTTAGTTCAATTACATGCTAGTTATGTGACTTTGAAATATTGCTTCTCTCTCAACTTCCTCATTTGCAATTGTACCTGTCTAGAAAGTTGTGACTAATAAATAAGGTAATTCACCTATTGCAGCTATTATTCTCTAAATAAATTTATTTTATTGTTTTTATTTCTTAGAAACATTTATTTGAGCCAAACTGAGCAAGATCTCAAATGCTCTTAAAATGGGCAGTTTCAAAAAACAAACTAGATAGTAAAGTAACAAGAAAAGATCATCTCCGGTATCTGGATATTTGAGGTTTCCTGGGGGTGAATTGCCTTAATTTTATTCTACTCAAGTTCAAAACTTTTAGTTATTCATATATTTTTCCCAAGTGAGTATCTGCCTTTAAAAATATCTTGTTTTCATGAACACTAAAACTACACAGACATGTTTTTATTTAAACTGCTAAATTTACATTGAACATTTGGAAAAAAAAGTTTTACATGTCACTAGTCTTTCTAGTAATAACATACTGGTCATCTACCATGAGAACCACTTTAGAGTAACACTGGGTTAGTCTCTAGCTAGTTGCCTTTTTTTTTTTTTTTTTTTTTTACTGGTATTTTCTTGGATAGTCTGATTTCCTAGGCATGTTCTGAGCTGACAACACAGGTTTAAAGGAGGAGGATCAGTGCTGCTCTGATTATTGATGTTGCCACACGGGAGGTTCTGGCAACAGAGTGGGTTGTTTCTGTGTCTCCGCGGCTGCCCCTCAGAGGGGTACTTAGGAGCAGGAGCCGTATCGATGGGAGGCAGCCTCATTAGTGTAGCCATCATCAATTAAAACTTGTCCTTGGCAAGGATAGTCACTCTTCCTTCCAGTTTGCTTGTAGTGCAAGTGTCTGTTTTTTTAAGAGGAACTTGATTTGGCTATCTTTCCCCATGGTTGACAGAGGAACAAATAGAAATAATATTAGCAACAACAACTGTAACAGCAATGAATACTTATTGAGGACTTATCTGCTGTTTATCACCTTAACATGTTCATCTTTGATGACTTGAAAAAGTGAGAAGAAATTGTCTCTGCAGGCAAGTAAGCGTATGCCCCTGCCCTTTTTCACTTACTTGTTCAGCTTCTATTTCTCTTAATTCTGCACCTAAGAAAAGGATCCTTCGGAGAGAGAATGAACATGCAGCTGGGCAAGTCCAACTGGGTTTTGGATTGAGGAAAGAGTTGTTGGAGGAAGAATTGGTGGACTTAGGAGGGTTTTTGTGGACAGGAGGCTCTACAGGCACCCGTGGACGTGTCTGTTTGCAGTCCCAGTGTGTTTGGGTAATGGAACTAAGCAATTTTGACTTTGGTGTCCCACTTTGGACTTCTGCTTTGGACTGGTTTAAGGCTGAACAGAAGAGCAGAACCAAGACTGTATGTAGCTTGGACACGCTCTATGCTTTCAAGAAGACATTCTCTTTCTAAATTAAGGATTTTTGACCATGTGCACATGTACTCAAGTAAATGACAGGCTGAAAAGATCTCATGAGCCATCAGTTCAGTGGCCTGTGTTAGAAGAAATGTGGTACAGATATAGATAGATATGATACAGACATATACCTGTATTGACGTTTTTTTAGGGGAAGGAAAATACCACTTACTTAGAGTTGGGCTAACCACTGAGGCTTTGTGTGCTGTTGGGCTCTTGTTTTGATGAATAGAGGGTATCAGCTAGGAGATTTTGAGTGTGTCAGTTAAGGTGGTGAGGGGAATAGAGCCAGCAGGGATTGATGAGGATCTGAGAAGAATTTGATTAAAAATCTCCATTTTGAGTTTGAGTTTTATTTTGGGAGTATTATGCACTGAGATGGGATCAAGGAGTGCTCAGGGTGAGAGCTGAAATGGTCATGCTGCTCATATGTACATAATTTTACATGGCAAAGAGAAGGATTGCTGAGTACCCAACCTTCATGAGTACCAGAAAACACTGATCAATGGACTCCAATGCCTTTTCCAATGGCTGGCATGCATAGATATTCAAGAAATAGTTGTTGAACCATTTTTGTATTTTAGAATGAATGGGGGGAAAGAAGTAAGCTGGAGAGATGACCTGCTGAGAGTTTACTTCCTAAAACTCTCCTTGGTGTTTGGGAATAGAAATGTGCCCTTGCTCACTTTGAGCAAGTGAAGTGCTTAAAGCAGTGGTTCTCAACCTTGGCTGCACATTAGAATCACCTGGGAATCTTTTTAAAATCCTGATTTCTGGGCCTCATCCTCTGGAAATTCTGTTACTTTGTTAATGTGGCCTCACCCCATAACAAAGAAACAGAATTTCCAGGGGAAGAGGCCCAGAAATCAGGATTTTAAAAAGATTCCCAGGTGATTCTAATGTGCAGCCAAGGTTGAGAACCACTGGCTTAAAGGGTGTGCACGCACATGCACTGTGTGTGTGTGTGTGTGTGTGTGTGTGTGTGTTTTAAGGATCAAATGTGTGTAAGTACTGCAAGAAAGCCCACTTTTTGTGGTTTAAACATAAAACTAGCAAGTCAGTACATTTATATTTGAACTTCTAACATTAATAGTTTCTATCTGGTTCCTTAAGAATATTCTTCTCTTTCATGTTGGAGGGACCTGTTTTACTCTGGATGTGGTGATGAGTTACAGTGGATATCTTTGGTTATGAAGAAGCAGGATAATAATCCATTTAGACTGTATCTTGGTTATTAGTAGATTGCTTTCCTTTGAGGAACATGAAGTGAATTGTGACTCACAATTTTTTCTTTTTTTGTAAAGCAAGCAAAGTTTCTTCTCAAGTGAAATCAAAGAAACAAAAAGAAGTAAAACAGAAACTATTATTTTTGTCCTTTTCATTTTTTTTCATTCATACTCCTTTTGGCTATATTGATGAAGGAAATAGATTGGAACCTCCTTGATTCAATAATTTAACCCTGATCCATGTGAATTCCTGCAGGACTAGCTAAGTTGTTAGAGAAAGTGACCATAATGAATGGGTTTTGAATAGCCAAATCTGCATCGTCCACCTTACCGCAGGTTTTTTTAAAGATTAATATATTTTTATTGATTTCAGAAAGGAAGGGAGAGAGGGGGAGAGAGAGAGAGAGAAACATCGGTGATGAGATAGAATAATTGATGGGCTGCCTCCTCTACTGGGGATCCAGCCTGCAACCCAGGCATGTGACCTTGACTGGAATTGAACCTGGGACCTTTCAGTCCACAGGCCAACACTCTATCCACTGAGCCAAACTGGCTAAGGCTATCTGTGTTTTAAATAATCAATTTGACAATGAAGTGCATAATTATAAAGGGAAAATCCTTTTTCTTATTTTTGTAGAAACTTTCACTTAAATCTAATTATCTTTTTAAAAAATATATTTTTATTGCTTTCAGAGAAGAAGGGATAGGGAAACGGAGAGAGATAGAAACACCAATGATGAGAGAGAATCATTAATGGTTGCCTCCTGCATGTCTCCCACTGAGAATCGAGCCCACAACCTGGGGATATGCCAAGACTGGGAATGGAACCGTGACCTTCTGGTTCATAGGTGGATACTCAACTACTGAGTCACACCAGCTAGGCAATTCTAATTATCTTTTTATGTGCAAAACAGAATGGCTTATTGTTTTAAACATTTGATTCCCTGAAATAAAGTTAGAAACATTGGGACTGATATGAATGTAAAAGAAATCCAACAGTTTTAGCAGAAAATTTCAAGTTTTATTTTCACTGTCCCTTGTGGAAAACTATGTGACAGAGAAAGTAGAAAATGTATGATGGAGGATGTACATGGATTAATTGTGTACATTTATGCTTTTAAGGGGAGAAATGCCTGCCTGTGTGTGTTTATATATATACTAGTGGCCCGGTGCATGAATTCGTGCATGGGTGGGGTCGCTAGGCCTGGCCAGCAATCAGGGCCGATTGGGGCCATCTTGCCCAGTCCTGGGAAAGGGACACAGGGTGGGGGGGTAGGGGGAGGTGGACCATGGGAGGTTTGCCGGCCAGCCCTGCTTGGGGCAGATTAGGTGGCTAGCCGGGAGGAAGGACCAGCCAGGGGGAGGGACCATGGAAGGTTGGCTGTGGGAGTGCACTGACCACCAGGGGGCAGCTCTTGCATTGAGCGTTTTCCCCTGGTGGTCAGTGCATGTCATAGCGACTGGTCAACTGGTCGTTTTGGTTGTTCTGGTCATTCGGTCTTAACGGTCACTTAGGCTTTTATATATATATATAGATATATGTGCATGTATATATACATACATATATGTGTACATATATACTTATAGGCACACAGGGTGGTCTAAAAACATTGATTTGAAACCAGTGATGTGGCAAAGATAAGTTTTCATTTGATGTCTATAATAGTGTAAATTTCACTACTTTTAAATTGTAACAAACAGAAGAGAAACTTATCTATTTATCTTCTGTGGATATCTTCTAATCTGGATATAGCATCTAACAGTATTCTATTCTGATAACCTCTCTTTGATGTTTTTCTCCTTTCCAAAATAGTTTGTTACAATTTGGTATGACTCATAATAAGAATTTAGGGATGCATTTTTTCCTTCCTCCCAGGGCATATTGTTATCTTTTAGCAACATTTTTGTTGGATACAGCAGAAAGCAACTTGCCATATTTTTCTTTTGAGGTGAATCCATTTACAAAACAGCCTACTAGCGATTTGTAGCTGAAGAAAAAAATCGGAGAAACACATTTATAAAAGCATTTCTCACTCTCCAAGAAAAGGAATTCCACATTTAGTGTGCAACTCCCTCTGGGATCTTGATGTGATATCATTTGTATAGACATATATAGGTATTCCGTTCCTCTTATTAAGTCTATGTCTATGCAACATAGAGATATATTTCTTTTTCTGTGAAAATATAGGAGGGTTGATATAGGGAATTGGAATAATCCTGATATTCCAACTGAAATATTCAAGATAGTTCCAGAATATTAGGAGTTGTACAAAGAACTTGCAAAACTACTTATATTAGTTGTCCCACAAAATGGTCAGGTATAAAATGGGTCTGACAGCGTATTGAAAGGTTATAGATTAACTGATGGGATCCTTAGGGGAGAGCTGATTCCTGAGACTAGATTCCTAGTCTGCTACAAAATGTAGTATTAATTAAGTAAAATGAATAATAAGACATGATGTATTAAATAGTATTTGATTAGGGCTTAATGGACAAGTGCATGAAAGGAAGGGGAGAATTAAAGGAAATACAACAGTTTTGTAATTTAGATAAACCTGATTCCTCTCAATTTCATTGTGCCTCAATCAGACTACGGCTGGGTATGAGCTTCCTTGAAAGGCAAAGGCCTTAAGTAGGAACTTAATTAAATTACTCTTTTATCATTATGAATCATCTGTCATTATCTCTGGTAATACTCTTTTTCCTAAAGTCTACTTTATCTGATAATACTATAGCAACTTCAGTCTTCTTATGCTTGCTGTTTACCTGGTATATCTTTTCCTATCTATTTATTTTTAATTTAGTATCTTTACATTTAAAGTACATCTTTTATAGAAAACATATAATTGGGATCTTGCTTTTGTTTATTCACTCTGACAATTTCTGCTTTTTAAGTTGAATGCTTACAATTTTTATTTGATTGGATTTAGGTATACCTTTTTATTATTTATTTCAGCCACATATCTTCATATTTTTTTAGTGTTTGCTGTAATGATATTTAACTTTTCATAGTCTACTTAAAATTTTACACCACATGTAAAAGTGGATTCTATGTAGTTTCCTGTAACAATATTTAAATAAAAAGTCAAACAAGATTTAAAAAGATGATTTAATTAGGCCTAAAGAATACAGTCTAAGTATGTAGCCTTTGGTGCTCTAATCTCATCAAAGAATAGAATTAGACTGTTAGGAGGAGGGCTTCACTACTAAAATCTGCCAGATTCAATAGCAACTGCATCAAGCCTTGCATCCTGTTTACATCACTATCACAAGAAGCCCAAAACCCACGTGGACTCATACTTGGATTCTCATTCCCATGTACTTCTGTGAAGCTCCTAAGATGGATCTCATCCCTCCTTTTAAAACCCAACTTTTCTGTCTCCTGGGATGTATTTGTCATAAACAAATACACCTCAACTTTAAACCTCAGCATCTTCTCTGTCTCTTTTCTTTTTCCATAGTTGAAGTCAAATACTAAAGATAATATATTGCCCCTGTCCTTCTAGATGAGTGACTGCTTTCTTTCCATACTTTTTGATCCACTGGGCTGGGAAATAGTATAGATAGATGTACTATCTGCTCCTTATTGTTGCTTTCAGATTTTTCTCAATAGCCATAGCTTTAAAATCCATGCCATCGGGCCATACCAACCACCTCCCCCCTTGCATAGTCATCTGGAAGCTCCAAGTTGCTTTTCTTAATTCATTGAAGAGTTCAATATCTGAATTGCTGTCATTCTCTCTAGATTACTCCATTCACAATTTTGGATAGGCTCAGTATCCCAAGCAAAAGATCTCTTTAATGCCTTTATGTCCTTCAGTTTTTATTCTCTTATGATCTTGTCTCCTTCCTACGTCAGCTATTTATCTTTATGGTTGCACTCGTGTCTTTGTTACTACCAATGACAGCTTTCCTTTTTAAAAATCTTAATTTCAGGCTTTCTGTCTCTTATATATCCAGCTTGCTCCTTCTAAAATATGATCCCCAAACATAATTTGTGCCTACGAAGACTTATGATCCTTTGATTATCTCATTTTTTTTATATCTGTTAATGTGGTGGCCATGAGAATTCATATTGCAGACAACCTACTGCAGGGATAAAAGCTTCATTTTCCAGCCTTCCTTGAAGTAATACATGGCAATGAAACCAAGTTGCATCCTAGGAATGGAAACTGAGAATTTAAGCGCCGTTTTCAGAAACTGACTTTTAAGAAGGAATCTTCCTTCTTTTAACCTTTCTTCCTTTATGTTGAATTGGATATGGACTTTATGGCTGAAGTGTGAGTGAGCATCTAAGATTATGACGGGAATCTTCTTCATTGCAAAGCAACAAGACAGAAAGAGCCTTGGTTACTTAATCTAGTATCTTTACATTTAAAGTACATCTCTTATAGAAAACATATAATTGGGGTCTTGCTTGCATAGAACACCATAGTAGCCTTGAACTACCTCTGCCTGTACTATATCATGTGTGAGAAAAATAAGCTCCTGTCTTGTTTAAGGTCCTATTATTTTAGGTGTTCTGTCATGTATACCAATATCCAATCCTAACCAATCTGGGAGGAAGTGAGGAAGCAAGCGGACCTATTTATTCTGAGATCATTTCAATGGCTCAAGTGAAAGAGACAGTGGCTTAGACCAGGTGGCAACTGTGGATGTGTTAATTCAGATTCTGAGTATTTCTTGCAGCAGAATATTTGTTTATGATGAGTAAAGGCTAAAAAACAAAACAGTCACAATAATCCAAAGGTGTGAGCCTGGGTTATTTGTGGTGCAATAAGCAACAACAACAAAAAATGGGAAGAAGAATAGAAATAGGTTTAGGAGGGAAAATAAATGAGCTCACTTTAGACTATAGTTCTGAGCTCACTTTAGACTATAGTTTGAAGTGCTGATAGGATGAACTGTTTAAGATATCTAAAACATTCAAATGTAGATCTGTGGATCATTTGCATTGAGCTGACAGATGTTCACAAAAACATACAGGCTAAGGCAAAGGAGAAGGGAGGGCCCAGGACACAATTCTATGGATTAATTCTATCCCAGCGTACCCATAGTTAGAAAGCTTTCTGTGGTATTGAAGCTCACTGTGCAAACCTTACTCTCACTGACTTTGTAAAATTAGACATTGGCTGCTTTTTGTTCGGCATTGTTTCCTTACTTAAAAGAAAAGAATATGTTCGTTTTTCTTTTCCTAGGTTTTCTTCTTTTATGAAGGACTGAATCCAAATTCTCTTGAATGAAATTATTTTGGTAACTTTGGCTTGGTCTTATATGGCCTAGAGGTTATATCACAGAATTATCACACATTTGGCACCACTGTTCAGGAAAGCCTTTTATGTGAAAGGCCAAAATTAGCATAGGAACCAATGAAGAATATAGCATATCCTCTTTTTGTACATAAGGAGCAGCCTTTCTGTGTAGATATATTGGCAAAATGATGCTTACATCGAGGCCTACTTTGAAAATTAAAGCAAGAAAAGAAAGCTTCCATTTGGGGAATTAAAAGTGCAGCTTAAAGTAATTTTTTCCCCAAAGAGTTTTCTTGCCTCGAATATAAATGAGCCTATTACACATTGTTTTACTGGCAATATGGTCTGGTGCACAATATAGTGAAATAAGAAGCCTTGTTTATACCAGAATTTTTTTTTTTTTTATGTTTTGCTGTTGAGTTTTTAAGTTTTTGAAACAAATTTACAATTAAGAAGTGGCTATTGATTTGCAGGCATTTCTGATTTTCTTTTGCCTTGTTTAGCAGTGGCAGCATGTGGAGGTGGAAAGGTCATGGACTTGGGTATCAAGCAGACATGGCTCTGCTACTTACTGCCTGTGTGACTGCTTGGGTTTCTCTTTATTTTTTTACTAGAGGCCCGTTGCAGGAAGATTCCTGCAAGAATAGGGCTTCGCTCCCGTCTCTGCTGCTCCTACCCCGCCCGTCCCTGCCGCTTCTCTCCTGCCCGTCTCTGCTACCTCGGCTCCATTACTTGGCTTCCTTCTATGGTGTCTTCAGTCTTCGCGCCCAGCCAGTATATGCAAATTAGCCGCCATCTTTTTGGTGGTTAATTTGCATATCGCTCTGATTAGCCAATGGTGGGTGTAGCAAAGGTATGGTCAATTTGCATCTTTGTCTATGATTAGATAGGATTATTTTTTTAATCCTCACCCGAGGATATTTTCCCATTGATTTGTAGAGACAGTGGAAGAGAGCGGGAAAGACAGAGAGAAACATTGATGTGAGAGAAACACATTGACTAGTTGCCTTCTGCATGAGCCCCAACCAGGGCCTGGGCAGAGGAGGAGCCTGCAACCGAGGTACGTGCCCTTGACCAGAATTGAACCCGGGATCCTTTGGTTCACAGGCCCACTCTGTATCCACTGAGCCAAACTGGCTAGAGCTATCTTTAAATAAAGGTAATTGCCCCCATATTATAATGTCATGAAAATGAAATGGCATAAAGCTTGGAGCATTGTGATCATAGCATATAATTTTATAGTAACTACTGTTGCTGCTGTAATTATTAATAATGATTTCTTTCTGTGACAAACACTAGCTTGGAACGCTTAAAGGTTAAAAGTAAAAGAGATTCTTTAAGAAAAACTTTATTTGAGGTCTAAAATAGTCATTCTCTCTTGTTTTGCCCTGTTGCAGTGAATCTGATAGGTGATGTTTATACAGGCGATGTACTCCCATGGGCATATAATGTTTCCATGGGTTATAAGTAACTACTGGCAAGCTGGTTATTTTCTCACCCTCTACTACTCAACAAAGTGTATTGGGATATAAGTGGGATTTTATTTTTCATTTAACAACTGTTGGATGAAAGCCTACTACGTCAGAGGCACTTTCCTGATGAATGAAAAAGGAATGGATCTTACCACATGGAACATACAACCTAGTGGGTGTGAGAATTACGTGAATAACATTGATTGTGATCTAATTTTTAAAATGATCATTTCCAAAACGATATGTAATGACTTGGGACATCCTTCACAGCTAATTGAGACATGGTAGTCTGTAGGAACTTTGGAATTGAAATCTCCCAGTCTAAAGTATTAGCAAGGCACCCATCCCATGATATACACACAAGGGACAGCCATGTTTTATATCAAATCCATCTAGAACACGTAGCCAGGAAACCAGCATATGTAATATGTACTAGGTATCAATCTAATGGGTAACCTCAGTGTAGATACTGTGCGGTGAGGATTAATCAAGTACTTCCGATAGCTCTGCTTCTTTCATATCTGGCCTGAGAATGTAATCGAGAGAAACCCAACTTGATACAAGCATGCACCCTTTGATCACTGTGACTTGTGTTCCTCTCCACTCACTGCTTGAATTGGAGGGACTCTGATTCCACCTGGACATTGACATACCTGGCTGGGCAGCTGTATCCAAAGGTCATCTTCCTGTGGGAAGCATTCTTTCCTGGTAAAAAGGGTTGTCTCTGACCATCTACTCATACATATCAATGGGGCTTTTGTCAGCAATGTGGGCGGCATGCTTGTGACTATGATACAGAAAGCATTACAAGGGATTCTGGAACAGTATTGTAGCAGCAAGAAGGGTGGCATAGTAGGAAGCTCAAGAAAAACAGCTTAAAACTTGATAGAGTCAGAAGATGTATTTTGGGTAGAATATAGAGTTATAGCGTGTGGATTATTTT